>NW_028270148.1:101793042-103019113 GCF_037043375.1 Chiloscyllium plagiosum | reverse complement strand
ACTTTCAGAGGCTGAGGGGTGACCTTATAGAGGTTTATAAAATCATGTGGGGCATGGATTGGGAAAAAAGGGCAAGGTCTTTTCTCAGGTGTGGTGGAATCTAAAACTAGAGGGCATAGGTTTGAGGTGAGAAGGGCAAGATTTAAAAGGGACCTTAGAGGCAACTTTTTCATATAGTAGTAAGTGTATGGAATGAGCTCCCAGAGGAAGTAATGGAGGCTGGTACAATTACAACATTTAAAAGGCACCTGGATGGATATATGAATAGGAAGGGATCAGAGGGATTTGGGCCAATTGCTGGCAAATGGGACTAGATTTATCTGTGATATTTGGTCGACATGGACGAGTTGGACCAATGCGTCTGTTTCCGTGCTGTACATCTCTATGAATCTGTGAGTTTACAGAATGGACAGCACCAGTCGTACTGATTGTGAAACCCAAAGAGTCAGTTGGCCTTTGTGTGGATTTTAAACAAACAGTAACCATTTCTCACAGCTAGATAAATAACTTGCATAGAGGACTTAAATGGAAAGCTGGCGTGTGGCCTGTCCTTCATGAAACTGGATATGAGCAATGTGTACCTGCAATTGCATTAGATAAGGACTCCCAGAAGTATGCTACAATTAATATTCATAAGAGTTTAAATGAATATATGGGGTATTTTGGGGTATTTTACCATTTTTCAGCAGATGAAGGAGAACATTTTACAAGGTCTACCCCACATCACCATTTATCTGGATGACGTGCTAATAACAGGAAAGACCAATAAAGAGCACTTAGAGAACTCGGACATAGTCTTTAAATGTTTCTCCAAGGTGGACGTATACCTTAGAAGGGAAAACTGGTGCTCCTGGCACCCTAAGTGACCTACTTGGATTACACAGTTGACAAGACCAGATTACACTGGTTGGAAGATAAAGTGGTTTACAGGCAGCATGGTGGCTCTGTGGTTAGCACTGCTGCCTTACAGTTCGATTCCAGCTTCGTGCGACTGTCTGTGTGGAGTTTGCACATTCTCCCCGTGTCTGTGTGGGTTTCCTCTGGGTACTCTGGTTTCCTTCCATAATTGCAAAGATGTGCAGGTTAGGTGAATTGGCCATGCTACATTGCCCATAGTAATCAGGGATGTGGAGGCTAGGTGCATCAGTCAGGGGTAAACAGAGGGTGGGGAAATGGGTCTGGGTGGGTTACTCTTTGGAGGTTTGGTGTGGACTTGTTGGGCCGAAGGATCTGTTTCCATACTGTACGGATTCTAATTAATAAAGTGAGGGCAATCAAAGGTGCCTCAGCTCCCATGTCTGTACTGGAGCTTAGGTCTTTCCTTGGATTGATGAATTATTACGGAAAGTTCATAGGTAACCTGGCCTCCATCCTACTATTGAAAAAGGGTCAGCCTTGGAAATGGTGTCATAGCCGTTATGTAGGCTTTAAGAATGTCTCCGTTCTCACAGAATCTCTACAGTGTGAAAGAAGGCCATTTGGCCCATCGAGTCCATACCGACCCTTCGAAGGGCATCCCACTCAGACTCAACCCCGTATCCTATCCTTGCGTTTCCCATGGCTGATCCACCAAAACCTGCACATCCCTGGACACCAGAGGTAATTTAGCATAGCCAAACCACCTAGTCTGCACATCTCTGGACACCATGGGCAACTTAACATGGCCAATCCACCTAGTCTGCACATCCCTGGACACCATGGGCAATTTAGCATGGCCAATCCACCTAGTCAGCTGGAGGAAACCGGAGCACCTGGAAGAAACCTGCACAGACATGCAGAGATTGTGCAAACTCCGCACAGACAGTTGCCTGAAGGTGGAATTGAACCTAGGTCCCTGGTGCTGTGAGGCAGCAGTGCTAACCACTGAGCAACCGTGCTGCCCTGTAAAAAGCATCCCACCCTAACCTGCACATCTTTGGACTGTGGGAGGAAACTGGAACAGCTGGTGGATACACACCACTGGCATGGGGAGAACATGCAAACTCCACACAGACAGTCACTTGATGCTGGCACTGTGAAGCAACTATCATTGTCTAAGGTGTTGGCACACTATGATCCCAAGTGAGATCTGGTGCGGACATGCAATGCGTCTCCATACTCTATCAGGGTAATGTTGGCTCACAGATGACACAATGGAGAAAAATGCCCAATAATGTATGCTGATGCAGAGCTGAAATACACTCAGATGGAGAAGGAAGGTTTGGCGGTCATCTTTGGTGTGAATATCTTTATAGATAAAGTCATAATAACAGTCCACAAACTAGGGGTACTCGAAGAGGATAAGGCCATGCAAGCCATAGCTTCAGGTCAAATTCA
The DNA here is from genome assembly GCF_037043375.1 of Chiloscyllium plagiosum. Lineage (NCBI taxonomy): Eukaryota > Metazoa > Chordata > Chondrichthyes > Orectolobiformes > Hemiscylliidae > Chiloscyllium > Chiloscyllium plagiosum. The sequence goes on along the minus strand of NW_028270148.1, from coordinate 103,016,797 downwards.
GCAGTGGGATCGCATTCTAAGTGCAGAAAATTAGTAGTTGGAACGTTGTCCTGGAGGTGAAGTGTCAAATGTGGTTACCTTGAACTGTGGTCTCCTGCTGGTAGACACACCACCGATGGTGCCACCATTAGAAGATTCTATTTCCGTTTGAAATTTTCTGGGCACCCTCCAGTCATCCCTGGCAACATCAGACAGTGGACACAAAAAGATCTGGTCCTAGTAAAACTAAAACCACTGCTGGTGATGAGGGAGAAAAAAGGCCATCACAACTAGAATTGAAATCTTATTGGACCCAGTGAGACCAGATCACCATAGAGAATGGCATTTTATTATGGTGAACAAGAGTGATTGCCCTGAGCAAAGGTCGCTGCTGGATACTGGCTGAATGCCACCAGGCCATCCAGGGGTGTCCAAAATGAAGATGTTGGTGAGAAGTTATGTCTGATGGTCAGGAGTAGATGCAGACATAGCCACATTGATAGGGCAGTACCCAAAGTGCCAAAAGGACAAAACTTACCACCAGCAGCTCCCCCACATTAGTGAGAATGGCTAGGTAAACCCTGGACTTGGTTGCATGTTGACTATGTTGGGCCTTTCATGAGCTCAACATTCTTAGTCACTGTGGACACCCACCCAAAATGGTTGGACGTGCATAGAGTTAATTCATCAAACATGGGAACGGCAATAGAAAAACTGTGCACATCCTTTACAATACACAGACTCCCAGAAGTGTTGGTCACAGGCAATGGGCCATCAGGGAACCAGCAGGGAATTCAAATATTTCCTAAAGTCAAATGGCATTTGGCATATATGGACAGCTCCTTACCATCCTTCATTCAATGGCCTGGCAGAAAGAGCAGTCCAAACTTTGAAATCAGACTTAAAGAAACAGCCTACAGCTTCACTCAACACCAAACCATCCCGGTTCCTGTTCAATTATTGGATCATTCCTCATGCAACGACAGGGAGTGTTCCAGCAGAGTTGCTAATAGGGAGAAGTCAGATTAAATCTGACCTTCCAGGACCCAGGGGTGAGGGAGAGAGTGAAACAACATCAGGAAACAAATGCCAGTCACAAGACCCCTCTAAGTGAGAGAGACAATTTACTTCTGGGGACAAAGTTTGATGCCAAAACCATGGCAATGACCTTACATGGGTAAGAGGCATGGTCAACCCAACGTCAGGTTCAGTGGTATACAAAGTTCAGGTAGGTGAGGCAGTCCTGAACAAGCATGTGGACCACAAGAAAGCTGCAAACTTGCAAACAGGGCAGGAGCAAAAGATACATGGTCCCTCAGAACAGCCAGAAAGGCTGTCGGAACCTGTGGGTTGTCTTCCTCTGTCTAGTGTCGGAGAAACTTCAGAATCTGAGATGGACAAGGCAGGGTGTTGCAAACTCAATGTCTTTACTGCCTGAAGAAGTATTTTCTTTTGGGACACTCGGGGCACAAGAGACGGGACACAGTCTTTATCCAAAGCTAAATCAAAGAAACTGGACCCAGTTTGAAAACACCGCAGAAGAGGTTACAAGAGAAAGAACAGGCTTACGTCCCCAGACATAGAGAGGGAGGAATGCAGTGATTGTAACAAGGTCAGCAATAGAATATGAGTTCCCTGATTGGAGCTGTTAACCTAGCCCAGTCAGGGAGTGTCAAAGGTTCTGCTCACTCTGAGAGCTCGCTCTGACCAGTGTAAACTGGCTCTGACTTATGCACATGTAAATAAAGGGTGACTTGGTGACAGGATACCAGCCTCTGTAGAGTTATTTCAGTTTGTTAGCTATTTATGGCCTCACAATGATTTTTCAGATAACATCCAGAAAGAACCATGCCAATGTTTCATAGTCAGAGGAAAGGCAATAGGAACACAAATTAAGACAGGTCACTCAAAAAGAGTTTGTCTCTCAATTATAAGCTATCTGAAACATGAGACTGACAGGAACTAATAAAACTACAACAACATTAATTATTCTGATTTGTTTTGTCTCTTTATGTACATTAACAGTTTGGAATTGTATACTTTGACTTCTGTGGGAAGCATGTTTTCTGATGTGGCAGCTGTCATTCAGCTGGAGTCAGGAGGATTTGTATTTTGGTCAGATGTCAGAAACTTAAATACAAAATCTAGGCTGATACTTCAGTGCAGTACTGGGCAGCTCTGCATTGTCAGACTGATGTTTTGTGAATATAACATTGAAACAAGATCCACTGTGAGAACTCAGGTGGGTGTCAGAGATCCCATGAAACATTTGAAGCAGAGCAGAGAATATTCCTTCGTTTCCTGAACAAGATTTTGCCCTTTCCCCACTAAGGTAAAGATAAATTGTCTGGTCATCATCTCATTGGAAGCTTGCTTTGGGAAAATTGGCTGCCACATTTTCTGCATTAAACAGTGACTGCACATCAAAAATACTTCATTAGCTCTAAAGATCTTTCGGACATCCTGAAGTCATCAAAGGAATTATATAAATGCATTTTCTGTTCTTTGTTTTGGATCAGAAATGTGAAAACTGATGATGAAGAGATATTCAGAACTCTCTCAGTAGCTCAGTTTATGGAGTCAGTGATCCAGCTGGAACTTCTCTGCTGGTAACACTCCACATTCATTCCATTGTGCTGGAGGAGAGTTTAAAATGCTACAAACTACCTGAGTATCCATTGGTTGGAAGTGAATTTCAGCCATGTTTCCCACTCTTGCAGTGTCCACCATATGAAACACATGTGACTCTGCTCAAGGATGCATGATCTGGGTTGACCCTAATGCTCCCATTGTTGACTTCAAGGGAAGAAAGTCTTTTATCTGAAAAGTGCCATTCGTAACATCAGGGTGCTCAAATTTCAGTGAGTGGTGTACTTATAGGGTAGTCACTGAAGTAAGATGGCACATAGGACTCAATTTGCTCACAGCAAGATCCCACAGAAAGCTTTCTATTAAGATTGGGCCATTTCTTCTCTATGATGTTGGTGAAAGGATAAATATCAGTTACGAATTTACCAGTTTTTCTTCAAAGAGGGCCACAGGGTATTTTAGACCCATCTGAGAGACCAGATCGAGTCTTAGTTTAAAGTCTACTCTGAAAGATGGCACCTCTGACAGTGTAATGTTCCCTCATGCAAGTGCCAGCCTGAAGTGTGTGCTCAGGTTTCCGGAGAGGAGTTTAACTTTTCAGACCTCTGACTTAGAGAAGTAAGAGTGACCCACTGAATGATGGCTGGCTCCAGAAATGACACATATGAGGAGAGAGAAAGGGGACTTATGTCGCATGGGTGAGCTGGTGTCTTTCACTTCAAAAGCAAACTCCTGGACAGAAGGCAGCAGAATTACCCAGTAGCTACAACAATTGACTGCACTCAGACCTGGTTTTTCAACCATTCCTGAATGCAGAACTAAAGTAACACCTGACAATCCATTGTCCTGAAGGGGATTGCGTGAAGAAGTATCATAGATAAACAGCATTGTGATGGTCTGTTACATATTGGAGTGACCAAACTCAAAAAAATCAAATGTTCTAAGAACACATTCCAGAAACCGACACAAATTAATTACATTTGAGAGTCTGCACAAAGTACTTTTGAACTTTTAGGACAAAAGAGAAGAAAAAGAGTCAGAAAAAGATTTTCCTGTAATTCATTCATGTGATATGAGTTTTACTGCAAGGCCAACATTTGTTGCCCATCCTATACTGGCCTCGAGGAGGTGCTACTGCAGTCTATCTGGTAAAGGTGCACCTATAGTGCTCGAAAGAAGAGGGTTCCAGGTTTTTCATCCAGTGAATTAACAATTATGTCATTCCAATGCAAGCTGATGCATGACTCAAAGGGAAAATTGCAGATAATGGTGTTCCCATGTGTCTGCTGCTCTTGTCTTTCTAAATGGTAGAGGCCAAAATGTTTGAAAGGTGCTGTCCTTGATGAGTTGCTGCAATACATATTGTGGATGGTGCACACTGCTGCTACTATCTACTTGGTGGAGGGACTGTCTAATGTGATGAATGTGGTGCCAATCAAATGGACTGTTTGGTTCTGGATGACATTTAACTTCTTGATTGTTGTTCAGCTGCACCAATGCAGGCAGGTGGAGTGCATTCTATCACACTCCTGACTTGTAGGACTCTGGGAATTCAGGAGATGTGTCACATGCAGTAGAATTCCTAGCATCTGATGTGTTCTTCTTCTAGACACAGTGTTGATGTGGTTTAAGTGTTTAGATTCCGGTTATTGGTAACTCGGGGAACAGTGGGGAATTCAACAACAGCTTGTTGAACACTGAGGCCCATTACAATACAGTTGACTCTTAACTACCCTCTGTAATGGCCCAGCAAGCCGCACAGTTTTATTAAAGCACTATAGAATAAAAGTGAACTATGTAAGTACCCTTTTAGTGCAATTTTCTGCCTCCTCTTAATTGGACAGTATAGTGACTGACATCCTGAATTCAGGTCACTTTGTTTATGTTAATTATGGATATGATTAGTAACTATACATAATTTTACATGGCTTGATAAGCACTCTGATTTTAGCAAGTGTGATTTTACTTGTTACATTCATTACAGTAGGTTGCAAGGTTAGTTTCAGCTCTGAAATCATTGTGGGAGCAAGCCAAGTGGAAAATTATTCCCGAAGGGATATTAAAAAGGGGGCATATATCCCCAAAGGTATAACGTGGTGACCTGTAATTTCAGAAATAATTTCATCATTCAAAGCAGCTTGTCTCCTGAGAGTTTTTCCAGCAGAATTTCAGCTGCCTTTTATTGCCAGGAGCTAATGACAGTAAAATAGTTTTTCCTGTGGACTAACGCTGTTAGAAAATTAATTTCATTTGATTATAACATAATTGCACTCTTGCTTCTCACTGTCTAATTAGGCATGTTTTGTCAGCATGTAATTTCTTCAGGGGTGGGGGATTTAAAACATTGTTTGAATGATGTTTGTTCATTGCAAAGGTTGTTTCACAAATAAATGAAAAATTCTTGCAGGGCAAACAGAACTTGTGTAGAGTATTACTTAAACATAGTCTTGCTGTCTACTTGGTTTTCCTAATTTGTTCTAGTATTATCCTAATACTGTCTACAGATTTTTAGCATATTTTAACTTGATAGATAATATGAATATAAGAAAAGAAAATGTGATTCTTGACTTAAATCAGTGTAAGTAACTCCTGTTCATACTGTGGTTGATATTTTCTCAAAACCCTTTATTGTCAGTCACTTATACGTGACTGTTGTTGACACCCATTCCATGTCCTTATTCTGATATCCCTCCTTCTCAATTACCTGCCGAGGCATCAATAGCAATAACAATAACTTCTATTTATGGAACCCTTTAACACAGGAAAATGTCACAGGAATTGTTCACAGGAATTTAATCAGAGAAAATTGGACAGCAAGCTAAAGGCTTTCTGAAGGGAGTGCAAATGATTGGAGTTAATTCAACATTAGATCAGAATTCTGGAAAGATGCCTTTGTTGTATTGGGGTCAAGACAAACCAACAAACGTAACGGTAGCTGTTTTTGAGAAGATTTGTAGCTCAGATTGAGGTTCTGGATGTAGGTTTGCTCGCTGAGCTGGAGGGTTCGTTTTCAGACATTTCAACAAAATATTAGGTAACATCATCAGTGAGCCTCCAGATGAAGCCAATGGTGAAACATAATGGTGGTTGAATGAAACTGGGCAACTTAGGATCTCGGCTGCAGAGTTTTAGAATAAGCTCAAGTTTATGAAAGATAGACAGTGGGATGCCTGAAATACTTGAGTTTGTAGGTATCAGAAACTTGTTTCCTTGTTAGCAATATTGAAGTTCATAGAATTAAAAGGGGTTGGCAGCATGGAAACAAAGTTGGTGAAGAGAGAAAGCAGAAGTCGAACTGAACAATTGTTTATCAGGATGAGGGATTTAACAAAGTTTAGCCTCAGGAGTCAGTATTGAGACCACAACGCTTTCTGTTACACATTAATGAGGGGATCTTGGATATAAAGTGATCAAAACTCCTTATGTTTTATGATAGCTATGAATAAGGATAAGTCAGTACCTTGTAGGAAGATACTAAATTGGGGGAGTGCAAAATATGTCAGTATTAGGCAGAAGCTGGAGAGAGTTAATTGGGAGCAGCTGCTATTGGGCAAGTCGACATTTGACATGTGGGAGTTGCTTAAAGGCATACTGATCAGAGTTCAGGATCAGCATGCTCAGTAAGGAGTAGGGACAAGGATGGTAATGTATGGAATTCTTTGATGAAGAGGGAGATTGTGAATGTAGTCAAAAAGTAAAAGAAAGCATATGTATGGTTTAAAAAGCTAAAATCAGACAGGCCCATGAGCAATATAAAAAAAGTAGGAAAGAAGTCAACCAGAAAATTAGGAGAGCAAGGAGGGGCCATGAAAAGTCATTGCTAAGTAGGGTTAAAGAGAATCCCAAGGTGTTTTACACACACATTAAAAGCAAAAGGATAACTAGGGGAGGGGGTAGGACCATTGATGGATAAGGGAAGAAACTTGTGCTTGGAGGCAGAGGATATGGATGAGATCCTAAATGAGGAGGACATGGAGGATATCAAGATTAGTGTGGGGCATGCTAATATACTAAGGCATTTTGAGGTTAAGAAAGAAGCAGTGTTATGTCTCTTGAAGTGCATTAAGGTGGATAAGTCCCCAGGGCCCACTGCAATCTATCCCAGGTTGTTGAGAGAGGCATGAAAGGAGATAGCTGGGGCTTTGACCAAGATCTTTGTATCCTTGCTCACCACTGGAGAGGTCCCTGAGGACTGGCAAGAAAATAGTGTTGTTTCTCTGTTGAAGAAGAGAAAAAGAGTTAATCCAGGAAACTATAGACCGGTGACTTACGAACATTTGAAAAAGCATGGCCTAATTAGGGACAATCAGCATGGCTTGGTGTAGGACAAGTCATGTCTTATGATTGTGATTGATTTTTTTTGAGGAGGTGATGAGGGTGATTGATGATGGTAGAACAGTAGATGTTGTTTCCATGGATTTTAGTACGGCGTTCAACAAGGTCCCTCATGGTAGGCTCATCAGGAAGATTAAAGTGACTTGGCCATTTGGATTCAGAATTGGCTTGCCCATAAGAGACAGATGTTTGTGGTGGAAGGGTGTTTTTCTGGCTGGAGGTCTGTGACTAGTGGTGATCCATAGAGATCTGTACTGAGACTTCGCTGCTGTTTGTGATGAGGGTTGGAGCTACAGGGACAGACTGAATAGGCTGGGGCTGTTTTCCCTAGAGCATCGGAGGCTGAGGAGTGACTTTATAGATGCTTATAAAATCATGAGGGGCATGGATGGGGTAAATAGAAAAGGTCTTTTCCCTGGGGTGGGGGAGTCCAGAAACTAGAGGGCATAGGTTTAGGGTGAGAGAGGAAAATTTAAAAGGAACCTAAGGGGCAACCATTTCAGGCAGAGAGTGGTGCATGTATGGAATGAGCTACCAGAGGAAGTGGTGGAGTCTGGCACAATTATAACATTTAAAAGGCATCTGGATGAGTATATGAATAGGAAGGGTTTAGAGGGATATGATCCAAGTGCTGGCAAATGGGACTAGATTGGTGATAAAATAGGGTGAAATCGAAAAATAAAATCTGATTCTTAATGTCAGGAAAATGTTTTTGATTTTCCCCTCAAGCCTTAAATGGCGAATTCAGAATCTTGCCTTTGAGCAGCGACTACTTTATTTCCATATATTTACAGTGCAACAAAGTCCTAGCTTGCCCTGTATATATCCCACTTACAATTCTATTCTCTTGCATCAGAAACCTGATAGCTCAAATTCCTGACAAGTAAAACAGAACAGTGAAAGGCTTTTGCCCGAAACATTGATTTTCTTGCTCCTCGGATGCTGCCTGACCCGCTGTGCTTTTCCAGCATTACACTGCTGACTCTAATCTCCAACATCTACAGTTCTCACTTCTGTGTAGCAGCTAAATGCCTACCCTAGTCAACATGTGACTGCCTCTTCTGTACAATGTCACTACATGGTCTAAGGCCTTGAATCACTACCCACCTAACTCTGCAGAGGCAAACCCCACAGCATTGTGTCTACTCTCAGAACAACTCAGGACTCACTTCAAGCCTTCAATACTTTAATATGGAGTTGATGGACACAAAGGTCACTTTGCAAATACAGCTTTGTAAGTTCCTTACACTCAGTGAATGTGCTTTTAATAATTTACAGCTTGAGAGCAAATCCTCAGAACTGGTGAATTTTTTTCAACGTTGTTTAGAGACTTACACATCTGTCGTATTGCACAGGACATGAGAAGAGAGATCACTGTCTGTTGAATGTAGGTTCGTTGGCTAAAGGTGAACTTGAATGAGACACAATGGTACAGTCGTAATGCCATTGGATTCATAATGCAGACACCTGGGCTCACGTTCTGGAACGTAGCTTCCAATCCCATCATGGTAGCTTGTGGAATTTAAATTCAATCAATAAAGTCTAAAATATTTGGCAAGCTTTGGTTATTGTGGTCGTGAAATTATCATTGATTTTTCATAAAAACACACTCCGTTTTCAAATTTTCTTTAGAGAAGGAAATCTGCCATTTTTTGTCCGGTCTGGTCTACACATATATCAGAGGAAGAGGTGGAGGTTCAATTACAACATTTAAAAGGCATCTGGATGGGTATATGAATAGGAAGGGTTTAGAGGGATATGTGCCAAATGCTGGAAAATGGGATTAGATTAATTTAGGATATCTGGTCAGCATGGATGTGTTGGACCAAAGGGTCTGTTTCCATACTGCATATCTTTATTTCTATGACTCTCTATGCAAGCAAGTACGGCCCTGCAATTCAGGTAACTGTGCAGGATACTTTTGCTTTGGCATGAACATAGACATGCTATGGCTCTTAGTTTGATTTCTTAGTGTGAGCCTCTGTCTGCTTCACATTGCTTTCTGAGCACACACTGACTTTAGCAGTGAGTTATAGGCTGCCAGTCCATGTGATTTACATTACTGTTTAGCGAAGAGGCAGACTACATGTGACAATGGGCATCATTGAACAGTCAATCCATGAGTCAAACAGGGATGGACACATCACAGTATGGCACTGTGCTACATCAATGTCAGAGCTGCAGTATGTACCAATACCTTACAACAAACACATTGCAAATGCTTCATCAGGAGCAATCTGTGAAATACAAAGGGGAAGAGCCTTTTGTCGGATAAAAGGGCTTTACAGTCTATTGAAGGCACTATCCATCAGTCAAGGAGCTCATCTAATTAGGCGACAGGAATTTTTCATGAGCAGTCCGCATGTAGCCCAGGGATTACAGGTAAGTCAACAGGGGTGCTGTGGGGATATTAGCCCTGGCAGTGAGCCAATTTTATCTCCAATTAGACAATAGGAGAGACTGGGTATGATGGAAGAGCAGTCAGTCATCATACAAAAGAAAGAGAGGTGCTTTGGTACCCTCAGTGAGAGTGTTGGAGGTGTAGAGTACAGGAAAAGAATATTTTGGGAGGATGAGGTGGTGAAGAGCCCTTGAGTGGACATGATGCATGCAATAGTGAGAGTTGTAGTCCATCGGCCTTGGTGAGAGGTGCATGTAGTGGCAGAGTTAGAGTGACTGCTGCCCCTTTGAGTGTGAGGTACCACAGGGAAGATGGTGACAAATGCTTTTGCAGAGGATGGGATATCAATGCCCTTTTTTGTGGGACTATTGGATATCTCTTTTCCCTTGTGGCACGTCACTGACCCACGCTGCAATTTCTGTCCAGTTTGGCTGGGTTTGTCGGCATAGTCTTCTTTGGCATTCAGCAGGGAAAAGAGACATCCTTCTCTCCACCACCCTGTCCACCAGCACCCCCAGATCTGAGTCCTGGAGCTAGTTTGTCTGCTGGAATATTTCCAGGGTTGATCGCTGCAGTTTGAATCAGAGTTCCTCACCTGCAGCATCTGAAATGGGGTTTAAAAATGGCACCAGAGGCATGGAAGCCAGAAACATCTCCTTCTCACTTACCACATGATTCACCGAGAAACACATCCAACTGCTCAGTTGCATAATTAATGAGGTGAAAAGGTGAAGATCCCTTGATAAAATTCATACATGCTATGGCACGTGATCACTCACCACCACATCCAACTGTGAATCGCTTTGGGAAAGCTAAGACAACTGAAGTCAATTGTAAAAAGCAAAGTACAGCAATGAAGGGACAGTAATATATGAAGGGACAGTAATATATGAAGGCACAATCAGTGTTAAGCTTCCTGTGAGAACAGTAACGGCAGATGAAAAATGACACAGTAATTAAAATGCTAATTGATAACATCTGAAGGTGAGAGATTACCAGACTGGCTGCCTGTATTTTGAAAACTTTTTTTATTACTGATAATCCATTAAAAACAACACATCTATATATCATTGTGTTTCAGAAGAAAGTATAAGTATTTACACTGAAATAAAATCCAACAATGGTAATGAAATGAAAAAAAAATTATCAAGATTGAACTTTCACTGCATTAGTCCACAGATGGATTATTGCAGACCTTGGCGTTCAGTGGTACTGCAAAAGTAGTCTTAACAACACAGTACTTCCTGCATTTTACAAGGAATTGTGAAAAGTCATTACTACTCCTCATGTTCAGTGGACTAAAGCACATACAGGCTCAATAATACTCTAGATAGTTTTAGGGTTCTTTCTCCTTTTCAGTTCTCTGCCCAAAAGCAAATCCAACCCACAGTATCACAACCACCAGTTGGTGGGGCAGGAGGCAGGGTCTGACTGTACCTCAGCTAGAACAAGCACTGAACACTGTACTGTTGGCACCAATCTGATCCATACTGTCTGTCCACCCAACAAAGTCAACCAACCCTTCCAAGGAGTCCTAGTTGGAGCTGTGGAGGATGCTGTTGGAAGTTTCAACATTTTTTCCATTAAATGGATAGCCAGGAATTTCTCCTACCCATTGTCACATGTTGGCATGTGTTAAAAGATTTACAGGTTGCAAGTCAACCTATTTAGCCATGTTATGAATGCAACTTCCTTCCTAAGTGATAAAATATGGACTATTGGTTTTTGAATTCCTTCATCTAATTTTAATGCCCGGCACCATTATGAATTGAAATGGTTTTTTTAAAAAAAGAGGTTGAACAGACTGGGGTTGTTTTCCCTGGAGCATTGGAGGCTGAAGGGTGACCTTATAGAGGTTTATAAAATCATGAGGGGCATGGATAGGATAAATAGACAAAGTCTCTTCCCTGGGTTGGGGGAGTCCAGAACTAGAGAGCATAGGTTTAGGGTGAGAGGGGAAAGATAGAAAAGAGACCAAAGGGACAACCTTTTCACACAGAGGGTGGTGCGTGTATGGAATGAGCTGCCAGAGGAAGTGTTGGAGGCTAGTACAATTGCAACATTTAAAAGGCATCTGGATGGGCATATGAATATGAAGGGTTTGGAGGGATATAAGCCGGGTGCTGGCAGGTGGGACTAGATTGAGTTCGGATATCTGGTCGGCATGGACGAGTTGGACCAAAGGGTCTGTCTCCGTGCTGTACATCTCTATGACTCTACGACTCTAAAAGCTCTGACTTGAAATGACCACAGCAATCAGCTGATTACATAGGTTAGCCAAGCTTCCAAAAACAATATGATATAAACAAAATCATTTGAACTTAAATTAACACGTTATTAAAAGACATTGAAACTAATGTATTCAATCAGGCTTGAAAGGACTCTCATCTCATATATTGATTTACACCTGTATGATAGGTTTTATATATTGAAGATGAAATACATTGCCTGCAACTATCAAGCTGGAAATCAGACTTTGAAATCCACAAACCAGCTAGTATTTCAGGGAACTGCTTTTGATGGAGCAGAGAAGATGGGTTTGTGAGTGAACCAAGTGATCTCTTTGCCTCTATTCACAACTGCTGATGATACAAAACATTACTTAAACAAATGTGGTCTCAGAATAAATCCTGTGCCTCGCCATATAAAAAGACAACCTAAAACAGGTTTTAAAAGGGCAGCAAATAGTATAGAAGGTTAATGATAATCCCATTGCAGGTGAATTCAGTAGAGAGAAAATCACGCCTCAAAGTTCTCTTCATTAATCATATTTAATCCATATTGTCTTGAAAATCATATTAATCCATCCATTATATATTAAGACACACGCATACACAAACTGTTTACTATAATATATCACCTGTTCACTTTGCATTGATTTTTCTTTCCAATTATCATATTATGAAGAAAATGATTTGTTTACTTAAACCAGTTCAATGAATTTCACAAATATGTGAACTACAGAAGACAGTCAGAAGTTTAGATGTGTCTCTATTATGTAGCTTTGCATGTTATATCTCTATACTTCCCACTGGGTTTCGGTGAATTTCTTGTTAACCCTTTCTGACTTAGTTAAAAATCACACAACACCAGGTTATAGTCCAACAGGTTTAATTGGAAGCACACTAGCTTTCGGAGTGATGCTCCTTCATTAGGTGATTGTGAAGGAGCGTCGCTCCGAAAGCTAGTGTACTTTCAATTAAACCTGTTGGACTATAACCTGGTGTTGTGTGATTTTTAACTTTGTACACCCTAGTCCAACACCGGCATCTCCAAATCATAACTTTCTGACTTAGTCATCATCTCTGCACCACTGGAGTAACAGGTTGTATCTAGGTTGGGACGTGCAGTTTAGGACTTGGGAACAATGAATCTATTAGTCTGTTAGTGCACCTGGCCCAAGAAGTTCTTGAGCAAACTTCAAGTTCAGAAAGATATATCTGGTCCAAGTTTAAACTTCTGATTTACCTCTGATGGTTTGTAGAATTCATGCACAAGTAGCTCCAAATATGAATTGTTGAACTTCCTTGTACATGTTTTGATCTTCCTTCCTGCATACTGGATGAATAGTTTCACTGAGGAAAAGTGCTTAACTTGACTGTGATCATGGGACAGTTAGAGATCTTACCCTATGGCAAGTCAGTGGAGAAAATTTATTTAGTATTTTTAAGAAGTGCATCTGTTTTCAGTGTGCATTGGGTAAATAATTCAGATAAAAAGTCCACACTCAGAATTTTCTTGACTTAAGCGCCATTCAAAACATTTCTTCGAATTATTGTGAATGTGACAATTGAACAAAAATCATTCTAATGTGATAAATGTTAAGTTTCAAAGCAGTCTAACAAACAAAAGCTTGCAGAGTGATTTAAAAGGACAAATGCAAGGTAATAATAAGTTATCTGCACTTTCTGAGTTCTCGTGCCCCGCTCTCCTCCCATCACCACCTCTCCCCATTTCTCGGCCTCCTGTCTGTGTACTCTCTCACGCCTTTTCATAGTTGAATTATCCTCTCCTTCCACCTGTTTAATCTCATAGCTCTTTCTTTGCATCTTTTTTTCTCTCTTCCTCCCCATGCCCTCTTACCTGACCTCTAATCTACCTCTACTATCTGCTGATCTCTAACTTAATCCATTTTCTGTTTTAAACCACAGTCTGATAGCAAACTCTGTCCCAGCATGAAATGAAAAATTAGAAATAGTTTGTGACCAATAATTGATTTATTTCAAATTGAAATAAATAGGTTAAAGCCTGTTTTAAAATAGTACTCTGGGAATAGCATATTGATGTCATAAAGGTAGCAAATTTTAGGTGTGAAAGAATAGCAGGAAACCCAGTCAGCGAATAAGGATAACTATTGTGTTAATAATAAATTACATAAGTAACTGACTCATCGTTTTATCTTTTGCTATATTGTAGCTTCTAGCATATAAGTTGATCTTTAAATCCACAAAATCCTTCCGTAAACAGGAGCTGATACACATGCTGTGTATAAAACGTGAACCGCGGCGGCGACTCAGCAAGTCTGAGTCTATAGTGCTCCTCCCAAGACCCAGGCAAAGTGGGCCACCCTCCTCCACCACACTCACCAAATCAATTAAAAATAGTTTTTACTTAACATAATTAGTGGTTTAGTACTAAATTTATACAGTTCAGTCTCCTGTAAAAATGACTAGGAGGAAAGGAGCCCGCAGTTCTCAGCAGGCAGGAGCCCATCCCCCACGCTCCCCAGCTGCAGCAGAGGCGTCCGCAGCCACCCCAGGGGACTTACCTACGGTGGCTAGCCTCGCGGAAATAATCTCCAAACTCAACGCGAAGATCGATGCTTTCATAGAAGAGTCCCGAAGTCGATGGAATGCACTCTCGGCCACGCTACAAAAGTACGGCCGAGACATCGAAGAAATTGAATGCCGAGTCGGAGGGGTGGAGCTAAATGCCGCGACCTCTGAGGCCATTGCAGAATCGTCTATGGATCGGGTCCGGACTCTCGAGCAGCAAGTCCGGACCTTAGAGAATCACATTGACGACATCAAGAATCGAGGTTGTCGAAAAAATATTCGTTTGCTGGGCCTTCCCAAACGGGAAGAAGAAGGTCAGCTTACAAGGTCCCTTGACCAGTGGCTTCCGCAGTTATTGAATCTGGAGGCTGGATCAGGCCAGGTAAAGGGTAGACTGGGCCTACCGGGTTGCAATACGCGGGCCCGGCTTGAACCAGCGTCCCCGCCCAGTCCTGTTCCGGCTGCAGAGCTATAAGGACTTTTCTCCATCTTTGGTCCGAAAGAGGAAGGCGTTTGATGAAGCAAAGAAGCGTTTAAGGGATTTAAACATTCAATATTCCTTGCGCTACCCTGCTATACTACGCTTTAGCCATGAAGGGTCCGTGTATAACTTCGGATCACCGGAGAAGGCCAAGGAACTTTTGGACTCTCTTAGACAAATTATAAGATTTAATTGATGTTGTTTTGCCCTACCCCCACCCCGGTTTACTCACCCTTTTTTTTTCCTTTCATTATCTTACTGTTTAATATTATCTCCGGGGGGTGGGAAGAAGGGTTTATTTATTCATCCTTTACTTAGCGATTTCCTTTCCTTTTTTTTTTATATATATATATAGGCCAGGGGGTCTAGTTAATGTAGATGGGGGGAAGGTGGCTACTTTATCTTATTTTATCCTTGTCCTTGGGAGCAGGGTTGTTTTCCCCTCTTATTTTGTATTAATATATTTAATTATTATTTGCTGAGACTGTAATTTTATAGTCATATATGTTCATATATGGTATTAACATTACCAAATATATCCAGGTGTTGGTGTTGGTGTGGGTGTGGGTGGGGGATAGGGTACTCACTGTTAGTTCTAGTTCAGTAGTATACTTCAATTTTCTTTATCCTATCGAGGGGTGGCTGGGGCAAGGGTGGGGCACTGGTTGGGAGAGGTTATGATGGGTTTTTTGGAAAGGAAGTGATGCCCCTTGGGAATAAGGGGGAAGATCTCCATTTAAATACATTTTTTTTTTACTATTTAGAAACAGTTTTTTTTATTATATTGATCTGAATGCACTAAAGAGCTTTTACTTTCGTGAATTTTATATGCTCTATGCTCAGGATGTTTTGGATAAATACGGGTTTTGTTGTGATCTGATGTTAACACATTCCAAGCATGTATATCACTGCTCAATTTATGTGTTATCTGTTGGATTTTTTTTTCTCTTGAATAATGTAAGAATTTTAAGGATACACTCTGGTTAGTTGTAAGTTAGATGAGTAGTTAGTTAAATTTTGTCTTTTTGTTCTCTTGGTATTTCTGTTTTCTTGTTTGATAGATTTTGGTTATCATTTATTTAAGATTTAACTGTATATCAATGTTTATACTTGGGTCTTTTTTTTAGTTTTCTTTTGTAAACTTGTTAAAACATGTTAAAATTTTCAATAAAAATATCTGAGAAAAAAGTGAACCGCAAATGTGTATGTAGTCCATTGCCATTTTGAAATGTGTAAAAATACTGTTAATTCACATTAAGGTTTGTTAGCCCAGGTGGCTAAATGGCTAGAGAATGATGCAGATTAAAGCTAACAGTGAGGTTCCAAACCCCTTGCCAGCTCTGGTAGATCATGAGGGTCGACTTCCTGACCCTACTATACTTTTATGGAGTGGTTACCCTGAAACTATATGTAAGCAGTTGTCACCGTCTAATGGAAAGAGATGCCTATGGTCCTTTGTATTTCCTTACTAGTTCACATTAAATCAATGTAACACCTTTTCTTCCATGAATTAGTTATATCTTTAACCATAATCAAAATATTTTAAAACAACCAAATGTACTGTTTTTGTCAATAGTTCATCAAATTAATGCAAAGTTCATCAAATTAATTCTGTGTTGCTTTGATTAAGGGCTACCATAAGGATCAAATTTGGTGCTTTCTGTTTCAAGTTTCAGGAGCATTCCTTCACAACAAATAATTTTCCTCTCCATCCATTGTCATAGAGTAATAGAGATGTACAGCATGGAAACAGACCCTTCGGTCCAACCCGTCCATGCCGACCAGCTATCCCAACCCAATCTAGTCCCACCTGCCAGCACCTGGCCCATATCCCTCCAAACTCTTCCTATTCATATACCCATCCAAATGCCTCTTAAATGTTGCAATTGTACCAGTCCACCACTTCCTCTGGCAGCTCATTCCATACCCGTACCACCCTCTGTGTGAAAAAGTTGCCCGTAAGTCTCTTTTATATCTTTCCCCTCTCACCCTAAACCTATGCCCTCTAGTTCTAGACTCCCCGACCCTAGGGAAAAGATTTTGTCTATTTACACTATCAAGCCCCTCATAATTTTGTAAACCTCTATAAGGTCGCCCACCCCCCAGCCTCCGACACTCCAGGAAAACAGCCCCAGTCTGTTCAGCCTCTCCCTATACCTTAAATCCTCCAACCCTGGTAACATCCTTGTAAATCTTTTCTGAGTCCTTTCAAGCTTCACAACATCTTTCCGATAGGAAGGAGACCAGAATTGTACGCAATATTCCAACAGTGGCCTAACCAATGTCCTGTACAGCGCAACATGACCTCCCAACTCCTGTACTCAATACTCTGACCAATAAGGGAAAGCATACCAAATGCCTTCTTCACTATCCTATCTACTTGCGACTCCACTTTCAAGGAGCTATGAGCCTGCACCCCAAGGTCTCAGCAACACTCCCTAGGACCTTACCATTAAGTGTATGAGTCCTGCTAAGATTTGCTTTTCCAAAATGCAGCACCTCGCATTTATATTACACATTTTTGGAGCAATATGATGACAGTTCATTTTCTAATAGAATCCCAAGATTTGGTGACAAAACAACACAGAACACCAAGCAGAGCTGGATACATATTCTCACTCTATATGAAAGTTTCTTTTTTCATCAACATTCCACTTTGGTAAGAAAGTAGTAATTGAATTGCTTAGAATCTAAAAATATAACATAGGAATTATGAGCAAGAGTGAACCATTCAACTGTAACTTTTAGTACATGTTCAATTAGGTACATGTCTCTGTCTCTCACTTCCTAAGAGTGAAGCTTTGATAAAATTTAACTCAGAACAAAAGTGAATCTGCCCGATGTTAGACTCCAAGCATGTGAACAAGAACGAAAAATTGTCAGTCAGTAATGGTGATATACCCAATGCTGATTCTTTTCTCAAAAGACAAATTTCAATGAAATCCTTTATTCCTATGATTGATGCCATAAAAACCAACTTGAAGAAAGGAACAATTTGGATTTTGTTTTTGTTTTTAGTTAATTTAGATGCCTTGGAGAAACAGTTGAGAGAGGGTGGAAAGTTTCTGAAGGAATATTATCCTGATGATGAGGATATTAATCTCTTTGAAGAAATAAAGCATTTCCAGGCTTATATCAAGGAAAGTTAATTCATTTAAAGGACATTTATGCCACTAAGACCTGTATCAAGTCATAATCCAAGATTAGATTTGGCTGCTTTTCCCAAATACAAAAGCAATATTGTGACCTTTGTTTTGAATCTGATGGAAACTGTTCAGGAGAAAGGTCATTTTCAAAGTTGAAAAACATCAAGAGTGAACTTCAATCAACAATGCTGCAAGTAAAGCTGACTGCACTCAACATAATGGCCACTAAAAGTGATAAACATTGTAGCTTATTATTATCATTAATGTCTTTGCTGTCATAAAATTATAAAAGAAATTAGTTATACAATTTAAACAGGGTGATTCGCCGCTTGCATTTAGTAATTGTGGAATTTGTGCTTGTGCTGCTGTAAATTGAAAGGTTTTCATACATGCAAATTAAGAAAGCATGAAGTATTTTCATTTGGAAGTATTTCAGAATAGAAGTAGGCATATTGCAAGTTTTAGATTATTCGTCTTTTGTTGTGCCTTCGCCTATTTATATGTACAAATATAAATCTTTAATATTTATATTTTCAATGTCTTTTCTATGAGAATAATATACTTTTTGATACAGGTGAGTGCTAAAAGAATGTTTGGAGTCCTTGGCTGGGAAAATCAAGAACTGGGGGACACACTTTAAAAATAATGGATTTCACATTAAGACAGAGATGAAGAATTTTTTTTTCTCAGTGTATTGTTAAACTGTCCAAATCCCCTCCCTTGGGAGCAGTGAAAGCAGGGACATTGAATATATTTAAGGCTGAAGGAGATAGATTCTTGACGAACAAAGAAGTTGAAGGCCATAAGGGATCGGCAGAAAAAGCAGAGGCCTCATTCAGATCAACTTGACCTTATCAAACAGTGGACCAGGCTCAAGGGGCTGAATGATAAGCTGCTATGTTTAACACTTTCAGTGTCCATTATGCTGAGTGCAGTCAGCTTTACTTGCAGCATTGTTGACTGAAGTTCACTCTTGATGTTTATCAACTGTGAAAATGACTTTGCTCATGAAGTTTCCATCAGATTCAAAAAAAGTCACAATATTGCTTTAGCATTGGGAATGCCTACTGAATCTTATCTTGCATTATTATTTGATACAAGGTGTAGTGGTATAAATGTCCTTTAAATGAATAACTTGCCTTGATATAAGCTTGGAAATGCTTTATTTTACCAAAGAGGTTAACATCATCATTTTCAGGATAATGTTCATTCAGAAGTTTTCCACTTTCACACAACGGTTTTTCCAAGGCATCTAAATCAACTAAAAACAAAACAAAACATATTTTTGCATATGATTGCTTTCTCTTCAAATTAATTTTAACGACATCCAGGATTTCACTTGAAATTTGTTATTTGAAAAAAGATTTCATCAGGATTTGGTGCATCACCATTATTGACAGACACTTTTGCGTTCTTTTCCTCTTGTTCACATGCCTGTCATCTACATCATGCAGATTCTCTTTTGCTCTGTTAAATTTCAACAAAGCTTTCTTGGGTTCCTTTTAAGAAGTGAGCGACAGAGACATGTAAATAATTGAATATGTACTAAGGGTTGTCTATGCTTCCTCTCAGGCCTTGATACTTTTGTGGAACTGGTCTGACAAATGGTTCCAAAATTCTAACAGGAACACAAACTCTATCAATTTTCTCCTGCAGAATGCCATCTTGTCTCTTTGTATCACCTTTTTAACTGTCATCAGTATGAAGATGAGTAAGAGCATCAATAAATGAACTGTAACTAGTTAAGAAGCAATTCTATATCTGAAGAATTACGTTTTTGAAGATAACAAACTTTCTGGTTTATTTGGCCCATCTCTGAAATTGAGCTTGCTTGGAAATATTGTTTCTGGTGTCATGTCCTTTGAATGTGATCATTTGTTTTGCTTGTTTTAAAGGTTTTTAATATTGCAGGATAGCAATGCTGCTTCTGTGTATTGCTGCACAGGAGGGATTTCCCACATTTCTGTGATTATAATGAAGGACTCCAACTTTTTCCTGCTTCTTGTGTGGCCTTAAATAATGATTCCCATCTCCTTAACGCTTTTCTCCAATTAATCCCTTTTGCTGCTGGTTTATGTATTGTTCCCTCTCTGATCATTATGTCAATAAATGATTCCCACTCTTCTCAGACAAGCTGAGAGGTGACCTTACAGAGGTTTACAAAATCATGAAGAGCATGGATGGGCGAAATAGACAAGGTCTGTTCCCTGGGATGGGGAGTCCAAAACTACAGGGCATAGGTTAAAGGTCAGAGGGGAAAGTTTTAAAAAGGACCTGAATGGCAACTTTTTCATGGAGAGGGTGGTGTGTGTATGGAATGAGCTGCCAGAGCAAGTTGTGGGGGCGAGTACAATTACAACATTTGAATGGCTTCTGGGTGGGTACATGAATTGGAAGGATTGAGGGATATGGGTCAAATGCTGGTGTATGGGACTAGATTAATTTAGGATACCTGGTTAGCATGGAAAAGTTGGATCAAAGGGACTGTTTCTGTGTGGTACAGCTCTATGACTCCATAAATCTGATGTTTTGCCTGTTTCTCCTAAATGATTCCCACTATCTTTGGCTTGAAAATTTACTTGCAGTCTTGACCTCAGTTATGTTAGTGGATTTCCTGCCTTTTCTGCAGCTTCAATACTCTTGTTACTTTGTTTTTTCATGAAATTTTGTTTACTAAATGCCCCATTGTTTTAATTCTCACATTGCAATGGTCCCGAGTCTGTGACCTTCTTGTAAGCTGTTTCTGTGGTCCTTGATTTTCATTACTGTAGATGTGCCTTGTGGTGCCGACATGCTATGGAAGCAACACTTAATCTGAGCTGTAAGTATTTTGTTTACTTCTAGCTTTCCCACCCTGTAAACTATGCTGTTTTTACAAATTTTCCCCTTGCCCCCCAGGGATTTGAATGTTACTCATGAAGTCTCTGATATCTGTTTGCTCTCTGGCTGTACCTCGCTTAGAATCTATTCCAACAGATTATTGGCACCTGATGCAATCTGTAACTGTCTTAGTGTGATGAATATTCTACTCCATGGAGTCCCTAGATTACTCTTGCTGCCGCCTTTCTCTTGCCAGGTCCGAAATGCTTTTTCCCATCAATTATATATTCTGTCTTGTTGAATCTTGCCACAAGGTTCTCTTCAGTAGGGTTCTTGAATGTTCAGTTCTTCTTGTTCCTGACTATCTGCTTGAGCAGCAATCTGGAAGCTTATAACCCAAGTATAGGTCTAAACATTATTATTTGGTATAGACAATTACTTTTTTTTATTCACTCATGGGAAGTGGGGATTGCTGGTTGGGCCAGCATTTATTGCCTGTCCCTAAATGCCCTTGAGAAGGTAGTGGTGAGCTGCCTTCTTGAACCGTTGCAGTCCATGTACTGTAGGTTCACCCACAATGCCCTGAGGGAGGGAATTCCAGGACTTTAACCTAGTGACAGTGAAGGAACAGTAATATATTTCCAAGTCAGAATGGTGAGTGACTTGGATGGTAACGTGCAGGTGATAGGCATCTCCATATACCTGCTGCCCTTGTCCTTCTAGATAGAAGTTGTTGTGGGTTTGTAAGATAATATCTAATAATCTTTGGTGAATATCCAAAGTGCATCTTGTAAACAGTGCACATTGCTGCTGAGCATCAGTGGTGGAGGGAATGGCTGCTTATGGATGTGGTGCCAATCATTTAGATGGCATTGTCATTGATGGTGTCAAGTTTCAGAAGTGCTGGACCTGACCCATTCACACAACTGTGGAGTGTTCCAGCATGCTCCTGACTTGTGTTTTGTAGGTGATGGATAGGCTCTGGGGAGTCAGGAGGTCAGTTACTCACCGCAGTATTCCTAACCGCTGACCTGCTCTTGTAGCAATTTATACGCTGAGTCAACTTGTGCCCAACTTTGTATAGTAGATTACTAAAGTTTATTCTCTCTTGTGAATAAGCTTTCATAAAACGCAGGAAAATAAGGTGATAAAAATCAAATTTTTATGGAGAACAAGTCCTTCCTCACATACAAATGTCTGCATGGCCTGTCTCCTCCCTATACCTATGCAAATGTCTTCAGTCCATTGCTTGCTCCTTCTGCTCTATTTACATGGCCCATTTTCACTGTTAAATCATTTGTGGCTCAATCTCAGCCAACTTGCCCTGTACTCTGAAATTACCTCTCTAAAGGTTTCCATCTTGCTGCCTCTGAATGACCTTAACCTCCCAGTTGCTTGCTATTTCAATAAAGCATCTTGCTCCCATGATGATATTTCCCTCTTAGGCCTGCTGCATTATTCCAATGAATCACCGTACAATCTCCAGGAACAATGCCTCATTTTCCGTTTAGGAATGCTAGAGATTGAGGTCTCAACATTGAATTCAGTAACTTTAGAAAGTGCCCTTCTTCTGTCTGCCCTCCATTTTCTTACATTCTATTCAACCTCACAACCATGTTGGGTTTGTGTCTTATTTACTTTGCACTTGGTAGGTAGGACCAATTCTCTCCCTTTCACACCTTAATTTCCAACCTCTATATAATTTTTTTTCTCCACTATTAACAGCCCCTTTGTATTTTCTACACTATTAACAGCTCTTTCACACTTTAATTTCCACCCTCTATACATTTTTTTCCTCCACTATTAACAGCCCCTTTGTATTTTGCATGGGGCCGCTATACCATCTGCTGTCTTGCTCCTCCTCGGCGCTGTCCAATGTATAAAAATAACATTTCAGTTCTTAAGAAAAATCATACTGATTTTGAATGTTAACTCTGTTTTTCTCTCTCCACAGATGCTGCCAGGCCTGCTGGGTTTCTCCAGCATTCTCTGTATTTGCTCATTAAGACTTATCCCTTTGGTAGCATTAAAAGCCAACATTGTGTATTTCCTTCCTATTTCTGCTTGGGAGTGACCCACAACTGTTAAAAATGCTATCTAAGTGTAAGCTGTTGCTGTTGACACTGAGCATGTCTATCATGTTCTTGTGGTTCTAAAGCTTTACCTTTCAATCTTCTACTTTTGGTTTCTATCAGTAGTTGTTCAAAAAAAGTTTTCAATGTGTTCAACATTTTCACAAATCTGAGTTTGGTCAATCAGACGTTTAAAATTGAAGCAAAGCTAACATTTTAACTTACTGGTACAGATCTCCTTCCTATTTGGTGCGGCTCCACTGATTACAGCTACTGCTGGAATTTAAATTTGGCAGTAACACTGCATCAATGTCAAATGTCACGTTTTCCAGGACAATCACCATAACAATGTTTGAAACTCCTCATGTTGGTGGCCCTTAGCATTATTGAAAGCTTTTAAACTTCCACTGAAATCAATAGAAAAACATTGGGCAGGATGTAAGACAGGCAGCAAATTTGACACATCCTGTTTTGCATCCCCTAGAACAGACTTAAGGCAGGTTGTGATACTTCCTTTGGACAGATATCCTGCCAAAATTGTTATCTGGAATTTCCTTCAGTGTTTCTCCCAAGCACCCACCAAACTTGGTGGAAACTCTGTAGAGAAAATGCAAATGGCAATCTGCAACATTTCTGCAGCATTTTTGCTGATATTCCACTGAGTGCAAACTTGTTCATAGTAAAGTCACTATAACCCACTGGACAGTAGGGCTGCTGTCTTGTTAGAGAGATGACTTCCGGCGTCACTTTACATCTGCAAATCAGTTATTCAGGCATCTGAGCTAACTGACCCCCAAGGACCCCCTTCCACTAAGTAGATGGCTTCTGGAAAACACCTGTGAAAATTCTACTCTTAATTATCCCTGTAAACCTCTGAATAATAGCCATATGAGTGAGCAAGAGGAAGTACTTTGTCTTATAGGGACAAGCAATCCAGCAAGAATTACTAGTGTCAACATGGAAACAAAACCGAGGAGAAAGTGAGGACTGCAGATGTTGAAGTGCCAGAGTCGAAAAGTGGGGCGCTGGAAAATCATAGTAGGTCAGGCAACATCGAGAAGCAGGAGAGTCAACATTTCAGGTATAAGCCCTTCATTAGAAATGTGGAGGGGAAAGGGAGCTGAGAGATTAACAGGGAGTGGGGGTAGGGCTGGGGGGAAGGTAGCCGAGAAGGCGATAGGTGGATGCAGATGGGAAGTAATTGTGATAGGTCGGTGGGGAGGGTGGAACAGTCAGATGGGAAGGAAAATGGACAGATAGGACAGGTCAAGAGGGCAGTGCCGAATTGAAGGGTTGGACCTGGGATGAGGTGGGGAGAGGGGAGATTTGGAAGCTAGTGAAGTTGATGTTGATGCTATGTGTTTGAAGGGTCCCAAAGCAGAAGATGAGGTGTTCTTCCTCCAGTTGGCAGGTGGGTTTGATTTGGCAGTGGAGGAGGCCCAGGATTTGCATGTCCTCGGGGGAGTGGGAGGAGCAGTTGAAGTGGTCGGCCACAAGAAGTTCAGGTTATTTGGTACATGTATTCCAGAGACGTTCCCTGAAATGCTCCGCAAGTTGGCGTCCTGTCTCCCCTATGTACAGGAGATCACATCGAGAGCAACGGACACAGTAGATGAAGTGGGTGGATATGCAGGAAAACCTTTGCCGGATGTGAAAGGATCCTCTACCTGACAGCAGCTTTTTGTCACCAACAGCTTATCAACTGCCTCTTCTTCACGAGTCTTTAGGGCAACACTCTGTGTCTGTTCAGTAGCAAGATTAAAAAACCTCTCCTACAGTGTGTACACTTTTGCCAGAGTCTGCTGAAGTGAGATGGCAATGATTGATGTTCTTTGGCTATGGCAATTGGTTCACTGGGATCTTCATGCTCTGTGAGAAAGCAGCTAATTTATTACAAGTGTGTAAGTATTTGATGTTTGTAGGGAATGATTATTATGTACTCTTATGACTGTGCAGTTCTGATATTGTAGAGTTGTAAAGAAAAAGATGTTGAAGGATATTTCGATTTTAAAATCTTTAACTTGAAAATTCCCTAAATTAAGTTTCAAAAGTCCTGCCAAGATGGAAATCACACCTGACAACCACCATTTCGACTGAGGAGATCTTTGAACTGGGAAAGATTTAAAAGAGACCTAAAGGGCAATTTTTTCACAGAAAGGGTGGTACATGTATGGAATGAGCTGCCAGAGGAAGTGATGGAGGCTGGTACAATTACAGCATTTAAAAGACATCTGGATGGGTATATGAATAGGAAGGGTTTAGAGGGAAATGGGCAAATACTGGCAAACAGGACTAGATTAATTTCAGATATGGGCGGCACGGTTGCACAGTGGTTAGCACTGCTGCCTCACAGCGCCAGAGACCCGGGTTCAATTCCTGACTCAGGCGACTGACTGTGAGGAGTTTGCACATTCTCCCCGTGTCTGCGTGGGTTTCCTCCGGGTGCTCCGGTTTCCTCCCACAGTCCAAAGATATGCGGGTCAGGTGAATTGGCCATGCTAAATTGCCCGTAGTGTTAGGTTAAAGGGGTAATTGTAGGGGTATGGGTGGGTTGTGCTTCGGCCGGTCGGTGTGGACTTGTTGGGCCGAAGGGCCTGTTTCCACACTGTAAGTAATCTAATCTAATTTAATATCTGGTTAGCTTGGACAAGTTGGACCAAAGGGTCTGTTTCTACTCTGGAGATCCCTATGACTATGACTCTACATGAACACAACATTATCACAAAAGGAGATATATGGAACTCAATTAAACTTTGAATAACACATTAGGTCCTTTTAAAGGTATGAGAGTTCAAATTTTCTGAAAGAACAGGAGACTGGAAGGACACTATCGGAACTTCCAAGCAATTTGACTTTTTTACTTCGGACAGCAATAACTCATTTCAAACTAACATAACCGTTATTTTGTTTTCATTGTGATAAGACTGACTATGAAGGCCATTTTGAGCAGAACTCTAAGATTTCAGTGGATAAATCTTCAGTACCTGATCAGGTGTATCCCAGAACTTTGTAGGAGGTTAGGGAAGAGATTGCTGAGATATTTGTATCATCAATAGCCACAGGTGAGGTGCCAGAAGACTGGAGGTTGGCTAATGTAGTGCCATTATTTAAGAAAAGTATTGGGGAAAAGCCAGGGAACTATAGACTGGTGAGCCTTATGTCCGTGATGAGCAAATTGTTGGAGGGGATTCTGAAGGACAGGATTTCCATGCATTTGGAAAGACAAGGACTGATGAGGGATAGTCAACATGGCTTTGTGGATGGGAAATCATGTCTCAATAACTTGATTAAATGTTTTTGAAGAAGTGGCAAAGACGATTGATGAGGGCAGAGTAGTTGATGTTGTCTATATAGACTTGAGCAAGTTGTTCAACAAGCTTATGCATGCTAGACTGTATAGCAAGGGGAGAACACATGGAATCCAGGGGGAGCTACCAGTTGGAAACAAAGTTGGTTTGAAGGAAGGAGACAGAGTATGAAGCTGGAGGGTTGGTTTTTGGACTGAAGGTTTGTGACTGCAGTGTGCTGCAAGGATTGGTGCTGAGTCCACTACATTTTGTCATTTTTATAAATTATTTGGATGTGATGTATGGTTAGTATTCTTGCAAATGACACCAATAGTGGTGGTGTAGTGGTTAGTGAAGAAGGCTTTCTCAGAGTACAATGGGAACTTGATCAGATGGGTTAATGGGCCAAGGAGGAGCAGATGGAGTTTAATTTTGATAAATGTGAGATGTTGCATTTTGGTAGGGCAAACCAGGGCAGGACTTATACACTTAAAGGTAGGGGCTCGGGGAGTGTTGCCAAACAAAGGAATCTAGATGTGCAAGTGCACAGTTCCTGGAAAGTGGAATCGCAGGTAGACAGGCTGGTGAAGAAGGCGCTTGGCACGCTTGCCTTCATTGGTCAGTGCATTGAGTATAGGAGTTACGATGTCACGTTGTAGCTGTTAGACCCAATGAGCCACACAGGAACAGTGTGCATGCCCAGGTAGGGAGTGTACAACTGGATTAGGAACATGATAAGATTACAAAGTCCAACTGCTAGACTGGAAGGTGGATCTGATCTCTGATTCCAGTGGGGATAGAGGCCCAGACATTGATCCTGGGTGATGGGGCCTTTGAAAGGGAATATCCCACCTAAGACAAAACGTTAAGCTCGGAGGACCAGTGCAAAACCTTCCTGATGCACCTGGCCCACACACCTTGTTGTAAAGACTATTAGCTTCTAGAACATAGAACATTACAGTACAGAGCAGTACAGGCCCTTCAACACTCGATATTGCACCGACCTGTTGAATCCAATCTGAAGCCTATCTATCCTACACTATTCCCATTTTCATCCGTATGTTTATCCAATGACCATTTGAATGCCCTTAAAGTTGACGAGTCTACTACTGTTGCAGGCAGTGCGTTTCACATTCTTACTACTCTCTGAGTAAAGAAAATACCTCTGACATCTGTCCTACATCTACCACCTCTCAACTTAAAGCTATGTCCCCTCGACATCACCATCCGAGGAAAACGGCTCTCACTGTTCACCCTATCCAACCCTCTGATTACTTTATATGTCTCAATTAAGTTACTTCTCAACCTCCTTCTCTCTAACAAAAATGGCCTCAAGTCCATCAGCCTTTCCTCAGAAGACCTTCCCTCCATACCAGGCAACATCCTAGTGTATCTCCTCCAAAACCTTTCCAAAGCTTGCACATCCTTCCTGTAATGCAGTGACCAGAACTGTATGCAATTATCCAAGTGCGGCCTCATCAGAGTTTTGTACAGCTGCAGCATGATCTCATGGCTCCGAAACTCAATCCCTCTATGAATAAAAGCTAACACACTGTATGCCTTCTTAACAACCCTATCAACCTGGGTGGCAACTTTCAGGAATCTATGTACATGGACACTGAGATCTTTATGCTCATCTACACTACCAAGAACCTTCCCACTAGCCCAGTACTCTTTATTCCTGTTGCTCCTTCCAAAGTGAATCACTTCACACTTTTCTGCATTAAACTCCATTTGCCACTTCTCCGCCCAGCTGTGCCGTGATCTATGTCCTCCTGCAACCTGCAGCACCTTTCAGCATTATCCAGAACTCTAACGACCTTAGTGCCATCCACAAATTTACTAACCCCTTTCATCCTCCTCAATATCGAATGGAACCTCCTTAGTGTAGATGGTTTGGATGAAGCTGTTTTTGTCAGGTGTGTTCAGGACGGTTTCCTTACTCAGTATGTAGACAGGCTGGTGAGGGGAGAGGCCATTTTGGATTTGATGCTCGGCAATGAGCCAGGACAGGTGTCAGATCTCACGGTGGGAGAACACTTTGGTGACAGTGACCACAACTGCCTCACATTGACCATAGCCTTGGAGAGGGAAA
Source organism: Chiloscyllium plagiosum (assembly GCF_037043375.1). NCBI lineage: Eukaryota > Metazoa > Chordata > Chondrichthyes > Orectolobiformes > Hemiscylliidae > Chiloscyllium > Chiloscyllium plagiosum. The sequence continues at coordinate 102,988,817 of NW_028270148.1, read as the reverse complement.
GGAGCAGTTACCAAGGGAAGTTATTTAACTGGAGAAATGGAATTTATTTACTATCAGACAGGAGTTGGGAAGTACAGACTGCGAGCAATTGTTCCACAGAAAGGGCACAGCAGACATGTGGAGATTGTTTAAGGACCAGTTGTTGCGAGTGATGCAAAGATTTGTTCCTCTGAGACAGGTAAGAAGGGGTAAGATTAAGGAACCTTGGATGATGAGAACAGAAGAGCTTCTCGTCAAAAGGAAGAAGGCAGCTTACGTAAGGTGGAAGGAAGCAAGGATCTAGCACAGCTTTAGAGGATTACAGGCTTGCTAGAAAGGAGCTCAGAAATGGACTGAGGAGAGCCAGGAGGGGGAAGGATAAAGGCTTGGCAGGAAGGATTAGGGAGTATCCAAACAAAGCCATTTTACTTATATGTGAGGAATAAGAGAGTGATCAAGGAGAAGGTGGGGTCTATCAAGGATAGCATAGGGAGCTTGTGCATGGAGTCTTGGCAGATAAGGGAAGCCCTAAATGAGTTTTTTGCTTTGGTTTTCATTAAGGAAAAGGACCTTGTTGTGAATGAGAACTTTGAGGAGCTGGGATACAGGCTTGAACAGATCAAGATTGATGAAATTGATGTGCTGGAGATTTTGGCAAACATTAAGATTGATAAGTCCCCAGAGACGGACCAGATATATCCTGGGCTGCTCTGGGAAGTGAGAAAGGAGGTTGCTATGCTGCTGGTGAAGATCTTTGCTTCCTCACTCTCCACGGGAGTCATACTGGAGGATTGGAAGGAGGCGAATGTTGTTCCTGTTTCAAAAAGGGAATAGGGAAATCCCTGGCAATTACAGACCAGTCAGTCTTACGTCTGTGGTCAGCAAGGTTTTAGAAAGAATTCTGTGGGATAGGATTTATGACTATTTGGAAAAGTATATCATGATTAAAGGCAGTCAGCATGGTTTTGTGAGGGGCAGGTCATGCCTCACAAATCTTATTGAGTTCTTTGAGGAGGTGACAAGACAGGTCGACAAAGGTTGAGCAGTGGATAGGTGTATGTGGAATTCAGCAAGGCATTTAATAAGGTTCTTCATGGTACGCTCATTCATAAAGTCAGGAGATTTGGCTACTGGATTCAGAATTGGTTGGCTGACAGAAGGCAGAGAGTGGTTGTAGATGGAAAGTATTCTGCCTGGAGGTCAGTGTTGAGTGGTGTCCCGCAGGGCTCTGTTCTTGGATGAGGAGGTTGAGGGGTGGGCGAGTAAATTTGCAGATGACACAAAGGTTGGAGGTGTCATTGATAGTATCGAGGGCTATTGCAGGCTGCAGCGTGACATGAACAGGATGCAGAGCTGGGCTTAGAAATGGCAGATGGAGTTCAACCTGGATAAATGCGAAGTGATGCATTTTGGAAGGTCAAATTCAAATGCTGAATATAGGATTAAAGACAGGATTCTTTGCAGTGTGGAGGAACAGAGGGATCTTGGTGTTTAAGTACATAGATCCCTCAAAATTGCCGCTCAGTGGATTGGGTTGTTAAGAAAGCATATGGTGTTTTGGCTTTCATCAACAGGGGGATCGAGTTTAAGAGCCGTGAGGTTTTGCTACAGCTCTACAAGTCCCTGGTGAGACCACACTTGGAATATAATGTCCAATTCTGGTCGCCCTACTATAGGAAAGATACAGAGGCTTTGGAGAGGGTGCAAAGAAGATTTACCAGGATGTTGTCTGGACTAGAGAGCTTGCCTTATGAAGAGAAGTTGACTAAGCTTGGATGTTACTCTCTGAAGAGAACGAGGAAGAGAGGTGGCCTGATCGAGGTATACAAGGTAATGAGAGGCATTGATAGAGTCAATAGCCAGAGACGTTTCCCCAGGGCAGGATTGACTGGCACGAGGGGTCATAGTTTTAAGATACTAGGAGAAAGGTATAGAGGGGATGTCAGAGAAAGGCTTTTTATGCAAAGAGTTGTGAATGCATGGAATGTGTTGTCAGCGGTGGTGGTGGAAACAGAGTCATTAAGGACATTTAAGCGACTGCTGAACATGCACATGGATAGCAGTGGATTGAGGGGTGCGTTAAGTTATTTTATTTTACATTAGGATTAATCCTCAGCACAATATCGAGGGCCAAAGAGCCTGTTCTGTGCTGTACTTTTCTATGTTCTATGTTCCAACCCATCTTTCTACGCCCTCATCCAGGTCATTTATAAAAATGAAAAACAGCAGTGGCCCCAAAATAGATTCTTGCAGTACACCACTTGCAACTGATCTCCAAGATGAATATTTCCCATCAACCATCACCCTCTATCTTCTTTCAGATAGCCAATTTCTGATCCAAACCACTAAGTCACCCTCAATCCCATGTCCCCATATTTTTGCTATAGCGTACTATGGGGAACCTTATCAAACACCTTACTGAAATCCATATACACCACATCAACCACTTTACCCTCATCCACCTGTTTGGTCACCATTTCAAAGAACCTCAATCAGGTTTGTGAGGCATGACCTATCCTTCACAAAACCGTTTTCACTACCCCTGATCAACTTATTCCTCTCTAGATGATCATAAATGCTATCTCTTACAATCATTTCAACACTTTGCCCACAACTGAAGTAAGGCTCACTGGTCTAAAGTTACCAGGGTTGTTTCTACTTTCTCCTCCACTTCTTGAACAAGGGGACATTTGCTATGCTCCAGTTTTCTGCCAATATTCCCGTAGATAATGATGACATAAAGATCAAAGCCAAGGCTCTGCAATCTCCTCCCTGGCTTCCCAGAGAATCCTTGGATAAATCCCATCTGACCCAGGGGACCTATCTATTTTCATACATTCCAGAATTGCTAACACCTCCTCCTTGTGAACCACAATCCCATCTAGTCTAGTATTCTCCTTGGCAATATTATCTTTTTCCAGTGTGAATACTGACAAAAAATATTCATTCTTCTTAGACTCCATGCACGACTTCCCATACTATCCTTGATTGACCCTAATCTTTCCCTAGTCATTCTTTTATTCCTGGTACACATATAGAAAGCTTTAGGGTTTTCCTTGATCCTATCTGCTAATGACTTCTCATGTCCCCTCCTGGCTCTTATTAGCTCCCTCTTTAAGTCTTTCCTGGCTAACCTATAACTCTCAAGCACCCCAACTGAGCCTTCACACCTCATCCTAACAAAAGTCTTCTTCCTCTTGACAAGAGATTCAACATTTTTTGTCAACCACGGCTCCCTTGCTTGACCACTTCCTCCCTGCCTGACAGGATCATACTTATCAAGGAAATGCAGTAGCTGTTCTTTGAATAAATTCCACATTTTAATTGTGCCCATCCCCTGCAGTTTCCTTCCCCATTCTACGCATCCTAAATCTTGTCTAATTGCATCATAATTGCCTTTTCCCCAGCAATAACTCTTGCCCTGCGGTATATTCCTATCCCTTTCCATCGCTAAAGTAAATATAATTGAATTGTGGTCACTATCACCAAAGTGCTCACCTACCTCCAAATATAACACCTGGCCAAGTTCATTACCCAGTTCCAAATCCAATGTGGCCTCCCCCTTGTTGGCCTGTCTATATGTTGTGTCAGGAAACCATCCTGCACATATTGGACAAAAACTGACCCATCTAAAGTACTCAAACTACACTATTTCCAGTCAAAATTTGGAAAGTTAAAGTTCCCCATAACAACTACCCTGTCACTCCCACACCTATCCAGAATTATTGCTATCCTTTCCTCAACATTCCTGAAACTATTCGGAGACCTATAGAAAACTCCCAACAGGGTGACCTCTTCTTTCCTGTTTCTAACCTCAGCCCATACTAGCTCAGTAGATGGGTCCTCAAATGTCCTTTCTGCCACTGTAATACTGTCCTTGACTAATATTGCCACACTTCCCCCTCTTTTACCATTTTCCCTGTTCTTACTGAAACATCTAAATCCTGGAACCTGCAATAACCATTCCTGTCCCTGCTCTATCCATGTCTCCAAAATGGCCACAACATTGAAGTCCTAGATACCAACACATGCTGCAAATTCTACACCTTATTCTGGATGCTCCTGGCATTGAAGTAGACACATTTCAAACCACCTTCCTGCTTGCCGGTGAACTCTTGCAATCTTGAAACCTCATTTTTGACCTCACTGCTTTCAACCTCCTGGACACTGAAACTACAATTTAGGTTCCCATTCCCCTGATGAATTAGTTTCAACCCTCCTTAATAGCATTAGCAAATCTCTCTCCCCCAGGATATTGGTACTCCTCTGGTTCAGGTGTAGACCACCCTGTTTGTACAGGTGCCACCTACCCCAAAAAGAGCCCCAATTATCCAGGTATCTGAAACCCTCTGTCCTGCACCATCCCTGTAGCCATGTGTTCGACTCCTCTCTCTCCATATTCCTCACCTCACTAGTACGTGGCACAGGCAACAATGATAACAATTCTGTTTGTTCTAGCGCTAAGCTTCCACCCTAGCTCCCTGAATTTCTGCCTTAAATTCCCATCTCTTTTCCTACTTATGTTGTTAGGATCTATGTGCACCACTTGGAGCTGGTCCCCCTCCCCCTCCACGATCCCAAAAACACGATCCGAGACATCACAAGCCCTGGTACCTGGGAGGCAACACACCAATCGAAGTCTCTCACATTCCCACAGAACCTCGTATCTGTCCCCCTAACTATGGAGTCCCCAATGACTAATGCGCCGCTCTTCTCCCCACTTCCCTTCTGAGCAACAGGTTCAGACTCTGTGCCAGAGACCTGTATCCCATGGTTTACTCCTGGTAAGTCAATCCCTCAACAGTATCCAAAATGGTCTACTTGTTATTGAGGAGAATGATGACAGGGGATTCCTGCACTGCCTGCCAGTTCCCTTTCTGTCCCTGACTGTAACCAATCTTCCTTTTTCTTGTACCTGAAGTGTGACTACCTCCTTATAACTCCTCTTAATAACCTCCTCTGCCTCCTGAATGATCCGAAGTTCATCCAGCTCCCGCTCCAGTTCCTTAACGCAGTTTCCAAGGAGCTGGAGTTGGGTGCAGATGAAGTCAGCAGGGACACTAGTGGTGACCCTTACCTCCTGCATTCTCAATGAAGCTATTTTCAAGTCCTTTCAGCTGTTAAGTTTTCTGAGTCTTGGGAAATGGAGCTGGCCTTTGTTGAATAAAGCTACCAAACATATTACATTCCTTGTACGCCTTCTCCCAAAACTGTCAAAAAGGCCAGCAGCATTATTTAAGACCATAAGACACAGGAGTAGAAGTTAGGCCATTCAACTGATCGAGTCTGCTCCACTATTCATTCATGGCTGATAAGTTTCTCAACCTCATTCTCCTGCTTTCTCCCTGGTAATCCTTGATCCCCTTAACAATCAAGAACCTTTCTATCTCAGTCTTAAACACACTCAATGACCTGGACTCCACAACCTTCTGTGACAATGAATTCCATAGATTCACCACTCTCTGGCTTAGGAAGTTTCTCCCCATCTCTGTTCTAAAAGATCTTCCCTTTATTTTTAGGCTATTCCCTCATGTCCTAGTCTCTCCTATCAATGGGAACATTTTCCCAACATCCACTCTGTAATTTAACAAGGTCAAAAGTCACTGACACCAGGTCATAGTCTAACAGGTTCATTTGAAATCACAAGCTTTCAGAGCATTGCTCCTTTATCAGGTGAAGTGAAACAAACAGGCACAGAATTTATAGGGATTCTGGATCAGTGGTGCTGGAAGAGCACAGCAATTCAGGCAGCATCCGAGGACAGGCAAAATCGACGTTTCGGGCAAAAGCCCTTCAAGGGCTTTTGCCCGAAACGTCGATTTTGCCTGTCCTCGGATGCTGCCTGAATTGCTGTGCTCTTCCAGCACCACTGATCCAGAATCTGGTTTCCAGCATCTGCAGTCATTGTTTTTACCTCACAGAATTTATAGGCAGAGAGATCAAAAGGTCATATAAATGGTGTGCATTGAGTGTCGACAGGCTGAATAACAAGTCTCTGTTGGTGAGCAAAAGTGTCAGATAGTGTGAATAAACTATGAAACACCATCTGACAATTTTGACAACTCGCAGAGACTTGTTTATCAGCCTATCAACAGTCCACACACACCAGTTAAATGATCTTTGATCTTATAAATAAATACATTCTGTGTCTGTGTGCTTCTCTTCACTTTACCTGATGGAGGAGCAGTGCTCCGAAAGCTTGTGATTTCAAATAAACCTGTTGGACTATAACTTGGTGGTGTGTAACTTCTGACCTTGTCCAACCCAGACCAACACTGGCACTGTCATATCGCAATTTAACAAAGTATATGTTTTAATTGGGCATTCAGTACCTGTCAGTATAAAATATAACACTGAAGAATTGATTTTGCTTTCTTTCAGGAACATTTTTCTTTCAGAAACACTGGTTTTATCAGAAGTGAATTTTTAAAGAAAATGTTTATCAACCAAGATGTAAGGTTGGTTCCCTTGCTGTTGCGAAAAGAGCAAACTCAATAACTTTTAGGATGTCTTAAGGTGCGTCCATTTTTCCTTCACGTCCCTTATACTGTAAATGGTTTGGGAATTAAGACACCTCCTAGGTGTCATGTCAGAGATTTGGAATCCATTGAAGATGCAGATGCCTCGGCACTATTTACATTTCTAATTCATTTCCTTGCAAGCAATCAAACTGGGGGTTAGAGACGGTATTGTTGTATTCATGTAGTCATCAGTGATTCAGTGAGGAGGCAGTTGTTAGATGTCAGAAGGCACTATGCAGAAACAGGTATCATTGTGACTTAATCATGACAAGCAGTCAGCATTTGCAAAGTGAAATTTCCCAGTCCTCTTCCATTCCAAGTATCAAAGAGCATCAGTCTTTGAGAAAACCATCAAATTGCTTGTCCTTATCAGATACATTTACTCAAAGTAATCATATAAACCCAAAATTGTAATTCCTCATGATTAATTGAACTCTGAGCAGTAGGTAGAAATAAGCAAGAGACCTTGTGGCTCAATTGGTCATACTTCTTGTGATGAAGGCCCAGCAGAACAGAATGTGATTGATCAAGTTCTAAATGATAATGTAAGGGATTACATGAAACATGGCAGAGCCAGCATCTCAAAGGCTAATTGCCCTCAGTGCTACCCACATAACAAAAATTTCAGAGGAAGAAAGAAGAAGACCAGTTTGAATTGTGAGCCTCTGCTCAATTTCCAGTTGTAGTCATTTTGAAATGCAATGCTTGATTCATTCAGGCCTTGAACTGGAAGAGATTAAATTGCATAGCAGCACTAAGTCACTACTGAGTATGTTTTTAGTCAAGTATAATCGATTTTTAGCAAACCACATCTCACCAAAAACTAGCACGCTCAGGAAACATCATTGTTATATTTGTTTGGTTTCTGCAGCTTTCCTTCAGCATCTACTGTCTCTTCTTATATCAGAACCATCTGTACGAAAATCTATCACCCTGAAGAAATGTGGCTTTGATATCAGTTGTTCCACACTGTGGTGAAGAGAACTAAAAACAGCTTTACATTTCCAATTATGGGAGGGTCCAATGCTCTTTAAAACTTCTGGAAACTAACTTCTCTGTATCTTTTTAAATCCCATTTGTAAGATCTAGATTATATGATAGACTTGGTTTACCATTACTATATCTGGTACATCAGAATAGTTTCCCAAGTGTCTACAACTTGCTTCTCCTATTCAATCCTAAAGCTTATCAGCAGTCACTAAATCTTTCCAAACATGAGGATTTCTATTTCTAGTTTTAATTCAAAACTGCTCACTAGCACATATTGCATTGTTTAATCTATTTAAACTGAAGCCTGTACTTCAACTTTTATGTTTGTCACATTATTGCTGTAATGTCACTTTCATGAACTATCTTGGTAATGTAATACTTGTACTACATTTCTTCCAATCCTTTTACCTCATTCTGCGTCACTCAGCCAACATTTAAACTTGTTATGCTCTTCGCCCTTATGTCCCACAATTGTCATGTCTCTCCATTTCCTAGACTCCTCTGAAATTTTTGTTATGTGGGTAGCACTGAGGGCAATTAGCCTTTGAGATGCTGGCTCTGCCATGTTTCATGTAATCCCTTACATTATCATTTAGAACTTGATCAATCACATTCTGTTCTGCTGGGCCTTCATCACAAGAAGTATGACCAATTGAGCCACAAGGTCTCTTGCTTATTTCTACCTTCTGCTCAGAGTTCAATTAATCATGAGGAATTACAATTGACAGTTTGATTGTCATTGGTAAGTCCTGGCTCATTATCTTGATCGATTACCTTTCAAGGACCATTTTCACCAATAACAATGGAAGAGCTGGCCATATTAAATTATCAGGATTCAATCACAAGTGAATGATATACCACGAGGAATCTGACAATACCAGCAAATCAATAGAACAAAACGAGGAAAGGGAGGAAAATTTCCAGTTTGTGTCAATGCCACCACTAGTCAATTCAAATACATGAATAAATGTTGAAGGAAAAGCCAACAAAAACAGAAATTGCTGGAAAATCTGTGGAGAGAAATCAACGTTAACATTTTGGGTCCAGTGACCCTTCTTCTTGTTTCCAGCATCTGCAATTCTTTCAGTTTTTTTTGTCGAGAAGAAAAACTCAAGTCTGTTTTCCTGTTTTATTTATTTGGCACACTTCCTCGCTGGTTCTCTCCTTTCCTGAAGTTGTTAAAGCAGTCTTGTAAAACTTAAAGCACTTGTCATAACAGAATGTCACAACAATTTGTAATCCAGGCTATCTAATGATTGCTGATCACATGGACATAACTTAGGGGAGAGTTACAAAAACAAGAATGTTTTGAGAGCTGCACAAAAAAAATCTTGATGCAGACCAATATTACAACCACTTACACCATTCAACTTTATGGTATGTCCCTGTTTTAAGTTGTCCCACTTTAACATTGGTCAGTAATGGACCCTGTATTCACGTTCAGTATTTAAAAATCAATTAGCACCGCATCTGTTCTAAAGGCACGTGACTTCAACCTGCACCACTTTGGAATGGCCTTTGCCATTCTGTCGGAACTCAACAAACTTGTGCAAATACGTTGTTCCTTAATAATGCATACTATCAGAAGACATTTCTTTACAGTCATGGAGCAACTTAATTGATCTTCAATAAATGACATTTTTTATAACTGTGCTTCAAAAGAAGATACATTTAATATATTAATAAGTTGTGAGATGATTTGTAGCTCATTTGTAGTATTAATGTTTTAATAATTCTGATTTGATTAAGCAAGTGAGGAATTAACTTATATTTTGTTTAATTGTGGTCAGTTGTAAAGCAATTTCTCCAGAAACGAAAGCCAGGTCAAATTAAAATCATAGGTTTAGAATTTTATGATTGCTTTAATGTTTCAAGCTAATATAAACTGTGAACATATTTTGAGGTACAAGGCTTTTATACAAGGTCAAAACTATGTTTTAGAATGGCTCAATTATCTATCTTCAAGTATGTAACAGGCCTATGTGTATTCATTTTATATGTAGAATTAAGGAATATTGGACCAGTGCATGTTCTTCAGTGAGCAGATGACTCTGCATTCTTACTTTAACTTTAAAGAACTTTATAAAGTGGAATAGGGGACATTAGACACTAACAAGACGTTAGAAATGCAGCTTACATTTACAAAGATCAGCATTTATTTTCCCTTTCTGATGGGGTGATTACATTTCTTTCCCACTATCTCCTTATCTTATTTATGATTGTACTGTAATTTACAGCCTTAGCCACCTTCTAGCTGACTTTGCATGTGAAGGTCTTGATTACCTTCCTTCTCTGGCAGGAATCTAGAACATCATCTTTTATTCCATTTCCTGCTGCAACTACACAGCTCCTTCATTATCAAAGCAATGTTACCCCTACATAGCCAGTGGACATGTTTGGCATTGTGGTGGCTTCCAGTCGAATTAAGTCAATGACTATTTATTCCTCCCTGGCATAGCATTATACTGTTGCCAAATATATGTTCAGTCACCCTGGAAGGTGACTGAAGGTTGGCTCTGACCTCTGTGGACCATTCCCTCTTTTCATCCGTTTGACACTTATCCAAGCCCACAAAGGGGAGGTGATGGCTTACCTGCATAATTGCTAGACTGTTAATCCAGAGACCCAGGTAATGTTTTGGGGACCTGGATTCAAATCCCACCACAACAGATGGTGGATTCTAAATTCAATAAAAATCTGCAATTAAGAGGGTAATTATGATTCTTAATGATTGATCGTTAGAAAAGCCCAGCTTTTTTCAGAAAGGAAACTGGCATCCTTACTTGTTCAGGCCTTTGTGTGACTCCAGACCCACAGCAATGTGGTTGACTCTTAATTGCCCTCTGGAAAATTAGGGATGGGCAATTAAATATCAGTCTAACCAGCAATGCCCTCATCCTATTTATGAATTTTTAAAAGACCTCAGGATTCCCACTCTTATCTTTCTCCCGAGGGGTTTCTCTTTTGCCTTTGGCGATGGAGATTGTGGATCATACTGATAAGATTTGGGATACCATGTCTGGGTATACCACAAGTGATCACCTGAATTAGATATCTGAACCTAATTTTCAGGAGGCCTGTGGGCTGTTCTACAATGACCCTGGCCGAAGTGTGGGCAGTTCTTGCTGGAAGTCGAGGATATTTTTGACACATCATCAGCCAGTATAGAGGAGGATACCGTGTGTTCCAGCAATACTCATTGTAGACCAATTATTTTGAAAGATCCCGGCACCTGGGAGTGATCCAGGATATAAGAATCACCGCAGCTCTTTGGTTATCTACCACAGCCATGCTACATATGGCTGTTGTGCTCACAAATAATTTGAACAATAATGAATTAGAGTCCATTTCTGTTCACCAAGGATGCCGGTGGACAAAGGGGTGCTATATTAATACGCACCTGCAGGGAACTCAATGTCCAAAAGTCAGAATGCCCTCTCCTCTTAGGAAAAGTGACCAGATGCTGATGTGCCTTCATATCCAGGTGACAATTTGTTGCCTACAGACCCTGAAACAATACCTTCATGATGAGGACCTTCCTAAATGGTGGGCTGGTGACATACTCCTTTTGCAGATGCACAGCTTCAATAATCACATGCAAAAAATCTAAATTTCAGGAGCAGTGCTCTCAGGAAATGGAAAAGAGCTACCGTCTAATACAGTTCATGACCTGCAACACATTATCAATGAGGATGAGCACCTGCCAATACCTTCTCCACACCTCCACTGTTTGCCTTTAAACAACCGGCAAACCTCAAAAAGATCATTGTTTGTAGCAAACTGCCCGGCTCGCAGGACAACTCCATACAACCCTGTCACGGTAGGCGCTACAAGACATGTCAGAGTGTGGACATGGATATCACCATTACATGTGGGGTCACCTCCCACCATGTACATGGCAGGTAATCATGTAACTCAGCCAATGTTGTCTATCTTATACGTTGCAGACAAGGGTGCCCTGAGGCATGGTACATTGGGGAAACCAAGCAAAGGCTACGGCAACAGATGAATGGGCACTGCTCAACAATCAACAGACAGGAGTGTTCCCTCCCAGTTGTGGAATACTTCAGCGGTCCAGGACATTCGACCTCGGACCTTGGGGTGACCATCCTTCAAGGTGGACTTCGGGACAGGCAGCAGTGAAAAGTGGCCGAGCAGAGGCTGATAGCTGTTCCATACCCATAGGGAGGGCCTCAACTGGGACCTTGGGTTCATGCCACACTACAGGTGACCACCATTGCACACACACAGGCACTCCTGTACACACACACATACACACGGACACACCATATACACAGACCCGCACACAGACACACACACACACCCTTACAGACACATACACTCTCAACCTCACACATGCATTCTCTCGGAGACTTAGACCACTCCACACTCATACACACACATATACATATACACTCTCTCTCACAGACACTGACAACCCCCCACCCCAGACACACACGCACACACTCACACACTCCCTCACAGACTTAAGACATTCTACACTCACATACACACACATATACACACTCTCTCACACTCCCAACCCCCAACCCAGACAGACAGACACACATACACGCACACACACAAAGATCCACATGGACATATATACATATATGTTTGTGGGGTGGATTTATACTTGTAGAGTTACATTGTACTTTGCTCAAAAACTGCATGAATTCATGTAAAACTCTGTTATCTCACTTTTTAGATTAGAATCAACCTAAACATCATGGCAAAGACAGAGAACACAGGGGGTTAACACCTTCAACATATTGCCTAGCTAACACCAATTGTTACAGTTAACCTGAGAATGCAATTTAAAAAAAAAGTTTTGTGATTTCCACATGAAAGAAGTGAAACTATCATGGTATTCGAACAGATGAAAGACTCAACAGACAATCACAGTATTTTTAAATGTATAATTTCAGTTACATCACACTGTAAACTTTTGCTATAAATTCTGTGCCTTACAATTGTGTCCTCCACAACCACCTGATGAAGGAGCAGTGCTCCGACAGCTAGTGCTTCCAATTCAACCTGTTGGACTATAACCTGGTGTTGTGTGATTTTTAACTTTAATTTTCACAGTTCTTGCTCAAGTTCAGTGTATTGCAATAAAGTTATTGTGTTTCTGAAGAAACTTTGTGTGAATTGCTGCTGTCCTTGGTAGAAGCCATGTTGCAGCTCTGCAGGATATTGGTTAGGAGAAAGTGAGGACTGCAGATGCTGGAGATCAGAGTCAAGAATGTGGTGCTGGAAAAGCACAGCAGGTCAGGCAGCATCCGAGGAGCAGGAGAATCGACATTTCGGGCATAAGCCTTTCATCAAGAATGAGACATTGGTTAGGCCACTTTTGCAATACCGTGTGCCAGTCTGGTCTCCCTTTGAAAGGAAGGATGTTGAAAGGGTTCAGAAAAGCTTTACAAGGATGTTGCCAGTGTTGGAAAGTTTGATCTATAGGGAGAGGTTGAATAGGCTGGGACTTTTTTCGCTGGAGCATCAGAAGCTGAAGGGTGATCTTATAGAGGTTTGTATAATCATGAGAGACATCGATAGGGTAAATAGACAAGGTTTTTTTACTTAGATGGGAGAGTCCAGAACTAGAGGGCATAGGTTTAGGGTGACAGGGGTAAAATTTAAAAGGGACCTAAGGGGCAACTTTTTCACAAAAGGGTGTTGCGTGTATGAAATAAGCCACCAGAGGAAATGTTAGAGGCTGGTACAATTATATTATTTAATAGGCATCTGGATGAGTATAAGAATAGGAAGGGTTCAGAGGGATATGGGCCAAGTGCTGACAAATGGGACTAGATTAATTTAGAATATCTGGTTGGCATGGAGGAGTTGGATCCGAAAGGTCTGTTTCCGTGTTGTATATCCCTATGACTCAATGACTGTAAGGCAGTTAGGCAAATTAGGTTTTGGAGATCTCATTTGAATTTTATACATGCATACAGTTTGTGACAACTTATGAACAGTTGGGAATAGTTATAAGCGCACTTACTCCAGTTGAGTTGTGATATATCAACAAGGAATACTTCACAGGCCACAAAAGAAGTCATTACTAAGCATGTTAATGAAGCTGAGACAAGGAACATTTAGTGTGGATCAGCACTATAATATTAACACGTTCAAATAATAGTGCTGTCATTCAATGCTCCATAGTAGGGAACTGTTGTGAGGAGGGAAAAAAAACAAAGGTATTATTTTGAAAACAAATGACCATTGGAAACAAATGTTTTATGACCCGGTGAAAGAAACACGTTTAAATTCTACCTGTGATAATGTTATCAGACCTTGGTCTATTGGCAGGAAGTACATTGCCAACAGCTCAACTATATTGGCAATTCATTATAAAAATGTACTTTAGCTTTAGTATCTATATCAAACTTCGTGATGATAGGAGATATATTTGATAATACAGAGTAGAAGATTGAAAATGTTTGAGTGAGAAACTGGATTTGGCTGGTTTTCACAATGTGTGCTGAGTTCAGGTGAAGCAAGAAGCATGGAAACTTGACACTGCCTGCTCATTTCAATGATGCAAATTGCATTCCGATACATAACACACTGCTGAGTGGGTCCACACTCAAAAGGAGACCCAGCACTGTGCAGGGCACACATGTTCCAACCAGTCCGCAAACCTGTCTTAAACTGAAGTAACAATCACAAAATAGAAGCTTCTCGTGACTGCCTGTGAAGGAATTGGCTACAAGGAGAAGCCCTCCTAATGGACTAGCAGGAAACAAAGAGGTCCCCCACCTTTTCTGATGCAGTACTATAGTCATTTTTATAAAACAAAATCATCATAGTCTCAGAGGACCATAGGTCTGCTCTCTCATTAGCGAGAGATGACAGGTGGTGGCTTAACCTGGGAGTCACCACGTCTTCAGGCGACTGACTGTGTGGAGTTTGCACATTCTCCCCGTGTCTGCGTGGGTTTCCTCTGGGTACTCCGGTTTCCTCCCACAGTCCAAAGATGTGCAGGTCAGGTGAATTGGCCATACTAAATTGCCCGTAGTGTTAGGTAAGGGGTAAATGTAAGGATATGGGTGGGTTGCACTTCGGCGGGGTCGGTGTGGACTTGTTGGGCCGAAGGGCCTGTTTCCACACTGTAATGTAATCTAATCTAAAAAATCTAAAAAAACGTCTTGGGCGATGGACAATGTTGAGAAGGAGAGACCTTCTTGGTAACTTCAGCTGGTATGGGGATGGAGGCACTGTTGCAGAAAATGGTCAGGAGGAGAAGCAATGTCTGTGATGGGGTGGTGGTTCTTAAGGCAAAACCTGAGAAGGTAATGAGCAGGTGACCATGAAGATTGATTTCTGTAGACCAGCCTCAATAATATTGTGGTAGTGTCAGAAGAAGTTTAATGACCTCACAATGATGGACAAGTTCAGTGAATGCATCCTCAAAGAACATCTCCACAGTCATGAAATCAACAATCTTTATTCATTATGCTCAATGCATCACAACCTCATTACTCACCAGATAGAAATCAGACTGGCCTAACATTGAGTCTCTTCGTCTCACTCACACAATTGCCATCTTCACATTCAACTTTTGCAGCTTCTACATTTTTCCAGATTTTTAGGCACAGCAGACTTATCATCCAAACATATTGCAACACAAACTCTTCCTTCTTTCTTGCAAGCCAAGATGGCCACCAACAGGAGGAACAAACCAGAGATGATGGGCATGCATGCAGCCTCCCTTCTGAGGGAGACAGTGCTCTGCATTATGTGGAGAAAGTGAGGTCTGCAGATGCTGGAGATCAGAGATGGAAATGTGTTGCTGGAAAAGCGCAGCAGGTCAGGCAGCATCTAGGGAACAGGAGAATCGACGTTTCGGGCATTAGCCCTTCTTAATGCCCGAAACGTCGATTCTCCTGTTCCCTAGATGCTGCCTGACCTGCTGCGCTTTTCCAGCAACACATTTCCATCTCTGCATTATGTGGGCAACTGTGACCAAGTCTAATGCATCTGGGGTTGCTATAAATATTTGGGTTCATTATGTGTTATTTCCTTATGCACTTTCTCAAATCTCATTTCCTTCTCAGGCTGCTACTTGCCACGAATTACAAGCTTCAGATGGTATGACCATGGATCTCTTACATTCCACCCAAATCCACTTACCTCACCTGAGCTCTTCCCATTTAGGAATTGATCCCTTGAATTGTGAATGTCACACTATTATTTTAAAAATACATGAGAGACAGGCCAGGAAGTTTTAGATTTCTTAGTTTATTGTCTACTATGGGGAATTAATTAATATCTTTAGGAGAATGAAGGGCTTCTCATATCAGGGGTGGTTGAAGATGCTGGGTCTGAATTCAATGGAGTGGGTATCTCATTGAAATTTGCAGAAAACTGACTGGCATGGATAGAGTGGACTTGGAAAACATGTTTCCACTAGTAGGAGAGACTAGGACCCAAGGGCACAGCCTCAGAGTGAATGGGCAACTTTTCAGAACTAAGATGAGGAGGAATTTCTTCAGCCAGAGGGTGGAGAATATATAGTCACAGAGAGAGAAGTCAAATTGGACACAGGCCCCTTAGAAAATGGACCTGGGTGGGGGGAGGGGGAACTGTTTTAGGGAACATGAAAAGAGCAGATGAGTTAAGCAGACATTTTGCACCAGACTTTATGGTAGAAAATTCTCAAACATTCCATTAATATTAAAGAATATGGGAAGGAATCAAGTACCATCACCATGACTAAAGAAGTACAGTTGGTTCTGATATAATGCGATAATTTGGTTCTCGTGCAATCTCGCGTTATAATAAAATTGCACAATGGACACATCATTTAAACTAATGGAACTGGAATCGTGTTATATCCAATACAGGTAAGGAAAGTTTGTGTTCTGCAAATAAAGGTATAAATTCTTCAATTGTGTTAAAACCAATTCACATTGAAGAAACATGCATTACTGCAGAACCACCTGTAATTCTTGACAAACTAATGGGGCTAAAGGCAGATAAGTCCTCTGGCCCTGATGGCTTGCATCCTAGGATCCTAAAAGATGGAGCTACAGAGATAATGGAAGAATTAGTTATTATTTTCCAAAAACCATTGGATTCTGTGGGGGTACCACAGGATTGGAAAACTGTTACTGTGACATCCCTATTCAAAATGGGAAAGAGGTAAAAAGTGGGTAACTATGGGCTAATTAACCTAATATCTATTGTTGGAAAAGTATTCAAATCAATTACTAAGGAAGTAACAACAGAACATTTGGAAAGTCAAAATCTAATCAAGCAGAGTCAGCATGGCTTTCTGAATGGGAAATCATGTCTGACTAATTTATTAACATTTTTCAGGGAAGTCTCAATCAGCATGGGTAGAGGGGAACCAGTAGATATGTTGTATTTGGAATTTCAGAAGGCATTCAACAAAGTACCTCACAAAAGGTTAAATTATAAAAAGATGTCACTTTGGAGATAATATGTTAGCATGGACAGAGAATTGGCTCATGGACAGGAAACATCGAGTGGGAATAAGGTGTTCTTTTTCAGATTGGTGACCTGCGACCAGTGGTTTCCACAGGAATCAGAGCCAGGATTGCCACTGTTAACAATATATATTAATGACTTGGAGGAAGGAGATGAGGGTACTGTAGTCAAATTTGCAAATGTCTTAAAAATAGGTGGAAAGGCAGGTTGTGAGAGGGATATAGTCAGTTGACAGAAAGATATTTATATGTTAAGTAAATGGGAAAAAAGTTGCCAAACGGTGTACTATGTGGGAAAATTCGAAGCTGTTCATTTTGGAAAGTAGAACAAAGATACATAATATTATTTAAATGGAGAGAAATTGCAGCAACTGCAACACAATAGGACTTGGGGGATACTTGTGCATGAAACACAGAAAGCTAGCACACAGGTGCAGCAGATAATCAGGCTAATAGAATATTGATCCTTATTTCAAAGGGGTTGGACTGTTAAAGTAGGGAAGTCTTACTGCAACTGTACAAGGTGCTAGTGAGGCCATATCTGGAGTACTGTGAGCAGTTTTGGTTCCCTTGTTTAAGGAAAGATATCATATCACTGCAGCCAGTTCTGAGAAGGTTCACTGAGATGACTCTGGTAGGGAGGGATTGCCTTATGT
Source organism: Chiloscyllium plagiosum (assembly GCF_037043375.1). Taxonomy (NCBI): domain Eukaryota; kingdom Metazoa; phylum Chordata; class Chondrichthyes; order Orectolobiformes; family Hemiscylliidae; genus Chiloscyllium; species Chiloscyllium plagiosum. The sequence goes on along the minus strand of NW_028270148.1, from coordinate 102,971,216 downwards.
GTAAACGTTAAACAGGTTAGGAGTCTGTTGACTGGAGTTTAGAAGAATGAGAGGTGAACTCATTGAAACATATAGGATTCTCAAGGGGCTTGATAAGGTAAGTGCTGAGAGGATGCTACTCTTCATGGGGGAGTCTAAAATCAGAGGCCATTTTTTAGAATACAGGGATGTCAATTCAAGACTGAGATGAGGAGGGATTTCTTTTCTCACAAGTTGAGAGTCTTTGGAACTCCTTGTCACAGAGACCCTTAACGGCAGTGTAAATTAAGGCTGAGATAAATATATTCTTGCTCAATAGTGGAATCAATGGTTATGGGGAAAGGGTAGGAAAGCGTATTTGAGAGCATCGGATCAGCCACGATTCTATTGAATGACAGAGAAGATTAGAGGGGCCTAACAGTCTAATCTTGTTCCTATTTCTTCTAGTCTTACATCAGCATGATTGATGCAGACCCTTTGGCTGAATGACCCAATTCTGCTCCTATATCATATGGTTTTATGGAACAAGAACACTTTGTTTAATACGGACTGATGAGAGAGCGAGATAGCAGAAACTAGTTAATTAACATGCTGACATTTTTGGAAATGTACTTAAACTGGTTTCTAAGGGAATGTCTGTAAAAGTTATTTATATAGACTTTGTGAATGCATATGACAGGGATTTGCATCACAAACAAAAAGAAAGTGCATGAAATTGGAGGGAACCTATTTACGTGGGACAGAGTGAGCACTTGACGCCAGATGATTGCTACTTTTGGAACACAGCCAGGAGGCCCTAGTGCCAGCTGTCATTGTCACTGCTGTGGCAAAGGCTGATTATCCTCTGTTGCTTTGAGGCATAAGCTTCTGCTATGCATGAGCCAGTGTGCAGGAATGTCTGGTTCCTGGGAACAACATGGACCTGCAAATTTAAATGAGTTTGGGTCATTAGTAATTGCATCTTAGGTGAACTCCAAATAGTTGAGGTAAAAACAATGACTGCAGATGCTGGAAACCAGATTCTGGATTAGTGGTGCTGGAAGAGCACAGCAGTTCAGGCAGCATCTAAGGAGCTTCGAAATCGACGTTTCGGGCAAAAGCCCTTCATCGGGAATAAAGCATTCTTGATGAAGGGCTTTTGCCCGAAACACCGATTTCGAAGCTCCTTAGATGCTGCCTGAACTGCTGTGCTCTTCCAGCACCACTAATCCAGATTCCAAATAGTTGAGGCCAGGTGAAAGAAGGAACAGGAATATTATTTTGCTTTTGTTGCTTGTAGTCAAATCAATTTTGAAGCCTGAAGCTGGTGCTCTGTTTTAAACTAATTCCAGTTACCTGACTGTACTCATTCCCTTATTTTCAGAAACACTACAGTGGTTCAAGAAGGCAGCTTCTCATCACCTTCAAGGGAAACTAGGGATAGACTTTGAATTATACGAAACAGAATATTTAGAAAGAGGAATAAAAAAATACGGATCATAAAATCACTGAACTGTGGTGCAGAAATTGTCCCTGTATGGGCTTTCTAATGAACTACTTGACTTAATGTCATTCATCACCATTTCCTCTTAACTCTGCAGGTTATTTCTATCTAAATGATCAGCTAGTGCCCTCCTGATTACTTTCATTAGAATTTGTCCACCACTATTCCGGGCAGTGCATTTAAAACTCAAACCATTTGCTGTGCAAAAATGTTTTCTCTCACATTACATTTACTTGTTTTGTAAATCACTTTAAATCTATGCCCTCTCATTCTTGACAGTTTTACGTGAGAGGACAGTTTCTCTCTGTCGACATTGTCTGGGCGTAAGGATTTTGAAATCTTATATCAAATCTCCTCTTTACCTTCTCCACTCCCAGGAGAATAGCCCTGACTTCTCCAATTTATCTTCATAACTGAGATTTGTGATACCTAATATCTCTTAAACATCTTCTGCGCTTACCAACCTGATTTAGAAGCAGATCACCACTTCGTTGTTAATGCTGAATCAAAATCCTAGAATTCCCTCCCTAATAGCATAGTGGGTCAACGCACAGCAGGTGGAATGCAGCAGTTCAAGAAGGCAGCTCACTACCACATTCTCAAGGGTAACTAGGAATAGCCAGCCAGTGATGCCCATATCTCACAAATGAAATTAAAAATCTTTATCCCATGTGTTCATATCCTTTCTAAAGAGCAGGCCCAAAACAAAACAATACTCCAGCTAAATTCTAATTAATGTCTTGTACAACAACAACAATTATATTTTAAAGGCTATATTTAAAACAAAAAGCCTGAACTCAAGATAGCTCTGAGCTGTTTCCAATGGAAAGGGTAATCATGAGCAGTACTAGGAAGTACTATAGACTGAAAGGAGTAAAGGCCTGTGAACAGCTCAGCAGTCATGTTTTAGGGGAAGGTCATCTACCCATAACCTAACCTTGCTTCATCCATAGTAGGGGAGATATTTCCAGATATTTTTCTTCTCTTTTGGTTGCTCTGTATTATTTTTACTTTGCATCTTACATATCATATAAAACACAAAAATTACATAAGAGTTTACTCCAACTCTTATAGAAATTGATCATTGGTAACTGTCATGGACATGTTCATGTGTTCTTTGTTTACTCTCCTTTGGGCACCAACATTTCTAGGGCATGTATGTATTTTCTTACCCTTTGAGCAATTGCATCATTTTAAATAACCCAGCAGTAAGCTTTGTGTATCTAAAATGAAGATTACGTTTTTTCACATATTTCACCTAGGTGTTAACAAAAACGTGATGTCTCACTGATATAACTCACCTATAGTATACACACAAACATTTAGGTACAAATCAATATAAGACAGTACTTATAAAAACTGATTATAATACAGGCAATACTTTCATGCAGGCCTGAAATTTCTTTGGTTGAGTAGTTACTTGGTTTAAAGATGATCTTGGTAAAAAATGGAAACAATTTAGGTAAGCAGGTGCATTGGTTCTTGTAGTTCGGTTAGCTTGAAGATTATTATGATCCCAGCTGTTACTTCTGAATGAGTTAGATTCCAGCATGAAATCTGGCTGGATAGGTCATTTAAAAAAAATCTAGTTAACATTATAATCATCCACTGAAACAAGGTCATGAGGATTTTGAGTTTTTTGCCAACAAAAGACAGAGCATGGCGGTGGAGGGTTGCCTTCCAGCCTGGAGACCTGTGACCAACGGTGTGCTGCCAGGATCAGTGCTGGGTAAACTGGTTTTTGTCATTTATATAAATGATTTGGATGTGAACATAAGAGGTATGGTTAGTAAATTTGCAATGACACCAAAATTGGTTGTGTCGTGGACAACGAAGTACGTTACCTCAGAATACAACAGAACCTTGACCAGATGGGCCGAGGAATGGCAAATGGAATTTAATTTAGATAAATATGAGGTGCTGCATTTTGGAAAGGCAAATCAGAGTAGGACTTTTACATTTAATGATAAGGTTCCACAGAGTGTTGTTGAACAAAGAGACTTTAGAGAATAGGTTCATTGTTCCTTGAAAGTGGAGTCGCAGGTAGACAGGATAGTGAAGAAGGTGCTTGGTACACTTGCCTTTATTGGTGAGGGATATTGTCAGGGTTGGAGAGTTTGAGCAAGAGGGAGATGCTGAATAGGCTGGGGCTATTTTCTCTGGAGCATTTGAGGCTGAGGGGTAACTTTATGGAAGTTTATAAAATCATGGAGGGGCAGAGATAGGGTGAATAGTTCAGGTCTTTTCCCTGGATAGGGGAGTCCAAAACTAAAGGGCATAGGTTTAAGGTGAGAGGGGAAAGATTTAAAAGGGACCTAAGGGGCAACGTTTTCATGCAAAGGGTGGTGCACGTATGAGCTGCCAGACGGAGTGGTTGAGGCTGGTACAATTACACCATTTAAAAGGCATCTGGATGGGTATATGAATAGGAAGGATTTAGAGGGATATGAGCAAAATGCTGGCAAATGGGAGTAGATTAAATTAGGATATCTGGTTGGCAAGGCCAAGTTGGACTGAAAGGTCTGTTTCCATGCTGGATTAAATCAAAGACGATCAAGCTATTTAGATGTATAACACTGTTTTAAAAAGTCGTAAAATACCCAAAGTTTCACCTTTTTCCCATCACCATCAATTTGCAGCAATTCAAATTCAGAGAAATTACACTACTATAATTTTAAAATTTGTTTTAATCAATTTTCTCCAGTTTGTCCTGTGGACTCTTCTCACACAGATACTTAAGACTGACAACCTAGATTTTCTAGTTTTGAACAGCCTCTGGATTTCTAACCACATACTCCTGGTCTGGATATTGCATAAACTATAATGTTTCTGCCGAGTTGTTATTCTCTTAATTGCTCTGAGAAAGCTGCTTTCTAGGAGACTAAACTTGCTTCTGATCCCAGTCTCCTTCAAAATGCCCTAGAAACTTTCAATCACTGTTGTTTTTCTAAACTAAAAATTAATTCTTGAACCAAAAATGAGCCTTCAAAGATTGCCTACTTCTCAAACTCCTACAGTAATACAACTTTCCATTAACACTCCAGGGGGTTCTCAGCTCTCTGGCACATACTGGATTTGGTTGCTTACAAAAAACAAATCTTTCAGATCAGTAATTAAAATCCATATACCACTATTTTAAAATCAATTAAAAAATGATATTAATATGTACACAGTTTTCATCACAAGATTGTAAAAGAGAATGTCCTTCATTCTCTTCAAATGTACTGGCTGCAGAGTTGACTGCTATCTTGTGTGCTAGACTCCTCTTGATCTAATGGAATTCTCCCTGCTCTGCTCAAAAGCAGTCTGAATTTCTGCTATAAGTTTTAGTTTGGGGAAAAAAACCTTACCCACATCCCCTTGTGGCAAATGTTGAGTCATAGTCCAAATAAAGAATTGTGATAACATAATCAGCTGTCCACATCTTCTCCAACCCTGTGATTTTAAGTGGCAGCCTACTTTTGTTTTTGACAAAAAAATTGCAAGTTTTATGATGATGGTACTGAGGAATTGTGATTATCCCCTGTCTGAAACCATAGTGTGGCACAATCAAGTCAAAAGTCAACTTTGCACTGTCAAATGACAAGAGAATTCAATCCACAATTTCATCTGACAATCCTATCTTGTGTATCTGGAACTATTTTTTCTTGTCAAGTTTTAAAAATATAATATCTTGTACCACACTGAAACCGGATGTTCCATGACACTAACATCATCAATGTGCACCTGGAACCAGAAGCTGTCAATGACTGACCCCCATATGCACAAGCACTGTGCCACTGCGCCCAAGAAACTCTCACCACTCTCACTTGGTACCCAGTCCCATTTGGCACCTACCTGACTGCATGCACACCTGATCATTCTGAGACAGTGATGTCTCACTCACCGCCTTGTTTCATCACTCCTAGGACAATGAATAGAAAGGCAGTGAGAGCAAAGAAGTGAGGGGTCTGTCAGTTGCAGATTCGAGGTGCACATTGATGATGTCAGTGAGGGGTCAGGACTTGGGCAGTCAAATTTCGGGAGTCAGGCAGTGCGCAAATCACAACCTCAGGTTTGATTTCTCTTAAAATATTTGAAAACACTAATTTTATTGCTTGTATTCTGCGATGCAAGCACATTATTGCAGGATTGCTGGCAGTGACGTCATAGCTACTGTGACTGTATAGGCTTTGAGTGCACCCCTGCAGTTGCAGAGGCAACATAAGCAGAATGAAGCCTTTAAGATACAATATTAATGATTTATAAACATGGGAGACTGATTAGCAAGGTTAGATCCAATGAAATACAGGGAAAACTATTCATTTGGATACAGAACGGGGTTAAAGGTAGAAGACAGAGGGTGGTGGTGGAGGGTTGTTTTTCAGACTGGAGGTCTGTGACCAGTGGAGTGCCACAAGGATCGGTGCTGGGTCCACTACCTTTTGTCATTTACATAAATGATTTGGATGCGAGCATAAGGGGTACAGTTAGTAAGTTTGCAGATGACACCAAAATTGGAGGTGTAGTGGACAGTGAAGAGGGTTACCTCAGGATCTGGATCAGATGGGCCAATGGACTGAGAAGTGGCAGATGGAGTTTAATTCAGATAAATGTGAGGTGCTGCATTTTGGGAAAGCAAATCTTTGCAGGACTTATACACCTAATGGTAAGGTCCTAGGGAGTATTCCTGAACCTTGGAGTGCAGGTTCATAGCTCCTTGCAAGTGGAATCGCAGGTAGATTAGGATAGTGAAGGCAGCGTTTGGTATGCTTTCTTTTATTGGTCAGAGTATTGAGTACAGGAGTTGGGAGGTCATGTTGCGGCTGTACAGGACATTGGTTAGATCACTGTTGGAATATTGCGTGCAATTCTGGTCTCCTTCCTATCGGAAAGATGTTGTGAAACTTGAAAGGGTTCAGAAAGGATTTACAAGGATGTTGCCAGGGTTGGAGGATTTGAGCTACAGGGAGAGGCTGAACAAACTGGGGCTGTTTTCCCTGGAGCGTCGGAGGCTGAAGGGTGACCTTATAGAGGTTTACAAAATTATGAGAGGCATGGATAGGATAAATCGACAAGGTCTTTTCCCTGGGATCGGGGAGTCCAGAACGAGAGGGCATAGGTTTAGGGTGAGAGGGGAAAGATATAAAAGAGACCCACGGGGTAATTTTTTCACGCAGAGGGTGGTACGTGTATGGAATGAACTGCCAGAGGAAGTGGTGGAGGCTGGTACAATTGCAACATTTAAGAGGCATTTGGATGGGTATATGAATAGGAAGGGTCTGGAGGGATATGGGCTGGGTGCTGGCAGGTGGGACTAGATTGGGTTGGGATATCTGGTCAGCATGGATGATTTGAATCAAAGGGTCTGTTTCCATGCTGTACATCTCTATGACTCTAATCATGCATGTACTGATGTGTCCACACTCTGATAAATATGGCATTGCACCTGGATAGTCAAGACAAGGTTACATTTTTCCAGTCAAACCACATCAAAGGTTGGAGAATAACTGAACAAACATAAGGGCCCAGGGAAATGGGAAGGACAAAGAAAGTCAAGAGAACATGATGTGGCGAGTAGAGGAGGAAAGAAGAAGACAGAGAGTGAATAGGAAGGTGGGGGGAGCTGTACTGAGGAGCTGCAAGGCAGAACAGCAGACACAAAAGGATTGAGGGATTGTTGAATCAGTCTTTGGAAGAAGAAATGTGAATTTGGTCGGAATTATAGTCAGGTTGGCTCTTGAAAAAGACAATGAAGTAGGGTAAGGAGAACCACAGATGGACTGTTGCAATATGTGGGTGATGGGTGGAACCAAGACATTTGCAAACAGTGGGTGGGTTGAAACAGGAAATTCACTCATCAGAAAAATAGATTACATAGGTAGCAGAAACGCAGAAAATAATAGCAGGTGTAGGTCACTCAGCCCTTCCAGCCTGTTCACCATCCAATATGTTCATGACTGATCATCCACCTGAGTTCCTGTTTTCTCCTCATACCCTTTGATCCCTTTAGCCCTAAGAATTATAATCAATTCTTTGAAAACATACAATACTTTGGTCTCAACTGCTTTCTGTGGAAGAGAATTCCACAGGCTAACAGGTTAATTAGGGCTCTTGTGTTGCAGTGGTAGGGCTCAGTTTAAGTTTTCCACCCGGATGTGTATCACCATATGTGTGAGTAATTGGACGAAAAATGTTTACAGCCAAACACCATTCATTATTGTTGGGTATGGAGATGTTGCAAAATACTCACCATGTGCTGGATAGTGGGTGGGGTCATGGGGATGTGGGAACGCAAAGCCCGGCCTCCACACTGTCTTGGTTCACCACTGCACAGGCACAACCCTGAGGTGGACACCCTGGATGAGTGATTTGGAGGAGCTGGAGTTAGACTGGGGTGGACAAAGTTAAAATTACACGACACCCTGGTTATAGTCCAACAGGTTTATTTGGAAGCACCAGCTTTCAAAGCACTGCTTCTTCATCAGGTGGTTGTACAGCAGGACATAAGACACAGAATTTATAGCAAATGTTACAGTGTCGTATAGCTGAAATATATTAAACAAACTTAGATTATGTCTTTCATCTATTAGAATGGTTTTGCTAGTTTACGTTTGTTAATATGTAAATCCCAGAACTCCTTTTAAGTTACATTTTCAAGATAACTTCAGTTCTTCTTACAAATGTGTCATTTCAGCTCAAACAAGGCATTAAAGGTGTGAGGTTAAGATCTGTCTGTGTCCCAATCTTGAGTCAGACTGGTTCTATTTCTAATGTGGGATTTACAGAATCTTACATGGATTGACTGTAGGTTATGCATTTTTTGAGCAAAATAAAATGTAATTCTACAAATACAGGTTTACCGCATAAAATAATATATGTGCATGGAGAGACAGAATGAGTGTGTGTGAGTACATGTGAGAGTGTGTATAGCTGAAAATGTGTTGCTGGAAAAGCACAGCAAGTCAGGCAGCATCCAAGGAGCAGGAGAATCGACGTTTCGGGCATGAGCCCTTCTTCAGGAATGAGGAAGGGCTCATGCCCGAAACGTTGATTCTCCTGCTCCTTGGATGCTGCCTGACCTGCTGTGCTTTTCCAGCAACACATTTTCAGCTCTGATAGCCTCATTCCTGAAGAAGGGCTCATGCCCGAAACGTCGATTCTCCTGCTCCTTAGATGCTGCCTGACTTGCTGTGCTTTTCCAGCAACACATTTTCAGCTCTGATCTCCAGTCCTCACTTTCTCCTAAGAGTGTGTATACACTTGGTTAAGTATGTGTGTGAGTGTGATGGGGTATCAGCCTGGGAGAGGGTGTCTGCGTGGGGCGTGTATGTCTGTGCCTGTGAGAGAGGGCCTGTGTTAGTGTGTATGTGGGAGTATATAGTGCCGTGGGGTCACCTGCAGTGTGACATGAACTCAAGGTCCCAGTTGAGGCCTCAAACGGCACCTTGGGTTCATGTCACACTACAGATGACCCCACTACACTATACACTCCCTCACACATACACTCTCACGTGCACTCACTCTGTCTCTCCTGCACAAATTTATGGGCTAATCTGTATTTGCAATTATACTTTACTCAAAAAATGCATAACCTACAGTCAATCCATGTAAGATTCTGTAAATCACATTTTAGAAATAGAACCAGTCTGACTCAAGATTGGGACACAGACAGACTTTAACCTCACCCCTTTAATGCATTGTCTGAGCTGAAATGACACATTTCTTTAGAAAACCTAAAGTTATCTTGAGACTGTAACTTAAAAAGAGTTCTGGGTTTTACATAGATATCAATAAACCAAAACTAACAAAGCCATTCTAAAAGATGAAAGACCTAATCTAAGTTTGTTTAATATATTTCAGCCACATAACACTGTAAACGTTTGCAAAAATTCTGTGTCTTATGGTCCTGCTCCACAGCCACCTGATGAAGAAGCAGCGCTTCGAAAACTAGTGCTTCTAAATAAACCTGGTATGTAATTTTTAACCGTGGATGAGGACGCCTTGAAACCCCAACTCCACGCAGAGCGCTGTGAAGGACTTCGATGTGCGGAGCCAGGCAACTTCACGAAGCCCCGCCTCCACGCAGTGCGTCAGACGTCAGAGGAGGCGTTACCCAACGGGGGTGGGTGGCGCGCGAGGCGGACCCAATGACCGTTGCGCGTATGGCGGCGAGTTCCGTGTTTACACCAGGAGAACGGGAGGTGAGCCGAACGCCGTGTTAGTGAGGCGAGAAAGCCGGAGGAAGAAAAGGGCAACAAAAATAATAGAAGGATCTGAAAGGCCGGCGGAGATGCGTCGGGGAGCTTGAGGCCGGCTGTTGCAAAGGGGAGAGCGCGGTTGGAGTGCGAACAAGACGGAGGTTTCGGGCCGCTCGCGGAACGGAATGTTTTCCAGAAAGGCTCATGGAGACGTCAAGAAATCTACACAGAAAGTTCTGGACCCAAAGAAGGATGTGCTGACCCGCCTCAAGCACCTGAGGACTCTGCTAGGTTGGTGACCAGGCGGGCAAACGCGGGAAGGGTATGGGGACGTGCGCCGACACAACTTGCCGGGGGGGGGGGGTGAGTGAGGAATGGGCCGTATGGTCAGCCTCTCCGCTCCGCTCCACTCCACCTCACCTCGCGCCTCCGCCAGTGAAGGGCATCTCTACAACTGGTCCAATCTAGCGGGAAGCGCGCAGGCGCCGTCGAGGTTGTGTCGGCAGGAAATCCATTAGGGCTCAGTAAACGTGACGGTCGGTGCAATCCCAACAAATAATAACCGACACCCCCACCTTCCCCCACCCCGCCAACACAAAAGTGAAGTTAGCTTCTCACATTCACTCATCTCCTGCCCCCACTCCACAATACACGCGCCTCATCTCTGATTCACGCACCCTTCCCTTGACACCCCCCCCCATGGCGCCGTGACCCCATTGCGCCCCCTCCGCCCTGGCGTCGTCTCCCCCTTGTGCCCCCTACCACCCTGGCACTGAGCCCCTTGCATTGCTCCCCACCCCACTTTGGTGCTGTGTCCTCCTTGTGCTGCTCCCCACCCCACCTTGGCGCTGTGCCCCCCTTGCGCTTCCCCCTCCCTCACCATCGTGCTGTGTGCCCCTTGTGCCTCCCCACCCTGGCGTGTGACCCCTTGCACCCCCTGGCGCTGTGTTCCCCTTGCAACCACTCCCCTCACACTGATGCCACTTTCCCTCTCTCCCTGCCATCCCCCCCCCCCCCCCCCCCGTTGCACCACATATCTGTTGCCCCTGTAACCCTGCACACCACATGTCTTTTGTCACCCCGTCCCCTCGCCACATTGCTCTCTCTCTCTTGGGCCTTCCACCTGCCAGGTCCCCTGTGTCTCTCAAACTCTCCACATCTGCATCTTGCTTCTCTGTCCCCCCTTCTGTCCATTCCTGTTTCATTTCCACTCAAAACTCTGCATCCCCCAGTCTCCCCTCTTCTATCACTCTCACCATCCCCCAAACAACTCCATCTTCCTGGCCCCTCCAACTCACCAGGCTCCACATAACCTCCCTACCCTGCACTGGACCCTCATCTTCCTGAGTCGCTTTCCCTTTCCGTTTCTCTCAGTGCACTGCTTTCTTATATGCTTCCCCCAGAGAGTAGGTAACATGGACTCATATGCAGTCAGATTTCATGAGCTGTCACATTTTCAGAAGGCAAAGATAATCTCATTTCTATGTGCTTTTTGTCATGGCTTCTTTCTGCAAGCCAGTCATTTCCATTTTGGCACAAAATAAAATAGCTTTTGATATTAACTTTGCTGGACAGTTGTAAAGTTAAGAATTTTAAGCAATATTTAAATGAACATCATTGTTCAGTTTGAGATTGGTTATGCATTGTTATTGAGAAACAGTGCACTGTATTGTACTATAACTTGGAACAGGGTATTAGAGTTTTCAATTTTAAATATCTAGTTAATCAAGATTCTAAATCCATGTATACCTCCTGTTCAGAAAGTTTAGAAACAACTCAAAAATGTAAACAGTTATATTATGCTTTAATTGTAATTGTATGGCACTTGTATGGCACTTTGGATATTTCTGGACTTCTAAGTATTGAATTGTTGTAACAATGTTTGCATTGTATGTGTGATTTTGCAGAAAGCAGTATAGAAACTTTTTTCATAAGTTTAGATAGCTTTCTTTTTCATGGGATAAAAAAGCATCTTTGAACACTTGGAATTTTTGTTCCTTCTACAGAGTTTCTTTGCACCTGTATCTCAATTGAGGTTTATGTAATATTAAATAAAGCAGATTCTGCATTAGGTGTGACCTTGATAGACATCCTTAATTTTTAGGTATAAATTAATTACTGATTGCAATTAATTGAGAATCAGTATGAACTGCTTTGCTTTCTGCTATATGTCAAATCCTAATTTTCTGCATCTTTGTTTGAAGAATGATTTGGATGTGCCGATGTTAGACTGGGGTGTACCAAGTTAAAAATTACCCGACACCAGGTTATAATCCAACAGGTTTATTTGGAAGCACTAGGTTTTGGAGGACTGCTCCTTCATCAGATGGTTGTGGAGCACCTGATGAAGGAATGGTGCTCTGAAACCTCATGTCTCCAAATAAACCGGTTGGATTATAACCTGCTGTCATGTGATTTTTAACTTTGTTTGAAGAATGATAGACTCCGAATTCGCAAAGGATTTTTTTTATGCTTGTTTGCTTGGCTGGAAACAGTGTCTGCAAAGCTTGTTGTGGTCAGCTTGTGATGGTGGCACTGCAGAGGGATTTGAAGCTAAATTAACTCGAAAGCATTCAGTAGGCCTTAAATGTCATGGTAAAGTTCATTGTGCAGGCTATGTTATCATGGAGATGAGTGGAGCACCGGGTTCTCTAGTTTGTTTATCTGAGGACGTTAGGAGAGTGCTGTCGTTTGCAGAATCCAGGCAGTGAGGACAAGAGAGGTCCCCGGAAGCCATCGATAGTGTGAATTAAAGAAGCATAAAAACAGTATTCGCTTTATTTGGCTGAGAAAGGTTGGAACTTGGAGAACCCTGATGTATGCTGTATGATACAAGGCTTATTGAACTCTTTACTTACTGATTAACCAAACTTAACTCTTTGGGATTTAGTTTGTGCTTAGTAAAGGAAACAATGCTGCGGTGGTGAATGGAACATTCCATTTTGTCTACTTTTTTCGCAACAAGCAGTCTGGGTCAAGTTGCCACGGTTCGAGGCAAATTGGTATTCTCTGTATTCTGACCAAACAATTTGATTCTTTCTAATTCAAGGGCAAACATGTTTCTGCATTGTTATTTTTCAGCACATCTCTTGGCTTTTGAGTGAAATTGATATTTGTGCTTAATTGGGAGCAGTTTTATGCTGCATGCCAAATGCATTGGCAACTGTATTGTTTTGTACAGCTGCTTAAGGAGTTCATCAATTAAAATTATATATGACCTCTATGTCCTAGGCTAGAAAGTCATGTATCATAGCTTGGGAATTCATCTAAATTCTTCTCTTCCATCAATCGAAATATACACACTTGTAGATTTGATATGGAAAAATGGCATGTTTAACTTTAGATTTTTGGAGTGCATTTGTTTGCAGATCAAATAAAAATGTTCTTTGATTTTTCAATTGAATTCTACCTCCTTCGATAACAAGAGGATCACTCATGGCATCACCTATAGAAAATCAGAATTAAATGAACTTTTAAGTTCAAGTGATTCTATGGGTGTATTATTAGGAATTTGGAGCTTTTGGATTTTGAGATCTTGTTGACAAGTAGAAGAGCTTGAGTGATGGCGGGCGTAATAATAGAGAATATATTAAGAGGCCATCTAATTTTTAAAATTGTTATCATCCGAATTGATCAGCTGTCTTCCACTTTTCATGGTTGTATTTTGTTTGGACTAAGTGTGACTGCTTAGTTGTTGACTTTTATTCACTTCAGCTGTTTTATTACTTGCAGGTTGCAACTGTCATTTGCTAATTCAGGGATTGGATCATTATATTTTAAGTTGCACTTCCTCTATCACAGGGCTTGAATCCATTTCTAGACACCTAAGTATTCAAGGCTATTGACACTTTCAGGAGATGACTAGGTAACTTAATTGTCTTCTGGGTACACTGTGACAGTCATATGTAATGCCATCTATTGTCATTACAGATGAAGGTTTTAATATCTGATCTGAGGAGTATGACACAATAATATTGCCCAAATAGGAGTGTACCATGTCCAAGGAAATTTATATACATGATAGCTTCAGTCTTTCCATTCCATTGAGTCATTTTAATATTTCAAACAGTTAAGTGGTAAGTTTTCCAAACTGAAAGGTACATAATTCAAATTTATGCAGTCTTTCTTGTAACTTAACTCTTTAAACCTTTGTACAAATCTGTACATGTATCTCCTCAACAAATGTTATATGTCTTCAGATGAGGTGCCAAACCTTCATAGACTCATACAGCACGGAATCAGACCCTTTGGTCTATAAAGTATTCTAAATAGGATGTCACTGAGGCTTTATATAACTGCCCTTAAACAGTTTAATAAATGTTTGCTTACTTTTTTGGCCTGTTAATTAGTTTTTACTGATTTGTATACGTGGATAACCAATTGTCATTCACCAGTGTTTCACAATTCATTAAAATATATGATTTGTCTTTATAAGCTCCAAACCGGATCACTAACTGCTGAAGTGATACACGTGATCAGCAGGAGAGGGAATCTATACTAAATGATACAATTTTAAAGAGGGCGCACAAATGAGTTGATCTGTTTGAGGGGGTTAGTTTATCAACTTGACTCGGCTGACCCAATGCATAATGTAGCTTTGAGAAACAGGTTGGCAGCTGAGAATTTTGTGGCATGTAATTTGTCTCCAACTCTCCATAACTTCTCAATGATTTGCATAGCACTTCTGCGGAGTTTGCTGGAGCACTGTTCACTTGATCACATGAATTCAGTTGCTGCAGCACTCAAAATACTTGACACATACAAACCACTTTATCTTCCAAACCTATGATCTGTACTTGTGTTTTAGAAGAGTGTGAGACAACCTTATTTAAACATACAAAATTCTTAGGAAACTTGACCAAGGTAGATGCAGAAATGTTATTGTCTGGGAGTGTCTGTGATCAAAGAAAATAACGTCAGTCCGATTAAACATGAGAAGAAATTTCTTCTAAGGGTAGCGAATTTATGGAATTCTTTAGCATAGAGAACTGGGGATGCATCATTAAGTATATTCAAGGCTGAAATAGATTTTTCATCAGTAGGATTATGGGAAAAGACAGAAAAGGGGAGTTGTGGTTTATCAGATTAGCCACAATGTCATTGAATGGCAGAGCAGACTTGAATGCCAAAAATGACCGACTTTTTCCCCTGACATTTTTGCTATTACTTAAAAAAGACATCAGACCCATAGGAATACCGCAACCACTTGCAAGTTCCCCTTCAAGGGACATCTTTACCATGTCTCTACTGTTGCTTAATCGTGTTCTTGCAACTTCATCTCAAGTAGAACTGTTGGTGTACCTGGATTCCATGGGCAGTATTGGTACATGAGGGGAAGCTTGCTTCTTGTCAAGGGCAATTGGGGTGGTTAATAAATGCTGATGTAGCCAATGATATCCTGTGAGTAATACAGAAGAGTTTCTGAAATTGTCATTAAAAAGCCAATGGTAACTAACTTTACAAAGAAAGGTGGGGTTCATGAAGAAAGTAACAAATTTTATAAATTTCTGGTTAGATGTTTTGCTGTACTGTTTTGCCAGTTCTGAACATTACTGTGTAGGATATCAAGGGCTTAGGAGAAAATCTAATGGAGGCTTGCCAAAATAGTACTAGCATAAGGGAATTCAGTTCTGTGTTGAAAATAGAGAAGCTAGAATTGTTCTACTTAAAGCCAAAAGCATGAAGTAGAGGCTTATTAGAAGCGTTAAAACTTTTATGTGGTTTTGATGGCAAAGATGAGGAAATACTGATTTCACTGTAAGAATGGAAAGGGAAAGTAATTGAGAAACTGAAAAAAGAAAAAGGACGATACCTAACGTGTGCATTGTCCAAACCTGAGGAAGCTGGATAAGCAGCGGCACCTCCTCTTTCTGTTTTTTGTTCTCTTTCTTTATCACTCTCTTATGCTGTCTCTTGCTTTTCAGCTCACTCTTTGTAGGCATTTGTTTTGATGGAGACCATTTAGCTGCTGGAACTCAGTTATTAACTGAAAGAACCATACCACAAGATTTAAAAATTTTAGACAAAAACCCTCCTGTATTGATTTTAAAAAAGAATATGCTACCCTTGAATGCAAAATTCTCCAAATCACAATTCCTTATCCTACTTTTAATTCTGCACAAGTTACCCCATATTATGCAGAATCTTGTGGGTTTCTTCACTTCTGAAACTAAACAAAGATATGCTGAGTTCTCAATAATAACTTTAATTTTACTTGGTGTTCCTGCTGATCTCCAAGGTATGAGATTGTTTGGGGTCCTTCCAATAGCATTTGGCTAGGCAGTCCTCCAACTCTTCTTAAGATCTCGTGATTTTGTACACAGACTTAATGCTTTCTTGTTAAGTGACTCCAAACCAGAAAGCCCCCGCTTTTTTCCTGATAGTAGCCCTGCTACTGATCTAAGCTCTTGGAAAATTCTCTCTCTGCTTCTCAAAACCACTTCTGTCACCAACTAAATTGCCTCTGTGAAAATTGCATAATTAAAACCAAAACAAATCTGTATCTCCATGTAGTAGATCCCAGTGTCAAAATGGTAAATTCTACATGTCCAAGATAGGGACATCACCACATTAACGTTACTATAAGATATACTCCTAAAATATATGGGTAATGAAATTAAACATTTTTGCAAAAATATTTACACAATATATAATGTTTATGACACAAACAAGATACAGGTAAAGCTGCACTTAAATTTATACAAAATCTTTGATAAGCTATGATGATGCTGCTCCTTTGACAAGGTTATGTTGTCCTTTTTTTTCTATCCCTGATAACCTTTCACCCCTTACTTCACCAGAATCTATCTATCCTTGCTGAAAATATATTCAAAAGCTAAGTTTCCATCATTTTTTCAGAGGTGTTAAAGACACAGACTCTGAAAAGTCTGGGGTTGAAGGGTTTCAGGGCCAATTTGATTACAGCTAATGGATACTGCCTCAGGCAAAAGGTTTTTAAGTTTTAATTAAAAAACATATTGTGAACATACTTTTTGTTGGTACTGTAGCTCTACCTCACTGAACAATACACCTTGGATGTAGCTGCAAGAACGTTGTGTGAATTTCTCCTTCAGAAATTGAAATGCCTTTATGTATTGAGCTGGAACCCATTACTTAGCAGAGGGATTACTGACTAAAGGGCACCGATTTAAAATAAGTGGTAGACAGGTTACAGGAAAGAACTGTCTTCACCTAAAGTGGCATTAGTCTGGGACTTCCTGCCTCAAAGACTTATAAAGGTAGAAGTGTTCATCTCACTTTTTAAAAAAAAAGTAACTTTTTGACATGCATTTGAAATGCTGAAATCCACAAGGTCACAGATAAGGAATGGGAAATGGGATTCGGCTGACTAACCATTTTCTTGGTGACACACATAATCACAGACTTAAATGGCTGTCCTCTGTGCTATAATGCTCTATGATTGAGATCACAAGAAGCAGCAAGATAATAAGCAGGTTACCTTTTTGTGATGTTGATCTCGGAACAAATCTTTGACAGGATTCATGGAAGATTCCCAGTGCTCTTGGGCAAAGCAATGGAATATTTTGCACCATATTGGAGGGCACATAGATTCCTCCAACAGTTGAAGCATTCCGTTAACCCTCATACTGTAATGAAGTTTCAGACTAGTTTACAAGCTTGTCTCTGGAGTGGAGTTTGAGCAATGATCTTGTGAATCAGGGAAGAATTTTCCACTGTAGCATAAGTATTATTTCCAAAAAGAGTGGACCAAGAAAAGGCATAAGTGAATGAAGGTACTGCACAATGGGGATGGTAAGTATTAATAAGTACATTTCAGTTTGGAGGTAGCTTCACTCTTGTGTAAGTTTGGAAAACAAATCTGAATCGAAAAATATTAGTTAAGAAGTTATAGACCTGCATATTAACTGATAAACTACTAGAAATGAATTAATTCAAAAAAATTGATTTAAGGTCAGCATTTTCATTTGAATGTTTTAAGGCTTTTTTTTTAGCAGTCTTATTCTACATTTTAGTGAATGAAGTGACCATAGCATTTTAGATGTATTTGAATGCCTTTTCCACAGCAAGAAACAGCTCTTTTGGTGAATTGTCTACTATTGTCTGTTAAGTTATATTGTAGAAGCACAGATACTCATGTATATTGGGAAGGAAGGTTAATTTGCATAACACTCGTTTCAATGTTTAATGTTCAGATAAATAACTTATCAGACTTGCCTACTACATATGTACATGTGAATGCTGAGCAGGAGTAGGCCATTCAACCCTCGAGACTACACCCCATGTAATAAAATCATGGATGATTTAATTGTAACCTTATCTGCATTCCTGTCAACCCCTGATAACCTTTCGCCCCTTGCTTCACCAGAATCTATGTATCAAAGAACAAAGAAAATTTACAGCCCAGGAACAGGCCTTTTGGCCCTTCAAGCCTGAACCGATCTAAATGTACTGTCTAAATCTGTTGGTCAATTCCTAACCATTTGTATCCCTCTGCTCCCCGCCTACTCATGCATCTGTCCAGATGCATTTTAAATGAATCTACTGTGCCTGCCTCTACCACCTCTGCTGGCAACGCTTTCCAAACGCCTACCATCCTCTGTGTGAAGTACTTGCTGCGTGTATCCCCCTTTAACTTTCCACCTCTCACCTTGAAAGCATGACCTCTGGTTATTGAATCCTTCACTCTGGGGAAAAAGCTTGTCACTATCCACCCTGTCTATCCCCGTCATGATTTTGTAAGCCTCAATCAGGTCCTCCCATAATCTCCTTTTTTTCAAGTGAAAACAAATCTAACCTACTCAACCTCAACTTCATAGCTAGCACTTTCCATACCAGGCAACATCCTCGTAAACCTTCTCTGCACCCTCTCCAAAGTGTCCACATCCTTTTGGTAATGTGGCGACCAGAACTGTACACAATATTCTAAGTGTGGCCGAACTAATGTCTTGTACAATTTTAACATGACTTGCCAGCTCTTATACTCAATACCCCGTCCAATGAAGGCAAGCATACTATATGCCTTCTTGATCACTCTATCCACCTGTGCAGCAACCTTCAGGGTACAATGGGCCTGCACTCCCAGATCTCTCTGCCCATCAACTTTTCCCATAATTCGCTCGAGAATTAGACTTGCCTAAATGCATCACCTCACATTTGTCTGGATTGAAAGCCAACTGCCACTTTTCCGACCAACTCTCCAGGCTATCTATATCCTCCTGTATTCTCTGACAGTCCCTTATGCTTTCTACTACTCCACCAATCTTTGTGTCATCTGCAAACTTGCTGATCATACCAACAGTGCCCTCTTCTAGATCATTTATGTATATTACAAATAACAGTGGCCCCAATACTGACCCCTGTGCAACATCACTTTTCACCTTTCTCCATTTCGAGAAACTCCCTTCAACTCTGTCTCCTGTTGCTCAACCAGTTCTTTATCCACCTAGCTAGAATACCCTGCACACCATGTGACTTCACTTTCTCCATTAGTCTACAATGGGCAACCTCATCAAATGCCTTACTAAAGTCCATGTATATGACATCAACAGCCCTTCCTTCATCTAACAACTTGGTCGCTTCCTCGAAGAACTCTATTAAGTTGGTAAGGCACGATCTCCCTCGCACAAAACCATGTTGCCTATCACTATCTTTTCTAAATATGAATAGATCCTATCTCTTAGTAACCTCTCCAGCAACTTCCCCACCAACGACGTCAGGCTCACTGGTCTGTAGTTACCTGGAATATCTCTACTACCTTCCTTATACAGAGGGACAACATAAGCTATCCTCCAGTCCTCCGGCACCTCACCTGTATTTAAGGATGCCACAAAGATATCTGTCAGGGCCTCAACTATTTCCTCCCTCGCCTCCCTGAGCAACCTGGGATAGATTCCATCCCGTCCTGGGGATTTGTCCACCTTAATAACCCCTAGCATACCCAATACATCTTCTCTACGTTTGCCAACATGATCCAGACTAATCAAACTTTTATCCCTAATCTCAAGATTCATCATGTTCCTCTCCTCAGTGAACACTGATGCAAAGTAATCATTCAGAATCTCACCCATTCTCTCAGGTTCGGCACACAGTTTTCTTTCATTACCTTTCAGTGGACCAATCCTTTCTCTAGTTACCTGCTTGCTTCTTATATAAGAATAAAATGTTTTGGCACTTTCCTTAATTCTGCTTGCTAAAGTTATTTCATGACCCCTTTTCGCCCGCTTGATTCCTTGTTTAAGACTTGTCCTACTCTTCCGAGATTCCTTCAGGGCCCTTTCTGTTCTTAGCTGCCTAGACCTTATGTATGCTTCCCTTTTCCTCTTGGCTAGTCGTACAATTTCTCCTGTCATTCATGGTTCACCAATCTTGCCCTTCCTGTCCTTTGCCTTCAACGGGGCATGCTTATCCTTCACTACCATTAACCTATCTTTGAAAGCCTCCCACATCTCAAATGTGTACTTCACTTCAAATAGCTGTGCCCAATCCACATTTCCCAGCTCCTGTCTAATTTTGATATAATTGGCTTTGGCCCAGTTTAGTACTCTTCCCTGAGGACCACTCTCTTCTTTATCTGAGTATTCTAAAACTTATAGAATTATCAATGAGTATTCTAAAACTTACAAACTCACTGTTCCCAAAGAAATCCCTCACCGCAACTTCTACCACTTGTCCTGGCTCGTTCCCCAGTACCAGGTCCAACATGGCCCCTTCCCTCGCTGGACTGTTGGCATACTGCTCTAGAAAACTCTCCTGGACACTTAATACAAATTCTACTCTATCCAGACCTCTGATGCTAAGTGTATCCCAGTCAATTTTAATTTTCCCAACATTCCCCCATATCACGGCCCTATTGCCTCTACATCTATTCATAATCTGTTTACCTATTTGTTCTTCTACCTCACGCTCACTGTTGGGAGGTCTGTAATACAGCCCCAACAATGTAACTGCACCCTTCTTATTTCTCAGCTCCACCCATAATGCCTCACTAACCAAGACTGCCATAGTGTCCTCCTTTAGCACAGCCGTGATATCATCCCTGACCAGTAACACAACTCCACCCCCTCTTTTACTTCCCTCCCAGTCCTATCTGAAGCATCTATATCCTGGAACATTTAATTGCCAATCATCATGCCCTTCCTTCAGCCAAGTCTCTGTGATGGCAATAATGTCATACTCCCACGCAGCAATCCAGCCCTAAGTTCATCTGCCTTACACACTATACTCCTTGCATTAAAGTAGATGCATTTCAGGCCACCAGTTCTTCTGCGCTCACCTGCTCTCTGCCTGTTCTTCCCTTTATTAATGTTATCCCTATCTGTTATCTGTAGTTAGCTGGAATATCCCTACTACCCTTGCTGAAAATATTTGAAAGGTTAGTTTCCACCATTTTTTCAGAAAGATGGTTTCAAAGAGCCTTGATCCTGAGAGAAAATATTTCGCTGAATGTCTTTTTTTTTTGGTGACCCTCAATTTTCATGATCCGTGATCCCTAGTTCTAGATCCTCACTTAGAGGAAGCATCCACTCTTACCCTGTATAGCCCTGTCAGGATGCGATCTTTCAATCAAGTCATCACTTACTTTTCTAAATGTCAGCAATTGCAAACCTAACCTGTCCAGTCTTTCCTCGTAAGACAATCCAGTCCGTTCAGTCTTGGTTTGATAGAGTTTCTCAATTGCCTTCAATGGATTTATATCCTTCCTTAAATGACCAGTACTGTGCATAAACTCCAGATGTTCCCCTCATGTGCACCAGGAGCCCTATAAACTTTCAGTGTTAAGTTATTGTGTTCCTATTTTATTTTTCCTGCCAAAATGGACAATGTTACATTTTCTCAAGCTTGATTTATCCTAAATTTGCTACTTAACTAATTTATCAATATATTTTTGTAGCCTTTTTCTGTCCTCTTTACAATTTACTTTCCTACCTGTCTTTGTGTTGTCAGCCAATTTGACAACTGTACCTTCCACCTCTTCATCTAAGTCATGGATATAAATTGTAAACAGTTGAGGATCCAGCATTGATCCCTGTGGCACACCACTCGTTAAATCTTGCGAAGAGGAAAAGACCAATTGATGTTTGCTTCCTGTTAGCCAGCTAGTCTTTTGTTCATGCCAATACGTTGCCCTTGACACCATAATCTTTATTTTCCACATTAAGCTTTGAAACCTTGTAGAACCTTCTCAGTTGTTTTCTCGAAATCCAAGTACAGTGCATCCACCAGTTCTCTTTTATCCAAAATACATATTACTTCCTAAAATAACTTTGTAAATTGGTTAAATGTTAAACATTAAGCTAAAACCAAGACCGGAGACATTTGAAACAAAAACAAATTGTTGGAGATATTCTGTGGATCTGTCAGCATCTAAGCCAGTTCTGTTTCTGGTCAATGGTAAACTCCAAGATATTGACATTAGGGTATTCACTGGTGATACAATTGAATGTCAAGAGTGTTGGAGGCAGGATGATGGCGGTTAGGTTTTCTGTTGTTGGAGATGGTCATTGTCTGGCACTGGTGTGCTGTGAATGCTACTCGCCATTTGTCAGCCCAATCCCTGGATATTGTTCAGATCTTGCTACATTTGAACATGGACTGCTTCAATATCTGAGAAGTCATGAATTATAAAGAACTTAGAAATAGGAGCAGGAATAGAGTATTCACACCTTCGAATCTACTCGACCATTCGATATGATCACAGTTGATCATCCAACTTAGTTCCTGTTCCTGCTTTCTTCCATACCCTTTGATCCCTTTTACCCTAAGAACGATCTCTGTCTTCTTTACATTGTTCAGTTAGCAGTAATGTGATGGAGGGAATGTAACTAATGAAGAAAATGCTTGGGCCAAGAACACTACCATGAGGGATTCCTGCTGAAATGTCCTGGCACTGAAATAAAGGAGTAACATTTATCTTCTAATGGGATCATCCCTGAACCATGTGAGTTTTGGAAAATTACAACCAATGCATCAACTATCTCGTAACCACTTTCTGGACCCTCTGATGAAGTCCTTCAAGTCTTGAGGCTGTGGGCTGATAAATGTGTATTTTAGTCAATGCCAGTTCTCTGGTTATTGTAATTCTCCCGATTCCTTCCCTTTTGTTTCCTGATTTACTTCAGGGATGTTACTTGTATCCTCTATAGTGAAGATTTATTAAAGTACCATCTCTTTGTTTTCCATGATTACTTCTTTAGATTCACTCTTTAGAGGACCAACACTTAGTCATTTTTAAAATGTGAAATATCTTACTATGCCTTTATATTTATTGCTTTATCCTTACAAGGTACAATGTCTCCCATTTTCGATGTTTTCTGATCAACTTGTTCAGTTATGTTATTGTACACTTCTGGAGGAGGTGGGACTTGAACTCAGGCCTCCTAGTTCAAAGGTAGGAAGAATTACTACACTGCACCACAGAAGTCTGTTATGCAATTTTTAAATAAAATCATAATTGCTTTCAGAAATCAGCATGAAATTGATTAAAAAGAAAAGTTACAGCACTGAGAGGATATGTCAGTTATTTTGTATTCTTTCAGTGCATTTCGTTGAATTTAGTTCTGTTTGCTTAAGCTTGTACGTATCCTAGAATGATATGTTCACATCTAGGCTATGTGAACTTTTCAGATTAAAGCAATTGTCAGCAAAGAGCATCTACTTCACTTTGTGTTTACTATAAAATGTGGTACAGCAGCACATACTTGATTAGAGTGCCTGAAAAATTGTACCATGTTAGTATGATTTTTGGCAACCTGCAATACTAGTGTACATGGAAATAATGTTATTTTTCAATCTATGAACTTATGAAATAACAGGATTTTAATATTGAGTATAAAATGCAAAGTAAATTGCTGGAACTTGATATTTAGTCAACTTCGATCCTTCATAGTAAGCAATTAATAAATATCTACAGTTTTAAACACACGAACAAAAGGCCTGAAGAGAGATTACTTTGATTTGTAATTTTAAATGTGGTGTAACCCTTGCATTCCTCAAACTCTAATATGTTCAATTTCTCACCTGCAGTGTGTCATGGACTTCTTTCTGTAAGCTACCTGAGAAAAGGTAACACTTAATTTTCTGCAACAGTGTGTTAGTGTCCTTACGTTGAGAGATGGGACTTTCATGTTGATCTCAGCCAGCGTGGGACTTGAACCATGCTGTTATCATCACTCTTATCAGAAACCAGCCAAGCAGTCAACTGAGCTAAATGACTCTGACTAGAGATAGGGACATTAATGCTGAACCACAAGACTTCAGTTTGTTCAAGAATAACTGGCTGGGTGATATTGGTTAAGATGTTGAGTATCTGGAGTACACACGTGAAATGGATATGTGTTTGGATAACAGGGTCGGTACTAGATAAGAATCAGACATGTATACTGCTGCAATCTGTAAATAAATTATCAAGAATAGGGTTTCTACTTGGTTTCATACTTCAACAGTTAACTGAAATGAGAATGTGTCGTCATGTTTGAAGGATGCTCATTCATCTGTACCCTAAGGGCAATAGTTCATCAGCATGAAAACTGAAATAGTTTTTGATATGATTCTCGAAGTGGAACTTAAAGGTGTTTGGAGTTTTGGAGCTAATTGTATTTTGTTTGCAAACTTGTGACTATTTGCAAGTCAGTTAGCTTGCTGGTGTATCAGTCATTTGAAGCTTAGATACCTATGGTATGTGACTTTGTTTATTTGTTACAAAACAAGAAACCATGGAGGTATTGTACTGGTTTACAATGGAACTTGCATTTGGAAATGAAATGCCTGAATTTTTCATAATATGTCCTTTGGCCCCATTCTCTTCCTCATCCAAATTCTGTTCCTTTCGAGAATCAGCAAATTATGACACATGATGATAACACTCTTTATGCTTTCAGACTGTGTGAATAATGCCTGATATTCAGGCCTGAGAAGCGATAACCTTTCCCAGTTAAACATTAGTAATTGCCACTGCTTCCATCTTCCCAATGCCAATGATACCATTTCATCGTTGCTATTGTCCATGGTTGAGCCAGACTGTTGGCGACATTGACCTTCTGTTCAAAGTGGGTTACATCTCTGTGTACACAAAAGAAGCAGAAGGAAAGATAGCAAACACATCTTCAGGTTTAAGCTGGAATTATTATTGTCAAAAGGACAAAGGAACAGATCCTCAAAATTATTAACCAATTAGCTAAATGTGAGCAGCATGAAAGATATTGAATATTTGAAGAAAGGTGGAACTGAAAAATGTCTAGAATCTGAAAAATGGTTTACAGCATGGATTTAAAAAGGGAAGGATACGTTTGGACAACTTTCAATCTTGAACAATCCTTTGAAGAAGTAACAGTAGATAAAGAACATCTTGGGAGTATTTTTACACTTGTTTTCAAAAGACCTCTGCATTCTACAGTATTTTGGACTCAACATGTGCAGTCAGGGCAATTAGAATGATTGGATAGCTAACTAGCCGTAAAACCAAGAATGAGGTCTTGTGGGTCGTGGTAACCTCTAAGCTAATGATCCAGGTTCAAGTATCACTTGCACCAGAAGCATGTCATAGTATGTCTCAACAGATTGACTAAAATAACTGAAACCAACAACAGTGAGTGTTAAAGGTACTTGGTCAGGCTTGGTGGAAAGTTGAAGATGGTGCTCCAGAGGAATCCATGCTGGTACCAGTGTTATTAATCATAGATAGAAATGATTTGGACTTGGGTAAATGAAGCACAATATTTAAATTTGTGAGTGACACCATAATGGGGGTATAGTTTAATGCTGAACAAGACTTTGACAAAATATAAGAAAACAGAAACAAACTTTGGATGTGTTCTGCAGACCTCCAACTTTTGAACTCTGTTAAATTTGTGCAGTTTTTGTTTCTTTTTCACATTTGTGGCTGTGTATTCTGTTTTCTGTTACCTAATTCTAGAAATCTACTTGTGTCCTATTACTATTCTGTTTTGCTTTAAGAACAGCCTTAACATCCTTATGATTTAACAAGCATATATTCATGATCTTAAGGCGTCCTCCTTCCACTTTGATTTGTTTTCCTCATTATGTTTCTGTCAGGAAATTTGATATGATTTATGTTGTTAAAATTGTCATATAGATGCAATTTATTTCTAAAACAATGTTGAATCCTAGTTTCTGCTGAAGTGGCTTCTGATTTTATTTAGATTTGCAGTTCCTTGTGAAACCAGTAGAGACTTTTGTAAATGTGGTATCTGGGCTATATTGGGAGGTCTTATTTTCTGGTTAGCTCAAACCTTTTGCTTTGCAAATATTTGACTCAAGTCATGGGTATTTATCCACCATTATAAATAAACCCTTGATCAGCTGTAATTCAGTGATTAAAGTTCAAAGTAAATGGATATATATCCTCTCGCGTTGTTCATGTTGCATCAGATGTTATGCTGTTGCAATTTGAAATACTTGGGTGTAGGTTTGATAGAGGATTGAATATGGCCACTGAGGATTTGTAAAGAAATTTGGGAAGGATATGTTTGGATGCAAATGTTTCTTTTTTAAAAATATGATACCTATGATGTTTTTCAAAGCAAATACAGGCACATGGTTATGGAATTGATTTGTTCATTTGCCGGTATGCAGTGCTCAAAAATAAGCTAGTCTATAACCATAATTATTTTTTATTCTACAAGATGATTGTAATTTATATACACCCACAGATAGAAATGCAATTGAGCAATTTTCCTTGGTTGAGGAAATGGTCAGGATGTAGAAGCAGCAAGACTTGACATGCACTGTAAATGGGTGATTTTATTACAGTACTTTGGTGTTTTGTGTTTTATTCCTGCTCCAAAATATGATGCCTCTGTTTTTGGAAGGAAGGCAATCTTAAATTTAAATGTGACCATTGTAAACTGAGAAAGCTTGCAAAGAATGTTGCTGGTAAACCCTAGGGATTGTATTTGGCTGCTTGATTGAATTTCTGAATTCTGCTGGCAGTGACAGAAAACCCCATTTCAGGCGTATGAGAATGACATTGTTAGAGAATGTTCAGATACAAAAAAAATTCTAGCTTTTTTTTTAAAATCAGTGATTGAAAAAACTTCACAATGCATAAATAGTAGAAGAATTTAAGCAGTTTTGGGCAATGTGCTTAAAGATCCACCAATAGTCACAGGGTGTCATTGAACTGTTGAGTTCAACAGTTTGAGTTAAAATTGGCCTTTTTTTCTTCAAAGAAGCATATGGGTTGGCTACTACTTGCTTTTGCCCGAAATGTCGGTTTTACTGCTCATATGCTGCCTGAACTGCTGTGCTTTCCCAGCACCACTCTCCTCCAGAATCTGGTTTCCAGCATCTGCAGTCATTGTTTTTATCTACTACTTCCATTTGCCATTATATGAAATTCTCTCAAAATAGGGTCTTTTCTCAGAAAGTTGGCTACGTGCGAGGTCTGAAATAATCATTGTGATGCAATACGGAACACGTAGGCCTAAGTTATATTGATGGTGCCTATGTTGCTCTTTACTTAGCAAAAGTTTAACAAGTTCAATCTTTTTAAAACTTGTGCACTGAATTATAACGTTTATGATAATTTCATGAGTCTGCCTCATCATACTAAGTTTTTATTGCAGTTTGGAGTCAATAGACAATAGGTGCGGGAGTAGACCATTCAACCCTTCGAGCCTGCACCGCCATTCAATCTAATCATGGCTGATCATTCCTAATCAGTATCCTGTTCCTGCCTTATCTCCATAACCCTTGATTCCACTATCTTTGAGAGCTCTATCCAACTCTTAAATGAATCCAGAGAGTGGGCCTCCACTGCCCTCCGGGGCAGAGCATTCCACGCAGCCATCACTCTCTGGGTGAAGAAGTTTCTCCTGAGCTCTGTCCTAAATGGTCTACCCCGTATTTTTAAGCTGTGTCCTCTGGTTCGGCACTCGCCCATCAGTGGAAATATGTTTCCTACTGCCAGAGTGTCCAATCCTTTCATAATCTTATACGTCTCAATCAGATCCCCTCTCAGTCTTCGAAACTCAAGGGCATACAAGCCCAGTCGCTTCAGTCTTTCAGTGTAAGGTAATCCTGCCATTCCAGGAATTGACCTCGTGAATCTACGCTGCACTCCCTCAATAGCCAGAATGTCTTTTCTCAAATTTGGAGACCAGAACTGCACACAGCACTGTGGTCTCACCAGGGCCCTGTGCAGCTGCAGAAGCACCTCTTTGTTTCTATATTCAATTCCTCTTGTTATGAAGGCCAGCATGCTGTTAGCCTTCTTCACTACCTGCTGTACCTGCATGCTTGCCTTCATTGACTGGTGTACAAGAACACCCAGATCTCTCTGTACTGCCCCTTTACATAAATTGATTCCATTGAGGTAGTAGTCTGCCTTCCTGTTCTTGCCACCAAAGTGGATAACCGTACATTTATTCACATTAAACTGCATCTGCCATGCATCTGCCCACTCACCTAACTTGTCCAGGTCACCCTGTAATCTCCTAACATCCTCATCACATTTCACCCTGCCATCCAGCTTTGTATCATCAGCAAATTTGCTAATGTTATTGCTGATACCATCTTCTATATCATTAACATATATTGTAAAAAGCTGTGGTCCCAGCACGGATCCCTGCGGTACCCCACTGGTCGCTGCCTGCCATTCCGAAATGGAGCCGTTTATCACTACTCTTTGTTTCCTATTAGCCAACCAATTTTCAATCCAATCTAGTACTTTGCCCCCAATACCATGCGCCCTAATTTTACTCACTAACCTCCTGTGTGGGACTTTATCAAAAGCTTTCTGAAAGTCCAGGTACACTACATCTACTGGATCTCCCTCGTCCAACTTCAGAGTTACATCCTCAACAAATTCAAGAAGATTAGTCAAGCATGATTTCCCCTTCATAAATCCATGCTGACTCTGTCCTATCCTGTTACTACTATCCAGATGTGCAGTAATTTCATCCTTTATAATAGACTCCAGCATCTTTCCCACCACTGAGGTCAGACTAACTGGTCTATAATTTCCTGCTTTCTCTCGCCCACCTTTCTTAAAAAGTGGTATAACATTAGCCACCCTCCAATCCTCAGGAACTGACCCCGAATCTATTGAACTCTGGAAAATAATCACCAACGCATCCACGATTTCCCGAGCCACCTCCTTCAGTACCCTGGGATGCAGACCATCAGGCCCCGGAGACTTATCAACCTTCAGACCTAACAGTCTCTCCAACACCAAATCCTGGCAAATATAAATTCCCTTAAGTTCAGGTCCTTCAGCCACTGTTACCTCAGGGAGATTGCTTGTGTCTTCCCCAGTGAACACAGATCTGAAGTACCCATTTAATTCCTCTGCCATTTCTTTGTTCCCTGTAATATATTCCCCTGTTTCTGTCTTCAAGGGCCCAATTTTTGTCCTAACCATTTTTTTGCCTTGCACATACCTAAAAAAGCTTTTACTATCCTCCTTAATATTCTTGGCCAGTTTACCTTCGTACCTCATTTTTCCTCTGCGAATTTCCTTCTTAGTAATCCTCTGTTGCTCTTTAAAAGCTTCTCAGTCCTCAGTTTTCCCACTTATCTTAGCTATGTTATACTTTTTCTCTTTTAACTTTATATGTTTCTTTACTTCCCTCGTCAGCCACGGCAGCAAATGCCTCCTCCTGGAATCTTTCTTCCTTTTAGGAATGAACTGATCCTGCTAATTCTGCTTTATACACAGAAATATCCGCCATTGTTCCTCCACGGTCATCCCTGCTAAGGTATTGGACCATTGAACTTTGGCCAGCTCCTCCCTCATAGCTCCATAGTTCCCTTTATTCAACAGAAGTACTGTCACTTCTGACTGTACCCTCTCCCTCTCAAATTGCAGATTGAAGCTTATTGTAGTGTTGAATTTGACTGGGACAACACTACCATTATAGGGCAAGCGAAACAAAGAACAGCCAGGGAATTCCGAGAAGCATGGCACTCATCCACAAACTCCATCAACAAACACACAGACCTGGACCCAATATACCAGCCACTACAGCGGACAGCTGAAACTGACAACCGGAAGCGGCAGGGACAGGCCACTAGAAATGCTGGAGGAAACACCACAGAAGCGCTTCATAGGAGGCTCCCAAGCACTGAGGATGTCACCTCGACAGGGGACGAAACGTTTGCAACAAAAACTTCCAGCTCAGCGAACAGAACCACAGCTTCAACTTGTTCCTGACAGGTACTTCTCCTGGGGTCTCTTGCACCTGTCTCCTCTCCGCCTTCTTCATCGTCTGCTCTCTTCTGGCATAATAACATCGCTGAAAGTCTTGTCCAGAAAGATCTTGTTCTCTCGGATGAGCCTAAGGTCTTCGAGTTCTTTCGTCAGCGCTGCAATATGCTCGGTCAATTGCTGAATGTGCACACATATACGAGCCAGACACACCAGAGTCGTTGACCTCCCACATCAAGCACGTAGCGCACTGAACCAGCTGGGCAGTCATGTCTTCACCCTCTTCAACTGTGATGTAATCACTTCACTCAACCTCCTTGTCAAAGATTCCTGAGCTGAAGCCTCACTCTTCGATCTAAACTTCCTTAGACCCTCTTTTTGTGACACGTCTGTGGACTCTTAATTAAGGTTAGAGGAGGAGGGAGGGAGGGAGACCCTCCTTTGTAGGACCTGGGATTTAGAACACACCCACTCTAATAGCAATCACTTACCTTCCCGACCGGCTTTGCGCTCCGTCTGAACTTCCGCCCAGCTCCCGCCGCTCTCTGCTGCGAAAAGACCGTTGGCTTCGAGGTCAGTTCTTTATATAGCAATCACTTACCTTCCCGACCGACATGCTGGACTCCTGATTCATCTCACCAGTTTTCGGTTGTACATTTAAAATAGTTCCGCATTGGTTAGGAAACAGAAGAATTCTGGATCTGTAAGTTAGTTTATTTGCTAAAACAATGCTGCAAAGTAAGATGAAAAGGGTGATATGATTTTGGAAGTATTTTATCCATTTTACTTTAGATATTCTTGGCTTCTGTATGTCAGATAACACACGTAGATGTTATGTCACAGTCTTGAGTATTTACACCTGTCCTGATGTTGGGTAAATTTGAGTATATCCTGGGCAATGATCGGAAACTCTTTTCATTGTTTTTTTTTGTTTTATTATTATACCTCATAGGATTTTCCTCAATTGAGAATTTGCAGAATGCCTGTTCTCCAGACCTGTTTTGGACCTTAATGAAAAAGAAATCAACAGTAAATGGGAGAAAATGAATACACAACAGAGGCCAAATCTTGTGAAATGAAATATATAATAAATAGTTCACACTTGTACACTAAACTACTTGTATATTTTCTTGCATTGTAAATCTTTTTCCTTCATATTGCAGCTGTGTGAGCCATCTTCTGTAATCTTTGGAATCCTGAGTTGTCTAACAAATTCAAGTTAAAAGTTTATTGATTTGAACATTCTGGCTAATAATGACACTGAAACAATTACAGGACCATCTGACTGTTTAAATAACTGTTCATTTCACAAAGATACCAAATGGACAGTTTGAAATTATTCATATATTACATTTGTGTTTGAATTGAGCACCTTAGCTCCACCTAAAACAAGTTGTCAGCTTAAATTGGGATATTGGTCATTCTGCTATAACGCGCGTGTCGTTAACACAAATTCGCTATTACACGATTGACGAATGGGGAACACAGTTTCTAAAGTGCCAAGTTTTAAAGCCTGCATTGGTTCTGACATAACTCAGTCTCCATTAGTTTGAATAGTGCTGCTGTCATGTGATTTTCTTATAATACAGGATTGCACGAGAATGGGACTACCATGTTATAGCAGAACTGACTATGATTTTTGAGTGAAGTCTGTTTGACTCCTCTGTGGTGTGATTGAATTAAAGGGGCCAGTAAGTATCTTGCATTTAAACTTGACATGGATTCTGAGATGGTGGGAATTGGTGGAATTCTCCATTGATTTGTATTTGGAGTCTGACTGTTCCCAAATTAGATTAATTTGGATTCGGACTATATATTGGGTGCTATTTTACCTGAATAGACTGGTGCATAGTGTAAGTGTTTAGGTCAGTTGAAAATTAACTTTAAAGTGGATAAATAATGTCTATGTAAGTTCAGTAAGGAAATTGGGAAAATGGTGTTTGTTATGAATGTGGGCCTCATTAGTATTTGATTTGGTGGGATGATTAACATGCATTTAAGTGAAGGCTGATGTACGTGAGGCAGAAAGGAATGGAAGGATGTACGTCCTGATAGGGTGAAGGAAATAAGTCTGTGGGACATATCCTTTCAAAGTAGAAAGACAATGACTAGCTCAACATTATAGAAGAGCTCCATGACTTCTCTGCAGGATTGCAGCTTGCCTGGCAATGATATGATGCAGTTCAAGGACAAATTTCAGAGATTAGAAGATATAGGTTTATTACTTGCTTTTGAGGGTGCTGACAAATTTGAACAAATTTGGCACTTGCTCAAAGCTTCCTTGTGAACTCTCTGTATGTATAAAGTCTTAAGTGTTTAACTGCCTTTTAAAAATCATTTTTGCAAACAGGTAAAATATAAATAATTGGAAAGTCACTATATTTAAAAAAAAAAATGAGAATAGAAATTATATTACTTCCCATCTTATTTGCATTTATTCTGTGATAGGGCTAGAGTTCATACTTTAATAATATGATATAGAAGTTGATTATTGAGTAGTAACAGTCACTTTTTAGTGTTTTTTTAATTAAAAATAATGCCTTTGGCTTGTAGAGAAAAAGCATTTTTACTATCACTTCCTCCTTACAAGTTTGCATAAAAGCTGAAGGGTATTGTCTTAGCTAAATAGTTGATGTGACCTGGTCAGCCACCTACATAAGGGATAATGAAGTGTAGAAATAGGTTTTGAATTCCATCAGTTTTTGACCATCTTGCAATTTCTTAAGTTATAATTAGTACTTTTTAGCAATGTAACCCTTTGACCTCCGATCATGTCTGACAACTTGAAACATAACTAAACATAACTAATGATAACTAAATTTGAACATAACTAAATCATTGAGTGGGGGAAAATAAACTATTATTAAGATGTCTGCTTGAGCTTTTGGAAGAAGTGGCTTTCCTGTATTGAAGTTATTGATTACTGTTTTCATGTTAACATAGATACATACGCTGAATCTACTTTTGTCTTTTGGAAATATTGTTGCAAGTGAATCAGTGTTATTGTCTATGAAATGGATGTATTCAATTTGGGGAGAGATGGGGAGAAGTGATGGTAAGTTGTGGTGCGTGGGGAGATTTGATGGGTGGTGAGGGTAAAGGAGGTGCATGGGCATGGTGGAGGAAGAGTTGACGTTGGACATTTGGAGGAATATAAAGATTTTGCCCTGACATGAAGTGAAAAGTCAAGTAACACAATGTTGAGGACAAAGCGGCATGCTTGGTTGGCATCGTAGCCATAAACATTAACTTCCTCACCCCCAGTAGTAGCAGACAGAATAGTAGCACCATTTACAAGTTGCAGTGGAGAAATTCACCAAGGCTCCTTGGAGTACGTTTTCTAAGCCCACCACTATCATTTACAATGACAAGCGCAGTTATACATGGAATCACCACCAGCAAATTCCTCACCATCCGACTTAGAAATATGTTACTGTTCCTCCTTTTTCTCTGGGTCAAAAGTTTAGAACTTGTCTCCTTATGACATTGTGGATGTATCTACATCAAATGGAATGCAGGGATCTGAGAGGCAGCTCACTGCCACCTCAAGGGCAATTTGGGATGGGCAATAAATGCTGGCCCAACCAGTCCTGCTAACGTTCCCTGAATGAATTTTTTTAAAGTTAGGATTTTACATTGCAATTTATTGGAAATCCCATTTCGAAGTGTTAACCTATTTTACACTAATGAGATGATTGTTAAGTGAAACTCCTGGCTCCAGTTAAAATAGAAGTACGTGTGAGAGAGTGAGTGCGTTGAGCAGACTGCCTATTTCCTAACCTAACAGATGCCTCTTGTAGCATTAACATTAATATTTACTTTGGATTGGTTTTAATTATTATGGTACGAAACCCAACTGCCAGGAGTTTTTCAAAGTGATCATTGCCATTCACTTGAAACTGCAAGTTATGCAAGTTCACTTACAGATATTATATTGCATACTTCACATTTTTATGAAGCCAAATCAATTTGTGGTGATAGAGAATGCACCTTATGCCTATCTTGTTAAATGCAGTGTATGTAAATTAGTACCAAATACACACACTGGTTAAAATACAGAACAACTTGAAACAAAACTAGGAGAACTTAGTGTATGAGGTTCCTGTATATTTAGCAAGATAAGGGTGAGGTTGACAGGGAAGTACTTTCAAATATAAACTGCTGTTTAAAATACAAACACAAAGATTTTACTGTTGTGTTCCCTTATCCTTTTAAGGAGAGGAAATGCTTGAACAGTTTCCATTAGATTAATGATGGATGAAATATAGCTAATGGACTTGCTGAAAAATGTCACTTTCTTTTAAACCACTGGGACAGGAAAATGTGAAGTGATAAGATAAGAACTGTTTGCCAAATTTTGCTAAAGTGGCAGTTTTTCAAGTCTGCAGTCATCAATAAATGGATTTTGTTATGTTAAAGTGTTCAACATATAATCACCTTCCATTGTGAAAACATCTGTTCTGTTTGAGTTCTTTTCATAATATGGTTGATAGGTCTGTAAAGAGAGTTAGCGTGCTTTCTGCTTCTATGTGCTAGTTTGGTTCTCATTTTCAAATGACAGTGCTGTTTAGCAGCAACAAGAAAAAAAGCCAACTGTGTTTTAGTATACAACCTTTCTGGCAAGTCCTCAGCTGCACCACCTCGTGACACATGGGAACTAGATCCCGCATAGCCCCCTTGCTAAAGCTTTAGAGGAAGCTGAGGAGTTTTGGGCACTCAGATGGGTGTGTCGGCTCACCAACATGTGGACAAGCCCGTGTACTCAAATCAAACTCCCAGCAAATAACTTGCGTGCCTTGTGAATACTAAAAGGAATAATCACCACTGACAAAAATGTGGAGTGGAGTATCAAGGCAGACTTATGCCCAAATATATCATCTTTACAGCAATTTCTGCAATCAGCTGATGTCCAACACAGTGCCTTATATTCCTTTGGACTTTACAGAGGTCAAGAGAGTGATTTAGGCATTTGAGGGCCTTCATAAATTATCCCCAGACTTGTGTCCCAGAGAAGAGACTCCAGTTTTACTGCAGACTATTACACAACACAAAACAGCAATTATGAGTACATGTCCAACTTGATTTGCCTCGCAAATGGGTTCTATGAGCTGCCTCAGATCAGTAGGACATTGTATCTTACTGGTCAGCCACCAACTCTCCAATCATGCAGACCCCAAAGCCCATTTGGTTCAGGGGATACTTTGAGATCAAGAGTCTTTGCTCAAAAAGTGAATGGATTCTGTTGTACCAGACAACATAAAAAGATGTCTACTCTTTTTGGCAAGGGAATGTTGGGATCAAGTGCCTGAGATTGACAAATGAATTGCAATTCAGTTACACGTGCAAGACCACTGTGACTGTCATAGAACTTGTTAGGCTGAACATTGACACAGCGAAATACTTACAGTAAAAGACTTGGTTAATAATACCCCATCTGGCAGATGAATTTTTCAGTTGAAATGTGCATGCAAGTTGTAGGTTTCTTTGTATGGGACACACCAATCTTGGCACACTAATTTTCAATAACCTGTCTACCTGAGACTCTACTTTAGGAACTGTGAATCTGCACTCCAAGGTCCTTGTTCAGCAACATGCCCCAGAACCTTACCATTAAAGTGTATAAGTCCTGCCCTGATTTGCCTTACCAAAATGCAGCCATTTATCAGAACTCCATCTGCCTCTCAGCCCACTGACTCATCTGATCAAGATCCTTTTATACTCTGAGGTAGCTTTCTTTGCTGTCCAATACACCACCTATTTTGGTGTCATCTGCAAACTTACTAGCCATACCTCTTATGACTTCAAAAGTGAAAAGACAAGGTCTTTTCCCAGGGGTTGGGTGCCCAAAACTAGAGGACATAGGTTTAAGGTGAGAGGGGAAAGATTTAAAAGGGACCTAAGGGGCACCTTTCTCACGCAGAGAGTGATGTGTGTGTGTGTGTGTGTGTGTGTATGTGGAATGAGTTGCCAGTGGAAGTGGTGGAAGCTGGTACAATTACACTTAAAAGGCATCTGGGTGGGTATATGAGTCGGAACAGTACAGTGGGATATAGGCCAAGTGCTAGCAAAAGGGACTAGATTTATTTAGGGTATCTGGTCGTCATTGATGAGTTGGACCAAAGGAGATGTGTTCGTGCTGTATATTTCTGACTGTATGATGTAATGAGGTAATATTTTTGCAGTAAATGTTTAACAGGTTTCTTTGGTATTGCAATACTGTGTTGTATTTGCCTAGACAGCAATGGCCCTATTCCAGCATGCATATCCTTCAATAACTCGGCTGGTCATTTTTTTTTTTTGTTGAGTCGTTGCCAGGCAATGATCAACTCCAATAAGAGAGAATCTAACCACTGTCCCTTGGTATTCAATAGTGTTACCATCACTGAATCCCCTATTATCGACATCCTGGGGGTTACCATTGACTGGAAATTCAACTGGATTTGCAATTTAACTACAATGGTTACAAGAGCAGCTTGGAGGTTAGAAATATTGTGGCAAGTAACTCACTTCCTGACTCCCCAAAGCCAATGCATGATCTACTCTGTAGAAGTCAGGAGTGTGATGGAATACTCCCCATTTTACTGGATGAGCGCAAGTCCAAAAACGCATAAGAAACTTGACAACATCCAGGACAAGACAAACCTGCATGATTAGCACCACATCCACAAGTATTCACTTCCTCCACCTCTGACGCTCCACAGCAGTGTCTACTGTCTATAAAATGCACTTAGGATCTTTGGTGAAAATCTGTAGCTATCACCTTTCAAACTCACAGCAACTTCTATTTGAGGTGTGTCATTGCGTGCCTGTCCAGGTTGATTAATAACATTTACCCTAAATTGGAAAGGACCACTGCTCTGTCTGCTCTCATGTATTGAAAGACGAATTCCTCTTTCGTCCCAAACAATATTTTGTAACTTGCCAAAGATACTCTTTGGGGAAAGATTTCAACAAGGGTACTTACTGGGTCCATTGTTGGTAACCCTTTACAGGTTGTTCTCTTATCATGTGTTTGATCAGCACCATATGGCTGTAATGTGATTGGTGAATTGGGGAATGATTTTTTTACAATGCAAACTCCCAATTGCTACTATGTGATTCCATCCCCAGTTACTTTAAGTCCATTCTAGATGTTAACCTCAACATGTGAACACAGAAAAATACAGTACAGAACAGACTCTTCGGCCCACGATGTTGTGCCAAGGATTATTCCTAATCTAAAGTAAAATAACCTAACCTAACCTAAGCACCCCTCAATTCACTGCTGCCCATGTGCATGTCCAGCAGTCGCATAAGTGTCCCTAATGACACTGCTTTCACCTCCATCGCAGGCAATGCATTCACAGCTGTCTGCATAAAGAACCTACCTCTGACGTCTCCTCTATACTTTTCTCCTAATATCTTAAAACTATGACTTTTCGTGCCAGTCAATCCTGCCCTGGGGAAAGATCTCTGGCTATTGACTCTATCTATGCCTCTTATTACCTTGTATACCTTGATCAGGTCACCTCTCTTCCTCCTCCTCTCCAGAGAAAAAAGTCCTAGCTTAGTCAACCTCTCTTCGTAAGACAAGCCCTGAAGTCCAGGCAGCATCCTAATAAACCTTCTTTGCACTCTCTCTAAAGCCTCCGTATCTTTCCTATAGTAGGGCGACCAGAACTGGACACACTATTCCAAATGTGGTCTCACCAGGGTCTTGTAGAGCTGTAGCAAAACCTCGCGACTCTTAAACTTTGTCCTTTTTTTTAGTAAATATATTTATGAGCAATTTTTTTTAACTTTACAAACAAGTCAAATTATTGAAAAAACAACCAATCACAAATATCAGTATAATAAAAAGAAAAAAACACAAATTAAAGTACAACTGTTATCTACTAACTACTAACCTACTCTATAATACAAAGCAAACCCTAACACTGTTGAAAATGTGTTGCTGGAAAAGCACAGCAGGTCAGGCAGCATCCAAGGAACAGGAGAATCGACGTTTCGGGCATAAGCCCTTCTCCTGTTCTTTGGATGCTGCCTGACCTGCTGTGCTTTTCCAGCAACACATTTTCAGTTCTGATCTCCAGCATCTGCAGCCCTCACTTTCTCTCAAAGAAAACCCTAACACCAAAAAAAAGAAAGAAAAGCACAGCAGGT
This sequence comes from Chiloscyllium plagiosum, assembly GCF_037043375.1. Taxonomy (NCBI): domain Eukaryota; kingdom Metazoa; phylum Chordata; class Chondrichthyes; order Orectolobiformes; family Hemiscylliidae; genus Chiloscyllium; species Chiloscyllium plagiosum. The sequence continues at coordinate 102,933,286 of NW_028270148.1, read as the reverse complement.
CAGGCAGCATCCAAAGAACAGTATAATAAAAAGAAAAAAACACAAATTAAAGTACAACTGTTATCTACTAACTACTAACCTACTCTATAATACAAAACAAACCCTAACACTGTTGAAAATGTGTTGCTGGAAAAGCACAGCAGGTCAGGCAGCATCCAAGGAACAGGAGAATCGACATTTCGGGCATAAGCCCTTCTCCTGTTCTTTGGATGCTGCCTGACCTGTGCTTTTCCAGCAACACATTTTCAGTTCTGATCTCCAGCATCTGCAGCCCTCACTTTCTCTCAAAGAAAACCCTAACACTGTGCAAAGCAACACCAAAAAAAAGAAAGAAAAGCAAAAAAAAAAAGAAAGAAAAGCAAAAAAAACACAAAAAACCCCACAAAATATAGAACAACTATGCTCAGCGCAAGGCTCCCAAACAAAGGAACGGGAGCATTGTATACATACTCGTATTAACTCGGGAGACCCTGTCCAGGGCCCAGGGCTTGATGAATCAAATCATCCTGGTTAAACAAACGCCTAGTTAAGATAACTGAGAAATCTATATCCAAATAACTCCAGTAGGGCTGCCACGGAGCAATTTATAAAAATTGTGTGGTGCACCATGTTTGTTTAAAAAAAAAAAGTCCAAGGGAATGTGCTCCATAATGTATTTCTGCCATCCCAGCAAGCCCGGCGGGTTCTCTGACACCCAATTCATCAGAATATTCTTCCATGCACAGCATGCAAGAATATTTAAAAAGTTTTTTCCCATGTCCGTCTAAAGATGGTAAATTCGGTAGACATAAGTGGAGAGATATCGGGACTACTTTGACTTCAGTTCTCAATACCCTCCCTATCTCCCGCCACGCGCTCCAATAAACACAAAGCCTGTGGCATGTCCAAAAGCAATGGGTAAGAGTACCTACACTTATTTTACATTTGGGGCACACTGAAGATTCCCCTTTTTTTAAACTTCGCCAGACGGTCTGGTGCCAGATGAACCCTGCGCAGAACCTTTAACTGCTTAGCGCATGTCCTGTTACAGATTGAGATCTTTCGAGTATTCTCCCATATGTTCTCCCATGTTTCAGAAGAGATCTCCACTCCCAACTCTTGCTCCCAGACCTCTCATAACCGGTTAATATCCTGCCAGGCCCTGCCACCCAGCAGGCGATAGAGAGCACTAACTGAAAGGGTGCTTGTGGGGTGTAGCAACAACCTCTCTGTATCGGGCTTATAGGGCTTAGTGAGAAGCATAGTCTTCTTCTGGATGAAATCCCTAACCTGAAAAAAACGGAAAAGGTCTCTGTTGGACAACCCGTATTTGCGGCTCAGTTGCTCAAAAGACATCATAACCTCCCCCTCAAACAATTCTCCCAAACTAGAAACTCCTCTCGCTGCTCATAGTTTGAACCCTGAGTCAATCATCCCTGGTCGCAGCCCTGTCATGCCAACTATAGGAATAAGTGGCGACGTCTTGGATAAACAACCCTCACTCTGACGCGTCGCCCTCCATGCCTTGACTGTACTAATGACAATGGGGTTCCGTCAGTGGTCCATAACTGTCCTCATCCATGAACAATAGGTTAATAAGAGGGCACTTTGCTTGGGAGGCCTCAATATCCAGCCGCATTGAGTTTGGATCGTTACCTACCCAATCGCAGACAAAGGACAGCAGGGAACTCAATTGATACCTTCTGATGTCTGGGAAATCAACTCCTCCCCGTCCTTGAGGCAACTGCAATTTAGTAAGTTTGATGAGGGGCCGCCCACGATGCCAGACAAAGGAACCAAACCACCCCATAAGCTTCCGCAGCGTTGACTTGGGAAACATTACAGGGAGCATATACATGGGATAAAGCAAACGAGGAAGAACATTCAACTTAATGAGAGATATTCGGCTCAGCCATGAAATTGGAAGAGCCTCCCATCTCTGGAGATCTCGCCTAGTATTGTCAAGCAAGTGAGCTAAGTTAGTCCGAAATAACAGATCAAACTTGGGGGTAATAAAAATGCCTAGGTATCGGAACCCTGCCCGTGACCACTTTAAAGGGAACTTAGAGCCACCTTCAACTTCTGGCACATCCTTAAGGTTCCCCAAAGGCACAGCCTCCGATTTTGCAAAGTTGATCTTATATCCTGAAATAGCCCCAAATGAATTGATACATTGTATCAAATGGGGTACGGAGGTGTTGGGTTCAATAAAAACAGAAGGACATAATCTGCGTACAGTGTAATCTTGTGTGCCCTCGATCCCACTTCTGGAGTGGTTATGTGGACGTTCTGACGAATGGCCTCTGCCAGCTGCTCTATCACCAATGTAAACAACAACGGTGAGGGGGGCAGCCTTGCCGACTACCCCTACCAATCGTAAATTTCACAAACTTCACCTCGTTGGCGATGACCGCTGCCAGAGGGTGGTGCTATAAAACCTCCACCCACCTAGCAATGACTCCACCCAACTCGAACTGTTCGAAGACATAAAAACGATACGGCCATTCCACCGGATCAAATGCTTTCTCTGCATCTAAGGAAATCACCAACCCCTGAATCGATCGTTGCTGACAAATTTGAACCACATTCAGCAACCTTCTAATATTATTAGAGGACCTAGGGCCCTTTATAAAGCCTGTCTGGTCCTCTTTAATAATATGGGGCAACACCCTTTCTAATCTCAGCGCCAGGATCTTGGACAGAATCTTGAAGTCTGAATTTATTAGAGAGATGGGCCTGTATGTTCCTCAGGAACCTTCCCCTTCTTAAGAATTAAGGAAATATTAGCTTCTCTCCAAGATGGCGGTAGGCATTCATGCATATAGGAGTGATTGTACGTCTCCAACATCGGCCCTGACAGAATCCCTATAAACACTTTATAAAACTCACCAGGAAGAACATCAGGGCCAGGAGCTTTCCCACTCTGAAGTTGCCTAGCTGCCTCCTGTATTTCCTGAACTGTCAAGGGGGCATTAAGGAGAGAGGCCTGTTCTCAGGTTACCCCAGGGAGATCCAGGTTCTTAAAAAAAGGTCTCAATTTTAGCACTCCTGTCTTCGCAACCTTCAGACTGATACAATTTGGAGTAAAAGCTCCAAAAAAGCCTCATTAATCTTTTTAGCATCGTATGTAAGGACCCCGACGCTGTCTCTGATTGCAGTAATGGATTGGGGAGCACGCTTTTTCCTAGTCAGGTACGCTAAATACTTCCCTGGCCTATCCCCATATTCGAACAGCCTCTGTCTAGCAAAAGCAAGTTCGTTCTTTGCGTTTTGTGTCAGTATTGAATTCAAGGCTGTCCGAAGGGCCGTGATCCGCTTAGTCACCGAAGGCCGCGCAAAATGTGCTACCTCCACGGCTTTCAACCACGTCTCAAATAGACGCTGTTGTTCCTCCTTCTGTCGTTTCCAGCTAGCCGAATAGGAAATAGCTAATCCCCTAGCAAAGGCCTTAGCAGTCTCCCATAGTATGGATGGACTACGAGCCGTGCCTGAGTTGATAGTCAAGAATTCCTGAAACTCGTTCAAAAAGTATTCCACAAATTTTGAATCCTTAAGGAGAAAAGGGTCCAAACGCTAGTGCCGCAAACCTAGCCCTTTGGCCTTAACATCCAAATATGCTGCAGCGTGATCAGAGATAGCTATATTCCCAATTTTACAACTCATAATTGAATCCAGAAGGGCCGAGGGAGCCAGAAAGAGGTCAATCCTCGTGTGACATTTATGTGGGTTTGAGAAAGAAGGTAAAGACCCTGCCGGTAGGGTGAAGACTCTCCAAATATCCACCAACCCCCAACTCCTCGCATAAGTCAACCATCTGCTTGGCCTGTGAAGCAATAGTTGGGGGCCCAGAAGGCATCCTGTCTACTGTCTGATCCAAAAGACAATTAAAATCCCCCCCTATAATAATGTGCCGTGTTCCAAAAGCACTCAACTAACAGAAAGCACTAAACAAAAATTTGAGGGGATGCGTCGGAGGACAGTAGACATTTAAAATGCCATATTCCTCCTCATGTATCAGGGCTTTAAGTATCACAAGCCATCCCTGCTCATCTTTCACCTGCTCTAATAATATGAACGGAAGGTTTTTCTGGATAAATACTGCCACTCCCCTACTTTTAGTAGTAAAGGATGAAAAGAATACCCAGTCGTAACTCCCCTGTTGTAATTTCAGGTGTTCCCCATCATCAAGATGGGTTTCCCGCAACAAAGCGATATCAACCCTTTCCCTGTTAAGGCGAGAAAGCACTTTTTTTCCTTTTAATAGGCAAATTGCTTCCCTTAATGTTCCAGGTGCACCATTTAATAAGACACTTAGCCATATCCCCTTTCAGACACCCTTGAACCCCTCGGAGGGAGAACCCTGCTTACAAAGTGCCGAGCATAAGTAAGTAAAGACTCATAGAATTGAAAAGCTATATATACAAAAACTACTCTATCATAACTAGAAACAACTATTACTACCAAAAAAACTACAAAGAAAACCAACTATAGAACCTTGAATGGAAGACTCTTCTCCCTGCCCATAGGGGGCACTCGCCCTACCCATCCCATTCTTCACAGCTCCAAACCTGGACTGTGCCCCAGCCTTAGGCCAGAAAAAAACAAAGAGATGATCCTTAAATCAACAGAAAAAAAGACAAAGTCAGGATGAGCCCTCCACCCATCCCTGGCTTCATGACAACCCAACTTGTGACTAAAAGAGATGCAGAACAAACAAAAAAAAAGGGAGAGGCGCAGCAAAAAACATCTACAAAATTTCCCATCAGAAAATCCAGTTATTAAAAAAAAGGAACAACTTATTCCAAAGTTTCCCCTCCCTTTCCAAAAAGGAAATTATTCGGGAGAAAGAAAGGAATTAAAAAAAGGAAGGGAAAACATGGAGAAAAATAGAAAAGAGAACAACATTAACCATATTCTTCAGGCCAATCCGTCTATTTTAAAGTGTCCACAAAGTTTTTAGCCTTATTCGCCGAGTCAAATGTATAAACTGAGTCCTGGTAGCTGAAACGAAGTACTGCGGGGTATCTCATGGAGTACTGGATGCCCAGGTTCCTCAGCCTCTTTTTAACTTCATCGAAGGACTTCCTCTTTGGGATTACAGCTGCTGAAAAATCCTGGAAAAACATGATTTTTGACCCCTTATACAGCAGCGTCTGCGGATCTTTTCCCAGGCATCTGGAAGCTTCTATGACTTTTTGCTTGTCTTTATATGAGTGGAAGTGCACTAGGACCGGGCATCGGCCCTGACCTGTGCACTGTAACCCGATATGCCCTTTCAATCTGAAGCCTTCTGGACTCGATGTGAAGGCCCAAAAACTTCGGCAGCCAGTTTTCAAAGAAGCTGACTGGCTGCTCACCTTCCTCACCTTCAGGGAGCCTGACAATTCGGAGGTTTATCCTCCAGGTCGTCAATATGGTTTCGCAAAGCCCACACCTCTCGCTCCAGCATCTGGATCTGACTGGATGAGGACTCCATCGCAGCTTCCGAGGCCTTAGTTCGACCCTCCACCTACTCTACCCTCTCCCCGAGGCCTTTGATCTCCTGCTCATGCTTCTGCAGCATGGATGCGATAGGTTGGACCTGGGCAAGAATCTTCCCATGGATTTCCTCAATCGCAGCCGTAACTTTCAAAGTAAGTTTCTCCATTTCCGCAGCCAATTCCTGCGAGTCTGTCAGGTCCCCGGGGGGTTCAGGAGAGGCTGCTGTTGGCTGCAGTCTCTGGTGTTGTAGGTGTTGTAGGGGAGTGTCCTCCCTGCTGCTATTTGCCTGCTCCTTTTCCCTTTGGCATCCTTCCCACTCCCAAATATTAACAAATATGCGTTCTGTAAGGTTTTAAACTAATATTTCCACCACATAAGTTGGCCAGGGATGGCAGAAAATGCCAGAATGCCTTGGCTGTTAGGCATAGCTATCCACAGCAGTTCTACAGAATCGCCTCCATCTTTCCGAGTCCTGATCCCGCGTTAATTAAAGCCAAAACACCTTATGCTTCTTTAACAATCCTATCCATTTGGGTGGCAACTTTAAGGGATCTATGCACTTGAACACCAAGATCCCTCTGTTCCTCCACACTGCCAAGAATCCTGTATTTGATCCTATATTCAGCACGCAAGTTCGACCTTCCAAAATGCATCACTTCACATTTATCCAGATTGAACTCCATCTGCCATTTCTCAGTCCAGCTCTGCATCCTTTCGAAAAGGTAATTCGAAATTAAAAGGCTTCCGTTCCAAGACACACACAATGCAAGGACTGAATAACAGCTCCCAGTAGCCCAAATATTTGAGAGAATCTAGTGTCCTTTGAGACTTGGCCTGTTTCTATTTAAGAATACATTCTTAACAATAAGCCTCCAAACATGCTTTATTCACATGCTTGTTTCACGATTTTCAGTCATTTGAAAAATCCAAAGTTTAAAGATTTGAATGGCAAATGACCGGACACATTTGGTGCACATTTAGAATGCTACAACAGGCTGTGAGCATTAGCCACAAGTGTCACTGTGTTTGTTGTAAATTTGCTAGTTAATCGAAAAGTAGCACAGCCAACTGCACGCGATATGCGAAGGCCTTCTTCACTGAAGGAGAGATGTGTGGCAGGCAAAACTGAGGAACAACTGGGCAGAGCTTGGAGTTAACACAATCCTTACACCAGACTTGAAATATTAATGCTGTCTGTCCATAGGTTTCTGCAGTACTTTCTGAATTTATTAGGATGATTCTGTTATCAGTTATAATATGGCTTGTAAAAGACCTCGAAGGTATTTGTGGTTTGGTTGTAACCAGCATTTGCTGATATTTTCGGTGGCTCGCCCCAACCATGTTTTTTTTCCCCATAGGCCCCATTATTTCTGAGCAATTTTCTGTAACATTAGGTCGCACAAGAACGCAACTACCACATTATAGCAGAACAGACTGTATTTAAACTGTTTGGACTTGGGAATCAGATAAAACAATTTCAAAACTGGGTAATGCAAAAGAAGACTGCAACAAAATACACAAATCCATTCATAAACTTGTAGAAGATTTGTGTAACTGCATTTTCTTTTGAGAAAGATTAGATTAGATTACATTATAGTGTGGAAACAGGCCCTTCGGCCCAACAAGTCCACACCAACCCGCCGAAGCGAAACCCACCCATACCCCTACATTTACTCCTTACCTAACACTACGGGCAATTTAGTATGACCAATTCACCTGGCCCTGCACATCTTTGGACTGTGGGAGGAAACCGGAGCACCCGGAGGAAACCTACGCAGACACTGGGAGAACGTGCAAACTCCACACAGTCAGTCGCCTGAGGCGGGAATTGAACCCGGGTCTCTGGCGCTGTGAGGCAGCAGTGCTAACCACTGTGCCACGTGCCGCCCACAAAGGTATACATTTTGATGAAAGAATAAGGAGGGTCATATAATGCTGGGGAAATAAGTACCTAAAAAAAAATAACGGAGTGAGGTACTCAAATAACATTAGTGATGCAGGTTAATAAGATTATTTAAATGAAAAACAAAGCAAGGGATTTTATCTCTGGGAGGGATAGATTTGAAAGGCTGAAGTTATGTTAGTCTTGTATCAAAACTTGGTTAGGCCACACTTGAGAGTACAGTGGACTTTGTATGAAGGCACAGGTGAAGGAGTTAAATAAAACTTGAACGGATGATGATAAAACTGAGATCATAATGAATCAGGAAAGATTGAAAAAAGCTGGCCCCCCCAGAAAAGCAATGACTAAGGTGTACCAAGACAGATTATGAAAGGATTCGATAGTGCAGATTTAGAGAAGCTTTGTTTGTTGACAGACAGAAGTAGAGACCATAAATATAAGATTAAAGAAATGAATCCATTTCAAAAAATCCTCCTTTATCCAGAGGACAACTTGCTGTCATGGGGAGTGGTTGAGGTGATTGGTGCTGCTGGTATATTTAAGAGCACATTAGGTAGTAAATGAGAAAGAAATGAATAAAAGGAAATGCTGATAAAAGGTAAGAGGAGACTAACGTGGAGCATAAACATTAGCATACATCTGTATTGTGGCATGGCCTGTTTCTCTGTAAATACTTCAGATCCTTTGTATCTGACTTGGTTAAACTAGTTCCTACGTATTTTTTAAGATGTTATGAAGGTGGAGGAGAGAGGAAGCTGGCAAGGACGAACTTGAAAACACAGTGTCCTGAACAATTTAAAAATGTAACATTTGGTTGAAACAAACTGCTGGCCTTGCGTTGCCATGGAACAAAAACAAATCAAATTCAGCCAATCAGTTTAAATTCTGCCCGAGATACGAAAATCCTATCTAATTTGAATTTTATTGTTTGGGATAACATCAAACCAATGAAATGATTTGATATTTTGGGATATAAAGCTGGTCATTTTGAACAGTTAACAAGAGAACAGCAAAGAGCACCATCAAGTACAGACTGCTAGCTGAATGGCTCTTTGAAAAGTACCTGTCCATAAGAAAAGTTGTGCAGCAGAAGACCGAGTAAAAGGACAACCCAGAAACATAAGGGAATTTCCACAGAGGAAAATCTACAAAGGTGAATGTGCAAAGTTGGCTGGTTTTGAAACATGATTACTTTTCTGTAAATCTTAATTGAGGTTTATTTAATAGGACCAGTGGAGTGCCACAAGTATCGGTGCTGAGTCCACTACCTTTTGTCATTTACATAAATGATTTGGATGCAAGCATAAGAGGTACAGTTAGTAAGTTTGCAGATGACACCAAAATTGGAGGTGTACTGGACAGCGAAGAGGGTTACCTCAGACTACAACAGTATCTTGACCAGATGGGCCAATGGGCTGAGAAGTGGCAGATGGAGTTTAATTCAGATAAATGTGAGGTGCTGCATTTAAATAAAATAGGAGGTAAAAGATAGCTTTAAGAGAAAGCAATTGTAAATAGTTGTTGTTTAATGTTCTCTGTAGGACTTAAAGAATAAAATTGTTAATTTATACCTTAAATAGTGAAATGTAGAATAGCTCTTTGCCTTTCGAAATTTAACAGGTTATGGCATGAGATAAGCTTTTCTGTGTGGTCGGTTTAAATTAGCAAAGGGGTTTATCCCGTGTCATAACAATAAAATTTATTAATTAATTGTAGTCCTACACTGGTAGTCTCCAGAATGACTGTCAACAGAAGGTTAGGTTAGGGTATGTATTATTTGCAATTAGAATACTACAATAACTGGTGTGTTATCTGCCTATGTAGGGACTGTAAAAGATTGGATTTTTCTATTGCCTCAGCGTGAGTGAGTGCAAGTTTGAAAATTATAACCACTGATTTAGCTACAGAAAGTTGTAACAGCATGAAACCCTTCTTTCAAAACAGGTTCCAAACCACTGACTGACCATGAGCTGACACCAGGTCTATCCTTGCTAGACAAGTGCAGTCTAATTTTTTAACCACAAATCAAACCCTGACCTCTTTAAGCACAGCTAGATCTCTTGCTTTTTGGCAGGCAGACCTTGGAATCTGGCCACCATTTGCAAGCTGCTACTTAATTCAAGCTTAGGTATTTATGTTTTTCTCTGCAATTTTTATTTGTAAATGTAACCTCTGTGGCAGTTTGTATGTTAATATTGGCTCTAGATCTAAACCCTTGTTCTTCAATAGTAACTAAGAGTAACTTCTGCCTCCGATTAATCTATTTTCATTCTTCAGTCTCAATTGCAGTCCCCAATTTAGCATTTCTCAAAAGAATTATGATGCGCAGTGACATTTGGCTTTTCTTTTCCACTACCAGACTCAACTTCTCCAAGTTAGTGTGGCTTTGCTACTTACCAATGTAAAATTACAGATGAGTCAGCACACTTCTCCCCATAAAAGTGTTTCCTGACATTTGTACCTTGACCCTTGGTTATAGCTGCCTTCTAATATTTTGCGACTGAATAGACAATAGGTGCAGGAGTAGGCCATTCTGCCATAGAGTCATAGAGATGTACAGCATGGAAACAGACCCTTCGGTCCAACCCATCCATGCCGACCAGATATCCCAACCCAATCTAGTCCCACCTGCCAGCACCTGGCCCATATCCCTCCAAACCCTTCCTATTCATATACCCATCCAAATGCCTCTTAAATGTTGCAATTGTACCAGCCTCCACCCATCCTCTGGCAGCTCATTCCATACACTTACCACCCTCTGCATGAAAAAGTTGCCCCTTAGGTCTCTTTTATATCTTTCCCCTCTCACCCTAAACCTATGCCCTGTAGTTCTGGATTCTCCAACCCCAGGGAAAAGACTTTGCCGATTTATCCTATCCATGCCCCTCTTAATTTTGTAAGCCTCGATAAGGTCACCCCTCAGCCTCCGACGCTCCAGGGAAAACATCCCCAGCCTGTTCAGCCTCTCCCTATAGCTCAAATCCTCCAACCCTGGCAACATCCTTGTAAATCTTTTCTGAACCCTTTCAAGTTTCACAACATCTTTCCAATAGGAAGGAGACCAGAATTGCACGCAATATTCCAACAGTGGCCTAACCAATGTCCTGTACAACCGCAACATGACTTCCCAACTCCTGTACTCAATACTCTGACCAATAAAGGAAAGCATACCAAACGCCGCCTTCACTATCTTATCTACCTGCGATTCCACTTTCAAGGAGCTATGAGCCTGCACTCCAAGGTCTCTTTGTTCAGCAACACTCCCTAGGACCTTACCATTAAGTGTATAAGTCCTGCTAAGATTTGCTTTCCCAAAATGCAGCACCTCACATTTATCTGAATTAAACTCCATCTGCCACTTCTCAGCCCATTGGCCCATCTGGTCCAGATCCTGTTGTAATCTGAGGTAACCCTCTTCGCTGTCCACTACACTTCCAATTTTGGTGTCATCTGCAAACTTACTAACTGTACCTCTTATGCTTGCATCCAAATCGTTTATATAAATGACAAAAGGTAGTGGACCCAGCATCGATCCTTGTGGCACTCCACTGGTGACAGGCCTCCAATCTGAAAAACAATCCTCCACCACCACCCTCTGTCTTCTACCTTTGAGCCAGTTCTGTATCCAAATGGCTAGTTCTCCCTTTATTCCATGAGATCTAACCTTGCTAATCAGTCTCCCATGGGGAACCTTGTCGAACGCCTTACTGAAGTCCATACAGATCACATCTACTGCTCTGTCCTCATCAATCTTCTTTGTTACTTCATCAAAAAAACTCAATCAAGTTTGTGAGACATGATTTCCCACGCACAAAGCCATGTTGACTTTGCCTGATCAGCACTTGCCTTTCCAAATAGATGTACATCCTGTCCCTCAGGATTCCCTCCAACAACTTGCCCACCACCGAGGTCAGGATCACTGGTCTATAGTTCCCTGGCTTGTCCTTACCACCCTTCTTAAACAGTGGCAACACATTAGCCAACCTCCAGTCTTCCGGCATTTCACCTGTGACAATCGATGATACAAATATCTCAGCAAGAGGCCAAGCAATCACTTCTCTAGCTTCCCTCCGAGTTCTAGGGTAGACCTGATCAGGTCCTGGAGATTTATCCATCTTTAACTGTTTCAAGACATCCAGCACTTCCTCCTCTCTAACCTGGACATTTTGCAAGATGTCGCTATCTATTTCCCTACAATCTATATCTTCCATATCCTTTTCCACAGTAAATACTGATGCAAAATATTCATTTAGTATCTCCCCCATTTTCTGTGGCTCCACACAAAGGCTGCCTTGCTGATCTTTGAGGGGCCCTATTCTCTCCCCAGTTAACCCGTTTGTCCTTAATATATTTGTAAAAACCGTTTGGATTCTCTTTAATTCTATTTGCCAAACCTATCCCATGTCCCCATTTTGCCTTCCTGATTTTCCTCTTAAGTATACTCCTACTTTCTTTATATTCTTCTAAGGATTCACTTGATTTATCCTGTCTGTACCTTACATATGCTTCCTTCTTTTTCTAAACCAAACTCTCAATTCCTTTAGTCATCCAGCATTCCCTATACCTACCAGCCTTCCCTTTCTCCCTAGCAGGAATATACTTTCTCTGGATTCTTGTTATCTCATTTCTGAAGGCTTCCCATTTTCCAGCTGTCCCTTTACCTGCGAACATCTGCCTCCAATCAGCTTTTGAAAGTTCTTGCCTAATACCGTCAAAATTGGCCTTTCTCCAATTTAGAACTTCAAGTTTTAGATCTGGTCTATCCTTTTCCATCACTATTTTAAAACGAATAGAATTATGGTTGCTGGCCCCAAAGTGCTCCCCCACTGACACCTCAGTCACCTGTCCTGCCTTATTTCCCAAGAGTAGGTCAAGTTTTGCACCTTCTCTAGTCGGTATATCCACAAACTGAATCAGAAAATTGTCTTTTACACACTTAAGAAATACCTCTATATCTAAACTTTTAACACTGCGGCAGTCGCAGTCGATGTTTGGAAAGTTAAAATCCCCTACTATAACTACCCTATTATTCTTACAGATAGCTGAGATCTCCTTACAAGTTTGTTTCTCAATTTCCCTCTGACTATTGGGGGGTCTATAATACAATCCCAATAAGGTGATCATCCCTTTCTTATTTCTCAGTTCCACCCAAATAACTTCCCTGGATGTATTTCCAGGAATATCTTCCCTCAGCACAGCTGTAATGCTATCCCTTAGCAAAAACACCACTCCCCCTCCTCTTTTGCCTCCTTTTCTATCCTTCTTCCTGTAGCATTTGTATCCTGGAACATTCAACTGCCAGTCCTGCCCATCCCTGAGCCATGTTTCCATAATTGCTATGATATCCCAGTTCCATGTTCCTAACCATGCCCTGAGTTCATCTGTCTTCCCTGTTAGGCCCCTTGCATTGAAATAAATGCAGTTTAATTTATTAGTCCTACCTTGTCCCCGCCTGCCTTGACTGTTTGATTCACTTCTGTTCTCAGCTGTACCCGTCTCAGATCGATCTCTTTCCTCACTATCTCCCTGGGTTCCCCCCCGCACCTTACTAGTTTAAATCCTCCCACGCAGTTCTAGAAAATTTCCCTTCCAATTTAGGTGCATTCTGTCCTTCTTATACAGGTCACTTCTCTCTCAAAAGAGATTCCAATGATCCAAAAATGTGAATCCTTCTCCCATACACCAGCTCCTCAGTCATGCTTTCATCTGCTCTATCCTCTTATTCCTGCCCTCACTAGCTTGTAGCACTGGGAGTAATCCAGATATTACTACCCTTGAGGACCTCCTTTTTAAATTTCTGCCTAACTCTCTCCAATCTCCCTTCAGAGTCTCAACCTTTTCCCTTCCAATGTTGTTGGTTCCAATGTGGACAATGACCTCTTGCTGGCCCCTCTCCCCCGTGAGAACATTCTGCACCCTCTCTGAGACGTCCTTGATCCTGGCACCAAGGAAACAACACACCATTCTGCTTTTTCTCTGCTGGCCACAGAAACGTCTGTCTGTACCTCTGACTACAGAATCCCCTAACACAATTGATCTCTTGGAAGCCGACGTACCCCTCGTTGCATTAGAGCCAGTCTCAATACCAGAAACTTGGCTGTTTGTGCTACATTCCCCTGAGAATCCATCACCCCCTACATTTTCCAAAACAGCATACCTCTTTGAAATGGGTAAATCCACAAAAGACTCCTGCTCTAGTTGCCCACCTGTCTTACCCTTCCTCGAGTTAACCCATCTATGTGACTGTATCTGACACTTTCCCCCTTTCGATAACTGCCATCCATCACATACTGTTGCAAATTCCTCATCGCTTCTATTTATCTCTCTAACCGATCCACTTGATCTGATAAGATTCGCATCCAACAGCATTTATGGCAGATATAATCCGCAGTAACCCTTAAACTTTCTTTAAACTCCCACATCTGACAAGAAGTATATATCACTGTAAAGGCCATTTTTGCTCTTCACAATCTACAGACCCAGAAAATAACACCGTCTTTTTCCTCTACAAACACTGCCACAGGTTAAATTAATAGCTATGGCTTATATTTTAAGTTTAATCAAGAGACTTATCTACAAAAACATATAATCAAGAAAGAATCCACTGTACCCACTACTGCAGCCTTTCTCTTGGACAGACTTCAAACAACAACTAACTTATCTGATTCTGTACTGTGAACTTCGCCCAACAGTTCCTCCAAGATTAGTTGTGTATTTCACTGTTTGTTAATTTTCCCAGATGCACTCCGATGTCCAGTGATACACGAATTCAAACAGCAAAGGCGGTAACTGTGCAGGTTTTCTCTCTCTCTCTCTCTCTCTTGCACTGTCCTCACCATGTGCTTCCTTTGTCTGCACTTCTCCCTTTTAAACTGCTGTTGTTTTGACTTTTTTTTCCAAAGTTCCAAAACAATGCAACAGCATATAAAACAGTAATTGCTGCTCCTGGGATTCGAGGAAATCCCCTGCAACAACTAAAATACCTCAAAAAAAGGAGCAGCTCTTACAGCCAGAAATTTTTCCCGTCCTCCATCTTGGCTACATGTGGAGGCCAAGCACCACCATTCAATATGATCATGGCTGATCATCCTTAATCAGTATCCTGTTCCTGCCTTATCTCCATAACCCTTGATTCCACTATCCTTGAGAGCTCTATCCAACTCTTTCTTAAATGAATCCAGAGACTGGGCCTTCACTGCCCTCTGGGGCAGAGCATTCCACACAGCCGCTCATCTCTGTCCTAAATGGTCTACCCCGTATTTTTAAGCTGGTCCTCTGGGACGAAATGATACATACACAGATTTTGTGCTCACTTGAGCTTGAAATGAACTGCACGTCTAATGCGCAATTCAAGGTCAGGTTTGCTTATTTTCACCCGTTAAGTGCTGCTTACCTCACAGATGCTTTTTTTTAAACACCAGTCCCTGAAGGCTTCTCATCTGTTTCTACTAATCATCTTTTCCAAAGTTCATACTTGTCACTGAAACTAACTAACAATATGTAAGGCCAATATTTGGTATCTATGCTTAATTAACCTTGAACTGAATGGCTTGTTAGACTGTTTGAGTTTAGATAAGAGTCAACTGCATTACTGTGGGTCTGGAATTGCGCATCAGGCACATGAGATAAGAACAGCAAATTTTCTCTCAAGGATATTATTGAACCAGATGGACTTTTTGCAGTAATTGATGATAGTTGTCATGGTCATCATTACTGAGACTAGCTTTATGTTCCAGATTTTATTAACTGATTTAAGTTTCACCAGCTCTCATGCTGAGATTTGAACATATGCCCCCAAATGTTAACTTGGGTCTCTGGTTACAAATCCAGTGATACTGCAGACAATATTGTGGAACAACATGTCCCAAAACCTGCATATTCCCTTTTGAATGTCATATCTAATTCCACAACACCTGGTGTTGTGTGATTTTTAACTTTGTACACCCCAGTCCAACACCGGCATCTCCGAATCATATCTAATTCCAGTATTTTCCACCTTAAGCAAATCATTCTGTTTCCAACTTCTAACATGTCCCCTGGTTTCTTCGCCCACACCTCCCCCACCCCTCCCACCCCAAAAAAAAACTAACTGAAAACTGTGCTAACTGCTTCAGAGCTTACATTCAGTCTTCTTAACTTGTCACTGTGCTCACTGACCAGCTTTGGTTCTTGATCAGACAAAGTCTGTTTTAGAGCTATCTTTATTTTCAACCCTCTTTATCTATGTCACCTCTTCCAAGCCATAAACTCTGAGATTTGTAGATTCTTCCAATTCTAAAATTCTGGAAAATTTCAGTCATCACAAGATTGGGGTCATGTTTAAAGCTACTTGCACAAACCTACGTAATTTTCTACCATATTAAATTTGCGTCTCAATCACATCCTTATATTCTTTAAACCCTTTCTCTGATTACGTTTTGGTCACCTGCCCTAATATGGCTTGGTGTCAACATTTGATGACAAAGCACTTTGGGGCATTTACTATGCAGTAAATGCTATGAAAGAGTTGTTACTGCGAATGCATCACTTAATCAGCAGGGCATCTGAGGTGGGAATGTAGCAAAATGGACATTCATTTGTCTAACATAGTACTAAAAAATAACTAATGTAGTAATAAAACATTTGAGCAAATATTTTGGTCAGTTGTAAGATCAGTGTTTAGCCTTTGTCTCTGCTTGAAAGTAAAAACTTATTTTAAAATGAAAGTTACGTAGGTTTGTGAAATATACAGGATAACAAGTTGTGGTTTATAATAAACTGAAATATTTTATTACCAAGGTATGAAGTTTATTGATATAAATTAGAATCAAAAAGATGAACGTTTGACTGCATATCTGTGCATTCAATGGAAGTGCATTTCAGAAAAGCATTTTTTTTCATAATTTGTGCACAGAATGTCTATTAGTTTTTCATCCTCTTCCCCTCTGCTCAATAATGGACCAGTAAAGTCTGGATAATTGCACTTTAAACATTTAGGTCATAAAACTTGGAACTATCTATGGGACATGTTGCAGGAAAAGTTTTTGTGAGATGTTGCACAGCAGCCTACAGGTAATGTATGGAGTACACTGTAGTTTGCCAGTATTTATGTTAATGGGAGAAAGACTTTTGGGGATTGAAGGTGAGAAACCTGCTACAGAATACCCATTCTCTGATTTGTTGCCATAGCCATTTATTTTGTTTGCCCAATTGAATTTTTGATCAAGAGTGACCCACAAAGAAAACTCTTCACACAGATGTTTGAAGCTCTTCCTAGAGTCATAGAGATGCACAGCATGGAAACAGACTGTTCGGTCCAACCTGTCCATGCCATCAGATATCCCAACCCAACCTAGTCCAACCTGCCAGCAACCGGCCTGTATCCCTCCAAACCCTTCCTATTCATATACCCATCCAAATGTCTCTTAAATGTTGCAATTGTACCAACCTCCACCACTTCCTCTTGCAGCTCATTCCATACACGTACCCCCTCTGCGTGAAACAGTTGCCCCGTAGGTCTCTTTTATATCTTTCCCCTGTCACCCTAAACCTATGCCCTCTAGTTCTGGACTCCCCAACCACAGGGAAATGACTTCGCCGATTTATCCTATCCATGCCCCTCAATTTTGTAAACCTCTAAGGTCACCCCTCAGCCTCCAACGCTCCAGGGAAGACAGCCCCAGTTTGTTCAGCCTCTGCCTTCAGCTCAAATCCTCCAACCCTGGCAACATCTTTGTAAATCTTTTCTGAACCCTTTCAAGTTTCACAAC
The DNA here is from genome assembly GCF_037043375.1 of Chiloscyllium plagiosum. Classification (NCBI taxonomy): domain Eukaryota; kingdom Metazoa; phylum Chordata; class Chondrichthyes; order Orectolobiformes; family Hemiscylliidae; genus Chiloscyllium; species Chiloscyllium plagiosum. The sequence continues at coordinate 102,916,174 of NW_028270148.1, read as the reverse complement.
ATCTTTCCAATAGGAAGGAGACCAGAATAGCACACAATGTTCCAACAATGGCCGAACCAATGTCCTGTATAGCCGCATGATGACTTCCCAACTCCTGTACTCAATACTCTGACCAATAAAGGAAAGCATACCAAACACCACCTTCACTATCCTATCTACCTGCGACTCCACTTTCAAGGAGCTATGAACCTGAACTCCAAGGTCTCTGATCAGCAACACTCCCTCGGACCTTACCATTAAGTGTATGAGTCCTGCTAAGATTTGCTTTCCCAAAATGCAGCACCTCACATTTATCTGAATTAAACTCCATCTGCCACTTCTCAGCCCATTGGCCCATCTGGTCAAGATCCTGTTGTAATCTGAGGTAACCCTCTTCGCTGTCCACTACACCTCCAATTTTGGTGTCATCCGCAAACTTAGTAACTGTACCTCTTATTCTCACATCCAAATCATTTATGTAAATGACAAAAAGTAGAGGACCCAGCACCGATCCTTGTGGCACTCCACTGGTGACAGGCCTCCAATCTGAAAAACAACCCTTCACCACCACCCTCTGTCTTCTACCTTTGAGTCAGTTCTGTATCCAAATGGCTCGTTCTCACTGTATTCCTTTAGATCTAACCTTGCGAATCAATCTCCCATGGGGAACCTTATCTACTGCTTTGCCCTCATCAATCCTCTTTGTTACTTGTTCAAAAAACTCAATCAAGTTTGTGAGACATGATTTCCCATGCCCAAAACCATGTTGACTATCCCTAATCAGTCCTTTCCTTTCCAAATACAGGTACATCATGTCCCTTAGGATTCCCTCCAACAACTTCCCCACCACTGACATCAGGCTCACTGGTCTATAGTTCCCTGGCTTGTCCTTACCACCCTTCTTAAATAGTGGCACCATGTTAGCCAACCTGCAGTCTTCCGGCACCTCCCCTGTGACTATCGATGATACAAATATATCAGCAAGAGGCCCAGCAATCACTTCTCTAGCTTCCCACAGAGTTCTCGGGTACACCTGATCAGGTCCTGGGGATTTATTCACCTTTATGCGTTTCAAGACATCCAGCACTTCCTCCTCTGTAATATGGACATTTTGCAAGATGTCACCATCTATTCCCCTACAGTCTATATCTTCCATATCCTTTTCCACAGTAAATACGGATGCAAAATACGCATTTAGTATCTCCCTCATTTTCTGTGGCTCCACACAAAGGCCACCTTGTTGATCTTTGAGGGGCCCTATTCTCTCCCTAGTTACCCTTTTGTCCTTAATATATTTGTAAAAGCCCTTTGGATTCTCTTTAATTCTATTTGCCAATGCTATCTCATGTCCCCTTTTTGCCCTTCTGACTTTCCTCTTAAGTATACTCCTACTTCCTTTATACTCTTCTAAGGATTCACTTGATCTATCCTGTCTATACCTTACGTATGCTTCCTTCTTTTTCTTATCCAAACCCTCAATTCCTTTAGTCATCCAGCATTCCCTATACCTACCAGCCCTTCCTTTCACCCTAACAGGAATATACTTTCTCGTTATCTCATTTCTGAAGGCTTTCCATTTTCTAGCTGTCCCTTTACCTGCGAACATCTGCCCCCAGTCAGCTTTCGCAAGTTCTTGCCTAATGCCGTCAAAATTGGCCTTTCTCCAATTTAGAACTTCAACTTTTAGATCTGGTCTATCCTTTTCCATCATTATTTTAAATCTAATAGAATTATGGCTGCTGGCGCCAAAGTACTCCCCCACTGACACCTCAGTCACCTGCCCTGTCTTATTTCCCAAGAGTAAGTCAAGTTTTGCACCTTCTCTCATAGGTACATCCACATACTGAATCAGAAAATTGTCTTGTACACACTTAACAAATTCCTCTTCATCTAAACCCTTAACACTATGGCAGTCCCAGTCTATGTTTGTAAAGTTAAAATCCCAACCACCCTTTTTTGTTTTACAGCGAGCCGAAATCTCCTTACGTTTGTTTCTCAATTTCCTTCTGACTATTAGGGGGTCTGTAATACAATCCCAATAAGGTTGTCATCCCTTTTTTATTTCTCAGTTCCACCCAAATAACTTCCCTGGATGTATTTCTGGGAATATCCTCCCTCAGGACAGCTGTAATGTTATCCCTTATCAAAATTGCCACTCCCTCTCCTCTCTCGCCTCCCTTTCTATCCTTCCTGTAGCATTTGTAGCCTGGAATGTTCAGCTGCCAGTCCTGCCCATCCCTGAGCCTTGATTCTATAATTGCTTTGATATGCCAGTCCCATGTTCCTAACCATGCCCTGAGTTCATCTGCCTTCCCTGTTAGGCCCCTTGCATTGAAATAAATGCAGTTTAATTTATTAGAGCTGTCTTGTCCCTGCCTGCCCTGACTGTTTGACTCACTTCTGTTCTCAACTGTACCAGTCTCTGATTGATCTCTTTCCTCACTATCTCCCTGGGTCCCACCCCCCCACACCCCACCACACCTTACTAGTTTAAATCATCCTGAGCAGCTCTAGCAAATATCCCTGCCAATATATTAGTCCCCTTCCAATTTAGGTGCAATCCGTCCTTCTCATACAGGTCACTTCTACCCCAAAAGAGATTCCAATGATCGAAAAATGTGAATCCTTCCCCATACACCAGCTCCTCAGCCATGCATTCGTCTGCTCTGTTCTCCTATTCCTACCCTCACTAGCACGTAGCACCGGGAGTAATCCAGATATTACTACTCTCAAGGACCTCCTTTTTAAATTTCTGCCTAACTCTCTGTAAGCTCCCTTCAGAATCTCAACCTTTTTCCTTCTTGTCTCGTTGGTTCCAATGTGGATAATGACCTCTTGCTGGCCCCTCTCCCCTGTGAGAACATTCTGCACCCTCTCTGAGACGTCTTTGATCCTGGCACCAGGGAAACAACACACCATTCTGCTTTTTCGCTGCTGGCCACAGAAGTGTCTTGTCTGTACCGCAAACTCGAGAATCCCCGAACACAATTGATCTCCTGGAACCCAACATACCCCTCGTTGCATTAGAACCAGAAACTTGGCTGTTTGTGCTCCGTTCCCCTGAGAACCTATCACCCCCTACACTTTCCAAAACAGCATACCTGTTGAAATGGGTATATCCACAAAAGACTCCTGCACTAGCTGCCTACTCTCTTAACTTTTCCTGGAGTTAACCCATCCATGTGACTGTATCTGGGACTTTTCCCCCTCCCTATAACTGCCATCTATCACATACTGTTGCTGTTGCAAATTTCTCATTGCTTCTAACTGTCTCTCCAACCGATCCATTCGATCTGATAAGATTCGCAGCCAGCAGCATTTATGGCAGATATTATCGCAGTTCCCCTTAAACTCTCTTTAAACTCCCACATCTGACAAGAAGTACATATCACTCTATTAAAGGCCATTTTTGCTCCTTCACAATCTACAGACCCAGAAAATAACACCATCTTATCCCTCTACAAACACTGCCCCAGGTTAAATGAATAGTTATGGCTTATATTTCAAGTTTAATCAAGAGGCTTATCTCCAAAAACCTATAATCAAGAAAGAACCTACTCTATTCACTACTGCAGATTCTCTGTAGACCGCACTTGAAACAACAACTAACTTATCTGATTCTGTGCTGTGAACTTCGCCCAACAGTTCCTCCAAGATCAGTTGTGAATTTCACTGTTTGATAACTTTCCCAGATGTCACTCCGATGTTCAGCGATACGCGAATTCAAACATCAAAGGCAGTACCTGTGCTCGCTCGCTCGCTCTCTCTCTCTCTCTCTCTCTCTCTCTCTCTCTCTCTCTCTCTCGCGCTCTCCTGCAATGACTTTACCATGTGCTTCCTTTGTCTGTTCTCCCTTTTAAAACTGCTGTTGTTTTGACTTTCTTTTCCCAAAGATATAAAACAATGCAACAGCATATGAAACAGTAATTGATGCACCTGCAATTCGAGGAAATCATCTCTAGCACCTTAAATTCCTCACAAAAGGAGCAACTGTTACAGCTAGAAATTTTTCCCGTCCTCCATCTTGGCATTGAACGTCTGACTCTGAGGACCTCGTTACAAGTTGTTCAGAATGGTGAAAATTTGTCTTATCAAGCTCAAACTTACTTTGAGTGGCAGGTCTCAATAGTAGCACACAGTGGCAGAGAAGGAAAGAAAAGGAATCCAATCCTGTACTCCAGGTCAAACTACCTCTCAGGTTATCTTATCCTGTGTGGCCAAAGAAATGCTGATGGAGAATTGGCCCGTTATTCACATGAAGGTCCATGACTAAAACTTCTCATCCTTGGTAAATGTCATTCTGGATCAAGGATAATGATAGATCCTCTTTCCTTGTGGGCAACATCAAATTAGATACCTACCAATTTGTTCAAAAAATGAAGACTATTAATTGGATCAGAATAATCAAGGCTATTAAATGCTGTTGTCTCTAATGGTTTATCAATGTAGCCTGGTACAATTTATTTCACTTTTGTTGGCACTTAACAAAGCTCGTGGAATGACTTGGCACATAATCTGTATCTAGTTACTTTTTGTGTGGGATGTTCAGACATTATAATAATAATTATTAGAATAATTCCAATGTGACCGTGAGATTCAGACACAAGCTTTGTTAAATCATTTTTGTCCACATCCCCCGCACCTCCCCCAAATGCTCTTAGATACTTGCCTAATAAGGCAGTCGATCTAATTGTGCCTTTAAAAATATTTAATTGCCTTGCCTACTCTCTGGGAAAGAGAATTCCACAGATTAACAGCCCTCTAAGAGAAGAAGAACTCTCCTCATTTTTCTTAAATGGGTGAATCCCTATTTTAAACTATGTGCCTTAATTGTATTCCTTCCCGCAAAGGAAAACATCTTTTGTACAACCATTCAGTCAAGTCCCCTCAGGATCCTGTATGCTTTAATAAGATCACCTTTTCTTTCCCCAAACTTCAATGGATACAAGCTCAATCTGTCCAACATTTCTCATAAGCTTACCCTTTCTTCCCAGGAATTAGTTGAGTCAACCTTCTTTGAACCACTTCTGATGTAATTGTATCCTCCCTCAAGTAAGGAAGCCAAAACTTCACACATTACTTTAAATGTGATCTTATCAATGATCTACACATCAAAACCTCCCTACTTTTATGTCCATACCCCTGCAATAAGTACACATATTCCATTTTCTTCCTAATCGCTTGTTGAACCTATACACTAACTTTGTGCTTTGTGTATCAATATATCCAGAGTCCTCCAAGTACTAGTGTTCTGCCATCTCTCTCTATTCAAATGATGTATTTTTAATTCTTCCTGCCAAGTTGACTTATTCACGTGTTATTGCCATCTGTCAGATTTTTGCCTCTCACTTCACTTACTTGTATCCATTTGCAGACTATGCGTCCTTCTCGTCTACGCATCTTTGTGTGATCAGTAGATTTGGTAAATACATTCATTCCTATCATCCAAGAAATTTATTCGATTTTGATTGGAGATTTGAGGCCCAAGCATTGATTCCTATGATATTCCATTTGTTACATTTTGCCAATTTGTAATGCCCGGCTTGTGCATTATCTGCTTCCTTTCGTTAGCTTATTGTCTAACTGTGCAAATATGTTTTACCTTGCACTTTTTGTGTAGTAATCTTTTGATGTAACACCTTGTTGAATGCCTTCTGGGAATCCAAGACAGCAGAACCACAGGTTCCCCTTTATCTGCGTTACTTCCTCAAATAAATTAATAAGTTAGTCAGGCATGACTTCCCTTTCACAAAATGAAGGACATGTGAAGTGGCAAGGCTGAGTGTGTGAATGGAGGTGGCAAAGATTGTGAATGGTGAAATTAGAACAATAGAGTAGAGTACGGTTGGGGTGAGTGGATATGGTGAGTCGAGATTAGGTAGATGTCAAATCACCAGGATGAAGAATATTTCAATGAAAAGCTAAAGGAGGATCTCTTAGTACTAAATGTAATTATAAGAATTGGAGAGTGCTGTATGGTAAGAGAAGCAGGAAAGGTAGAAGAAGATAAAATGCCAACAGTGTAGTATAAGAAGTTGAGGCAAAAGGTGGTGGTATCTAGAGTCATGGAGATGTACAGCATGGATCTATCGACATATGACAGGAAAACAGATGCTTCGGTCCAACTCGTCCATGCCAACCAGATTCCTAAATAAATCTAGTCCCATTTACCAGTATTTGGCCAATGTCCTGCTAAACCCTTTCTATTCTTATATCCATCCAAATGCCTTATAAATTGTTATAATTGTGCCAGCCTCCGCTACTACCTCTGGCAGCTCATTCCATGCATGCACCACCTTACAGATGCTGCCAGGTCTCCTGAGTTTTTCCAGCACTTTGTTTCTCTTTCAGATCTCCAGCACTGCCACCTTTTACATTTTGTTATGTATTGTAGTACACAAGCATTAATAATGCCAGAACATATGTACTTACACTATTCCTAACAATTCATTTTTCAAATATTGTAAAGACAGTATCTTTTTATTTGTCTGTATTTTTGATTCCTGAACTGAAATAGAGAAACGAAGAAAAGCCAATGATCATTGAAGGATTGCTACGCTTTATAAAAGCAAATAACCTGACACTCATTGTAAGTCCTCTTTACACAATTACTTGTTCAAGTAATATTAGAACCCTGGTTAACAAATGAGCTGGAGCCAAGGAATGTGTATGAATGGAGCTTTGGTTTGCAGAAAGTAGCTGATTGGTTTGTGGACCAGTTATTGATGACAAATACGTTCTCTCTGTCAACAACTGTGATTGGCTACAAGATAGCTGAATAGCTTGGGGCCATGAATGTTTTGACAGAACCAATCAGATATTTGCAGGAGAAGGAGCTGTTTTAGCTCTGCAGTAAAAAGTATTTCAAGCCTCAAAATTGCCAATTTTTATTTCCCTCCATAGTAGCTGTAACTGTGGCTCTTAACTAGTAGCTCGGAGATCTTGCATGGGTGAAATAGCCATACTAACTTCTACAAACAAGCAAACATATCTGGAAAGGAGCAGTATGTTTTGACAAGCCAAAAGGAACATTTCAGTAACCCTGGGTGACAGGGACCATTTAACCACCTGACAAGTTTTTCCGACAGCTTATAACACCCTTTTTTTCTTTGTGTCGAGGGAGAGTTTGTAAAGATGGTAGCATTTTAACTGTAGCACTATATGTCAGCAGTTATAATTGTTTATCTGGAGTTGCAATCTATTTACTTGAAATAAATAGGAATTTTTGTTGAGTACGGGTATCTGGTCTGTACTTTCTCTAGTTCAGATTCTTAAAAGACTGGTAATTGAAGAATTTTGCTTGATTTTATGAAATCTTTCAACTTCTGTGATGACTCCAGGGATAGTTGGGTTTGATTTCCAATGTGCTGCCTCCAGTGTAGGGTAACAATGTCTATTGCAGCTGGTGTGATAGAGACATACAGCACTGAAACAGACCCTTTGGTCCAACTCGGCCATGCCAACCAGATATCCCAACCCAATCTAGTCCCGCATGCTAGCATCTGGCCCATATCCCTCCAAACCTTTCTCATTCATATACCTATCAAGATGCCTATTAAATGTTGCAATTGTTCTAGCCTCCACCACTTCCTCTGGCAGCCCATTCCACGCACGCACCATCTTCTGCATGAAAAAGCTGCCCCATAGATCCCTTTTATATCTTTCCCCTCTCACCCTAAAGCTATGCCCTCCATTTCTGGACTCCCTCATCCTCGGGAAAAGACCTTGTCTATTTTCCCTGTCCATGCCTCTCATAATTTTATAAACCTTTATAAGGTCACCCCTCAGCCTCTGATGCTCGAAGGAAAACAGCCCTACCTATTCAACCTGTCCCTGTATCTCAAATCCTCCGATCTTTGCAACATCCTTGTAAATCTTTTCTAAACCTTTCAAGTTTCACAACATCTTCTGATAGGAAGGAGACCAGAATTGCACGCAATATTCCAAAAGTGGCTTAACCAATGTCCCATACAGCAGTAATGTGACCTCCCAACTCCTGTACTCAATACTCTGACCAATAAAGGAAAGCATTCCAAATGCTTTCTTCACTATCCTATCTACCTGCGATTCTACTTTCAACTGTTTACTGTTAGGGGACTGTCCAGTCTGAGGCACAGACAAATGTTTCTGTGGCCAGCTGAACAAAGAGACTTGTACAAACAGGAAATTTTGGCAAGAAGAGCTGGAGTATTTTTTTACAGGTCTTTGCAAATGTTGGTGTAAGATACCCAAAGCTGATAAAACCTAAGAACTGCTTCATGTCATTTAACAATACTGGATTATTGCTGGCTGTTCAAAACATTTTGTCTCTTTAAATTTAAAACTAAACTTGAAAAGTATACTCTAGTGATGATATGGAGATGCTGGAGTTGGACTGGGCTTGACTACTGTTTAGAGTCAGGCTTCTTCTTGGACACACAAGCATCTCCAGCAAAGACGAACACCTCAGAACCACAGTCTACCTCCAGCCTAGTGTTAACTTAAAGATGCTGCACTTCTCCAGCTTCCATCTTAAACATATTAAAACAGCCATCACCTATGGATAAGCCTTATATAGCTGCTCGGATTAGAGGGACAACAGAAATATACAGTGGAAAACTGTAATGACTTCCTCAGAAAACAGACACGCGATACAACTGATAGGGTACCCTTAGTTGTCCAGTACTTCCCTAGAGTGGAGAAATAATGCCATGTCCTTTACAACCTTCAACACATCAGTGATTATGAACACCTTGCCACGATCTTCCTTCTGCCTCTACTTCTTGCTTCAAACAATCACTGAACCTTAAACAAACCATTGTTCGCAGCAAACTACGCAGCTTTCAGGCCAACATCGACCACAATACCATATGACCTTGCCATGGCAACCTCTGCAGAACATGTCAAATCATTGACATGAATACTGCCGTCACACGTGGGAACACAACCCACCATATACATTAGAGGTACTCTTATGACTCGGCCACTGTCATCTATCTGAGATGATGGAGATGCCCTGACGCATGGTACATTGGCGAGACCATGCAGATGCAATGACATTAATGAATGGACACCAAGCAACAATCAACATATGGTGGTCCCTTTCCAGTAGGGGAACACTTCAATGGTCCAGGACATTCAGCCTCCGATCTTTGGGTGAGTGTCCTCCAATGCTGACTTCAAGATGTGCAACAACACAAAATTACAGAGCAGAGTCTGATAGTGAAGTTCTATACTCATGAGGACGGTCTCAGCCATGAATTTGAGTTCATGTCACAGTATAGGGTAACCCCACCACATTATACACGCATACGTAGACCCTCTTCCACACACAAGCATGCACAATCACACACACACAAGCATGCACACTCTTAGTGTCTCAAATGCGCTCTCTCTCTCACGCGCACACACACACACACCCTCTCTCTTTCTTTCTCTCTCTCTCCCAAGCACGCACCCTCTGTCTCTCGCATGCATGCAGCAATCCATCCTCCCTCTTGCTCACTCGCATGCATGCAGTCTCGGTCTCTCTGTCGCACGCACACGTGGGCCCTCCCGCTGTCGCTTGCTTGCATGTGCCCTTTTGCCCTCTTCTCTCTCTCTTCCTCTTCCCCCCCCCCCCCCCCCCCCCCCCCCCACATCCCCAAACTCACTCTCTCACACACCCTGGGTGGAATACTTTCACTCAAGATGGTTTTCTCTCACATAAATAGAGCCAGGACTCAGTTTAAAACTTAGACTGATTCAAAGCGTGACCTCAGATCTAAAATGCATTGTTTAGCCTGAGATATCACCTCTTGTATATTGATAAAACCTATAATTATCTATGGACAGAAACGTGAAAGGAATCTGGATTTTGCATTTTAATTAGTCTACCTCCTGACTGACTAAAGGATTCTAGAAGGGTGGCTACTTTTAACATTAACTTTTACTTATAAATACTGTGTCATATACCTCCCTTTCACATCAGTCCTGATGAAGGAGCAGTGCTGCTAAAGCTTGCAATATCAAGTTATCTTGTTGGATTATAACGTGGTATTCTTTGATTTTTGACCTTAGGAATAGTGTCATTTGGCATTCCTGTTATGCTAATGACTGGGGTGGCATGGCGCTTTAGCGGTTAGCACCGCTATCTTGCCAGGGACCCAGGTTTAATTCCACCCTTGGATGACACTGTGTGTGGAGTTTGCACATTCACCTTGTGTCTATGTGAGATTCCTTCAAGTTTCTTCTCACCGTCCAATGATGTGCAGGTTAGGCTAAATTCCTCAGTGTCCAGATGAATTAACCCTGGGAATTAGTATTACAGGGATGAAGTGGGATTTTTTGGTGGGTGAGGTGTGAACTGTTGGTGTGGACTCAATGGGCCAAATGCTTCCGCACTGTAGGAATTCTATGATTCTAATTGATGGTCAGTTTCATTGCCGATCTCCTTGTAGGTTTTACCCCCAGTGATCCTGAAATTGAAATTGCATCATTAAGTTTTGAGGGTCTGAACTGCGCTCAAGGCAGCTATCTATAGAATTACAGAAATTGCCACGGCATTCTCCCTTTGCTTGCTCCCAAGAGAAAACAATTTATCTGCACATAGCTGTATCTTGTATACCTTGAAAATAATTCTCCATTAATTCATTTTCAATTGCTGTTGCAATGTTGTCATTACTGTTTTGATAAAACTTTGCATACTGTAATAGTAAGAAAGCATGTCCTGTAGCTTTGTTTTCCTGTAGCTTGGTTATTCTGAGTGTCCACTTGTTATGGATTCAGGACTCCTGAAAAAACATCTTTCAAAATTTTGAAAGTCACTTTTTTTTTCTTTTAACCTATCTGTTGTAACGATCTCTTCATTCCTTCAGCCTGACTTCCAACCTATTCTTTCAAACTTGATTTGACCTCCCTTTTCTCTGGACTAAAATGCTTCCTGGAGTGTGTTTCTGCTTTTGTAAATCTGGTTTTTGGATCTCAGATGGTTGTCTTGGTTTTTATATCTAAGTTTGTTTTTTTAAAATACAGGTTTTGTTTGTACCTACACTGGTACTAAAGAATGGCAACTTGTACGCTTTTCACTGTAGTTCTCTAGTTCTTTACTTGAATACATGTGACAATAAAACCTAATTCTATTTCTAATTCTAGCATAACTGCACACAGTGTCCTAAGTATGATTCAGCAAATCTCCTGTGGAAATTGTGTTTTGTATATGAAACTTAGAATGCCATTTGCTTTCATAGCCATGGGTATCTTAATTCTCAATTTAACGATCTATGCATTTGCACCAGGAAGTACCTCTCTTTCCTTAATCTAAACATTCTTCTGCTTGGGGTAAATATATTTCACCTGTCCATTACCTATACGTGCACCCTTACATGCCACGCCAGTTACTACCTCTGTCTACTGGTTAATCTGTCATGGCTTTTTTGCACATTTTCTCACAACGTGCCATACCTCCTATTTGGTGCAAGCCTAAAATTTTGATGCAGTTTCCTCCTCTGTCCATTTTCAAATTGGAAGAGGTTTTATCCTAATTTCTGGGGTACGTATTGATTGGGGCACATGTTTATTTCCACTCTTCTCAATTTAATTATGTTGCTCCACATCCAAGTATTGTACTGTAGATGTATATATCACAGCTTTTGCATTAAGCTTTTTATTGATCTGTTATACATTTGAAAATCCATATCAAAACATATGGCATTCCCTTTCTCATTCACTGAATGTTTTGATTATTTCAAGTTAGTCAAACATGCTGTTCCTGTTGGGAGTTGGCATTTTAAAATACCTGTTAGTTTTACTTAATTATATGAACCTTATAAGCATAGCTACAAATTTAAGATGAACCTTTCCATTATTCTCATCCAGTTTCTTGAATAGAGTTTAATATTTTCCAACCTTCCATCCTTTGGATAATTCGTATGCACATATGAAATGATAGTGAACAAGAGAGCAGAGCATTTTTAGCTTTTACCATATGGGTGGGTGGAGAAGGTAGCAAAGAGTACAATAGGTGAATGGGGGTGGGGATGGAGGTGATATGTCAGAGGGGAGGGTGGAGCAGGTAGGTGGGAAGGTAGATTGGCAGGTAGGATAGGTCATGAAGACAGTGCTGAGCGGGAAGGTTGGAACTGAGGTAAGGTGGGGGGAGGGGAAATGAGGAAACTGGTGAAGTTGACATTGATGCCCTGAGGTTGAAGTGTTCCGAGGCGGAAGATGAGGTGTATTTCCTCTAGGCGTCGGGTGGTGAGGGAACGGCAGTGGAGGAGGTCCAGGACCTGTACGTCCTGGGAGGACATTTGGAGGACCCCACCACCAGAGATACATTTCCTTCCCCACACCTTTCCGCTTTCCGCAAAGACCATTCCCTCTGTGACTACCTGGTCAGGTCCACACCCCCTAACAAACCACCCTCCCGTCCTTGCACCCTCCCCCTGTCACTGCAGGAATTGCAAAGCCTGCGCCCACACCTCCTCCCTCACCACCATCCAAGGCCCCAAAGGAGCCTTCCACATCCATCAAAGTTTCACCTGCACATCCACCAATGTCATTTATTGTCTCTGTTGCTCCCGATGCGGTCTCCTCTATATTGGGAAGACTGGATGCCTCCTAGCAGAGCGCTTCAGAGAACATCTCTGGGACACCCTCACCAATTAACCCCGCCATCCCGTGGCCCACCATTTCAACTCCCCCTCCCACTCAGTTGAGGGCATGCAGGTCATGGGCCGCCTCCACCGCCGCTCCCTCACCACCCGACGCCTGGAGGAAGAACGCCTCATCTTCCTCCTCGGAACACTTCAACCCCAGGGCATCAATGTTGACTTCACCAGTTCCTCATTTCCCCTCCTCCCACCTTACCTCAGTTCCAGCCTTCCAGCACAGCACTGTCTTCCTGACCTGTCCTACCTGCCAATCTCCCTTCCCACCTATCTGCTCCACCCTTCCCTCTGACTTATCACCTTCATCCCCACCCCCATTGACCTATTGTACTCTTTACTACCTTCTCCCCAGCCTGTCCTCCCACCATTTATCTCTCCACCCTGGAGGCTTCCTAATTCTATTCCTGATGAAGGGCTTTTGCCTGAAACGTCGATTTTCCTGCTCCGTCGGATGCTGCCTGACCTGCTGTGCTTTTCCAGCTTTCATGAACTTGCCCAGCTCTCTCTTGGATAGTGTTGCTGTAACTCATATCTAGCATCTTCATCTGCTTAAATCACTTTTGCTGCTCTCTCCCTTGACTTTTCTAAACTTGCAACTGAAATAGCTGAATCATTTAGGATTAAATCTCGGCACAACATCGTGGGCCAAAGAGCCTGTTCTGTGCTGTACTTTTCTATGTTTTATGTGACCCTTACATTATTTTTAAAAAGAAATGAAATCTCTCTAAAATGTAATCTATGTGAATATAATGGCTATTGCAAAATTAGGTGCCAATCAGTGGTCCATATTAGAACCTTTTAAAGGTCCAAAACTGATCACTACGTTCTAAGCGAGTCTTAATGAAAGCTTTATATGACGGTCCCACTTATTTAAGTTTTGTATTTATTCATCCTTGCAGTGTACCCCAACACTCCGAATGCTTTTTCATAAACTTTGTGGAACTGGTCTTGGATTCTCCAATGTTCATGCACTGTTTCTTATGTAGGAGACTTAAGCATACAACCTGGCATTATGGGAATGTGCTTGGCATTTCAGTTTATGTACAGGTCATTCCGCTATAATGCGTGTTCTGTCAACACAAATTGGCGATAACGTGCTTGACGAATAGGGGATGCTGCATCTATAGCGCAAACTTTTAAAACGTGTATTGGCTATAATGTAATTGCGTCACCAACACTTGAACTGCTATTTTTATGTATAATTTTTATATAGCGTGGGGTCACACAAGAACACAACCATTGTGTTATAGAAGAATTACCTGTACCTAGTAATAAACCTTCTATATTAAATTTTATTTGTCAGACGTAAGCCCATTGTTCCCCTGCTATCTCACATTGATCTGCTTGTAATCTGTTTTCTCACTTAAACCTTTAATACCATCTTCTTTTGCATCCATTGACAGTATGTATTGTATTATTACAGATACTTTGGAAAGATGTGAATTGAAGCAATTCTTTGAAACCAACTACTCTCAGATTTATTTTATATTCTTTGAAAATCTATTCACACTGGAAAATAGTTTAAAACAAAAAGGTAAGAATGATTACTGAAAATTTAGTTCCCTGTTTTGTGTTTGCTTAAAAGTACTTGCATTCTGGCATGCAGTTTTCCCATAGATGTTGAATCATTTATATTTAAAATATAAATAAACCTAGTGTTTATTGTGTAAATATGTGTCAACTGTATTTATACACTCGTGACTTGCAGCAATTTGAATATTTCTGGTTCACGTTCTGAAGTTTTCTGTTTTAGCAGGCATGCCTTGTGATTTCAATGTTGTGTACACTCTTTAAGGCCATGTATGGTCTGGCAATAAATACTAGATTGGAACTTGCTGGGAAAAGAACAGAATGTTAATGTGGCATGCTATCACTAATGTGCCAATTGGCCAGTAAGTTTGAGATATGTTGTGAATCTTGAAAATGTGCTGGTTGATTTACATCATTCCATCTTTTGCTTTGCACAGATAGCATCTTGTCCTTGGCTTCCTTGTTATTTTTTAAGGAACATATTGGATTTGCACAATAATTACCCATTTAACTCACCACAAAATACTATGACAGGAATTAAGAGTATGATTAGATTTTTCATGAGTGACAATTGTTAATAAAGTGCAAATCAACTTATTGACCCAGAAATGGAGTAACTTTAAATTGTGATTTTTGTACATGTAGCAATTTTTTTATGGATTTGTGGGAAACAAATCATTTTATATTTTAAATTTTCCTTTGCGCATTTGTTCCCAGTCTCATAAAATCTTATTGGTCAAAGAGCTAGACTGTTTGTTCCAATGTTCATTAAAATTCTAGATAGCATTTTGCCCTCATCATTGTTATGGATCAGACTACATTCCCTTAAAACATATCAAGGTGTAGTCTAGACCCTAACTTTTATCATATTTCAAAGGAAATGTAAAATGCAACATTCCAGATGGATTGGTTTGGTCAAACTACTAGACTTTCAGCAAAACCTACTTCGTTCTTAGGCCACGGTTAAAATACAAGCTTAAAACGAATTAGCAGAACTTTGACTTTATTGAAATTCTTAAAGCAATATATTATTTAACTGCTACTCATTTACTGTTCCAATATAGCAGCATCTAATAAACATGGAAAGGTACATTCAACAAAACAGACTTCCCTCACTTCTCTAGTTCAGGAGAAGAAACACCAATGGAATGAATCTAGTAAAAGGGAGAGAACTCAGTTTTTGTAGCAGCAGAGAGAGAGCTATATCTTGCAGATACAACTATAAAACCACAGCTTCAACAACTGAAAGCAAAATTGAAACCTTGGGTCAGTGTGATCTCATGTTTGTTTTGTCTGCTTTTTAAAAAACTTTCCCAAACTATTCATTCTACTTTCCATGCAGCAGACACGTCAGCAATAGGTTTACAACACCCCTCTTCAAGAGAACCAGAACACCACAAATTCTTCTTAAAGACACAGATCTTTATAACACTGTTATCAGCTTCCACTTTGAGCAATTACAGAGTAAAAGTTTTCTGTCAAAAGGTGCAGGAAAATTCTCACCAAAAATGAACAACTTAAGATGTTTCGTTTCAATCTTGACAAATGTTTCATGGCCAATAGTTGTTTTACTATCATTGCTCCATTAAAACTAACATGCAGTGATACACACATTATACCACTAAGCACCTAATTTTAGAAAGCTTGGATATGGTAGCATCAATGAAGAATTGATGCTATTTCTTCTAATGCAATTTTTTTTTCCCAATGAAATATTCACAGGATAAAGATGCAATATCCTGGAAATTTCTTTTAGTTGCCTTGGATGTTTCTAAACCACATCTGTTACTGAGTGATTAAAATTGCAACATACTTTATTGGTTTTACTTTTGCTGAGCTAGTTGAACATTCTTTGTTGTAATATGTGCAAGTTTATTTCCTGCCTATGTGGAAAATATTCTGGTCCTTGATCAGATATGTTGATGAAACTTAGCTAATGAGAAACAATGGGAAATATAGGTCTAAAGTTGCTAAAGTTAGAAATTATGTATGTTTGTTTTGTATGTAGCCTCATAATTAAATGGATGGATGAATCTGTCTGGTAATTGCTTATTATATCCCAAGGTAACATATTACTTCCTTTTGAAATAGCAGTACTGATATGTTAAGGGGTGTGTGGAACCACATAGATTGACTAGTTGCCAATAGGCTGAACTGAGGAGAAAGGAAATAAATTTGAAAATCTGTACTGTAGCATGTTATAAAGACACAATTTTGTCCCACTGCTTGCATGACCAGGTTTCAACAAAACTCTTGACAATTTTTTTGAGGAGTTTATCTTTCCTGAAAACTTCCAACAGTGACCTTTTTAAAAGAATACTGTAGATGAATCCCTGCCACCACAACAAATGGATGTTGAATACCCAGCGCAGGAAAGGAATTATTCCATTCTGAGGAAAGATCACTCAACCCAAAGTATTAACTCAGATTTCTCTCCATAGATGATGGTAAACCTCCTGAGGTAGAATATAGAATGTTACAGCGCAGTACAGACCCTTCGCTTTCGATGTTGCGCCGACCTGTGGAACCAGTCTGAAGCCTATATATCCTACACTATTCCATTTTCATCCATATGTTTATCAAATGACCATTTAAATGCCCTTAAAGTTGGCAAGTCTACTACTGTTGCCCTTGATATTCTGAGTAAAGAAACTACGTCTATCTATCACCCCTCAGTTTAAAGTTGTGTCCCCTCGTGCTAGCCATCACCATCTGAGGAAAAAGGCTCTCACTGTCCACCCTGTCTAACCTTCTGACTATCTTATATGTCTCACCTCTCAACCTTCTTTTCTCTAACGAAAACAGTCTCAAGTCCCTCAGCCTTTCCCCATAAGACCTTCCCTCCATAACAGGCAACATCCTAGTAAGTCTCCTCTGAACCCTTTCCACAGCTTCTACATCCTTCCTGTAATGCATTGGCCAGACCTGTATGCAGTACTGCAATGCGGCTGCACCAGAGTTTTGTACGGCTGCACCAGAGTTTTGTGCGGCTGCACCAGAGTTTTGTGCGGCTGCACCAGAGTTTTGTGCGGCTGCACCAGAGTTTTGTACGGCTGCACCAGAGTTTTGTACGGCTGCACCAGAGTTTTGTACGGCTGCACCAGAGTTTTGTACGGCTGCACCAGAGTTTTGTACAGTTGCACCAGAGTTTTGTACAGTTTCAGCATGGCCTTGTGGCTCCGAAACTCATTCCCTCTCCCAGTAAAAGCTAACACACTGTATGCCTTCTTAACAACCCTATCAACCTGGTTGGCAACTTTGAGGGGTCTATATGCATGGACACAGAAATCTCTCTGCTCATCCACACTACCAAAAACCTTACCATTAGCCCAATACTCTTTGTTCGTTTTACTCCTTCCAAAGTGAATCACCTCACACTTTTCTCCATTAAACTCCATTTGCCAACTCTCAACCCAGCTCTGCAGCTTATCTATGTCCTTCTGTAACCTGCAACATCCTTCAGCACTATCCACAGCTCCACTGACTTTGTTATCCACAAATTTACTACCCCATCCTTCTACGCCCTTATCTAGATCATTTATAAAAGTAGCAAACAGCAAATGCCCCAAAACAGATACTTATGGCACACCACTAGTAACTGACCTCCAGAATGAACATTTCCCATCAACTACCACTCTGTGTTCTTTCAGCTAGCTAATTTCTGATCCAGATCACTAAAATTACCCTCAATCCCATGCGTCTGTATTTTGTGCAATAGCCTACAGTGGGGAACCTTATCAAACACCTTACTGAAATCCATATACACCATATCAACGGCTTTACCCTCATCCACCTGTTTGGTCACCTTCTCAAATAACTCAATAAGGTTTGTGAGGCACAACCTACCCTTCACAAAACTGTGTTGACTGTCCCTAATCAACCTATTCCTCTCTAGATGATTATAAATCCTATCTCTTATAACCTTAACGCTTTACCCACAACCAAAGTACGACTCACTGGTCTCTAATTACCAGGGCTGTCTCTGCACCCTTTCTTGAAAAGGAGGCAACATTTGCTATCCTCCTGTCTTCTGGCACTATTCCTATAGACAATGATGACATAAAGATCAAAGCCAAAGGCTCTGCAACCTCCTCCCTGGCTTCCGATAGAATCGTAGGATAAATACCATCCAGCCCAAGGGACTTATCTATTTTCATACTCTCCAGAATTGCTGACACCTCCTCCTTGTGAACCTCAACCACGTCTCGTAGTCTGTACCTCCGTATTCTCCTTGACAACATTGCCTTTTTCCAGCAATTTCTGTTTTTGTTTCTGATTTACAGCATCCACAGTTCTTTTGGGATTATCATTTGTTCATGTGTTATCAATGTGTGTATGGATCAAAACTTTGTTTCGCTACCACATCTAATTGTGAATGGTGGTGCATAATCAAATAGTTAACCACATGGGTAGAAAGGACTGTGAGTGCTGGATAAAGTTCAGTCTATGGGCCTTGCCAACATCTCATGTTTAGCACTGATGATTTCTGCTCTAGAACTAGCTGCATTTCTGGCCAAATTGTTCCTGTACAGCAACAACACTGGCAAATTACACACCAGCCTGCAACACACGCACTAGTTGGTTTTCGAAACAGTTTCTACCCTACTGTTGTTAGAATACTGAACGGACTCTCAAACGGCTGTACATGTGGTTCTGTTTTTGTCGCTGTTTACCTATTATTTACTTATCCATGCTACTTAACTCTGTGATCTGCCTATATTGCTCGCAAGACAAAGCTTTTCACTGTGCCTTGGTACACGTGACAATGAATTCAATTCAGTTCAATTCATCGATCTATCTGACAGGATTGCTCAGTATAGTTCACAAAAGCAGGACTTCAAGTTGCCAAATATCACTTCGTCAATATATATTACAGCTTCAGTCATTAGCAAAATGATCTATGATGTTGAAAGTAATGCTATCACATGACACTTATTCACCAAAATGCTGTTTACTGACATTGAGGGATTTCATTAGAGTCCTTCAGTTTTGAACTTCACCACCGTTGTTCTTTGGTGGTTAATTTGGCATCAAGATATCACTTGAGTTTTCATAAAACCCATCAATGAAAATGGAAATGGGGGGAGGGGAATCTCTTCACTGACTGGGGTCATAACTAGTGCAAACCAAACGATTACTGGAAAATCTAGATTTTGCAGAGACTGGAGCCCCTGTGCTATTGTATACAAGGAATCTATTAATTCCAAGTTTTGAAAAACTAGTTAATCATTCATGCTCCATTACAGAGTGATGTATGGCATAATTATAGCTTTATCCTTTTGTGAACTTTCCATTAATCTCCATTATGTTTATTTTATTAAATCGCTCCATCTGATCTTAATATTTTGAATTTATAATGAAAAATTATTAATACCAGGTCGTTACAAAGTGTTTGTACAACATACATACTTGGCTTTCATTTTTAAGAGCTGTCTGAACTATATCGTGGTGTTTGCTTGTCATATATGATATGTTGTTTTTCCAAAGTTCATATTACTCTTGTGCAAATTGTGTTTGAAAATACAGAAATTGCTCATTCTTCTTTCTTTTGGTCTGGATTTAGGGAATAAGTCTCAGAGGGAGGAGCTGGACTCCATTCTCTTTGTATTTGAGGTAAGTCATAATTGGCAATAAACTACAGATTCAGGAATGTTCTATGTTTGAAGTGTCTATTAATATCATTGATCTATCTGTGTCTTATCTGGCTACTAATGCTCCCCTCTCTATTCTTGTCTAAGGATGGAAGTAGCAAGTGCATACATAAGATAAATTGTAATGTGATGTAGGAATTGTATTGTAGGAAGGATACAGGGAATGACTATGAGATGGCTGTTTGGAGCTGCTTGTGGTGGAGCCCACTAGGGAACAGGCAGTTTTGGATGTCGTGGTGTGTAATGAAGCTGACTTGATAAGGGAGCTTAAGGTGAAGGAACCCTTAGGAGGCAGTGATTATAACATGATAGAATTGACTCTGGAGTTTGAGAGGAAAAAGCTGGAATCAGGTGTAACGTTGAATAAGGGTAACTACAGAGACATGAGGGAGGCGATGGGTGGAATTGACTGGGAGAGGAGCCTAGCAGGAAAGACTGTGGAACAGCGATGGCAGGAGTTTCTGAGAGCAATTCGAGAAATGCTGCAAAAAGTTATCCCGAGGAAAAGGAGGCATTGTGAAGGCAGGATGAGGCAACCATGCCTGATAAGGGAAGTAAGGGATAGCACAAAAGCAAAAGAGAAAGCATATGATGTGGCGAAGGGGATTGTGAAGCCTACAAAGACCAACAGAGGACAACTAAAAAGAAATAAGGATAGAGAAGTGTAACAATGATGCTCCTTTAACAAGGTTATGTTGTCCTTGGCTTTTCTTTCAGAGAGGTTGTAAAAATCAAAGTCTCCGAAAAGTCTACGTTGAAGGGTTTTAGGGCCAGTTTGATTATAGCTAACAGATAGTGCCTCAGGCAAAAGGCTTTTAAGTTTTTAAGAAAAACACCTGTACAATGAAAGGGGAATGGCCAGTTCTATCAGCTCAGCTTTACTCTGGTTTGATTTGGTTTTGGCAGTCTGGCTATTCACTGAAAGAAGTCAGGCAAGTTCTGAAGCTGCGAGACCCAAAGAAGCAGGTTCATGCTGGTACTGTCTCTTAGAATCTTACAGGAGAGATGTCAATGTTTGATTTTTACCTTTTGTGCCAAGAGGTGTTTATGGGGATTGTGACAAGTATTTGGAATAGCATTATTAAGTTGGGACGATCTACTAGATTTTTAGATAGGTTCAGTTATTCTGTATTCTGTTCTCTTTTTTGTGTATGTTTCATTTGGTAATCTTGTAAATAAAATCTGTTCTGTTGAAAACCAAGTGGTTTGTCCAGCAGCATCTCTCCTGGAATATCCACTTACACCTACTTAAAACAGCTAGCAAACTTCGGATCTGGGCTGCTTTCTTGAAATGTTTTGAGGGTGTTTGGCCTGGTCCATGACAGACTGGGGGCTCGTCCAGGATTTCTCCTGTTATTCATATTTGGGATTAGGGTTGTTGGTCTCTAAGACAGCGAGTGGTAGGTGTCAGTGTGTTTTAGTCTGGGTGTTCAATTTGGTTGGTTTAAATGGTGCTTGAGATAATATTGGCTCTTTCAGTCACCAAGTGTTTTCTGGGGGTGGAAGGAGTGATCTGGAGGGTTTTGCAAAAGGTGGTTAAAGCTAAGATGCCAAAATTAGCAGACAAGCTGGAGTTGGAACTGCCTCCTTCCATGAGGAATGGAGAGCTAATTACTGCAATATGTCAGCATTTAAATTTGCTGGAAATGTCATCAGAATCTTTACAGATGGCTAAAATTCAATTGCAAATGAAGCAATTTGCGTTCGGCAAAAGACAAGGAAAGGGCAACAGGAATGAAACAGTTTGAATTGCGATTAAAAGCAGAGGAAAGAGAAAAATGTGCTTTAGCAGAAGAAAAAGAAATAGAGAGAGAGAGAAGAAAGGAAGAAAGAGAGAAAGTTTGAGTTTCAGTTATTGGCACTTAAATAGTTCAAAAATTCACTTTCTGAAATAGGGAGAGTCATGTGGAAGAGTAGAGATTAAAACGACATGATTAGCAGCTGAAATGACCCGGGTTCAATTCCTGCCTCGGGCAACTGTCTGTGTGGAGTTTTCGCGTTCTCCCTATGTCTGCGTGAGTTTCCTCCGGGTACTCTGGTTTCCTCCCACAGTCCAAAAATGTGCATGTTAAGTGAATTGGCCATGCTAAATTGCCAGTAGTGTTAGGTGAAGGGGTAAGTGTAGGGCAATGGGTCTGGGAGGGTTGCTCTTCGGAGGGTCGGTGTGGACTTGTTGGGCCGAAGGGCCTGTTTCCACACTGTAAGTAATCTCATCTAATCTAATCTAATCTAATCTAATCTAATCTTAAAAAAAAGAAATCCTTGCATGGAAAGGGAAAGGTAGATCTTGAAGATTATGAGGATTACTTAGCACAGGGTAAAAAGGAAACCCTTGAAGGGGAAATAGAAATTAAAACGCTCCGGTGTTTTCATTGCAATAAAGTAGGCCACATGAAATCAGTGTCAATGGATTAGGAAACGCACTTGAAGCCAGAAGTAGAGAAACAGGATAACCCAGTGAATTTTGTTGAAGTGGTAATGGAAAGTACAGTGGAGGCTAGACAGCTGTACCAGAATGTACAAGCTAGTTGGTGGTTGATTAAAGAGGAAGTGCCAGATCATCTTAAACCATATACCTGTGAAGGTAAAGTTTATTTGCATCGGCCAGGAGCAGCAGATGAAGAGGTTACAATATTAAGAGATACAGGATCCTCTCAATCTGTTATGCTGAAAGATGAGGAAATATGTTCCCTCTGAAGGAATATTACCAGAAAAGGTGCTAGTAACGGGAATTCACGATGAGACAGGAAGTGCTATGTAGAGTGAGGTTAGAGTGTCCAGTGAAGAGTGAAAACATCATGGTCGAAGTACTGGACAAACTCTCTCCTCCAGGAATACAATTTGTCCTTGCTAATGATATAGCTGGTTCACAGATAGGAGTGCTGCCTACTGTGGTTGAAAAGCCAGTGGAAACTCGGGCAACTGAACTATTGCAGCACACGTCCTGGGATTTTTCGGGGCTGTGCGGTAATGAGGTCACAAAATCACCAGTTGAAACAGGAGAGATCAAAGAGTACAGATAAGAAAGTTGAAGTGGAATTAGCAGAGAATATGTTTGATCAGATGGTGGAGACAAACCAGGAACAGATGGATGATAAAGTAGACATCTTTAGCTCAGATAAATTAACTGACTTACATCAGAAAGATGAACACTTGAAGCGATTGTATCAAAAGGCATACACAGAAAAAGAATCCAAATGTATTCCTGAATGCTACTGTCTTAAAAGTGGTGGTTTAATGATGAGATGGAAACCATCACATACTCAGGCAGATGAGAAATGGGCAGAAGTTCATCAAGTCGTATTGTCAATGCATTATAGAATGGAGGTGTTGCGAGTGGCGCATGAGCTATCACTAGGGCATCATTTAGGAGTGAGAAAAACTCAAGCTAAAATACAAAAACATTTTTTACTGGCCTGGACCACACAAGGATGTAGTTGAATTTTGCCAGACGTGTCATACATGTTAGGTAATTGGAAAAGCACAGTCAGTAATAAAACCTGCACCTTTAATACCTATTCTTGCATTTAAGGAACCTTTTACAAGAGTCTTAATTGATTGCATACGACCCCTCCCTAAAAGTGGGAATTTGTATTTGTTAACAATAATAAATGTGTCCACTAGACTTCCAGAGGCCATTTCATTATGCAATATCACAGCTAAAAGTATTGTAGAGGAATTACTCAAATGTTTCACTAGATATGGACTACCCACAGAGATACAATCAGATCAGGGGTCAAACTTTACATCAAAATTATCCAAGAAGTTATGGATAGCTTAGGAATAAAACAATTCAAATCTACTGTGTACAATCCAGGATAGCAGTGAGTGTGAGGAAAGTGGCATCAGGCATTAAAGACCACGTTGAGGGCTTATCGTCAAGATCAACCAGATGATTGGGGTAAAAAAATTCCATTGGTGCTTTTTGTGATCAGAGATCAGCGAAATTCAGTCCATTTGAATTAGTTTTTGGGCATGAAGTGAGAGGACTGCTAAAATTGATTAAGGAGAAGTGGGTAAGTAGTCAGAATACAGAGACCACATATTGGGACTATGTGTCAATTTTTAGGGAACAATTAAATAGAGTGGAGGAGTTGGCTCGACAACATTTAAAAGTATACAATGAAATGGGAAGCAGACAAGAAATCAAAAACTTGCCATTTTGCTATCGGGGATAAGGTGTTAATGTTACTTCCAGTGATAGGTGAACTTCTAAAAGCAAGGTTTAGTGGATCCTATCAAGTCGGAAGGAAATTGAGTGAGGTGAACTATTTGATAAGGACTCCAGACAGAAAAAAAAATCTGTGTGTGTCATATATATATTTATATATATATGCTCACATATATTCTGTGTGGAGTATCGCAAAGTCAATGCAGTTACAAAGACTGATGCGTACCCGATTCCATGTTTGGAAGACTGTTGAAAAGGTGGGACAAGCAACTTATATTTCTAAGTTGGTAAAGAGTAAAGGCAATTTCAGCTTTTGTAACACCGAATGGACTGTATCAGTTTAAAGTCATGCCATTTGGTATGAAAAATGCAGCCACATTTAAGAGACTTACCAATATGGTCATTGTCAGATTACCTAACTGTGTTGTATATATCGATGACCTGGTGATTTTTAGTCACACATTAGGAACATTTGCAACATTTAACAGACTTGTTTGATCGACTTTGGAAGGCAGGCTTGGTGATTAAACTGGCTAAAAGTGAATTTGCCAAAGCCCAAGTCACGTTCCTGGGCCATGTTGTTGGACATGGATAAATGACCCCAGGTAATGCAAAACCAAAGGTAATTGGGGAGTTTCCCATACCATCAACAAAAAAGAGCAGTACTACAATTACAGGGATTGAGTGGACTTTATTGAAAATTCGTACTAAATTTTGGCAGTGTGGTTGCTCCACTCTGAAGAAAGGCAAGAAGTTTCAGCGGACAGCGGATTGTCAGAAGGCATTTGACAGCCTGAAAGTTGTGTTAGCACTGCCCTAGTATTCGCCATATCTAATTATGTAAAGCCATTGAAGGTGGATATCGATGCGGGTGTTGGTGCTGTGCTCTTGCAAGAAGATAACGAGAAGGTAGAAAGACCAGCCGGGTATTTCTCCATGAAATTGAACATTCATCAGAAATATGACAGTTAAAAAGGAGACTTTGAGCTTGGTGTTGGCGTTAGAACATTTCAACTTTTATGTTACCAGTAACATTTCTGAGATAGTCATATACACTGGTTAAAACCCATAGAAGTTTGTGGAGAAATTTATGGAGAAAAATGCCAGACTGTTTAGATGGGGCTTGTTGTTACAGCCATTCAATTTGAAAGTTGTGTGTGTGGTGGGATGAGAAAATGTGATTGCTGGCACATTATTGCAACTTGGTTGAAAAACTCACATTTGGCAAGAGTGAAAGATTGAAACAGAATGTAGTTGTGCGTGTTTGCATATTTATAGTGAATGTAATGTATGTGCGTGTTGTAGTGTACTAACAATTTAAGATTAGGGGTTTTTAAAAATGAGGCCATATTTGGATATTGATGGTTCTTTTGTTTTAAGGCGCATGGTATGATAATGCTGCTCCTTTAACAAGGTTATGTTGTCCTTGGCTTTTTTTCCAGACAGGTCATGAAAGAGAGAGCCTGTGAAAAGTCTATGTTGAAGGGTTTTAGAGCCAGTTTGATTATGGCTAACAGATACTGCCTCAGGCAAAAGGCTTTTAAGTTTAAAAAAAACCACTTGTACAATGAAAGGGGAGTAGCCAGTTCTCCCAGCTCAGCTTTTCTCTGCTTCAGTTGGTTTCAGCAGTCTGGCTATTCACTGAAAGAAGTCAGGCATTGTTGAAACTAATGGACCCAAAGAAGCAGGTTCATGCTGGTACACTCTCTCTGACATCTCTCCTGTAAGACTCTGTCAGAAGATTAAATATGAGGGTAAGCTAGCCAGTAACATTAAAGAAACTCTTGCAATCTTCTTTTGATACATTGAGGGTAAGAGAGAGGAAAAACTGGACATTGGGTCACTGGAAAATGACACTGCATAAGTAGTAATGGGGAACAAGGAAATGGTGGAGGAACTGAACGAGTACTTGGCGTCAGTCTTCATAGTGAAGACACGAGCAAATTTCCAAAACTTCAGGAGAGTCAGAGAAGATTATGGTGGCCGTCACCCAGCAGGAGCTTGAAAAAGTGAAAGGTCTGAAGGTGGATAAATCACTTGGATCAGATAGAGTGCACCCCAGAGTTCTGAATGATATAGGTGAAAAGATAGTGGAGGCATTAGTGGTCATCTTTCGGGAATCCCTCGAGTAAGGGAGGGTTCCAGAGGACTGGAAAATCACAAATGTAATCCCCCTGTTTAAGATGGAAGTGAGATAAAAGACAGGAAATTCGAGGCTGATTAGCCTGACCTCGGTAATTGATAAGATTTTGGGAGTCCATTGTGAAGGGTGGGATTTCTGAATACTTGTAAGTGCATAGTAAAATAGGGCAAAGTCAGTATGGTTTCCATAAGGGAAGGTCATGCCTGACAAATCAGTACGAATTATTTTCTTTTGTTTAAACACTTTTATTGAAAAATTTTCTTTTCAAAATTAGAAAGTTACTGAAACATGAAAATATAGCATCATAACATCAAAAACAATAAACCAACTACCATACTATTTTACAAAAGAAATAAAACCTACACTTTTTATAAATCAATATACAAATAAATAACACCGCTCAACCCAACAAGACCATAACTTCCAACCTTCGAGAGCATCAATTATGAAACCCACATTTGTTCAAAATTCTTCTTCTCCTGGCCCTTAGGTTTATCAGACCAAACCATCATGGCGGGAGAAAAGCCCTAAACACAATGGCAAACAGATCTGCTTCCAAGTAATTCAAAAAAGGCTGCCACGTCTTGTAACAGTTGTCAGTTTTCTGATGCACTATATTTATAAGAAAGTCTAAAAGAATGTGTTCCATAATTAACTTGCACTACCCTGACAAATCCGGGAGTTCTCGGATACCCAATACATTAGAATATTCTTCCTTGCACAAAAAGTGAGAATGTTAAGAAGCTTTTTCCCATGTACATCTAAGTGAGGTAAATTCAGCAGACTGGAGAAACAAAGTGAACGGGTCCACCTTGACGTCGGTCCCCAAGGCCCCCTCTATCACTGCTGTCACAGTGCTCCAATATGCACCGAGCCTCTGACAGGACCACAAACAATGAGTGAGGGTACCCATATTTATATAACGCTTGGGGCACATTGAAGATGCTCTCTGCATACACTTCACAAGACAATCTGAGTCCAGATGAGCTTTATGAAGAATCTTTAACTTCATAACATGGGTCCTACTGCATATCGGAATCCTCTTCGCATTGTCGCAGATGTCCCCTCACATTTTCGTAGTGATCTCAACTCCTTGATGTAGAGGCTTGATGTCACCCAAGGAAACTCTTCCCTCCCCCCCCCCCCCCCCCCCCCCCCCCCCAAACATATGAAAGACTACTCGCTGAAAGAGTGCTCTTAGCCTGAAGCACCATCTTTTCTGTATCAGATCTATAACACTCAGTCAAAAGTGTGGTCTCCTTTCGGATAGCATCTTTAAATTGAAAGAAATGGAAGAGGTCCCTACTGGATAATCCATGTTTCCGAGCTATTTGATCAAACGACATCAACGTTTCACCCTCAAACAGATCACCCAAACAAGAGACTTCCCTATCTGCCCAAAGTTTAAACCTGAGATCCATTGTCCTTAGCCGGAAACTGTGGGAGGAAGAAAAGATGTTTTAGACCTATTACTCTCCATCTGCCTCGTTGCGCTCCGTGCTTTGATGTTCGTAACTATTGGATTATGGCTGTGTTCTGCAACTGTCCTCATTTTGTCTAAAAACAAGTGTCCTAAGAGAACACTTTGTCTGGGAGGCCTCAATGTCCAAACATGTCGACACCAAGTCCCCACAGGCCCAATCACTTAAAAATGATAGGAGGGAGCTCAGTTGATATCATCTAATGTCCAGGAGGTCCACTCCCACCAATCCCTGGGGAAATTGCAGTTTCGCAAGCTTAATAAGGGGCAGCTTATCACTCCAAATAAAAGAACTAAACCAGCCATTCAGCTTCTGAAATGTTTGTCTCAGAAAGAACAAAGGGAGCATCTGCAAAGGGTATAATAGCAAGGAAGATCATTCATTTCGAAAAGAGTGACTCAACCCAACCGTGATCTTGGAAGGGTCCCCCACCTTTGAAGGTCTTGTTTAATCTTGTCAAACAAATGAACAAAATTATCTTTTGAATAACTGATCAAATCTAGGGGTAACAGAGAGGCCCAAGTAAAGAAAACCTCCCTTTGCCCCCTTAAAGGGGAACCCACCTTCCATGCCAGGTATTCCTTGGAGCCCTTGAGGATGAACAGGTCCATTCACCAGTCCTGTGAGCTCATTGCATCATCCTTAATCTCGACAACTGAATATATTGCTGTGTGATCCGAGATGGCAATATTCCCAATTGAACAAGATACCACCGAATCTAGAAGAGCTGAGGGAGTTAGGAAAAAAAATCAATCCTCGTATGGCACTTACGAGGATTGGAAAAGAATGTAAAGTCCCTGCCCGGAGGGTGGAGATGTCTCCAAATTTCTACCAACCCCAGTTTCACAGACCGATCACCCAACTGTTTAGATTGTGGAGAAAGCTCTGGGGGGCATTTGGGCATTCTATCCAGCACAGGATCCATAAGGCAGTGAAAGACCACCCCCCCTCCACCCAATGATATAATATGCCGTGATGCTAAGGCCATCAGCTTAGATTGTGCAACGGTCAAAAATTTAAGGGGTTGGGCCAGAGGACACTAGATATTCAAAATACCATATTCCTTGCTATGTATTAGGGCGTTGAGGATAACAAACCGACCATATTCATCTTTAACACAATCTATTAAATTAATAGAAGTTTCTTCTGGATGAGTATGGCCACCCACCTGCTCTTCGTGTTAAAGGACGGGAAAAACATTTGATCAAACCTGCCCTGCAGTAACTTGAAGTGTTCCTTGTCATTAAGGTGAGTCTCCTGCAACAGGGCAACATCTACCCTCTCCTTTTTGAGGCTCGACAACACATTTTGCCGTTTAATTGGCAAATGGATCCCTCTAATATTCCAGGTGCACCATTTCAGAACACTGCTAGTCATAATCCTTTACAACCACCTTTGACCCACCAAGAGGAAGAATTCGACTTACAATACACTGAGCAGATACAAAAGAAGACTCATGGAGTCTATTTACGAAAAACCAAAAAACTAAATTAATTACAAAACACAAAAGGCACTTAATGGAGGCCTCTATCCCCTCCCCATAGAGGGCGCTTAGACCTCCCAAACACATCTCCATTCCCCGTCCAGCTCAAGCCGCACCCCAGACCCAAGCAAAAGAAGGCAATAGACAAAATAGTGAGCACTCTGCTCACCCCCCAACTACATATCAACACCAATCCTAATTGGAGAAGAAAATACCAACAGCAGCTTCTTTAAGAAAATGGTAACATTACAAGAAACATAGCAAGAGAAAAAAAACATTATTGTCCAGGATATAAATCCATCCAAATTAATTTAAAGCGCCCAAGAAATATTTCACTTGTTCCGTGGAGTCAAATGACCGCACTGTCTGACGAAACACTGCTGGGTATTTTATTCAGTATTCGATACCAAGGTCACTTAAGTTTTTCTTGACCTCATGAAACTATTTTCTTTTATGGATCACTGCCACAGAAAAAATCCTGGAAAAACATTGTTAGTGCCCTGATAAGTCAGGGCCTGTGGATCTTTCCCCATCCATCTCCATGATTCCAGAACTCTGCTTGTCCCTGGAACTTTGAAATCGTAACAGGACCAAGTGGGGTGCTGATCCAGACCAGATCTGCACACAGCAACCCGGTGAGCTCTTGTCAGTCTTCACCAGTCCGCCTCAGCATCCCAGCCAAGAAACTGTGGCAGGCATTCTTCAAAAAAGCTTGCTAGCTGCCCACCTTCCAATCCCTCCTGCAGCCCAACGATCCGGTTATTTTTCTTCCTACCTCGATTTTCCAAATCACTGACCTGTTCAATCAAGGCCCGGACCTGTTTCTTCGAGGGCCTGGAACTACACCTCCAAGGACTCAACCTCTGTTTCTGGCTCCAGTGAAGCCCTTCCAACTCGTTCTCATGCTTTTGTAGCATGACCGAAATCAGCTCCAGCCGAGTACAGTTGTCTTCTATCGACTTCTTGATCATCCCTCGTATGCCACGAGTTCTTCAGCAACGCTCTGCTGTGCAGGTACCTCTTTCTCGGCTGCTGAGGGAGCTGCTGCTGAGGGAGCTGCAGCTGCAGTCACAATTGCAGGCCCACCTGATGCGTTGGGCGAGTGTCCGGTGTGTTGGAGCTTGGCTTTATGCTTTCCTTTGGTCATTCTCGCTCGTACAAAAAGAATTTACAGTAGAATCTCGACTATCTGATCATCAACCATCCAAATCACAGACCATTCAAACAAGATGTCAAGGCTCTGCAAAAAAAACAGCACCAGCATTCAGTTATCAGTTAAATGGCATTATGGCATGCCTTGCCAGATAATCGAGGGATGTTTGATAACAAGCATTATGGCATACATTGCTGGATAATAGAGAAATGCTTGAACAACTTTACCGCTCGTTTTCAGCCACCTGAATGATCAATCATCCAAACCAACTGCTCTCTGCCTGTCTCATTCAGACACTCTGCTCCACCACGAATGGATTTAAACAGTTTCACAACAGTTTAACATCAATTTTCTCCAAAGAAAGGAAGTTGGGAGGTTGGGGGTAAAACTATCACTACTGTTGGACTGGGGTGCAGAGGTCAGGAAGGCAGGTCTGCTAAGTTCGATGTCATATTGGATCCCCTTAAGAATTCTTTGAGGTGATTACAAGTCAGTTAGACAAAGGAGATCCAATGGACTTCAAGACCTTTGACAAGGTGCCACAAAGGAGGCTGCTGAGTAAGAGAAGAGCCCATCATGTTCGAGGCAAGGGAAGAGTATGGAGAGAAGATTGGCTGGCTGAAGGCAGAGTGGGGATAAAAGGATCCTTCTTAGGTTGGCAGCCAATGACTTGTGGAGTTCCGCAAGGGCCAGTATTGGGGCTACAACTTTTTGCTTCATACATTAATGATCGAGATAAAGGAACTGAGGGCATTCTGGATAATTTTACAAATGGTACAAATATGGAGGGACAGATAGAATTGAAGACATAGGACACTGCAGAAGAATTTGGACAGGTTCGGACATACTCCTCAGGACCCCCAAAACCCCTCCCCGTGCCTTGCCACATATTCACTATCCCTTTGAACTCTGAGGCTCAACTGTCTTTTTCTGATGAGTGGTAAATCGGGTCTATCAAACACATTGACTTGGACCCGATTTACCACTGCCTGAGAAAAAGAACAGGAAATTACATCACCACAGGAAATAGCATCACCAACCCAAAGAAACCCAAACATATAAATAGAAAGCAGGAATCATCAGCGATGCTTTGTCCAGAGGCTCGCTGAAGATGTTACCTAGTATGGTGATGAAACGTCTGAACATGAACCTTCCAGCTCAGTGAGCAAACCGACATCCAGAATAGGTGCAATGGAGATGGAGAGACTGGAATGGAA
Source organism: Chiloscyllium plagiosum (assembly GCF_037043375.1). Lineage (NCBI taxonomy): Eukaryota > Metazoa > Chordata > Chondrichthyes > Orectolobiformes > Hemiscylliidae > Chiloscyllium > Chiloscyllium plagiosum. The sequence continues at coordinate 102,884,740 of NW_028270148.1, read as the reverse complement.
TCCTTACAGGAACCAGTGTGCGAGAATGTATAATCAACTTGACCATGGGAGTTGGTGGATTTGTAATAAATATCAATAGCTAGCCTATCCCCAAAAATGGAAGATGAACTTTTGGGTATTACAATCGCATCATGATGTAATTTTGCTAAATTTCATGAATGTGCTTGCATCTGGTTTGCATTGATGGCTTCTCATTCAGTGTAAATATATAGTACATCATGCCCTGCTTAGTTAAGAGACCAGTTTTTAGAACTGCTCACTGGACAATCAGATTTGTTTAAATTTCTTACAGGAACATTATAGAATTGCCAGAAAATAAATTAATGTGACATATTTACAAAATTATGCAAGATGAAAGTTAGAATTATAATTATAGAATAAATGAGTAGAATAACCATTATATCATTATTGCTACATTTCTTGTGCATTATTCACAGGGACCAGAGATTCATTGAGTGGGAGATTTGGGTGTGAATATTGATTGCATTGAAAGAATCTAGATTATGTAAAACTATTCCAAACAATGTTGATCAAATATGTTCTCTGATGCATGATTATAAAGTGGAACACGTTCTTGCTTTTAGCAAAACCAAGAAGCAATAGAAAAGTGTAGCAGGTCAGCTAGCACTCGTGAAAGGAACAATTAATGTCTTGGTTTGGGATTACAGAAAATGGCAACTGCATCCTTCAGTTTATTAGATAGGAAGAGAGGTGAAAAAATGTCATATGAACATGGACTGCATACTAATGGAATGATTGAATAATGAAACAGATCATTTGAGTTGAGTAATTAAAAGTTGAACGAAAGATATTTTTGACATTAGAGCAGATTTGCCGAAGATGTCAGCTGGAAAGTGCAGGGCCTGTAGAGCAAAATGCTGGAAATACTCAGCAGGCTTTTCTGTTGGAGAGACTGAATATTTCTGTTGTAGATGCTGAATAAGACTGTATGTCAAATTTGTGGTGAAGCGTCCACACCTGAAGTTATTACTTATCTGTTTTCTGCACAGCAGTTGATTGGTTTGTCATGTAATTCCTACTGTATTTTTATGCTTAGTAGCAATTTTAGTATTTTTGCCCTCTGTTTACACACAATCCCTGTTTTGAGGTAAAATCATAAAATGTTTTTAACAACCTGTTCTACAAAGGAAAAGAACAGGCCACTGTTAATGGCAGAGTATGTTGCAATAGGTTCTTCCTATCTGTGCTGTTGAGGTTCCTCATTTTTACACACCACAAATCCACCCCATCATCTTCCTCAGCTGCCGCCTCTAGGGAGGATGAGATTGCAAGAGAGCAGTCGCAAATGATTCACAAGATTTTGCCGGGAGTGGAAAACTTTAGCTGTGAGGAAGATTGACTAGATTGGGGTTGTTGTCTGTGGAAGTGGAGTTTGAAAGAAGATCTTAACTAAAGTGTGTAAATTTGAGAGGCATAAATAACAAAGATAGGAAACATCTGTTTTCCTTTGGCAGCAATGTCAAAAACCAGGGAGTATAAATTTAAAGTGATTGATGCAGTATTAGCAGGGAGTCAAGGAGACATTTTCGCCATGAGGGTGGGGGATTCTGGAACTAACTACTTGAAAGGACAGAAGAAGTAGAAACCCTGAGAACTTGAAGTGCCAGACAGGGCTACGGACAGGATAGTCTGTTTCAGCTGTCACTGAGATGATTTGCTGAATAATCTCTTTGGTATAAAATTTTCAGTTTTCGTCTTCAGTGCTGCATAATTTAATGGTCAGATTTAAGATGTGTTTGAAATCATGCATAGTTTTGGTAGAGTAAATATGGAGAAACCGGCATACTTGAAAGATCAGTAACCAATGAAAATTAAAATAATTAACAAAAGGCTCAGAGGAGAAATGGAAGGATTTTGTTACGCAGCAGGTTTTTGGGTTCTGGATTACAATACCTGAAAGGAGATAGAACTATGTATTAACAGTTTTCAAAAGGAAATTGGATAAACACATAAAATTGAAACATTTGCAATGACATGGCGAGAGACAAAGGAAGTGAGACTAATTAGTTCTTTCAAAGAGCCAGTACAGTCAAGATGAACTGAATGGCCTCCTTTCATACTCCTCATTCCATAGTTTTAAAATTACTAAACTTCTAAATTCAGAATATTGTATATGAAAAGAGAAAGTTGATGTCCAGGGACAATGTGTCCCTGTTCTGGTGACAGCCAAGGCTGGTAGTTGTAGGGAATGCTGGATGGCCAGAGAAATTGAGCTTCTGATAAAGACAGCATGGATCAAGTGAATCCCTAGACTAGTATAAAGGCAGCAGGAGTAAACTTAAGAGGGAAATCAGGAGGACCGGAAGGGGACATGAGATAGCTTTGGCAAATAGGGTTAAGGAAAATCCAAAAAGTTTCTACAAATACATTAAGGACAAAAGAGAATAGGGCCCCTGAAAGATCAGCAAGGCTGCCTATGTATGGAAAACAGGAGATGGAGGAGATACTAAATGAGTATTTTGCAGTAATATTTACCATGGAGAAGGAAATAGAAGCTAGAGAACTTGGGGAAATAAATAGAGCCATCTTGGAAAAATGTCCGTATTACAGAGGATGCCTTAAAGTGCATAAAGATGGATAAATCCCCAGGACCTGATTAGGTGTACCCTAGAACTTTGTGGGAAGGTAGGAAGTGATTACCCTGCCCCTTGCTGAGATACTTCTATCATCAATAGCCATAGGTGTGGTGCTGGAAGACTGGAGGTTGGTAAACGTGGTGCCATTATTTAAGAAAGATGGTATGAAAAAAACAGAGAACTGGAGACTGGTGAGCATGATGTCAGTGGTGGGCAAATTGTTGGAGGGGGTTGAGGGACAAGATTTATGTGTATTTGGAAAGGCAAGGATTGATTGGAGATGGTCAACATGGCTTTGTGTGTGGGAAATTGTGCCTCACTAAATTGATTCAGTTTTTTGAGGATGTGACAAAGAGGATTGATGAAGGCAGAGTGGTAGATGTGGTGTACATGGGCTTCAATAAGGCTTCAACAATATTTTGCATGGTAGACTGGTTAACAAGGTTAGATTACACGGAATATAGGGAGAAGTAGCCATTTGGATACAACATTGGCTTGAAGGCAGGAGATAGAGGGTGGCAGTGGAGGGTTGCTTTTCTGCCTGGAGACCTGTGACTAATGGTATCCCACAGGGATCAGTGCTGGGAAAACTGCTTTTCGTCATTTATATAAATGATTTGGATGTGAACATAGGAGGTATGGTAGTATAGTGGACAGTGAAGAAGGTTACCTCGGAGTACAACAGGATCTTGATCTGATGGGCCAAGGAGTGGCAGATGGAGTTCAATCCAGATAAATGTGAGGTGGTCCATTTTAGAAAGGCAAATTAGAGCAAGATTTGTACATTTAATGGTGGGGTCCTAGGGAGTGTTGCCAAATAAAGAATTGTTGGAATGCAAGCTCATAGTTCCTTGAAAATTGAGTTGCACGTAGGCAGGGTAGTGAAGAAGACATTTGGTAAATGCCTTTATTGGACAGTGCATTGGGTATAGGAATTGGAAGGTGTTACGAAAAGAGGTAAACCCTCCTGCTTAATTTAAAACCAGCAACACAGAAAAGACTTAACAAATGCAGTAATCGATTAGCCAAGAACTATTTAAAGTAAACTTAAAAACTTTATTACTTAAAATATAACAGAGAATAATTAACTAACAACTATTTACAAGTCCTTACTCTACCCTATCTTTATCTTCCCTTCTATAATACTAGTCTGATAAAACTCCCAATTAAGATTTACAAAACAAAACCTCTTATCTCAAAACCAGGCAGCTTTCGGTTATTCTATTTGGATCTTCCTGTGCCTTCTTTCCTTAGGGATTTCTGCTCCACAGGTTACTGATCAATAAAGATACTTTTAAGAGAGCTATTTTTCAGGCAGCCTTTTACATGCTGGTAGCTGGGCAGTTCTCCTCCAACTGTTAAATTTTTTCCCTGTCTTATACCTCAGAGCATTGGATTGTGTCATTGGCTTTAGATATTGTCAATATACTCAATTCAAACTTGATTGGAATTTGGTATTTTTTGGGACATAATTTAAACTGCTAATTTGAATCTGTTTTGTTGCTTCCAGGCAACCAACTACTTCAGTAGCTGGAGCACATGTTACATTGTGTTTTATTGAGAACACTTGGTGCTGTCACTGCTGGCTTGTCACCCTCTTAAAAGGTATAGTTCACCCACATGTTCATAACAGAGGTCATGTTGAGTGTATACAGGACATCGGTTAAGAGTGCGGTGCTGGAAATGCACAGCGGGTCAGGCAGCATCCGAGGAGCAGGAAATTTGCCGTTTCATCATTCCTGATGGGCTTATGCCTGAAACATCGATTCTCCTGCTCCTTGGATGCTGCCTGACCGGCTGTGCTTTTCCAGCACCACACTCTCTACTCTGATCTCCAGCATCTGCAGTCCTCTCTTTCTCCCAGGACATTGGTTACGCCACTTTTGGAATACTGAATTCAGTTCTGGTCTCTTTGCTACAGGAAAGATGTTGTGAAATTTGAAAAGTTTCAGAAAAGATTTACAGGGATGTTGGCAGGGTTGGAGATTTTGAGTTATAGAAAGAAGCTAAATAGGCTAAGGCTGTTTTTCCTGCGTGTCAGAGGCTGAAGGGTGATCCTATAGTGGTTTATAAAATCATGAGGAGCATGGATAGGGTGAATAATCAAGGCCATTTCCTCCGAATAGGGAAGTCCAAAATTAGAAGTTTAAGATGAGAGGGAAAAGATTTAAAAGTGGCGAAAGGGGCAACATTTTCACGCAGAGAGTGGTGTATGCATGGAATGAACTGCCAGTGGAAGTGGTGGAGGCTGGTACAATTAGAACATGTAAAAGGCATCTGGATGGGTACATGAATAAGATGGGTTTAGAAGAAGATGGGCCAAATTTTGGCAAATGGGACAAAATTTATTTAGGATATCTGGTCAGCGTGGACAAGTTGGACCAAAGTGTCTATTTCCATGCTGTACATATCTATGATTTTTCTATGTCTGAAATAAAATGCTTGCAGCATAAAACAGGTAAGTTTAAGGAAAAAGACAAGTTGTAGCTTTTTGGACAGTAAAGTGAAGTAATGTATCTTGCATTTTCTTTGAACAGAGGCTGAAAGTTCTATTATACAACAACATTTTCAGTTTTTTTCTAAAGCAATGTTATATTCAGCCTTGAGTATTCTGTGTCAAAGGGATAATTCTGTGCAATATTGAAGACACCACAGAACCAAAAATGAATCTTAAATATATAAAACTTCAACACATGAAGGGATTGACTGAGTTTAACTTAATTTGACAAAAGAAAATTAAAATGTGATGCAGGTTATTTCTTTAAAATAAGCTGAATAACATTGATAGAAGAAAGCTATCAATAAATTGTGCTTGACAAACTTGTCAGGGTTCTTTGAGGATGTAACCAGCAAGGTGGATAATGGGGATCTGGTGGATTTGGTATATCTAGGCTTTCAAAAGGCATTTGACAAGGTGCCTCATGAAAGACTGGACCAAATGTAATGCAATAATGAGTTTACAGGTGGATAATGATAGGCGAGGAGAATGGGCCAGAATCTAATGTAGATAGGTGTGAGGTTGTCCAATTTGGCTAGAAAAATACGAGGGCAAATTATTATTTAAATGGCAAGCAGATTCAAAGTGTGGCGCTATAGAGGGTTCTAGGTTTTTTTGTGCATGAATCACGGAAAGTGGGTATGCAGATGCAGCATATAATTATAGCGTCATAGAGTTATAGCGATGTACAACATGGAAACAGACCCTTCGGTTCAACCTGTCCACGCCGACCAGATATCCCAACCCGATCTAGTCCCACTTGCCAGCACCTGGCCCATATCTCTCCAAACCCTTGCTATTCATATACCCATCCAAATGTCTCTTAACTGTTGCAATTGTACCAGCCTCCACCACATCCTCTGGCAAAAGTTGCCTGTTAGGTCTCTTTTATATCTTTCCCCTCGCACCCTAAACCTATGCCCTCTCGTTCTGGACTCCCTGATCCCAGGGCAAAGACTTGTCTATTCATCCTATCCATGCCCCTCATAATTTTGTCCTCTATAAGGTCACCCCTCAGCCTCTGATGCTCCAATGAAAACAGCCCCAGCCTGTTCAGCCTCTCCCTATAGCTCAAATCCTCCAACCCTGGCAACATCCTTGTAAATCTCCTCTGAATCCTTTCAAGTTTCACAAGATCTTTCCGATACGAAGGAGACCAGAATTGCACGCGATATTCCAACAGTGGCCTAACCAATGTCCTGTACAGCCGCAACATGATCTCCCAACTCCTGTACTCAATACTCTGTCCAATAAAGGAAAGCATACCAAACGCCTTCTTCACTATCCTATCTACCTGCGACTCCAGTTTCAAGGAGCTATGAACCTGCACTCCAAGGTCTCTGTGTTCAGCAAAACTCCCTAGTCCTGCTAAGATTTGCTTTCCCAAAATGCAGCACCTCACATTTATCTGAATTAAACTCCATCTGCCACTTCTCAGCTCATTAGCCCATCTGATCAAGATCCTGTTGTAATCTGAGGTAACCCTCTTCGCTGTCCACTACACCTCCAATTTTGGTGTCTTCTCCAAACTTACTAACTGTACCTCTTATGCTCGCATCCAAATCATTTATGTAAATGACAAAAAGTAGAGGACCCAGCACCAATCCTTGTGGCACTCCACTGGTCACAGGCCTCCAGTCTGAAAAACAACCCTCCACCACCACCCTCTGTCTTCTACCTTTGAGCCAGTTCTATATCCAAATGGCTAGTTCTCCCTTTATTCCATGAGCTCTAACCTTGCTAATCAGTCTCCCATGGGGAACCTTGTCAAACACCTTACTGAAGTCCATATAGATCACATCTACTGCTCTGCCCTCATCAATCCTCTTTGTTACTTCTTCAAAAAACTCAATCAAGTTTGTGAGACATGATTTCCCATACACAAAGCCATGTTGACTCTCCCTAATCAGTGCTTGCCTTTCCAAATACATGTACATTCTGTCTCTCAGGATTCCCTCCAACAACTTGCCCACCACTGAGGTCAGGCTCACCGGTCTATAGTTCCCTGGCTTGTCTTTACCGCCCTTCTTAAACAGTGGCACCATGTTAGCCAACCTCCAGTCTTTTGGCACCTCCCTGTGACTATCGATGATCCAAATATCTCAGCAAGGGGCTCAGCAATCACTTCTCTAGCTTCCCACAGAGTTCTCACGTACACCCTATCATGTCCTGGGGATTTATCCACCTTTAACTGTTTCAAGACATCCAGCACTTCCTCCTCTGTAATCTGGACATGTTGCAAGATGTCACCATCTATTTCCCTATAGTCTATATCTTCCATATCCTTTTCCACAGTAAATACTGATGCAAAATATTCATTTAGTATCTCCCCCATTTTTTGTGGCTCCACACAAAGGCTGCCTTGCTGATCTTTGAGGGGCCCTATTCTCTCCCTAGTCACCCTTTTGTCCTCAATATATTTGTAAAAACCCTTTGGATTCTCCTTAATCCTATTTGCCAATGCTATCTCATGTCCCCTTTTTGCCCTCCTGATTTCCCTCTTAAGTATACTCCTACTTTCTTTATACTCTTCTAAGGATTCACTCGATTATCCTGTCTATACCTGACATATGCTTCCTTCTTTTTCTTAACCAAACCCTCAATTTCTTTAGTCATCCAGCATTCCCTATACCTACCAGCTTTCCCTTTCAACCTGACCGGAATATATTTCTCTGGATTCTTGTTATCTCATTTCTGAGGGTTTCCCATTTTCCAGCTGTCCCTTTACCTGCGAATATCTGCCTCCAATCAGTCTTTGAAAGTTCTTGCCTAATACTGTCAAAATTGGCCTTTCTCCAATTTCGAACTTCAACTTTTAGATCTGGTCTATCCTTTTCCATCACGATTTTAAAACTAATTGAATTATAAAGGCGAATTAAATCCTGGCATGTAATGCAAAAGGACTGGATAATAAAAGTAAAGAGGTGTTGTTACAATTGTATAAAGATGTTAGTGAGACCACACCTGGAGTATTGTGCCATTTTGGTCTCCTTACTTAAGGAATGATGTGGTGACATTCGAGACAGTTCAGAGGCAGTTCACCAGGTTGATTCCAGGGTTGTCATACTGAGCGGTTGAATAACTTGGGCTTGTACTCGCTGGAGTTCAGAAGAATGAGGGGATATCTGATTAAGGTACAAGTAGTTCTGTGATAACACGTGTTTCGGTAGCGCATTTTGACTATAATGTCGCTGAAGAATTAGGAATGGCATTTTGGAGAAAGCTTGCCTCCATTGGCAATAGCGCAATTCCAGTGGGGATTAGTTCATGTGCTTCGCTCTGCGCATGCGCCATTGTGTGCACCGAAATCTCTGCACATGCGCCAGTGTTCTAGCTCTTCTGTGCACGCACTGATGTCTGCGTATGCGCGACATTGATGCCAGTCTTCGTGCTGTTCTGCACATGCAATAATGTCAGCGCTGGTCTTCATGCCATCCTGCACATGCACAATATCAGCATCAGTTTTCATGCCATTCTTCACATGCGGCAATGTCAGCTGCTGACAGAGCAGTTTTCTGTGAGAGGTCCAGTAGAGAGCAGCTTTCTTACCTTTTTCAAATGTACTTTTTTACGTTCACTTTTGCTTCGTTAATAAATATGATTTCAACCTTCATTTAGGCTGTGCTATACTTTGCATTAGATTTCTGGGTGATTTTTGAGCGATTGTTCGTGATATGTTTTTGCTGGTCTGACCCTAACCCCACTTTTCCAATCGGCCCCATTATTTCTATTAAGTGATTTTCTATTAAGCAAGGTTTCGCTGGAATGCAACAACGGCATGATAGGACAACTACTTGTATATAACATCCTAAAGGGGATTGATAAGGTGGACATTGAACAGGTGTTCTCCCTTGTGGGATAGTCTTGAACAAAAGGGCATAGACATAGTGAGAACAGTTAGGTTCAGTACTATGAAGTGGAGAAACCATTTCTTTCAGTGTTTGTGAATCTGTGGAACTCACCACCACAGAGTCCAGTGGAGGTAGAATCAATCAACAGTGTCAAGAAATACGTATGTTTCTGGTGACAAATGGAATAAAAAGCTATGAGTAGGAGGCACTAAATTGGAGTTGAGACCAGGAAAAGATCAGCCATGATCATGTTAAATGGCAGAGCAGGCTCAAAGGGCTGAATTGCCTACTCCAGCTCCTAATTCCTGTGTTCTTTGGATAATTAGTGCTTGTGTCAGATTATGAAAGTGGGTTAAGTTTATAAAGATGACAGGTAATAAATAAGGTTGACTGAAGAGTTTTATGTCGTAGAGGTAATTTCTGCACAAGTGATAAAGCATTATATGAAAGTATTCCCTAAAGTCAAAAGGAGGCACAAACAGAATGAAAGTTGCTAATTGATCATGTTCAAAGACAATTATCAACAGGTAAAACATGAATAATTCTCAGGAAATATGCATGCATCAAACTCAGCTGAAACATGTAAAATCTGTCATTGGATTGGCAAAAATGATAAATAAATGAAGGTGAACAAACATGTGATCAGGATGGCATGTTCCTTTTTAACTATGTCATAGTCATGGAGGTGTACAGCACGGAAACTGACCCTTCAGTCCATATCGTCCATGCTGACCAGATACCTCAACCTCATCTAATCCCATTTGCCAGCACTTGGCCTATATCCCTCTAAATCCTTCTTATTCAGATACCCATCCAGATGCCTTTTAAGTGTACCAGCCTCCACCACTTCTTCTCGCAGCTCATTCCGTACACGCACCACCTTCTACATGAAAAAGTTGCCCCTTAGGTCCATTTTGTAACTTTCCTCATTCATCCAAAACCTATGCCCTCTAGTTCCGGGACTCCCCCCACCCAGGAAAAAGACCTATCCATGTCTCCTCGTGATTTTATAAACCTCTATAAGATCACTCCTCGGCCTTCGACCCTCCAGGGAAATCAAAATTCACACGGCACGAAATTTGAATCCATAAATTTCATCATGAACAAATCTTCATGGATTCTGGTACAAAACTGCATTCTACAGTTTGTGTAATACAGTTTAATTTCTTTATTGTCTGTTAAATTTAATTGGGTGAGATTCAAATGTTATGACAGCAACAAAATGAAATTTGCACCTAGTTTAGCTTTATGCATTTTGATAAATAGCTACAAATATCTTTCTAACTTAAAATTCAGTTTGCAGTAGAAAAGTCATTGCCACAGCTACATCATTTTAATTTCCTTCCTAACTTGAGGGTGTTGTAGAGGGCTAACAATTTAAAACTTGTCTAAGCTACAGATTTCCAAACTCTTCTCAAACTATTGACAGACCGATAACGGACTAGATAATACTGCCTGTAATTTCTCCTCCCATTCTAAGAAGTTGTTGATTAGAACTATTGGATAGCAAACCAAATGCCAGGCTTTTCCCTCTAAGAGTGTGAGAGAAATGTTGAGATTGTTTCCAGGTCTTGAACCAGCGTTTTGGGGTAACCGCCACTCCTTGCGATTTTCATAGAAGTGGCATCTTAACTGGTCTTTCAGCAGCCATGGAACCATAAAGTTAGATGGCCAAAGGCTGCAATAATAGGTAAGTGAAAGGACACATTGAAATGGAGGTAAATTCTCTCACCTTCTTTAAATCTTAACTTACCAAACAGACCTTGTAGCCAGATAACAACTGGTGTCAGGTGGGAGCCCTTTTATAGTGCCTGTGCCTGCTCCTGCATTCAAGTGGGCAGGAGGGCAGATAGGGTTGTTGCATACCACCCCTCAACATGCTGCAGGAAGGCTGCCTGCAAGTATCAAAACATGTCTCCACCTCCTCTGGGAACCTGAAGGCAGAAAGGAAAGTTCCAGTCAGCCTCCAAAGACTCATAATAAGCTGTATGAGGTGCATCACCATGCTGCTTCCCAATGGCTGCCTGTACCCAAAATGGTGTAGCAAATGAGTGTAACTGGAGAACCAGCAGTCTGGTCAACAGGATTCTTTTTAGTTTCCACCTGCTGTTGTGGCCTTGACAACAGGTTAAAATCCCACTCTTTTAGCTAGACAGGTGGTTTGTGAGGTAGAATGACAACAAAACTGTAGGTTCAATTCTGATGTTGGCTGAGATCACCATGAAAGCCTAGCCATCACAACCTTGCCTCTCACCTGAGGCATTAAACTTACCACTAGTAAGGTAATGCAATTCCCTAGGATCAGGTGGCTCACAGTTGATCTAAAACTCCAGCTGTTGGACATCATCAGAAATACACACATAGACAAGGAAGAAACCATGGTCTCGTTCGATGTAATGGCACTGTTCACCTCTATCGACAAAACCTTAGCCAGAGAAACAATAGCCAACCTGCTGGACATACAGAACAGACAACAGGACATTGAACCTATCAACAAAGACGGCATACTCAAACTACTGGACCTGTGCCTCACAACACACTTCACATTCAACAACCAAATATATGAACAAATCAACGGCACACCCATGGGCTCACCCATCTCTGGACTCATAGCAGAAGTGGTAATGCAAAGATTAGAACAAACAATCTTACCGCAAATTCAACCCAAACTCTGGGTCAGATATGTAGTGTACAAAATCCCATGCAAGGACTGCACAAAACACTACATAGGACAAACAGGAAGACAGCTAACGATCCGCATCCATGAACACCAACTAGCCATGAAACGACACGACCAGCTATCCTTAGTAGCCACGCACGCAGATGACAAGCAACATGAATTTGACTGGGACAACACTACTATTATAGGACAAGCCAAACAGAGAACAGCCAGGGAATTCCGAGAGGCATGGCACTCATCCACAGATTCAATCAATAAGCACGTCGATCTGGACCCAATATACCGGCCACTGCAACAGACAGCTGGAACTGACAACCGGAAGCGGCAGATTCAAAGCAGTACAAATGCCGGAGGAAAGATCACAGAAGCGCTTCACAGGAGGCTCCCAAGCACTGAGGATGCCACCAAGACAGGGGACGAAACGTCTGCAACACAAATTCCCAACTCGGCGAACAGAACCACAACAATGAACATCCGAGGTACAAATCTTCTCTCAAACTTTGATCATCATTCTAATTTTCCCTCTGAAGTTAATTCACAATGGAATGAAATGTAAACACACTAAATACTGGAAATATGCATCAGGTCAGCAAGCATTTTTAAAGAAGAGAAGAAACAGCAAGATAACTTTCAGAAATGTATCTTCGATCTGAGCTTATGAATACATTATTTTTTAAACCTCAGACTTCTCGCATTTTCAGATTTTCCTGTTTTTTTTTTGTTAACTTTGTGAAGCCTGAAAACTGATTTCCATCCAAATAAAACTAAAGTTTTAGTTTTATTCCTAGCTGTTAATACATTGTTTCTCTGTCCATATGATGGAGATGTTATTTTTTTCTGGTGTTCTAAATATATTATGCAAAAGGTTCACGGAAGTAGGAGAAATTGAGGACTGCAGGTGCTGGAGAGTCAAGAGTCGAAATGTGTGGCACTGGAAAAGCACAACAGGTCAGGCAGCATCAGAGGAGCAAGAGAGTCAATGGTTCGAGCAGAAGCCCTTCAACAGGAATGCTCCTCTGATGCTGCCTGACCTGCTGCACTTTTCTAGCCACACTTTGCAAGTTCTAGGAAGTGCCCAAGTAGGAACTTTGTTTATTTGCTTTATGCTTCGGTGTCATTTCTGGTAAGCATGATGAGATTTTGATCATTAAAAATCTTTGTAAAGGAATATGTAAGAATTGATAAGATAACATTTAATCTGTATGTACCTTAGCAGGGAAAGATGAGAGATGTTTTATAGGATCAAGGACAAAAATGTTGCTGTTGGTTCTGGCAAGGGACCATTCTCGTTCAACATGCTATTCCACACCTCAGAGATGTTAGCAGAAAGTAAAAATGTCTGTCTTCATATGGCACCTAAACACGATTAGATCCTTTAATGATCCATCTTGCTGCGCTAGTCCATTTTCCCTTAGTTATCATTTCTTTCCTGCATATAGAATAGAACAAAATCCCTCCAGCCTGGGAACAGGCCATCCAGCCCATCGAGTCCACACTGATCCTCTGAAGAGCATCCCACCCAAACCTTATAACCCTGTGTTTCTTATGGCTAATCCACCTAGCCTGCACAACCCTGGACACTATGGGCAATTTAGCATGGCCACTTCACCTAATGTGCACATCTTTGGACTGTGGCAGGAAACCAGAGACCAGAGGAAACTCACGCAGACATGGGGAGAATGTCAGCCCAAGGCTGAAATTGAACACAGTTCCCAGATGCTGTGAGGTAGCAGTGCTAACCACTGAGCCACTATGCCCCTTCAGAGCTGGTCCAGTTCTGTAGAATGGTCACTGGACAGGAAACATTTAACTCTGATTTCTCTCCACAGATGCTGCCAGACCAGCTGAGTTTTTCAAGCAATTTGTTTTAGCTTCTGACTTTCACCATCTGCAATCCTTTCAGCTTTTTGTGTATTGAAATTGTTGTGCCTGGATTTTAGATTTTTGTTTTACTTAACATGTTTACCTGGAACAGATATTGTTTTTGATCAATATGTTAAATGTCCAGGTAAAATTGTACTGCATGGCTTTGGTGGTATTTAGCACCAGTGTTATAGTAGATATTAAAAAAAGGTTTGTGTGTTGTTTCGTTGTCTTATTGAGGTGAATGTAAAATCTCCATAAAATTAGAGTTTGGGCCACTCAAGGATATTGTCATGAAGTGGAAAATTGTTTCCCTTCCCTCAATAAGTTTGAAGCTAGGTTGTTTGGAGAAAATCAAAACTGAGATTGATGGATTTTTGTTGGGAAAGAATAAGAAAGCATACGGAACCAAGCTCGGTTGGTGCAGTTGAGGAAGAGATCAGGCATAATCTAATTGAATGATAGAATGAACAGCCTACTTCTGTTCTGTATAACAGCAGTGTTTGATTATGTGTTCTGTGCAAGATCATGCACAGGAAAAATAAATAGGCAAAGATAATGGAATATTAGAAATTTTTATTACAAATTAAGTCCTTTTCTGTCTGGTGTGTGCTACTTCAAAACCTAAACTGTATCTCACTCAGAGCTGAATGTCTACATCTTATGACTTAAATGCTCCAAAACCACCTTTTTTTTGTATGATAACTTTGCACATTTTTCCCGTGTTTGGCATATTGTGGGAGGTGTGGCTAGTTATTGATATCTTCAACTACATTAATGCTTCTTCAGTGGTTAACAAGTACTGGGTTGGATCTTTAACACAACTTCTTGCACTGTGGCACAAATGCTACATATTGGGCACAGGACTGCGTGGAAAGGCCTTGGGTTCACAGAACATATCCATAACAAATCTACGCATTGTGCTTCTGCATTGCTCAAGCCTGCCTACTGCAGCAACAATCATTTTGGCACCACTGAATCATCATGTCAGAAAATTAATTGTTGACAGCGGCAGAAAGAACATACTGACTTAAAAAACCTTTGCAATGACTGGCAAACTTACAACTGCTGAATTTTGTATAAAGCAAATGGATTGTCATACCTCTCTAAATAGTTATACAAGACAGCTACAAAGTCCAGAAACCATGGACTTTCTCCAGATACTTAGTCCCTCTCCTGAGGTTTCTCAGATGTATGGCCAGTAATATTTTGCACTGTAGTTTGTTTTACTTCCTGTAATTTCAAGACATAGTTGAGGGCACTGGACGCATCAAGATCCATATCTTTTGCAAATATTCTAGCAATTGGAGAGTTGTGCACCACAACTACCTGTGTCCCTAGCCAAACTATTCCACTGCGTTCTCAAAACTGACATTGACTCAGCAATGTGGAAAATTGTCCTTTACAAACAAAACAGCACCAATTCAATCTGGCCAGTTACAACCCTATTAATTTACTCTTAATCATCAGTAAAATGATGGAAGAGCCATCAATCATGCTAGCAAGCAGTTATTCTTTAACAATAGCCTTCTCATTGTAACATTTTGGTTCAGATGGGGCCACTGAGCTCCTGACCTCATTCTGGCTTTGATGCAAATATGACAAAAGAACTGAACTCCAGAGATGACGTGATAATGACTGACCTTGACATCAAGAAACTTGAGAAAAACTGGAGTCAGTGGTACTGGGAGACATGTGCTCTCTGGATTTCCATACCAAGCACAGAGAAGGATGGATGTGATTATAAGAGGTCAGTTATCTCAGCTCCAGGGCATGACTGCAGGAGTTCCTCAGGATACGATCCTAGACTGAACCACCTTCAGCTGCGTAATTGGGGATGTTTGCAATTTGCAAGTGTTTAGCACTGAGCTCAATTCTTCAGATTCTAAAGCAGTCCTAGTCCAAATAAACCAAGATCTGGACAATCTTGAAGAATGGATTAAAAAGTGGCAAGTAACGTTGGTGCCACACAAGTGCTAGGCAATGGCCATTTCCAATGAAAGAATCAAACCATTACCCCATGACATTCAGTAGCATTATCATGGCTGAATTCCCCCATATTAAAATCCTTGGCTTGCCACTGACTGGACACTCATTAGACTATCCACATCAGTAAGGTGGCTACACAAGTATGTCTGAGGATAAGAATCTGTAGTAATCTAATTTTCCTCCTTCGTAAAGACTGTTCACTATCTACAAGGTACAAGTCAGGAATGTGGTGGGGTGCTGCTATAACTCGCAAGAAGCTTGTCACCATCCAGTGCAAAGTAGCTTACTAATATTGGAATCACATTCGCAAGCATTCACTCCCTCTACCACCAATTCACAAGAGCAGCAATATGTACAGTCTACAAGAGGCATTGCAGAAGTTCACAAAGGCTGTTATGAACCCATGACCGTTACCATCTGGAAGGACAATGGAAGCATATACGTGAGAACACTATCACCTGCAAGACCTTCTCCAAGGCACCCACCTTGACGTGGAAATGTATTGCCACTGTGTCAAAATCCTGGGACTCCCTCTTTAACTATGTGTAGTTCTTGGATCTGTTGCGGCATGCTAACACAGTGGTTCGCACCAGAGACCTGGGTTCAATTTCAGCCTTCGGCAGCTGTCTGTGTGGAGTTTGCACATTCTCTTCATATTTGCATGTGTTTATACAGATGTTCTGGTTTCCTCCCATAGTCCAAAGATGTGCAAGTTAGGTGATTAATGGTTAATGTGGAGTTTTGGGGATTGAGGAGGGTACTGTATCTGGGATGCACTTTGGAGGATTGATGCAGACTTGATGGGTCAAAAGGCCTCTATCTGCACTGTAGGGATTCCATGGTTCTCTGCCTATACCAAATGAATTACAGCATTGAAGAAGGCAGCTCATTGTCACCTATGCAAGGACAATTAAGGATTGGCCATAAATGCTGCTCAGCCAACATCCCATGAATGAATTTTAAAACAATACAAACAAAATTATATACTTTGGAAATTTGAAATTTGGGGAGAGAGGGGGGAAGCTGAAAATGGAAATATTCCAAAAAAAAGAGTTAACATTTCAGTTCAATGACTACTTTTATCATCAATTTGAAACGTTGATTCTGTTTCTCTCTCCACAGATGCAACCGGATCTGCTTTGCATTTGCTTAGTTTTGGTTTTATTCCTGTTTTGTACCATAAGACCATAAGACATAGGAGTGGAAGTAAGGCCATTTGGCCCATCGAGTCCACTCCGCCATTCAATAATGGCTGATGAGCATTTCAACTCCACTTACCCGCATTCTCCCAGTAGCCCTTAATTCCTTGTGACATCAAGAATTTATCAATCTCTGCCTTGAAGACATTCAGCTTCGCGGCCTCCACTGCACTCCGCGGCAATGAATTCCACAGGCCCACCACTCTGGCTGAAGAAATGTCTCCGCATTTCTGTTCTGAATTGACCCCCTCTAATTCTAAGGCTGTGCCCACGGGTCCTAGTCTCCTCGTCTAACGGAAACAATTTCTTAGCGTCCACCCTTTCCAAGCCATGTATTATCTTGTAAGTTTCTATTAGATCTCCCCTTAACCTTCTAAACTCCAATGAGTACAATCCCAGGATCCTCAGCCGTTCCTCGAATGTTAGACCTACCATTCTAGGGATCATACCCTGATCTGTCACTGAGAAGTGGAGGTGTGGCAAACCCATCACTACTTTCACTTATGTGCCCTGATCAAAGCAATTTTCAGAGTTGGAGCAGTCTGGACAGATGATGGATAAATCATCAACAGTTAATGAACAAACGTTTAATTTACTTGCGGGTTAAGTGAAACCCTTTCATAGTACCCTAATTATTCTTTGGGTTGTTATACTTCAGGCATTCGCCTGCATAATATGCAAAATCCGTAATAAGAATCCCTCATTGTACTGCCTGAAAAGCTACTTGAAACTAAACATTCATTGAATTTTTGTCAACCAGTGTTGAAGAGATGGTATGTTACTTCATTGTGCACCTTCTCTGGGTAGTTTCTTCTTAATGATTGCTCTTGCCTACCTCTGTTCCCACGTTCACCACCTTTATTATAATTCTCTATTTTAATCATCCTTTTCAGGCATGTTGTGTTCACTTCCCAAAGAGTCAACCAGTTTGATTTCAGTCCAAACTGAAGATCTTCCATCAGTCTACAGCTTTCAGTAATTTGATTTGGTTGACAGGAAATCCAATGTACTTTGAGAAATTGTGGACAAGGACTCCCGGGGTTCAAGAAGGCAGCTGTAAACCACCATCTCAAGGACAATTAAGGATGGGCAATAAATGCTGCCCAGCCAGCCAGGTTCACATCCCATGAATGAATTTTTAATTATCTTCACATTCTATCCTGTGTTTTCAGACCCTTGACAATTTTTTTCTGAACTCTGGCTTTTTTATGTAAAATGGCTATGTTATGTTTGGGATTAAAGGAATGTGTTTCTAATTCCGGACTATAGTTTTAATGCTAACCATTGTCCCTTATTTTAAAAGTAAATTTTGTTTTAACAAATGGATGATTTTGAGTTCATAGAAGAATCTTTGTGAAAGCCCCTCTTATTCTGGGTAGTCTTACAAAAAAGACTCAACAAGCCCTTTTGGTAATTGAATCAATAAACTCATGCTAATAGTGTGATTGGAGGAGTGGTATTGATTATCAGTGCCATCTTTCTGTTACAGTTGTAACACTCAATGACTTGGAATAAAGGGCCAAGTATATGGCAACAAAATTTACTGCTCACACATGGATAGCTGCAAAGGCAAATTATAAATACATCTTAAAAAGTCAAAAGTGTATAGGTTGAGTGGGCAGGAAGATCAGAAAGCATATTTTTTAAATGGAGAGAAATTTGGTGGTGATGGCACATGACTCACGAGGTTAATATGCAGGTGCAACAAGTGATGTAGTTAAATAGAATTCTGTTTATTGCAAAAGGAGTGAAAATAAAAGTAGGCATATTTTGTTACAGTTATACAAGTCATTATTGAGATCACATTCAAGTATTGTGTACTGTTTGGTCTTTTTTAAGAAAGGATACAAATGTGCTAGAAGCAGTTCGGAGAAACTCCTCCTAGGTTAGCAGGATGACCTTAGGAGGAAAGGTTTGACAGGTTGTGTCTACATCCATTGGAGATTGAAGAATGAGTGGGGATTTTATTGCAACATGTAAAATCTTGCTATGACCCCAACTGATGATGATACTGGGCAAATCGCATCCTAAAGTGAGACCTGGATTGATAGACCATAAGTTTTATTTTTTTCCATTTGTTTACCATGGAGGTCAGTCACTGAACATATTCACAAGAGGCTGCCAATATACTTTTAACAGAAACAAAGAAGTTTATTATGCAAAAGAAATGCACAAATGGCATTAGACTGCACACAGACTATTTCAAGCAAATTAATTACAAAGATCAGAAAGGATTGTTCAACCTATTACCACAGCAACAACAATAGACACTCATACTTGAGAACTTCAGTAAGCATTTAATTGTGCAAAATCAGGTGCCAGTTCAGAACATTGCTCAAAATATTTTGCTCAAAAAAAATCAAAGAATGGCAATAAAATAATTTTAAAAAATGAGAAACAGCCAGAGTAGACAAACATAAAATTTTTTTATGGTTTGTTTATAAAGTTAATAAAGTGAGCATTGGTCTGATTGAGAACAAGTCAGGTGAATTAGTGAGTAAGGAGATGATAGATCAATTGAACTTGTATTTTGCATTCATCCTCATTATAGAGGATAAAGATAATATCCCAGAAGGCTGTGAAAGGGAGTGAGGCATGATTACCAGAGAAGAGGTAATGAGTAAATTGCTGGGCCTGAGGGCTAACATGTGCCTAGGCTCTTTAAAGAGATGGCTGATGAGATAGACAATCTATTGGTTTCAATTTTTTTGAAACTTCCTTGGTTCAGCATGGGGAGAGTTATCAATACACTAGAAAGTAGCAAATATAACTCTTGCATTAAAAAAAAAAGGAGGGAAACAGAAAATAAACTACAGGCCAGTCAGTTTAACATTTGTGATTTGGAAAATGTCAAACTATTATTAATGAGATTGTGCCAGAGCACTTGGGTATGGGCAAGGTTATCATGCAAAGCTAACGTGGTTTAGTGAAAGCATTTGATAAGTTTCCACTTCAAAAGTTATTATGGAAAATAAAGGTTTGCCGTGCAGAGGATAGCATATTGACACGGACAGAAGAATAACTGGCTAACGGGAAGCAGGGAGTATATTTAGATGGATCTTTACAGGTTGTGCTACAGGGATTGATACTGAGACTTCAACTGTTTACTACTGGTATTAATCACTTGGATGAAAGCACTGAAGTTACGGTTTTTAAATTTGTAGATGACACAGATAGGTAGGAAATTAAGTTGTGAAGAGACGTAAGGAGCTTATATAAGGATGTAGAAATATTATCGAATCATAGAATCCCTACAGTGTGTCAGCAGGCTATTCAGCCCATCGAATCCACACTGGCCTTCTAAAGAGCATCCTGTCCAGACCTGCCCTATCGCTGTCACCCTACATTTCCCATGGCTAATCCACATAGCCAATGCATCCTTGTACACTGTGGGCAACTCGGCATGGCCAATCCACCTAACCTGCACATCTTTGGATTGTGGGAGGAAATTGGAGCACTTGGAGAAAACTCATGCAGACAAGGGGAGAATGTGCAAACTCCACACAGACATTTGCTTGAGGATGGAATTGAACCCGGGTCCCTGGCGCTGTGAGGCAGCAGTCATGGCCACTGGTCCACCATGCTGCCCTGTGATTGTTTACAGATGTGGCAAATCGAGGAAATATGGGAAAATGTGAAATTTTCCATTTTGATAGGAAGAGTTTTAAAAAATCTAAACAATGAGAAAATGCAGAGGGATCTGGGTGAATGAATCACAAGTTTGGAATGCAGTAACACAAACAATTGGGAGGAATGATGAAATATTATTGATTATTATGAGGGCAATTGATTACAAAAGTAGGGAGGTTATGCTTCAATTATACGTAGAACATAGGTATGTGAGGAATAAAAGGATGACTCGGGTATGTATCGGGCCAGTCAAAGATAGAAGTGGAAAGTTTTGTGTGGACCCTGTAGAGATTGGAGAGGTGCTAAACAAATATTTCTGGTCTGTTTTCACTCAGGAAAAGGAGAATATTGTAGGAGAGAAGAATGAGATACAGGATGTTAGGCTAGAAAACATTTGAGGTTAGTAAGGAGGGGGTGTTATCCATTCTAGGAGGAGTGAAAGTAGACAAGTCCCCTGGCCGGATGGGATTTATCGGAGGATTCTCTGGGAAGCTAGGGAGGAGATATTGGAGCCTTTGGTCTTGATCTTTGAGTCGTCATTGTCTACAGGTTTAGTACCAGAGGACTGGAGGATTGCAAATGTTATGCCCTTGTTCAAGAAGGGCAGTAGAAATGACCCAGGTAATTATAGACAAGTGAGCCTTATATTTGTTGTAGGAAAAGTTTTAGAAAGGATTATAAGAGAGGATTTATAATCATCTAGCAACCAACAATTTGATTGCAGATAGCCAACATGGTTTCATCAAAGGCAGGTCATGTCTCACAAACCTCATTGACTTTTTTGAGAACATGACCAAGCATGTGGATGAAGGCAGGGTAGTTGATGTGTGTACATGGACTTCCACTAAAATCTTTGATAAGGTTCCACATGGTAGGCTGTTTGAGAAAATGCATAGGCATGGAATTGAGGGTGATTTAGCAGTTTGGATTAGAAACTGGCTTTCTGTAAGAAGGCAGTGAGTGGTGGTTGATGGAAAATATTCAGCCTGGAGTTTGGTGACTAGGGTGTGCCAGAAGGATCTGTTTTGGGACCACTGCTGTTTGTCATTTTTATAAATGACTTGGGCGCAGGCAAAGGTGGATGGGTTAGTAAGTTTTCAGATGACACTAAAGTCGGTGGAGTGGTGGACAGTGTGGAAGAATGTTGCAGGTTGCAGGGCGATTTGGATAAATTGCAGAATTGGGCTGAGAGGTGGCAAATGGAGTTCAATGCAGCTAAATGTGAGGTGATTCACTTTGGGAAGAATAACAGGAAGGCAGAAAACTGGGTCAATGGAAAGATTCTTGGTATTGTGGATGTGCAGAGGGATCTTGGAGTCCGTGTACGTAGATCCCTGAAAGTTGCCACCCAGGTTAATATTGCTGTTAAGAATGCATACGGTGTGTTAGGTTTTATTGGTAGAGGGATTGAGTTCTGGAGCCGTAATGTCATGCTGCAACTAAACGAAATGCGATTGTGGCCGCACTTTGAATATTGTGTACAGTTCTGGTCGCTCCATTACAGGAAGGATGTGGAAGCATTGGAAAAAGTGCAGAGGAGACTTAACAGGATGTTGCCTGGTCTGGAGGGGGAATGTCTTATGAGGAAAGGCTAAGAGACTTGGGTCTGTTCTCATTGGAAAGAAGAAGACTAAGAGGGGATTTGATAGAGACATATGAGATGCTCAGAGGATTAGATAGGGTAGACAGTGAAGGTTTTGTTTCCTAACATGACGACATCAGCTTGTATGAAGGGCATAGCTGCAAATTGAGGGGTGATAGATTTAAGACAGGTGTCAGAGACAAGTTCTTTACTCAGAGTGGTAAGGGCATGGAATGCCCTGCCTGCCAATGTCGTTATCTCAGCCACATTAAACAATATTTGGATAAACACGCGGATGATGATGATGATGAACTTCCTCTTCAGCAAGTTTCTGTGCATTAACTTAGTGTTATTTTCTGCAATTAATTTCTTTGCCCGAGACCTTTATCAAGCTGCGAGCTCATCTCACTACTGCTGCTGAGCATGTGTTCCTTAAACTCATTTCTTCAACAGATTTGTATGATGCCTCCTTTGACATCTCCACAGCCTCTACTTCTGGGATTTTCTTCGAAGCAACTGCGAATCCAAATCAGTCTTTCATCCGCTTTAGAACCGAAGTTTCCAAACAAGTTATAATGAGCCTTTGCAATCCTGAGCGAACTTGACAGGGTAGATGCTACATTAATGGTTCCTGTAATGGGGAGATGAGAACTAGGGAACACAGTTTAAAAATAGGGTTCTTTTTCTCCTCTCCATCATAAGTAAAAATGTTCTTCTCAGTGTTGAGAGTCTTTGGACACTCTTACCTCGAGTGTGGTAGAGGCAGCTTCATAGATTAGTTTTAAGACAAAGGGAGGTAGATTCTTGACTGAAAAGAACAATTTGAGGGTTATCTGGTGTAAGTGATAATAAATAGTTGCAACCTCAAAGAGATAAACCATTATCTTAAGTGGCAAAGCAGGATTGAGTGTTGGCATAGTCAACTGGTTATATAATATCATCTTTTGTCAGTAGCTTGGAGTCACAATTTCAAGATTATTAGCAAGAGAGCTAGGAGTGGGATGAGAAGAAACTTTAGTCAGGGTTGTTTGGATTTGGAATGTGCTTCCTGGGACAGTGGTGGAGGCAGATTCCATTGGAGGTTTCAAAAGAGAGTTGGATATATATTTGAAAGTGATTAAATTAGAGGGCTACAGAGAGAAGGCTGGAGACTGGGACTGGCAGGGAGCTGGTACAGACATTGAGTTGAATGGCTTCCTTCTGCACTGTAAAATTTGATGATTCCATCATTTTAAAATTCTACATATGACTTTATAAGGCCTCTTTTGTAGACGATGTGTATTTTAAAACTTTCTAAATCCTCCATCAGTCTACCTGATATAGTTCCAAATTGTTAATTAAACAAAAGTGAAATTCCTTGAACAAGTTTAAACTGTAATCATTTAATGTGATAAAACCAGGACATTGGAAAGTCACGTTTAACTGGTAATTTATCATGTTACTGTTCAAGATTGGCAGATGAAAGCTTTGGTATTTGTTTTTCCTATGAGATTGCTGACCTCTTTCAGCAACTTGACTTTCAAGCATGTTATTTAGTATTGACTGCTTATTTTATCATTAAGCGATATTAAGGTTTCATTGGTAATGGAGCACAGGTTTTGAAAGGTCATTTCAATTTACTAGCTCTTTAATCTAAAGAAATATATAGTCCTCTGTTGTGACCAGTTTCATTTGCTGCTCATTCACTCTCTTTGCCAAATTTCCCTAACTCATCTAACTCACAACATGGTCCATTGCTTTTGTTTCCTCGTTTGTTCCCTTGTCAATAATGTCAATTCTTTCCCTTTTTCTTGCCTATTTTAGTGTTTTGTCTCCTTAATAGATTCATTTTCACAACTTTCATAAAGGATTTTTGTCCCCTTTTATTCTCACCTATTTAGTCTTCTCATCTCAGCTCTGTGTCTCTGCCTTTCGTTCCTGTGCTGTCTCTCCATCTCTTTTTCTGTCTTTCATACCCACTTTTAAGTTGTTTCTGTGCCCTCACCCATTTGTCTAAGTTGTAGAATTATTAAGTATTACTGAAATCAATGAAAATGAGGATTCCCAGTTGGACTCTGTCCATAAGTAAATCAGAGCGGTTATATATGTTGTTATTTCTGTATATTTTTCTGATAGTCTGACCCTCCTCAATCCACCACCTTCATTGGATGTGGGGTTGCTGGCAAAGCCAAAATTTCTTGCCCATCCCTGAATTTCCCCTATGATGGTGGTGGTGAGATACTGCCTTGATCTGCAGCCCATGTGGCGTTTAGGCATATGCATGGTGCTGTTAGGGAAGAATTTCCAGGATTTTGATGCAGTGACAGTGAAAGAACAATGATGTAATTCTAGCTCTGGTTAATGTAAGACTTCAAGTGGAACTTGCAGCTGGTGTTTCAATGTATCCACTGTACTTTCTTCTAGGTGATTTGGAAGTGTGGGTTTGTAAGATGCTGTTGGAAGAGCACTAGAGTATTGTGGCAGTGCATTCTGTATGGCTGCCATTGGTGGTGAATGGAGTGGATGGCTATCTTATGTCAGATGGTGTTGAGCTTCACGTGTTACTGAAGCCACAGCCACCCGCGCAGTATGCTATCATGCTGTTCACTTGTGCCTTGTAAACTGAAAGCAGACATTTGGGAGCTGGCACTTGAGTTACTTGCCTTAGAATTCTCAATCATATTTGTGTAACCACAGTATTTAAATGGCTTGTCCAGTTCAGTTTCTGGTTGATGGTAAGCCCCAGGATCTGGATTAGTGGTGCTGGAAGAGCACAGCAGTTCAGGCAGCATCCAAGGGGCTTCGAAATCGACATTTTGGGCAAAAGCCCTTCATCAGGAATTGTTTTTACCTCGTAAACCCCAGGATGTTGATGGTAGGGACTCAATGGTATTCCCATTTATCATCAACAGGGGTTAGTGAGACTTACTGGCAGTGTTCATTGTCTGGCAGTTGTGTACCAGAAATGTCACTTGACTTTTATTAGCTCAAGTCTGAATGCTGTCCAGGTCTTAATGAATGTGGACACGGACTGTTTCAGTGTCTGAAGAGTTGTGAATGGTGCTAACACTGCAAGTTTATAAGTGAACAGCTGGCTTTGATGGATCAAAGGTCATTGATGAAAAGCTGGAGAGGGTTGTGAATGGTCTCTTCTTGAATAAGGCTATCATGAGGTCAGGAGCTAGGTGACCCTGGTGGTTTTGATGGTGTATGCTGTTGAAAAAGGCAAATGGTGAGTGGGCTTTGGTACTAATTTGAGTAATTGGAAGGGCAATGGAGAGATGAATAGCTGGATCATCCCACAGGAAAGCCAGCTTGAGTTTGAAATAGTAGAGCAGAATTGTTCAGAGTGAACAGTACAGAAGGTCTGATGTGGACATGCGAGTGTTGGACTGGGATGGACAAGGTCAGAAGTCACACGACATCAGGTTATAATCCAACATTATTTGAAATCACCAGCTTTCGGAGCACTGCCCCTTCGTCAGGTGAAGTATAGAAGGTGACCACTGCGAATTGAATCTACACTAATTCTCTTGACAAGCAATCCAGTTACTCCCATGTTGCTAGTCTTTCTCCATATCTTTGTAACCCGTTCTCCTTCATGAAATTATCCCATTCTGTTTTGAAAGGCATAGATGAATCTGTATCCACCACCTGTTAGGCTGGGCATACCAAATACAGATGTGTGTGCACGTAGGATATTTTTATTTTCCTTGTGTTACTTGATTATTTTTAAACCCAAATTCTTTCTTTTTAATTATTGACCTTTCAGAAACTATTTATCTGTTTACTGTGGCCTTTGAGCAGAGAAAGTGACCTTTCATCCTTGGAACCATTGTAGAAAATTCTTCTGTCACTTTCAAGCCTTCACATCCTTTCTAGATGTTGTGCTCCGAATTGGGCGCAAAACATTTGCTGGGTTTGAACCTTTGAACTTGTGCTTAATATAAATTTGACATAATTTCCCAGTTTTTGTAGTCTGTGGCCCTATTTGTAAAGCCCAATATTCAGTAAGCTGTTTTTTGTTTTCTTAACCTGTCCCGCCACTTCAAAGATTCGTGCACAAGCATCTTTAGGATTCTCTCTCTTAGATTGCAACCCACCCCTTTAAAATTGCACTAGTTATTATGTATTGATTCTTCTGACAAAAATTACCTCAATTTTTTGCAATATGGCGACCCATTTCGGCAGCTGATGATTTGAAATCACTGTGTTAAGTATTCCTGAAAAAGACATATTGTTGAAGCTTGTCATTTTTCACTGATCAGGACAATTTTCAAGAAGAACCAAAGTTAATGGAAAACAAAGTTGGAAACAATCATGACGTTTAAATTGTGCTTCTTAAAAAAAAAAATTGTGGATTGAAAAGAGAGAACTTATTGAAACCAGTAACTTATGAGGATTGCTGTATGTTTTGGAAAAATGAATCAGTTGGCAGTTATGGCAAGCATTGTTTATGTTGCTGTTTGAATATGCAGAGTATTTGAAGTGAGGTTGCAGACAAACTAGAGATGAGGGTGTGTACAAATGATGCTGTGATAGGAATCAGTCGTGAATTAGTCCATAGACTAGTGACCAGTTATCAATGACTGCCACCTTTACGATTGTTCTAAAGTGATAATAGAATCCTGTTACTTGGAGGTTAAAATAAAAGTTTCACCAGTGCAATTTATTTCTGCACAATAAATTTAAATAATTATCAACTCTTGTGTTTTGAAATTACTAATGTGTGAATTTCCATATGGACAAGTTTGGGAAAGAAAGTTTAATTCCAGTGATTCTTGTTTAACTCAGTTGAATTCTAGTTTGTGACTTTGATGCCAGTGGTAGAATTCTGTATCTGGAAGCCATAGCTGAGTAGTTTTGAGCTGGTCTCTGAAAATGTTACAAACACAGTAGCTCAGGTGACTTAGTAAAAAGAATAAAGACTGTAATGTTTCATTATTCTGTACTTTTGGTTGTGGAGTGAAATGAGGTGAGAACTAGATTTAAAGCCAAGATTTATTGAAGGATTGCTGCACTTTTTCTAAAGCAAATTATAGACTCATCGAGCTGTACACGTGGAAACAGATCCTTTGGTTCAACTTGTCCATGTTGACCGGATATCCTAAATAAATCTAGTCCCATTTGACAGCATTTGGCCCAAAACCCCTCTTAAACCCTTCCTATTCAGATATCCATCCAGATGCTTTTTTTAATATTGTAATCACACCAGCCTCCTCCGCTTCCTCTGGCAGCTTATTCCATATGTGCACCACTTTCTGTGTGAAAAAGTTGCTCCTTAGATCCATTTTAAATCTTTTTCCTCTCACCTTCAACCTATGCCTTGGAGGAAAGACTTTGTTTATTTACCAAATCCATGCCCCTCATGGTTTTATAAACCTTGATGCTCCAGCGAAAATAGCCCCAGCCGATTCAGTGTCTCCCCATAGCTCAAACCCTCCAACCCTGGCAACATTCTTAGTAAACTTTTTCTAAACCCTTTCAAGTTTCACAACATCCTTCCCATAGCAGGGAGATGAAAATTGAATGCAGAAGTGGCCTAACCAATGTCCTGTACAGCCACAACTCCTACCTCCTATATCCAATGCATTGTACAATAAAGGCAAGCATGCAAAACGCTGACTTCACTATTCTATCTACCTGGGACTTCACTTCTAAGGAACAATGACCTGCACTCTGTAAGTGTTGTTTACATAGCTATTGGTTCAAGCAGTGGAGAAACCCCAGTTAGAGATGAGGTCAAGTCAGGAGACTCTGTAAGAATGAAGATTTGGTTGGCAGCAGGCATCCGATTTCTCATAATCAGTTTCTGGAGGCTGTGGCTTTTAATTGATGTCATACATCTTTGTAAGTGAGAACTAGTCACCCTGTGCTTCCTGCAAAAAATGAATGTACCTGAAAAAGGAAGATCAAGAAGCAGTATTCTGATCAGAAGGATCATCTCACTAAATCCTTTGGCTAGGGGTCACTGAACTGCCTTACCAGTCTTTCTCTCCATACATAACGTCCATTTGTTGTAATGTATGCATGTGTAAAAAGGATTTTGAGTGGATTATTAATATTGAACATTTTTAAGTACTGGGGATAGAAGGGCTTGATTTCTAGTGTGCTAGCCCATAAAGATGTAACAAAAGGTTTTATAATTTTGGATTTTCTCTGCAGTTTATTTTGTAGCCCAACTTGTACTTGACAAGAATGCTATCTCTTTCTCTTTCGCTCCATCCCTCCCTCTCTCCCCCACACCCCCTCTCTTGCTCTCTGTCCTTTTTCCTCTTCTTCTGTTTCTCTCACCTCGGGATGTCCACACTGTTCTCGGTATGTGTATCTATCCCTGTTCCCCCTCTCTCGCTCCCTCCCCCTCTCTTCTTCCCATCTCCCGTTCACCCCTTGCACCCCCTTTACCGCACCTCCCTCATTGTTTTCTGCAACCCCCCCCCCTCCTAATGTACAGTTGATTTTGTAATGTTTCTGCTGCTGATTTTAATATTGTGGTGTTGCCTGTAGGCCTCTAACATGAAGTTGTGGACATTATTTTAAAATTTTGTGCTCATTTGAGCAGCGGCATTCAGATAGAAATATTATATCTCAAAACCAAGGTCATTGTATAAGAGGGCATTTAAAGCTGTTCAGCACTGGGTTTGAGTACCTGTGCAAATGTTTCAACCATTGATACCCCTAATTCAGAAGAGTATTGGTGCAGTTTTGAAGTTATTTTGTATTAAGTGTTGATTTTTTTAGTTTAATGGGCGAGATATGTTTCATTACAAGAGGAATTTTTATTCACTTGATGTTTATGAATGCACTACTTACGACTATTAAAGCTCAGTTGCAACTTCAAAAAAATGCCCTCTACACTGTTCTTTCACAGCTTTTCACCCTTGCAAATTGTGTTCTAGCTTGTTTCTGTAACTAATTTGGATCTTTTATAGAGATTCAGGCTTGGCCAAACTCTCCATTATTCAGTTGAAGAATTAGCTATTTGCCATTTTGCTCCCATTAGGTGTCAGTGGCTTGCTAGAAAAATGTCAAGTTGGTGTTTGGAAATCAGAGCTGAAATTTTTAGCCAGCTGGTGGTGGATTAACAGCAAGAGTGGAAGCATGGATGTGTGTTTTTTTTGGGTTAGGCACCTATGCCCATTGGAGCTCTCCCCTCTTACGTATTTAACCCTGCAGATTGGACTAACCTGTAAGTCCAGCTCTAACGTTGCTCATTATTGGGATTGCTTCAGTTTTAGCAATGAACACTTCTGCCAGTTGTGCTGCTGGGACGACACCTGCTGACCATTTGATTGGCGAGGGACTCCTCTCCAATAGAAGCAGAATTCCACCTCAAGCCAATTAAAATTGGTTGCTGGATGAACCTACCTAGTTTAGCTGGGTTCACCAATACTGAGGGATCCCCCAGGTAAATTTGATTTCTTTCTTCCTGTTTAAACTGTCTGGAAATGAACTTGAATCAATAATCAACTGAGTTGGAGACAGGACTATTACCACTGAATGAAGACACTCAGAGTTACCGTTGTTACAGAAGGCCATTGGCCCATCATGTCTGCACTGGCTCTCTGAACATTTTAACTTAATGCACATGTCCTGCCCATTTGCCCTGTAACCCTGCACATTGGATGATATTCTAAAATTAGCAATAATGCCCTCTTGAATGCCTTAATTGAACCTGTCTCCACCATTTTTATTTAGGAAGTGCGTTCCAGGCTCACTGTGAAAAAGTTCATTCTACCCTCTTACTTTGTTCTATTTACAAAAGGGAATTTTCTGCCTGTTTACTTCATCCAGGCTCAAGATCTTGAAAACTTTTATTAAATCTCCTCTTTGCCTTCTTGCCGAGAAAAATAATCCCAATTCTGTATTGTATCTGAAGGGTCTCATTGCTGGAACTATTCACGGAAACCTATTCTGCACTCTCTCCAGTGCATTCACATCCTATTATATGGAATCCAGACCTGCACATATTACTTCAGTAATGGTCTAACCAATAACCTATTTAAGTTTGTCATTCAGCTCCCTGCTTTTGCACTCTGTACTTAATCCTTTCTTAACAGCAATCACTATCTGCCCTGCTGCCATTTAAAGACCTGTATACATATACACCAGGGTTTCTCTGCTCGTGCACACCCTTTAGAATCATACCCTTTATTTTATACTATCTCTTCATGTTTTTTATATCAAAGTGCATCTCTCACTTTTCTACATTAAACTTTATCTGCCACTTGTCTGCCCACTCCACCCATGTAAATGTCCTTTTTGAAGTTTTCCACGATAGCCAGTTCTGATTAAGATTCTCACTTTTTTTTGTCATCTGCTAACTTTAAAATTGTCAAACATTGCAGGGCATGGGCAATAAGTTAAAATCCTCAGAGAGCCAGTGCAGGCATAATGGATCAATGGCCTCCTCCCGCACCCTAACAACTGTGGCTCCATGTGTCTTCTATCAGTGGTAATAGTCCTGTCTCTAAGTCAGTTGCTTATTGATTTAAGTCCCAATCCAGACAGTGTAAGCAGGAAGAAAGAAATTAAATTTATTTATGGGTTCCCTTGGCATAACTGTTGATGGTGATCCCAGCTAAGCCTATGTCTCTGCACATCAACATCACAGTCATTTATATTATCAGGAAAAATGAAGTTTCCAATGCTGAACTCTGGGAACTCCATAACAAATTTTTCAGCCCAAACAATGCCCATTAAGTTATGTCTGTTTCCTATCAGTCAACCAGTTTAGTATCCACAATGCTACTGTCCCTTGTATTTCGTGACTTAAACTTTTCTCTCTAGTCTGTTGTGTGGCACTGTATTGCGTGCCTTTTGGAATTTTATGCACGTCCACAGCCTTGACCTCATCAACCCTCTGTTACTTCATCAAAAAGTCTCCAGGACATTAAGTGGACATGAGTTTGTCTTATCAAATCCATGCTGAATTCTAATGAATCAACCCACATTCTTTCTGTAACTTTATTTCTATCCTCAATAATTGTTTCCAGAAATGATCCCTACCACCTAAGTTAGGCTGACAGGCTAACCATCGACATTTAAGCCAGGGATCCGATGGATAAATTTAATTTCTTCCTGCTGAGACAGTCCAGATTAAGACTTAAATCAATAAGCAACTGACTCAGAGACAAGGGCCATTAGCACTGAATGAAGACACTTAGAGCTACAGTTGTTATGGTGCAGAAGGAGACCATTGCCTCTTAATGCCTGCACTGGCTCTCTGAATATTTTAACTCATTGCCCAAGTCCTGCAATTGCCGACCAATCTCTGTGACCTCTTTTGAACAAGGACATAATGTTTGCAATTCTTCATCTCTCAAGCACCAGCCAAGACACACACTTTCCTTTTAATATTGCTCTTTAACTGAAATAATGAAAAAAAATGTTTGGTTCACTGTCAGGCAATGGGATTTCTATAATTTACAAGGACAACCTTTATGACGAGAACGAGGGTAGGTCAAATCAAGGACAGTAGTGGGAGACTGTGTATTGAGTCGGAAGAGATATGAGAGGTCTTGAATGAGTACTTTTCTTCAGTATTTATGAATGAGAGGAACCGTATTGTTGAAGAGGAGAGTGTGAAACGGACTGGTAAGCTAGAGGAGATACATGTTGGGAAGGAAGATGTGTTGGACATTTTGAACAACTTGAGGATAGATAAGTCCCCCGGGCCTGATGGGATATATCCTAGGATTATGTGGGAAGCAAGAGAGGAAATTGCATTACCGTTGGCAATGATCTTTTCGTCTTCACTGTCAATGGGGGTGGTACCAGGGGACTGGAGAGTGGCGAATGTTGTGCCCCTGTTCAAAAAAGGGAATAGGGATAACCCCGGGAATTACAGGCCAGTTAGTCTTACTTCGGTGGAAGGTAAAGTAATGGAAAGGGTACTGAGGGATAGGATTTATGAGTATCTGGAAAGGCACTGCTTGATTAGGGACAGCCAGCACGGATTTGTGAAGGGTAGGTCTTGCCTTACAAGTCTGATTGAATTCTTTGAGGAGGTGACCAAGTATGTGGATGAGGGTAGAGCAGTGGATGTAGTATACATGGATTTTAGTAAGGCATTTGATAAGGTTCCCCATGGTAGGCTTATGCGGAAAGTCAGGAGGCATGGGATAGAGGGAAATTTGGCCAATTGGATAGAAAACTGGCTAACCGGTCGAAGTCAGAGAGTGGTGGTAGATGGTAAATATTCAGCCTGGAGCCCAGTTACACGTGGAGTTCCGCAGGGATCAGTTCTGGGTCCTCTGCTGTTCGTAATTTTTATTAATGACTTGGATGAGGGAGTCAAAGGGTGGATCAGTAAATTTGCAGATGATACGAAGATTGGTGGAGTTGTGGATAGTGAGGAGGGCTGTTGTCGGCTGCAAAGGGACTTGGATATGATGCAGAGCTGGGCTGAGGAGTGGCAGATGGAGTTCAACCCTGCCAAGTGTGAGGTTGTCCATTTTGGAAGGACAAATAAGAATGCGGAAAACAGGGTTAACGGTAGGGTTCTTAGTGAGGTGGAGGAACAGAGGGATCTTGGGGTCTATGTTCATAGGTCTTTGAAAGTTGCCACTCAGGTGGATAGAGCTTGTAAGAAGGCCTATGGTGTATTAGCGTTAATTAGCAGAGGGATTGAATTCAAGAGTCGTGAAGTGATGTTGCAACTGTACAGGACTTTGGTTAGGCCACATTTGGAGTACTGTGTGCAGTTCTGGTCGCCTCACTTTAGGAAAGATGTGGAAGCTTTGGAGAGGGTGCAGAGAAGATTTACCAGGATGTTGCCTGGAATGGAGAATAGGTCATACGAGGATAGGTTGAGAGTGCTAGGCCTTTTCTCATTGGAACGGCGAAGGATGAGGGGTGACTTGATAGAGGTTTATAAGATGATCAGAGGAATAGATAGAGTAGACAGTCAGAAACTTTTTCCCCGGGTACAACAGAGTGTTACAAGGGGACATAAATTTAAGGTGAAGGGTGGAAGGTATAGGGGAGATGTCAGGGGTGGGTTCTTTACCCAGAGAGTGGTGGGGGCATGGAATGCGCTGCCTGTGGGAGTGGTAGAGTCAGAATCTTTGGTGACCTTTAAGCGGCAATTGGATAGGTACATGGATGGGTGCTTAAGCTAGGACAAATGTTCGGCACAACATCGTGGGCCGAAGGGCCTGTTCTGTGCTGTATTGTTCTATGTTCTATGTTCTATGTTCTAACCTGTCAGTAATGAGATATTTCCGAAAAGAGCGCAGCAATTACGAGTCGAAACTAAAGGTCAAAATCTTGACTTTTATTTAAGTGGGATTGTACATACAATTTTGAAAAGAACAGAATTTCAAAATCAAAGTGTGATACTTGATGAATGATAACTAAGAATGTTTGGTTTGTTCTGAAGTGTTCATATCAAATATGCACCAGACAGAATAGTACTTCCAAATGTGTCAAGTGAGACTTCTGAAATTTTCAAACCTGTAATGTGTCACTTTAATTATCACTGTTTTCACTATTTTTGTGCAGAAGTTCAGTCTTAATAGAGAAACATTGTTGATACTAGGTAAAAGATGCAAGGGGATTGTGAGAAGGAACTTTTTAACACATTGTGTGGTAAAGATTTGGAACTCGTGCCAACTTGGGTGGTGTAAGCTAGCATTTCAAAAGGAAATTGGATGGATATTTGAAGGCAATAAACCTGCAGGGCCATGTGAACAGAACAGGGGAAGAAGGTTAACTGTGCGGTTTTACAGGGCGAATGTAGACAACTGGTCCAAACAGCCTCCTGCAGACGACTTCATGACTGTATCCGAAGCTTTGAATTTCATGTTATACTGAAACATGATCTTAATTTGTACTTGAAATTTATCTTGAACAGAAAATACTTCAACTTCTTCCTGAGAAAATCAACAACAGATGGCAATTTCACAGCATAGGTAAGAAAAAGTGGTATATTTCTTTCATATTTGCAAATCGTGGAGCAATTTGTAAACTCTGCATGATTATGATAAGGTGTGATCTTTACTCAAATTAATTTTTCTCCCTGTAATTTATACAGTGTTTTATCTTTTAAGGTCGCAAGTTACATTTTCTTAAATGGCATTGACTATATGCAACATAAATGTCTGTAGTTGATTTTTGTTAATGTAGAATACTAACATTCATTTGGGAAAGTTTGCATAAAGCATTGGTGCAGTTCATTTATTTTAGTCCCTCAATGTTGGTTCTAACCTTTTAGCTTTTCATAATCCTATTATTTTTGGTTTCCTTCTTGGTTACATCCTTCCTTTACTTTCATAATCTCTATAATGCAGACCAAAGTTGTTTTGTTTCCTATTTCCTTTTTGTAATTCATATCACATGCCTTTATGACATTAAAACCATTACAATCTCTTGTAAAATGCAATTTTAGGATTTTGAAGAGGAATTTAAAATATTAACTTATTTTCATGTGGCAAATATGAATGTGTGACCACCTTGGTGCTTATTTTCACTTGGATTTAATATTGTCTTTATTGGCTTGAGTCTTTTTCTGTTTTTCCAGGTTTTTCATTAATTGTTGAGTTGCTCCAGTGAATGGTGGATTAACAATAGATGTGACAAAATAAATTCTATTTGGAATTAATGGCTAGGGCAAAGGGCCCAGAGGTTATATTTTACATCAGGAAGACATCTGTAGAGTGAACCTTTACAGAGGAGTTAATAGAAATTTTAAATGTATTTGAAATTTAAGATGTAGCATGTCGCATGGTGTTTCAGAGAAGTTTAATTGGACAAAAATTGGCTTTCTCTTACTTGCTAGATCGCTCCCACTAACCACCACCTACTCCCTTGTTTGCATCAGCCTTCTTAGTCCTTCCCAGGGGCTCTGCTGAAGGAAGGTGTTTGAGAGAGGGAGTGTCAAGCAGAGGAGGGGCTGTGGAAGACCAGTGGGCAAAAGCAAGTGTAAAGACTTGTGGATTTTTGGGCCATTTAGGTTCAAGACGACTAAAAGGTATTTAAGTGTAAAAATTGCAGTTCAGGAATGTAATCCACCTTTAGGTAGTAGACTGGAAGTAAGTAGCGACAGCTAGCAAGTGGAATTTTGGGCCACTTGGATTCGAGACAACCAGTTAGTCTCCAATGTAAAAAAAATTGTAGTGAGCAATGTAACCTCTCTTTAGTATATGGTATCTTATGGGAAATGTTTAAAATTTTAGCACTTTTATTTAGCTTATCTTTTTTTTATGAGCGCAAGCAATAAACAAGGGATAGCAAGGTAATTGAGAGTGAATATAAATAACTAACAAAAGTTTCATGAAGATTATCACTGGTAGTTATTTTAAATGAATTGTTACAGTCAAAATCAGTTAAAAAGTGCAATTGTAATTTGAGGAAAAATAAGAAAGTAAATTCAATGTGTTCAAACTGGATTAGATCACACTTGGCATATTATGTACAACGAAAGATTGTGGCTCTATTTAAAAAAAAATTCTATTATCCTAATTGACAGTCACTATTTTTTAATACACACACTTGACTAAAGGCTTAGTCAAACAGGTGGCTAATGATTCTATTAGATTTAAAATAGTGATGGAAAAGGGTAGACCAGATCTAACTGTTGAAGTTCTAAATTGGACGAAGCTAATTTTGACTCTATTAGCGAGAATTTTCAAAAGCTGATTGGGGCAGTTGTTCGCAGGTGAAGGGGCGGTTGGAAAATGAGATTACAAAAGTCCAGGAATAACAGTATATTCCTGTTAGGAGAAAGGAAAAGCTGGTGGGAATAGAGAATGCTGGATGACTAGAGAAATTGAAGTTTTGGTTAAGAAAAAGAAGGAAGCATATGTCAGGTATAGACAGGAGAGATTGAGAGAATCCTTGGAAGAATATAAATGCAGTAAGTATCTACTTAAGAGGGAAATCAGGAGGACAAAAAGGGGGCATGAGGTAGCTTTGGCAAATGCAGTTAAGGAGAATCCAGAGATTTTATAAATATTTTAAGGACAAAAGGGTAACTAGAAGAGAATAGGGCCCCTCAAAAATCATCAGTGCAGGCTATGTGTTGAGCTACAGGAGATGGGGGAGATACTAAACAAGTATTTTGCATCAGTGTTTACTGTGGAAAAGGGCATGGAAGAAAAGAATGTGGGGAAATAGATGGTGATATCTTGAAAAATGCCCATATGACAGAGGTGGTGGTGCTAGATATCTTGAAACACATAAAAGTGGATAAATCCCCAGGACCTGATCAGGTGTACCCCAGAACTGTTTGGGAAGCTAGGGAAATGATACTGGGTCTCTTACTGAGATATTTGTATCATCGATACTCTCAGGTGAGGTGCCGAAAGACTGGAGATTGGCTAACATCGTGCCACTATTTAAGAAAGGAGGTAAGGAAAAGCCAGGGAACTATAGACCAGTGAGCCTGACATTGGTGGTGGGCAAGTTGTTGGAGGGAATCCTGAGGGACAGGATTTACGTGTATTTGGAAAGGCAAGGAATAGTCAGCATGGCTTTGTGCGTGGGAAATCATGTCTCATGAACTTGATTGAGATTTTTGAAGAAGTAACAAAGAGGACTGATTAGGGCAGAGCAGTAGATGTGATCTGTATGGACTTTGGTAAGGCGTTTGACAAGGTTCCCCATGGGAAACTGATTAGCAAGGTTAGATTTCATGGAATACAGGGAGAACTAGCCATTTGGATACAGAACTGTCTCGACGATAGACGACAGAGGGTGGTGGTGGAGGGTTGTTTTTCAGACTGGAGGCCTGTGATCAGTGGAGTGCCACAAGGATCGGTGCTGGATCCACTGGTTTTTGTCATTTGTATAAATAATTTGGATGTGAACTAGGAGGTATAGTTAGTAAGTTTGCAGATGACACCAAAATTGGAGGTGTACTAGAAGTGAAGAAGGTTACCTCAGATTACAGCAGGATCTTGATCAGATGGGCCAATGGGCCAAGAAGTGGCAGATGGAGTATAATTTCGATAAATGTGAGGTGCTACATTTTGGAAAGGCAAATGAGGGCAGAACTTAAACACTTAATGCTAAGCTTCTCAGGAGTATCTCTGAACAAAGAAACTTTGGAGTGCTGGTTCATAGTTCCTTGAAAGTTGAGTCGCAGGTAGATTGAATAGTGAAGAAGGCATTTGGTATGCATTCCCTTATTGATCAGAGCACTGAGTATATGATTGGAAGGTCATGTTGCGTTTGTATAGGACATTTGGAATATTGCATGCAAATTTGGTCTCCGTCCCATCGGAAGGCTGTTGTGAAACTTGAAAGGGTTCAGAAAAGCTTTACAAGGATGTTGCTAGGGTTGGAGGATTTGAGCTACAGAGAGGGGCTGAACAGGCTGGGGCTGTTTTTCCTGGAGCATTGGAGGCTGAGGGGTGACCTTAGAGGTTTACAAAATTATGAGGGGCATGGATAGGGTAAATAGACAAAGTCTTTTCCCTGGAGTGGGGGAGTCCAGTACTAGAGGGCATAGGTTTAGGGTGAGAGGGGAAAGTTATAAAAGGGACCTAAGGGCAACTTTTTCATGCAGAGGGTGATGCGTGTATGGAATGAGCTGCCAGAGGAAGTGGTGGAGGCTGGTCCAGTTACCGCATTTATAAAGCTTCTGGATGGGTATACGATTGGGAAGGGTTTGGAGGGATATGGGCCACGTGCTGGCAAACGGGACTTGATTAGGTTAGGATATCTGGTCGGCATGGATGAGTTGGACTGAAGGGTCTGTTTCCGTGCAGTACATCTCTATGACTCTATGATTCTAGTGAAGATTGTGAAAGGGTGAGACGAGGGTACTTTCAGGAACAAACTTTGAGATTTGGTAAGATATAGCTGAGGACTGAGCTGCCTATAGTGGAATGCAAAGAATAGAGGTATACGAGAGGTCAGAAGTGCGAGAAAGAAACTTTCTTTCTTTGTATTGTGATAACTTGAATAAAATGATATCATGTGTTGGTGTCACAATATGATGAAGCAATTTATGTACGCTTACAATATGAGATTAACCGAAGACCTGAAAGTATAGGGAATTAGGATTTAAAATCTCTCTCCAAGAACTGTTAAGTTTCAGCACCAGTAAAGAAGACTACTATTGTAAAATAACTGAAATTGGTAGAACAGTATTCTCTTAGGGCAATCAGAGGAGAAACCTGATGTAAACCTTGTTGTTAAAATATTTTTGCAGCTCTGTAAATGCGCAAAACTGTTTCCTTCTAATGTGTGACTGTATGGTTTGGGGAAAAGGTTGGTGAATTGCTTCTGCAATTTTTGAGGTTGAGCTCAAGAACTCAGGTTCCACTAAGGACACACACACAATTCAGGCTGACTTTCCTCTGTAGACCTGAAGAACTGTTGTTGCAAGTGCTACCTTGGATAAGGCATTAAACTGTTCACTTGAATATTCAAGATCTTGTGGCACGAGTTAGAGAAGAATGAATGGTTCTTGGCTACATTTTCCTTATCATGAAAATCAGAAAAACATGGACTTTTAATTCTTTAATTGAGTACTTGTGATTCATTGTTACAGACAGATTGGCTCCTGTGCTTGTTGACTTAACAAACATGACTGCATTTTATAAGGCAGTAGATGTGAAGTCTCGATGTTTTCTGATCACCTGTTTTTTAAAAAATCTATTTTTTCTAATCAACCTGTTCAGAGATGTTATTGTACACCTCTGGAGCAGGTAGGAATTGAACCTGAGTTTCCTGGTCAGGGGTAGGGACACTATTGTGCCACAAGAGGGCCCTGTCATCCTGTTCTTAGATGCTATTACAACCTCTGGAGCAGTAGGAACTCAACTGGCATCCTATCTCAGAGATAGGGACAGATGCCAATGAGCCACATGAGTCTCTGTGCAGCCCTTATGCTTGAGGACAAGACAGATGTCGACATGTAACTGTTGATTGAAATCAGGGCAATATAATGTGGATACTCGAAATCTGAAGCCAACAAAAAATGCTGGAGAAACTTGGCAGTTCTACAGCATCTGTGGAGAGTGGAACAAAGTTGATTGAAAATTGACTAAAAATTGAAAGCTGGGTAGCCACTGAAAGAATTTCTTCAGACGAGCAGAAATGAGAAATATGTACTCCAGGGACCTTTTGAGTTCAGTTTTTCTGTACATACATAAATGATTTGAACATGAATATTGGAGGTAGGGTGGAAAAAATGCAGATGATGATAGATGGGACAATATATCTAATATGAGAGAACTTATTAAGATATAGAAAGGTACAAATAAGCTTACAGAGTTGGAAGATAAATGGCAAACAAAATTTGGTATGGTGAATTGTGAGACTGTCCATTTTGATAGAATTTTTTAAAAAAGGTTCCTTTGATGAGTACTCAGCAAAGACATTTGAGAATACTGATGCATTAAATGCCAAAAGTATCAATACCTGCTGATAAGGCCTTAAAAGGTTATGGAGTTCATTTCTAGACGAACAAATACACCACAGGCAGGTAATGTTTAATTCAAGCAGACCTTTGGCAACTGCACCCTGGGTTTATGCCAACTGGGTTAAGTCACCTGTTCATGCGCTCTAGATGCTGTATGACTTGGTAACATTGAGGTACTTGATCAGGTGACTCTAAATACAAACTACTTGTTTCTTGTTATGGATAAATGAACTAAGGATTACTTGTTTCAGGCACTTTATTCCTTTTGTATTTAAACAAGGTTTCAGCCAGGCTTGGCACGAGTTGTTTAGTATTTTTCTGCCTTGTTACTTCTGTTGCTCGTTAAACCAAAAAGTTGATCTTAGATGGTCAGAATTGATTTTCTGTCAATTCTATCAGGAGAATAGAATACATTGTCAAAATGCCACTGGTTTTTAATATAAACAAGTTATCAACTATTCAGAACATCAACAGTTTCTGACAACTATTTACATCACTTAAGTGGATATTAAAACATTCAAATGAAGACAGTCAGTGATGTTTGATCTATGCTCGATTCAGCCTGGAGCATTTAGCATGTCAACACTCAGCACATCTGCCAGGCAGTACCTCAGCTGGTGTCAATGCAAATGAGTGAAATGGCCTCATGGTTGAGCTTTGCCTTGGTTTTATTGTGCTTATTCATCAAATAGGCACTGGATACTTAATTTTGTCAACAGTAAATAAGCTCAATGATTAATGTATTTTTGTCGTACTGATTGAAACGTTGACATTGTCTGGGATGCATAGAAGTTCCTGCCGTTCTTTGACGGTGCTGCGTTCACCTGATTAGGCAGATAATATTTCAGTTTAATGTCTCATTGCAAATTATTGCACCTTTGACAAGATAGCAATACGTCAGTGGTTCAAGTGCCAGTATACACTATGTGCTCAGTTTCTGGAATTACTTCTTGAATTTACAATTTTCTGACTTTGCTAGGTTTATCATAATTGCAACAGGTACAGTGGCTCAGTAGTTAGCACGGCTGCCTCAGCTCCAGGGATCTGGGTTTGATTCGACCTGTGGGCTTTGTGGAGCTTGCATGTTTTCCCTGTGTCTGCCTGGGTTTCCTCTGGGTGTTGTAATGTCCAAAGGTGTGCAGGCTATCTGGATTGGCCATCCTAAATTGCCCATAGTGTCCAGGGATGTGCTAGATAGGTCAATGGGGATAAGGAACGGGGTTTGTCTGGGTGGGATGCTCTTTGGAAGGTTAGTGTAGACCGAGCATCTGCAGTCCTCACTTCCTCCTCGATGGGTTGAATGGCCTACTTCCATAATACAGGGTTTCCATGAGTGTTTAATAGTTGCCCATTTTCATCCTGGCTCCTCTACCTTCTAATAATTTTTTTTTAGTATTTGGTGTCAAATTTTGATTAGTTAGCAAGAAATTCAGAAGGTTGGTGTGGACTTGTTGGGTCGAAGGACCTGTTTCCATACTGTAGGGAATCAAATCTAATCTTAAAATAAAATCTTTTGAAGGATATTTTTACGTTTTTAATTATGTCTGGAGAGCAGTTTGCCCTTAACGATTTTCTATTCCTACTTTTAAAAAATTCATTCATAGGGTGTTGGTCTTGTAGCTATGCCCAAACTAGCACACACTGAGGAAGGGTGTATTTGCTTTGGAGAGAGTACACTTCGGTTCCCAGAGTGATACCTGAATTTAGATTAAGTTATGAGGTGAGCTTATGCAAATTAATTCTGTTTTCTCTAGAATCTAGAAAGTTAAGGGATGATCTAATTTAAATCTTCAAGATATTAACAGGAAAATGCGGGGTGGATAATTTTTTTCTTGCTGATTGTGAGTTTCTAGAATTAAGGGGCATAGTCTAAAAATTAGGGTCAAACCATTCAGTAGAGATACACATGTAGGGTGGTCGAGGCTTAGAGCTGTCTTCCACGAATGACTGTTGATGTTTGATCAGTTGTTAGTTTTAAAGCTGAGACAAATTATTATTAAATGAAGGTCTCCAAGGTTGCGATCCAAAGGCAGGTATGTGAACTGAGGCCGTAGATCAACCATGATCTCATCGAATAGTGGAACAGGCTGGAGGCATTGAATGGCCTACTACTGTTCCTGTGTTTCTATTTGTTGCTCATTTCTAATGACACTTGAGAGAAGATGGCGGTGAGTGCCTTTTTGAACATCTGCAATCTACAGGTACACCCACAGTGCTGCTGAGGAGAGAGTTCCAGGATTTTGATCTCGCAGCTGTGAAGGAATAGCAATTTAGTTCATGAGCACCATTAGTAAGAAGGACTTTGCAGGTTTGGTTGGGTTTGTTCTTATCATTTCCTGTGCTTGGTTGGTGCCAGGGGACTATTTTTATTTTGTCATGAGATGTGGACATCATGACTAGGCCATATTTATTGCCCATCTTTCGTCAACCACATTGATCTGAAGTCGCATTTATGCCAGACTGTTAAAGACAGTAGATTTCCTTCTCAAAGGACATTAGTGAACCAGATGGGATTTTCTTGACAATTGGCTTCATAGTCATCATTAGACTCTTAGTTCCAGATTATTATTGGATTCAAATTCCACCATCTTCCATGATGGGATTCAAACCCAGATCCACAAAACACTACCTGGGTCGCTGACTTAATAGTCTATAAATATTACCATTAGACCATCATCTACCTAGAATTATAGTAATACAGCACGGAAACAGACTCTTCAGTCCAACCAGCTCATGCCGAACATAATCCCAAACTAAACTAATCCCACCTGCCTGCCATGCCCTCCAAACCTTTCCTATTCATGTAATTATCAAATATCTTTTAAACATTGTAATTGTACCCAGAATTTAAATGACTTCCTCAAGAAGTTGATTTCACATGTGAACGTCCTAATTGTAAAACAAAAAATTGCCCCTCACGTCTTGTTTTAATTTTCTCTCCTGTCACCTTAATGTGCTCCCTAGTCTTGAAATCCCCCATCCTCGGGAAAAGACAACTGCCATTAACTCTACCTATACCTCTCATTATTTTATAAATTTACATCAGGTCACCTCTCAACCTCCTATGCTCCAGTGGAAAAATGTCCCATCCTATCCAGCTTTTCTGTATACCTTCCATTCTCATCAACATATTGGTAAATCTCTTCTGAACTCTTTCGAGTGTTAACTATCTTTCTTATAACAGGGAGACCAGAACTGAGCACAGTATTCCAGAAGAGGCCTCACCAACATCCTGTACAACCTTAACATGACTTCCCAAGTCAAAGCATTGAGCAAGCGTGCCAAATGCCTTTTTAACCACCCCTGAATATATGTGATACAAACTACAAAGAATTATATATCTGAACTCCTAGGTCCCTCTGTTCTACATCACTACTCAAGACCCTGGTATTACTTGTATTAAGGCTACCCTTCCGTTTAATTCCTTTTCATCACACTTTTATATTGGTTAGTTTCAACTGGATGATTTGATAGTTATTTCAGATGGTACTTAAGATTCAACCACATTGCTGCATGTATGCCAGAACAGTGAGAGACAGATTTTCCTTACTTAACCGGATTGGTTTTTATGCCAATCAACAGTGGTTTCATGTCACCCCATTAGACCAGATCTGTATTCCAGATTTTATTAATTGAATTGAATTCAAATTTCACCATCTTCCACAGATTACTAGTATACTGACAATGTCACTACATCACTGCCTCCACTACTTCATGTGGTCATTACTTCTGACTGTTGAACTGTTCCATAGGTTGCATTTTGCTTCTGATAACTTGCCACGTTTGCTATTAACAATGTGTGAACCTTGACTGAGTTTTGACAAGCTTTCTGATTGTGAGTGGCACCACAGTGGAACTTGACCTGACCACTTGTGCTGAGATTCTGAATAGCAATTTGGTGTAGCAAAGCTGAAATTGCTTCTACTCCCTAACCCACTGATACTTTGGAAAACTGGATTGAACAGAAGTTGAACTGAGGTCAGCGAATTC
Source organism: Chiloscyllium plagiosum (assembly GCF_037043375.1). NCBI lineage: Eukaryota > Metazoa > Chordata > Chondrichthyes > Orectolobiformes > Hemiscylliidae > Chiloscyllium > Chiloscyllium plagiosum. The sequence goes on along the minus strand of NW_028270148.1, from coordinate 102,841,509 downwards.
AGCTATAGACCAGAGATTGAACCTGCAATGCTGTTGGATCTTTTATGGGTCACTTATCTGGATAAACTTGGTCATGATGCTGTGGAAGGTTTGAAAGAGTTTGTTTTAACCATTTTAACTGAGCAGACTTTACTGGTGCAGGTATAGTTAAATTAACTTTTCTGACAAATCTTCATGTGCTTTACTAAGTTGTATTGCAATTAGCTGACACTCTGCAGTTCATTTTAAAGGCAAGAACTGATTAGGGATAGTTAATATGGCTTTATGTGTGGGAAATCATATCTCATGAACTTGACTGAGTTTTTTTTGAAGAAGTAATGAAGAGGATTGATGAGGGCAGAATGGTGGACATGATCTGTATGGACTTCAGTCAGGTGTTTGACAACATTCCCTATAGGAGACTGGTTAGCAAGGCTAGATCTCGCAGAATACAGAGAGAACTAGCCATTTGGATGCAGAACTGGCTTGAAGATAGGAAACAGTGGTGGAGGGTTCCTTTTTAGACTGAAGGCCTGTAACCAGAGGTGTGCCACAAGGATCTGTGCTGGATCCACTGCTTTTTGTCATTTATATAAATGCTTTGGATGTGAACATAAGAAGTTTAGTTCGTAGGTTTATAATGACACAAATTGGAGGTGCAGTGGACAGTGAAGAAGGTTACCTCAGAGTACAACGGGATCTCAGTTAGATGGGCCAGTGGACTGAGGAGTGGCAGATGGAGTTTAATTTATCTCAATGATAGGTGTTGCATTGTGGAAAAGCAAATCAGAGCACGTCTTATACATTTAATGGTAAGGTCCTAGGGAGGATTGCTGAACAAAGACACCATGGAGTGCAGGCTCATAGGTCTTTGAAAGTGGAGTCGCAGGTAGATGGGATTGTGAAGAAGGTGTTTCTAATGCTTTCCTTTATTGGATAGAGCACTGAGTGTAGGAGACAGGAGGTCATGTTGCGACTGTACAGGACATTGGTTAAGCCACTTTTGGAATATTATGTGCAAATCTGCTCTCCCTCCTATCGGAAAGATGTTGTGAAACTTGAAAGGGTTCAGAAAAGATTTGCAAGGATGTTGCCAATGTTTGACGATTTGAGCTACAGGGAGAGGCTGAACAGGCTGGGGCAGTTTTCCCTGGAGCATCAAAGGCTGAGGGGTGACCTTATAGGGTTTATAAAGGAGTTTGGATCGAATAAACAGACAATTGTCTTTTCCCTGGGGTGGGGGAGTCTAGAACGAGAGGGCATCAGTTCAGGGTGAGGGGGGAAAAATGTAAACGGGACCTAAGGGGGGTAACTTCTTCACGCAGAGGGTGGTGCATGTATGCAATTAGCTGCCAGAGGAAGTGATCAAGGCTACTACAATTACAACATTTAAAAGGCATCTGGATGGATATATGAATAGGAAGGATTTAGAGGAATGTGGGCCAGGTGTTGGCAAATGGGACTAGATTAGGTTGGGGTATCTGGTCGGCATGGACAGGTTGGACCAAAGGGTCTATTTCTGTGCTGTACGCCCCTGTGACTCTTTAGAGTCAATTTTGTGCCTCACTGAACTATGTCTGATGCTGCTTGTATTATTTATATACATATGTTTAAATCTGCAATCTTTAATTTACAACCACATTAATACTTTAGGCTCAATTTTGAAGAAACTTCTGCACACTGGAAACTCTGTTAAGGTAAGAGCTTTAATATATTTTGCTTGTTGTGCTTGTGATTTTCTTCATTATAATTAATGAGAATGTGGAAACATAGGTTACCAATTCCCTGGCCAGTTTCACAGCCAACATCTTGGAGGTGTATGTGATCTATTAAAGATGTTTACCATAGTTTATATTTCTACTTCATGAAGATACTCTGGATGTTTGCTGGATGCGTTCCGGTATTGTAGCAACTGAAATATTTGTCTCAGCTATGAAAGAGAGACATCATTAGAAGTGAGTGCACAATAGACTGCTTAATTTGTTTTATTTTATGCTAAGCCTCTTAAGTGGCATGTTTTAAACAAATGTTTATAATAAATTAATGTATTGTTGATTACCTGTTAAGCAATTGGTGTTTGTGAATTACTGCAAAATGTTTACAAATAGCACTCAAATTAACCATTCATTATATGTAATTGGAGTGAAAGATTGTTGTCCAAATTTGAGTGTTGATCTTTTGGTGACTTGGTCGATAGACCAAGATGAGTAGCACAATTCTATGTGTAATTTAGGTTTGAAATAGTTTTCAACATTTTTTTGAAAATAAATTTTCTTTGTTTTAGTTAGGGTTCTACATAATTGCTAAACATGTTATGAAAAACAAAAGCCAAACAGAAGAACATTTGGCAGACATGTTGATTTTTGATAACTTTGAATCAGTCACATTTTAATAGTCAAAAACTTAGAATTAGCATTGCATAGGTGGAGAGTATAAAGAATGACCTTTTATGTAGGCTGCACAACTTAATTCAGTGTGCTTATGGAATATCAAAATTATACTTGAACAATTATACATTTTCCGTAAAAAGAAGACTATGGGTTTACCTGATAGCAGTCTGGAGAATTTCAAGAAAAACTTCATTCAGAGCATGATTGGATTATGAATTATGCTGCTAGAAGGAACTGCGGAAGTGCATTGAGTAATTGAATTTAAGGTAGGTGAATAAAAGGAATGAAGGATATATTTATCGAATTATATTAAATAAAATGAGGAAAGGGTCATGTGAGCATGAGTACCATTTGGGCAAACCAACGTATTTGTATGTACTATACTTATATTGAAGTAGTATATGCTTGTTACCAATGTAATTGTTATTGAATTCGTTCTATTGTGAAATTTATTTCTTCCCCAAATTGTTGGTGATCATTTAGATTTTTGGTATTGCTGTTTCCAGTGCTGAAATGTTCAATCCAAATTCCTTCAGTGAATTTCAAATCTGTGATAACATATGGGCTAGATGCAGAGATGGGCAATGTACAATCAACAGTAAAGGTTAGAACTGAAGTTTGGGGATCCGAGTTAATGTCTACATCGCACAATATAAAGGCATGGATTAACTGTTAGAAAAACACTGGTTGAAATGTGCAAAATGTATTTGTTAATGCAAGTTGATACGGAAGTAGGAATGTTGGTTGATAAACCTTTAATTATGTTGAATCTAAACTTACACAAGGGTTGTGGCCTTTTGATCACGCTGCAGGTAGGTCTTATATATATAAGATTCCTTTAGTTCTTTGGCAAAATTGCAATTATTGTATGAGAATTGCTCAGCAATGCTAATAATGTGGTTTGTGAAGAATGCTTGCCTCCTTGCAAAGTTCATAAGAAAGTGTTCACATTGGTCTACCAATAGAGTTTGACAGCTGTTTTCTGCAATGACTACTTGGTCATTACAAAAATTGTGTTTGGGCTGACTATCTTCTGTGCTGTATCCTGTTCGATCTGAGGCATTTTTCTGTAGCAAAGCTGGAGTTAGTGAGAACCAAGGGAAAACTCTAAATTGGTTGGAGTCATACCTGGCACAAAGGAAGATGACTGTAATTGTTAGAGCTCACTTATCTTAGTTCCAGGGCATGACAAGAGTTTCTCAGGGTAGTGACCTAGACATGATCACGTTCAACTGTTCCATCAGTGACCTTCCCTCTCCCCTTAACATACTGTGGCCTTATCATTAATGCTATAAATATCTTGGTGTTTACCACTAATTAGAAACTGAACTGTGGACCAGTATGCAAATACTGTTGTTAAAGTAGCAGGTTACGGCTTGGAATTTTATGGTGACTAATGCACCTGCTGATACCCAAAAGCCTGTCCATGAACTGAAAGGCAAAAGACAGGTAATCCCCACCTGCATGGATGTGTGTGGTTCCAACATCACTCAAAGCTGAGTCACTCAATAGTTCTGAGTCAGTATGGTATGTGACTCGGCAGGCGACTTGCAGGTAATATGTTCCCATGTATTCTAGGTACCCTGGTCTTTTTAGGTGATAAACGTCAATGGTTTGGAAGATGCTTTGGAAAAAGCTTTGGTGAGTCACTGAGGTGCAATTTGTACATGGTACACACTATATATTTGTGGTGGATGGGGTACCCTTCAAGAGGGCTTTGTCCTTGATGGTATGTTTTTGTTTAATGTTTTTCAGAATTGCCCTGTCAGTTTCAAAGTTCCTAAAATGTCCCAAAAAATAGCCCACTTAATGTAGGTTTTGTGTTTTATACATATGGTATTGGCAAATGCTTACTGCCATTTTCTCAAGGTGGTTGTCTGGAATAAAAAGCAGCTGGTGTGACTGATAGGAACTATACACATTAATGTAACTGGTACTTGAGAGCAATTAGCCAGTGCAATATGGAAAAGGAAGTAGCATTTTTGTTAAAATTAACTGCTCTACTAAATCATTAATGCAAATGCTAGTCTGGGTAGATACATACTGTATAAATGATATTGGATGCTAACTGGCGGCATATCCAATGGTATAGCTGAAATTTGTTTAACTACTAGTATACATCATGCTCTAACTTGTACTTGATTATAATCACTAGAATCATTGATGAAATTTCACCAAAATTGTGTAAATTTTTTTCCTTAGATAAGATGTGAAGGAATTCGACTCTATCTACTTTGGCTTCAAGCACTGCAAGAGAATTCTTCTGATGAGCAACTAACCTTATTTGCTTGTCTAGTTCCTGGTTTTCCAGCTGTTTCATCTCAAATTGGACCATGTACTTTAGATACGCTCATAAATCCCTCCTATAATGTGTCTGATGGTTAGTAATCAAGCCTATTACAAATGAGATGGAATTAGTATTTATAGTGGCATTTATCATTATATCAAGATAACGAGTAAGTCCAAGTTTAATCTTCCCCTTGGAACTTGTGCTGTCCAGTGTGGACCATGTTAAATAAAAATATTTGGAGACGATAGTCTTGAAGATCCAGTTTTTTCATAGCATATTTTTCCCAAAATTAGTGTAACCAGTGTAAAAGAAAATTAGGTTGCCTGAGTTTTTGTGCTAGTTTTCATTTTTTAAAAAAGTGAGCAAAGCTGACTGACCCACATTTCTAAATTTAATTTGTTTATGGAGCTTTGAGGAGAATCAGAAAACTAAACTGATTATTTTAAGTGCAAGCCCACTAGTAGGAATGTTTTAAAAGCTTTTGAGTATACTTTTATGCTTACTAAAGGAATGAGGAGCTCATTCTACCTGTTCTCTGAAGGTCACTTTTTCGTAAGGTGGGGCATTCACATTGATTTAAAAATAATATTTTTTTTGTTGAATTGTTGATCAGCTGTGTTTGTCAAATTGCACAGAGTTATTACTGAAGTACATCATGGAATATATTTTGACACCAACCTGCACTGGCTCATGACATATTTTTGTGTTTGGCAATATTTGGAATGCACAGATCTGAAACTACAAGTAATGATGCAGGTTAATAAAACCACTTTTAAACACAAAACCAGACCAAGCAGTCATGTTTGTTTCCAGGAGGTTAGAATTGAAAAGCAGAGAAATTATGCTAAGTTTGTATTGAGCATTGCTTAGATCAAGCTTTTAAAGTACTGTGCACAGTTATAGTTGAAATATTATAAAAGGGAACGTAGATGCGTCTGAAATAGATGAAATGCCAGGTTATGCCCATCAGGATCAGATGAACACCTTTGGGTCACTTTGCTCATTGTGTTTCTAATTCATGTATAATATGGAAAAAAGTGGGAGTCAGTTTTATTTATTAAATTGTGGTGTTTTAATTTTATTAATTTAATTAATAAAATCAAAGTGTGATTAATGTTTTATTCATTTTCTGCTTAGTAAAAATTGCTGCAGAAGATATTACCCCTCTGCTACCATCAGTATTGGGAGAAAAGATATCAGATGACCAGACTTTGTACTTCCTTCAAATACTTCTAAAGTACATGGTAATTCAGGTAAATCAACAACCTTCATAATGTGTAAAAGGTCTAATTGAGAGTACATGATTTATCATATGGGATATAAATTAATTTAAACCTAGGAGTTGTTGAATGCTAATGGAGAACTTATAATTCATTATAAAGTTTCTGTGATTATTGGATTTGCAACCATGACTCAGTTGATGGAACTCTCTCTTCAGTCAAAAAGTAATGGCTTGACCTCGTATCCCTGAGAGGTGAACAAAAAGCCAGGCGAAAACTCGAGTACACTGCTGAAGGTGCTGTGTTTTGGATGAGACATTACACCAAGAACTCCTTTTGTCAAGTGAATGTGCCATGACACTATTTCAAAGAAGAGCAAGGGAATTGACCTCAATGCTATGTCTCAATCAGCATCACTAAACAGCTTATATTATCATTGTTATATTGCCCTTTGTGGGATCTAGCAGTGTGCAAATTCACTACCATGTTTCCTACCTTTGTAGCAGTGACTATGGGCCATACTTTAAGCTGAGAACAGGCTCTTTGCAACTGTGTGGATGTTGAGAACAGGCATATCTTGACTTGCCTGGATTTGATTTTTCAGACTATGGCACTTTAATTTATGTGAGACAGGTCTTCCAGTGCTCTCCATGATGAATCTTAGCTCATGGAGGAGCTTGTCAGTCAGAGGTCAGCAGTTTGCATCAAACCAGGATTGGTGGCCACTTCATATGGAGAGACTGTTGTGAGGAGAGGTTGAGTAGATTGAAACTGTACTTGTTGGAGTATAGACAAAGGTGGGTTGACTTTTTTGAAGCACAAAAGATTCTTCAGGGGCTTGACGGGCAGATGGGAGAAGGTTGTTTCCCTTTGTGGGAGAATCTAGGACCAGAGGGCATAATGTCAGAATAAGGGATTACGCATTCCAGACAAATGAGTTTCTTTTCTCAGATGGTTGTGCATCTGTGGAATTCTTTACCACCGATGGCTGTTGAGACTGAGTTCTTAAATGCACTCAAGGCTATGGTAGACAATTTTTTTTAAAGCAGTAAGGGAATCAAAGAAGTGGAGAAAAGGGAGGAAATTAGACTTGAGGATTATCAAATCAGCCATAATCTTATTGAATGGTGGAATAGATTCATGGACTGAATGGCTCCTATGCTCTTATGTCTTCTGGTCTTACTGTATCTGCCTCTGTGCCTCCTATCATTGCCCTGAAATTGAGATAAATCCAGGATCCTACTGGGGTTGGGTTGACAGCCCCTGCAGTGGAGGTGTATGCATGTTGGGTGGAAGTATTGATGCAGGAGGCAAAATTGATGCAGGGGGTCTGCGATTAGCATCGGAGACACAAAACCGTCCTCCAACACCACCCTTTCACTGGCAGCTTGTAGTGTTAAACCTGATGGGCATTGTGCATCCGAATAGGCCTTTATTGGATGACAGTAATCCATTAAATTCAGTCTTATATTTTAAAAGTACTGGATGGGTTATGAAGTGCTTTGAGCGTCTTGAGATTGTAGAAGTGCTGCATAAATATAAAATGTTTCTGTTTTAAAGATGTTTTTTGTTCTTTTTCATGAGATCCGGGTGTCCCTGGCAAGATTAGATTAGATTAGATTCCCTCCAGTGTGGAAACGGGCCCTTTGGCCCAACAAGTCCACACCGACCCTCTGAAGAGTAACCCACCCAAACCCATTTCCCTCTGACTAATGCACCAATCTCTATGGACAATTTAGCATGGCCAACTCACGGCAAGTTATGGCATTAATCAACTCCAGCCTCCCCACTACTCTTGACCCACTCCAATTTGCCTATCAGACCAACAGATCCACGTCAGATGCCGTATCACTTACCCTGCACTCCTCCCTAGAACATCTTGACACCAAGAACAGCTACATAAGAATCCTTCTCATTGACTACAGTTCAGCCTTCAACACTATCATCTCCTCGAGACTGATTAGTAAACTTAGTGATCTCAAACTAAGCCCCACTCTCTGCAACTGGATCCTCTGTTTCCTGACCCACAGGCCACAGTCAGTGAAGATTGGGGACAATATTTCATCCTCACTAAGACCCAACGCTGGAGCCCCCCAGGGGCGCGTACTCAGCCTCCTACTGTACTCACTGTATATCCATGACTGCGTCACCAAATATAGACTAATGCCATTTACAAGTTCGCTGATGACCCCACCATAGTCGGTTGAATCTCAGATGGTAATGAAACACACTACAGACGGGAGGTGGAAGACCTAGAAAAATGGTGCACTGAGAACAATCTCGCTCTCAGTGCCGGCAAAACCAAGGAATTCATTATTGACTTTCTGTGGGATGTTACTCATGCCCCCTTATACATTAAGAGCACAGAGATAGAATGAGTGGAGAGTGTCAAGCTCCTGGGAATGGTCATCCACAACAGGCTTTCTTGAACTCCTCATGTGGACCCACTGGTTACAAAGGCCCAACAACGTCTCCTCTTCCTCAGGCAGCTGAGGAAATTTGGCATGACGGTGAATACCCTTGCCAACTTTCATAGGTGTGCCATTGAGAGCATTCGGTCTGGATGTGTCACTACTTGGTATGGCAACTGTACCGTTTAGGATCGGAGACAGTCACACAGAGTGGTGAACTCGGCCCGGACAATCACAAAGGCCAACCTCCCATTTACAGAATCCATCTACCAGCCTGCTGTCAAGGAAAGGCCGCCAGCATTCACAAAGATCAATCCCACCCTAGTAATGGCAAAGGATCAGTTAGACTCGAAACGTCAGCTCTTTTCTCTCCTTACAGATGCTACCAGACCTGCTGAGATTTTCCAGCATTTTCTCTTTTGGTTTCAGATTCCAGCATCCGCAGTAATTTGCTTTCATCCTGGCAATGCTTTTCTACAACCTCTATCATTGGGGAGAAGGTGCAGAAGCCTGAACACGTGCACCAGCCGGTTTCATAACAGTTTCTACCCTACTCTTTTTAGAATACTGAATGGACTCTCAAACTCTTAACATTTGCTTGTACCTGTATTTTTGTTTTTGCTGCTGTTTACATATTATTTACTTATCTATGCTATTTAACTCTGTGATCTGCCTGTATTGCTCATAAGGCAAAGCTTTTCACACGTGATAATAATTTCAGTCCAATTCACCTAGCCTGCACATCTTTGGACTGTGGGAGGAAACCGGAGATCCCAGAGGAAACCCCCGCGCACACTGGGAGGGTGTGCAAACTCCACACGGACAGTTGCCCGAGGCTGGAACCGAACCCGGGTCCCTGGCGCGGTGAGGCAGCAGTGCTAACCACTGAGGCACTAATCCGCCCAAGATACCATTTAAGAATCAACAGTTTGAGTAATGTATACACCAGACATGGAGACCAGTTCTTTCCCTAAAGAACTTGTGTGAATTAGGTTATTTCAAAGGCAGTTGGTCACTGTGACTGAGTCAAGCTTCATGTTCTTGATTTAATACTTGATGTTAAATACCATGTGCTGCAATGGTGAGATTGAACCTATGTTCCTGTCACATGAGCCTGGATTACCAATCAGTGACATATACTAAATCAATGTCTTCTTCAAATTGGTAGAAGTGTCCTTTATTTTGTACATCTGCTGTTTCAGGAAATGTGTTGTTGAGAGAATTTTAAAGTGTATTAGGTTACTGTTCTCTGTTCTGCTGTTCAAAGTGCTGGTTCCTAGTAGGAAACAATTCAATAGACAGTGACATTGTAGTAAGTCATAAATAAAATTTTCCTGCAAAAAGCTGGTAATAGAATGTTTGACTCTTTCCCTTGGCTCATCCAATGTCCATGCACAAGTACTTTCCAGCAAAAGTTACTGATTAGCAATTATAAGCTGAAACTCAGTTTTTTTTTATTTTTGCTTTCTTATCCTGAGGATATAACACATTTTATTAAGTATACTGCAAGTCCTCAGGTGTTCAAAAAGTGTTCTGCAATCATTTTTGATTTGTAATGATTGTCATTAATAGGCAAATACAGCACCACTTTGCAGATAGCAAGGTTCCACAAATAGTAAATGAGCCATATGACTATTTACCCTGCTTTGTTTTGAAGTGGGTGCAGAACATAATATTGTCTGACACATTTGATCTATATTCATGTATTATGTAATGTAAATGTGGATGTCTTTTTGTTGTGCCTCACCTTTTCTGTCCTTTACAAAATATGTTCAGTAAGTAAATCAGTAAAATAGAACATCCATTATTCATTTATCAATATCTTGATATATACTACCTTTCATTTCTAACTGAATGATATGAATGTGGGAACTGTCGAGGGGCTGTGAACAAGATAAGGAGAAGCTTTCAGATCTCCAGCTCAGTAGCTGTGTGTGTTCACCACAGTAAAAGCCTGAAGAAAATCAGTTTAATTTCCCTCCAGCAGTTGTTGTCAGCTTTAAATTGTAGTTAACATTTCCGGGACTTTTCTGTAAACATGAACTGGTCCACTGTCCCACCTTTAAACCAGTAAAAACATCCAGAGAAGGAAGAATAAGAAGCAGCATTCTGATCAGCACAAGAACCATCACAACAGATTGTGTCAACGGAGACGAATGAACAACTTTCCTTCCATCCGCAACACCCATGTTTTGTGTGTGTGTGTGTGTGTGTGTGTGTGTGTGTGTATCATTCATAACTTTTGTGTGGCTAGAGTCTATTTACTTACAATAAAGAGTAATTCTTGTTGATAACAAAAACCTGGTCCATGCTTTTTTTTGAGGACTGGGAGAGCTTTAGGATTCATTACTCTCTGAGGCATCCGGTGGTGCTATGGATAACCTTGGATGGATCCGTACATCTCTTTGACACATCGGAGAAGGCAAGACACTTTGTGGACAAATTAGCCTAATCTGAACAATTTATTACGTACAAATAGTAGCGTTGTTTGGCTATGTCTTTATTTTTTTTTAAAAAGCAAAGGAAGTCCAGTTGGAGCTTTCAGTTCCTTTTTTTTCCTACTGGTAATAATTTGGCTTAAACTATGTTTGGGGGCAGTTGATAGGTGTACTTTCAATTTCTAGGTTAAGTTATACCAGAGGATGGGTGGGATATTTACTTTTTTTCCCTTAAAAAATGTTTTTTCTTTATTCATATTGCTATTCTATGATGTATTTACTTTCTTTTCCGCTTGTGTTTGCGGTGCGGCTCTAGCTAGGAGGAGGGAAAATGGTTGGGATAGCTAGAATGCCTACTTATGGGCAGTTTGGGATAGGTATGTGCCCTTTTGAGCACGGGGTGATTTCCCCTATTCAGAGCTGTTGGCTCTTTATATGTTGGTTTGTTTTTTGGTTTTTGTTGTTTTTAATCTTCGATAGTTTTGTACGTTTGTTAAATGTAGTGGTTTTAGTTTATATAGTTTTTATGTTCGATGGATCATGTGACACTGAGGCACAGCGATTTGTGGTTCGAGTTCCTCCTCTGGAATTTAAATGTTGCTGCAGAAGGTTATGGCTAATGACTTGATTATATGGTGTATCTGGAACATCAAGGGAAGTCACTCATCAATTAAGAGGAAGAAGGTACTTTTGAGTCTTAGAAAGGAGCAGATGGATATTGCTTTGTTACAGGAGTCACACTTGGATGATAGGGAGCTTTGAAACTACAGCAGAATGGCTTTGATTGGGTTTACTCTTCATTATTTAATACCAGAAGTAGAGGAGTGGCTATATTGGTTAGGAGGAATCTCCCATTTAAGTTACTATAATATGTTAAAGACACACGGGAGGTTTGTAATTCTTAAAGTCTTGATAAATGGGGAAGAATATGGTGTTTTAAATGTTTATTGCCCCACAGCTCATCCCCTCAAATTTTTGGTAGATGCGTTTTCTAAACTGATCAGTCTCGAGTCTCGGCGTATCATTATAGGGGGGGGGGGGGGAGGGGTTTCAATTGTCTCATGGATCCCACAGTAGACAGGTTGCCCAGAGATCCCTCTATACCCTCTAAACAATTAGTGGATCTGTGTGTGGAATGTGGGTTGGTGGATGTCTGGAGGCGTCTCCTCCCTATAGGCAGGGATTTCACATGTTTTTCCAATCTGCACAGATGTCACACCAGGATTGATTGATTTTTTTTCTGATCCCTGTGGCAACCCTAGACCTAGTAGTATCTTGTGCAATTGGTAATATTACCATCTCTGATCATGCTGCAGTGTACCTGTTGGTCAAGATTAAGGATGTTACAGTGGGTTCGAGGCACTAGCGAATGGATCCCTTTATTCTCAAGGATAAGAAGTTTGTGGAGCATTTCTCTAGGGAATTTTGGGCATTCCTAGACATTAACTCAGGCTCGGTTAATAGGCCATCCGTCCTTTGCAAAACTGTGAAAGCCTATGCCAGAGGATGAGTTATTTTCTACTCTGCTAGTAAGAAGCGGCAGAAGGGTGAGCAGCAACATCTTCTCGAAGCATGGTTGAAGGCACCCGAGAAGGCTTACTTTGATAGGCCCTCGTTGGTCAAGCTACAAAGGATTATGGCACTGTGATCTGCATTGAATTCTGTGCAGACAGCAAAGATGGAGCTTACCTTTGCAACGCAAAGGTTATGTGAGCATGGTAACCGGCCAAGCAAATACTTTGCATATCTCACCAGGAAAAGGAGTGCCCCACAAGCTATTACGGTGATTAGGGAATGATCTGGAAACCTAACATGTGACTCCAAAAGATTAATGTGGCATTCCAGAGATTTTACTCTGTTATGCCAATCTGAGGGCTGAGGAGGGCGGGCCAAAATGGGATTTTTTTTAAAAGGATCTGGAGTTCCCGGGCATGACTCCCGAACAAGAACCCTTTCTCGATGCCTTTTGTTTGGATAATCAATTATTCGGTTAACTGATCAAAAGCCTTTCCCCTGGGGCTCGGAGCTTTTGAAGTCAGCTGCCCGTTCAGGAGACTAGCAGCAGCACACACCGCTCCCAGCCCCCAACACCCCCCTGCCCCCAACACCCCCCTGCCCCCAACACTCCCCGCTCCCAACCTCGTTCAACACCGCCACAATATCCCTCGCCCCCAACCCCGTCCAACACTGCCTCCGCCCCCAACACCGACACTGCCCCCCGCCCCCAACCCTGTCAACACCGCCCCAACCTCGTCCAACACTGCCCCCTGCCCCCAACCCCGTCCAACACCGCCACCTGCCCCCCACACCCCAACTCCCGTCCAACACTGTCCCACGCCCAGCCTTATCGAACAATGCCCCCAACCCCGCCCAACCCTGCCCCCCAAACTCCATTCAACACTGCCCCCCCGACCCCGCCTACCGCCCCCAACCCTGTCCAACACTGTCCTCTCCCCCCCACACCGTGCAATATACCTCCCCCCCCCCCCCCCCCCCCCCCCCCGCCTGATCCCCAACCCCATAGACACTCACCCCCTTGTCTGGGGCAGCTGGACTGGGTACCAACAGTAAGACTGTTGCAGTTGCCTTTGTGGGATAAGGCTTCAAATAGCGCGCACACAACTTTTTACTGCAACTTTGGCAGGTTCCTCCTCTGCCCTGTACAAGACAATTTTGGTGAGATTATCTGGGGAAGGGGTGGAGTTGTTTAGAGTACACACCTCTCTGTAGAACTCCAGGGAACGTGTGGGGAGAGAGAGCGGGCAGACAGTTATTTGGAGATGGTGCCTGTTTAATCACTGTAAACAAAAGATGTGATCACTGTTGAAAACACGTCTTTGATGTAATGTTTCTATCAGGACCTCGAGATCTTCCTCGGATAATCCGATTTTTGGAGAATTGGTATTCGGATAATCGAGTTTCCTCTGTATTCAGGAGACTGAACGGCTGGTTCAGTTCCTTTATTTGGCATCGTAAGCAGCCCCTCATTAAATTAGCTAAACTGCAACTGCCTCACAGACTAGGGGGAATGGGCCTTCCATGCATTGAAAGCTACCAACTAAGCTCGTTTTTTATCTTGCGTGAGTGACTGGGCTTGTGGGAACCCTCTTTCAATTTAGATAGCGAAGCCTTCCAGGCAAGGTGCCCCCTTATGAGCTTGCTGTTTTTGGGAAAAATGAGGACAGTTAGGGAATATTGCCATCACCCTGTAGTTATCAATACTGTTCAAGCATGGAGGGCAATTCGGCAAATGGAAGGCAATATTGGCAAAACTCTTCTTTTCCACCTTTAGTGGGTATGCTGGGTTTTCAACCGGGGACAATAGATTCAGGAGTCAAATGTTGAGCAACTGGGGATGTGTTTTGCATGGGCGATTTATTTGAGGGAGACACAATGATGTCCCTCGGTCAGTTAGCACAGAAATACGAGCTATCTGATGGGGACCTCTTCCATTTTTTTTCAAGTTACGGCTTTTATTCAAAATACGACTCCAGTTTTTGACTGATTCCTATAAATCCGACATCGAGGAGGGTGGTCAGTGCTAAGTACACTTTCTGTAGGCTCTTTATATCATCAATTGGGGGTGTCCCCTCAGATGAGTTCGATCAACTCTGCAGGGTGTGTGAGAGAGAGCTAGATGTTGAAGTCTCCCCAGAGGCATGGAAAGATATTTGGGAAAACGCAAGAAAGATATGAATTTGCAATAGGACTCACGCTTTACGGTTGAAGATTCTTCACAGGGTCCACTTGCCTCCGGACCGTTTGTCAAAATTTAAACCACTGGTATCTTCAACATGTCCCAAGTGCAAGGTCTGTACGGTCACTCTTACCCATTGTCTCTGGTCTTATGGTCGGCTTCAAACATTCTGGAATGCTGTGGCGGGTGCAATGGGGAGGACTTTGGATGTAAGGATGGAGAAGGACCCAATCTCTCCTCTTCTGGGCCTCCCCAGTGTGTTCCCTGCAGAAGCTCATAAGAAAAACCTTTTCAATATCCTCACTTTTTGCACAGGAAAGAACATCTTGCTAGGTTGGGTATCCAAAAAACCCCAGGCCTTTTGGGTTGGCAGAAGATTGTTATGGAGCATATTCCCTTGGATTTTTTCACAAGTATAGTACACCACAAAACTGAGAATTTTTTTAAAGACATGGCAGCCCTTCTTGGAATACTTGGAGACAGAATTATTTGCCACACTAACAAGGGCATTTATACAGCTGTAATGATTGCGTTTTACGAGTCCAATATCCAGGCAGGAGCAACTGTGAACATATGGGTGTCTTGTTTGGCTGAGTTGAGTTATTACTATTTATTAGTTGGTTGCTGGTTAATATTTATTTATTTTAATAGTTTTTTAATTCTATATTTTTCCATAAATATATTTGTACATGAGGGCGGGTTGGGTTCTTTTTACTTGTTTTTTGTACTGTTTTGAATTGTATTGTTTTATATTTGTAATATTAAAAAATCTATTTTTAATAAAATATATTTTTAAAAGTGCGACAATATATGATTGAGGAAATATTTGTTGTATCATATAAATTTATAAACTAGAGTGAGACGTTGAATGAAAAATAGTGTATTCTGCAAAAATCAAGGAAATTATATGGTTCATAGGAAACAAGCAAAGATAATATGACATGCTCCAATCGCAATTGTAGATTTGGAAGATTAGGGCAGCACAGTGGTTAGCACTGCTGCCTCTCAGCGCCAGAGATCCGGGTTCAATTCCCGCCTCAGTCGACTGACTGTGTGGAGTTTGCACATTCTCCCCGTGTCTGCATGGGTTTCCTCTGGGTGCTCTGGTTTCCTCCCACAGTCCAAAAATGTGAGCAGGTTAGGTGAATTGGCCATGCTAAATTGCCTGTTGTGTTAGGTGAAGGGCTAAATATAGGGGAATGGGTCTGGGTGAGTTGCGCTTCGGCGGATCGGTGTGGACTTGTTGGGCCGAAGGGCCTGTTTCCACACTAAGTAATCTAAGTAATTAGAATGGCTAGAAGCAAAGCTATTACTTGGATATGCTGTGTCTCGATCATACAGTATTTGTTCTGGGCAAGTGCTTGTGCATTCGTGTCTGCTCTCCTCTACTCCAGTGCTGGACCATTTTCATGTCCCAGAATCTAAGACAGATGCGGTGCATCGTCATTAGTGGTATAGTTGTTTAGCCTCAGTGTGTTTGTTGACCAGTTGTGGTACACGGGACTTTTGAAAAGTTGAAAGCAGTTGTATTGTTTAAATTGTTTTAATGCTTCCTTTTGAAAGGAGGCTTGAAGGAGCAGCTAGTAGTTCTCTCCTGAATAAGAGTGAATGTTTGTACCTGTGATGAACTTTCAAGGTTCATTTATATAACATTCTCTAGATAATGACCTAGTAGTGCATGTCATTTGCAAGCACGTGAGTTAATTTTCTCCCAAATCACTGGAGTGATGGACAGTGATTCCTGGAAGGCACATGCCCACTGTGAATTTTGAGGTCACCCGCTGTTGATTTTCAAACCTAGTATCTCCACAGTTTCGCATTTTATTTCATGTTCATTTTATATTGTGACACATATTGCTGAAAACAATAAAAGTTGGAACAGAAGAAAAAGTGTTGCATAATGATACCAGTATGTTTGAAAATCTTATTTTGACATTTTACATGCATGGTTAAGTTGTTGCAAAGCAGATTGGTACACTTTTGTTATTCAAGGTATGTGAGCTTTGCTGGCGGGACCAGCATTTATTTCCCATTATTAGTTGCACTTCAGAAGGTGGTGGTAAACTGAATTAGATGCACTGAATGGGAGTTAAGTTTCTTCTCAGAAGATGAATATGAGACGATGATCATGGAATCTTTTTGACGTTTGTGACAGTTTGACATCTTTCATGGTTAGCAACTTACTGTGTTAAGGATCTAAAAAGGGAGAAAAGACAAATTAGAAGAATGAATAAGTGTCTTGTGTTTAAATATACATTTCACAAACATTACTTGGAATATTTTTTTTTAATTATCTAGTTTTATTGAATTAATGTTTTGCTTTAAATTTTAAGGCTGCAAGTTTAGAATGGAAGAATAAAGAAAAACAAGAAAGTGGCTTCAAGTTTCTTTTTGCCTTATTTAAGAAGTACTACCTTTCCCATTTATTTCCATCCTTCACAAAATTTACCAACCTTTACAATCCTGTACTTGGTGAGTAAAACATTCTGCTAAAAACTTAATCATTTAATTATGCATAAAGAAATGCTGGATTTAATACTAACCTGGTAAAGCAGAACATGCCACCAACTTTTGTCTCAATATTTGACTAAACATGAGTTTATTTATCGACTGATTTGAGTCCAAATACCTTTTGACACTGAATCTTGTACTCAGTATTGCAAATGCTGTAATAGCTTCTGTTGCTTATTTTGTTTGGGGCAAACATCATTGTGTAGTCTGAGATAATTGGAGCTTAAAAATGGTTGCTGGAAAAGCGCAGCAGGTCAGGCAGCATCAAAGGAACAGGAGAATCGACGTTTCGGGCATAAGCCCTTCTTCAGGAATGAGGAGGGTGTGCCAAGCAGGCCAAGATAAAAGGTAGGGAGGAGGGACTTGGGGGAGGGGCATTGGGAATACGATAGGTGGAAGGAGGTTAAGGTGAGGGTGATAGGCCAGAGTGGGGGTGGGGCCGGAGAGGTCGGGAAGAAGATTGCAGGTCAAAAAGGCGGTGCTGAGTCTGAGGGTTGGGACTGAGAAAAGGTTGGGGGAGGGGAAATGAGAAAGCTGGAGAAATCTGCATTCATCCCTTGTGGTTGGAGGGTTCCTAGGTGGAAGATGAGGTGCTCTTCCTCCAGGCGTTTACCTAGTCGTGTTGCCATGGTCTGGTGATGGAGGAGGCCAAGGACCTGCATGCCCTTGGCGGAGTGGGAGGGGGAGTTAAAGTGTTCAGCCATGGGGCAGTTGGGTTGGTTGGTGTGGGTGTCCTACAGGTGTTCTCTGAAACATTCCGCAAGTAGGCGGCCTGACTCCCCAATGTTAAGGAGGCCACATCGGGTGCAGCGGATGCAGTAAATGATGTGCGTGGAGGTGCAGGTGAATTTCTGACGGATATGGAAGGATCCCTTGGGGGGTAGTGAGGGGGAGGTGTGGGCGCAGGTTTTGCATTTCCTGCGGTTGCAGGGGAAGGTGCCCGGACTGGAGGTTGGGTTGGTGGGGGGTGTGGATCTGACGAGGGAGTCGCGGAGGGAGTGGTCTTTCCGGAACGCTGATAGGGGAGGGGAGGGAAATATATCCTTGGTGGTGGGGTCTGTTTGGAGGTGGCGGAAATGATACCATGTATCTGGAGGTTGGTGGGGCAGTAGGTGAGGACCAGTGGGGTTCTGTCCTGGTGGCGGTTGGAGGGGTGGAGGTCAAGGGCGGAGGAGCGGGAAGTGAAGGAGATGCGGTGGAGAGCATCGTCAACCACGTCTGAGGGGAAATTGTGGTCTTTGAAAGAGGAGGCCATCTAGGTTGTTCGGTATTGGAAATGTTTGATAGATTGAGTCCATCATTTTTGGTGCCCACTGCAAACTCAGTTTTACCACATCATCCATTCCTTTTGCTAGCAACTTCTTGATATAAAACAGCTGGTTATCAAAAGTGGTGTCATATGTGATGCTGTGATGAGCTTCATACTGCACCTGCTTATTTCCACTGTGCAACTTCACTTGATTTGCGACCTACTATCCTTTCAAATGGGTAAAATCAATGACTGCAGGTGCTGGAAACCAGATTCTGGATTAGAGTGGTGCTGGAAAAGCACAGCAGTTCAGGTAGCATCTGAGGAGCAGGAAAATCGATGTTTTGGACTCTATCCTTGATAAACTTAAGATTATCTCTGCAGCTCCTGTGCTAATTCATTCCTATCCTATTCACCCATCACCACTTTGCTCTCTGATTAGCATTGACTACTGATTAACCAACAGGTCAATTTCAAAATGCTATTCTTTTTTTGTTTTTAAAAACTTCCATGACCTCACTATGTCTTATCACTAAAATTTCCTTAAATTCTTCAACCCTCTGAGATACCTGCACTCCTCTCATTCTGGGCAAAAGTGAGGACTGCAGATGCTGGAAACCAGCTTTTGCCCGAAACGTTAATTTTCCTGCTCCTCTGATGCTGCCTGCCCTGCTGTGCTTTTCCAGCACCACTCTGATCAAAACTCTGGTTTCCAGCATCTGCAGTCCTCACTTTTGCCAAGTTCATGAAAGCTGCCAACATAATTGTATATAGACGCAGGATGAAAGTTTTGTTTTCCCAGTGTGAGCTTTTCATCCATGATTTTGGGGAATAGTGAGTCCTAGAATTCCATGTAGATTGTACTACTGTATCAGCACAAAAGTGATAGAAATTTTATTGCTGCAAAAAAGTTTAGCCAGTTAGGTATATCCATGAAAATTCCAAGGAAGATTTATCAGAAGTGAGCATGCACGTGTTAAGCTCACTCCACTCTGTTCTATTGCCACTAACAATGTCAAGTAACTTTTAAAAACAAAATCACATCAGGATCCATTATAGCAAATGGCAAAATGGTGAACTTACATAGATGTAATATTGTAAGGTTTTTATTCTCGTTTGATCATGATTGATTGAGAGAATTATATGGTGACTGATCTTGGCTCTTCACGTTTGCTGCAGGTTAAATCCTTGTTATAAATAGTGTCAGTAATTGTTCACTGGTTGTAAAACTGAAAACCTTTGTGGAAACTGTTATGGACTAGACAAAACCCCTTCAGAATATATTACAGAGCTAGTCTAGATCTTAATTTTTTCTTAGTTTACAGCTGAGTGTAAGGTGTTGTGTTTCAGATGCAATTCAATTGGTCAAATTACCAGGTTTGAAATAAAACACACTTCATACCTGCACTATAATTAATATAGAGACAAAATAAAAATAAAAGAATTAGCTCTTAATTGTAACTATTGAAATGCTTAACAAAGTTTTTATGTAAACTATTACTAATCAACTGCTCCAATATAGTAACATCTTACAAACACGCTCTCAGCAAAGACAATTTCAGTAAAATAGTTTGTCTGACATGCAATTCTAGCATCAGGAAGAGAACCCCAGTTTTTAGCTGTAATAGCGAGGAATAAGAGCTTCCTCACCCAGTTTCATGACCCCAGCAACTGCCAGTGAAGACTAAAGCTAAAACAAAGAAGTCCTGGTTCTGTGGGAGCTTGACCCCACCGATTCAGGCTGCTTTTATTGTTCTAACTTTAAAAAAAACCCACGGCCTTTCAAGCAGTTTACTTTATTGGCTTTGGAGCAGGCTGCTTGACACCTCTGTCTCAACCTTTCTCCATTTAAAAAAAGGGACAAAAACACCCCCTTAAAGCCATAGTATCATCACAAAACAAACATGTTTCAAATAGTGAGTTGTCTCAACAATTTGTAGAACAATATGTTGTATTAAAACTTAGAAATATCTTGTTTTGATTTTATCGTTTTAAACTTGATAAAGATGGAAGGTTCAGAAGTATGATGCTTTTTATGTATCTTAACCAGAAATTCCTCAGATGAGACCAAAGCCACTATATATCAATGTAACACGAAATAATGACAGCATTTACAGTACAAGGGACCAGTACTTGGCAGCTCGGGTGGCATTTATTAAGTGGCTTGTGACCTTCTTTCTGGAAAAGAAGTACACTGCCACAAATCAAAACACTAAGAATGGTGGAGAGATGCTACCTAAAATTATCCAGGTACGTTTGGATGGTTTGATAACTTAAGAAATATAGCAATGTTTAAGTACTTTAATTCTAGTTGTAACCATGAAACTGCTAATGCTTGGTTTCTTTGAGCACTGCACATATTGAACAAAGTGCAGTGATGTTGCTTCCACTATCCTGTAAAGACTCAGTTGGCAGACATTTAAAATTGCTCAGCCAATATCATGACCCAATCCTACAGTTTTCTGTTTTAATCTGATCTTTAGATAAGGTAATATAAATGTCTGACTGAACTTGATAGGTTTCTTCCTTAATTATCAAAGAACCAGTAATACATTTAATTTTACTTTGCTTGTTTAACCAGAAATAAAAGAATTTCTAACCCATGTTCTCCCTTGATTCGTGGCCTCTGCAGACTTTTCAGCTACTTGAAATGAGCAACTAAGTGAATGCACGTTTTGGCATACAAATTTTGCTTCAAAACTTGATATTCAAATAGTGTTTAAAATTTGATGTAAATGCAATATTTTCTTGTTTCCTAAATATATCTTTTTTTTAAACGATGAGTTATTCTGGGAAGCAATTCTTGAATTCGGATCTGCGAGATTTACAATCATCGGTGCAGGAAATTAATCTGCCAAATTTTTAAGATGGCAAAAGTTCACTATTATCAGTTAGAGCACAGCTACATAAAGAAATGCATTTTCTTTTTCTAGGAGCACCCATCTATACAAATTATATTTGTTCCCTGCCAAGCATCTCTGACAGCAAATAGTTTTGCGCTGGATTGAGAAGTTTGGCTTTGTTGGTTAATTAAATGAACAATACATATAGGTGGCATTCTGTAAAATGCAATTGACGTTGGCTGTTTCACCAATGATTAACTGTATTTAGCAGGAGATCATGTTCATAATCTAATGTGAAATTTCACTTATGCTTGAAAATTCCTTGGAGATTGAGCTTAATTATCTATCGACTGCCTAAGACGGAGTTCAAAAATGCTGGACTACATCTCTGTATTACATTCAAAAATACTTGATATAAATTTAAATTGCATTGACGTTGACAGTGCCTGGGTGTGATAACAATAATTAGCAGGACAAAAATTTTCATTTGAGGCAAATAGATGCATTTCTTAAATTTCTGTTTTTTTAAATATTTCTTCTTGGCTGAGCAGTCAGTGACTGCAAACCCATCAACTCAGGAGAAAGCCATTGAATCAGAAGCAAGTGGGACCTCTGAGCAGGATCGATCTCACTCCAATAGCAGCACTCTATCTGAAAGAAGACTCAGCACCTCCAGCCTCTGCAGCATTGAAGAAGAATATCAGCCAGTCTATGAGATGGTTCAGAGAGTTCTCTTTTCCTCTCAAGCTAATGTAAATTTTATCAATGAAGTGTTTCACCAGGTTAGTGCGTGATTAAAAAAAAATTCGGATCTATTGTACGCAATGCCTTCTATGCAATATACAATCTACTGAACAAAAATTATAAACTTTTACTATGATTAAAACTCTTCTCAAAGTTGTTTGCAAAGCACCAGATGTTGTGAAGGGTGATGTAGTCATGGATAACCAGAGTGCCTTAACTTTCTCAACTATGGCGTTTTTGATATATTTCAGCAGAGACATTTGATTTGATACCTTTTCTGTTACATTTTTCAATAAAGGCTACCATAGAGTCATACAGCATGGACACTGACCCTTCAGTCCAACCAGTCCATGCCAATCATAATTGGCAGTGGAAGTGCAGGTTCGGATTAGAACAAGTCAGCATGGATTTAGTAGGGGGAGGTCATGCCTGACAAACCTTTTGGAATTCTTTGTTACCTCTGTTTGAAGAGGTAACAAGTAGGTTAGACCAGGGAAATCCAGTGGATGTTATCTATCTAGATTTCGAAAAGGCCTTTGATAAGGTCCCTCATGGGAGGCTGCTGAGTAAGGTGAGAGCCCATGGTGTTTGCAATGAGGTACTGGCATGGATTGGGGATTGGCTGTCTGACAGAAGGCAGAGAGTTGGGATAAAAGGTTCTTTTTCGGAATGTAGGCTGGTGACAAGTGGTGTCCCACAGGGTTTAATGTTGGAGCCGCAGCTGTTCACTTTATATATTAATGATCTGGATGAAGGGACTGGGGGCATTCTGGCGAAGTTCGCCAATGATACAAAGTTAGGTGGATAGGCAGGTTATACTGAGGAAGTGGGGACGCTGCAGAAAGATTTAGACAGTTTAGGAGAGTCGTCCAGGAAATGGCTGATGAAATTCAGCGTGAGCAAGTGCGAGGTCTTGCTCTTTGGAACGAAGAATACAGGCATGGGCTATTTTCTAAACAGTGAAAAAATTCATAAAGCAAAAGTACAAAGGGATCTGGGAGTGCTAATCCAGGATTCTCTAAAGGTTGACTTACAGGTTGAGTCTGTGATTAAGAAAGCAAATGTAATGTTGTCATTTATCTCAAGAGGATTGGAATATAAAAGCTGCGACGTGCTTCTGAGAATTTATAAAGCTCTAGTTAGGCCCCATTTAGAATACTGTGTCAAATTTTCGGTCCCACACCTCAGGAAGGACATACTGGCACTGGAGCGTGTCCAGCAGAGATTCACGCAGATGAGCCCTGGAATGGTAGGCCTAACAAACGGTGAATGGCTGAGGATCCTGGAATTGTATTCAGAGAGTTTAGAAGATTGAGAGGAGATCTAATAGAAACTTACAAGATAATATATGGCTTAGAAAGGGTGGAGCTGGGAATTTGTTTCCGTAAGGTGGAGAGACTAGGACACGTGGGCACATCCTTAGAATTAGAGGGGGGTCAATTTAGAACAGAAATAAGGAGACATTTCTTCAGCCAGAGAGTGGTGGGCCTATGGAATTCATTACCACGGAGCGCATTGGAGGCTGGGATATCAAATGTCTTCAAGGCAGAGACTGATAATTCCTTGTGAGATGAAGAATTTAAGAGCTATGGGAAGAGTGCGGGTAAGTGGAATTGAAATGCCCATCAGCCATGATGAAATGGTGGAGTGTACTCGATGGGTCAAATGGCCTTACATCCACTCCTATGTCTTCTGGTTTTATAATCCCAAACTAAACTAGTCCCACCTGCCTGCACTTGGCCCATATCCCTCCTGACATTTCTTATTCGTGTACTTATCCAAATGTATTTTAAACATTGTAACTGTGCCTGCATCCACTACTTCCTCCAGCTGTTCATTCCACACTCAGACCACTTGTTTTTTTAAAAAAAGTTGCCCCTCATGGCTTTTTAAAATCTTTCTCCTCTCACCTTACAAAATATGCCCCGATCTTGAAATTTCCCAACCTTGAGAAAAAGACACCTGCCATTCACCTTATCTGTACTCATGATTTTATAAACCTCCAGAAGGTCAACCCAACCTCCTACACTTCATTGGAGAAAAAAAGTCCCAGCCTGTCCTTATCACTCAAACCCTCTATTTCTGGCCACATATGGGTAAATCTTTTCTGAACCCTCTCCAGCTTAATAATTTCCTTCCTATAACAGGATGACCAGGACTGGATACAGAGTGGACTCACCAAAATGCGGTACAACTTCAGCATGACTTTCCAACTCCTTTACTCAAAGGGCTGAGCAATGAAGGCAAATGTGCTAAGCGTCTTCTTAACCACTGTGTCTTTTTGTGACTCAAACTTCAAAGAATTATGAGTCACAATAATTTTTTTGATTTACTGAACCCCTAGGTGTCTCTGTCCACAACACCATCCAGGGCCCTACCATTATTTTTAAAAGACCTGCCATTGTTCTCACATTTATCCGAATTAAATTCCATCTGCCACTCCTCAGCCCATTGACTCAATTGATCAAGATCGCTTTGTAATCTTAGATAACCTCAGCTGACTGTGCACCTTACCACTTTTGGTGTCATCTGCAAACTTACTAACAATGCCTTCTATATTCTCATCTAAATCATTTATATAAATAACAGAGGTGGATTCAGCACTGGGGTTAAAATAGATTGTGGAGAAAGTGAGGTCTGCAGATGCTGGAGATCAGAGCTGAAAATGTGTTGCTGGAAAAGCGCAGCAGATCAGGCAGCATCCAGGGAACAGGAGAATCGACGTTTCGGGCATAAGCCCTTCTTCAATCATTGTGACAACTGATTGCACTTAATTCTTGACATACCGAAATTAGTTAACTTGATGCATTGATTGTATAGAAAATATTTTTAAAGTCATGACATACTGCCCTGCACCTATACTTTCTTTTCTTGAAGAGCTATGCAGTTTTGTTTTGACATTGAAGTGAACTCTTTTATACAGCCATGAAAGCTAACAACAAAATGAACCTGTAAGGGATTGATATCCAATTTTTGCCATTTCCTTTATATATAATGTCATATCATTAATAATTTAACTCCATAAAATGAATGAACACCTTCACTTAAAAGTTGTTTCGTATAAAAAAAAATGCTTATTAAGTATTCTTTTAATGAATCCTTATGTGTGAATAATGAAAACTTAGATTGTGAACGGTACTTTACATCTTCTTTTCTAAGGGTGTGACAAAGTACTTCCCAGCCGACGATGGATTTAATGAAGCGTAATTACTTTTGCAACGTAGGAAGCACATAGCACCCAATTTAGAGTAAGGTTTGATAAGCTGCAAAAATGTCATTTTGTAATTATGGAGACCCAGTATTCCGGGGATCGCGTATTCGAGGGGCCTACACAACTGGAAGCATCAGTTCAAATGTCTAAAGATATCTTAGAATTTTGAGGTTGGAGGAGGTTACAGAAGTAGGCAGGGTGAGGGCATGGAGAAACTGGATTGGAATTTTCAAATAAAGAGGATAGTTGACTGGGAGCCAATGGAGCAAGCACTGGAATGGTAGAGGGATGGGACTTGCTGCAAGCTGAGATGTGGGCTGTTGCGATTTGGATGACTTCAGTTTGCAGAAGATAGAATATGAGAGATCAGGCAGTAGTGTGTGGAATAGGATAATCTGAACGTAATGAAAACCCGAATGCAACTTTTCAACAGTAGATGAGTTGAGGCAGGGAAGAAGTTGGAGTGTTAAGGATGTGAAAATAAATGGTCTAGTGATAACACTAGTCAGAGCTTGGAACCTTATGTCTGGATTAAGTGTGACACCAAGGTTGCAAGCAAACTGGCTCAACTTCAGACTGCTGCTTGGGAAAAGGTTGGAATCTGTTGCAAGGAAATGCAGTTTGAAAAACAGTGCTTTTAGACTTTCAGAGATTTAAACAGAAGTATTACATTCAGATTTAAATGCCTTCAATTGCATTGAATTGTTTCATAAATACTGTGTGTTATAACAGATTATAGGCAGATCTGGAAGTTTATAAACTGAGCTCCACTGCTATACTCGAGCAGTTTGGAAAAACAAATTGAATTGATTAGTAACAAAGATTTCATTAGGTACAGAACAACCTCGATTATCTGACCGAGATGGGTGGGAGGATTTTGTTCGGATAACTGATGACGTTTTTACGGGACCTTGAGATCTTGTTCGGATAATCCGAAATTCGGATAATTGACGTTCGGATAATGGAGGTTGTTCTGTATTTGCCAAGATGTTTATTTGGAGTTTGTTATGGAAAGAAGAGCATGAATTGGATTTAAATTGTAAAGGGAGAACATGAAGGTTTGTAGAAATTATTCAGATGTAACCAAAATAGTGTCAACCTCACGTGAACATCAGTCAAAATGACGATTAGTCTGATAAGATTGCATATGTATGGAAGCTTAATTGCTTGTGGATAAAAGCTTGGTTTGTATTTTGTGTTCGAGAGATTTAGATGCTGTGAAATAGAAAATTCTCTGTCAGTGTCTATATCAAACAATTTTGGATCATCAACTGGAGTAAATGCAAGTTGAAACATCATCTCAATTCTTAGAAAGTAACCCTTTACAAAAGCCTAACCTCTCCATTTCTGGCTACATTCTTGCAAGATAATATTTATTTCTCATCCATCTTTGCCCAGTGGTC
This sequence comes from Chiloscyllium plagiosum, assembly GCF_037043375.1. Lineage (NCBI taxonomy): Eukaryota > Metazoa > Chordata > Chondrichthyes > Orectolobiformes > Hemiscylliidae > Chiloscyllium > Chiloscyllium plagiosum. The sequence continues at coordinate 102,815,123 of NW_028270148.1, read as the reverse complement.
ATATAAAGATGGGATGTTGTGTGGTACTGGAATCAAATTAGACCATAATATTTTTTGGAGGTTTGGAGTGACATGTTCCCATTGCAAGTGGCTTGATAAACCGGTGGATTTTTTAGAACAATTATATATGGTTCATCGTCATTTTTCTTTCTACTGGTACTCGTTCACAAATTGAGTTTTTTTTTGTGTTCAATATGTTTTCTGATTTGAAATCGTGACCTTGCTAGTCCAGTATCTTAACCACTAGCCATACTTGCCGTAAACAAATTATTTTACAAATATATCTTGCTCAAAGTGCATTGTAAATAAAATATTCATTATGTTTTGAAGATTCAGTTCCGAATACTGATTGAATTCAATCAGCGTAATAAATTATGCAGACTTCTGCATAAACGTGATAAATAATGAAAGAGTTTTTTTTCATGTGTCTTTAATTCAATGCAGTTAGAGCCGAAATGAGTTCATTTATTTATTTCAATGTTATTTTTATCAAATTGTTTGCTTTAATCTTTGGATATAGAACATTATTCTTTATGACCATAGAACAACTAGTTTGTGAATAACGTTATGCTTGCAGGCCAAAATCGTATAGAGTAAATAAAATTATTCAAGATTCATTTGCTTTGTCATAGGATACTGATTTTATTTTGATTTGACATTCTTTTCTAAAAGAAGAATAACTTAGCACAGAGAGGATGTTCAATTTGTAATTCGTAAGGTAAAAATAATATTTGAGAAGCTTCAAAAATCTCATTTTTTGGTAGCAACTACTCTGTTTGTATGGATCGTTGTGTGTTATGGTTTTCAGTAAATGCTTTTGCAGGTTGAAGCCCATGAGAAATTAAAATACTCCAAGTTTGAGTTTCAAGACTGTCTTACACTTAGACTTACTTGTCCTTTGTTCAGTTAGTTTATTAATTTCCAGTCTGAGAGAGCGCGTTGCAGTTAAATAAATAATTATCTCTTTGGGTGAGATGATTGACATAATCACATTTGTGTAATCTTCTATAAATATTTAAGTTAGGTGATATAATAACTGAATTTGGAAAGATTAGAAGAATTGAACTGTTGTAAAATGGACATATCAGATTCCCTACAACAAAAACAGAAGTTGTTGGAAAAGCTCAGCAGGTCTGGCAGCATCTGTGAAGAATAATCAAAGTTAACATTTCGGGTCCGGAGACCCGTCCTCAGAACTGGAGGAAATTCAAAGGAAAGGTCACTGGACCCGAAACGTTAACTTTGATTTCTGTTTTCTGCCAGATCTGCTGAGCTTTTCTGGCAACTTCTGTTTTTGTTTGTGGTTTACAGCATCCGCAGTTCTTTTGGTTTTTATTCAGATTCCCTGCACCCTGATATTTACTGAAGTAACACTGTTGGGTAGATGTATACAAAAGAACACAGGATGATAGTCTTTTCTCAGAGCAAACTCTATAGGCATGATAAGTAATATGTAATGTTTTGTAAAGTACTATGTTGACATCCCTGAAATGGAGTAGATAATTCTTGTGAAGCTTTGTATTCAGCATGGTTTTGAATTGTGCTGACTGCAGAAGCAAGCACTGGGTTTTTCTGCAACCCAGTGAATAGGATGATAATATTTTATGCCACTCAAGGGCATTTCCATATTCCTACAACTTTGTCAAGCAGCTTTGCTTGTTAGGACTGCTTCAACCCTTTTCGCACTGGAAACATTATATTGACCTATTCAGTTCTGTCTAAACGTCATAATTGTGGAGTAGTTACCAATGCAAGGAAAGTAATCATGTTGAGAGTGGTTTCTTCAATTTAAAAAAAGATACTTTTTAGGTATCCAGTAAGTCAGAATTCTCTTTAGCACAGCCTTAAAGCACATTCAATCATGGAATTTCCAAAGAACTGTCAGGCAGCGATACCAGTGATTAAAACCGTTGAGTGAAATGATGAAGAAGAGAAGCTTAATTGTGTTCAGCGTACTTCTATTAAGAACTTATTTTACTGTGATGACGTGCACCTGTTTGTAATGATCTGATGTTTGTATTTCAGGGGAAGTCATACATACGATAGAGGTCTTATAGTGCAGAAGGTAGTCTCCCTTTGCAAGAAGTTCTAGCTTTGAATCCGATTATGGGATTTGATGGCCATGGAAGATGCATTCATTACATGATCAAACAGGTTACCCACTGCAAATTGTTCATTTATGCCTATGGGAAATTCTCTTGGTCATGCAATGCTGATGGAAAGTGCAACCTTTCAAGCCAAAGCCTTTGTTGACAGGCTAGTGATTTGTTCCAGGGAAAACTATATTGAAATAAAGAGAACCGAATGCTTGATTTGCTTCGTGCTTCAGTAGATGTGAGAATCAATTTCTAAGTTATGTACTTAGTGCTACTTCCTAGGTAAGGTGCAAGTAGCTAAAATAGTATGCATCAAGAATTTTGAAATGTTAAGGACCAATGCTGAAACATTGCAGTGAGTATAGTGATTTTTTTCAGTCTTAGACCAAGATTGAGAGTTCTCCAAGTTAGGTAAATTCTTCCAAATCCATTTTTACTGACCAGATAGGGGGCTGGTCTGATTGAAATATTATAACACTATCCCTTTCATTAGATTTCCTGAGACATGACATGAATCATTCACCTGGAACATCTCTTGGCAGAATTATTAAAATAGATCACTTGTGATGAACGAAATGAGAATTTTCCAGAGTTAAACAGTCATTAGTAAGTTTGCAAGTGATACCAAAATTAGTGGTGTCATAGATGGTGAAGAAGGTTATCTCAGAGTACAATGGGATCTTGGTCAGATGGCCCAAGGGGTAACAGATGGAATTTAATTTAGGTAAATATGAGGTGTTGCAAATTAGAGCAGGACGTAAATTTAATGGTAGGGTCCTGGGGAATGTTGCTGAACAAAGAGACCTTGGGGTTCACAGCTCCTTGAAGGTGGAGTCACAGGTCGACAGGGTAGTGAAAACGGTCTTTGGTACACTTGCCTTTATTGGCCAGTGCATTGAGTAGAGGAGTTGGAATGTCACGTTGTGGATGTACAAGACATTGGTTTGACCATTTTTGGAATACTGCAACCCCCTCTGTAGGAAGAATGTTGTTAAACTTGAAAGGGTGCAGAAAAGATTTCCATGGATGTGGTCGTGGTTGGAAGATTACAGGGAGAGGATGAATAGGCTGGGGCTATTTTCCCTGGAGTGTTGGAGGTTAAGAAGTGACCTTATAGAGGGGCATAGATAGGGTGAATTTCCCCAGGGTAGGTGAGTCCAAATCTAGAGGGTGTAGGTTTAAGGTGAGAGGGGAACAAATCAAAAGGGACCTAAGGAGCAACTTTTTCATGCAGAGGGTGGTGCATTTATGCCAGCAGAAGTGGTGGAGGCTGTTACAATTAGAACATTTAAAATGCATCTGGATGGGCACATGATTAGGAATGGTTTAGAGGGATATGAGCCAAATGCTGCCAAATGGGACTAGGTTAATTTAGTATATCTGATTGGCATGGACAAGTTAGACTGAAGGGTCTGTTTCCATGCTGTATAACTCTATGACTGTAAGTACCAGCCACAAAGTTTCTTTGCAATTACAAAACCCGTCCTATTTTTCCAGAGTATTTGGATATTGCATACTTTGTGAGGTGCAGGTTTATATTTTAATAGTCTACTCAAACTACTAGAATTTTACAATTACACAAGATCACTGTATCTGTGCATTTAGATTAGAATAGATTAGATTCCCTACAGTGTGGAAACAGGCCCTTCGTCCCAACAAGTCCACACAGACCCTCTGAAGAGCAACCCACCCAGACCCATTCCACTATATTCACCCCTGACTAATGCATCTAACACTACAGGCAATTTAGCGTGGCCAGTTCATCTAACCTGCACATCTTTGGACTGTGGGAGGAAACCAGAGCACCCTGAGGAAACCCACGCAGACATGGGGAGAACGTGCAAACTGCACGCAGACAGTTGCCCGAGATGGAAATTGAACCCAGGTCTCTGGTGCTGTGAGGCAGCAGTGCTAACCACTGAGCCACCGTGCCACCCATAAATAAGTTTAAAAAAAATGGAACTCTATTATAGGGCATCTACTTTTTGATCATTCTGTTCAAAGTATTTTGTCCAGGTGAACCTGAAATGTAAAAGTAAAGCACTGCAGATGCAGGAAATCTGATATGGAACAAAAATGCTGGAGATATTTTGGTTTGGCAGAATAAGTAGAAGGAAAAACCAGGTTAATGTTTTGAGTCAAAAATGACCAGTTCAGAACTGAAGTTAGAAATGTGACAAGTTAATTGCAGCTGTAAAAAGGAAGAGGAGGGAAGAAACAAAAGGGCAAGTCTCTGAGAGGACGGAAGGGACTAAATTACAAAGATATGATGGAAAAAAACCAATGTGGTAATGGTTGCAGTACAGGGCAGGCTAATGCACAGCTCATTTGAAAGCAAAATTATGAATAAAACGTTTAAAAGCAGCACTTAGCTAAAAAAACACAAAATAGGGTACAGGAAATTGTTGAACTCACTGACTCCAATGCCTAATTGAAAGGTGGCTTGGATGTTCTTGAGCTTGCATTGAACTTTGAAAACTGCAGCAAGTCGAGGACAGAAATGTCAGTGAGAAAGCAAGGCAATTAACTTGAAATGTGGAGTTATGCTTCTAAACTGAGTGGAAGTGTTCTGTAAATATTCCTTGAATCTGTAACAAAGCAATTGCAGAGAAGCAGTTAATGTTTCAAGACAAGTGACCCTAGAATGGTAAGCTCTATTTTCTCTCCACAGATGGTGCCAAACCTGCTGATTTTCTCCAGCAATTTCTGTTTTTTTCTTTGTTGCAGATCTCCAGCATCTGCAATTCTTTGTTTTATCATTAATTTAATCCATGTTTGGTCTCCCCATTGTAGATGAGACTGCATAGTGAGAAACAAGTGCGGTGTACTGACTTGAAATAAGTGCAAGTAAACTGCTGGTTCACTAAAAGGTACATTTGGGGCCTTGAACAGTTGGGAGTAGTGAAAAAGCTGCTGTTACATCTTCTATGATTACATGGAACGATGATGAGTGTTGATGAAGATTGTAGGACAGTGTCTCGTGCTGAGGACGGTCTCTTCAGAATGCTGATTGTGGTTGGTTTGGTTGTGGCATCTCCCTGGAGGATATATAAACAGCACAGGTTGATATTTGGCTGGTGGGATGAAAAGGAATGACAAGTGGAACTCTTGCAGTTCTGGGAGTAGGGAAAGGGGTGAAAGTGAAAATGTGGGAAATGGCTGAAATATGAAAATTTGCTACAATCATTAATATTCATGAAGAAATGAAAACATTCTAGAGATTTCCAAGATTCAACATGAAGTGTGTGCAACTTGTAGAATCATGAGGACTTGTTTTAAATGAAGGTACGACACCCTCTAGTGGACCAATCATGCTAGTACTGTGCTTGGATACAGTATTTAGAAAATGCTTAAACATTTTAGTTCATTTGGCCCATTTTGTCAGCATCGACTCTCCAAATGAGCTTTGTAACTTAGTGCCATTCTCCTGCCTTTCTTTTTCCATGTCCTTGTATCTTATTTATTTGTATAATAATTTTCTAATACCCTATTAAATGCCTCAATTGAAAAATATAACTTGATTCAGACTGAACAATCTTAAAGAACTTGCAAAAACATTATCTCCTCATGCAACTATATCCCTTTGACCTTCTTGAATTCAGCAAATGCTAGTTTTCTCTAGTGACTTTTACATGAAACCCTACTCTTGATATGAACATACAAACTAGAAGTAAGAATAATCCATTTGGTCCTTTGAACCTACTTTGCCATTCATTAAGATGGCTTATCTGTCTGTGTTTTGAATGCTGCATTTCCATCTATCCCTGATAACCACTGCCTGACAGGAATCCACCTCTGTCTTAAAAATACCTCATGGTCTGCCTCTACCACCTTTTGAGGCAGAGCATTCCAATGTGTCCAACAAGCTGAGAAAGAAAATCTCCTCATCCCTGATCTGAAACAGGGACCCCAAATTTTAAAACAATATCCCTGTTTCCAGACAAACCCACAAAATGAGGATCTTTGGCCTTTTCACACTCAATATATCAAACTTATTCAGGATCTTAAACACACATCAAGTCACCCCTCTCTGTTGAAATTGCCTAGCCTGTACACCCTAAGTCAACCTACGTGTTAGTGATATCAATTTAGTCAACCCCCTTCATTGAATTTATATCCTTCCTTAAATATCCCTCGTATAGTAAAGGATAACGTGCCATTAGGCCTCTTCGATAACATGCTGTATCTGCACATTAACTTGCTGTGACTCATGAACTAGAAAGAGAACACTTCCATTTCTCTGCATCACTGAATTGTGTTACAGCACAGGGTAAACTTTCCTGCTTAATTTAAAACCAACACCATAGAAAAGATTTATCCCACGCAGTAATTGTAAAAATTTGAGTGGCCAAGAATTATTTAAAGTAAAAATTAACAACTTTATTTCTTAAAATATAACAGAGAATAATTAACTAACAACTATTTACAACTCCTTTCTGTAACCTATCTTTACCTCTCCTTCCGTAATACCAGTCCGATAAAACCCCCCAATTAAGAATTACAGAAAAATTCAAATTTTAAAACCAACCAGTGGTCAAATCTTCTCTTTATCTTTGTTGGTAGATTGGCTCTCCAGGTCAGAGTTGAGGTTTTTCTCTCTGCAAACTCTGGACAGGTACCTCTGAGATTTCTGACTAGCAGTCTACAGCTCTTGGTCTGGTGGCAGTTCTCCTCCTAACTGTTCAATTTTCCCTGGTCTTATACCCCAAAGCATCAGATTGTCATTGGCTTTTAAGATTGTCAACATACTCAATTCAAACTTGATTGGAATTTGGGTTTTTTTGGGGTATAATTTAAACTGATTGGCCTAATTTGAATCTGTTTTGTGATTTTCAGTCAACCAGCTACTGGGGTATCCCAGTAGCTGGAGCACGTTAGTGTGTCTTATTAAGAACACTCGATGCTGTCACTGCTAGTTTTTACTCTCTTAAAGGTATATTACAACCACATCTTCATAGCAATTGAGTTGTTCGCCATTTAACTAATACTTTTTTTTATTCTTTCTGGTAAAATGAAAAGCTTCACATTTTCACACATATACTCCATCTACCAGATCTTTGCCTGCTGACTCAACCCACCTATACTTGCCCGCAACTTCCTTATGTCTTCTTCACAGTGTACCTTCTTGCTTGTTTTAATGTCATCTAGAAATTTTGCTGCCATGCCTTTACTTCACTCACCTAAGTCATTGATGTAAATTGTAAAAAAAAAATTGAGACCCCAGTACAGAGCCCTCAGGACTGATTTCATCCTGCCAATCTAAAACTCATTTTTCCATATTCTGATTTCTGTCAGTTAGCCAGTCTTCTATCCATGGTAACCTGTTGCATTCCCTAAACACAATGAGCTTTTACTTTCCAAAATAACATTTGTGGCATTTTATCAAATGCCTTCTAGAAATCCAAGTATAATATGTTCACAGGCTGTTCTTTATCCTGCATGTTACTCCTTCAAGAACTCGAATAATTTGATTAAGCATGACTTCCCTTTGACAAAATCGTGCAGAGTCTTCCCAATTACATTGAGTTTTTTTGAAGTGTGATTGATTCCATCACATCTCCCATGGGAGACATCAAGCTAACAGACCTTTTGTTCACTGTTTTCTGCCTCCCTCACTACTTCAATCAATTAAAATATTGCTCATTTGCAATATATTGGAACCTTGCCTGGATATAGGGGTTTTTGGATAATTAACTTCACTAACAATCTCTTTTGTTCCCTAGAATGAAGTTCATCTGGACCTGGAGACTTGTCAGTTTACAGCTCCATCAATTTGCTTTGTACTACTTCCTTCCTGATAGTTTCATTAAGTTCCTCTCTCTCTTCTAACCTCTAATTTATAGATATTACTGGAATTTTTTTTGTACCTTCTATAGTGAAGACAGCAACAAAATTAGTTTCACTTACCGTTTCCTTCTTTACTAAAAAGTCACTGTTCTCACTTTCTAGAGGCCAGTGCTTGCTTTACTTCTCTTCTACTTAATTACCTGCAGAAACCGTTAGTATCTGTTTTGACATTCCTAGTTTGCTTTGCCCTATAGTCTAATTTCTTCCTCCTGATTAACCTTTTGGTCATTCTATCATTCTTCAAATTCTGACCAGTCATCTGAACTGCCACTCATCTTTGTGCAGTTATATGCTTTTCTCTTAAGTTTAATTCTCTACCAAACTTCCTTAACTAGTCATAGATGGTGGATCCTCTGTTTAGAATTTTTCTTCAGAGCAGGAATATGTTTATTCTGAGTACTCTGAAATATTCCGTTAAATGTCTGTCACTGTGTCTCTATTGATCTATCCCCTGAACAAGTGTGCCAGTTCACTACTTCTAACTCTGCTTTCAAGCTTATGTAGTTGGCCAATGGAATCTACTTAGATTCTGCTTATTCCTGAGCGGGGTTTTAAGTTTGACTCCAGTAGGTTTGAATTAGAGCTTTCCAGATCCTGGCTCAGAAGTAAATTCATCCCCCCTTTAAAGTGCGAATGTTTAATGGCTTTTTAGGAAGCGCTATTCTTTTCTCAAAGTCCTCGACAGTAAGTGACCAGACAGTTAAAATTAATGACAACATTTCAACCAGATATTTTCCTGAACTTTGAAAGCTTATTGTTCAATCTGTCAAAATGTTTGGCAATTAATATACTGGTGTGTTAGCGAGTTTTGAGAAGATTTGTAGCTCAGGTTGATGTTCTGGATGTAAGTTTGCTCGCTCACCTGGAAGGTTCATTTTCAGACATTTCATCACCATACTAGGTAACATCATCAGTGAGCCTCCGGTGAAGCACTGGTGTTAGTGACCCACTTTCTATTTGTGTTTAGGTTTCCTTAGGTTGATGGCGTCATTTCCCAGGGTAATGTCATTTCCTGTTTTTTAGAATAACATCACCACAGGAAATGACACTACTGAAGGTTTGCCTGGATTGAGGTTTGTTTCAATTTTCCAATTTATATTACAAGCGTAGATAGACTTTGTTCCATCAGGCATTTCAATGATCTAGTGCTCAGAGAGAAGGAATGTCGAACTGAAGCCACTTTAATCAGGTAGGCCTATTCATTTTGAGTTGCCTTCAATAGGTGTCCTTCCAAACTGAGATGTCTGAAAACCAGTTTAGAATGTCAGAATGTGCTGAAGTGTCTGATTACTATAACAGTCTCAATACCATAAATTGGTAATGGCTTAGGCAGGCAGATTTGTTTCTATAAAACAGTCAGTATTAAAAAAAAGCTGTATGTGTAATTCTTTGCCAAATTTCACTTTCGCTACTTCCATCGGAATTGAGGCAAATTTGATGAGTTGAATCGTTACCAATAACGACTGTCATAGCAAAATGATACTATATAAAAAGTACTGCTTAAATGAGTGATCCATCATCACCACATGTCACTTAGCTTGCATTACTCCTCCCATTTCTTCTTACATTTTGAATTAGTTTGAAGAAACTCCCGTTGTTAAGAACAATTGTTTTACAAAATGTTATTTTAATTTGTCAATTAATAAATGATTGGAAGGATTTTAGTAAGCCAGTCAATTGGAGGTGCTTCCTATCATTTATTTGATGATTTATTTTGTTTGATGTGATTATTAATAGAACTTGTGTATCTAATTGGTATATCTTTTTAGGGTTTTCTTCTACCATCTTGCGAAGCATCAGCAATAAAAAAAGTGGTAAAGGTTTATCGCAAATGGATCTTGCACGAAAACAAACCTCCATTTATGGCTGAGCCAGAAAAGTCAGAAACAGATGATGATGTTGTCGACCATACAGAGCATCTTTCTGTATTGCTGACTGATAGTAAAGAGGTAAATAAGAATTTTCTAATGTATCTTGGAGCAATTTACCATTTTGCTATTTTTCATACCATTTATGATTTTTTGGTTGATGTAAAGCAAAAATGCAAAGCTGTTGATTTCTTGGCCCATCTGTATTAGTTAAGCCTCTTTTCTCTAGGATTTGCATTTTAATCCAAACATTAGGCGATGGAGTGAAAGTTAATGCAGAACAGCCAGGAGATTTACAGTTGAGTCAGAATGATTGATTCAATAAATGCAGCATGGATGTGCTACTGAGAGGAGGCTGAAGGCATTCTTGTGTCAGGAACATATTCTACAGTTTGTTTGTGCTTCATAGTACCTGATGCTAAAGTGGCTTTTTGCAGCGAAAAAGTGCTTCTATGTCTTGGAAATACTCTGATACCTTTCTCCCCTCAAAAAAGAAATCAAGGAAACAGTCCCAAACTTGGCAGTTCAAAGTGGAGATTTTTATAAGAGTGAGATGGAACAATACCAAATGTAAAGAATCTGTTTTTGCAGAGAATCCATGCATGCATTACTGAACGAATGCTGCACTATTTGAAATGGTGCCCTTTGAGGCCCTGTCTAAGCTTTTAGAAAGGTGCAAATGATTCTATGGCTACCATTTAGAAGAAGAGCAAAGAGGTTATCCTGATGGTCTGGCCGATAAATATCCCTCAGTCAACATCACAAAAACAGATTATTTGCTCATTTGTGCATTTCTGTTTGTGGAAACTTGTTACAAATCTGCTGCTGCATTTGATACTTTAAAACAGGCACTATATGCAAATGCATGTTGATTCTTCCTCTTATTCTTTATATTCCTGAGAACTATGGTGAATTGTGCATTCAGAATACCATTTGATTCAATAGTATAGAAATTTATTTCACTTGATTAAGTTTGTATGCCATCATTTAACGTATTAGGTTAATATTTCCTAAAATAACACAATTTCTTTTGTAAGGCCATCTTGTATGTACTCCAATTTAATTGTACCCAAATTCTTGTTTAAGAAATAAGGAAACTTGCAGTGCAGTTGTCATGTGAAATCATCTATGGTTTTAAAACAGGTATATGGCTATTAATGTAGAAGTCACCCAGGTGGCAAAACTGGATTTCTAAAACTGATATCAATTCAGGATTATATTTTCAAATTTGTCAGTTTGAATATATATTAATCATGATAAATTGTTCAGGGCATTAATGGAAGGAGGTAAATTTTTCATTTATTTGTGGATGTATTCCCAGATGTGACTTATTGCTGTGAGAACACAGATTCAAGTCTGATGGCAGCTCGTGGAATTTACACAAAAGTAATACAAATTTGGAATTTAAAAATCTAGTTTCAGTAATAGTGGCCATGATACCATCATTGCTGTAAACACCCACAGTAATGTGGTTAACTCTCAAGTACGCTCTGAAATGGTCCAACAAACCTTTTTGATGGGAATATGAATGGACAACAATGATGCCCAGATCCTGCGGCTTGATAGGATAAAGTTTACATTCTTCAGCTAACATTTATGTTAATATATCTTGAGGGATTCTGTCTGTGAACATTATTTTTGTGCTTTGAGTTTTACCCTCTTTCTGTATTTTTTTTTGTCAGGTGTGCCCTATATGCCTAGTGCTTGCATCTTGTAAGAGCTATAAACAGTAGATACTCAGTAAATGCATTTGAACAAGAAAGGCCTGAGACCTTATTATTCAACACTGAAATCTGACCACGATATGGTGTTCTAGGCAAATCTCCAGACTTCATGCATTATGGGAACTGTATGGATTTATTCAATTGTAATTTATCTAAATAAATTTGCTGTTCATTGGATGGTACAGTGATAAGTGGCGATTTATAGAATGATTGACATTTTGACTGTTTTAGTGTTGGTAGATTAATTACAAAATTGAAAATGAAGTTTGCTATCTTCAGAGGTTTGCACATCTTAAAATAAATATAACATAAAATCTCTTTTTCTGCTTTTAAGACCATTCAGCAGTCAAGGCATCGGCGTACGTCTAGCTGGGGAAGAACATACTCTTTTACAAATGCCATCAATCGGGGCTGTGTTTTTGAAGAGGAAAATGCAAATATTCAGGCTGGTGTTCAATCAACGTTGCAGGTGAGTGTCAGTTAAGTTCTTGTATGAGCAGATTCTTTTCAGGGTGACACTTAATAATTTTGTTCCCCTTTCATTATATGTGGTCTGCTTCTGGATCTATGTTAATGTTTTATTTTTGCAACTGATTGCTGACAGCAATAATATGAAAACGATTCTTTTTCAATAATGTCGCCTGCCAAAAATGAAATGTATGGCTTTTGTTTATTTTCAATGATATATCCACAATTGTAGTATTGCTGTGATTTATTTCATTATAAATATCAAGAAGCTCTTATTAAGAAGCTTTACAATGCTCAGTGAGTTGCTTTCATATGATGTGCAGAATGCTTTGCTGAAAGCCACAACCACTTGGGCAATTCTTGTACTGCAGGAAATATGCTCATTCTTGCACTATGGCTTTGTTGAAACTGTTCATTGCTTTAATCTTCCAGTCCTGATAAGATCTTATGAACCTTAAGGAGTTACTTAAAAAGAATAATACTGTTTGGCCTCCTGAATATTTCAATTATTTTATATTTTTATTTCACATTTATAGTACTTTTTTGTTGTGAAATATTCAAGGAGCAAGATTTATAAAAGTTGTATAAAGTTATGAAAGATTTTGAGGCAGTGCAATTGATATTTTTCTTTAATGCACTTTGAAGTGAATCAATGCATAGTGCAATCACAACTTTTCAGAACAATTCTAAACAGAAATCAATTGTTCCTATCGAGAGGAGTCATACTTGAAGTACATTTTGATAGGAATATTTGCATCTTTTTTTAAAAGGTATTTTTGACCAATTCTGCAAATGTATTCTTGTTGGAACCTTGCAATGATGTTTCAAAGATCCTCGAAGAACAGATTGATGTCTGCAAGGCAGTATTAAGTATCTACAGGCACATGATCATGGAATTAAACATGAGCAAGAAAACATGGTGAGTTTGGCTGTCAGGCACTGTGTCTATATTTTTCTGATGTGTATGTTTTTTTTGAAAGAGTAAATCTGTGGACATTTGCCTCAGATGTATAGTAGGACATTTTGGTGTAATTTTACTTTGCTACTGTTGATTTCTATTATATGCTTTAGGCCAAAATAAATATTTTAACCTTAAACTGATTCTATTTGATATGAAGTTTGGAGATTTTCGTTAGCTTAGGAATGATTCTTTTTTTCTGACTCCCCGGATCCAGCATTAATTTAATGGTGTTGTTAACCTGGTCGTCCAAACCATGTTTAAGTACAATTGCCCTGCCACACTTAAGATGTAACAAATATCAATCTAATGTAAATTTTCTGGCACAACTTATGCATTACAATGTTGGGATATTTCCAAGAATAGAAGTCCCGTGTTCTACTGCTAAGGTTTCCAAACTGTTTCATCTTATTCCCTGAAATTTATTGCTGTTCTAGCAGCTAGTTTCGTAAACTGATTACTTTGCACAGGACTTTAATGAGACCAATTTATGACTATTAACACCTAATGGGGTACCTTGCCCACTGATTTGGAAATTCATTTCCTCACACGTTCATTAATGTTCAGAAAACTGTTCAGGAAATTGGGAAAATTTCAAAGTTGTTGATTTGGATGTATTCTTAGTATATTTTTGAATGACTGGATTTTTTTGACTTTCACATAGGGAACAACTTTTGCGTGTATTACTTAAGATCACTGAAACAATTATGCCAAAGCAGCACGATTTGCACAACCGGGATATTTTTGCAGAACACATGGCAGGACTACTTTTCCGGGTAAAATGTGTAAAATTACAATAGCTTCTTGTGAATTATGCAGTGTGTCTGTGTCAGTACAATATATCTGTATAAGTTAACAATTTGTATTTAAAAAAGGCAGATTAGTCATCATTGGATATCTTTGTATGAGCCCAGGAAAGAAAAGCTGACAGACTAATTCTGCAGTAAGAGTTTCAATTGCTGATTATGCCATGCCAATTCATGCATGTTGTATTGGTAGGTATCCGCGTTGGCTCTTGTGGATTTATTTGTGGCCCTTGTGTTGTTTGAAAATGTGTAGCTTACCTTCTCTGTGGTGTTTAAAAAGATCAATATTTTAGGTTGTATCCTGTCTTGTTTTAGTGCTTTATTGATGTTATAGGATTGGTGTGAATTGAAAAATCTCCCACAAAGTATGTCTGGTACCAACTTAGATTAGCTCTTTCCTAATCAGTCAATGTCTCTAATTATAAATTGCCGCTCCTGAGTTTTCTGTTGAGCAGGTATTGGATTTAAAAAGATAATGGATGTTGATTTCTTTCAAAGCAAATGACATGATTGCAGGAATAAATGGTTGATAATATCTTCAATTTTTAAAATTCATTTGTAGGTGTCTCTGGCTGGCCAGTATTTATTGCCTGTCCCTAGTTGCCCTTGAGAAGGTGGTGGTAAACTACCTCCTTCAACCACTGCAGTCCACCTGCTGTGGGTTTATCAACAATGCCATTAGGAAGGGAATTGCAGAATTTTAATCCAGCAATAGTGAAGGAACTGTGATATATTTCTAAGTCAGGATGGTGAATGGCTTGGAAGGGAATTTGAAGGTGGTAGTATTCCCATATATCTGCTGCCTTTGCCCTTCAAGATGGAAGTGATCATAGTTTGGGAAAGTGCTGTCTGAGGATTTTTGAATTTCTTCAGTGCATCTTGTAGATAATACACACTGTTACTGAGCATCAGTGGTAGATGGAGTGGGTGTTTGTGGATGCAGTGCCAATCAATGGACTGCTCTATCCTGGATAGTTTCAAGCTTCTTGAATGTTGCTGCAGCTGCACCCATTCAGTGTTCCAATCACACTCCTTACTTGTGCCTTGTAGATGATGGACTGCTTTAAGCAGTCATGAAGTGAATTACTCACCACAGTATTCCAAGCCTCTGACCTGCTCTTGTAGGCACTAGTGAATCCAGTGGAGTTTCTGGTCTATGTTGATAGAGGGGAATTCAGTGATGGCAACACTATTGAATGTCAAGATGCAATGGTTAGATTGTCTCTTATTTGTGTGACATGACTGAGTGTAGCATGAATGCATTTATTTTTTTTGTTGATTCTATTAAATTTACATTTTATTAAGGATTCAAATTAGAAATTCCCTAAAATTGCTTGAAATTGAAATTACAGTTTTGGTTCACCGAATTTCCAAAATATTTGAATTCATGCTTATTACACATTTTATCTTGCAATTTATTTAATAACGTGAGTAAGCAAACTGTTGTGATGGATAGATTAGATTAGATTAGATTACTTACAGTGTGGAAACAGGCCCTTCGGCCCAACAAGCCCACACCGCCCCGCCGAAGCGCAACCCACCCATACCCCTAACCTAACACTACGGGCAATTTAGCATAGCCAATTCACCTAACCTGCACATCTTTGGACTGTGGGAGGAAACCGGAGCACCCGGAGGAAACCCACGCAGACACGGGGAGAACGTGCAAACTCCACACAGTCAGTCGCCTGAGGCGGGAATTGAACCCTGATCTCCGGCGCTGTGAGGCAGCAGTGCTAACCACTGTGCCACTGTGCCGCCCTAAATACCATGGTGTTGGGTGCACTTCAATTTTGACTTGTCTCCCATCTTGGTTGTTTCCTTTTGTATAAACCCAGTTTTGTTCCCAAGCTCATGGAGGAAAGCCATCAAAGAGCCTGGCACAAAACTGGCTTTACTATAAATGCCAGAGGAAACATCACAGAAGCGCTTCACAGGAGGCTCCCAAGCACTGAGGATGTCACCTAGACAGCGGACGAAACGTCTGCAACACAAATTCCCAGCTCGGCGAACAGGACCACAACAACTGGCTTTACTATCCATCATCAAATATGGTTGACTTGGACGAAACTTAATCCCGTTTCTCTAAAGCCCAGCAATTTTAGATCATCTTAGAGAATGAAGATAATTTCAAGATATCATCGTTGATGGCCAATAACAACAAACATTCTTGAAGCAACTTTTAATGTCAAAATACACACCGGGCAATTCTCAGAGGCAGATGTTATTCCAGTTTAGGTGGAAGTTGCAAATGGGTAACCTGCAAAATCATCTTTGCGACAAACTCCAAAGAATTATCCAGGAAATTGCTGCCCCCCCCCCCCAACCTCTCATTTCTCTTGTGTACTTAGCATTTTAAACCAACTGTAAAGGTGATTCTGGATCTTTAAACTTCAGAAAATGGTAGCTGACTGTTATGAAAGGAGGACGTGATTTGCCTTCCTCTGACAACTCTGCATGAGAGGGAACTGTCAGAACGGAATTCTGACTCTGCACTTCTGAGGTCTTGATCACAATCACCTGTCAGAGATGTGAGGCCACTTCTTGCAGATTGTCACTTGGAAAATCAAGCCCATAATTTAAAAACGTTAATGCTTTATCAGCATTTTGGGATGGTGCAATTCCTTAAATGTCTCTCCACTGTCCCATATCCTTAACTCTAATAAGTATGAACAGCTTATGGTCTAGTTTGGTACTGAGCTAGAGACCATTCATTCAGAGCATCTGTTGCTGCTTCCAAATCCTACTTTCACAAAGTCAAACCTTTCTCACACTCCTCCTGAATTAGCCTTGAACATCCATTTGTTTGAAGTTTATCTTCCATGTATCATCTTCACTTGTTGATCTTTTCTTGTTTGAAAGATATGGGATCACTTCCTTAATCTCATTCCCACCAAAATTCCCACTATTCAATTTTTGTTCTTGACCTATTACTAACTGATATTTTGTCCAAGGAGGGATAGGTTAAATGATTTCTTTTGTGAGGGAATCTCTATTTCAGAGTTTAATTTTGTGTTTTTTGAGATTATCCTCAAAACAAGCTGAACTGCAAGTGAAACTGACATAGAAATAGAAAAGGTAAACCCACGAGTAAAATTGAACTTAACACTTTTAAGAAAATTAAAACCAAACTGACGCCGTGTAATGGAAACTGAAACCTTGGTGCAAGTTATAGGAGGACACTGCAGTGTCTGTGCAGTGGCAGTTAAGTATTCATCTGTAATTTTCAGAATTGATTGCTGCTAATTAATAATTCTCCAGAGCTGTCTGCAAGATAATAAGGTCTAAGAAGCTTTTACCAGAACAAGGATTCTTGTTGCTTGGAGGTCAATGACTGTGGCACAAAACTACACAAGAAATTGAAAGAGGATAAAGGTATGCACAAAAGCCAAGATGCATTGAGTTATAGCCTCTGTTTAAACTGCAAACTTGCCTATAAACCATATCCTATCCAAGATAATTGATTCCAAGTTTCTGTTTCCTACAACTGAAACTAGTGGATATTTTTAAAAACTGGGGACATGGTGGTATCGTGATAATGTCACTGCACTAGTAATTCAGAGGCCTGGGATCATGTCCTGAGCACGTGACTTAAATCCTACTGCAGCAGTTGGTGGAGTTTAAATTGAGAACAAAATCTGGAATATAAAGCTAATCTTGGTAATGATGACCATGAAACTACCATCGATTGTTGTAAAACAAAATCGAAATCTGGTTCTCAACTGTATTTTGGGGATGGAAATCTGTCCTCCTTACCTAGTCTGGCTGGCATATGCCTCCAGACCTACAGAAAGGGTTTGACTGTTAACTGCCCCTTGAAAATGGCTAGCAATTCATTCAGTTCAGGGGAAATTCATTAAAGATTTTAAAAAATTGGTGGATTTTGAATAAACAGGCCAGATTATTTTTGAAGTAATTATTTTAATGTAGTGGTTGCTTGTCAGATTTTGTAATATACAAATAATTTCATCATAACTGAGTATTACCTTATTTTGTGTTAAGTACACTTTGTTATAAGTACACATTCGTTATAAGTCGGCTCCACTGTATTGTTTTGTGTAGTATAAGGATTCAGTAATGCAACAATGTACAGACAGTATCTATGGTAGTACAAAAGCAAGGCTTTTGTTGATCTGTTGTTCCTTTTGCTAGGTGTTGCATTTAATAAAACCACTCTGACAAATTTAATAGAAACCTTCAAATGCAGGATATTGAATAAAAGAGTTGATTATTAAATGACCTTGAATTTTGCATTAAAATTGATAAACAAGTTGCTTTCTAAAGTCTGATTTTGATTTTCATCATTGTTAACATTGGCATAACACTGAATGCTACAGTTTTATTACTACCAAGTATTAGCAAGCTTTGAGAAGATTTGTAACTCAGATTGGGTTCTGGATGTAAATTTGCTCATTGAGCTGGAAAGGTTTGTTTTTGGATGTTTTGTCACCATACTAGGTAACATCATCAGTGAGCCTCTGGTGAAGCACTGGTGGCATGGCCTGCTTTTGATTTGTGTTTAGGTTTACTTGGGTTGGTGCTGTAATTTCCTGTTCTTTTTCTCAGGGGGTGGTAAATGGAATCCAAGTATATGTGTTTGTTGATGGAGTTCCAGTTGGAATACCTTGTAAGAACTGTAATAAACGCTACATTGGACAAACAGGCAGAAATCTAGCCACCAGGATACATGAACATCAACTAGCCTCAAAAAGACATGACCCACTCTCACTAGTATCCTCACATACAGTTGAGGAAGGGCACCACTTTGACTGGGACAACACATCCATCATAGGACAAGTCAAAGAGAGAGACATGCGAGAATTCCTAGAAGCATGGCATTCCAACCGGAACACTTATCAACAAACACACCAACTTGGATCCCATTTACCACCCCCTGAGAAAAAGAACAGGAAATAACATCGTCACAGGAAATGCTGTCACCAACTCAAGGAAACTTAAACACATAAATAAAAAGCAGGCCATACCATCAATGCTTCACCAGAGGCTCACTGATGATGTTACCGAGTATGGTGATAAAACGTCTGAGAACAAACCTTCCAGCTCAATGAGCAAACTTACATCAACTACCAAGTATATTGTGATAAAAGTTTATACTATCATTTAGAAATTTGGATTTTATAGTTGAGATAAGTAGGTTTTTTGGTTTTAAGTCCGTGAAGGTAACTTGTTTCTTTTAAGCGATCAGAAAGTCATTTTGAATATTTTCAACCATAATTTCTAAAAAAAAAAGCATCACTTATATAATAAATGACTAGGTACATTACCTGGGGAGTTAATTGATGAATTCTTTACCAAGTTGACATTTTGCAGCATACAGAAAGACATCGGAGTGTTGGAGGTGTGAGGGGTTTGTGACAGTCTGAGCTTTCATAGCTGGGTGGAAAAAAGTTCTTAACTGTTTTAAGTGTTACACAGGGCTTTTCTTCAAGTTCTGTTAGAACAGTAAGTGAGGTAGCCAGTGACTTTGTTTCTCATGGAGACGATCATATCTGGTGAATGTATAGAAAGTACCTGAAGGGGAATATTTGCAACCTTGTCAATTAAGTCAGAAATTAAACAATTAAAATAGAATTGTTACTTCACTGGGGTGAAGTGTTTGTAAAGGAAATTGCTGCGGAAGGGATTCAGGTTTTCTTTTTGCTGTTTTTTGTTAATTTTTTTCTGAACTTTTATTTAACATAGCTCTATTTTATCATTTTTTAAAACTTGTTCTTTTGTTAAACGAACTTTGCCCATATTTTGCACAAAGATACCAATGACTGATCGCCACCAGTAACGAAACAATAAAAATAAAACTTTTAATCCATCATGCCAGGTTTCATTTTTAGACCAGACTAGTCCAATATTACCATCAGCTGGGATCATAACATTGTAGTTAACATCCTTTGAAGGTATTTGATCTTCAAGAACTAAACTAACTTCTGGCCCAAAAGCCATTTTTGTTAGCATTCAATAAAGACTACTGCTTTTCTGCCATTTCTCTCTTCACTCTGGGCATTTTTTGCTTCTTTTCAACACACAAGGCAGTGAGTCAAAAGTGTGGATCTTCCCTCCAGTATGTGGTTTCACAGCTCTCCTGCTGTGTACAAGCTGTGATGTAATGACAGTCTGGCTGAATTTAACCATAGAGCAGCAAACATCAAGTGATGGGGAGAGCAAAATGCACAGGGCGTAAGATTTTCTCTGAAGAATTCTAGTGTTCTAAACTGCAAATTTTAATCTTTTGCTGTGTGCCGTTTTTGCCATTTTGTTAAGTTCATTTTATTATTGTAGTTTTTAATATTGTTTTTGTTTAAACTGATTCGAAGCATTCCAGGGTTGCCTAGAAATCTCAACAATGATCATGAATGCTGACGTTTGTTGGAATTTTCTTCATAGCTTTGGATGCGTTTGTACCATATTCCATATTTGCAATTCCACAAAATCTTTGCACTATCTTCTTAAGTTTTTAAAATCTTCTGCTTTAAGTTATTCAGTTGATTTATCTTTATCCAAAGGCAAGTTATGCTTTAAAACAAAACAAATAAATAAAAATAAGCAACAGGGTCTCAGAGAGAGAGATGCAACTGGGATGGGTGAAATTCAATTCAATTGCCATCATTTTGAATTTCACAGTTCAGTTTTTTTTTTGCAAAATAAATGTGAGGTGAATTGGATGTTGGGGTTGAGGAAGTGGGAATTGTGTGGAATAATGAGATTATTGGTGAAATGAAGTAAGTAGGTTATTCAGCTTGTCTTTATTGGGTACAACTGGAACAATATTTTCTAATATTGTTTGTTTTTTTGGAAAACTTACAGAAAAAGGCTACGTGGGGATAATGGAGCAGTGGTCCATTTATATTGGCCTTCTTAAAAAGGAATCATGAGCTTTGCTGAGACTAGCATATTAAAGTAATAATGATCCAAGCAGTCGTGAATGTCAAGGAAGAAAATGCAGTGCTGAGTTAGAGAGGTCACACATCTTCATTGCATAAAATAATGTCATTAAGAACCAATTTATATGATTAGTTTATACGACTGATATAAGCATACCCAAGAATTTACGACAAACGCAAGTATAATGACAACACCTGAAAGTGTTGACCCAGTTTAGATTTGAAGTGATTTAATTGCTTGTAACATGGCAATGAGAACATGAAATTTAGAACTTAATTGTCTCAATTTTTGTTCAATCAAAGTGTAAATATTTGACATGAAATTGAATAACAAGCATCACACTTCAAAACATTATTTAAAGAAGTAAATTAAGAGTGAATTGTTACAGTTTGTTATTTGTGCTGCTTAGATGTCAAGGTTTTTAACATAGAGTTGCGATTTGTGCTGCGACAGTCTATCGTGATTGGGTTACTATGCTTTATTTTGCCGATGTGCAATCACGGTTAAAATAAAGGCTTTTGATATTGTATATATTTTTTGCTTTATTTGTGTGGATTTGTACTCAAACTTAAAAAGATTTCATTACAGCATCATAAATCTTTATTTTTTCTTTCTGCAGACTCTCATTGTTGCCTGGATTCGGGCTAATTTAAGTGTGTACATCTCACGGGAACTATGGGATGAGCTCCTGTCTGTGCTTTCTTCACTCACTACCTGGAATGAACTGATTACTGAATGGGCAAAAATTATGGATTCTCTCACTGTGGTGTTGGCAAGATGTGTGTACAGCCTGGATATGAATGATTTACCACTGGACAAGCTAAGTGAGCAAAAGGAAAAGAAACAAAGAGGAAGAGGTAACAAAATTTCGACAACTAAAATTGTTTGGAGGGCTGTGATTTTAAGAATTAGAGGGAATATGGCCCAGATGTCAACATCAGTCTGGTCAGGTATACTAATCCTGTTATCAGTGTGTTGTCAGAATGGAAGTATATTCTGATGTTTCTGAATAATGATGGAGGGGACAAAGTGTCTGACAGCATATCATAGAAGATTGACATTTGCTGTATTTGCTTCTGCACATCCAGCCAATTCAAAACGTAGTAGAAAATGGAGGTGAAAAAGTGTACTTGTATGTCGAATACAATTGATTATAAATTATCTTATTAATTTTAAGAATATCCAAAATTCACATTTCAATGTATTATCAGCCGTTTGTGAACTCTGTGATCTCAGTTCTTGTGTAGGAATGCTGTATGTATTATTTAACAATAAGATGTTGACAAATTAACAATATGTGGGACTAAACACCTATTTATGCATCATTAACTTTTAAGGTGTACATCAAGATCTTAGTAAAGTAAATGCAGTAGGTAGGTCCTTTTCTCTGAGTTGGAGGAGTCAGACTGATGGCACACAAGAGCATATGCGATTTAGAAGTGCAACTACCTCTGGTGCCCCTGGAGTTGAAAAGGCCAGAAATATTGTTCGTCAGAAAGCAACAGGTAAGCTCACTGAAGACCGAATTTGTTCATGAACTACATAATTTTTTGATTGAAGCCAAGTATTTCTCCAGTTTGAAGTATTGTTCTGCCTGTTTTTATAGGGTATTTTAAATTTTTTGAGAATTATCAAGTAACTGGATGTTGAATGTTTGGTTTGTTTTCAGAATTTTTTTCAAGTCCTTTAACTGGCCCTTTCCTTACCACTTTCCTGCCCACTTTGTTAGCTTCTACTGCTTCTATCATAGTGCAGTTTGCTCTTTCTCCGTTAAACCACCACTTCATCCCTTTATTGCTTTCTAACCTAGTTCATTATTCCTGAACTCCCCAGAATTGACCAACCCTTAATCATATTGTCAACCTGTCACTAGGATGTTTTGCTTCCAGTACCCTCAAAATCATTGTCGTCATCTTTTTCTTGCAAGAGCTTTTACTTAACATCCTTGACTTTGTAAATTACCTTTAGATCTGTTGTCTTCCCTCTTGTAATGCATTATTACTATAGAGATACATAAAATGCTTCCCATCACTTT
Source organism: Chiloscyllium plagiosum (assembly GCF_037043375.1). Taxonomy (NCBI): domain Eukaryota; kingdom Metazoa; phylum Chordata; class Chondrichthyes; order Orectolobiformes; family Hemiscylliidae; genus Chiloscyllium; species Chiloscyllium plagiosum. Next base: position 102,792,424 of record NW_028270148.1, on the reverse strand, counting down.
CGACCAGCTTCTCAAAGATTATTAAACTTTACTTACTTACTTACTTAGATTACTTATTTACAGTGTGGAAACAGGCCCTTCAGCCCAACAAGTCCCCACCGACCCACCACCGACCCAGACCCATTCCCCTACATTTACCCCTCCCTTTACCTAACACTATGGGCAATTTCGCATGGCCAATTCACCTAACCTGCACATTTTTGAACTGTGGGAGGAAACCGGAGCACCCGGAGGAAACCCACACAGACAAGGGGAGAATGTGCAAACTCCACACAGACAGTCGCCTGAGGCAGGAATTGAACCCAGGTCTCTGGTGCTGTGAGGCAGCAGTGCTAACCACTGTGCCACCGTGCTGCCAAACTTTGTGACAGTAATGTTGCTCACTGTCCTGAATTTGTATTTCTTCATTTTCCTGCTACTTTTCTCTCTTCTACTACATCATTTTGATTAGTCTATATTAATGAAACATAAATTTTCTGGCTTCATTCCAACTACACCCAACAGGGCATATCCTCTGATTTTCTCAGGCAGATTTTCTCATGCAACTTGTGTATGACAGTGTTAAATATCACACAACACCAGGTTATAGTCCAACACGTTTAATTGAAAGCACACTAGCTTTTGGAGTGCCGCTCCTTCAGGTGATTGTGGAGGACACAATTGTAAGGCACAGAATTTATAGCAAAAATTTACAGTGTGATGTAACTGAAATTATACATTGAAAAATACCTTGATGGTCTGTTGAGTCTTCGAATACCATGATAGCTTCACTTCTTTCATGTGTAAATCACAAAACCTTTTTTTAAAAGTTGCATTCTCAGGTTAGCTTTAAGAATGGGTGTTAGCTAGACAATATGTTGAAGGTGTCTAGCTCGATATATTGTCTAGCTAACACCCGTTTTTCCAGCTAACCTGAGAATGCAACTTTGAAAAAAGGTTTTGTGATTTACACATGAAAGAAATGAAATTATCATGGTTTTCGAACAGATGAAAGACTCAACAGACAATCAAGGTATTTTTCAATGTATAATTTTAGTTACATCGCACTGTAAATTTTTGCTATAAATTCTGTGTCCTCTACAATCATCTGATGAAGGAGCGGCGCTCCGAAAGCCTGCGTGCTTCCAATTAAACCTGTTTGACTATAACCTGGTGTTGTGTGACTTTTAACTTTGTATGCCCCAGTCCAACACCGGCATCTCCAAATCTTGTGTATGACAGGGCTGCATCATAGTTCTGTTCATTCTAAATGTGACCTCATGCATACACACCATATTACAGAACATATTTATACTTCCTACTTTTCTGTAAATTGCTTTCAGATCTTTACATTGCATTCTTCAGTCAATGTTAATCGTAATTCCTTTTAATTATGTTTGCATCTTGTATTACTGCATGAGTTAATTTTCTTGTAGTTAGTGGTGACTCATTTACAATTTTGATCAGAAATGTAGATGAATATATGATCAAAACGGCATTTTTAAATTGCAGAACCATATGTGGTAAGCCCTTCTACAGCAAGATGTTCTTGCTTTAAGTTCACTTTGTAGCTTACTGTTGAAAGTGTTTAACATAAACTATAATTAGAGTTCTATTTTTAGTTATACTGGATGGGAATTAATTTGCAGAATGAATTCCAATTATATAGATAAATAACCTGATCCATACAAAGCATAAATTGATATTTTTGAAACACTTTAAATAAAATATATATATTCAAGGGAGAACGTTGAAGTTTAGTACATGCTCATTAGGCTTCTATAATCGTCCCTTAATTGCCATAATATAATGATGTTGTATAGCTTGTGTTGCTACATCTACTTAAGTGTTGTTTGGCTTATACTCTATTTCTGTCGAGAGGCCCAACTTTTGGTGTCCATTTGGATGTTATTGCTAAATTGCAGGCCTGAAAGGAATCTGAGTGAAAAGACTATGTGCAAGCACCCAATGTACCTGGACTTGGATAGCATGGGTTTTGTGGGTTTTGAAATTGTTAGTTGCAGGAGAGTGGACCGACCATAAGGTTCTTTTCAATCTACTGTGTTGTGTCATTATTTCTTACACAGAATTATCCATAGAAGTCCTCCTTTTGTTTGCTGTTCAATGTACAGAGAAATGTGTACTCTATTAGCCATAGAGATCTTTTTATTATTAATTGTAGAACTTGAAACAGTAGACTTTTTAAAATTTCCTTTTGAAGAGTGAAGTCTAAACATAAAGGGCAAGCAGATGGTACATATTCACTTTCTCAGGTGCAATCCTGGCTTCCACAGGACTACAAAGCTATTGGCAAACAAATCCATTCCCATTGATAGTTAACAAATTGGTGTAATTAGCATGTTTGTTTTTCATAAACCCTTCAGTTTTCACACTAGATAATTTTTGCATTTCTTTAGCTTTTTTTCCAATTAAGACCAAATTTGTAAAACCATTTGAGTTCTTTTTAATAAATAATGACCGACTAAAAACTTCTTTTTAACAAGGTTCTTCGTGTTGATATTTTTATTACTGTCATTTGATGTAATTAGTTGTCAAAAGGCATACAGCTTTGCCAGATGGACATCTTTAATAATGAGTGCCTTTTCAAATACACTGCATGTGTGTCTTAAGAGAGATAAAGTGGACTTTTGCTATATCCACTGTCCTTTATGATGAATAGTTTGTCTAATTGGATTTCCCACGAGGTGAGAATCAGTAATATGTTTTGCTATGTGAGAGATTTCTGGCACAGTTCAAATGGCAACTATAATTTTTCTTTATCCCCATCATTGAGAAAATGGCGAAGAAAATGCAAAAAGTACAATTTCTGGTTAAAAGATCTAACATTCCATTACAAAAGCTATATTAGTCATTTGAACTTGTTACATTCCTCTGAATTTAGCTAGTTATGGATAATTAACTAAAAATGATCTTGCCAAGTTTTGAGATTTTTAATCTCTTCACACCTTCAGTTCAGTATAATGCTTTTGTTAGGAGTATGGCCGACTTTTAATATTTTACCACAAAGTATAGTTGTAATATCTTATAAAGTATAAGTAACTTTGCTAGCTAGATATTTTGAGGTGTAATCAGTGTGTAGATTGTGTTTAGGTTATTGTGACAATCAGTGTCACAAATTTATTTGAATAGATGCCATCAATATTATATATCATAGTGGAGTGTTGAGTTTTTCATTTCCCCTTAAATGATTTTTTGCATTTGCTTATTATTATAGCCACTGATTTAAAATATTCCAGGATTATTTATTAACTTTCCACAATTTGCTTTAACCAAGGCGAACAATGTGGTTGATTCTTAAATGCCCTCTGAAATGGCCACTTTGTTTAAGGGCAAATGAGGATGTGTAACCAATGCTGGCCTTAACATTGATGCCTGAATCCCATGAAAGACTAAGGAGAGAAAGAAATCTAACATTTCACTTTAATATAGTGTACATTCTGGTCATTTCTGATCTCCTGATAGTTACAACTTTTATACAGTTATGTTGGTAATAAACAGTGAAATGTCAAAATGTTGGTTAGTTAGGCAAAAAATGAAGAATGTATTGGATGTGTGATGTTGAGCTGATTCTCTTGGTTGTGTTATGACCAGTTCCCAGGTGAGATTCCCCAAATTATTATGGTTCCAGATAGGATACTAAAAATTGTCGATGTCCAGCTAAAGTGAAAAAAACCCACCACCTTTATTCACCTGGAATCCTCCACTTCCTTGGATGATTGTGACAACATTAAAAATGATCCTCTCCCCTTGGCCCCTTTCTCACAGGCCAGATGAATCTATTTAAAAGCAGCCAATTTATCAAAGTCCTCATAAGTTAACACATTTTCTCTTTGGTTAATAAATGTAACGAAATAATAACACACATACGGTCTCAGCAAGAGATAAGTTTGTGTTTTCGCCTTTCAAGAATACCTAGGGATTAAGTGTTTGAATTCTGTCTGAGCTTTTGCGGGCTGAGGTGGTTAAACGTCAAGTGTGTGCTAGTGAGTTACGGTGATAATTTGTTTGCAGATGAGAATTTTTTTAAAATTAAAAGTTGAAAGGTATGCAGATAAGTCTGTTATATTTGAGAGCAGAACTTTGAGAGTTGAGCACTTGCTTTCAATAATTTTGGATTTCTGAGTTCCATGAAATTCTTGTGTCCTGTTTCCTTCTGAACTGACTTCTCGCACAGAGTATGATCTTCCTATATTACAGGGGTGATTCGCTGATGGGTTTTTCTTGACTGAGACTCGCAGCACTCTTGCACCTAAACCCAGGCAAGTGCGCACAAGCACCTCAATGCACACGTATGCATGCATTCAACTCAGTGTTCTAGCATGCACATAGACCTTGGCCTGTTACCGTGCTCATTAGCACCTCCTAGGATGCACAGGCCAGGATTCAAACTCTTGTTTAATCTTTGTCCTTGTGAATGCTTGAAAGGGGAAAATGCAAAAATGTCTGTTGCCCAGACTGTTGTCTTTTCTTTCATCGTGTTTATAGTCTGAGATACTCCAAGGGACAAGGTTTGTGTTTCTTTCTATGGAACCTCCCTGTAGGTTAATTAAGTGACCAAACATTTGGTAGATGGTACATAATGTGGGAAAATCTGAGCTAATGCACTTTGTCAGAAACAGTAGAGGAACTGAATATTACTTAAATGGAGAAAGACTAGGAAGCTGCACCACAGATGGATTAAGGGGGACCTTGTGCATAAATCCCAAAGGCTAATTCAGCAAGTAATAGAGAAGATGAATGGAATGTTGCCCTTTTTTTCCCAAAGGGAATGGAGTAAAATGAGGCACACTTAGAATGCAATTTTGGTCCCTTTATCAAAGAAAAGATATGCTGGCATTGAAGGTAGTCCAGCGAATGCTCACGACGTGGATTCTAGGTGTCGAAATATTTCATGAAGCGACGTTGAGCTGCTTCTTGTTAGAGTTTACAAGAATGTGATTTACTGTTTTGAAATATGTAAGATCTTTTTGAAGTCTTGACAGCGTATACACTAAGATGTGGTTTCCTGTTGTGGGAGAAGCTAGGACCAGAGGTCATAATCTCAAAGTAAGGTTTACTTAAGACAGAGATAAAAGAACTACAGGTAATAAATCTGTGGAATTATTTACCAATAGAGGGCTGTTTGGGGTAGGTTGTAAACTGTAATCCAGGATTACATAGACAGATGTTTAATCAGTAAAGGAATCAAGGATTATGGGGAAAGATAGGAGTTAAGGATTATCAGATTAACCATGATTTCACTGAATTGTGGAGTCAATGTCTCGTGGAGTCATACAACATGGAAACAGACCCTTTGGTCCAACCAGTCTATGCTGAATGTAATCCCAAACTAAACTAGCCCCACCTGTCTGCTGCTGTTTCATATCCCTCCAAACCTTTCCTATTCATGTGCTTATCCAAATGCCTTTTAAACATTGTAATTGTACCCATGTCCACCACTTTCTCAGGAAGTTCATTCCACATGTGAACCATTCTCTGTGTAAATAATAAATAATTTGTTCCTCAGGCCTTTTTAAAAGCTCCCTCCTCTCATCTTAAAAATGTGCCCTCTCGTCTTGAAATTCCCCATCTTAAGGAAGAAACAACTTCTAATTCTATCTATACCCCTCATTATTTTATGAACTTCAATAAGGCCATAAGCTTCTCAACCTCCTGCGCTCCAGTGACAAAACTCCTAAGTTATCCAGCCTTTCTGATCTGGGGTTATGATCCATGGCCATGACTGTTAGAAATTTATGGTTTCATTTACAACATTAGGTTAGTTTTCTTTGGACAGCCAGTAGTAAACTTAAGTCTGATGGCTGACCAATGTGATAACACAATGTCTTAAGCAATGAACCTTGATTTTGACACCACCTTACATGGGCTTCCTACAACATATCTCCTCCATCACTAAGCATGTAATTCTGTCTCTGTTGCATCACTTATCTCTGCCATTTCCTTAGCTTATATGCTGCTGAAAACTGTACACTGACTTTTGTTACCTCTGGACTTGATTATTTGAAGGCATTCCTGGACACTTTCCTGATTTTTTTTTTTTACCTTTTCTAAACTTGAAGCCATTCAAATCTCTGGTGGTTACATCTTAAAATGCATCAAGTTCAGCTTACCTATCTCCTGCTGATAGTACCTTCAGCTGCCATGGTCTTAAATGCTAGAATTCCCTCGCTAAACGTGCTTTTCCATCTCTCCTCCTTTGTTTGCTGCTTAAAACTTTTATTTAGCCATTTGCACTAATTTCTTCTTGTGACTTGTATCAGATTTTTATTTGATAACAGTTGTAAAACAAGTTGGGATGTTCATTTAATGTCACTATATATACTCAAAATTCTCTGTTTGATCCTGTCTACTTACATGCCTCAAAGTGTGTTAAAACTGCACAAACCTACAAATGCATTCTTTGATGTGTATCGTCCTGGGACTGAACCAGACGAGGAGATTTTCTGCATTATAAGAAATACGGTATTTGATCTTGTGCCACCTGCACGTGTTATAGATTTTCAATTCGTAAGCATTTTTAAAATGACTGATATACAATCAGTAGGGAGATGAAGCTGAACAGTAACAGGACAGTGATATCCTTGGCTTTTATAAAAAATATATTTATAATATATGCATATATTTATCAATTGTAATTTTCTTTGCTTGCTTTATTTCTTTGGAAGCTAAGCGAAGCCAATCTATCAGCAACTGTGTACATCTTTATGAGGCTTTGCCAAGCACTAAAAGTGTGCCTCTGCTGCTTCATACTGTGACCTCTCTCTTACCTGGTATCACTCATGCCTCCTCTTCTCAGAAACTGTCAGGTATTGTACTCAAAGCTGTATTTCTTCATACTATCTCTTAATTTCTTCACTCTATTCTTAGTTTCTTTCCACCTAGCATTTATAGTATTGCGTACTGATGAATGTTCACTGAAATGTGTGTAATGTATATTTAGTCAATACCCAATTTATAATTTTTGAATGTCGCTACACTGCTCTTGGGTGAATGTTAATAATTAATATCCTCAGTGACATTTTAATCTTTATAATAAACAAATGCACAGGACAAACATATATTTCTTATACTTTCTGAGGGAAAAACCGTTATTAATAAATCTATTCTTGAGTTTTCAAGGCTAAAATTTCCTCTTCTATTGTTTTTGACTAATTCCTGTTAGTTATACACTTTTTTCAGAGTCTTCAAAACTAACAGGAGAGAGAACGTTAGCAGTAACAATGAAATTGGTTCCTGTTTGATACTTAAATTGTATTAATTGAGGCCCAAGCACCATCTACAGATGAGAATGAATTTAGCTCAAAGAATTAAGAAATCTTGCTTTTGGACAAATTGGCTTTCTTCTGTGGATAGTTGTTGCACATCAGTAATTGTTATGGCCCATTTATTTTTGTCAAACGGTGATTGGAAATCCTTTGCTGTCAATTGATTTATAAGCTTTTCGATGTTAATAGCTGTTAAGCTCACAGTTGTATTTCTGTAATTTTATTCAATCTTATTAATATTCAATTTTTATTTTTTAAAAATCTTAAATATTTATTTTTTAATCAGAGGTTCTGTTGCATTTTGTCATTGCTTAAAGTCTAAACGTAGCTAATCTTGTTAGAAAACTGTTGATTACAAATACCAGATGGTTCAAGAATGCTCAGTCCACATGTCTCTTTAGTATATTTTTAATAATTACTATAGGGTAAAACTTTTACACATAAAATGCACTATTTTAAAATGATTGTGGTCCATGCATCAGATACGTGTTATATGCAAAAACTTTTACAAAAATAGTTCAGTAGTTTACATTTAGTGGGCATTGCCTTAGGAAATGGACTGAATCTTCAAATGTGCATTATACAAAAATGAAAAGAAACCTGAAATCGTTGTTCTCACAGGGCAATGTGAACATGTTTTATAAACCTAATTGCAGTGTGATGATATAGTTTCTTTCATAAAGTTACCCACTAATATAAAGCTTATTTTGGACTGGTGTTTTGGATTGCAATTTTTCTATATGTGTTTAGTTTTATTTCATTAATCTGGTAAGACAGCACTCCATTAAAAAAAAAACCCAATACAGCTTAGAGTTCCTGCTGTTTTTAAACAAAACATTATCATGTTGGTTGAGTATTGTTACAATGGGGTGAAGATTGTGCATGGTGCTTAATTTTTCAAAGCAAGGATGTTTGGCTTGAAGTTTTGCTTTGGATTGGAAATGGAATTAGGATTCACTTTCACTTCTTCAGCAAACCTGCAATCACAGGATAGAATCCAATTTGTATATTTTGTTGCATTGCATTACAAATTCCTTGTCATGCAAGAAATTGAGACATTGTATTTGGTGCATTGATATGTACCGATTGGCTTTAACAAGGTTAGTCAGTGAATTTGAATAGACATGCCCTCAAAAATGTCTGAAATTTAAAAAGGAAATGAGAAGTTGTTTTGCTTTGTCGGAGCTAAGATTTTATATCAATTCAAAATGTTTTTGTGAAGAGCATTTTTGAGAAAAAAAAAGCTCTGCTTTCACTTATCCACATTTTATTATGTGCGTATAGAAGATGAAGAATTCCAACAATCTGAAACTACACCAGACGCAGAAGAATTGATGTCTAGTTCAACATTAAATCAAGAACAAAAGCTCACCCACAGCAGCAGTACCCCTGACATTGCTGAACAACTGCATTCAGACCTGATGCAAGGTATTGTGAAGAAATACAAAAACATTCTGCACCAGCATTTAAGATTTTCTTTTGTGTGGGAAAGTAGGATTTTTTGAATGTCACTTATAATTAACATGATGCTAAAAGTGAAAATGATGTGATTGCATTAAGGGATCACAACGGCATAAAATATCGAAAGTGCGTGCCTTGGAAGAATAAAATTCCTAGCTAAAGACTATAAAACATTAGTCATTCCTAGGTTGGATTTACCAGGGGGCTGGGGTAATGTGCTATACAACGGAATTAAATTTCGCATCAATTTCCTGGCAACAAACTTTATGAACTTGGGTCATTGTTGAAATGCAAGGAGTCATCTGCCCTTTGCAAGGGATGGAAATATCAATCTCCAGTGCAAAGTCTGCTATTTCTTTGACTTCATTTTCCTCAGAACCCATTTGGTGAAATATTTAGAAAAGTGCTGATTTCTTTTGAATGTATATTTTGGCCTACATGTACTGGATCAAACAATTGAAGATGGTTGAATATTGTACAAGCTATTTCAAAAACAAATATAGCTTACTCCATTGTTTTCTCAACAACTTTTTATGAACCTTTATATGTCAGAGTCTATTGTCTGAAAACAAAAATGTGTTCAAGCCATGGGACTTTTTGCATATCAATATATATTTCATTTATGAGTTTTGTGTATTTTAATGTTGCAAACATTTGCATGTAAGATAATGGTGTGCTGTCCCAAGATTTTATTTAAAAAGTTGGTATTGTATACAGAGCAGAAGTATTAAACCAGTAAACCTAAAAGACCTCCTTTATCAACAAGATGCATATAAAGTTTGGAAAGGAGAGTCAAACAGGACGGAAACATCTGTTCTTGTCCCATTTGCCAGCATTTGATCCATGGCCCTCTAAATCCTTCCTATTCGTATACCCATCCAGGTGCCTTATAAATGTTAACACTTGTACCCTCCCCCACTTCTTGAAGGATATTATTAAACTTGAGAGAGTGCAGAAAAGATATAAAAGGATGTTGCCCGGACTCGAGCGTTTGAGCTGTAAGGAAAGACTTTTTTCCCTTGGAGCATTGGAGGCTGAGGGGTGACCTTATTGAGGTTTATAAAATCATGAGGGCCTGGATAGGGTGAGTAGTCAAAGTCTTTTTCCTAGGGTGGGTGTGTCCAAAACTAAAGAACATAGGTTCAAGGTGAGAGGGGAAAAATTTATAAAGGAACTGAGGGATAAGTTTTTCACACAGAGGGTGATACATGCATGGCACAAGTAACAATTGTCTAAACATCACATGCATTGTGTGTTTATTACAGGACAAAAGAGGGAACACTCAGCTAGCTTCAGTAATTCTGATTCAAAGAGTGCCACTGTTGAAAACAGAAAATGTGAAGGAAAAGAAACCGAAGCTCCAGTTGTAAGATGATACACAAAAACAGTGAACGTTTGAAACACTTGTCTCTTTATTCAATATTTAAGATTGATCTGCCCTTAACTTTATTTTGGTGTGTTGGCAAAGCTTTTTGTTAAACAAATCCGGGCAAATGTTAGAAATCCAAATTTGAAATGGTCACAACAATTGAGAAAATGGTGTGAATTTGGCAAGTGTGTCATTGGCTGCAGCACTGCCGTGGAGAAAGTAAAGGGGAACTTGCACGCTTTGTCGATTGTGAACAGCTCAAGTGTGTTGTTTGAAGTGACGTGAATTTATACATTGCTTTGTTTGCAGAGAATAGGCTATGTCTTCAAGCCATGTGCCTTTTGTGAATTACCCAGGAGCCTGGGGGGGGGGGGGGGGGCGCTCTGGTTGCCTGTTGCTTTTTTCTCTATGGCAACATCTTAGCCAATTTGAGTCAATAATGATATTAGTAGGGTGATATCAGAATGGTGTTTCAACAAAGTCCCCTCTGAGTCTGCAAACCAGTGTAGTGGGTGCCATCAAGGCACTGCTTGAGGGTTGAGTACAAGGTGCCCTGTTGCTGTGGAGGCATTTTCATGGGGATGAGGATGCAGGAAATGTGCAGACAGTTGCAGAATCATAAGATGACTGAGTTATTGGGTTCCTCAAATTCCAGAAGCAGCAGAGGTTTGATGTTTGGCCCAGGCACGTAATTGAGATCTCTCAGTCACATGTTTAGCAAGTAATTGAGATCTCTCAGTCACAGCACTGAGAAGCAAAGAGCAGTAAGCTGACCAGTTACATTAAATATTGGAAAAGAGCAGCAGGCTAGAGATTCAAAATGGGATCTTACTGTACAGCCAAAGTAGTCCAGAGGAGGACAATCTTCTTGATAGTACAAGTCCAGAACTGAAAACCAAGCTTCGGAGAAGATCATTTTCTAGATATTTTCCAGAACTTGTCCACAGTTCCCAAAGCAATGAAGAGGAGCAAATTATCTCAGGAAGCAGAGTCCATAAGAGCATCAAATCCTCCATTTCTGAGGAAAGAGTCGTCCTCAGAGGATTCCGTCTGCTTCATCAGCTCAGATAATGACCCCTTAGTGAGTGTTTAAGCTTGATTAAAGACAACAGCTCATTCCAGTGAATACATCACTGGCATGACTGCAGTTTTTTAAGGAAGAAAATCTGATAACTGCCAGGGACCGAGCACCTCCTCAGCTCTAACTAAGAGAGTACCCATGGACTTGGCCATTAATAACATCATCATAATGTGCAAATGAACGTAGAAGCAGCAGGCAGGTTTTTCAGAGACACTTAGGGAAGCTGGATCAATGGTTGGAGGAACCCACTAATGTCATTTGTCTAATCATTGTGTATGTATCTGTCTCCACGGATAGGTTGGTAGCTGCTATCGAGAGATAGATCCAATACACTTGATCTGTCTACCACTGCTTTAGCCATTGGTGCTTTGCACCATGGCAAGGTGATAGGAATAAGTGATCTTGACCTCACCCCAGATGTCTGTTCCTCACGAGGAGACAGGATGGTGCCCAGTTCGAGAAGCAGCCCATACATACTCCAGAATTCCCGTCGGCATTCCAAAAGTGCTCACCCCTCCATTTCCACTCTGCAACTCTCAATCCTGCTGAAGCTGAGGTGGATAAGCTTCCATTTGCCCAGAACACTGTTACCATGTCTGAACTCTCTATCAATTAATGACCCTGAGCTTGTCTGCCCGCATCTCCAAGATTAATAAGCTCGCTATAGGACAGGCTTATAATAGTTAATGCATCAACCAATATTTCACTGTTATGATCAGGCAAGACAATTTATTTTTTCCGAAATAATTTGTATAAAAGTGTTGCAACCTTCTTGATGAAGTACCATTAATGTTTTAAACTTGTTAATTTTGTTGTGTTGATACTTAAACACATACCTTTGTGCGGAAACTTAACTTTGTGAATTTTGTTAATCATAACATGCAATGTGCAAGAAGCAAAATTAGTTGGTGGAAATGCCTTTCTCACGGTAATCTAGAGCAACTTAAATATTTCACTTGCATTTTTGTTGCAGATCTTGATACGTAGGAGCAGTAGCCCTGGTGACCTAGAAAGTAAGGCAGAAACACATAAGTTATATCAAGGAAGAATCAGCTTGAGAAATAAAAGTGAGTTTTGAGCTCTTTGACACTTTAATTTGGAATTATTCTATTATGGTTTGATTGAGGTAAATTTTCAGCTTCAATCCTAGTATCCTCCCTGCAGGGGAGAATCAATTCCATTAAAGTATGCTGTGTGCACTATTAATGTTTTCCACATACAGACCTATCCAAGAACTTCAAATTACATTCTTCTGCTATATCTGGGGTGAAGGTCCTTGTGGATCAACTGACCTTTGATTGAAGTTCAACTACTGCTTTTTCACTATGTGGCTTTGAGTTTTAAATGGAGGAATCCCTATTCTATCAACTTTTAAGGGAATTTGTTTGGCCAGCAGCTTAAAAACAAAATCTTGGACAGTTTGAGGAAAGGAAAGGCATCATTGTTCTTGAGATATGTTTTTCAATTAGTGGCAAGATCTCACCACTAGAATTGTAATTTTTTTTGCCTATTGTTGGAAAGGCAGGCAAGTGGACCATAATACAAAGTTGTTTTAATCTATTTTTTTCAAACTTTGCCTTATAGCTGATTCATCTCTCGGACTTTCAGATCTGTGTCCTGCAAAATATATGTGGGGCTTCTATATGGTTTTTGCTATTTGTTGCTCTTGAGCAATTCACAATGCTGAAATATCTATTTGTCTCCCCTCACTTTTACTTGCTGCTTTTACAGCAGGCATTATGGACCACTTTGAGAGTTAGTGCACTCCTATTTCTCCCTAAAGTGCAAAATAAAAACCTGATTAACTTGTAGGAGAATCGTGTTTTTTGTCAACTAGTAGTATTACTGAATACTTCTGCTGTAAAAGCAAATAGATTCTGCAATAATTACCTGTCATATAGGAAGGAGGAATTTGAGAAAGATTACTCAAATATGCACATAAAATGGTCCCTAGTACCTAATGTATTACTGGTTGACAGTAGATGGCAAATGCTGAGGTGTTGGGCATTCATGTAACCACTGGGTGGCAAGGGATTTTTTTTCTGTTGCATTGCTATGTGTTTGGAGTGACCTGGTTATCTTGTGATTTCTTTTTTTCTATTTTGCGATAGTTAATATTTTATTAACAGGACAATTTGGACATTACGACAATTTAATTAATCTTAGTAAATCCAATTTCAGGTTGAAGTGTTTTGATAAGAAAATAATCTTATAATTTGAAGTGTGAAATTAAAACGTATCTAAAATGATTTTGATTTTAAAAGGTTAATCGAAATTTTATTTGACTAGGTGGGTCATCAACTTTATACATAGGTGAAACTCTTTCTTCTGCTAACACATAGGTGAGAGTATCAGCAGTGAAGCATCCAATGATTTCAATGGTTTCAACGAAACAGAGCTCTTGTTAACTCAGTGGAAGATATTTGATGAAGATTCAGAAGTTGGTGCAATAACTACTGATGCTATTGATGGAGGTAAAGTATATACCTGGCATAAATTAAGTTCTTCTAAAGCTACCACTCTTACAGGTAAGGGATGTAGTTGTCCAGGCTTAATGATTTAGCTTTCATTTGATTATATATAATTCAAGTATGATTTTGCTTTTCCCTCTTGTTCTCTCGCCATCTGCTGCAGACCCAGTCTAACAGCTATCTCCTTTAGGGTCCAGCCAGTTTAATCAGTCGTGTTTGCTCAGCCGCTTGGTGGTGGACGTTGAAATCCCCCATCTAAAGTACATTTTGTGCCCTTGCCATACTCGGTACTTCCTTCAAGTGTTGCTCAACATGGAGGAGTACTGAATCATCAGCCAAGGGAAGGTTTCCGTGCTCGTGTTTAACCAGAAGCTATGAGACTTTGTGCCATTGGAGTCAATGTTAAGGACTCTGAGCGTAATTCCCTCCTGACTGTATACCACTGTGCCGTCACCTCTGCTTGGTCTGTCCTGTTTGTGGGATAGGCCTGCTGATGGTGGTATCTGCGACATTGTCTGTATGATTCTGAGAGTATAACTATGTAAAGCTGTTGCTTGACTAGTCCGTAAGACATCTCTCCCAGTTTTGGCACTTGCCTCCAGATGTTGATCAGAGGACTTCACAGGATCAACAGGGCTGTTTCTGCTGTTGTCTATTCTGGTGCCGAGGTTGATGATGGGTGCTCCAACCAATTTCATTCCTTTCTTGTAGCAATTGATACAACTGACCAGCTTGCTAGGCTATTTTAGAGGGCAGTTAAGAGTCAACCATATTGCTGGGGGCCCGGAGTCACACGCAGGCTAGACAAGGTGAGGATGACAAATTTCCTTCCCTGAAGGACATTAATGAACCAGATGGGTTTTTCTGATAATTAACAATGGTCAGTAGGTTCTTAATTACAGATTTTTTAATTATTGAATTTAAATTTGATGGGATTCAGACTCAAGTGCCCAGAACATTAGCTGAATTTCTGGATTCATATTCTAATGATAATGCCATGAGAGCAGCATGATCACTATGCTCCTGTTCCCAAGGTTGCATTTACTAATATCAATGCACCTTCTGATTGAAGAACTTAACTTATGCATACTATAGTTTTCTGAGAGTTCTGTGTGAATTTATCCATTAGTTGAGGTATAAGGGGATGACCTTAGACTTGGTTCCAGTTTTAGCTAAGTTTCTTGATTTCAGTTGAAATAGTGCCAAGTGTGACACAGTTGGCTTCAGTGTTCCTTTACTCAGCAGAATAATCTTGTGGGATTTTTGGTTCTTATCACTGTTCAGCATTTCCAAGTGTATCTTTGTGCACATATGCACCTGCATGTTTATGAGGACTTTACCATTTTCTTGCCTATCTTTGTTACAGAGAACAGCCTAAATCTGAGACCCAGTTCCTTTCAATGCCTTTCTTTGACATTTATTTTCCCATTTTAATTGTCTTGTCTGATGTTGATCTGTTTATTCCATGTTTGAATATTTCCATTTTTAATCTGTCTCTGTCCCCTTTTTCTTTCTCTTCTAATTTTCTTCTCTCTCTTTTCCTCCCATACCCTTTCTCTGGTCTCTTGATTATTTCACATTTTTCTGCTTCCGCATTAGCTAACTCATGTTTTTTTTTTGTCTGAGGCAATTGTAGGGTGATACAGTGAGTTTTTTAAAAAACTTATTCGTTTAAAATGAATATTTTTTTGGAAATTTGAACTTGTTATAATGTTTAGATACTTTTGTTCATGGCCATATAAAATCAAATTACCTGTCACTTATCCACAGTGGATAAAACAAATCATTCGGGAATTAGCTGTTTGAGCTTCGGATTCAAAGTCCTTTGCTGATTCTAATTAGACTTCTAGATATCTTGAGCAAATTTTCAAACTATTCTGTTAAATGTTTATATAAGCATACTGTCAAAGGAATTAGGTCAAAATCGTATTATTGTTAAATACATTTTAACTTTTTCTGTATGAAGTGAGCATTGTTCTTTAACGGCTTCCATGGCATAAATTATACAAAGGTTTTTGAAAATGAAATTTTCAATGAAAAAAAACATTTGGAGCCTTTACTACACGAGAGAACTGTTTTAAATACTTATTTTGTAAAAATAGAACAATCATAACTCATCAAACTATTCTGCTTATGGTGAGGTGAGTATTGTGATCACTCGCCCAATCCCATTCTTATTTTGGACCAGATGACATGGGATGCCTTGAAAGCAATGGAAAGCCTTAAGCAGCTATGGATCACAGCATGTAATGAAAAGCAAATGTTTTTTAAAAGCTTCATTGTTTACTCATTAATGTACAAAGTCTTCCAAACCCCAGCTTGCGTGCACTTGCTGTAAATGTGATTTCACTACTTAGTTTCTTTTGGGCAAGCTCTCAGTTACCATTGGATTACAATAATTATATTCACATTTATTACAATGATAACTCACCCAATTTATTTTGAGATAGGCGTACACAACACTGTCATTTTCCCACGTGTTTTGTAGGAGTTTCCTCTTGCCAACACTGTGCAGGATCACAGAGTTGAAGTGAATGAAAGTATTTGTCAATTAACGTTCTAATAAGAAGAGACTTCATGGAGCAATATAATATCCCTTCTTATTGAACACTTAAAGTTAATTTGTGCTGCTATTCAGCTACACATGTCTAAATTTTCTTTATTATTATACGTGGCATGTGTATGTCTAATAAGGCTGGCATTTGTTGCCTGTCTGTCCTTGCCTGTGAGCTGATTGGCTATTAAGGCCATTTCAGAAGGAATTTCGGAGTCAATCACACTGATGTGCATCTAGAGTTACTTGTAGGCCAAATTAGGTACGGGCAGCAGATTGGGTCCAAAGTCTATGGATTCTTCTGTAAATGAAGAACAGTAGAGGTCCTTTACAGGTCTGTGAGAGAGTTGTCCTGAGCTGGGGTAGGTTGAGAGAGTTGTCCTGAGCTGGGGCAGCAGATTTCCTTACTTCAAGTACATCAGTGAATCAGATGGGTTGTAACGACAATCAATAGTGGTTACATAGTCGCCATTATATGAGTTTTTAATTCCAGATTTTACTGAATTCAAGTTTTACCATCTCCAATCGTGAGATTCAAACACATGTTCCTAGAACATTAGACTGAGGCTCTGAATTACTAGTCCAGTGGCAATATCACAACCTCACTGTCTATAACAGTGATTAAGTTGAACAATAATAGCAAAACTATAATTCTTAAAACTAGTCAAAAACTGATAAAGGAGGGTGTGGGTTCTGGTAACACAGAATGTATACCTACAAGGGAAGTCACAGTAAAATTGTGGGTTTGATGCGAATTGCAACAGAGCTGAAGTAGCCAAAGGAGTTGAGTGGATTTTGTTTTTGCCCCAGTTGCTATTACTAGGAAAAGCCGCAGTAAAAGACGACTATTGTCCTTGTTAAGTGAAGTCAAGGACCATGTCCTTAGTTGTCCTTGTTAAGTGAAGTTGAGGACCAATTTCCTTAATTGGATTGAGGTGACCTTGTAGGGCACTCCTGTCAGCTCCAAAGGTGTACCTGCTAAATTTCCAACCAAGGTTTTCAAGTGCCTTGGAAGTTTTAAAAATGCTTGCCATTTCTTGTGCCATTTTCCCATTGCTTGGATTCTTTACCTTTTCATTGACTGGTGTCCTCTTGTGGTCTCCTGTACAATCCAATGGAAAAATTGGATCAAATGTGGCTCCTGTTATGACTGATCTTGTTGCTGTGAATTAGAAATGTAATCAATGTGAAGTTAAGTATCGACACTATGTCACATGGAGCCACAATTCATCTTTCAGTCTAATGGTGGAACTGTTCTCCAATCCTTCAGCACATCTACAAATTAAATGGAACCTTGAAATATAATTTTTAGATATTCTCCTTCATCTTTGTGTGCGGTGGGATATATTAACATTTAACATTGCGAAAAGAAAAAAACATAAGATAAAGTATTAGTACTAAAAAATGTGATATCCCCAAGATCCCAGAGTTTTCAATGAAACCAGTCAGGAAATTGCCTTAACTATGACCTTTCAAAGCTCTTTAATCAGAACTTTGTCATGTTAGATTGGAATATTGTTGATATAGCTCCATTATTTAATAAATTGACATCTGTTAGGGGAAAACATATTGAACAATATGTAGATGTTAATCTTTATTTATATTGTTGATTGCAATTAAATTTTAAATAGCTGTCACCCTTATTTACACCATCAAATATTCTCTGTATGACTTTTTCCTGTCAATGGTTCATTCAGAAATTAACTACCAAAGCATAAAAGCGATGGAGCATGAACAGCATTTGTATAAAAATGAGTGGAAAAATAAATGTCAGAAGTTAGTAATAATGGTATAGATTGGTGACTGAAATGTTAAAAACCTGTGTTTAAAAATTGGACAATGATTGATTTTCTTGTCCTCGTTCTCCTATTTGTTGTAATCATCATGTCTAATCTCACTGATGACACAAAAAGCTGGAGAATGAAAGTGGTTATCTCCTCATTGTTTTCTCAGTGGTGAAATTATTTATAATCCTAAACAAAATTCAAAGTCTTTAAGAGAATAATGATTTAAAATTGAATGTGCTCTGTTGGGTCATGAAATAAGCTTATATGGTGGCAATTGAACTTTGAAAGATACATTTATAATATGAAAGATTATTTGTTAGATTGAGGATTTATGTATATTACATTTTGCATTGAGGTTTTTAAATTAATTGTGGAATAAGTTAAGTGTTGAAATAATGCTTTTTAGTGCAGTGTAATTTTTTTTATTCTCTTGTGAGACATTGGCAGTGCTGGCTGGCCAAAATTTATTGCCTATCCATGTCCTGAGAAGTGGTGAGCTGCCATTGAACCAGTGCAGTCCATGGACTGTAGGTCTCACCACAATGCTGTTCAGACAGGGAATCTGAGGATTTCGACTCAGCAGCAATGACAGAATGGCAATATATCTTCAAGTCAGAGTGCTGAGTATCTTGCAGGGGAACTTGCAGGTGGTGGTGTTCCCATGGATCTGCTGCCCTTGTGCTTCTCAATGGATTTGGTCATGGATTTGGGGAGATGCTGTCTCAGGATCTTTGGCAAATTTCTACAGTGCATCTTGTAGATGGTACATTCCGTTGCTACTGGATAAATTGCACTTTGCTCCTCCTCCAAGTGAATATAGATAGTAAATAATTGAGCTCCTATCTTGTGCAGTGATGATTAGAAATCTACATATACTCGATCTAACAGTTGCTCTTTCTCAACTCTCCATGAAAGAACTTTAGCATACTTTTTCTTCAATAATAATGGACACTGGTATTTTCTCAACAGCAGGTGTTAGATTAACTGGCCTGTAGTTTCCTGGTTTTTGTCTGCCTCCTTCCTAAACAGAGGCATCCCATTAGCAACTTTGCTGGAACCCTCTTAAAATCGATGGGAGTTCTGGAATATTTCAAACAATGCCTCCACCATTCCTGCATCGACTTTCTTTAAAACTCTTGAAAGTAGACTATCAGGTTTAGTCACCTATCTGCCTTTAGTCATATTAGTTTGACAAATATTTGTCCCTTGTGAGAGTGACTGTTAGAAGACCTCTCCTCCCAATAGCGCCTTGCTCATCTGTTACTGAGGGAAATTTCCAGTGCTCTACCATGAAGACTGATACAAAGTATTGTTTAAAGTTATCTGTCATTTTCCTACTATCAGTTTCCGAGTTTCATTCTTCAAGAACCCCACATGCAGTTTAGCTATACTTTTTACAACCTGGAGAGGTTTTTGCCAATTTACTTTCTTAATCAATTTTTATTAGCTTTTTAGTTATCTACTGATTTTTAAAACAAAAAGTAAAATTTCCCAGTCTTCTAGCCTGCCAGTAGTTTTATGTCACTTTGTATGACTCAATTTTTTTTTTCATTGAATACTCCTTGAACACCTTTGTTAGCCAGATGTAATTTATCCTTCTCATTGAATTGTTCTTTTTGACTTGGAATAGATTTTTTTACTGAGTGTTATGAAATATTTGCTTAAAGAATGCCAATGCACATTTACTAATTGACAGTATAAAATATTGTCTTTATTAAACAAGATCTGCATATTTTGGGAATTTTCTGGTGCTTATGATTTATGATCCTGAATAACATCAAAATGTGTTATTACGTTGGTCTTGATGCAGAACTTTTAATGTTTTGGGAATTGAATTCTGGAATTCCTTTCATTTGTTGAAGTCCCTTGTAGTTCCTCTTGAGATGTGTTAGTAACACAAACAGCATAAAGCCAACAGAGTGTCTTTGCAATTCACAAAAATTATGCTCACAATTGCTAATTTTTCAGAAGTAAAATTACACGCATTACGAATTTGGCAATCCAGATTGTTCAGATTGCATTTGAAAATTATGAAGAGAGAAGTGACATATAAAACTATGATTACAGTCATTTCACAGGTGTAGCATTGAACTCAATTCTCTTCACCACGATATGAAAGCAAACCCACAAAGGTGGAACAATAAGCAACAATGAGGCTGGTTCCCAAATCTGGAAAACAAGTTTAAAGCAAGACTATGTATTCAACTCTTCAGATTGCATTTGAAAACTATCTGGATTGCCAAATTTATAATACGTTTAATTTTATTTCTGAGAAATCAGCAATTGTGAGCATCATTTAATGCAAATTGTGAACTATTTACTGCTCAGACAACTTGGTTGATTTTGTGTTGTTTGTGTTACTAACATATCTCAAGAGGAACCACAAGTGACGTTAAATCATGCCTAATTATTCAGAATTGTTCGGTGTAACATTGAGGCCTGACTATTGTTGAATTTTCTTGAGATTTTAAAAATGTACTTAAGTTCTTGAAATTTATAGGAATTGCAATTGATGATTATTTTGTTGGAGAATGTCAAAGAAGGGAAAGAAGTTCAAGCTACATTCTGAGTTATTAGAAGGTTTCTGTTGAGAGCCCACAAATTTTATTTGCCCTGGAAAAGGAAGCTGTCGACCAGTCACACAGAATATTGCAGGAACTTCCATCCCCAGTAAAAGTACTATTTACTTGGACGTGTGAAGTATTTTGTACATGTGTCAACTTATTCCAGGCATTTAAATAAACACAAGATTCACATTTTCCCATTTCCTCTTACAGGTTCTGATATTGCCTTTCCGACGCTGACAACAGCCAGTGCACAATCTCATCCCTCCACTCTTTCATCAACTTCCTCCATGCAACCTGAAACCAAGGACTCCACCCCACTTCTGGATGAGAAACTACATCAGTCTGTCTTACAAATTCCTGAGGATCTGGGTACTACTTTAGTTTGATTTATATGTTTTATTGTCTCTGTGTTGGGTAATTTAGTTGGTATGGTGAGTTTTCTACTTGTGAATATATGATGCAAGCATTTTGTATGAAGCATCTTATTCTGGTTTTGCTCACTGTGTAATTTACATTTGAAAATCTCATCAGATATGAATAACCTTTATTATTGCAATATGAATATCATTGTAAGCGAACAAAAAGACAGTTGGCCGTCGAGATTATTTTAAAAGTATTAATCCTTTGTGGCCCAGGAACATCTTTATTTGTGTTTGAATATGTCCTTGAGTTTGTGATTCATAACATCAGAAACCTGTCTGGAACAGTCTTGGTATGGGTATGCTAAAATCGTAGTAAATTTGATTTGGAATTATTTGAAGTGGTGGCAAACCACTTCTCACTGAAAAGTTGAATTCACAGCAGTACGTTTTTTTTAGCAAACCAGAATTAACTCTCCAAAAACCAATTTCAGTAATTAATTTGGTTTGCTATTACATTAATCTTCCTTGTGGAAGAAATTAATTATGGAGTAGAATAAGCAACCTCATCAGATTAGAGTTGGGGGAGGGGGGTGGTTTGCCGATGGGGGAAAACTGAAAGGTGCCATCACTGGAGGGCTGTGATTAATAAGGAGTTTGCTAAATTTGTACCTGTGTTAAATTGAATCTTGTTAATTTATTGGTTGCAACTTACTTATTGGTTCAAATTACTTACTTCCATTTAGATTGAGAAAATAAGCAGGCATATAAAAATAGTTAAAAATTTAAAAAAACTAATTCAAAACTAATTAAGTAAAATAAGAATGGAGGGTCAGATGATGTGTTATTTCTGCATGATGTGGGAGCTGGTGGACCAGGTTGTGGTTCCCAGGGATTGTCTGCCGTAAATGTTGGTTGATGGAAGAACTCGAGCTCAGAGTCAATGAGCTGCAGTCTGAACCTCAAACATAGCGACACATGAGGGAGGGAGAGAGTTCCCTGGATACTGTGTTTCAGGAGACAGTCACACCCTTAGACTAACTCAAATTCGGCCAGTGTTGAGGGACAGGAGGGTGGGGCTGTGAGTGAGGCAGATAGAGGGATCCAGGAGGTAGAGTTGCAGGAGCCTCCACCCTTGTCCTTGTCCAACAGGTTCAAGAGTTTTGCTTCCTGTGCAGATGGAAATGGAGACTGCAAGGAGGATGACTAACTGACAGCACCACCATGGTACAGGGAGCCGTTCAAGTGGGGGGGGAGGAGAGAAAAGAAATGTTGTTGTAATTGGTGATAGTATAGTTAGAGGCATAGATACTGTTCTCTGTAACCAGGGTTGAGAGTCCTGAAGGTTGTGTTGTCTGCCTGGTGTTGGGTTTAGGATATCTCATGTGGGCTACAGAGGGACTTGGAGTAGGAGGGTAAAGATCCAGTGGTCATGGTCCATGTGGGTACCAACGGCATAGATCAAACTAGGGCAGAGGTTCTGTGAAGGGGGTGTGAACAGCCAGGTGCTAAATTTAAAAGCAGAACTAAATGGTGGTAATCTCTGGATTACTACCTGAGCCATGAGCTCATTGGCACAGGGTCAGTAAGATGAAACAAGTAAATGTGTGGCTCAAAGTTTGGTGTGGGATGAAATGGGTTTAAATTCATGGGACATTGACACCAATACTGGGGAAGAAGGGACCTGCTCCGATGGGACGGTTTTCATCTGAATCATACTGGGACCAGAGACCTGGCGAATTGCATAACTAGGGCTATAGACAGGACTTTAAGCGAAATGGGAGGGGGGAGGGTACAGTTATCGGATAAATTAGAAAACCTGAATTAAAGGAGCAGGTAAAAGTGCAGAACTCAGGAGAGGTTATTAAAATCTCCAGCATTGGTACAAGTAGGACAGGGTGTTTGGAAAGGGATTGCAACGAAGCTTCAAGTACACTGGACAACCGAATGACCATGAGAAGAGGGACAGTTAACACAGGACTGCAGGTGTTATATCTGAATGCATGCAGTATAAGGAATAAGGTAAATGAGCTTGTGATGCAGATTGAAATTGGCAGGTATGATGTGGGCATCACTGAGATGTGGCTGCAAGGGGATCAGGAATGGGAGTTGAATATTCAATGATATACATCACATCGAAAAGATAGGCAGGTGGGCAGAGGAGGTAAGATTGCTTTACTGGTAAGAAATGAAATTAAATCAATAGTAAGAAACTATGTAGGGTCAGATGGTGAAGATTCTGTTTGGGTAGAATTGAGGAACCACAAAAGTAAAACACCATAGTTGGAGTTATGTCCAGGCCTCCAAATAGTAAGTCAGGTGTTGGTGCGCAAGATACACCAGGAGACAGAAAAGATGTGTAGGAAAGGCAAAGCTACGGTGATCATGGAGGATTTCAACATGCAGATGGACTAGGAAAATCAGGTTGCTAGTGGATTGCAAGAAAAGGAATTTATGGAATGTCTATGAGATGGCTTTTTGGAGTTGTTTGTAATGGAGTCCATTATGGGACAGGCAATACTGGATTTAATATTGTGCAATGAAGCTTAATGTGAAGGAGCCACGAGGAGGCAGATATCGTAACATGATTGAATTTACTCTGCAATTTGGGAGAGAGAAGATAGAATCAGAGGTAATGGTGGTGCAGCTAAATAAAGGCAACTGCAGAGCCATGAGGGAGGAATTCGGTAGAATTGACTGGGAGAGGAAAGACAGTTGAAAGGGAATCTAATAGGGTATTGAAGGGTATAAATAAGTTGGATAAGATACGTTTTTATTAGTACAGAGGTCAGTAAGCACAGGGCATAGATTTAAGGCAAGAGAGGTAGAAGACTGAGAGGAGAGCGGGAGAGGATTTTTAAAATTCGGTACTGGGAGTCTGGAACTCACTGCCTGAAAGAGTGCCTGAAACATTCATAATATTTAAGCTGTATTTAAATATTTGCTTGTATTACCATAGCCTCCAAGGCTGCACTTTTTGAAAGGTTGGTGGAGGAAAGTACTCTTGCAAAATTTAAGAAGCCTCTAGTTGAGCACTTAAAATGCTAGGGCATAGTAGGCTATGGATCAAGTGCAGTGTAGTTTGGTGGTGTTGGTCGGCATGGATACGGTGGTCTGAAAAGCTGTTTCTGTGCTGTATGGTTCTGACTCTCAATGACACGATGGGCTGACCAGCTGCGTTCTGTGCTGTGTCTGATTCTGCTGTTTCTACACATCTGGCACAAGATTTTGAAAACAAGTTTTTTGAGCTATGTCATAACAGTTGGTTGCAAGGAGAGCAAATAATATGCTTCAAGGGTGCCCCTTAAAACCTCCCTGAAAAATGTAATACGTCCATCAACTTGTGGCTCTTGCTCACAGTCACTGAAACTGAAGGAGAAGCATCCTTGAAGGTGCCAAGCATCTTGTACAAACAGAGAAAAGTGTGTAAAACCCAAGCATTTGCACACCTGGCTCTGAAAGTACCACTCCCCTCACCTGTGGCAAGGTGTGCAGATACAGCATTGGACTGCTTTGTCAGTCATGACCCACACCTCCAACATCCTTGATGCTGAGGAACTGCAGGCCATTTACATGCCCAGGAATAGGAGAGTGCAAATGATCACCTGATTTTGAAATTCAGTTTTGAATGAAACTCCTTCTGAAAGATCTGACATTCAGAGAAGACATGAAGGAGTCTTGCCCTGATTATGATTAGGCCATCTCTTTACTCTGGACAAAAGTCTTTTGATAGATGAGCAAGGGACTTGGCAAACCTCTGTTTTTATCAGAGATCCTGAATAGGCATTTATCTAGTTTAGTAGATCCCTGATTCCCTTACAGGTTACCTTACCTTCAATAGTTCCAGGCTATGATGCTGGATGCAAGTAATATTTTCTTGCTTTACTTCCCTGGATTAATTTGGGAATACATTGGTGCAATCTGCAGTACTGTCTGCTAGTTGAGCTGATTTTACTTTGGAGGGGAGGAGTGTTTAAGAGTATACTTGAAGTAAATCAGATCAAATGTAATTGAGCAGTGTTCTATAAAAAAGTAGTTTTATTACCATTGAAATTTGCATATTTATGCATTAAAAAGTGCATTAATACGTAGAAGTTCAAATTGGGACTAGGTGCAGAAACTGATTTATGTTTTTTTGATGTACAGGCAGTCAGAGTTTGTGAACAAGTTTCCTTCCTCAGTCCGTTTGCAAGTGATTTGTACACACATTGGAACACAATACACAGCAATATAACATAATTGTTCATAAGTACAAGGGAACGTTGGATCTTTTAAAACTAATATTAATACACCTTGTAAGGGATTGTGTTCGGAAGCAAAAGCATTTGAAAGTCAAACCTTCATAAATTGAGGACCGCCTGTGTACCTGAAAATATGTCTCCTGGAACAGTGGTACTGATGCAGCAGAAATCATCCAGTAGGGGATGCTAGAATCAAATCTAAATGCTTATTTGAGACTCATTTTCTGAACCTGCTAACACCTGGTGTTTTGAAAATCAATTTTAACTTTCAAGTTTGTAATAATTTCAAAATATTCCTCTATTGCTTTTTGGCACATTCAGTATTTATTTTTTCAAAGGCTAGTTAGCATTTGACAAAAGTCTTTTTTTTTTCTACGCAGTGAGTGATTTTCATTTTCATCAGGGTGATGATCTGGCAGACAAAGGACAAGCATTGCAAGAATCCAGCCAAATTTTATTCCACTGAAATCAGTGAAGTGAAAACTGAGAGGGTTCTGTATATTGCAGCTGATCAGTTCCACTGAATTACTGTCTAGCCCCACCAGATAATTTTTTAGATTTTTATCCTCCACAATTCATACATTATACAACATATTTTAAAATCAAAAACAGGTCATCACTGATAACTTGTTCATGATGTTATTGTCTGGCTTGACATGGGAAAATTGTTGTTGTGGATCCTGTCTGTAAATCTAGTTTTAAGTTTCTGTGCTGCGTAAGTTTCACCTAAAAAGTAATTTGGCCTCTTAGTTGGTAAATAAACAGTAATATTGATATTTAGATTTCATATATCGACCGCGAGCGAAAGGTTCAGCAATTTGAACAACCTTTCAATGGAAGTTAGAAAGGCATTGATTTAGTCAATGACACGGTTGCTTTTATTGAGATGAATGCCCATAATGTATTGTTCACATGTATAGGTAGAGATGTCATAGAGACATTTTATGAATTTTTGCTCTAATCAAGAATATATACATTAGCCTTGACATGGTTGGCCAGTGATGGAGTCAGTGCTAATGGTGGTTATTGATTGTAATGCTAAGCTTATTTTGAGGCAAGGATTCCAAATGTAACCATTTGTCTCAGATACTTTTTGGAAGTCATGAATTAATTGATAGTTGCTACAATGTGTGTGGAATTTTACTCCTTCAACCTGACACACAAAATAAAACAGCGAAAAATTAACAAAGGTAAAAAGTAATTCAGGCTACAGATAGTTAGGTGGCCAAATCCACATTTTTCATTTGTTAAAACAATTGTATAAAGTTAAGCTAATCAATCCATAGTAAAATGAAAGTTGCGTAAAAGCAAAGGTAGTTATTCTATTCAGATTTTTTTTTCTGTCTGTATACTCCTGGATCAACAGTCAAGGCTATATGGGCTAAGCTTTGGCGGTAGTGTTTGAAGCCAAAATCGTAAATGATCTCACTTATATTGGACCCAAAAGAGAAAATGCTGGAAAATCTCAGCAGGTCTGGCAGCATCTGTGAGGAGAGAAAAGAGCTGTCGTTTTGAGTCTAACTGATCCTTTGTCAAAGCTTTTCTCTTTTAGTTTCAGATTCCAGCATTCGCAGTAATTTGCTTTTATCACTTATATTGGAAGTGTTTCTGGCTTGATTATCAGAACTTGTCAACAGCCACATTTGTGGCACCAGGGTTGGTTATGCTGCACAAACGGGAGGTGAAAGACTGGGAGAGCTTTAATGATAGGGGACTTGATTGTATGGGGAACTGATGGGCGGTCTGTGACAGCAAGCAAGACTCTCGAATGGTATGTTGCTTCGCTGGTATCAGGGTCGTTGCTTCGCTGATATCAGGGTCAAGGATTTCTGAGTGGCTGCTGGGCATTTTAAAGAAGGAGGATGAATATCTAGCAGTCTTTCTACATGTTGGTGCCAACAACATAGGGTTTACAAAATAGAAATACTGTCCGATAACAAGAATTTAGAGTTAGGTAGGTTAAAGAAGAAGACCACTAGAGTTATCATCTCCGGATTACTACTTGTGCCATGCACTGTTGAGTATGGGAATAGGAAAATAGGTCATTGATGAGCTCAAGGAATGGTGTAAGAGAATGGGCTTTAGATTTTTGGATGATTGGGGCAGCTTGTGGACTAAATTTGAGATCAAAAATTTTAAAAAGGATGTTTTTTAAATACCTGTGTCTCATAAGAGATGGAATCCCCAGGCCTAAAGTAGTCAATGTAGACAGAGCTTTCACATTGATTTCAATCAGCCAAACAGGATTCCAGCCTGAATATTCTCTCACTGAGAATTTAAATTGAATAGTTGAGACTTGAGGTGTAGGATGACTCCAAATTGAAACGAGTAGAAAATGGTTCTTGTGCTTTTAAAGAAATGCTAGTAGAATTAAGACAATTTAGGAGCTCGGGAGGCTTGCTGCACAAATTTAGGTATCAGGTACATTGTCTTTTTTTTAAAAAACATTTTGTTATGCAACTTACCGTTAATGTTTTAACTTCTTTTTGTGTTTACAGGTTTGGTAAGTCCAAAGGTAATGTCATTATTATCAAAGGTCTGTAAATTGTACAGTTGTGTTTCAGTCCATCCTTTACCCAAAACATACAGCAAAGCCATGGTATTTCACAAACAATTTTGTTCGTATATTTATGATTAGGAGGGGAGAAATTAAAGTTATGTACAAAACATAATGTGATTTCACATTTATGCCCCCTTCAGTGTCTCATAAGTAAGACCTTTTCTCTGTTTTATATTTCTGGAGGTTTGGACTGAGAACATGTCAGAGAGGCTGGGGTATTTGACTCTGAGACCCAGTGTTTAACAGCAAATTGACATAGAACAAATAGGTTGCTTCTACTTGTTGATCCATAATTCCTCTGCATCATGTTCTTTGAAAAAAGCCAGCGTTCTTAAAACACGACTAGTAATTTAATCAGTGTGATTATTGCGCAGGAACTGCTGAATACGTCATGGCCAAACATTTGAAAAAGTCTAATCTATGGTCTGACCTATTTATTTTAATTTACAGATAGTAGTGAATGCCTTACAGATGAGTGTAGTATCATTGCTGGAGGAACCCTTACTGGCTGGCATGCTGATGCAGCTGCTGTGTTATGGAGAAGAATTTTGGGCATTCTGGGAGATATCAACTGCATACGCTGTCCTAAAATCCATGCCCTTGTTTTTGAATATCTATATGAACTCTGGCACAAACTAGCTAAGGTATGCTGGCTGTGAAATAACATGTTTTCTAAGTTTCTCTGATGATATAAAATAAACATATGCATGTTATGTTATTTGTAGGTCTCTCCAGAACTGGTACACAGAGGTGGGGTGATGGTCTGGTTTACAGGGTGTAATAAAAATTATCTCTTTGCCATAAATCAAACACAGTCTCAATATTCACAAATCTGTTTCACAAGCAAATGTTTGAATACAAGCTTTAACCAGACACTTAACCATCAAACATGTTGAAACACTGAACATTGAAAATTGTTTAATAACTGCTGTCTCATTAGTTTGTTATATGTATTAATTACGTTAAGATAGTTTGGAATAAATTTTGCTTTTAAAGAGCATGCTGGATAACTCTTGTGCATTTCAGGTTTTCAGATTTTTTGTGATAAATTGCCAAATGTATGAGCTTAAAATGTTGCAATGAACAAAATGGTATTTGCAACCTTAGTGCACAGGAAGAGCAGCTATTTATCTCTTGAACCAATCAGATTGTTGGATTGAAAGGAGAAAGGCTAAGGATGGACTACGAATGTAAATCAGAGTAGGTAAATTCAATGCTGAAACAAGTGCAGAAAGATAGATAAAAGGGAAGATTAGATTACAAGGATGAATTTTTAAAAATTCACCAAAAATCTGGTGTATTCATAGAGGGTAAGCTGTAGCAAATTATCTTTTAATTCTTTGGTCCTTGTCTCACTGGGTATGCACCATGCCCCTCTGCTGCTGCTCTCTCACTATCTTGCAGTCACTACAGTACAAATACACTCTCCTGCTAGGACCATGTGGAATTTTCAAAACAGGTGCCACCATGGGGCATTAAGTAGAAACTCAACTGGATTTGCCACATAAACACAGTAGCTACAAGAGCAGTTCAGAGGAAGGGGTGTGATTCAGAACTCTGCACTTACCTGGATAGATGCAGCTGCAACAACGTTCAATCTTGACAACACCCAGGGCAAAACAGCCTACTTGATTGGAAACACATCCACAAACATCCACTCCCACAACCACCAGTGCTCAATGGCAGTGTGTGCTGTCTTCAAGCTGCACTGCAGATGTTCACCAAAGACCCTTAGACGGCATCTTCCAAACTTACAACCACTTCCATCTCGAAGGACAAGGGCAGCAGATATATGGAAACACTACCACCCTCCAAGTTCATCCAAGCCACTTACCAACCTGACTTGGAAATATATTGTTGAGAGTGTAGTGCTGGAAAAGCACAGCAGGACAGGCAGCATCCAAGGAATGGGAGAATTAACGTTTTGGGCATAAGCCCTTCATCCGGAATGTGTTTTTCCAGCACCACACTCTCAATACTGATCTCCAGCATCTGTAGTCCTCACATTCTCCTTGGAAATATATTGCTGTTCTTTCACTATCGCTGGATAAAAATCCTGGAATTCCCTCCATAATAGCATTGTGGGTCAACCTACATCATGTAAACTGCAGCAGTTCAAAAAGGTAGCTCACCCCCACCTTCTCAAGGGCAAATAGGGTTGGACAATAAATGCTAACCAACCAGTAATGCCAGTGTCCTAGAAGCGAAATAAAAAAAATCTAAAGCCCAACAGCATGCTAGGTTTATTGCTTTCAGACATGAATAGTCCCCACCCCCACTCCAGCCTATCACCTCACCTTAACCTACTTCCACCTATCGCATTTCCAACGCCCCTCCCCCAAGTCCCTCCTCCCTACCTTTTATCTTAGCCTGCTGGACACACTTTCCTCATTCCTGAAGAAGGGCTCATGCCCGAAACGTCGATTCTCCTGCTCCTTGGATGCTGCCTGACCTGCTGTGCTTTTCCAGCAACACATTTTCAGCTCAGATTTATTGGGAGTGAGTGTAAATCATGTCAGCCTGGCTTATTGCACCTGATATTGCGTTGTCCTGTCCTACTGAAAGTGATGTTTGTCCTGTTCAATGTCCTTACCTCCTTCCTTGGAAGACTGCTACCATTCTCCCAGCTGTTCAAAATCCGTAACAATGCCCCCTTTGCCTGCGCCAGTTGTACGTAGCACAGCATGCAAGGATTCTGTGGCTCATTCTGTATAGATTGTTGTGCAAGGTTCCTCCATACCAATTCACATATTGGAACCTCATCTTCAGGAGGCCCATCACCTTGTTCCACAGTAACTTTGATGGAAGAATGGGTTACATTATACATTCATGTGGCCTTGGTCACCGTTGGATTGTGAAAAGATATCCTTGGTCTTCCAGTAGCCCTCTTTGTAAGGCATCTGACCCTTAAAATGAAACAGGAACTTGAGCGTCTCCAGAATAAAGGCATCGTAGCAGCTTTGAGGGTAGCTAGTGGAGATCTCTATTGGGTGGTACCTGATATCACAAGTGACTTATACTTTGGTGGAATTGATCCTTTTCTATTGAAGAAGTCCGCTGCACTATGATACGACAATCTCAATGTTATATGTCTATAGTGGAGATAGTGAGGACTGCAGATGTTGGAAAGTCAATGTCGATAAAGTCTGGAAAAAGCGCAACAGGTCAAGCAGCATCAGAGGAGCAGGGGAGTTAACATTTCAGGTCATCAGGTCTGATGAAAGATTCTGACCTAAAACCTGGACTCCCCACTCCGTTGATGCTGTTTGACCTGCTGTACTTTTTCCAGATCCATACTTTATCGACCCTGTGTCTATAGTGCCTTGCAATGGGGAATGCCAGCTATATTGGCAAAGCTTATTGTCTTAGTTATAGTACTGACCTTGTCACAGGGAAACAAGAAGCGGTGTGATCTGTCAAAAACTGTATCATCCGTAGCCTCAATATGTTTGGGGCTCAAGATTAAGAGATCCCACTTAGTTCCCCGATGGATTCCTGGAAGCAGCCAGTTGCATAAAAATGTAATGGAGCTATCACCTTGATAGCTGCTGAGTTAGAATGGCCAGCCATCTCATCAAGCCTCACCACCTGCTCCAGCAGATAGCACAGTTCTGTGATGGTATCTCAGGTGTCCATCTGCAGCAGCAATGTGCCACAATCATCTGGAAGAAATGGCATTGAGGGGAATGGGCTCTGGATCTCTCCTTGCTGAGAAGATCTTTAGATGTGGCCTCCTCAAGTGAAACAAATTTTGCAAATCTCTTCTCAGCTTCCATCAAAAACTTGAAATCCTTGACACCTAGCTGTTGATCTCTGTTAACAGAATTCAGTCCTTTCTATCCATTCAATCAAGGCCCCTTATCATTTTATATGTAAAAAGCATGTCAGATTCGGGTGAGCATGGTAATATTGAGGTATCTAAAATTTGTTGTCCGAGCTGTGCCTCTTCACCATTGACTTTGTGCAACAGTAGCATTCTATTTCTCAACTGAAATATGAAATTGTTGCATTTATGCAGTAGGTAAGAATTAAATTCTTAATAAAAACTTAAGTTAGTCAAACTATTTTAAGTCTACAAACTCTTAGTTCTCTTGTATATAGCCAGTCAGTGAAATGTAATCTTTAGATTAGAGTGGGGTCTGGAGCTCATGACCCAAAAAAGGTGACATAGGTAAAAAGAATATTTGCATTTAAAATATTTTAGACATGTACTTAGTGATATAACCTAGGTACAGTCTAAGAGCTAGAAGATTAGATTCGACGAAATAGCCCCTTCTCAGCTAGGACAGATATGATGTGTTAAAATATCTCCTCCTGCACCATAACATTGATACATGTTATATATCAATGGAAGCTTATGTTTTGTCTGATAAGGGCCTCGACATTTCAGTCACATTTGGAAACCCTATTTCTCATCCAGATTGGACAAATATGTACACATTTACTTACCTTTTGAAGGAGTTTTCCTTGCAAGCATCTGGGTCATGAATCATCTTTAACATAATCTAGGCATTCACACAACCAAGTGAATTAGCATTGAACCATAGTCCATTTTCATCATTTCTGTCGTGTTCCAAAATTTGATGACTCTGAAGCCACTTTGACAAGCTACTGGAAGAAATAAGTTTGTAAAATGAAGGAGTTGACAATACCAGGTGGTATTGTCAAGCAGTTGATATGTTGTGGGCACAGGTGAGTTGAAATCGTTTCCAGTGATGGTGGGGTTTCAGGTCTGACCACACACACCCATCCTTTCAAAATCTCAACTAGTCTGTGTGAAAATGATGCTTCACTCCTGTGCCATGTTGTTTTTATATTTTGTAGCAACTGAAATATTCCACCATTAGGACTAGTGCTTGAATTTCTCCTTAATTTACTGTTTTGCAGCCAAATATCCAAAAAGGCACAGTTAGAGTAAGTCACAAAGAAATATAGCTTCAATTATCAAGTTTTTCTCGGAATCTTCACAGGACGCATAATTGAAGATTGTTTGAATGGTAGTGCAAACTTGATGGGCTGAATAGCCTATTTATCCCACATCTTATGGTTTCAGTAAACAGAAGTAGCTAACTTAACAGCTAAGTTATTATATTGTGAGCCACTTGCTCTTTTTGACAGGCGTAAGATTGTTATTTGTGTTTATCTTTTCTAGATTAGAGACAATCTGGGTGTCAGTCTGGATAATCAAAATTCACCACAATCTCCTATTCTCATTCCACCTCTTCGTATGTTTATGTCCTGGTTATTTAAGGTAACTAATATAATTTCTCTAATTCTAAAAGTTACACTTTGCAACTTAGAAACAAAAAATTGTAAGAAGCAGACTTAGTTAGCACTTGTGAGGAGAAGAATCAGATCATGGTTTCAGTTGTAATCTGCCATCAGAATTGTGAACTAAAAGCTGAGTGGATATTGCGGCTATGTTGTTGGTAGAAGAGCAAATATCAATACATAGTAATTAGTAGTAATTTGAGTACAGTGAAAGTATAATCATATTTTGATTTATTCAGAAATTAGGTGAATGAAGAGCTATTCCATTGTTATGTTTTCTTATTCCATTAAATTATAAGAATATATCTTTTTCTGACTATGATCTGCTATCAAATTGGAAAATTCCTTTCATTTTACTTTTAATTCCACTATTCCATTTGGCTATAAGATACTGTCTTAAATTTGTTTTGTACAAAAGTCGGTAAATTCCAATTAAATATACAAATGAAAGTATACGTGGCATATGTTGGAAACATGAAATTTAAAATAAAGTCAACAAAAAATGCTGCAAATACTCAGCAGGTAGGCAGCATCTGTAGAAAGAAACAGAATTAATACTACAGATTGATGTTTTATCAGTTTTGATACAGTTTACATAAAATGGGCATAAATGTAACATAGATAAAGACATTTTTTTGAAATGTAATTAGAGATAGAGTCTAAGTTTTCAGAAACTGTGACACTTTAATTGTATTGTTGAAACGTTTTTAAGGCAACGACTCTCCCCAATGAGTACAAGGAGGGAAAACTGCAAGCATACAAGCTAATCTGTGACATTATGACCAAGCGCCAAGATGTCTTGCCAAACTCTGATTTCTTAGTGCACTTTTATCATGTGATACACAGAGGCATTGTGAGTGAAGATCAGGTAATAAAATCATTTGTTTCGTAGAAAGCTTTGTTCAAGTTTCAATTCAAAGTCAAACTGAAATGTATTGTAATAAACTAAAGTAAATTATTGGAAACTGTATTCCAAAATAAGTGTAAAGAATAATTCCTCGGAAAACTGTTGATTTAGTAAAATAATTTATCAAATGTTAAAGGAGCTGAGTTCTGTTTTTTGCATTGCATGCCAAATTTGTCATTGTGATAATGTGCTCATTTATTTGATAAACTCTTGGACTTTTGACCTATTTAAGTCTTTTTTTTTAAACCTTGAATGCCAAAATGTAAAAATCAAGCATAAGGAAGATTGGTACAAACTTCGAAGACAGAAAGAAGATATCAAGTATAATTCTATAGTATACTTTCAGAATTTGGAGTAACATGGTTTGCCAAAAGAACTGCAAACTCTTAATTGGAGACCCATGTAATATCCTGGTGACCAAGGATTGAATCCTATCAAGGCAGAGGTGTAACTTGGGACCCTGTACAAATTAGGGTAGAGGGAGTAAGACTTTGAATGAATCAAATTTCTAGAGGAGTTAAGGTGAAACATCAGCTGAGGAGAACTTTGGAATAGTCTAGTCTGATATTTTTAAAAGTGCATGGGTGATCAGATGAGCAGAGGAAGAGCTAGACATTGGCCATGATAGAGAGAGAGAGAGAAGTTGACAGTCTTTGTTTTGGCAATGGGTAGACCATGAGCTGCGAGGTTAGATTGAGCTTAATTGGGACACGAGATAGTTTTTAATGAAAAAAAATGGTTCAGTTTTAGATAGTGGCCAAAGAGAAAGGTGAAAATCACTGGCTAGCAAATGGAGTTTGTGGCAAGGGCTGAAGACAGTTCAAATTGAAATAAAGGACCTATCTGCTCACCAAATATTGAATACCTGATAACAAACATGACAAATTGAAGAGGTAGGAGGGAGTCAAAGGAAGTGATGATATGGTAAAGCTGAGGGGAGTCATTTTAATGTTTTCCTGTGTTAGATGGTGTGTATAGATTTGTGTAGAGAATGTTTCAACTGTTCCTTTAATGTAAATTTGGGCTTCACGTTTCAACAATGTCAGCTAACAACCTCCAATTTGATAGCTTCTTTGAACCCCCTCTGTGTTTAGGTGAGATTAAGCTACTGTTACTAGAGATGCACAAAATAAATTTGTCTAGACTTGACAGGTGTCGACAATAGTGGGCTCAGTTTGAATGATAATAGTGAATGAGTGTATTAAATTTCATCCGATTTAGTGGTATTGATTATTCATGCTTTCCTTTGCAATAAATTTATGATCATCTATACTCCAATTGGCAAGAGTGGAAAATTTGCTTCATTTGGTATTCATATGGCAGAAATGTAATAATTTTGCATAGCATATCTTATTATATTTCTTCTGCATTTTTAATATAATGGAGATTGAGGTTAATATTTCCATTTCTGTACAGTAATGAAGCTCACTAACATACATGTCCAGTTCCCATTTCCAAACTGAGATGAGAATGAAAATCTAGAGAAGGAATATTGGAATATTTCCACTGAACCAGTCCCAAATTCCCAAAAATGTGAACCCCTCTCTCCTGCACCATCTGTCAAGCCAGTCATTCATCCTGCCTATTCTTTCATTTCTACCATAACTAGCACGTGGCACTGTGGGGGTTGGTGCTGTTTCTGGAGCCAAGTCAAAACGTGTGTACTGGAAAAGCACAGCAGGTCAGGCACCATCTGAGGAGCAGGACAGTTGATGTTCCGGGCATAAGTCCGTCACCAGTAATGCATAGCACTTGAATGATATGTGACAAAGAGTCAAATAAATGAAGCAATAATTGGTAACCTGGAAAACCTGGTTACTAAAAGAAAGGAAAATTTTAAGGTGAACGCACAATAATCTGATGTGTCACAGGTACAGGAGATACACAGGGTATTGTCTAGAATCTTCTACCCATACATAAGTTAAAATGTTAATATGTATCTGATTCTCAAAGATTTGTGTACATGGACACCAAGATCCCTCTGCTCATCCACGCTACCAAGTATCCGACCGTTAGCCCAGTACCATCTTTTTATTACTCTTACCAAAGAGAATCACCTCACACTTAGCTACATTGAACTCCATTTGCCACCTTTCTGCCCAGTTCTGCAGCTTATCTATATCCCGCTGTAACCTGCCACATCCTTCCTCACTGTCTACAACTCCTCCGACTTTCGTATCATCCACAAACTTGCTCACCCAACCTTCTAACCCCTCCTCCAGGTCATTTATACAAATGACAAACAGCAATGGTCCCAAAACAGATCATTGCGGAACACAGCTAGTGACGGCACTCCAAGATGAACCTTTGCCATCAACTACTACTCTCTGTCTTCTTCCAGCCAGCCAACTCCTAATCCAAACCTCCAACTCACCCTCATTGCCATACCTCCGTATTTTTTGCAGTAGCCTACCATGGGGAACCTTATCAAACGCCTTACTAAAATCCATATACACCACATCTACCGCTTTACCCTCGTCTACCTCCTTAGTCGCCTTCTCAAAGAATTCAATAAGGTTTGTGAGGCACGACCTGCCCTTCACAAAACCATGTTGACTATCCTTGATCACATTATTCCTATCCAGATGTTCATAAATCCTATCCCTTACAATTCTCTCTAAGACTTTGCCCACAACAGAAGTGAGACTTGCTGGCCTATAGTTACTAGGGTTATCCCTACTCCCCTTCTTGAACAAGGGAGCCACATTTGCTATCCTCCAGTCTACTGGCACTATTCCTGTAGACAACGAGGACATAAAAATCAAGGCCAATGGCTCTGCAATCTCCTGCCTTGCTTCCCAGAGAATCCTAGGATAAATGCCATCAGGCCCAGGGGACTTATCTATTTTCACCCTTTCCAGAATTTCCAACACCTCTTCCCTATATACCTCAAAGCCGTCCATTCTAATTAATTGTGACTCAATATTCACATCGGCAACAATGTCCTGTTCCTGAGTGAATACTGACGAAAAGTATTCATTCAGTGTCTCCCCAATCTCTTCAGCTCCACACGCAACTTCCCACTACTATCCTTGACTGGACCTATTCCTACCCTAGTCATTCTTTTATTGCTGACGTACCTATAGAAAGCCTTAGGGTTTTCCCTAATCCTACCAACTAAGGACTTTTCATGTCCCCTCCTTGCTGCTCTTAGCTCTCTCTTCAAATCCTTCCTGGCTACCTTATAACTCTTAATCGCCCCAATTGAACCTTCACGCCTCATCTTTACATAGGCCGCCCTCTTCCATTTAACAAGGGATTCCAATTCTTTATTAAACCACGGCTCCCTCACACGACCCTTTCCTCCCTGCCTGACAGGTACATACTTATCAAGGACACTCAATAGTTGCTCCTTGAACAAGCTCCACATATCAATTGTGCCCATGCCTTGAAGCCTACTTTTCCAAGCCACGCATCCTAGGTCGTGCCTCACCGCATCATAATTTCCCTGCCCCCAGCTATAACTCTTGCCCTGCAGTGCACACTTATCCCTCTCCATCACTAGAGTAAAAGTCACCGAATTGTGGTCACTGTCCCCAAAGTGCTCACCAACCTCCAATTCTAACACTGGCCTGGTTCGTTACCCAGAACCAAATCCAGTATGGCCTCACCTCTTGTTGGCCTGTCTACATTTTGTGTCAGGAAACCCTCCTGCACACATTGGACAAACACTGACCCATCTAACGAACTCGAGCTATAGCTTTCCCAGTTAATATCTGGAAAGTTAAAGTCCCCCATAACAACCACCCTATTACTTTCGCTCTTCTCCTGAATCATCCTCGCAATCCCTCAACTGAGACTTGGTTGAGGGAAGGTAAGATTGCCAACGAAATACCCATGATATAGATACTTCAGACGGGGTAGAGAAGGAGGTGAAAGCAGTGGAGGAGTTGCAGTGCTCATCAGAGAGAATATCACAGCTGTCCTGAAGGAGGACACTGTGGAGGACTTGAGCAGTGAGGAAATATGAGGCTCAGAAATAGGAAGGGTGCAGTAACAATGTTGGGGCTGTATTACAGACCTCCCAACAGCGAGCGTGAGATAGAGGTGCAAATATGTCCAGAGGAACCTTGATTACCTGGTGTTTGATTAACCAAATTTCGGATTATCCAAACAAGATCGCATGGTCCCGATGCTTTGCTTGGCTAACTATGTTATTTTGAAGGTGTGTTTGTACTTTACCTTTAAGAGAGTTAAAAGCTAGCAGAACTACCTGACAGCACTAAATGTTCTGAATAAGATACAGTGTCACATATGGTCCAGCTACTGGGGTAGTCAGGGTAGCTGGTTGCCTGGAGACAAAAACAGATTTGAATTAGGCCAGTGAGTTTAAATTATACCCCGAAAAACACCAAATTCCAGTCAAGTTTGAATTTAGTATATTGACAATCTTAAAAACCAATGACACAATCCGATGCTTTGGGGTCATAAGACTGAGGAAAATTGAACAGTTGGGAGGAGAACTGCAACACCACCAGCATGTAGCGATTGCCCAAAAAATAGCTCTCTTAAAGCTACCTTTATCAATTCGTGACCTGTGGAGCATAATACCTAGGAAGAGGAAAAGAAGACACAGGAAAATCCAAATAGAAGATTTGACAGCTGGCTGGTTTTGAAAACTTGAATTTTTGGGAAAACGTAATCAGGGGAGTTTTATCCGACTAGTATACAGAAGGGGAAGGTAAAAGATAGTTTAGAGGAAAGAGTTGTAAATAGTTGTTAGTTAATTATTCCCTGTTATACTTTTAAGAAATAGATTTGTTAATTTTTACTTTAAATAGTTCTTGGCCTCTCGAATTTTCACAGATTACTGCACAGGATAAATCTTTTCTGTGTTGTTGGTTTAAATTAAGTAGGAGGGTTTACCCCATGTCGTAACAATGTTACCTGGCATTCGATTAACTGAATGAAATACTCCCCACCCGTGTCCTTTGGAAAGTCACGATTCCTCTGTAGGCAGATTATAGAAAGATGTTGGATCAACAGGGTGGTGGTGATGGGAGATTTTAATTTTCACAATATTGACTGGGATTCACTTAATGTTAGAGGTTTAGATGGAGCAGAATTTGTAAGGAGCATCCACAAGAGTTTTATTGAGCAGCATGTAATTTGTCCAACTCGGGAAGGGGGCATACTGGATATGGTGTTGGGGAATGAGCCTGGCCAGGTAGTTGAAGTTTCATTGAGGGTTACTTTGGGAATAATGATCCCAATTCCATAAGTTTTAGAATATTCATGGACAAAGACGAGAGTCGTCCTGAAGGAAGAGTGCTAAATTGGGGGAAGGCCAACTATAGCAGAATTCAGCAGGAGCTGGGGAATGTGGATTGGGAGCAGCTGTTTGAGGGTAAAATCCACATTTAGATATGTGGGAGGCTTTTAAAGAGAGGTTAATTAGAGTGCAGCATAGACATGTCCCTGTGAAATGAGGGATAGAAGTGGCAAGATTAGTGAACCATGGATGACAGGTGAAGGTTCATTTTCAGACTTTTTGTCACCATACTAGATAACATCATCACTGAGCCTCTGGATGAAACCCTGGGGATATGGCCCACTTCCAATTTATGTATTTAGGTTTTCTTGGGTTGGTGATGTCATTTCCTGTGGTGATGCCATTTCCTGTTCTTTTTCTCAGGGGGGTGCCAAATAGGATACAAATGGCCCCCTCAGACCCAGGTTTTGCTACCTGGAACACCAACTTGCAGATTGGCCAAGGAGCTACACCAAACACAAAAACACTTAGAAG
Source organism: Chiloscyllium plagiosum (assembly GCF_037043375.1). Taxonomy (NCBI): domain Eukaryota; kingdom Metazoa; phylum Chordata; class Chondrichthyes; order Orectolobiformes; family Hemiscylliidae; genus Chiloscyllium; species Chiloscyllium plagiosum. The sequence goes on along the minus strand of NW_028270148.1, from coordinate 102,752,785 downwards.
AAGACTCGTGCCACTCCATCCACTCCACCCAAGAATTCCTGAAGACCATCAAAGACACCAAGATAGAAGAGGGTGAAATAATGGTCTCCTTTGACATAACAGCCCTGTTCACATCCATCAACATCAATCTGGCTAAGGAAACACTGACTACCCTATTAGAAGAATCAAAAAAACACATATACCACACACCACCAAGGACAATATCATCAAGCTGGTGGACCTATGCCTTACCACCCACTTCACCTTCAACAACAAAACCTACAGACAACCAACGGAACACCCATGGGATCTCTGATATCAGGATTCTTAGCAGAGGCAGTAATGCAGAAACTTGAACGAACAGCTCTGCCAGTTATCCAACCCAAACATTGGGTCCGCTACATGGATGACACCTTCTTCATCACTAAATGAAACAAATTAGAGGAAACCTTCAAGACCATCAATAATGCCCTTACTGACCTAAAATTCACAAAAGAGGAGGAAATGAACAACAAACTGCCATTCCGAGATATCGTAGTAGAGCGAACAGCCAATGGAGAACTTCAAACCAACGTCTACAGGAAAACAACATATACGGACCAAATACTGAATTACAGAAGCAATCATTTCAATATCCACAAACGGAGCTGCATTAGAACATTATTTCAACAAGCCACCACACACAGCAGCACAGAGGAATTATGAAGAGCAGAGGAAAATCACCTATACAGTGTATTTAAAAAGAACGGATACCCAATGAACACAGTCCACCAATTTCTCAGCAACAAACCCAAATAAGCAGACAAAACATGCCCAGAAATCCTAGCCGCTCTCCCCTACATCAAAGACATCTCAGAAATGACTGTCAGACTACTCAGACCTCTTGGCATCATGGTAGCCCACAAACCCACCAACACACTAAAACAACAGCTAATGAACTTGAAAGCCCCAATACAGACAACAAGCAAAACTAATGTCATTTACAAAATACCATGCAAGAACTGTAACAAACACTACATTGGACAAACAGGCAGAAAACAGGATACATGAACATTAACTAGCCACAAAAAGACATCATCCACTCTCACTAATATCTTTACATACAGATGAGGAAGGACACCATTTCGACTGGGACAACACATCCATCGTAGGACAAGCCAAACAGAGACCCCGCGAGAATTCCAAGAAGCATGGCATTCCAACCGGAACTTCATCAACAAACACATTGACTTGGATCCCATTTACCACCCCTGAGAAAAAGAACAGGAAATGACATCACCAACCCAAGGAAACCTAAACACACAAATAGAAAGTGGGTATACCACCTGTGCTTCATCCAGAGGCTCACTGATGTTGTTACCTAGTATGGAGATGAAACATTTGAAAACAAACCTTCGAGCTCAGCAAGCAAATTTACATATAGAGCCTCAACCTGAGCTACAAATCTTCTCAAAACTCTGACAGGTGAAATTGTGAGACTAACTAAGAAGAAAAAGAAAGCATACGTAAGGTCTAGGCGACTGAAAACAGATGAAGTTGTGGAAGAATATTGGGAAAGTAGGACCAATCTGAAACAGGGACTTGAGGCCTAAAAGGGGTCGTGAAATATCTTAAGCAAACAGGGTTAAGGAAAATTCCCAAAGCCTTTTATTCATATTAAGGAGCAAGAGGATAACGAGAGAAATGGTTGGTCCACTTTAGGACAAAGGAGGGAAGTTATGCGTGGTGTCAGAGAAAATGGATGACATTCTTAATGGATCCTTTGCATCGGTATTCACAGAGGAGAGGAGCATGACGGTTGTTGAGATTAGCAATAGATGTTTGATTACTCTAGGTCAAGTTGGCATAAGGAGGGAGGAAATGTTAGGTATTCTAAAAGGCATTCAGCTGGACGCGTCCCCAGATCCACATGGGATCTATCCCAGGTTACTGAAGGAAGCAAGAGAGGAAACAGCTGGGCGTTAACAGATGGCTTTACAGCATCCTTGAACATGGGTGAAGAACAAGAGGACTGGTGAATTGCTAATGTTGTCCCCTTGTTTCAGAAGGGTAGCAAGGATAATCCAGGAATAATAGACCGGTGAGCCTCATGTCAGTGGTAGGGAAACTGCTGGGGAAGATACTAAGGCATAGGATCTGTTTACATTTGGAAGAAAATGGGCTTATCAGTGATAGGCAGCATGGTTTTCGTGCAGGAAAGGTCATGTCTTACCAACTTAATAGAATTCTTGAGGAAGTAAGAAAGTTGATTGATGAGGGAAGGGTTGTAGATGTCATATACGTGGCCTTAAGTGATCCGTTTGATAAGGTTCCCCATGGTCGGCTGATGGAGAAAGTGAAGTCGCATGGGGTCCAGGGTGTACTAGCTAGGTGGATAGAGAACTGGCTGGGCAGCAGGAGATAGACATTAGTATTGAAAGGGATTTTCTCAAAATGGAGAACTGTGACCAGTGCTGTTCCACAGGGATCCATATTGGGACCACTGTTGTTTGTGATATACATAAATGATTTGGAGGAAGGTATAAGTGGTCTGATTAGCAAGTTTTCAGATGACACGAAGATTGGTGGAGTAGCAGATAGTGAGTGGACTGTCGGAAAATGCAGCAGAATAGAGGTAGATTGGCGAGTTGGGTGGAGAAATGGCAGATGGAGTTCAATCCGGGCAAATGCAAGATGATGCCTTTTGGAAAATCCAATTCGGGAGTGAACTATATGGTAAATGGAAAAGCCTGAGGAAAACTCATGTACAGAGAGATCCGGGTGTTCCGGTCCATTGTACCCTGAAGGTGGCAACACAGTCGATAGAGTTGTCAAGAAGGCATATGGCATGTTTTCCTTCATCGAATGGGGTATTGAGTACAAGAGTTGGCAGGTCATGTTACAGTTGTATAGGACTTTGGTTCAGCCACCTTTGAAATACTGCATATGTTTCTGGTCGGCACGTTACCAGAAGGATGTGGATGCTTTGGAAAGGGTGCAGAGCAGATTCACCAGGATGTTGCCTGGTATGGAGGGCACTAGTTATGAAGAGAGGTTGAGTAGATTAGGATTATTTTCATTTGGAAAGACAGAGGTTGAGGGCGTGTGGGGACATGATTGAAGTCTACAAAATCATGAGTGGTATAAACAGGGTGGACAGTAAGAAGCATTTTCCGAGAGTGGGGGACTCGATTATTAGGGGTCTCAAGTTCAAAGTGAGAGGGGAGACGTTTAAGGGAATATGGGTGGAAAGTTCTTTATGCATAGGTACATGGAGCACTTTGCCAGTGATGGTGGTAGAGACGGGCACATTAGTGTCATTTAAATGTATCTAGATAGATAGATACATGAATGGGCAGGGGACAGAAGGAAACAGATCCTTGGAAATTAGTTGTCAAGTTTAGATAGAGTATCTGGGTCAATGTAGGCTTGGACGCCTGAAGGGCCTCTTCTTGTACTGTAATTGTTCTAACTCATGTCTAAGTAAAGAAGACTTCACAGCTTTCTTGTAGCTCAAGGCACATAGCTTGCCAATGACATTTGGACTCTCCGCCTCTGACAAGTCAGATGAGTTGGATCGCAAGCTCCTCTTTTAGCAGTTCAGTCTTTATAAGCTGTAACAAAAACAGGAATTGCTGGAGAAACTCAGCAGGTCTGGCAGCATCTGTGGAGAGATAGGAAAATCACCATTTTGGATCAGTGACTTTTTCAGAACAGCTTTCTAAACCGTGTTCTGAGTGTCAAGTTTTTAAGGAGAAGTTGGAATCATTTGGAAAAGAAGCTTTATTTCAAGGGAATGTTCCAGATTCATCTGGCTTGTCATTGGAATTGAATACTCGCTAATTTTGTCGGTAGTATTCTAGAGGTTGAAGTGCTGATTTTGTCAAAGTAAATGTTGAATGTCGTACATGCACGAGCCTATTTCACTATCCAGGATGCTGTCCTATCAATTTGTCTTAAGTTTCCAAGCTTGTGGAAGAGGCTGATGGTATCTTTTATTTGAAGTCAACACTTAGTTGAAGAGTGTGTATTTTTAAAACTATTTGTTCATAAAGCCATTACGCATGTGCCCTGACGCAAGCAGTTTTGGGAAACTCCAAGATCAGTCTAGTAGCAATTTGTATCCAATTAAGTGGTGGTTTACTCCAGTGTAGATTGACCAGCGTGATATCTTCTTTTTTGAATAAAGATTGTTGCATCCATCATTCACTGCTAATAGCTGTTTTTGAGAATTGTATTTAATGACTTTATAGAATGTAGTACCAAGTTGATTGATATGGGGAGGGGTTGTTTACTTCCCAAGCCTCCATCATTAAAATAAAGCCATTGTTTTCAGGCAGCCAGGATGTGTAAATAAAGTTTGGAAGTTGCATGCTAGGTACTGGAAACATTTCACCGGACAAGGAACCTCAGTGTTTCAGTCCCATTACTGCGGTCCCCAAGGAAGCTTGGGGCAGAAATTTCCCATTTTCACTAAGTGTTTTGGTGCAATGAGATGTATGGCATCTGGTCTGCCATGACTCATAGCAATTTTTCTCTCTCACTCTTCTGATTTTCACCTCATTAATTATTTAACCCAGCTCTTTGGCACTCTTCTTATGGAATTGCAGGGCAGAAGCACTTGCTATTGCTCAGACTGTGTGGCATTCATACTACAGGCATCATATTTAAAACCTAGCTGTACACAACCTCGGGTTGCAAGCCAGAAAATGTCTATTAAACTGTGACACCCAACTATTTACACTGAGGAGATGGGTCAGAACGGAAAGCTTGTATCCCACTTCCCAGTCGGGGGCTGAGAGGTGTTGGTGGATAGATGGTTGGGAAGCAGGGGAGTCCATTTTCTTGCTGACCACTGCAAGAGGCTATGTCACCAGACTGGGCCCAGATAGCAGCTCAGGTCAGTGCTGTGCTGTAGGTTAAAAGGAGCACTCAGTAATGTAGGAAGAAGGCCAGTGATCTTACACACTCTAGAAGGAAAAGTGCTGCCATCTTTACTCTGCTGCCTCTCATTCACTAGGCCACTGTTCATTAAATCTGACACTGCACACATACCTCAACGAGTTTCATGGAGTACAGCTCTCACTATTGCATGCATCATGTGCACACAATGGCACTCATCCACTTCACCCTCCTCAATTGATGTCTCTACATCACTTATTGATTGACATCCCTATTATTCCTGGGCTAGTTTCATGAGAGGTACAGGACTGACCTCTGCACTAAAAAGCAATGCAAGCCACAGAAGCTGGCAGCCTCTAAGTATGTGCAAAGGTGAACATGAGTATAGCAAGCTAGAAGCTATGAGATGCATCCATTATAAATGCATGATGTGAGTGTTACCTGCACGCAAACCAACCTAGCTGAAGCATGCCCATTGTCTGTGGCCTTGATCGCCATAGTAATGTGTTTGAAGAGTTTAAGTGCTGTGTCTGTTTTGAGTTTAGGCAAAATGATGATCAACTCGTGGTTTCCCACTGCTGAATTGCATGAAGGAAGGGCCATGGAGATTGGTGCTCATGAAGCATGCAGGGGTGTTATGCTGAAGGCAGAGTAAGATGATGGCTGAGATATGCTATTGTGAGCAGCAGCTCTTTTTAACCTAGAGCACAACTCTGACCTGAGCTGCTATCTGGGTCCAGTCTGGTGATATGGCCCCCTGCAGTGGTCAACAAGAAAAGGACTGGCCTGCTTCCCAACAATCTATCCACCAGCCACATCTGACTTGCATGTTGGGAACTTGTACAGTCACGTTTTTTGGGGAAAGTTGGAGAATTTGTAATGGTGTATACATAAGGTGAATTAGACTCATGATGACATGCTGATATGTGGAAATATGACAGTCACCATTCAATAACAAGAGTCTAAAGTCACCATTTAAAGGCTAAGGGAAAAATCAAAATTATTCCTCCACATTGCAATTCCGATGTTTTTGTTTGCTGTTGCTGCATTTTCTTGAAGTTGCCCATACCATATCAGGGAGGGAGGAATTCTCCCTCAGTTTCTAACTGATTTGACCTGAACTTATTACATATCAATGGTGACTAAATTTTGAAGGAAGAAAGAGCTAAATAGAGTCATAGAGATGTACAGCATGGAAACAGACCGGTTCAACTTGTCCATGCTGACCAGATATCCCACATAAATCTAATCCTATTTGCCAGTATTTGGCCCCTTTCCCTCTAAACCCATCCTATTCACATACCCATCCAGATGCTTTTTAAATGTTATAATTGTATCAGTCTCCTCCAATTCCTCTGACAGGTCATTCCATGCATACACCACCCTTTACCTGAAAAGGTTGCCCCTTAGATCCTTTTTAAATCATTCCCCTCTCACCTTAAAACCTTGCCGTCTAGCTTTAGACTACCCCACCCCAGGAAAATACCTTGTCTATTTATCATATCCATGCCCCTCATGATTTTACAAACCTCTTTCAGGTCCTTAGCCTCCGAAGCTCCAGAGAAAATAGTCCCAGCCTATCCCAATAGCTCAAACCCCCTAACACTGGCAACATCCTTGTTTAACTTTACCTTGTGATTGCCCTCCAAAAGGGAAGAAGTCTAGTAATTCATACTTTTGTATTTGTGATCAGTGTAGAAATCCCACCTGTGCCCAATGTAGGCTTGCTTGAAGAAAGCTTGTCATAGAGATAAGTGTAGACAGATTCATCACCTAATGTAATATTCAGATTCCCATTATATAATTGTCACTTATTGTCATGGAACCAGCTGTTTTGGTGATGGTGTTATTTGTATGACTGCATTATTTGAAATTCCTCATTCGTTGATCTTCTGTCCTGAGAAAGTGTTATGCACTGAAAATTCCTGGTGGTCCTTCAGTAGTGAGATACGGTGTTTCAAGGCTGTCCTTCCACCAACATCATCACTTCAAGCATTACAGACATTGTCTTTGCAGTATAGATAAGTTAACTGCAGGGCAATGAAAATAGAAAATACTGAAGAAAGTCAGTATTTGACAATGTTTTGAGACCACTGACTCTTCCTTGGAGTTTCTCTCCTCACAAATGCTGTCAGACCTACTGGGTTTCTCCAGCACTTATAATACTTTGCTTCTATTCCAGCTGAAGAGAGTCTGGGTAGGAGGTAGTGAACATCTTAATTATGTACTGGGCATTTAAGCAGATTCCATTCATGTGGCCATTTAAAACTGCTTTTATAGGTTGAGATATTTGTTTGACCACCTAGACAGGAGAAAAAGCTGTGAATTAATATTTTGTGGAACAGATCTATATCTTTAATAGGGAAGTAATTTGTTCCATGTAAATTATAACCAGATAGTCATTGAGATAGCTTGAGTTTCAATTATTTTGTGTTTGATATTTTGCATTCACCTATTTCTTATAGTGAGACCTTAGTTAATTTCCTCACACAGTCACTGGAAGGGTGAGTAATGCTGTACAGATTACAGGATATTGGTGTAAACTCTTATTGTTAGTTGAATGTGGAACATCATGCGGTCAAAATGTTCTGTGATTAAAGATAATATCACTTATTAGAGTAATACCTTACATTTGTCCCACACATTATAATACCTGTGAAGTTGAAAATAAACGCATGAGTTGATAAAAATAATATCAAAAACTTTCAACTCTCAAACACTTCCTATCTCATCATGGATTATGATCCCAATACTGAAATCAGGGTGTTTTTTCCTAGGACTGTCACTGTCCTCACCTCCTCTGGAGGTCTGCCTTTAACGGTTTAGAACCTCATCATCCACCAACCACACTTCTTCCCAAATTCACAAGCAAGATTGCCCTGACAGATTCCTTATTTCAACCTATTCTCGCTCCATTGAGCTTATTTCTTCCTAACTCATCTCTATTTTTCCCTTTTGTTCATACTCTCCCTATTTGTATTCAGAATCTTCTGATGCTTTACGTTGGTTCTACACTTTCCAGTTTTCTAACCATAGCCACCAGCTCTTCACCATGAATGTGTACTCCTTCTGTTTGTACACCCTCACATCAGAATGATCGGAAGGCTCTCTGTTCCTTTCTTGAAAGGCCTGCACGGTCTGCATCCACTATCACCTCCTTTGTCAAACTGAATTCCTTCTCAGTTTGAATACCTTCTCCTTTAACTCTCAGAAAATTAGATGAGTTAGGTCAAAGGTGACATTATGGGTATCTGCTTGGATCTCATCTCTGAAGCATCTGTTCTGATGATGCCACCTTCCACTGTATCAGACATGACCTCTTGTTTCCTCAACTGAGAATTCTCACCCATTTGGTGATAAAGCCTGTGTCCAACCCAGCTCTCTCATTTTAGCCCTCACCCCACCCATTCCTTCCCAGAACAACAATAGGGTTCCCTTTGTCCTGACAGTGCCAGGAACCCATGTTCAATTCCAGCCTCGGGTAACTGTCTGTGTGGAGTTTGCACATTCTTCCTGTATCTCCGTGGGTTTCCTCCACGTACTCTGGTTTCCTCCCACAGTCTGAAGATGTGCAGGTCAGGTGAATTGGCCATGCTAAATTGCCTATAGTGTTAGGTGCATTAGTCAGAGGGAAATGGGTCTGGGTGAGTTACTCTTCGGAGGGTCAGTGTGGACTTGTTGGGCAGAAGGGCCTGTAGGGAATCTAATCTAAAAGTTATATTTGCAAGAGGTCTTATAGTTGCTTTCATGATTTATTTTACTTCAGTAGAATATCCTTTATTGAATAGAGTATCCTTCATTGTCACATGTACTCAAGCACAGGAGTACAGTGAAAAGCTTTACAATGTCATCTCTTATAGCGCCATCCTACAAAGAAATCTTACCTAGGTGCAAACCTTAGGTACGAAAAGAAGAATAAAAAAGTGGTTGCATTACTTTACAGTGATTCACAGAATAAGTTAGAAATAAGACTTAATTAAAAGGGTAGTCTTTACAAGCAGATAAACAAATGACAAATAAACATTTCAGTAGCTTAGCTCAGGGACTTCTCCATGTGGTCTGACCGCCTGCGCCAGTCTATGGTCCAACAACCGTCCCTGCTCCAGCCAAGCCTGTAGTCCTCTTTGCACTGGCTGTCAGCTGTTCCAAGGCAAGTTTTCTCTAAGAATGATTCCCTGTGCCGTTCTCTGCTCTGGGATTTGCCTCCAGTGCTTGCCAGCTCGACAAATTCCCCTCCTGGTAAGTCAAAGTCATTAGTTGGAAAAAAAACATGCAAGAAGGACGAAAATAAAATGAAAAAAAGGAAAAGAAAGGACAGAGCAGAAGAGCTCCAGCTGGATTGTCTTACTCTGCTGCCATCTTGCATAAATGTCCCATTGATTCCATTTTCTCATGATATATGAAAACCTGATAGGTCAATGAAAAGACAACATTATCAGATGCAAATAAGCTATTTTGGAGATGTTGGGTTGACCTCGGTTTGAGTCAGCAGGACAGTGCATTGTGCATTGTTGATTTCAGTTTGATTGAATAGCAAGAGGTCAGGATAGAGGTGGTGATGAAATACAGAAAATCGGGCAGAAACTGAGCAAAGTAGTCTTTCCCTTCCTGATGATTATTTTGAAGAAGTTGTGCTTTGTCCACAGTTTGATGTTAATATGGAAAATGAGAGGTTGAGCACTGACAATTGAAGCTTTAATTGATGTGCACCTATTGATGATGTCACCAAGAGGAACCATGATTTTAAAAATGGGTCATAACCACACAGTATGCTAGATTTTGTTGTGCAGCTACAGGAGGTGTGCTCATTAACTTGGGGTTTGTGCTGTTGACTTTTTCTTGAGGTAATCAGACTTAATGGTGTAGAACTTTCATGTTTGTATAGACCATTCTCATTTGTCCTTTCCCTGGATATACCATTCTTCTATAAATACCAAAATTAGTTAATCTGTGTTCTCTGGAAGGGGCAATTGAGGCTTCTCAGTGTGTTTTGGTATTCTTCAATGCTGTGCTCATTGTGTGGTACGTTTTTTGACATTATACCTTTAACCGATTTCGTTTCATATCCACAATTACATATCTCAAAGTATATCAGCACAGTACCTTACATGGTTCAATGGCAACACTCTTATCTTTGAGCCCTATTCTACAAACTTGAGCACCAGTTCTAAGCTGTTCAGTCGGAAGAGAATGTTGCAAACCTCCATCAAATCTCTCACATGGATGGAGAGATTCCTTGGCACTGTTTGAAGAAGAGCATGGCAATCTTCTCCAGTAGCCTGGCCAATATTTATTCTTCTAGCAGAACTTCAAAATAACCGAATAAACCAGTTATAATTGCCTTAATATTTGTGAGACTGTGCTGTGTGCAAGGTGACTGTTGCAGTTGCAACGTTACGATGGTGACTAGATTTCTGAGGTTGCATTAAAGGGGCCAAGTAAGTGTTTGTTTTTCTGAACAGCTAAGGATAACACTGTTTGAAACACTCGTATGATGCTATCTGCATAGAAAAGTAATACACGCCTAAGTTATTGAGGGTTGTCCTTGATTTGCTTTATTATTGTTACATGTACTGCGCTCCAGTGAAAAATGTTGCCTCACGTACTTTACAGCAGATCACACCACATAAGTACTACAGGGTAACAGAATAGAGTGCAGGATATAATGTTACAGCTGCTGAGCATTTGCAGATTTTTTGCTGCTCATGGCTATAAGTTTTCTTTCCTTAAAATAAGGATTCTGAAATGAATTAATGTATGTTGTACCACAACCAATTGCAAATGCATCTTCTCAATAATGCTTTACTAATTTCTACCCCCAGATGGTGCCAATAACCATGTCAACACTGCCTTTTATTTCTAGTGCAGTATACAAAATTGTTTTCTTTTGTTTTTAGTGTATGACATAGTGAACACACAAGCTTTACTAGAATAATTTAGTGTTAGGAATATACATTAGCTAAAGCAAAACACCAGAAATACACTGTGTTCTAATAACGACAAATGTTGAATTTTACTTGCTAAATGTTGAAGTATTTAATTTGAAAACCTCTAGTCTGCATGTATTTAGACATATGTTAATCAGTAGTTAAGGGTATTTGTTGAAATATTGAAGTAAGGTAGTCCGTAAGCTGATAAAAACAAAATGTTGGAAATACTTAAGGCTGGCAGCGCTTGTAGAGATAGAAACAGCAACATTTGAAACCTGATCTTTCATTGCTGCTGTTGTTGAAGTCAGTGAGCGTGCTTAATAATAATCGTAAGAGCATAAGAAATGGACATCCGATCCACAGGAACTCATCGCTTCTACTATCCAGTTCTTTCACAATTGCATTCTCTTTTCAGCTGTACTGACAGTCTTGCTTTTTCGTATGCTGCCTGCCAGATTGCACCAAATATTTATCACTTTTTCAGTTAAGAAGTATTTTGTAGTATCTGTTTTAAATTAATGTCCTCTGATCCTCTTTTCCTGCATTAATTTGAAGCAATATTCACTGCTATTCATCATACTTACTGTAAATTCCCATATGCTGTAGAGAAGTCTTAAAGCTTATTTTGAGCACTGTTGCAATTGTTAGATTGTAATACCATTTCAGAGGGTGCCAGATGGCTGGGGTATCAACAGCCAGTAATTAATTGTAAATGAGTAACTGCCAATAATAAACTTAGGGGTGTGAATTAAAACAGCAGTGTTCTATAAGCATTGCTGGATTCTCTCAAATTGCACAGCAGCTATTCAGTAAGTTAGGTTGTTCATTATGGGCTTTAAACTTGTCTGATTTTTCAAGTAGAGTGAAGCTCCATTCATGCTACAAAGATAATTTAGTATAATATTGTTCACATTCTGCAGTGTAGTAATAGGTTGTTAATACATTATTTCATGTATTCATGGACGAAAATCTGATTAAAACAAAATGATGTCTGTTGATTTCTATAACCCACATTATTTGAAAGAATAACTTGTTACAATGTTATTGTCTTGAAGAAAAACAATGCTGCACATTTTGGTTAATCTCTTGATTTTCCTTTGTTTGCTGTTAATCTACGTGTATAGCTATAAACTTCATTATGTTTTGGGTTAAAAAGAAATTTGGGTTTTGAATACTGGTATGTGTTTTACAAGATTCATCAAGGACTGAGGAAGAGGCTGAGATTTGGAGGTCCAAGTTTGCGAGAGGTGCCAATCAGATTGCACAGGAAAGGATGTTAAAACGAATGTTGCAAAGCTCAACATCATTGTCACATTGTGGGGACCTATCAATGTTAAAGCAAAACAATGTTAAACAGGACAATGTTGAAGAAGAACTTAGAGTACAAGTAGGATAAAGTCCTTTCTATGGTGTAGGTGGAGGAGGAAAGCAGCTTTTGGCTGACTCTCCCTGTCCTGTTTCTGAAGCTGACAGTTTGTAGTTGGAATCAAATGCTAATGCAGTGACATCCCTCTTGCGTATAGGCAAATACATTCTGATTTAGGCACATAAACCTGTGTAGTAGTTAAGTATATTAATAGCTGAGGTGCTTTTATATGTCTCTCTCTCTCTTACAACCTACCAAAAGTGGTGTCACCTTTGTTTTCTAAAAGCTAGGCAAGCTGTCTTAGCACTTAATGCAGCTGCTGCCTTGCATGCTACAAAGCAAATTCAGTTTTGTACTGTTGACCTTTTTCTTACCCTGAGGCAGCAGTAGATAGCATCAGAATTATTCAATCCTGTGACACATGAAGGTTTACAATCCATCTGTTTGTAAGGATATGAGTCTTCAGTTGGTTATATATATTATCCATTGCCATTCGAATCCAAGCAGTTGAAAGTGATTTTGAAAAGAAAGCTATTTCTTCAGCTGCAGAAGAATCATGGGATGGAAGTACTCATTGTACCTGGCAGCTGCTGTCAGGGTTAGTATGAAACCAGGAGAACGAATCTTTTCCAACTTAAAATTTAAAAAAAAGACAATTTTTTTTCATTACCTTTTTGATGGGCACTGTTTGCAAGGCCACAATCTTCTGTTTCTATGTGCTTTATTAAACTTAGGGAGATTCCATTTCCAAGAGGAATTATAAAACAGCTGCCAGGCATAACAACACATAACAGGAAACTATAGCTTATTTGAAATGGCCACACTGCCTGAAAAGCAGGCTGGCCCAATATTGGGTGGAGCTCTCTTTCAGGCGTCCCTAGGACACAGATGTCAGTCCTTGAAATTGGCCTCTTACATCCATTTTGCAGCAAACACAGAAGAATACAAAGTCAGTTTTTACACTTAAGTTTTTAAAGTTTAAATATATTATCTTCTTCAAGTCTATTTTATTATAAAATAATCTGGGTTGGGCAGCAACATGAATTTAAGGTAGCAAAGTTTAATGTCAGAATGATCTATTTCCGCTTTTCTTTGTACATTAACACACTTTTAAATTTGACTTCGTGGAGGTATTAAGAATGTTAGCTGACACAGTGCACATAACACTGCTGAAGTTTTAGAACCACCCGTGGAAAAAATAATGTCCAAGAGATTTATAGAGCTGGAGGTGATTGCAAAACTGACCGGGAAGAAGGCTGGGAATGATAAATTAAAGGCATTAAGAGATAGAAAATCATTGAAGTGTTACAAAGCTATTGTGATGGCAACAGCAGTAACTTTTACAATGCCATTAACAGTTTTACATCTGAGCTTCTCAGAGTGCTGAAGCTGGCTCGGAGGCAATGGTACAATAGAGTCTGGAGGATAGCACGAGAGAAAATTTTCAGCAACTGGACTGAAAAGAAAAGGGCGCAGGATGGAGGAACGTACTGGATAATGTTTTGGATTGGTAGTATGTTATTAGTGATGGAGAGGATAAAGAGTTGGAAATTCAACTCATGGTTGAACAGCACACTGAGGTTGCACCTGAGACATTGGACAATGAGGGGAATGATGGGAGTTAGTGTCAGCAGCCAAAGATATTAACTCCTGTTTCACTAATATTTAACATGCATAACTAACTGCTCTTTCAAACTGGATGTCATGGATCAGTAGAGAACATTAAGAAACATGGTTAAGAAGTAGAACTGGTTGTCATATCTGTGGATGATTTCACTGAAGAATAGCATGCAGATGAGGGAAGGACTAAGGATTTTTGGGAACTGATAAGGCAATAGTGCATGAATGGGTGGAAAAGCTGTTGCTAGAGTTAATCTAGCTATATAATGTGCCAGAGTGGAACCAAGTCAGGATATCCCTAGTAAACCGGATCATAGAGGAAAACTGTGGTATTTCATAGCTATTTCAAAATCTGAGAGAGAGTAAGGAGAACAAATTCATTCCCCATGGTCAGTGCTTTTTAGTTTGTGTTCTTGGTTAAGGTGGTTTCTGTACTTCAGGTGTGCAGAAACAAATTAGAGGGAGTCAGAACTGGAATGCCAGATAATTGAGAAGTTGGGGTTGAGCTGATTCTGAGCAAGATCAAAGATTTTGAGGGTGAGTTATTTTCAGGAATTAATGAGGGTTTAGAAAATAGTTACTGTGCCGAATTGAAAAGGAATGTTCAACATGTCTGCTTTCATTAGTGCTAGGAAAATGCCATTGAGGGAGTAGTATGGTAGTTTCATGGATGTAGTGACTATGCTGATGAATTAATACAGCATTCTGAAGTTTGCTTGTTTTGTCTGATTGTGCAGAATAGGTGAAGTGCTATAATTGAATGCTGTATGACTCTTGAATGGTCAACAGTAGCATTTGAGCAACAAGATGACAGTTCAATTAAATCAATTAACTCACTTTTACTGGATACTGAAATACATATATCTGTAAATGTTTGACATTGCTTTATTCTTAGGACTCTAGTAATATTTATTTGAATGTCCTGATAGTTTTAGCATTGAGCTTCATCAGTTAATTTGTATTTGATAAATAGAAGGTATTGGATAATACTTTGTAGGAAAAATGAATCACTACCAGAACAACTTTTTATATAGAATAGCTTTACTCAAAATGCCTTTTAAAAGAAACAACTCTACTATTTTAGATATGATTGCTAATTAAAATGGTTGATAATTTTGTAATACACAGCTAAAGAGTCCATTATATGTATTTTTGTCAATACCATTGTGTAGACTGTCAGACAGCAATGGATAAGAGCTTTTTAATTTCTACAGGTTACAGACACAGTTGTACATGGAAAATAATGTTTAATAATAAATTGGTGATGAATGAGAGCTCCAACAGCACTTTATCCTTACCTTTGCTGAGAACATGTTTTGCCTGAATTACTTGCAACCCCCCCCAACATGTTTTGCATTACCCTTTTGCTCCTGTGGTGGGAGGAGCTTCAACTCCATCTAGCCACACACCCACTGTTATGGCCCTCCCATTTTTCACACCATGTTAAAGCTTTGAACTGTCGGTTATTTTCCAGAAATATATACACATGATGTCATGGTGTTAATTATACATACGGTGAGGTTTTTCTACTTCATTAGCTCTCTTTGACCTAAATGAAACAAACAGTGCACTCATATAATGCTGCATTTCAAATAAGTGAGCAAAATCATTTTTCAAATGGAATGAAAGGATTGTCGGAGTAACCAAGTGCACTCACCAACTGCTTTTTGCTACCACCATATGTTTTCACTACTGCTTGCATTTCTGCAAGCACTGTGTACAAAGCATTCAATTAAAGTGATTCATTTACCAGGTAGCAGGCAGCCTGCACAGTTCATATTTACTGAACTGTGCTTTAAAAAGGAAGAAAAACATGCCTGTATTTGAATTAGTTGATTTTTATGGTCCTGCTGATAAAGGGCAGATGTTCTCATCTTGCAGTTTTCCCAGATTGTGGCTCTCAGACAGGTCTGAAGTTAGGTCAGACTACCTAAGGTAACTGGAATATCTGTTTGCTAAAGCTGCACTATCTACCCCTTTTCATGAATGCTCTTCCTGCTTGATGTTTTCGCATATTAAGTATTAGTTGCAATTTTCATTTTTTAACATTTTTATCACAACACTAAGATGTCACAGTTCTGATGATGAAAAGGCAGCAACAGAAGGTTTTTAGTGTTTCATTTTTTCCCCCTGCGCTGAGCTTTGGTTAATTGATTTTCTGTAACTTGTTAACAGAATTTTGCTCGAGCTCCAAGGCGAGCCCAAAGTTTTGGAATTTGGCAATTAGATTACCCCCAACTGGGTATTCTCTGTTTTTCTGTGTTAAAATTAGTAAGCATGCGATATATATGAAGTCAGTGAAATTTGTGTTCATTTCGAAGTGATAAATATCTGAAAGCATTAGTACCTTTGACTCACTTATAATATTAAAGTGCTGCATTTTAAAAAAATAACTTATTGTGTGAAAACATGGTAGAAAATAATTGTGTATACAGTTCATTTTTTTGTTCTTAACTTGCTTCGTGACTCAAATTGAATAAATTTTAATCCAGGGTAAATATTTTGAAGTTGGTCAATCTTGTTAGATTCAGCGGTGTCTGCTCAGAAAGAAGTTTAGTCTCTGAAGGTGTTTGGAAACTGATTTGTGAGATGATCAATGCTGATCTGACAATTATATCTGCATTGCCTTATTCAGTAACAGCTGTGATCCAGCACCTTTTAATGTAACAAAATATTCTAGGAAGCTTCAAGGGTGTAATCAGTCAAAAGTTGACAACAAGCTAAAGAAGGGGGCGTTAGCTTAACCAAAGAGGTATATTTTTAAGTGGTCTCTTAAAAGAGGACAGTGGTCTGGAAAGGCAAAGAGGTTGAGGAAGAAATTCCAGAATCTAGGTTTCAATGACAGAAAGTCTGGCTGCCATTGTTGTGAGGAGAAGAATTTTGAGGCTGCATGAGTTGAACAAATACAGAAATCTGGTGAAGATTGCAGAGATTGGCAGAATAAGGTCATGAGTGTTGGAACATAATGTTAAGGACTTAAAAATGAAAGGTTTGATAGATTGGAAATCACTGCAGAATGTTGAGAGTGATAATTGAACAAAACTCAGCATGAATCAGGATGCAGGTGCAAATTTTTATACTTATGGAGGGTGGAAAATGCTTGTTGACTCAGCATTGCAGAAGTTAATGTCAGAAGGTATTAAAAGTGTAGACAAACAGTCCAAGGTAGAGGTTGGATGAGTAATTAAATGAATGTGGAAGCAAGTGGACTTTGTGTTAAAGAAAATATGGGTTTGAAAACTTAATCCCAGGTCAAATAAGATGAGACAATTCTGATGTATAGTAGAATATTCAAAGAAATTATCCCTTAATTTTTTTTCCAGTGCAACAGCTAATATCCCTTCTATTCATAGAGTCATATAGCATGGAAACACACTCTTTGGTCCATTTAGTCCACACTGGCCGTGTTCCCAAACTAAACTAGTCCCATCTCCCTACATTTGGCCCATATCCCTCCAAACCCTTCATATTCATTACCTATCTAAATGGCTTTTGAATGTTGTAACTGTACCTGCATCCACCCTTCCTCTGCATAAAAAAAAAACAAATTGCTCTTGATGTTGTTTTTACATCTTTCTCCTCTCATCTTAAAAATATGCCATCTAGTTTTGAACTCTCCCATCCTAGGGTAAAGATCATTTCTCTTCACCTTATCTATACCCTTCATGATTTTATAAACCTCTTAAGGACACCCCTCAACTTCCTATACTTCAATGAATAAAGTCCCAGTCTATCCAGCCCATCCTTATAACTCAAGCCCTCTAGTTCCAGCAACACGCTGGTAAATCTTTTCTGAACCCCCTCCAGTTTAATAGTATTCTTCCTATAACAGGGTGACCGGAACTGCAAGCAGTACTCCAGAAGAGTCCTGTACAACCTCAGTATGATATTTCAACTCCTATACTTAAAAGGTCTGAGCAATGAAGGCAAGCATGGTAAATGCCTTCTTCATCACCCTGTATACCTGTGATGCAAATTTCAAAGAATTATGTACCTGAACCCCTAGGTTTCTGTTCTACAGCATGACCCAGGGGCCTACCATTAAGTGTACAAATCTTGCCCTTCTTTGTTTTACTAGGATGCAATATATAGCATTTAGCCAAATTAAACACCATCTGCCACCTTTCAGACTTGATAAGCTGAAGGGGATCTCTAAATCCCCTCTGTACTATGATTGGTATGATTCTATGATAGTGGGTAAAGATTGCCCTTTTTGAATATATAAAATTAATCCAGTGCAGCCAAAAGCACTTGTTTAAACAAGTTCTTATGGTAACTTGCTGTTGTCAAACGTGAGCAGGACAAGACCACACCTTTCAAATTGTTTCACACTAAACTCTTAGTTTCTGCAAAATTAACTATAATGTATTCCAGGACATCAGTTTATTTTCATTCTTTGTATGCTGCTTAAAGGTATATTATAAAGTCTTATTTTTAAAACCAGTAATTTGTGTGCAGATATTGTGTGTCGAATCTCAATGGTGATCTGTGAGAATCTTGAACATTCTAAATTAATGTTTAAAATATTTTTTCTAAAACCAACGTGAATGTACTGTTCACTGGGAAAATGACTTATGGTCACCTTTTTACAGCTTGGGTTTCTGGTATCATTTTTAAAAAGCAGCATATGTCAACAGATATGAATTCCCATCTGTTCCTCTGTTGCTTAATACCAGAAATCTAACAACAATGGTCCAGGACAATGCATGGCTGTGTTTGTAATTACAGGTGTGATGTAAAAAATGACACATTAATCAGCCTCTTTATCATAAAGATAGATCTTTTGTTCTGTCCTATAGTCAGCATTTGTTTTGTACTTGTTTTATGAGTAGGATCCATCTGCTACCTGAGAGAATGTTTAATTTTGAAATCCAATAACTCAAATGATTCAACCTGGTTTAAAAATTAACCATCAGAAACATGTTCAAATGCCAACTGTCAAAAGGAATGTGAAAAAAAAGCCTGTTTATCTTTTTGGATATAACCCACAATGAAGAACAGAGGCTTTTAAAATTAAATTTGACTTTTTTAAATATACTGTAGTATATCAATTTTCATGCAAATTTGTGAAGCTAATCCTTGTGTTTCAATGTTTTCTGTTAACATATCAGATCTTACAAAAGTCAAAAACCGGCAAAAGCCACATTTCTTCAGTAATTGCAAACATTTACTTGCTGTTGAGCAGAAGAATATTTTCTATATAGTTACTTCAATCCAGCCAATTAAATTATGTTGCAATATATTTCTGTGCTTCACAGTCCATTTTAAATATTCGATTTCTGGATTATTCTAAATATTTGTGATGATAATTGCTCATCAGTCTAGTTTTCTAAAACTTTATTTTCTTCTTCAACTAAAACTAGGATGTGCTGAACGTACTCACCAAACATTGTTCACCCCGCTTCTTTTTAATTGGTTTACCTGGTTTCACTATGATGGTTGGAGATTTCATCACTGTTGCAACCCAAGTCCTCAATTCAGACATGGTGGATGTGAGTATGACTGTTTTGTTATGGGGACTCCAATGGTTAATAGCTTTGGATTTCTGCACTCAAACAGGTGTTTGTTCATTAGTGTAACATGAGACAGATTGCTCAGTGCCGATACTGTGCCATCAAATGTGTGAACTGCACTAGCATAAAGGTGTTTCATCAGAAAGCAAGAATGAGACAGTGTATATTCAGGAGTACTGCTTTCACAAAAAAGATTTATAAATCTTAGCATCTATATATTTCTAAATAGGATTGTATGAAGCCTGAATGTTTATTGTTTAGAGTAGTTGCAGCACAAATTAAGATGCTTCAAGGACTTAGGTCCAAGCCAGTTATCCTGAGCACCTTCATATAGTGATGTCTCCTCACTTTTATCCCATATCCCTGCAATTTTTTTCTTTTGATTTTCTAATGTTGGTTTGAAAATCTTCCTTCAATATCCTCTGCAGTAATCTGTTCTGGCTCCTAAACATTTGCTGTTTTGGGAAAATGGTCTTTTTGACTTTTTAAACTTTCGTCTTTAAATTGGTGTCGTCAGATTCTTGATCCTTCCATCAATAGGAAAAGTTTATTCCTGTCTACTCTGTCTAGACATGCCATGAATTTGAATGTCTCTTATTTCCTCTTTATCTTTTCTAAAGAAACTGTTCCAGCTTTTCCAATCTATCCTAATGACTGAAGGCAAAGGTAGATGCTTTCAGTACCTCATTTAGTACCTTGGCCATAGTCCTTACCTCCATCTGTAAATTTCATTTTGGTCTGTAATAAACCCCACTCCTCTTTTTGCCACTTCATTATTTACATTAGATTAGGTTCCCTACAGTGTGGAAACAGGCCCTTCAAGTTCACACCAACCCTCTGAAGAGTTGCACCTAACACGATGGGCAATTTAGCATGGCTAATTCACCTGACCTGCACATCTTTAGACTGTGGGAGGAAACCGGAGCGCCCGGAGGAAACCCGCGCAGACGCAGGAGAACGTGTAAACTCCACAAAGACAGTTGCCCAAGTCTGGAATCGAACCTGGATCCCTGGCACTGTGAGGCAGCAGTGCTAACTACTGTGCCATCGTGCCGCCCCAAATTTATATGTCAATAGAATACATCTGGATTCCCTTTTAATTATTTTGCAATTCAGCCAATTCTCAATTTGACAATTTTGTTAATTGTGTCAGAGGGACTTTGCCTTTTTCTCCTTCATGCATTTTGATTGTACCCAAATCATGCTTTCTTTTAAGGCAGTCCATTGTTCAATTACAATTCAATTTGCCTGCAGATCTTAATTCCAGTTTACCTGGGTCAGATCTGTTCTTTCTCCATTAGAATTGGTGGTCTCCTGATTAATTCTTATTTACTCCGGATTGCCCTTTTCCATAATCATTGACTCGTAAATGATTATTAATATTGTGGGCGGCACGGTGGCACAGTGGTTAGCACTGCTGCCTCACAGCGCCAGAGACCCGGGTTCAATACCCGCCTCAGGCGACTGACTGTGTGGAGTTTGCACGTTCTCCCTGTGTCTGCGTGAGTTTCCTCCGGATGCTCCGGTTTCCTCCCACAGTCCAAAGATGTGCAGGTCAGGTGAATTGGCCATGCTAAATTGCCCGTAGTGTTAGGTAAGGGGTAAATGTAAATGTATATGTAGGGGTAGGGGTATGGGTGGGTTGCGCTTCGGCGGGGCGGTGTGGACTTGTTGGGTCGAAGGGCCTGTTTCCACATTGTAAGTAATCTAATCTAATCTAATCTAATATTGATGCACTTCAAAACAAGATAGTGCTTGTGGCATGAGATGCAGTAAGGATATACCTGTGTTATCTGTGTATTGCTCGACCAAATTGTTCTGGTGTTCGTTTTAAAATATCTGATATATTCCCTAGGCGCCGAGATATGAAGCACAGATTCTTCTTGGGTCTCTGGTCTGTTTTCCTAATTTGTACCAACAGATGTCACTGTTACAGCCTGTGTCTGGTGCTGCTGACATCATCACAGGGAATGAAGATATCAAGGTAATGCAGGTTAACTGACTGGAACGGAGAAAAAGTTTATGTGCCAAACATTTTGACTGCAGTCTTAATTAGTGTTAGAGACAAATTTGTTTATGTTGCTGTGACTAACGAGACATGTACTCTTAAACTTCTGTTTAAGTCAGATATGATCCTTGCAATTCTTAAAATTACATCTTGGTAAATTTCTTTGCAGCTGTAGAAATCATTCACTTTGGAGAAGCAGCTCCCCATTTTAACTGGCAGACTGCAAACTATTTATGTGTCAAATCTTACGGCTATATCTACAGGCTTTGGCCAGGTGGACCACAATCCTCCTGTAAATGCCACTTCTCTATTAAACATTTGGGTGTTGATTGCTTTTACCTGGTTCGATTTGTAACTATCTAGTTCTAGCCAGATGATTTTCGTAATGACTTGTGTACCCATTTCCTCCTCTCATCTGCATGCTGTCCTTCTAAAAGCATTTATATCCAACATATTTGCTGATACCTAACTCTACTGCACCACATCCACTCTTGATCCCTCCACTGCCTCTAGGTTGTTCCACTTGTTATCTAGCATCCAATAGTTTCTGTCAATTAAGTATTAGAGGAAGACCAAAACTATATTTTTGGGTGCAAACTCCATTCCCTAGCTAATGATTCCATGATTTGTTTTAGATGAAACTAGGTTATTCACAATCTTGCTGATAGATTGGACCCTGAACTGAGCTTTTGCCCCATATCATTTTTGCATATGAGCAATTCAACAAATATTCTGTTGCCTAAACTAATGTACTACTGAAACTTTCATCCATTTTACTTTTCAACTTCAATATTCCATAACTTGCCTTACTACCCTGCTTTCTTCTTCCCTTCGTGGTTGAACTGACCTAAAACAATGCGCAGGTCAGGTGAATTGGTCATGCTAAATTGTCCGTAGTGTTAGGTGAAGGGGTAAATGTAGGGGAATGGGTCTGGGTGGGTTGCGCTTCGGTGGGTCGGTGTGGACTTGTTGGGCCGAAGGGCCTGTTTCCACACTGTAAGTAATCTTAAAAAAAAACCTAGCTGCCTGTATCTTAACTTGCACCAAGCCCTGTTCACTGATCCACTCAGTGCCAGTAATGCCTTCAATTTAAATTCTCAGGTGTGATTGAATCTTTGCATCATTGTTCAATGGCTTTGCATCTCATTAGCCCTCAAATCCTCTCCAATTCTGCCCTTTTCCGCAACTTTAAGTTTCATCAGTGCTCCCTTGGCAGCCATGTCTTCGTTGCCAAGGATCTGAAATTCCCTCCCAAGGTGGGATCACAAGTCATTACAAAAATCATCTGGCTATAACTAGATAGCTAAAAAATTTTGCCTGTAAGCTCCTTAAAACATACTCCTCTAATGAACCTTTTCTCCATCTGATCTAGGATTCCGTTCTGGTGTCATTGTGATTGGCATTTGGAACATTGAATGCAGTTTTGGTCTCCTTAATGTAAGGAAGGATATTCTGGTTATTGAGGGAGTGCAGTAATAATTACTGGACTAATTCCTAGGATATCAGGACTGACAAATGAAGAGAGGCAGGATTGGTAAGGTCTATTGGGAAGAATGTGTGTGTGGGGGGTGGGGTGCTGTCATAGAAACCTATAAAATTCTAACAGGGTTGAACATGGTAGGTGCAGGGAAGATGTTCTCATTGACCAAAACCAGTGTTCACAATCAAAAGATGGGGAGTAGACCTCCTATGACAGATGAGAAGTTTTTTCATCCAGAGAGTGGTAAATATATGGAATTCTCTGCCACAAAACTTGGTTGAGGCAAAAACATTTAAATTTTTAAAGAAGGGGTTAAATATATATTTTTAGTGCTAAGAGAATCAAAGGCTTAAGGAGAAAGCAGGAACAGGGTACTGATTCCAATGATTAGCCCTGATCATGTTGAGTGTTAGAGCAGGGTTGAATGCCCTTCTCCTGCTCCAATGTTCTGTGTAATGATCCCATGAAGTGCTTTATGATGCTTCACCACATTCAAAATACGTGGTTATTCAGTGTTTTTAAGTAGGAATTGAGCTATCTTAAGGAAACCAATATCGTGCAGCAGATCAGAAGATTAATGTTAGAAGTTGAGGGACTACTACAGTATGGATGTTGCAGAGATTTAAAGAGGCAAAGCATGTGCCATACCTGTACTAAATTTGTAAGATTGCAAGACCAGAAGAGCAGCTGTGCAAGGAGCAAAATCTCCAGATGTGGAAAGATGAAAGTTTATTTCCATAATATAATGACAAAACTGTGAACTTTACATCAAATACTGTAAAGTTCAGTGACCTCCTTCTATTATTCCTCAAACACTCTTGTGCTGTGCATGACACACCTTTGCACGGTGCAGTTTCTTTAAGATGGTTGCACATGCATGCATGTTAAAAAGGTTGCTCCTTGCGTATAACCTGCTTTGGTGTTGCAATTGGCTGATTTATTATGTGGTTAACAATGCAGCTTGGATGAAACATTGCCAGATTGATCCTACCTCTTCAAATGAAATTCTTTGTTCTGAGTGACAGGATGAAACTCTTTTGCATAGACAGCATGTTAGAAGTTTAGAGATTGCCTAGACTTTCCCGCTGGTACATTCACTCCCATAAGTGGTCTAACCATCTTGTGTTCAATAGTGTACCAAGTATTTAACTACACAGTAGGGAGTCTTGAACACAATGATAATGCAAGATCAAAACTGAATATTACATGTATTGCTGTGCCTGTGTTTGCACTTGTTCAATCTCTCTGCAAGTGGGTATTGAAACACTTGATGTGAATTGTTAAGTTGTTTTATTTCACAGTAAGCCAACAAACATATAATGTAATAGTGAAAGCAAATTGCACTTAACTTCATCACAATTTTATCCTTGAAAGTTAAATAAAAATAGTCATCCACATGCTCCATCTCTCTTTTGGGTTTACCTCTTTTAAATATCTTTCTTTTAGACTAATAATTTAAAAAGATCAATTTTTTAGTTCCTATTTTCTGCCAGGTTCCATTGTCTAAAGACTTGACTTCAGCTTTTCATTGCCCTTTGTCTTTCAATCCAATGGGAAGTCAGAGTTTCTAATTTCTTCTCTTTCGTGACCTACCAGAAGGATTGTTAGTAAAACCTACTACCTTCCCTCAGTCTTTAAGGCATGCATTTTAAAGAAGACATCTGATTAGGATGATCATCACAGTGAATGGTTTTTTGGGGATGATCACAGTAGGCAGGGTGCAGTGACTGTGCAAGTTAAGATCAGGTGGGAGAGCAAAGGGGTCGTTGATGGAGAATTGAGAGCAGAAAGTGGGGCTGTGGGGACAGAGTGGATATTAAGGCTGGTGAAGTGGACTAATCACAGGAAAGCTTAGACTTGCAAGCAGTGTTCCAACCCCGGCCCAAAAACAGCACTCTAAAGCTACTGAGCTCATAGATCCAATTGTATTTTCTGAAGCTCAGGAAATCAAACCTGCTATTGTTTAAGAAAAAAAAAAATCGGTTAAAGTTATGGAATATTGCTTCATTTGAATGTTTCTGACCAGTCTCTTAAGAGGAGATTGGTCATCTATCTTTCACTCTTCTTCAGGTGGATATGTTCAAGTGTGATTTTGTTCCTGTTTCAAACTTGTAACTTTTTTTACTTTCCATCTGAACCACAAAGTGATCCCTCTGACTTCAGTTCATGTTCAACACCTGAATTATGATGTACTTTTAATATTAGGAGAAATAACTTTGAAAATATGACCCATATAATAAAGATACAACGGAGATCGACAAGAGAAGCAGAAAACATATAACAAGTGGAGAGTGAAATGAATGCAGGCTGAAAAACATGTTTCAGTTTTGAAGGAATGAGACTCCACACTTGTAAAATTAAATTTTCTGAGCCAGAGTGGTAATTATGACTAATAATGGTGTTAAACCTCTTATACCTGAATGCAGCAGTTCTAACATGTTCTGCTGTGCTTTGTGTGTAACTCGTGAGTACCATCAGCCTCACCATTGTCAAAAAAGAATTTATTGAGTTTATAAGTCCTGAAACAGATAAAACCAAATCGCTGGAGAAACTTGGCAGATCTAGCAGCATTGATGGAGATGTAAACATATATACCATTTTGGGCCCTTCTGAAGAAGGGTAGCCAACTCCGAAACATTAACTCTGTTTTCTTTCCATAGAGTTTCTCGAGCAATTTCTGTTTTTGCTTCAGACTTCCAACATTCACAACTCTTCGCCTTTTTAAAAAAGATATTGCCTCTTAATTTTGGTTTCTCCTTACACCGCATGAATCTTGAGATTTAACTTACTTTTTTGTATTTGTTTCAATTATTTTCCATAATACATTGAGAAAATTATAGTTATAGTTTAGTTTAGTAAGATTTTAGTTCCTCATTTACTCTTGCTGTCCATGCAGAATAAATGAAATAGTTACACATTATCTCTGACTTCAACTAAATTTATACAATGCCTACCTTCTTTGCTGCAGCAGTCAACCTATTGAGCCTATGTTGGCTGTCTTCAATTTGTACCATTCTCCTGTTATTTGAGGTTCATTGTTTCAGATATCTAATTCACTTTGAAAGATATCATGGACTCTTTCTCTGGAGCCAAATCCAAAATGTTTGGAAATCAAGTCTTGAGTTTAAAAATGTTGGGTTTGAGGGCAACTAGTTAGAGAACTTTTCCATTTAAAGTAAAAGGTAATCTCATGGGAGTAACATTCAGAAATCCTCAGTCTAGTAAATAAAATCTTCTATCTCGCATGGGCTAGCCAATCAACTTTCTTTAAAAGTTTAATTAAAGACCATGACAGATTAAATGCTTTCAGATCACCTGCAATTGAGACTGAACTTCGACTGAAATTCAGCTGCATGCACATGATTCCTCTCTCAACATAATGTAAGAGGTTCAGAGACCTGACAGTAAATTTTGAGCAAGAAGACATTTAATCCAATGGTATTCAGCTAGGTCCCTATTAAACAAGTGTTATTTTATAAAAGAAGACAGTTTATCCTTGTTAGTTTTGCTTTTCTCCAACTTCTTGTGACTGCTCTTCTCTCTCCTAGTCTGCTTAAAATTTGGGTGCAGAACCTCTCCAAATTTATTCTTTTTCTCCCCTACTCTCATGAAAGGATATCCTCTTGTTATATTCAGATCTTATGTTCGGTTCTTGTTATCAGTTTGGCAATACTTGCATTAATTGCCAATTGTGACCGTGATCCATGGTCACTTCCCAAAATCGTTCCAACCCAACCAGCATATTCTGAGTACATTAAGAATCCATACCAGGAGTTTATACAAATAAAACATCAAGAAATATTCATAGCACACAAATGTATCAAAAGCATGAAAGATACAAGAAGTATAAAAAGGCTCCAATTTCCAGCATTTGCCAAGTGTAAAATATGCTCAGGACTCAGTGTCAGATACTTGATGAAACTAAAAACTGTGGGAACTTCAATTTGACTCCAGTCTCCCAGTTCATCACCATTCGTAGTTCCCATTTCAGGCTAGCTATCCATATTAGAAACCCCATTCTTCCACTTCTTCCAAGCAATACCTTTCCCTATCACTTCCCTCCTCTCACTGTAATCTGATCTCATCTAATGGTTTGTTTTTATTTTAGATATGTTTAGTGCTTTGTTTGTTGTTTTAGACTGGTATGTGAAGAAAGTTGATTCAGTTTGGCAATCAGTACAAATTGAAGAGTATTAGTAATAAGTTATAATGAGTTTTTTTTCCCCTGCTGTTCGTTATGATTGCCCTTAAAGTTTTCCATTTCTCCATTGGCAGGGTTGGAATGAGATTGTATTAAGATTTTTCCATTGCATTGCAATGTGCCAAATTTATCTCCAAATTGGCAGAAATGTATTTTTTAATTTCATTAATAGGTTTATTTTATATCTTAAATATTTTTGAATTTTAGTAAGGAATCTCGCATAGTAGGTTTTATATGGTACACAGTACAGCAGTACTTTAGTTTTAATCAAACATTTCACCTTTGCAGGAAAAATAAGTGATGTCAGGAACTGACAATACCTGGTAACTATCAGAAATGAATATTTGTTTATTTCTGTCTTTTAAGAATTGTTAGCAGAATGTTTTTATCCAATCAAAGGCTGTGGTCGTTTTGACAAGGCCAACATTTTTGCCTTTGAAAAGTTGGTGGTGAGCAGTCTTCTTAACTTGCTTTTGTCAAAATGATGAAGGTATCCCACCGTACCATTGAAGTTACTGGATATTGTCACAGTGGAAAAATGACAACATATTTCAGATGTTGTGTGACTTGGAAGGAAAGTTGGAGATTATGTTGTTCCATACAGCTGCTGCCCTGTATTTTTGGGTGGTAGAGGTTGCAAGTGCAGGAGGTTTTTTAGAAATCTCGTCAAACTGTGGCATTATCCCAAGTTATGAGTTTAAAAAAATAAATGGAAATCTCTATAATGGTTCAATCCACTAATGCTACTGTGTTTTTATTTTGTATAATGTTTTTATGGGTGTTTTATATTGATGTGCTCAGGTGATAAGGTGGACAATGTTTTATTACTGACATTTTAATTTGGAAAAACTATTGAACTATGAATGTTAGTGTGTCCTCAGGATTTCCATTAACTTCACATGTTTATGAAAGAAATTACAGAAATAACTTTGAAATGAAATTTTTACTCTAAAAAGTATGATTTTCATCATAGGATTTTAATCAAGTTAGTGGTCATTAATGCACTTTACAGTTTTAAGTGATTTGATCTGTCAAATAATTGCCTTCAGTTATGTGCTTTTAAGCAGGCATCTGTTCTTTGCACATTTGCCTGCTTAATGTCAATTGCTTCCTTCAAAGCACTTTTCCTTAAAATGACTTTTTTTTAAGTCTCATTCACTGTGTATTTACCTTTTGGCAAGAATGCTAACCGCTGATGCCTGCAAATGGACCAGACTTTCAATATGCTATATTTGTTTCTAATTTTAAAAATATGTTTTTTATTTTACTCTCCCATTTTTTTGCTGATGTATTTTTTTAACAAAGGGCTATTGTGTTCTTCAAATATTCTGACTAACCTTCACATGGAGTTTTAAGTACAATATTGCTGTATCTGCATGTAAAATAATCCAAAAGTGTTGTACTAAAATATTGTTGTAATCTGATCAATTTTAGGATTACTTGATAAATATTCTGATAAAAAATGCAAGGAATGAAACCTGTGAGACTGCACGGTAAGTGTTTTTTAAAAACGTAGATACCTTTTAAAGAAAGTGGAAGTAAGAAATATTAAGGAGTATTTGTTTCACTGAAACCTTTGTTGAGTTTAATATTTGTTCTTGGTGAAATTTATTTTCTCACAGTGACATTTTGCAACTTCTGATAGTAATACACACACTTTACAATAGCTAGTAGACTTCTAATTTAGGTTTGTCATGAAAATTCTAACTTTTTTCCAATTGTCATCTTTTATAACAGTAAATTAAGTTATTTAAATGGACAAGAAATGTGTTTGCATGGTTTTATCCAGTAAAAATTTCTGTGAAGCCATAGGTATGGTTATAATATTGCTTTAACCCCATGTGGATATTTTTATAGAAGAAATCTTATTATGTTCATATAATACAAAATCATAGCACAGGAGGAGGCCATATGAACTGCTCGTGTCCACACTAATTCTCTGTAAAAATAATTCACCGACTGCCACTTCACTGCATTCTCCCAGTGAACCTGCATATTCTTTATTGTCAGATAATAATCTGTTTCTGTTTTGAATGGCTGAATTGAACATGTTGCCAACAGTCTCAGGTGTTTAGATCCTAAACACTGAAGGCAAAAATATTGTTCCCCCTCGTGAGTTTGAAAATGACCATCAAATCTGCTCCCAGTATTCCCTTCGTCAGGAATGCCAGGCCAACATCTCTAATCTGTTGATGTAACCTAAGTAACCTCATCCCTAGAACCATTTGCATGAATCTTCTTGGCTTTCTAATGCCCTCAGATCCTCCCTAACTTGAGGCACATACAGATAATTCACTTCATTTCTACATATTTACTTAACGAATACCTGCTAACGTTTGAGTATCAAAGTGTAAAGCACTCCTTATGAAATTAAAAAGCAGCACTTATTTTGCTTTTATCATACTAATTTATGAACAAAAATATAAATAAGATTAAAGTGCCTGTATATATGATGCAAAAATGAGTGTTGAGATCACATTGAATTGAATTTATTGTCACGTGTACCGAAGCACAGTGAAAAGCTTTATCTTGCAAGCAATACTGGCAGATCACAGAGATAAGTAGCATAGATAAGTAAATAATAGGTAAATAACGGCAAAAACAAAAACATAGATACAGACGAATGTTAAGAGTTTGAGAGTCCATTCAGTATTCTAACAACAATAGGGTAGGAACTGTTACGAAACCGGCTGGTGCGCGTGTTCAGGTTTCTGTACCTTCTCCCTAATGGTAGAGGTTGTAGAAAGGCATTGCCAGGGTGGGATGGATCTTTGATAATGCTGGCGGCCTTCTGTTGACAGGGGACCTGGTAGATGGATTCTGTAGGTGAGAAGTTTGCCTTTGTGATTGTCCAGGCCGAATTCACCAGTATCTGTAACACTCTCCGATCCTGAATGGTACAGTTGCCATACCAGATAGTGATACATCTAGACAGAATGCTCTCGATGGTGCACCTATAAAAGTTGGCAAGGGTATTCACTGTCATGCCAAATTTCCTCAGCTGCCTGAGGAAGAAGAGACATTGTTGGGCCTTTGTAACCAGTGGGTCCACATGAAGAGTCCAAGGAAGCTTGTTGTGGATGACCACTTCCATGGCCTTGACACACTCCACTCGTTCCACCTCTATGTTGTTAATATATAGAGGGGCATGAGTAACTCATTATGATTTCCTTGGTTTTG
This sequence comes from Chiloscyllium plagiosum, assembly GCF_037043375.1. Lineage (NCBI taxonomy): Eukaryota > Metazoa > Chordata > Chondrichthyes > Orectolobiformes > Hemiscylliidae > Chiloscyllium > Chiloscyllium plagiosum. Next base: position 102,722,627 of record NW_028270148.1, on the reverse strand, counting down.
CTGGCATTGAGAGCTAGGTTGTTCTCAGTGCACCATTTTTCCAGGTCTTCCACCTCCCGTCCGTAGTCTGTTTCGTCGCCATCTGAGTTTTGACCGACTATGGTGATGTCATCAGCGAAATGGCATTCGTCTGATATTTGGCGACGCAGTCATGGGTATACAGTGAGTACAATAGGGGGCTGAGTACGCAGCCCTGGGGACGGGGGGGCACTGCAGTGTTGAGTGTTAGTGAGGATGAAATATTGTCCCCAATCTTCATTGATTGTGGCCTGTGGGTCAGTAAACTGAGGATCCAGTTGCAGAGAGTGGGGTAAGAACATTGCATTTCCTAATGGTAAACAAAATATTAGCCAAATATGGACTCTCAATGAGGTTCATGCAGCGCATGCACAAAAAATTGAGAACATTGCATTAGCACTACATTCATTTTCAGCAATGTTGAAAGATTGATTAGAAGCATAAATTTCTACTGTGTGGAAGCATGCCATTCAGCTCATCAAGTCCACATGAACCTCTGAAGAGCATCCCACTTCCCTATCTCATCCCTATGTCCCTACCTTTCCCCAAAATCCAACTAGCCTGCACATCTCTGGGTACTGTGCGTTTTAGCATAGTTAATCCACCTAACCTGTACATCCTGGACTGTGGGAGGAAACCGGAGCACCCAGAGGAAACGCACACAGACACTGAGAATGTGCAAACTGCACACACTTAGTTTCCCAAGGGTGGAATCGAACTCTGGTCCCTGGTGCTTTAAAGCAGAGTTAACCACTGAGCCAATGTGCCCGTGGATTAGGATTGAATTGATGTGGAGTGTGTTTAATTGCCTCATTCCTCTGAGTTTGTAATTTCCACAGTGATGATGTGAAGAAGTATCTGAGTAAAACTTTAGTAATTTGCCATGTAAGAGCAAAAATTGTGGCTCAATGCATCTTCTAACAGTTGAGATTACCCACTCATTATTTTGGCCACGTGAGGTGAGTGGTTTAAGAAGACTTGAAGTATAGAAAAGGAAAAGTGAATGTTGAAAATTTTCAAAAGACAGCATTCAATCAAATCTGATAAAATGTTTCTACTTTTTTGATTTAGATGTATAGCGATGTGTAGTCTTGGAATCTGGATTAGTGAAGAGCTGGTGCAGTGCACAAACCATCCACAGCTCCAAGATGCACTGAACGTGTTAGGTGTGACACTGAAGGTAATGGCATTCTTTCTGGTGTAATATGCTTATTTAAAGGTGAACTTAAGAACAAACAAACAAAACCAAATCAAACTGTATCCCTCTGTTCTTTTGGTCGTGTGTGGTGTTTCAGCGGCTAGATTAAAATTCAGTTTACCATTGGAAAACAAAGATGTGGGAAAATTAACTTTTTAACTAATATTGAGAGTCAGCATTTGTGATAACTATTCCAATATTTCTGTTCCTGTGAAACAATGTCATTATGTTTCATAGCATTGGAAGCATGTTTGATGATCAGTCATTTCAAATATGTTAAGAAATTGCTTCTCAAATGAAAAGATGAATATTTTAGAGATCCAACTGAATCTATCTTAGATAGAATTCAAGTGAAATGCATAAGGTATTGAGCAATAGGAATCCTCACTGAATGTGTGTGCAATTTTTTAATTCTCTCTCATTTTAAATAAAAGCCTAATTAAGCAACTGTCGGGCTTGATATATACTTTGTCAGGTTTTCAACAAAAACGTAATGAATGATCAAATTATTACAGTTGAAAATTGGACTCAATTCCCACATTAGTTAAATTACTGATATGCAGATGTAGAATTATCTTTGATTTGAGGGTAGAATGTTGTGTGAAGCTGATCGTATATTGGAAATTAATATTTGATGATAGACATTGAAGTGTAGATGTCTTGTATGACCCAAAAATCATGGCCATCACTTGGGCATCAGTAATAACAAATATTTAACAATGATTATTGTCAAGCTATTTTCTTTGAGGATATTCATCTGGCTGATGTGTTTTTTATCTTCTTAACACAGTTTATATGAAATGATAGGTTTGATATATTTTCTAGTGTTCTTTGAGTTAACATTCACACAAAGTATTCTTTTTACATCTTTTTAAATATTTCATTGTATAATAAGCCTTGTATTTTTAGTTTTTAATTGACAGTCTTCTGAAGCAAAACTTACTTAACTTGAATATAATATTTTTTCTACATGTCTCAAAGCCAGCTATCTACAAACTAACACCATCTGAAAACTAGATTTAATTGTAATGTGCTATACATCAATTTTCAATATAATCAAGTAAAACTTTAAAAAAAACTGAACAATGCTGTAATGATTCAGTTTGACACCAGACCAGTCATCCACTTAACTGCTCATGCTCTCTCTGTTTCTGTGCTGTGAGCAATCTTTGACCGCACCTGACCCAACTTGCCTCAAACTGACCAAGTTTTTGGATTAGTGGTGCTGGAAGAGCACAGCAGTTCAGGCAGCATCCAACTGCTGTGCTCTTCCAGCACCACTAATCCAAAATCTGGTTTCTAGCATCTGCAGTCATTGTTTTTACCTAGTTTTTTATCAAACTGACCAAGGACTGGTATCACCCAGTCCAAAGTCTGGGCACAGCATCAGCCATGACGTGCTTGGTTTTGAGATAAGGTTACATTGTAGTGATCAGATATTTCTCGTGTAAAATAATTTTGATATATTTCTTTACTGTCTTCTGGTTTGTCTCCAGTTTTCAAACAAACTGGTTGCTGAAGTGGCATGTGACATGCTAAAGCTATTGGTTATTCACATGGAGCGTCTTGAGAAGTATGAATCACAGCTCCCCAAAAAAATTGCTGAGGTAAATTGCTTTCTTTCAAGATTGAGGGTTTGAGGGTATGACAACCATGCCAGCTTTCTGTACTAATTAAAACAATAAATATGAACAAAATATGTATATATTGTGTGCCTTCGTATAAATGTAAATTACTTTTTAATGCAGATCCTTGTGGCTACTATTGCATTTCTGCTGCCAAGTGCAGAACACTCATCTGTTGATGCGGATAAACGGGTGAGCTTGAGGATATGTTACCATTATTTAATTGCATGGCACAGCTTATGATTATAAGTAATGCACAACACTGCATTATATTTTCTTCCTTTTTAGTTAATAGTATCTCTGTTGCTCTGCCTCTTGGATTGGTGCATGGCAATGTCAGTGGAGGCACTACTGGAACCTATTAGTGCAACCTTGATGGAAGACCAAATGGCACGCAAAGCACCTTTACTTGACTATGTCTACAGGGTATGTATATCTTTATTACCTGACTTGAAATAAGTTTAGAACTTCTGCATGAAAGCATTTCGTTCATTGTCGAAAGTAAGAGATTATTGAAAATGGCAGTCATATTAAATGATTTCATTAACATCATATATAATAATAAATGACCCCAACAAATTACAATCATGACTTGATTACCTGTCTTATTTTCAATGGTTTATTTAAGGTATAAATATTCTAATACTTTGCAACAAAATCAGAATTTGTTGGAAAACTTCAGCAGGTCTAGAAGCATTTGTGGAGAGAAAGTAGAGCTCATGTTTTGGTAACCTGTGTATTTCCAGCAATGTTTGATTTTGTTTCTGATTTCCAGTATCCACAGTTCTTTGGTTTTTCTATTTGGCCTAATACTTAGCAAAATTGTTATGCGTCACTCGGGTAGCATACTGGAAATTAATCATTTTTATTCCCAGTGATGTCACAATAATTAAGTGTTTCAAAAAGTTTTCTAAGTTCTCCAACTTATCTGTATTCTCAACCAATGGAGCATGGAACAGAATTCTCTACTTAACAAGAATTGCACTCCATTACAAATGAATAATATCTATCTACCCATAAATGATAATGAACCATCAACATGTTTCTCTACTCGTTAAATGAAGATGGTGGCGGTGGAGTAGGCAGCATCCAGGCTCCTGTGCCCGAGCTTGCCCTCTTTGTCCGCTTTTTCTTCTTCTTTGTCTTTTTTCCCCTTTTTTTAACTCTGTTTTATTACTTTTTATTCAAACTTACCTGATAAAGAGAGTTCTTCAGCAGGAGGTCAGCTTTGACAGGCTCTGGAATGGCATTGATGTCTTCAGAGGCAGCATGGCTACAGCGTCAGCCGGCCTGTGAAGTCTGGAGCAGGGCTAATGCTTCCACATGGAGTGGACCCCTGGCAGCAGCATGCCATGGGCAGATGTCCATTCTGGGCACTTTGCCAGCGGCATGGCATGGTTTGGGAAGCCCAAAGTGGCAACTCTGGTGGCATGGTGTGGACTGGTGTAGCCATGTATAGCTGGAGAAGGAAAAGTTGGATTTTCTTTGTTATCTTGCTTTACTTTTTATTTTATCTTAAGTCAATGTGAATGGCACCATGCATGGTGATGGTGCACACTTTTCACTATTTTAAGTAGAATACATGTGGCAGTAAATGATTCAATTCAAAGCTTGTAACCCCCTTACAGTCTTTCTCTGTCAGTTTCTCTGTGCCTCTCTCTGTCTCTCTTCTCCTCCCTCTCCTCCGACTAACCCAAACTCCAGTTGTGGCCACATTAGTATCTTATATTATTTCATTCTCTTGTGTTCTGTATCTCTGCCGTTGAAGGAGAGCATTCCATAGGCCTTCTTTACAATCTTATCTACCTGTACTGCTACCCTTAGGGACCTGTGCACTTGCATCTCAATGTATCTGTCATCTACTCGTCTCAATGTATTCCTGTTTATTGCATAGTCCTATTTACTGTTTGACCTCCCTAAGTGCATTATCTCACACCTATCAGAGTTGAATTCCCTATGCCACTTTTGTGCCCAATCCACTAACCTGTCCTCCAGGAAATTACTTACATTATTCAGGCACAGTAGAATTAGTTCTACATGGAGAACCTGGATGACAAAGGACTATGCAACTCTTCTAAGCCTTATCCCTTGTCTTTCCACTGCTTTTCTGTATACTTCTTCTCTTCAGTTGCTCATTGTACAACTGCTGGCATAGGCTGCTATCTCATGATTACGCAGCTACGTAGCACACAGCAGACCAACTTCAATCTTGACACCACTCTGCTAAGGATAGCAGTACAGGTAGATAAGATTGTAAAGAAGGCCTATGGAATGCTCTCCTTCAACGGCAGAGATACAGAACACACCAGATGGCCTCCTTCTTTAGAGACCACAATTTCCCTTCCCATGTGGTTAAAGATGCCCTCCAACGCATCTCGTCCACGTCCCGCACCTCCGCCCTCAGACCCCACCGCTCCAACCGTAACAAGGACAGAACGCCCATGGTGCTCACCTTCCACCCTACCAACCTTCGCATAAACCAAATCATCCGCCGACACTTCCGCCACCTCCAAAAAGACCCCACCACCAGGGATATATTTCCTTCCCCACCCCTTTCCGCCTTCCGCAAAGACCGCTCCCTCCGTGACTACCTGGTCAGGTCCACGCCCCCCTACAAACCACCCTCCCATCCTGGCACCTTCCCCTGCCACCGCAGGAATTGCAAAACCTGCGCCCACACATCCTCCCTCACCTCCATCCAAGGCCCTAAAGGAGCCTTCCACATCCATCAAAGTTTTACCTGCACATCCACCAATATCATTTATTGTATCCGTTGCTCCCGATGCGGTCTCCTCTGCATTGGGGAGACTGGACGCCTCTTAGCAGAGCGCTTTAGGGAACATCTCCGGGACACCCGTACCAATCAACCACACTGCCCTGTGGCCCGACATTTCAACTCCCCCTCCCACTCTGCCGAGGACATGGAGGTCCTGGGCCTCCTTCACCGCCGCTACTTTCTCCCCACCCACACCCTCCTCTAGCTTATGTCTCCACCCTTCAGGCTCTCTGCCTTTATTCCTGATGAAGGTCTTTTGTCCAAAACGTCGATTTTACTGCTCCTCGGATGCTGCCTGAACTGCTGTGCTCTTCTAGCACTGCTAATCCAGAAGATAGTCAATGCTGTCAAGTAGCCATCCTTCTGTTTGTGTTGATGGCTTGGTGAAAGTTGACACAGCAAACTACTACTATCAGGATGTCTGTGATCATGCATTAGCTGGGCAGTGAGTGAGCCAAATCTTTTCCATTTCTGGTGGAAGGCAGAGTTAGCACATATTGTCTGTAAAGTAATTTGCATATAATCAGTGGCACGGTGTACCATGGGGAAGCATGAAATTCCTGCTGAGTCGAATGCTTCGTTTCCTCCTTGTCTCTATCTGGCAAGAGAATTAAATGGTGATGGTTCTTTGTTCTTTCTGCAACAGTGGAGGCAAGAATGTGCAAATATATCCAGCCCCAAGTTGAATGGAGCCAAGCGTCTATAAGTTCATGCACGCTGTCACTTTTATGACACTGGCAAAATGGCCTCTGTCTTGTTGCGACTTTACAATTGTGACTGCAGCACGTGGAAATCTTGGTGAAATCACTATTGCCAAAGTACTGACAGCTCACATATTTGTTCCTACCCGAGCTTGAGAATTACACCATGAATGCCTTGAGTGATTATGTCCGCCCGTTTGAGAATCTTTGTCCTTTTATCTCCTTTTCCATGCCCAGCCATTCAGTATTGACTTCTGCATGACCTCTTCATTCAAGTTATGCACTCGTATAAGGAGAGTTTCTGCTAGTGCGTCCATGTCTGGGCAGAATTGATTTGTGCAGAACCTTTGAATTCAGCAAAATCTCCTTCAGCACCTGTCCTACCACACACTCGAGGCTTTTGCAACTGAAAACAACAATAGGAATCACCAGACCCTTGTAAACTCAAAGCAAGAATAAAGCAACTAATCTAAAGCTATTGAATGTGCGTTGAGCTGTCCAAGATGAAGAGAGTGTTAGCTGGAAAATTGAGCTTCAGAATGGCACAGCCAGTGCCAAATTAGCATTCCATACTGCTGTTGTGATGTCTGGTTTTTCGAGATAAATGTGAATTCTGTGCACTCATTAGATTCAGTATGCCATCTTGTTCACTGGTGTTGCTGGATCAGTATTTAAGTGGCTTGCCCATTTCCATTGAAGTGCGTCTAGAGTTGATGTAGGCAGGTTTCTTCCTTATTCATGAATCAGATATCCATTTGCAGCAATTGAAAGGTGATTACATGGTCAGCTTTAGATTAGCTTTTAGCTCCAGATTTTAATTGACTTCAGATTTCTTAATCTGCTATGTTCAGATCCAGACCCATCTTCCCAGAACAATGTGGCACTGTGGATCACTCGTCCAGTGACATTACCATTGCAACTCTGCCTCCCCTCTGCGTTGGGTTTCCTTTCCTTTGCTTCAGTTTGTAACTTCTTTCTTCCCACTCACCTTTGAAAAGGCTGACAGATAATTGAACAACAGCTTGAACGCTAGTGAAGTTTTGCATCTTGTTATTGCAACTTACCATTGAGATTATCTCAAAGGTCTTAAGAGCTAATATGTGCAGGGAGCACAATCAATTCATTTAAATTAGTGAATCTTGGATAATGGATCAGCTCACTGATTTTATGTACACAGTTTGTGATGTCTTCTCACTAATACAGCAATAATGAACAGCCTCGCACTACAGATTTTCAACAGTTCTTGTGTAAAGGCCCTTAATGCCAACCAATAGTTGGTTTGAATTGAGCATAGACAGCAAGGATAATCATAATTAATATGGAATACTGTCAAACAAGTAGATTACAAGAATAGGAAAACCCAAGGGGCTCAGATTTTCTGATGGGAAGATGGTTGTTGCTTCCACCTACGCACAGGTCCCAATGCATTGGACTCCCAGGAACGACCTGTCTGTTGGAGCTTCAACTGGGCAATTATCAGGTTTCTGGATGACACTGAAACAATTCCCAATTCTGGGTTAGAATCAGAGGCTTTGAAGGGTTCTGGCTGACGTAGCTTAAAATCTACACATTAACAGTTAGTAGAATTAAAATCTACAGTGTTTCCTGGGAGAATGTTAAACTGACAATCCCCCACCCCCACCAAACCCAATGCCCTTCCCTGGTACTTGGAATGTACAGCCAACTAATTTTGCTCCAACCAGGTTCCCTTAAACCCAACACTGTCACCGCTATGATTTAAACCCCTTCAATCCCAAACCCCAATACCAACATCCCACCTTGTGTCCATTCTGTTTAAGATGATGTGGGCCATTGTATTTAAAGGGACATTTTTAATTGTTGGTAGGAGTTGACACCAAAACTAAAGACTATTTTATAACTAAAAAGGTATTTTTAACAATCTAAGCGGCATAATATCTTTATTAGCAATGCTGCTATAAGCATCTTACTATTACTCTTGTACACTGTGTTTCATGCAATCCAACAGTGATTATGTTTCAAATGGACTTCATTAGATGTAAAAAGTTTGAGATATCCGTTGCTCAGTGAAAAAGTGCTGTGTAAAAATACAAAATGTTATTTTTTAGCTCCTGTTTATAAATTGGTGTCAATGAATTGCAGGTATATCTCATGATTATGGCAGTGTGTCTCTGTTGCATATTACATCAAAGTGAGCATTTGTTGTAAATTAAACAGGTGTCCATCTCTTTTAGTCAAGTTTTTAAGAAACTATCCCTTGTATTTTCTTCTGTGCAATACGTATTATAGCTATTATATAGACCTGGCAACACTCTTTAGCAAAGGAGACAAACAGCAGTCCAAAAATATTTTAAAATCCATTTGAATAAGCGTGTTATAATCCACCTCCATGATAGGTGGTATTTGACCTGGATCTTCTGGCCCAGAGATAGTGACATTACCAATGTGCCACAAGAGTCCCTTAACCAGGCGTTCATGCTTGTTTTTGAAATGTGAACCTCAAGTGTGTAATCACTGAACTAATTATTAGGGGCAAGTTGGTGGAAATTAAGTTTGAAGAATAACTTACTGAAAAGATTAGTGGTTATTGTATTTCTTTACTAAAGAGATGGCATGAAGCAAAAGTGATGTTATAACTAATAAAAAATTCCATGGTAAAGGCAAATGTTCAGTAAAATAATTTTTAAATCCTATTCCTGTGACTAACCTCTTGGACACGCACATGAATACTTTTTCTGCATCTTCTTTCTCCTTGACTCCAGCTATTTTGCTCCTCATTTTTCTTACATTTTGTTTGGTTCTCCTACTTCTCTGATTCTCCTTCTCACTTATAAATCTACATTGTAGCAGGGAGCCTCACATTATGGTGGTACAAATCAGAAATTCAAGATTTGCAGCATCTGTAGTTTCCTTTGTATTTTGATTCGAAAGTGATGAGTAGCCACAACTGAATTGTTGATTTGTAATATGTTGTAAGCAAGGCTCCCTACTGGCTTTTACAACTATCCCATGTCAGCTTCTCTATTCCCCCCAGATTGATCAATGAATATCACATTCCCAAATGCATGTCAATTTTGTAAATTTATTATTTTATTCTTCTTTGAACACACCCAGACCTGGAACTAAACTTGAATTTTCAACCTTCGCAGACTTGAATAAATTACATTCGATCTCCCTTGCAACATAGTATGGCCCCTTTTCATGTCATGACCTCTCATTCTGCCCTCCAGTTCATATCTATACTGTTTCACCTGCTCTTTTAGAACTGGGTATACAGGAGAAATCAGGCTAAAGTGAGGAGGAGTAAGCAATTAGGAATCTGAGGCTGGATAAAGAGACTACGAACACCAGGGATTTATAAACTGAGGGTTGGCTCAACAAGTAGGGCATTAGAGATGATTACAAAGTATAGATCAATGTTTCTGCACCCAATAAATTCAAGCCTAACTATAGAATAGAATCAGAATGGTTATGACACCAAAGAAGCAGATTAGGTCCATGCTAGCTCTTCAGAATGGCAACTCATCGAAGTCTGACACCCTTGCCATCCTGTCTGTGCACTTTTTTTTCCCTCTCTTCAGTACTCTTCTGTGAGGCAAGATTGAATGTGACTCCAGAAAACCTTCCCAAAATGCTATTGCAATCCTAACAGCATATTGCATAAAAGTAGTTTTGTCTTTCAACTTAAATTTATTCTTGTGCTTGTATTATTGCAAAAGTCACAGTGGTAATTTTTGAAAAAATTAACTTTTATTTTATGAAATGTTTTTTATTACAAAAAGCATATACTTAAAAATCAAGTAATGGGGATTTACACACTTTGTAAACCATCATGAAACTATAAATCTTGAAATGGAAGCAATTCATAAGAGGCTGACAGTGGAGAATAGCAGTGTCTGTAATTACAGGAGACCCTTAAATTTAGCAGATGCTGGAACATGACTCAGTAGAAGTTTATTCAGTAGTGTGCAAACAAAATCTGATAGTGGGAGGGTTGCCATATCGCTGATCGTAAGACCATAAGACATAGGAGCAGAAATTAGACCATTCAGCACTTTGAGTCTGCTCCACTACTCGATCATGGCTGATAAGCTTCTCGATCCCATTCTCCTGCTTTCTCCCAGTAACCCTTGATCCCCTTGACAATCAAGAATATTTCTATCTCAGTCTTAAATATACTCAATGACCTGGCCTCCACAGCCTTCTGTGGCATTGAATTCAACAGATTCACCACTCTTGCTGAAGAAGTTTCTCCTTATCTCTGTTCTAAAAGGTCTTCCCTTTACTCTAACACTGTATCCTCGGGTCCTAGTCTGTCCTACCAATGGAAACATCTTCCTAACGTTGTCTCTGTCTAGGCGATTCAGTATTCTGTATGTTTCAATTGGATCCTCCTTCATTTTCTGAACTCTATCGAGTATAGACCCAGAGTCCTCAAGTGTTGTTCGTATGTTAAGCTTTACATTCCTGGGACCATTCTTGTGTACCTTCTCTGAATACTCTCCAGGGCCAGTACATCCTTCCTGAGATATGGGGCCCAAAACTCTGCACAGTACTCCAAATATGGTTTAGATTAGATTAGATTAGATTACTTACAGTGTGGAAACAGGCCCTTCGGCCCAACACGTCCACACCACTCCACCGAAGCGCAACCCACCCATACCCCTGCATTTATCCCTTACCTAACACTATGGGCAATTTAGCGTGACCAATTTACCTGACCACATCTTTGGACTGTGGGAGGAAACCGGAGCACCCAGAGGGAACCCACGCCGACACGGGGAGAACGTGCAAACTCCACACAGTCAGTTGCCTGAGGCGGGAATTGAACTTGGGTCTCTGGCGCTGTGAGGCAGCAGTGCTAACCACTGTGCCACCCATGGTCTGACCAGAGACTTTGAGTCTCAGAAGTACATCACTGCTTTTATATTCAAGTCTTCTCAAATTACAGACTCAACCTGCAAGTTTTCCTCGTGTGAATCCTAGACGACAACTCCCAAGTCTCTTTGCATTTCAGACTTCTGAATTTTCTCCCCATTTAGAAAATAGTCCATGCCTCTATTCTTCCTACCAAACTGCATACTTTCACACTTTCCCACGTTGTACTCCATCTGCCACTGCTTTGCCTGCTCTCCTAACCTGTCCAAATCCTTCTGCAGCCTCCCCACCTCCTAAAATGCTACCTGTCTCTCTACCTATCTTTGTATGACTGCACACTTAGCCAGAATGCCCTCCGTTCCTTCATCTCGATTATTAATGTATAAAGTGAAAGGTTGTGGCCCCAACACTGAGCCTTGTAGAACACCACTTGTCAACTGCTGCCATCATGAGAAGGATTCTTTTATCCCACACTCTGCTTTTTGCCAGACAGCCAAGCTTCTATCCATGCTAGCACCTTGCCTATGACACCATGGACCCTTGTCTTACTGATCGTCACCAAGTGTATCATTTATTTTATTTTCTACTGTATTTATCTTTTGGTTGTGCCTTTCTAAATTTAGTGCTAACCTGAAGAGGAAGAGTTTTGCATTCTCCCGGCATTTTGTTCCCTGCACCTTCAAGAGACGTCTTATGTTCCATTTGCTTCCTTGAATTTACACCCAAGACTCAGCAATGAAAGGATTGTAGCATGAGAATCCCAATAAATATAAATGTCTCTTTAAAAAAAACTAGTTGCTGGAATGTAATTATTTTTAATAACACTTTATTCATGATACATTTTGTTTCAAAATCTTTCAATTTTTTTCTAACTTCGTTAAGATGGTTCTAATATTTAAATTCCAGAGGAAAATCCAACACAATATTAAAATATTTTGTAATCTAATTTAATCCAGAGCCTTAAAAGACTTGTATGCCTTGACTTTTCAAAATAATGAGTAGTAAATTGACACTATTCATGAATGCAAAAGGCAGCTTGTATTTTTTTTGTAGTATTCCACCAGCTGCCACAGTAAGAACCCAACTCGTTTTTATTTAATTAAAGATGAACTTTGCATTGTTCACATGCTTGTAAAAGCTATGGCAGAACCTCATAATTACTAGATGCAGACTTAACTATGATTAGTCACTATACATTAGCTTTGGTTTTAATTAGCTCCTGAAGGAGCAGAACAACATTAGATTGACAGAAAAGAGAAACGGTGATTTTTTTTTTTCAGTGTGCTATTTGCAAAATGAATTAATGTTGAGCCACAGTGTCATGGAGCTTGTGAAGTTTCTTGATGAAGCAAATCATGTGGTAACTATTTGTAGGATTTGTTCAATCCATTTGTTGTCTTATGTTTTTCAGGTATTGCATTCCTGTGTTTATGGTTCTCACCTCTTCACCCAACAAAGCCAATACTTGCTGACTCTTGCTGATGTCTCGTCTACAGAATATGATCCATTTTTGACATTGGGAAATGTCAAGAATTCTGAACCTGTTCATTCATATGTCCCTAAGGATTTTGGCAGCCTTCTTACTGTCACTGAAAGTAAGTATTTCACATTTGCAATGTTTTTTTCCCCCTGAATTGCACTTGTTAGTGCAATTTCTGACGAGAAGCTCTTGAGCGTTAAAAGAGCCCTTTTACAAACCCTCTTCCTGTAGATACTAATATATGAAAGCATTCAATGGTTTGGCACCAATACAGTCACAGACCTTGTTTATTTTTAACTCAGTAAGTGCTCATGACTATATTGCCTCGATTTTTCATTTAGCCTTCTTTCAATGCCAGCGTTAACCTTGTTAAATAAATGGGTTAATACCAGTCATGCAGCAGTCATCAGAAAATTTCAGTTTGTATTTTTTATGATTGCCAAGCTCATAAGGCAGCTACATTATAAAGCCAGTCTTGGTAATAAACTATTCATTGTTTTGTTAAATATATTTACAAATGAGTAAACTTAAACACGTCTTATAATCTTCAAATTTATATATGGAGTCTGAGAGTATGTTTTACATAGTATAAACGCATTATGTTGCACAGTCAATTTATACAATCAAAATAAGTATTTTATTATTACCATCATAGTGTTGTTGAAAAAGCAGTAGGGAAGATGTGAATACATACTAGTGCTGGGCATTTTTGATTGGAATTTGGACCACACAAGTTTACACCAAAAACCCAACTCTGTATTGAGCTGAAGAGTGAGTTTTAAATGAGTACTTTCCATTTGTATTTACTATGGAGAAGGAGGATGTAGGTATAGAACTCAGGGAAGAGTACTGTAATAAACCTGAACAAGTTACAATTGAGAGTGAGGAAGTATAAGTGACTTTTGCAGGTTTAGAATTGGATTCAACCCCAGTCCCAAATAAGATATATCCCAGGATGTTGTGGGAGACCAGGGAGGAGACCACAAGGTCCCTGATCCTAATTTTCAAATCCTTTTTGGCCACAGGAGAGATACTAGAGAACAGCTAATGTGGTACCCTTCAGGACTGGTGGTAGGGATAAATCAATAAGTTTGTAGGCTTATGAGTTGAACATTTGTGGTGGGGAAACTATTGCAACAAGTTCTCCGTTTTGAGAAACAGGGATTATTCCATGATAGTCAACCTGGTTTTGCCAGACAAAGACATTTGATTGAGTTAGTTTGAAGTGACTAAGTAAATGTGTAGATAAAGGTTGATGTAGTTGATGGGACTTTAGTTAGACTTTTTTGATAAAGCGTAGCATGGGAAATTTATTAAGAAGCTAAGAGCCTATGGGATCCAAGGCATTTTGGCAAGTCCAATCCAAAATTGATTTTGTGGCAGGAGGCAGAGGGTGATTGTTGAACCTTTTTCGTGTTCAGTGTTGTCTTGTATGTCACTGACCGAGATACAAATGTAGGAGGTTTTAATAAGTTTGCAGAGGACACTAAAATTGGTGGTGTGGATAGTAATAAAGAGGAAAGCCTTAGCTAATAAGACAGTGTACAAGGCTGGTCAAATGGGCAGAACAGTGGCAAATTGAATTTAATGTGGAAAAGTGTAAGGTGATGCATTTTGGGCGCACTAAGAAAACAATTGAATACATGTTGCATGATAGGACCCAAGGAAATACAGATGATTAGAGGGCCATCTTTATTAGTTGAGGCATTGAATACAAGAGCAGTAAGTCATAGAGTCATATAGCACAGAAACAGACCCTTTGGTCCAACCAGTCCATGCTGACCATTATTCCAAATTAGTCCCACTTGTCTGCTCCTGGCCCATATCCCTCCAAACATTTCTTAATCATGTACTTTTTCGAAATGTTTTTTAACCATTGTACCTGGTCCTGCATCCTCCACTTTCTCTAGAAGTTCACTCCACACTTCCTCTAGAAGCCACTCTGTAGTTGGCTTTTCACCACTGAAAGGGCATTCCCTACAGCTGGTTTCATGGTCCTGCAATACTAAGTTTAAAATGTTGACGTATCTTCTTCATGAACCCCTGTCAGATCAGAATTTTAGTTGTGGGGGTAGATTTGAGATCAAGAAAATGGTGGGGACTCACAGTAAGTCAAAGGAGATCTGCAAATATGTGCACTTTCTTTCACTTTCAGAATCCTCTAGTCTTTTGAGTTTGGTCGTCATCTAATTGTTGCTTTATGATAATAGACAGATGGACTTATTTAGAGCTGCTGGTCTCTGAGGTGTGGACAATATCTGTATTCTCACCCAGAAGTCAGATCTACACACCGTGTACTTGGACTGATCAATGAAGTGCAGAAGTCATGCCAGGGGAGAAACTATGCATTTCATAATGTGTACCTGCAGTGATGAAGGAAGGGAGAGGGAAAGAATATAAGCTTAGCATCTTTTCTGAGACAAAAACAGAAGTTGCTGGAAAAGCTCAGCAGGCCTGGCAGCATCTGTGGGAGAAATCAGAGTAAACGTTTTGGGTTAGGTGACCCTACCTCTGAACAGTCTGATTTCTCTCCACAGATGTTGCCAGACCTGCTGAACTTTTCCAGCAACTCCTGTTTTTGATTCTGATTTTTAGTATCCACAATTCTTCCAGTTTTTATTTCATGTCTTTTCAAATGGCATTGAATGATAGATGCAGTTTACGTATTTCTTTATTAACATTTGTCACAGGTAAGAAGAAAAGAAATTTGGATTGGATCCCTCTTACAGCACGCATGGTAATGGCTCACCTAATAAATCATTTAGGTCATTATCCGCTCAGTGGAGGTCCTGCTGTACTTCATAGCCTCGTCACTGAGAACCATGACAACCCCTATGTTGAATCATCAGACCTATCTGCTGAGGTTTTCAAAAGCCCAAATTTGCAACTTTTTGTACTCAATGACAGCACCATAATTTCCTACCTTCAGATTCCTACAGAAACAGTTTTCTGTGAAAAAATCTCTAACAGTGAACCAAAGATTCCTGCCTCAGGTGTGAGGATAATTGTGCGTGACATCTCTGGAAAATATTCTTGGGATGCTCAGATTCTATATGGCCCCCTCAGCAATCAGATGACTGCTGTGAAAAACTGTAATACATTTTATTCAAATACTACTTTTGTTGCTGATGGTCAGTCTGACCCAGTAATCGCAAACTGCATTTCTCATGAAATGGAGCACGATGATCTCGATCAGTTGCTTGAAAACTTAAGTAACAGTAGTCCAGAATGCCTACCACATCCACAGCTGGGACTGAGTGAGCCAGCACCATTACCAATTGGAATGAATCTTGATCAAGAAAGAAATATCATAGATGCCATAACCAGACAGAACAGTCGTGAAGAGGAATACATCCGTAAGTGGAGCAGAGATCATTGCATGAGTGTGACCAATCAAAAAGAATCTGTTCATCGTGAACCTCAGGCACAATTTTACTACTGCAGACTATTTCTTAATGACATGGGGATGAATTCTTGGGAAAGAAGGTAAGCCATAAATCTATTTAAAAGTAAAAAAGAATTAGTAAATTGAGGACAATGAAAATCTTTGGAGGCACTCAGTGAAATATACTAGACAACTTTCCAATATCGGAGTCTATTTCTATCCGAGGAAGCATCCTGGTGAATTTCCCCTGCACCTTCTCCAATGCAATCGTGTCCCCCTCGAGTGTGGTTCCCAGAACTGCACACAGTACTCCAGCTGTGGCTTAACCAAAGTCCTGTACAGCTTCTGTATAACAAGTCCCATATTCTTTCTTAACCTGCCCTGCTGCCTTCATATATTTGTGGACCAGCATCTCCAGATCCCTCCATTACCCTGAACTTCCGAGTATCCTGCCATTCATTGAGTACTCCCTTTTATTGTTACTTCTTCCAAGGTACATCACCTCTCAGTTATCCAGGTTAAATTCTATCTGCCATTGATCCTCCCATCTGACCATTCTGTGTCTATCCTTCTGTAATCTAAGACCTTCTTTCTTGCGGTCATCCACCTGGTCAATGTTCATGTCATCTTTTTATTAACACACCCACATTTTTTTCTGTATCATTTGGATATATCATAAACAGTAAAGGATCCAGCATTGACCCCTGTGGTACACCACTGGACATCAGCCTCCAGTCGCACAAACGTCTTTCTAGCACCATCCTTTGTCACCTACTAATAAGCTAATTCTGGGTCCAACTTACCCTCAATCTATGTGCATTTTCCTTCTTTATCAATCTCTCCAGTGGGATTTTGTCAAAGACATTATTGAAATCTATATAAACTACATCAACTACCCTTATCCACATATCTGATCACCTCTTCGAAAAATTTAACCACATTTGCTTGGCGTTATCTCCCTTGACCAAAGCCATACTAAATGATCAACCATTGCCTCTCCAAGTCAAGATTAATTCTCTCCTTGAGATTTTTTTCCACAGTTTCCATGCCACTGTTGAGGGAGTTAAAAATCACACAACATCAGGTTATAGTCCAACTGGTTTATTTGGAAGTACTAGCTTTCAGAGCACTGCTCCTTCATCAGATAACAATTGGGGCAGGATCATAAGGTACAATGTATAGCAAACGATCACAGTGTCATGCAATTAAAATGATATATTGAACAAACCTAGATTGCTGTTAAGTCTTTCATCTTTTCGAATGGGTTGCAGGTTTTGGTTCATTAATATGTAAATCCCAGAACTTCTATGAAGTCACTTTCTCGAGATAACTTAAGGTTTTATAAAAAAAAAAGTGACCTGCATTCATCTGCCTGACTTTTCTCCTCACTAGCACGTTCCATTCGGAGTAATCGTGTGGAGTTTGCACATTCTCCCCGTGTCTGTGTGGGTTTCCTCCGGGTGCTCCGGTTTCCTCCCACAGTCCAAAGATGTGCAGGTCAGGTGAATTGGCCATGCTAAATTGCCCATAGTGTTAGGTAAAAAGGGGTAAAGGTAGGAGTATGGGTGGGTTGCGCTTCGGCGGGTCGGTGTGGACTTGTTGGGCCGAAGGGCCTGTTTCCATACTGTAAGTAATCTAATCTAATCTAATTACAGCATTTGAGGTCCTGCAACAACTATTCCTGTCCCTGCTCTACCCATGTCACTGAAATGGTCACAACATCTAAATCCCAGGTACCGACCTATGCTGCAAGTTCACCCACCTTATTCCAGATGCTCCTGGCGTTGAAATAGACACACTTCAAACCAACTTCTTGCTTGCCGGTGCCCTCTTGCGACCCTGAAACCTTATTTCGGACCTCCCTAGTCTCAACCTCCTCTGTACATGAACTACAATTTCACTTCGCATCCCCCTGCTAAATAAGTTTTATTGTTTAGTCTACCGCCTAGCTCCCTAAATTCTTGATGCCAGACCTCATTCCTCATTCTATCTATGTAATTGATACCAATGTGTACCACGACTTCTGTCTTTTCACCCTCCCCTTCAGGATGTCCTGCAGCTGCTCAATGACATCATTAAGCTGGGTCCAGGGAGGCAGTACAACATCCTGGAATCATGTCTGTGGCCACAGAAACACCTCTTTGTTCCTCTAACTAATGAATCCCCTATCATTCCTGCATTCTTCTTCCTCTTCTCCTGTACAGTCAGGCCACTGGTATCAGTAAGAATGAATACAGAGAAGCTATTTCATCTAAAACCAGAGGCTGTAATCTTAAAACAAGTGAGGAGGGCACTCAGGGTATGTACCTCCAAACTGCTGAGTCAACTCACTGTTAAAGTTGATTGCAACATTTACATGCTTATTGCTGAAATTTGGTGTACGTTTTGCTGAAATATGTTAATTGGTATTCAAAATATATTGTTTTCGGTCAAACATATAAACATAATCGCCAACACTAACAGGAAAACAATTGAATGGACTTAATGCTGTTTCATTATTATAAATACTCATCTGTTCGTTGAAACACTACCATGCCTGGATGGTGCTCTGTAACTATGAAATTGGAAAAATAAATCACCAAGGGAGCATCAGGCTAATATACGTACAAAAGCCTCATCTAAAAGCTCGACTTTTTGACAGATATGCAAAATTGCACCAGAGCAACAGAGGCAATCCATGACTTTCTTTTACAAAGTACTCCATTATCTCCCAACATTAACAATTCCTTTCAAAAACATTCCAAGATCCAGATCCTTGTCTTTGCCAAAAACTGATCAGTTCTTCCTTGGGTTGTACTCCATCTGTGTACTAGATTTGGTTGAAATTCTTCCATTAACATTTGAGATATACTTGCACGATCACAAACAGGGCCAATTAGAAGTCGGCCGTTGAGGGTGGAATCAGGAAGGAAAGAAAAGTTAGTGAGAATCTTAAATTGTCTCCCCCAAAAGTATGAAGGGGCTTGGGCCGATTGGTATTTTCACGATTAAAATTGATGTATGTTTAGCAGGCGATGAGGTTGAGATGTATAGATCAAAGGCCTGAATGTAGAGTTGAGGCACAGATCAACTTGGGTCTAACTGAATAACACAAAAAAAAATGAAGGGCTGTTGCAGTGTGCCTGTACTTTTACACTGAAGAGTGTTCACATTACAGATTCCTAAATCTGCATTCATAACAAGCAAAATTGTCAGGAAGTATATGCAAATGAATGATTTTAAATATGTTGCTCTTAGTTTTATGACAAGACACAATTCATTTTGGGATTATTGCTCCTCTGTTACTTATTTCCATATGTGACTTTCCCAGTGTCTTTCTTCTTCTATTTTTTTGTCTATCTCTTAATTCCTTAGTTCTTACTGTTTCTGATTAATTTGATTTCTTTCTTTGTGATTGTTGGTGGTTTGGCATGTTAGTTTGGAGCATTATAATAGATTAATGGAAATTGTGAGCCTTCCAAGACTTGCTGTTCCAGACCGTCTGTCTCATTATATAATCTGACTTCCATTTTGTCTCCTTTCCCTCCATTTTTTTCAAAGACGCTTTTCTCCTCCTCATTTCAATGATCACTCCTTTTTGAGCCTTCTGTGTAACCATCACTATCTCCTCCTTTTTATTGTAGCCATTCCCACATAAACTTATTCAGCAGGGGGATGCGAACTGAAGTTGTAGTTCATGTACAGAGGAGGTTGAGACTAGGGAGGTCCGAAATAAGGTTTCAGGGTCGCAAGAGGGCACCGGCAAGCAAGAAGTTGGTTTGAAGTGTGTCTATTTCAACGCCAGGAGCATCTGGAATAAGGTGGGTGAACTTGCAGCATAGGTCGGTACCTGGGATTTAGATGTTGTGACCATTTCAGTGACATGGGTAGAGCAGGGACAGGAATAGTTGTTGCAGGTTCCGGGATTTAGATGTTTCAGAGACGATGATAAAAGAGGTGGAGGTGTGATATTGTTAGCTAAGGACAGTATTACAGCTGCAGAAAGGATGTTTGAGGACTCGTCAACTGAGGTAGCATGGGCTGAGATTAGAAACATGAGAGGAGAGGTCACCCTGTTGGGAGTTTTCTATAGGCCTCCAAATAGTTTTAGAGGAAAGCATAGCAAAGATGATTCTCAGTAGAAGCGAGAGTAACAGGGCAGTTGTTATGGGAGACTGCAACGTCCCCAATATTGATTGGGAATATTATAGTTCAAGTACTTTAGATGTGTCAGTTTTTGTCCATTGTGTGCAGGAGGGTTTTCTGACAGTATGCAGACAGACCAACAAGGGGTGAGGCCACATTGGATTTAGTACTGGGTAATGAACCTGGCCAGGTGTTAGATTTGGAAGTAAGTGAGCATTTTGGTGATAGTGACCACAATTCAGTTATGTTTACTTTAGCGATGGAAAGGGATAGGTATACAACAGAGGGCAAGAGCTACAGCCAGGGAAAAGGCAATTACAATGCAATTAGACAAGATTTAGGATGCATAGGATGGGGAAGGAAACTCAGGGGATGGGCACAATAGAATTGTGGAGCTTATTCAAAGAACAGCTACTGTGTGTCCTTGATGAGTATGTACCAGTTAGACAGGGAGGAGGTTGTTGAGAGCAGGAGCTGTGGTTTACTAAGGAGGTTGAATCTCTTGTCAAGAGGAAGAAGAAGGTCTATGTTAGGATGAGATGTGAAGGTTCAGGGCGATTGAGAGTTACAAGGTAGCCAGGATAGACCTAAAGAGAGACCTAAGGCGAGCAGGAGGTGACATGAGAAGTTGTTGGCAGATCGGATTTGAGAAAACCCTAAAGCTTTCAATAGGTATATAAGAGATAAAAGAATGACTAGAATAAGATTAGGGCCAATCAAGAACAGTTGTGGGAAGTTGTGCGTGGAGTCAGAGGAGATAGGGAAGCGATAAATGAATATTTTTCGTCAGTACTCACGCAGGAAAAAGACAATGTTGTCAAGGAGAAACGCGATTCGATGGAAGTTCACAAGGAGGAGGTGTTAGCAATTCTGGAATGTGTGAAAATGGATAGGTCCCCTGGGCCAGATGGCATTTATCTGAGGATTCTCTGAGAAGCCAGGGAGGAAATTGCAGAGGCTTTGGCTTTGATTTTTATGTTGTCATTGTCTACAGGAATAGTGGCACAAAACTGGAAGATAGCAAATGTTGTCGCCTTGTTCAAGAAGGGGAGTAGAAACAACCCTGGTAATTATAGATCAGTGAGCCTTACTTCGGTTGTGGGCAAAGTGTTGAAAAGATTATAAGAGAGAGAATTTATGATTTATAATCATCTAGAGAGGAATAAGTTGATCAGGGGTAGTCGAAATGCTTTTGTGAAGGGTAGGTTATGCATCATAAACCTTATTGAGTTCTTTGAGATGGTGACCAAACAGGGGGATGAGGGTAAACCAGTTGATGTGGTGTATATGGATTTCAGTAAGGCGTTTTGATAAGGTTCCCCATGGTAGGCTATTGCACAAAATACGGGGGCATGGGATTGAGGGCAATTTAACGGTTTGGATCAGAAATTGACTAGCTGAAAGAAGACAGAGCGTGGTGGTTGATGGGAAATGTTCATCCTGGTGTCTGGTTACTCGTGGTGTACTGCAGTAATTGCTTTCAGTCCATTGCTGTTTGTCATTTTTATAAACAACCTGGATGAGAGTGGAGAAGGATGGGGTAGTAAATTTGCGGACAACACTAAGGTCAGTACAGTTGTGGTTAGTATTGAAGGATGTTGTAGGTTACAGAGGGACATAGATAAGCTGCAGAGCTGGGCTGAGAGGTGACAAATGGAGTTTAATGCAGGAAAGTGTGAGGTGATTCACTTTGGAAGGAGTAACAGGAATGCCAAGTTGGCCAAATGGTAAGATTCTTGGTAGTGTAGATGAGCAGAGGGATCTCAGTGTCCGTGTACATAGGTCCCTCAAAGTTGCCACCAACGTTGATAAGGCTATTAAGAAGGCATGTGGTGTGTTAGCCTTTATTAGTAAAGGGATCGACTTTCAGAACCATGAGGTCAGGCTGCAGCTGCACGAAACTCTGGTGCGGCCGCACCTGGAGGATTGCATGCAGTTCTGGTCACCGCATAATAGGAAGGATGTGGAGGCTTTGGAATGGGTTCAGAGCAGATTTACTAAGATGTTGTCTCGTATGGAGGGAAGGTCTTACGAGGAAAGCTTGAGGGACTTGAGGCTGTTTTCGTTAGACAGATGAACATTGAGAGGTAACTTAATTGAGACATGTAAGATAATCAGGTTAGATAGGGTGGACAGTGAGAGCCTTTTTCCTGGATGGTGATGGCTAGCACGAGGGGGCATGGCTTCAAATTGAGAGCTGATAGATATAGGACAGATGTCAGAGGTAGTTCCTTTACTCAGAGTAGAAGGGGCATGGAACGCACTGCCTGCAACAGTTGTAGAGTTGCTGACTTGATGGGCATTTAAATGGTCATTGGATAGGCACATGGACGAGAATGGAATAGTTTAGGTGAGACAGGCTTCAGATTGATTTCACAGGACAGCACAACATCGAGGGCTGAAGGGCTTCTATTGTGCTGTTATGTTCCATGCCCTATAGGTACTTTGGCCTCTTTGTTCTTCTCATTTGCATACTCTGTTCCTATTGTTTCCCTGAGAGACTTTGTTTTCAGAATTACATTTCTGAAATCAAATTACAATAGGGAAAGAAAAATATGGCCTCTTATAGAATCCTTTTGCCTCCTATGTCAGTGATTAACATCTGCCCCTGATGATCTGTATTTTTATTCCTTGATGTTTCTTCCCAGACTATTATGGTCAATCTCTGTCTCACCTTGCCTAATTTTAAAACCTTTGTTTTTGACTTCTTTTCCTGACGCAATTTCACGGCAAGATTGAATTTAATATTGTCACTCTTAGCTAGATGTCCCTTACCAATTCCAGAAAACCATCCTACATTTATTACCTTCGCACTATTTTGCACCTTTGAGTCGATGTGTAAAATTGAAGTCTCCAAATTTTACCACTGTTGTTGTAATAAGCTTTTTTGACATCCGTACATTTCACTACTCTATCATCATAACGATCTCTCGATATCTCACCTAGCAGGTGGTGCATGGTCCATTCCATTCCGGAATGCAGAGCTTTTACTTAACGACTACTGCAATCTTCAACTTGCCATGAGCCATATCTTAGTTGATGTATCAAATATGTTTAGCATCAGTACATGGTTTTTCATACTGGATTAAAGCTTGGAGAAATTGTACTCTCAATATAATGTATCAAGTCATTAATTTTATTCAATATGATTTTGCAGCATTTATGTTGGGGAGAGATATTAATGCTTGAATTGTACTGTAGTTTGAAGATGACATTGCACATTTGTAACATTTTGATGTCATGAGCCCATTCAAAATCAAAAAATACTGACCTGCCAGAAGTATTACAAAATGGGATGTGCATCAGCTTATGTCAGGAAAGATACATCAAGGCATCCTAAAAAAAAGTCTGCCTGAAATTATTCATCAACCTTTGAGGACCAAGATAGTTGTGTAGCATGTAATTAGGACTGCTATTGAGGTAAAGCACTACACACTGTGATGTCTGATACACGGAACAGTAACAAATGTCTCTTACTCTTAACACCTGTAACTCTTCTCATTCTCTGCCACTTTGATAATTTCAGGCGAAATTTGTTCACACTTTGTATTGTAGAATTTTGCAACACAGAAGGAAGTCAGTCTGCTCATTGTGTCTGTTTCTCTGAATAAGCTTTTCACTTAGTTGTTTCCCATTGTATTTCTGAAATCCTTTTAATTTTTTTCCTTTTAAATATTCATCCAAACAGCTTAATCAAATTGTAGCTTATACAATTATTAGTTTAGTGTTAACATGGCCTTTTTACTTTTGCAATCTGTCTATATATCCGTTAATAAGACCTGGAAGCTCCATAGTTTATTGGTTGCAATGCTTGAACACACCACAGAGCACATTAAATAATGAATGCAGTCATGTCCGATCCCACAGATTTTTCAGCAGCCATCCAGACACTAGTGACACTGTGGGTCATCAAATCTCATTAAAACTTCATATGGAATTCCAATTCTTCAGTTTATCAGACCTAGTTCTGAATTTCTTCAAAAGCTGCTCTGTCATGGACTGTCCTAACAACTGGTAATATTCAGGTTGTTTGCCCTCCTTTCCTGGGCCAAGGGTGGGTGCAATTGATAGTTTTGCAAAGCTAGTATTACCCCAGGCTTTCTCTGAGCTTCAATCACTCATTTGTACAAGCAAATATTGTTTCCTTTTACCTCCACTGTCAGTTGCACTGATCTGTTAGCTAAGAATAGACTTCTCAGTCCCCACAGCTAAGCATAAAACGTAGCTGCAACTACTGTTTCCCTAGAATAAGTCCTCACTGCTTGGACCGTGCTCCAGCAACACTATTTAATTTCAGGATGGACCTTCTCCCTACTCCTAGGTACCTCACTATCTCCGCAAAGGTAACATACATTTGCTTCCATTATGTCTAACTAACTTCCAACAGAACAATTTGCTAACACTCAAACTATTCAGAGTGATCTCTTGAAAACGTCACAACAAGCCCCACCCTTGATCCTAAGCATGGTGTGACAATTGTGATATTATGTTACCTAAATATTACAGTTCTCTAGCTAACTTCCTCTCCACTTATATTGATTGGGACCAGGTGGACCTTGATGATGAGGTTTTTGATTGGCTCCGGTTAACAACCCCAATCAGGAAAGTCTTATCTGACTAATAAAACCAGGAGATAGAATCTGCTCAGTTGAGGACTGCCTCCAAGCTGACTAGCCACAGCCAATGTACTGTACACGAGTAAATAAAGGGTGACTAGCTGATGGGACCCGGGCTCTATGCAGTTATTTCAGAAAAACACAATAAATGCCTGAAGAACATTTGCTTGCTACAATCATCTTGAAGTTGGGATAATAATTTCTAGTATCATACCTCTATTTTGGAAGCTTGACTCAGTTGACCCTGCTGTTGAAGACTGGGCCCAGTATGTGGAAAGAATCTCTTTTTTTCCAGGCAAGGGACATTGGAGCAGATGAAAAGCAAGGAGTAATTCTTCTGACTGTGTGTGCACACAGTCTTTCAGTTGTAATAGGTGTCTTTCAGTTATAATAAGCTTAACATTCCCAGAAGCCCTTCCAAGAGTTGACAGAGCTGGTTAAGGAATATTACAACCCCCAACCTCTTCTAATCCTGAGTCGTTCTTGGCTTTATTTGGCTGTTGGAGAACAGGGGTAATCTGTATCACAATTTTTGATGAGATTAAGAGATTGGCCGAGGCATGTGATTTTGGACTAACTCTGGATGAGATACTGAGAGAACGTTTGATATGTGGGATTAGTGACATAACCATACAAAGTGCCTAATAGCTGAAAACCAACTGGACTTCAAAAAGGCACTGCAACTGGCTTTGAGATTAGAAAATACTGCAAGTAGAGCATGGGAACTACAGGGCATCCCAATAGAAGTGGACAACCTCACCTGTCAAACTGAGCTTGGGGAACACTACTTGAGTGTAGGCAATTGCAGAGCCTCATGTTGGGCATGTCCAGAGCAGAGGGGCCCTAGGCCGACCAAAAATAGAAGCCCACCACAAAGCTAAGCCTCGGCCAAGTGGCAAAACAGTCCTTTGGGATCTGGGCTGATAAGCCATGTAGTTGCTGCCATTGTGAAGACACTCTGACAGCAAAAGAATCCAACAAGGCCTGATTTGAGTAAGAAAACTCATAGGCCAGTACCCAGGAAAGTACACACCCTGGAAGTTCCACTACATTTGGGTTGGAACAATTAAATTGCTTAGTCACACCTAAATCGGAACCAATTCAACTGAACTTGTGGCTAAATGGTCACCAGTTCCCATGCAGGCTGGTACCAGCACATCTGTATCTGTGGTTGCAGAATCTATCTTTAGCAAGATTTGCTCGGGACTCTGACCTTTAAGTTGCACAAAACCTCAGCCATACTGAGAATGTACACTGGGGAACTATTGCAAATTAAAGGTACAACTTCAGCTCTGATCTCCTATGCAAAGCAGTTGATGCAGTTTCCATTGATGGTAGTAAAAGGCTTTGAACCAAGTCTATTGGGTGGAATTGGTTGAGAAAGATTGTCATAGATTGACTCAACATTTTTCAGTTGGAAAATGGCTGTCTCAGTGAAGTCCTGGTGAAATAACAGATATTTTTCAAGAAGAGCTTGTGACTATCGAAGGGGTCAGACCAACTTTATTTGTTGACCAGGACACAAGTCCAAGATTTTGCAAGGCCTGCCCAGTGCCATTTTTCTTGTGGCTGGAGAACGAAGAAATCATTGAACCAGTGCAGCTTGCATAATGGGCAGCACCAGTCGTACTGATTGTGAAGTCTGATGGCTCAGTTTCCCTTTGTGGGGATTTTCAGGTAATAGTAAACTGCTTCTTGCAGCTGGATAAATACCCAATCCCCCCCATTGAGGACGTATACGCACAGTTGGTGGGAGGGGGTTGGGCTTTCCTTTACGAAGCTGGACATGAGCCACACCTACCTGCAATTGTAACTGCATGAGCAGTCCCAGACGTATGCTACAATTAACACTTATAAAGGTTTATATCAATATACAAGGCTGCCATTTGGGGTATCATCAGCCTGCAGCAGATCATAGACTCCAGAAGTATTGGTCACGGACATCATTTGCCAACAGAGAATTCAAATATTTCCTAAGGTCCAATGGCATTCAGCACAGAAGAACAACTCTGTACCATCCATCATCCATTTGTATAGCAGAAAGAGTGATCCAAATGTTGAAGGCAGGCTTAAAGAAGCAGCCTACAGCATCAATTGATAACAAACTGTCCTAGATCCTGTTTGATTATATGACTACCCCACATGAATCAACAGGGATAACTCCAGCAGAGTTGCTGATGGGGAGAAGACTCCGCACTAGGTTAAACCTGATATTTCTAGACCTGGAGTGGCAGCAGGAGCGCCAATATTCGCCAAATGCCTCCCTGAAGCAATAGAGACAATTTAATTCAAGGGACGAATTTTGCTGCCGGAACCATCGGAATGGTCATGTATGGGTACAAGGCGAGGTCAGATGCCATGACTGACAAAGTTTGGGTAGGTGATAAAGTCCTAAACAAACATGTGGATAACCTGAAAGCTGTTAGTTCACAAACTATGCAGGAGTAAACCATACCTGGCCTCTCAGAACAGCCGGAAGGCCTGTCAGAAACCACAGGTGCTCCCCTTCTCGCTTGTGTCGAGAACACCCCAGAGTCCAAACTGGATTCAGCTTAGATAGCTTTGTTGCTGGAAGAAGGAAACTCTCCCAAGATGTTCGAATGCAAGCGAACTGGCTGTGGTCCGGTGCATGCCATGCATGTCTGAGTCTGAATCAGAGGAACCTGACCTGGGGAAAAGACGTCACAAGAGGAGCTACAAGTGAACGACCAGGCCAACAGTCCTGGACTTAGAGGGTGAAGGATGTAGTGATTGGAACCAAGTGAACTTCGACTATGAGGTTCTTGATTAGGATTGTTAACCTGGGTCAATCAGGAAAGCCTTTGCTGACCAACATGACCAGGAGATAGAATCTCCTCAGTTGAGGACTGACTCTGAGCTGGCTGGCCACAGCCAGTGATACTAATGTGGTTTTGCTTTAGGTTTTATTTGTTTGTGGGGAACTGGCTCATGAGTCGGCTGGCCACAGCCAATGGATAGGGGTGCCTGGCTCTTGAGCTGGTTGACTATAACCAGTGGTATTGCAGTTTTTGAGAACTGATTTCTGAGTTAGCTTGCCACAATCGGTGTGTTACGTTTTTTTTTTGGTAACTGATTCCTGAACTGACTGGTCACAGCCAGTTTGTTACTGAGAATTGATTTCTGAGCTGGCTGGTTACGCAGTCAGTGTACACTGTTTCATTTTAGTTCTCATTGGGGAACTGTTTTTTTAACTTCACTGGCTGGTTGCAGCCAGTATTACGTTTTCTGGGCAAGGACTATGATGATTTTGTGGCAGGGATTGGCACTTGCACTATGGTTTTTAGTATTTGCACTTGCTTTTTGCAAGTGTTTTCACCTTTTGGTGTTTGGACTGAGCCTATGAGAGTCAATTGTGTCTCCTTGTGTGTGCCTGGGCCTCTCAGGGTGCAAGAAACCTCTGCAGAGATTGAACATCTGTGTGTTTGCAGGTGGTGTGCATTTGTTGCCTTTGGACATGAACTCTGCCTTCGGGCGTGGGCTCAGCTTTTTTTGATGATCAGGTTTATCATTAGGGTTGTATTGTGTCTCCTTGAGTCTGGCATGCCTTACTCTCTGTTGGAAGGTTTGTAGGTTGTCCTGAAAGCTGTCACCCCAAGAGTCGGAGTGCGGATAGGCTGTCCCGTGAACCAGATGGTAAGTAGGCCGTCCCAAGAGCTGGAAGATGGGGAGGCCGCCCCAATGCCAGTCGCCTCGAGAGCCGCAGGCCATTCTGAGCGCCATTGTCCTGGGGAGGTATAGGGATGAGCTATCCGAGAGTTGGCTCGAAGGTGTGTTAGGGTGGTCCACAGGCCGAATAGTACGTTCCGGCAGGCAAGACCGGGACAGTGCATAGGGGCAAACCAAGAACCAGAGGGCGGGTAGGCTGTCCTCTGCGCTGTCATCCTGGGAATGTAGTGGGACAGGCCATCCTAGAGGTGCCAGAAGCTGTGAAGGGGTGGTCTGGAAAGCCAGAAAGTGGGAAGGCTGTCCTGGTTGTCATTGTCCTGGGGTGTTAACAGGGTGGGCTGTCCTAGAGGTGGCCGGAAGGTGTGTCAGAGTGGACCAAGAGCCAGAAGGCTTGGTCACAAAGTTAGTGAAAATTGACCACCACCTGAAGGACTTCATTTCTTCTGGGTTGTAACCTGATCTCAAGCTGACAACACTGCCCAAGCAACCTGAGTTCCATTGATATGTTCTTCAAGTATGCCACATACCAACAGAACTTTGTCATCTTGGTTAGGATGGTGTCGCTCCACCAATGTTATCTTCAACTGACAGCAATAGCTGCAGCAACTGTGCATTGGTTCATTCAGAACTTTGGAATTTAAGTCTCTATCCTTTTCAGTTTACCTGCACTCTTCTGATAGACTCATCATCTTCTGAACTCTGCTGTCTGCTTTCAACCAGAAGTTTTGGTTTCCAATTTTCACCTTCAGACTTGGTTTGCTTAGCAACTAAATGGGTCAGATTAAATTTCAGATTCCAGTTTCAATTAGGGAGTGTCTCAAAAATGTAAGCTGTTCACTCTGATTCCATCAAATTTGATAGATTGAGTCCAAAATTCTACATTAACTATTGATTTTTGTTTTCTTCTCTGTAACTTTGCCATATTCTCTTTTATATCACATTCCTTCATTTTATCAACAAGCTTGTGTATAGAGTTATGATAGAACAATATAAATCATTCCTCTAATCCATGGGAATGCCGCAAATTGCATGTTCCCCTGCAAGCCACTTAGCCCCCTGAGTTGGAAATATATTGCCATTGCTTCACTATTGCTGGGTCAGAATCCTGAATTTCCGTCCCTGACAGCATTGTGGGTCTACAAACAGCAAATGGGCTGCAGCAGTTCAAGAAGGCAACTCATCGTCTCGAGGGAGAATGCTAGCCCAGCCAATGTCGCCCTTGTCCCATGTGTAAAATTTCTAAAAAGTGATGCCCTCTGCTTGCCATCTTAAACTTCTATTCCTTTATTCTTTTCACGGGGGACATGCGTCACTGGCATGGCCAGTGTTTTTCGCATCCCTAATTGCACTTGAATTGAGTGGCTTGCTGGACTAATTGAGAATGTTGACCATGTTTCTGTGGCCCTGGAATTACATGTAGGCCAGATTAGGTGAAGATAGATAGCTTGCATCCCGAAAGGTTTCGCAATGGGTGTTGGAGAAGTTTACTGTCCCTTTCTGGTCTCACCACACCACTGGCTATAAAACGAACTGAATCCCAAGCAATCTCATAAAGCTGCACTTCAACCCTAAACTCACATTTGCAGTGAGTCCAAGCAGTTAGCTGAAATTTGTAATGTATGTAGATATCATCTTTTTACAAAGGTGTTCCTTTAATGACTTTTGTTTTAAAGATACAGGCACCTCTTTTAATTCCAGAACAAATATTTTTCAAATATGAGCCTTCCAATAATGGAAGGGTCTACATAATAAAGGTCATTAGTGAGTCAGGTATGTAAAAACAAGAAACTAGAGTCTAGATTAGAGTGGTGCTGGAAAAGCACAGCAGGTCAGGCAGCATCCAAGGAGCAGGAAAATCGACATTTCGGGCAAAAGCCCTTCATCAGGAATAGAGGCAGGGTGCCTGCAGAGTGGAGAGACAAATGAGAGGGGAGTGGGATGGGGAGAAAGTAGCATAGGTCAGAGAGGAGGGTGGGGGAAGGTAGCAAAGAGTACAATGGGTGAATGGAGGTGGGGATGAAGGTGATAGGTCAGAGAGGAGGGTGGAGTGCATAGGTGGAAATGAAGATAGGCAGGTAAGACATCATGAGGGCAGTGCTGAGCTGGAAGGTTGGAGCTGGGGTGAGATGGGGGATGGGGAAATGAGGAAACTGGTGAAATCCACATTGATGCCATGGAGTTGAAGTGTTCCGAGGCGGAAGATGAGGCGTTCTTCCTCCAGGCGTCGGGTGGTGAGGGAACGGCGGTGGAGGAGGCCCAGGACCTGCATGTCCTCGGCAGAGTGGGAGGGGGAGTTGAAATGTTGGGCCACAGGGCGGTGGGGTTGATTGGTGCGGGTGTCCCGAAGATGTTCCCTAAAGCGCTCTGCTAGGAGGGGTCCAGTCTCCCCAGTGTAGAGGAGACCGCATCGGGAGCAACGGATGCAATAAAAGATATTGGTGGATGTGCAGGTAAAACTTTGGATGTGAAAGGCTACATTAGCACCTTGGATGGAGGTGAGGGAGGAGGTGTGGGCGCAGGTTTGCAATTCCTGCGGTGGCAGGGGAAGGTGCCAGGAAGGGAGGGTGGGTTGTAGGGGGCGTGGACCTGACCAGGTAGTCACAGAGGGAACGGTCTTTGCGGAAAGCGGAAAGGGGTGGGGAGGGAAATATATCACTGGTGGTGGGGTCCGTTTGGAGGTGGCAGAAATGCAGTCGGATGATTTGGTTTTTGCGAAGGTTGGTAGGGTGCAAGGTGAGCACCAGGGGGGTTCTGTCCTTGTTACGGTTGGAGGGGTGGGGTGTGAGCGCGGAGGTGCGGGATGTGGACGAGATGCGTTGGAGGGCATCTTTAACCACGTGGGAAGGGAAATTGTGGTCTCTAAAGAAGGAGGCCATCTGGTGTGTTCTGTGATGGAACTGGTCCTCCTGGGAGCAGATACGGCGGAGGTGGAGGAATCGGGAATACAGGATGGCATTTTTGCAGGAGGTGCGGTGGGAAGAGGTGTAATCCAGGTAGCTGTGGGAGTTGGTGGGTTTGTAAAAAATGTCAGTGTCAAGTCGGTCATCATTAATGGCGATGGAGAAGTCCAGGAAGGGGAGGGAGGTGTCGGAGATGATCCAGGTGAATTTAAGGTTGGCTGGAATGTATTGGTGAAGTTGATGAATTGCTCAACCTCCTCGTGGGAGCACGAGGTAGCGCCAATGCAGTCATCAGTGTAGCGGAGGAAGAGGTGGGGAGTGGTGCTGGTGTAACTACAGAAGATGGACTGTTCTATGTAGCCAACAGAGAGACAGACATAGACGGGGCCCATACAGGTGCCCATGGCTACCCCTTTGGTCTGGAGAAAGTGGGAGGATTCGAAGGAGAAATTGTTATGGGTGAAAACCAGTTCAGCCAAACAAATCAAGAGTGTCGGTGGGAGGGTACTGTTGGGGATGTCGGGAGAGGAAGAAACGGAGGGCTTGGAGGCCTTGGAGATGGCGGATGGAGGTGTTGAGGGATTGGATAGCCATGGTGAAGATGATGCATTGGGGGCCGGGGAAACTGAAGTCTTGGAGGAGGTGGAGGGCATGGGTGGTGTCTCACATGTATGTGGGGAGTTCCTGGACTGAGGGGGGTGGGGATAGGACAGTGTAAGGGTAGGTGGAAATGAGTTCGGTGGGGCAGGAGCATGCTGAGGCATTGGGTCGGCCAGGGTGCTCAGGCTTGTGGATCTTGGGAAGGAGGTAGAATCGGGCGGTGCAGGGTTCCCAGACTGTGAGGTTGGAAGCTGTGGGCGGGAGATCTCCTGAGGTGATGAGGTTCTGTATGGTCTGGGAGATGACGGTTTGGTGATGGGGGTGGGTCACAGTCAAGGGGCGGTAGGAGGAGGTCTCTTCGAGTTGGTGTCTGGCTTCAGCGGGGTAGAGGTCAGTGCGCCAAATTACCACTGCACCCCCTTTATCTGCTGGCTTGATGGTGAGGTTGGGATTGGAGTAGAGAGAGTGGAGGGCTGCGCATTGTGAGGGTGAGAGGTTGGAGTGGGGGGGTTGGGTAGACAGGTTGAGGTGGTTAATGTCTCGGCGGCAGTTGGAAATGGGATCGAGGGCAAGTAATAGACCAGCACGGGGTTTCCAGGTGGCTGGATTGTGTTGGAGGCGGGCAAAGGGGTCCTCGGAAGGTGGGCGGGAGTCCTGATTGTAAAAGTAAGCTCAGAGGTGGAGGCGGCGGAAGAAGTGTTCGACGTCACAGTTTGTATTAAATTCATTGATGCGTGGACAGAGGGGGATAAAGGTGAGGCCTTTGCTGAGGACTGATCGTTCATCCGCAGTGAGGGGGAATGGTGAAAACTCGGAAGGGCTGGGAGCTAGGACCTGGTGTCGGTGTGGAGCTGGGAGTGGGAATGGAGCCTGTAACTGGATTGGGCGCGGTGTGAGTCCGATGAGTTTTTACAATCATTGGTAAAAAGTTGCATGGTCACCATTACAGAGACTAGCTTTTCATTCCACATGTATTAACTCAGTTTAAATCCCATCGTTTGCACTGATGAGATTTGAACTCATATCCCCAGAGCATTAGCTTGGGCCTCTGGATCACTAATTCAGTGACTGTAGATTGCTGCTGACTTGCAGCTGAAATTGTAATATATAACACTCTGCCAATGGTTCACTGTTGGAGTTTCTCCGAAGTAGTTAATGCTATGCAATCTTCTCAAGGATGCATGAGAATTGCTCTTGATCAGAATTTACTATTGATCAGAATTTACTCTATTATGCTGCTATAATTTGAGTTTTTTAACCTAGCTAATTGATTTTTTTGAAAATGGCATTTCTTATCTGATTTTTTTTTTAAAATTCACCTCCATATGTAGCTGAGCATGTCTTAAGTTTAATCATTAAGCCTGACTCACTGGAAAAAATGTTGGATCATGAAATCCAGGATAATGTATGTTTTCAGTTTTATCGAGGTTTGACTATGTAGAGCCACACAGACGCTGAAAGACACCAGATATTACAAAACTATACCTTTTGCCTCTGCTTTTCCATTATTTTTTTTTTATTCGAAGTATGGAATGTTGGTAGTATCTCTATTCCTGCACCAGGACACCTGGGTGCAAGATGCACATGCTCCAGAGCTGTGTCATAACATCACTGAAGAGGTTGATAGAGGTTAATTTTTTTTTTAAAAAGAGGAAAATAGATTTTAGTGACCACCTATTGAAATTGTTTCAAAAATGTCACAATTTTTATTGACCTTGCAATTTTGTAATGGATGAATGTACTAGGACAAGAGCAATTTTGTTCCAAACATATCCGTTCCGTATAATGGGAAGAAAACTACTTGACTGTTTTGATGGAAGCTTTTTGTGAAGATGAATAAATATATATCTGCTGTTTTATTTTCTTTAATCTTTATTCAAGAAGTAAATCTTTAATTCTGATATGTGTATTTGCTACCTGAGAAAAAGAACAAAATCCTAACTCCTAAAATTAGGTGTACCTACCTATGTTTCGAAGTTCTGTACATGAAAATTTTAATAATACCTCAGCAGGATCCTTGTGCCTATTGTCTGGCTATGAACCACAGGGAGCATTACAGCATGTCTGTTTACTGAGAGCTTACTACATGGAGCAGTTGCTAAGCTGAGGTGCACAGCACTTCTCTTGTCATTATGGTACACTGAGATCATTTCAGTAGATAACATGCAAACATTGCTGATGCTCCTTAGTTGTGACAATTATACCATGTAATGTTTCTAAATCGTTCATACTGAACGAAGGCTGTGTAATTATTAAATTCTTGACATAGAATCAAAGCTATTTCTGAGAAGGTGGGTTATGCAATAACCATGACTAAACTTTTCAATGGTGTTCTTAATGTATGCCAAAACTGAACCTGTCTCGGAACATTAAAAGTATAATATAAATAGTATTTGTTTTTTGTTTCATTTTCAGCATACTGACAATGCATTTGTGTCAGAGTCTGCCATTATCCTCTCGTGTCTAATCCTAGTACAAATTACATTCCATCTTGTTCTATCCCTGTTGGACTACCCAGTTCCAGTGAGGCTTCTCACTGCGGTAAACAAATTACACATTTAAGCAAGTACATTCCTTAGAGTCATCCGTAAACTTGTTCTGAAGCTTGTGTATATTTTGATTGTCTATGCAGATATCCCATGCAATTGCAGTTTAGATACAGTTTTTAAAAATAATATTTCAAATTATGTGAGAGTAATTATTAGAAATGAGTTGCATTGTCATGTCATTTAATACCTTTACTAAGCGTTTGTGTTCAAGATAGACTCGTCAAGAAGCAAAATCTTGAACTGGCTTCGGCTTCTTTAGTACTCTGTTTATTGCATGTCAATAGTATATGCAACAACATATGTTCAACCAGTAATGAACTACAATGAGGCAAGCATAGCCTTTCGTACATGAAAAAATCCAGCTAAATGAACACACAATCTATCATGAAACTTGATATTTATGAGAGGATTCCCTCCATTTGTTACTGTCTGACACATGTATTACATTTGATGACAATGTCCTCTGTTTGGAGATCCCGGGCCACGAAATAGTCCCATGAGTTCTTGCTCAATACTTGGTTTGCCTCAATGTCCTTGGTAAATCCTCTGAAAAGTATAATTCCATAATATGCAGGAAATTACCGGTCAGCCACAAAAAAATTCAAGGCCTTGATGATGGAGAAGTGCTTCCTATGATGGAAGGAAATCTTCATAATAGGGTCTGTGACTGAGCTCTATAGTATCCTTGTATTTAATACTTTCACACAATGATGCACTTTTGGTTTCTGATCTGATTTGTTGTACTTTAAGTACAGTGAAAAGCTTTGTTTTGTGAGCAGTGCAGGCAGATGCAAGGACATACAGATCATAGGGTGCTTAGAGCAAGGCATACAAGGTTACATCTGCACAGGAAGTGTGCAAAGCAAGATCAACATGATTTGAAGTTAGAGAGGTCCATTCAATAGTCTAATAATAGCAAGGAAGAAGCTGTTCTTGAACTTGGTACATGTGTTCAACCTTCTATGTCTTCTGCCTAATGGAAGAGATTAGAAGAGAGCATTATCAGGGTGGGATGGGTCTTTGATAGAAGCCTTTCTGTGGCAATAAGAAGTGTAAATGGACTCCATGGATGGGAGGTTGGTTTCTATGATGGTCTGGGCTGTGCACACATCTTTCTGTAGTTTCTTATAGTTCTGGGCAGAGCAGTTGACGTACCAGTTGATTTCTGTGCATCTGTAAACGTTGGTGAGGGTCCTTTTGAGCATGCCAAATTTGCTAAGCTGTCTGAGGAAGAGAGGCATAGTTGTGCCATCTTGACTGTCACATCAAGGTGGGAGTTCGAGGACAGATTGTTGGTTATCATCACTTCTAGTAACTAAATGCTCTCAAACCACATCATCTCAACTCTGTTGATGTTTCTTTTGTTCATCCTTGATGAAGTGAATATTGTTTGATGAGGTTGACTAAGAAATGCTATATGTCAGTCCCAAATCATGTTCATCATGAATGAATATATCAGCTGTGAGTTGAGAAAGAGCATCTGATGTCTGATGCTTGTTTTCATCATGTTGAGTCTCTTATTGGAGCATAAGAATGGATGTGGCCATTCAGCCCCCGGCATTCAATGAGATCGTGGCTAATCTGTGGCCTAACTTCATATACCCACCTTTGGCTCAGATCCTTTAATCCCTTTATATTAGAGTTCCAAACCTCTACGTTTCGTACATAAAAATGCTCCCTAACACCCATCCTGAACTGCCTGCAGCTAATTTCTAGACTATGACCCCTAGTTCTAGAATACCCAACGAGTGGAAATATTTTACATTTATTTACTGTCTTTTCCTGTTATTGCATGAAAGACTGATAAATCCTCAAGAAAACAGGTCTATTTTGTATAACCTCTACGCAAATGTAATTCCTGATGTCGAGGTATAATTCTGGCAATCTCAAACATGTAAGAAAACCATTACTTCGGAGGAGGGCATTTTTGCTAACTTTCTTTAATTCAGATAGGAGACCATAGGTTTATGATCAGTCTTATTGGAAGGCAGGAAACTAGGAAGCTCTGAGGAACAGAAGAATCTGCGGGCGTTTGTCCAAAGATGCCAGAGGATGGCATGGCAGGGCAGTTTCATTGAGTGCTTAACAAGGCATACAGGACACTTGGCTTTATCAGTTGTGGCGTAGATTACAAGAATAGAGTGGTTTGTTGGAGCAGTACAAAACTTTGGTTAGATCACAGCTGGAGTACTCTGTATAGTTTTGATCGCTACACTGTAGGAAGAATGTAATTACTGAAGGAAGTGCCGAAGAGATACATGAGGATATTACCTGGGTTGTAGCATTTTACCTATAAAGAGAAGCTGGATAGGCATGGATTGTTTGCTTTACAACAGAAAAGGCTGCGGGATCCCGTGATTAAGCTGCATAAGACTGAGGGGCATGTACAGGGAAGCAAATGTTTTCTTAGTTGAACGATCAGCAATGATGAACAGTAGGTTTGGAGAGGATTTGAGGAAGAATAGGGTGATGGGAATCTGAAATGTAATGCCTGGGAGGGCATTAGAGGCAGGAAATCTTACAACCTTTAAAACATGAGAAATGATTATGCTATATAATATATACACTCCTCAATACCAAATATATGAACTTATACAGTCATAGAGATGTACAGCATGGAAACAGACCCTTCAGTCCAACCCGTCCATGCCGACCAGATATCCCAACCCAATCTCGTCCCACCTGCCAGCACCCAGCCCATATCCCTCCAAACCGTTCCTATTCATAAACCCATCCAAATGCCTTTTAAATGTTGCAATTATACCAGCCTCCATCACATCCTCTGGTAGCTCATTCCATACACGTACCACCCTCTGTGTGAAAAAGTTGCCCCTTAGGTCTCTTTTATATCTTTACCCTCTCACCCTAAACCTCTAGTTCTGGACACCTCCCCCCCCCCCCCCACCCCCTCCCCGGGAAAAGACTTTGTCTATTTACCCTTTCCATGCCGCTCATGATTTTTTAAACCTCAATAAGGTCACCCCTCAACCTCTGATGTTCCAGGGGAAAACAGCCCCAGCCTGTTCAGCCGCTCTCTATAGCTCAAATCCTCCAACTCTGGCAACATCCTTGTAAATCTTTTCTGAACCCTTGCAAGTTTCACAACATCTTTCCAATAGGAAGGAGACCAGAATTGCACACAATATTCCAACAGTGGCCTAACCAGTGTCTTGTACAGCCACAACATGTCCTCCCAATTCCTGTCGGAGAAACTGAGGACTGCAGATGCTGGAGATCAGAGCTGAAAATGTGTTGCTGGAAAAGCGCAGCAGGCCAGGCAGCATCCAAGGAGCAGGAGAATCGACGTTTTGGACATGAAGAAGGGCTCATGCCCGAAACGTCGATTCTCCTGCTCTTTGGATGCTGCCTGACCTGCTGCGCTTTTCCAGCAACACATTTTCAGCTCCCAACTCCTGTACTCAATACTCTGACCAATAAAAGAAAGCATACCAAACGCCGCCTTCACTATCCTAATCTACCTGCTGCTCTACTTTCAAGGAGTTATGAACCTGCACTCCAAGGTCTCTTTGTTCAGCAACACTCCCTAAGACCTTACCATTAAGTGTATAAGTCCTGCTAAGAATTGCTTTCTCAAAATGCAGCACCTTGCATTTATCTGAATTAAACTCCAGCCCATTGGCCCATCCGGTCAAGATCATGTTGTAATCGGAAGTAACCTTCTTCACTGTCCACTACACCTCCAATTTTGGTGTCATCTGCAAACTTACTAACTGTACCTCTTATTCTCACATCCAAATCATTTATGTAAATGACAAAACGGAGTGGACCCAGCACCGATCCTTGTGGCACTCCACTGGTCACAGGCCTCCAGTCTGAAAAACAACCCTCCACCACCACCACCACCCTCTGTCTTCTACCTTTGAGCCAGTTCTGTATCCAAATGGCAAGTTCTCCCTATATTCCGTGAGATCTAACCTTGCTAACGAGTCTCCCATGAGGATCCTTGTCAAACGCATTACTGAAGTTCACATAGGTCACATATACTGCTCTGCCCTCATCAATCTTCTTTGTTACTTCTTCAAAAAACTCAATCAAGTTTCCCACGCATGATTTCCCACGCACAAAGCCATGTTTACTATCCCTAATCAGTCCTTGCCTTTCCAAATACATGTACATCCTGTCCCTCAGGATTCCCTCCAACAACTTGCCCACCACCGACATCAGGCTCGCTGGTCTATAGTTCCCTGGCTTGTCCTTACCACCCTTCTTAAGCAGTGAGAAAGATTCTGGGTAATCCAAGATGGAGGACAGGGAAAATTTCTGGCTGTAACAGCTGCTACTTTTTTGAGGTATTTTAAGTGCTGGAGGTGATTTCCTCGAATTGCTGCTCCTGGAATTACTGTTTTATATGCATTGTTTTGAGGAACTCCTTAAGAGTACTTGATGGTGACAGAGCTGTGATAAGATCTTAGCTCGTTCTGATGGAGGGCCACCAGATTCGAAGAGTTTATTCTGTTTTCTTCCCACACTTTCTGCCAAATCTGCTGAGTTTTGCTGGCAGTTTATGTTTTCATTTTTAATTTCTCATCCTTGCCAGTTATCGCTGACTGATGAGTTGGGAGGCAGAATCCGGGGTGGCCGAGGTTTTTTTTGGGGGGGGGGGGGGGGGAGGCGGAAGCGGGGCACATCCCACCTCATTCAATGTGGACTCTGACTGCTTTGTTTTAAAATGGTTGAAGATTTCCA
Organism: Chiloscyllium plagiosum; assembly: GCF_037043375.1. Lineage (NCBI taxonomy): Eukaryota > Metazoa > Chordata > Chondrichthyes > Orectolobiformes > Hemiscylliidae > Chiloscyllium > Chiloscyllium plagiosum. The sequence goes on along the minus strand of NW_028270148.1, from coordinate 102,683,403 downwards.
TACTCTAATCTGTGAACTGATTGGGAAAATATTATGATGAATGGCCATTTGCTGGCATTGATTGTCTGATTGCATTGCAGTGAAATACTTTCCTTGGGGTTAACATTGCCCAAAGAGGGGAAGGGGTCAAGGACAGAGAGAGACATGGAGGGTCTTTGGCCCATGCAGGGTGTGAAGAGTGACCTCTACTTGGATGCTCTGCCCTATCTGGGTTTCTGCTGTGTTCCTGTTGATGCTATTTGATATTCTGTCTTTGCATTCTTCCTGTTTGCATTAAGCGGAGTCACCTTTATAATTGGATGAGAGAGGAGGTTTTCACTATGCTTTTTACATTGAGAGGTTGAAATTAACAAGAAAGGGGGTGTTTGAAATGCTGCTTAAGTTGTTGGGAGGATTTTAGTTTCCAAAAAAAATTTCCCTTGTGTCATACCTGAATTGTAGATGCACTGCTGATTTGGATATTGTCAGAACAGTGATGTTAATCTGGAGCTATGTTCTATGTTTTCTTAAATCTAGAAATCCAATTCAATGCTGATGCCTACCTGCAATCAGGCAATTCCTAATCTACTGTATGTGTTGCAAAAAAATTGTCAAATTTAGGTAATTTTTTTTAAATTGGTTAATTGAATGGAAGTATTTTAGCTTGGAAGAATACAAGTTGATTCTATAGTATTCATCATTTTAAATGCTTTAACTTGCATTTTTACAGAATAAGTCAAAATGTTTGCAGCTTGGTTTGTAATCTTTCAGACCAGAATCTGTTCTATCACTAAGTCCTATCTCCTTTTAGCATTGTAATTTTACTGACTCCTGTCTCAGCTCAGCTGTACAAATTTTTCGCCCATTTGTTCTCACTGGGCGTTATGATTTCACTTGGTTTGCTTTCCATTTTTGCCCTGATAGCACATTAATTGATTATGGCCTCAATGCCTGTGTCCTAATTTGCACCAAATCTCACTTGATCCATCACTGCACTCGATCCATCACTGCACTCCTTGATTTATATTGACTCTTGGCAACAATGCTTTAATTTTTTTTTAAAATCATTTTTCTTCTCAGTCTCTTCTTGTCCTTGTCACTCCTTTTCTCCAGAATCTCCTGCAACTCTGAAACCATTGCACCTCTGTCATCCCAGCTTTCAGCCTTTTTGCTTTCGATTGTACCATCTTTGACAGCAGCATCTTCAATTGCTAAAGCACTATGCTCAGGAATTACCACTCTACCTCTCTCTCCTTTCAAAACAAACCATAAAACATCCCCTTTGAACAAGCTGTTGCTCAACTTATCTCCTTATATGACTTGATGCTTTCTTAATAATACACATCTCAGCTGCCTTGGGCTGTTTTATTATATTCAAGGTATTAGATATGTACAAGATATTTGCTATATTGTTGGAGGAGGCTTTAATTTGTGTTGGACAGGTTTAGATCCTTCTAATTGTATTCACATCTACAGTCTGGATGTTGAAAACATTGATACTCCAGTAGTTTGTGAATGTGTTCCCAAATTATTAATGCCCATTGGATGCTATCCAGAATATGTTACTTGGAAATAGGGATAGTCTAATGTTGTCGTTTTGAGAGAATAGTATTGTTAGATTGTTCTATAAACTATAATTATGGAAATATTCATGATTAAAACCAAATGCCACTTTTTAAAACCTGTTTCTGTATGTGACTTTAGGATAAAGCTCAAACCCTATTGAGAAACGTTTTAAGTGAAATGGAGCAAAGGTACTCAAATTTGTATTAAAATAATCAATTATGATGACTAGAAAAATGCAGGATCTTTCAAGTATTACAGGGTAATCAATTCTTGTTTCTGACAATCAGATGACAAATGCACATTTCTTGCTAGTTATTAGACTGAGTCTCAGGTGAAAATTGTATATGACAGTGGTGTTGTTTGAACATAGAACGTCACAGTGTAGTACAGGCCCTTTGGCCATCGATGTTGCCCAGAGCTGTGAAATCAATCTGATGCCCATCTAACCGATACCATTCCATTATTATCCATATGTATGTCCAATGCCCATTTAAATGCCCTTAACGTCAGTGAGTCTACTACTGTCGCAGGCAGGCTGTTCCACGCCCCTACTACTCTCTGAGTAAAGAAACTACCCCTGATATCTGTCCTAAATCAATCATCCCTCAATTTAAAGCTGTGTCCCTTAGTGTTAGCTTTCACTATCCAAGGAAAAAGGCTCTCACTGTCCACCCTATCTAACCCTCTGATTATCTTATATGTCTCGATTAAGTCACCTCTCAACTTTCTTCTCTCCAACGAAAACAGCCTCAGTTCCCTCCGCCTTTCCTTGGAAGACCTTCCCTCCATAGCAGGCAACATCCTAGTAAATCTCCTCTGAACCCTTTCGGAAGCTTCCACATCCTTCCTGTAATGCGGTGACCAGAACTGCACGCAATAATCCAGGTGTGGCCTTATCAGTGTCTAGTATAGCTGAAGCATGATTGCGTGGCTCCGAAACTCAATCCCCCCTACCAATAAAAGCCAACGCACCAAATGCCTTCTTAACAACCTTATCAATCTGGGTGGCAACGTTCAGGGATTTGTACACCTAGACACTGAGATCTCTGTATTCATCTATGCTGCCAAGGATTTTTCCATTAGCCCAGTACTCTGCATTTCTGTCACTACTTCCGAAGTGAACTACCTCACGCTTTTCCACATGAAACTCTATTTACCACTTCTCAGCCCAGCTCTGCACCATACCTATGTTCCTCTGTAACCCACAACGTCCTTCGGCAATATCCACAACTCTGCCTACCTTAGTGTCATCTGAAAATTTACTCACCCATCCTTCTCCACCCACCTCCAGATCATTTATAAAAATGACAAGCAGCAGTGGTCCCAAAACAGATCCTTGCAGGACACCGCTGGTAACTGAGCTCCAGGATGGACATTTCTCATCAACCACAACCCTCTGTCTTCTTTCAGCTAGCCAATTTCTGATCCAAACCGGTAAATCACCTTCAATCCGAAACTCCTTATTTTGTGCAATAGCCTATCATGTGGAACCTTATCAAACGCCTTACTGAAGTCCATATACATTGCATCAACCACTTTACCTTCATCAACCTGTTTTGTCACCACCTCGAAGAACTCAATAAGGTGAGTGATGCACAACCTACCTTTCACAAAACCGTGTTGACTATCCCTAATCAAATTATTCCTCTCCGGATGATTATAAATCCTATCTCTTATAACCTTTCCAACACCTCACCCACAACCAAAGTAAGGTTCACTGGCGTATAATTACCAGGGTTGTCTTGACTCTCCCCTTCAACAAGGGAACAACATTCTGTCTTCTAGCACTACTCTTGTCAACAATGATGAGATAAAGATGGAAGCCAAAGGCTCGGCAATCGCTTCCCAGCGAATCCAAGGAAAAGTCCCATCCGGCCCAGGGGTCTTACTTAATTTCAGATCTTTCAAAATTGCTAAAATCTCCTCTTTGTGAACCTTAATCCCATCTAATCTTGTAGCCTGTATCTCCGTATTCTCACTAACATTGCCCTTTTCCAATGTGAATACTGACAAAAAGTATTCATTAAGCACTTCCCCTATGTCCTCAGATTCCACACACAACTTTGCACTAGTATCTTTGGTTGAAACTTTATTGCTGGAACAGCACAGCAGGTCAGGCAGCATCCAGGGAACAGGAGATTCGACGTTTCGGGCACAGGCCCTTCTTCAGGAATGAGCAGAGTGTGTTCAGCAGGAGAAGATAAAAGGTAGGGAGGAGGGACTTGGAGGAGGGGAGTTGGAAATGTGATAGGTGGAAAGAGGTCAAGGTGAGGGTGATAGGTCGGAGTAGGATGGAGGCGGAGAGGTCAAGAAGAAGACTGCAGGTCAGGAAGGCGGTGCCGGGCTGGAGGGATCCGGCTGAGACAAGGTGGGGGGAGGGGGGATGAAGAAACTGGTGAAGTCCAAGTTCATCCCCTGCGGTTGGAGGGTTCCCAGTCGGAAGATAAGACGCTCCTCCTCCGACCGTCAGGTTGTTGTGGTTTGGCGGTGGATGAGTCCAATGACCTGCATATCCTCGGTGGAGTGGGAGGGGGAGTTGAAATGCTGTGCCACAGGTTGGTTGGGTTGGTTCGTCCGGGTGGCCCAGAGGTGCTCTCTGAATCGCTCCACAAGTAGGCGGCCTGTCTCCCCAATATAGAGGAGGCCACACCGGCTGCAGCGGATGCAGTAGATGATGTGGGTGGAGGTGCAGGTGAATCTGTGGCGGATATGGAAGTTTCCCTTGGGGCCTTGGAGAGAAGTGAGGGGGGAGGTGTGGGCGCAAGTGTTGCACCTCCTGCGGTTGCAAGGGAAGGTGCCGGGAGTGGTGGTTGGGTCGGTGGGGGGTGTGGATCTGACAAGGGAGTCGCGGAGGGAGTGGTCTCTACGGAAAGCTGATAGGGGAGGGGAGGGAAATATATCCTTGGTGCTGGGGTCTGTTTGGAGGTGGCGGAAGTGACGGCGGATGATGCGCTGTACATGGAGATTGGTGGGGTGGTAGGTGAGGACCAGTGGGGTTCTGTCCTGGTGGCGGTTGGAGGGGCGGGGCTCAAGGGCGGAGGAGCGGGAAGTGGAGGAGATGCGGTGGAGGGCACCGTCGACCACGTCGGGGGGGAAATTGCGGTCCTTGAAGAAGGAGGCCATCTGTGTTGTACGTATTTTGAACTGGTCCTAATCTTTGTATCTTTGGCCCTAATCTTACTCCAGTCATTCTTTTATTCCTGATATACCTATAGAAGCCTTAGAGTTTTCCTTGATCCTATCCACCAACAATTTCTCAGGTCCCCTCCTGGCTCTTCTTTGCCCTCTCTTTAGATCTTTTCTAGCTAACTTATAACTCTCAAGCCCCCTAACTGAGCCTTCACGCCGCCTCCTCACATAAGTCTTTCTCTTCCTCTTGACAAGAGCTTCAACTTCTTTACTAAACCATGGTTCCCTCTCTCGACAACTACCTCCCTGCCTAATAGGTATATAATTATCTAGGACCTGCGGTAGCTGTTCCTTGAATATGCTCCACATTTCAAGACTGTGCATCCCCTGCAGTTTCTTTCCCCATTGCATCATAATTGCCTTTCCCCCAGTTATACCTCTTTCCCTGTGGTATATACCTATCCCTGCCCATTGGTATTATAAACTTAATCGAATTATGGTCACTATCACCAAAGTGCTCACCTACCTCCAAATCTAACACCTGGCTGGGTTCATTCCCCAGTACCAAATCTAATTATGGCATTGCCTCTTGTTGGCCTGTCTACATATTGTGTCAGAAAACCCTCCTGCACAGACTAAACAAAAACTGACCCATCTAAACTACTTGAACTATAGTATTCCCAGTCAATATTGGGGAAGTTAAATGTCCCCCATAATAACTACCCTGTTACTCTCACTGCTATCGAGAATCATCTTTGCTATTCTTTCCTCTACATCCCTGGAACAATCCGCAACAGGGTGACCTCTTTTCCTGTTTCAAACCTCAACCCAAACTATCTCAGTGGATGAATCCTTAAACGTTATCTCTGCTGCAATACTACCCTTGATTAACAGTGCCACACTCCCTGCCTCGTTTACCATCTTCTCTGTTCTTGCTGAAACACCTAAATTCTGGAATCTGCAATAGCCATTCGTTTCTCTCCTCTTGCCATGTCTCTGACATGGCCACAACGTGGAAATCCCAGGTTACTAACCCATGCTGCAAGTTCACCCACCTTATTCCAGATGCTCCTGGCATTGAAATACACACATTTCAAACCAATATCTTGATTGCCAGTGCACTCTCTCAACCTTGTAAACCTACCCCTGACCTCACCACCCTCAACCTCCTGTACATTTGAACTACAATTCAGGTTCCCATGCCCCTGCTGCATTAGCTTAAACTCGCGCCCCCCTAAGATATTGGTACCCCTCTGGTTCATGTGAAGACCATCATGTTTGTAAGGCTCTCACTTTCCCCAGAAAGAGCTCCAGTTATCCTTTAATATTGTTACCTACAGTTAAGTTTTCAGTTAGGAAGTCTACCTTCTCTGGTCAGTGCGTTAAATAATCAACATGCCCATTGAATGTTCTGCATTAAATACAACTTCTGCCAATTGATGTTTCTTGAGCGATTTTCTAGTCTCTATCCACTACTATTTGGATTGATTCTCGAGTTAGATCCTATTTGAAGAATTTCATTGACAAATTTATCTGAGAGACCAACAAGTAAGTTTTTAGGATGATGTCTGTTAAGGTTTTGATCACCTTATGTTGCACTCATTTTGTTGACTTGTTGGTATTTTCTAATCAACCTGTTCAGAGATATTATAACACATCTCTGGAGCAGGTCGACTTGAACTGAGGACTCCTGGCTCACAGGGGCACTACCACTTCACCATTCGAGCCTAAGATTGTAATTAAATCTTTGTTGTTGTAATTCTGAAACTGTGCACTGGCCTGAATGTTGTTTTCAATGAAAAATTTGTTTCTCCTTTATTCTAATGTCATCTTAAAGATGAATGAGAATATTCCTATTATAGGATGGCAAAGATCAGTGGCTGGAAACTTTCTCAAGGTAGCTTCGACCAAAAATATTCAGTGACTTAATTTTGATTATCAAAGGTGGCTGCTTGATATCATTTGCACCATTTTTGTTTTGCATCTAAGGTATTCTTTTAAATGTTTGCAATAACCCAATCTACTGGTACAGTTTGTACAGAAATGTATCATGGTGTTAACTGCGCATTGTGTACCATTTTGTTTATTCTCCCCTACAAAATGGCATGTTTCAAGGCATGCCTCATCATTTTCCTTTCAAATTTTTCTCAATCCTGTCCAAAGTGAATTGTGGATTAATATCTGTCCTCACGTTTAAAGTTTAAATGCAATAGTGCCATAGCTGCTGGGGTAAATACAAGCTAAAATCCTTTCATGAAATCTATTCATACCTGTAATTCAATACTTAACCATCTGTTGGTTTGTGTATGGGTTCAATTTTCCACTTCCTTTGGTTGATGCAAAGTGGCCCGTGCTACATCCCTATACAGGTGCCTATGCAGGAGAGACTGTGACTGATAATAAATAATAGTCTACTTGTCAATTATTTCTCCAATTAACTCGTACCATAATAGTTGAAGGGTAGATCTTCTTTTATAGCCTGCAGAAACTTATTTAGCTTGCTTTGAGATAAAGTCCTCCTAAGTGCTTGTGCTTCTATATTTTTTTCTTTTCAAAGTGTTCGTCGCTGAGCTTCTAATATTACTGCATCGAGAGAGTTCATTGGAATTGATCATTTTTTCTTCAATATTTGAGATTGCTCCTCAGGCAACAACAAATATGATAGTACTGATGATGGAACAAGAAAATAACTTGTCCCTGGTAGGAGCTATTGTATACTCGCACATTAGTTTCTGGTGGTAGAATTTAGCTGGGATTTAGTTATGTCTCTTTAAATGTACACAAATTGTAATGATGTTGATGATGAGGTGGTGCTTGGTTGTAATGCATAACAGTGTAGGTAAATGCTTCTAAAAGTAGTGAAAAACTAAATGTTGGGAATCTGAAATACCTGGGGCTCAGGCAGCATATGAGAGGTAACAGATTAATGTTTTTGAATTAATCTTATTTTAAAGTTATCTGAATGTTAATTTGGTGTCTCTCCCAGATGTGTCTGACCTGAGTATTTCCAGCATTTTCTGGTTTCAGTTTTGGGTAAGAGTCTGATTCTATCTTTCACAAACATATTTTTGGAAGTATGATATCGCACTCGCTCAGTCTGAATTCAAATGACAAGCCAATTCAGAATTTTTAAATTGAAGATTAGAAATTGATCAATTTAAACCACCTAATTTGAGAACTAGGTAATAGGAAGGTAATGCTTGATAATATATTCATGTTTGCAGTCAAAAGTAGGATGGTCAGCCATGATCAAACAGTTTTGAAAGACTGAATGACCTGCTCCTGCTCCAATTTTCTCTTTCTATTTCATGAATGTATTACTTGCAGCAAATTATACCAAGATTCAAGAAGAATGAAATATTTGGATTACTGTGAAACTGTTCCAGATATTTTTACAATTGGTACAATCTAAGAGCGAGAAATGTTTGCAAATTTTGTAGTTTATTTGGTTAACTTAGTAGTTAACTAACACATAGGTCAACTTCAGACATCAAGGTAAAGATGTTTCAATTGGTTCCCATGCTCCTAACTTGGTAGAACCATCTGCCAGGGTTCCCGCTTCTGATGCTTTCTATGACCAGGGTAGAAGTGTTTGGAAACATTAAGCGTTAACCGGTTGGCCTTGGATGTGATGTCCACTGTGTAAAAAGCGTGCCATCATTCATGCTTTTAATAAATGAGGTTGGCAAAGCCTTAACAATAAACAGGAAAATGTAAAGTTTTCTGAACTACATTAATGTACAACGACCTCCATATGCTACCTTACCCTAAAGGAACATCTCCAGTTATGAATGTCTTCATAATTCTTGATGCTTTCAAAATCATAATGAAAAGTTAAGCAATGTGCTTCAGAGAAGGAAAGTCTGCCTTCCTTAGCTGGTCTGGCCTATGTGTGACTCCAGATTGACAGCAATTTGGTTGAATATTAAATGGCCTATCAAGCTACTCAATTGTATACAGCAGGCCAAGAAGGAAACAACTGGGGGATGGTCCAGAAATAGTGACCTAGCTAGCAACACCCAGATGCATTGAAAACATAAAAGAGCAGTTGGTAAAATATAGACATAGAAGCAGAAACTCTGGTCTCAGTTTTCACTACTCGTAGTCCTTTCAGAAATGATGTAAGCACAAATAAGAAAAACAGAACAATAGCAGCCATTTTATCTCATCTGTTTGTATTGACTGTATGAGAATTTTAATATGTGTCCAATATTGTTGAAACCATTTGTGGGAAACTGACTGTATTGTCATCAAAGTTGAAACTTAAAAAAAAAAAATTGGCGTCTGAGCAATTGAATGGACAAGGAATACATTTTGCCCATTGTTTCTGTTCTGGCTTTCTGAAGGAGCAATTCATCTGATGCCACTGTCCACTTTCGCCCCATTTCTCTCACCACCTTTCCTTTCAGATAGTAGTCCAGTTATTCCATATTGAATGCATCCATTGACCCTGTCCCCACCACACTTTCCAGGTCCTCATCAGTTGCTGCATGGAAAAAATTCCATCATACCCTCTTTGCATTATTTCTAATAATCTTAAATACGTTCCAATTAGTTTTCAATCCTTTCATCAATAGGAACAGATTCTTAGCTCCTCTATCTAGGCTTCATGATCTTGAATGCCTCAAGCAAGTCACCTTTCAACCTTCCATTTTCAAAGAGAACACGCTCACTTGTCCTCCTGTCAATCTCCTTAGCTAGTTCCAGGGAAGATGAACTTAATTCTCTTGAATATTTTCTGCAGCCTCTTTAATTCCTTCACACAATGCTCTAGTTAATGCTGAACTAACAATTTATGTGAGTTTAACATAATTTTCTTGCTTTCGTACTCTATCTTTCCTTGAAAAAGCCTGGGACGTGTTGTCAACTGCTCTCAATCTGCCATGATTAATTCACATCTGCATCCAGCTCCCCCTGCTCTTGCACCCTATTTAAAATTGTAGCCTCTATTTTATATTATCTTTCCACATTATTCTTGTCGAAATAAATTTCTTCACACTTCTCTGCATTAAATTTCATCTGTCACTTATTCACCAATGTCATCAACTTGCCTATTATTATACCTTACTGGAATGGTGCACTGAAAATCAGGATTGGCTATTCTTGGAGTTGTCAAAAAAAGTTAAAAATTTTGTAAAACTATGCAAAATTCCCTAATTTACCTGTCTTTTAGACCCAGGTTGACAGAAATTCTGAATTAGATTTCTGTACTTATGGATTACTATTTATTGCGGTTAAATAGGTTTTACCTACCGATAAATAAATACAAACTTTGCCTTATGAAATACTCCCTGATGCTGACAGACACAAAGATTGAGATATTACTATATCAGGGATTTGGATGAGAATGTACAAGGCATGATTAGTAAGTTTGCAGATGACGCTAAAGTAAGAGGTATTGTGGACACTGAGGAAGATTGTCAGAAATTGCAGCAGGACCTTGATCAGCTGCGGAAGTGGGCCTATAAATAGCAAATGGAGTTTAATATAGAAAAGTGTGAGGTCTTGCATTTTGAAAGGAGTTTAATGGTGAATGGTAGGGCCTTAAGGAGTGTAGTGGAACTGCTGTGGTTCTGTTCGCCGAGCTGGAAGTTGTTGTTGCAAACGTTTCGTCCCCTGTCTAGGTGACATCCTCAGTGCTTGGGACCCTCCTGTGAAGCGCTTCTGTGGTGTTTCCTCCGGCATTTATAGTGGCCAGTCCCTGCCGCTTCCGGTTGTCAGTTTCAGCTGTCCGCTGTAGTGGCCGGTATATTGGGTCCAGGTCTATGTGTTTGTTGATGGAGTTTGTGGATGAGTGCCATGCTTCTAGGAATTCCCTGGCTGTTCTTTGTTTCGCTTGCCCTATAATGGTAGTGTTGTCCCAGTCAAATTCATGTTGCTTGTCGTCTGCATGTGTGGCTACTAGGGATAGCTGGTCGTGTCGTTTCGTGGCTAGTTGATGTTCGCGGATGCGGATCGTTAGCTGTCTTCCTGTTTGTCCTATGTAGTGTTTTGTGCAGTCCTTGCATGGGATTTTGTACACTACATTAGTTTTGCTCATGCTGGGTATCGGGTCCTTCGTTTTGGTGAGTTGTTGTCTGAGAGTGGCTGTTGGTTTGTGTGCTGTTATAAGTCCTAGTGGTCGCAGTAGTCTGGCTGTCATTTCAGAGATGTTCTTGATGTATGGTAGTGTGGCTAGTCCTTTGGGTTGCGGCATGTCCTCGTTATGTTGTCTTTCCCTTAGGCATCTGTTGATGAAATTGCGAGGATATCCGTTTTTTGCGAATACCTTGTATAGGTGTTCCTCTTCCTCTTTTTGCAGTTCTGGTGTGCTGCAGTGTATTGTGGCCCTTTTGAATAGTGTCTTGATGCAACTTCATTTGTGTGTATCGGGGTGGTTGCTTTCATAGTTCAGGACTTGGTCTGTGTGTGTGGCTTTCCTGTGTACCTTAGTGGTGAATTCTCCGTTTGGTGTTCTCTGTACCCTCACGTCTAGGAATGGGAGTTGGTTGTCCTTTTCTTCCTCTCTTGTGAATCGGATTCCTGTGAGTGTGGAGTTGATGATCCGGTGTGTATTCTCTATTTCCGTGTTTTTAAAGGGCCACAACACACTGCAGCACACCAGAAGTGCAAAAAGAGGAAGAGGAACACCTATACAAGGTATTCGCAAAAAACCACAGAAGCGCTTCACAGGAGGGTCCCAAGCACTGAGGATGTCACCTAGACAGGGGACGAAACGTTTGCAACAAAAACTTCCAGCTCGGCGAACAGAACCACAGCAACGAGCACCCGAGCTACAAATCTTCTCTCAAACTTTGAGTGTAGTGGAACAGAGGGACCTTGGAGTTGAGATACATGGTTCTCTCAAAATAGAGTCACAGGTAGACAGGGCAGTGAAGAAGGCTTTTGGCACGCTGGACTTCATCAGTCAGGGCATTGAGTATAGAAGTTGGGAGTTTATGTTACAGTTGTACAGGATGTTGGTGAGCCCACACTTTGATATGATAGGTTTAGAAGGATATGGGCCAAGTGCAGGGAAATGGGGTTAGCGTACATGGACATTTTGGTCAGCATGGACCAGTTTGGGCTGAAGGACCTTTTCTGTGTGTCGGACTCCATGACTCTAGAGGGAAAGTCTGGTTTCTGTCCACGGGATTCACTGGGATTCTTTTGGACTTGTTAGAATTTGCTATTCATCGCGCTGTCATATCTCTTGCTCTTCCCCAAGTATTTCTCACTTTCTCTAGGAGGCACAAAGCACTGTATCATCAATTGCTCAAAGTCCAAATGAAATATGACATGTTTGAAAAATTGAGGTTTCTGACATTGATTGAAAGCAACAGCTGACAGGAACTTGTAAAGGAAAATAATCCAGTTTTAGGTGTTATTTTATGGCAGAGAAAACTATCTTTCCCATAGATCTGGATAGCCTTCTGTCTACCTCATTCACGGCCTCAAACTGTTCAGTTTCCTAGGAGCCAATCATGTTGGTGTTGGCAGACAGAAGACCTTTGTCATCAACAACTGAGCACCATTTCACAGACCAATCAACTACTACTTGTCCACCAACTTTCCCTTCATATACATCCAGCTTGTCTGCAGTAACTTACCCACTGCTAAAAAAAAGTTGTCTGTTCTATACCTCATCAATTTCAAATGTGTAAATCATCTGTCTGTATGACATTACAGCATTATCTTCATGAGTGTAATAACATTCTTTAGCTTCTGTCAAGCCAACTACGTTTATGCATAAATCCCTTTTTTTTTGGTCTTTGATCTACCCCATTCATTTTGCTGCTCTTATAGAGACTTTTAGATTGTCTTTTATGTTGACTGCCAATGTTTCTCACACTCTTGCTCCTATTTGCTTTTCTAATTTTCCTCTGAATCTTTTGATATTTAAATTTGTTTTATTGTTATAACCTTTTGTATTTAACCTCATCTTTAATGATATTATTCACCTGCTGTTGTTGCATGTACGTTTTTCTTAATCTCAACTATTTTTTGTCACCCAGTGAGCTCTGAATTTGTTTTTCTTATCTTCTCCCTTGTAGCAATATAACATTGACTGTGGCCAAAATGTCTCTTTAAAAATAGCTTGTGTTACACAGTGATATGTTTGCCAGTGAATCTTTGATTATAATTAACTTCGGTCAGATCCATTCTAATCCCATTGAAGGTGGCTTTCTATGAATTAATTATTTTTACTTCGCAACGTTCCTTGTCCTTTTTCCTGACTAACCTAAATTGCCCTACTATTTCTTTATTCACCTAATTTCCACAGATCAAGACGAGCGATCGCTCATTTCACATTGCACTTTAAACACACTTCTATAGGAAATTTTCCTGAATTCCATAGAATTCTTTACCCCATATGCAAATACCTATATGTAGATCATGAAGTCCCTGTTGCAGTGATCTATAATTCTTGCACCTGCCTGCAGTTTTTTTTGTAAATTTGTTCCTCTTTGTTGTCTTTACCAGTTGGCAGTCTGTAAACTACATTGAACAATGTAATTGCACCTTTTCTCCTCCTCCACACCCCCCTCCAAAAAACAACCCACTGAGCCAAATACATTTTGGAACCCTTTGGAACACACTCTTCAGCATTACAGTGGTCTCCTTAATCAATATTACCACCCTTCCTTTCCTATTTTCCTGAATACAGATGTAGAATAGCAGACATAGATATAGGAGGTATTAAAATAAAAATGAGTGTTTGAAACATGAAGATCCAGTTGTTTGGAGATGACTGGTCCCTTTTTGTTAGTTATTCAACTAGAAAATGGGAATTTCTTGGCTTTCACAAGAATTCAGAATGCAATGAATACTGTTAATAATTACACATACACTTGTTGGGAGAGTTAATCACACTTGAATGGTTCAAGACCAGAGGATTCACTGAATTGAAAGTTTCAAGCTGGTTTGTTTCAAGGTTAGCCACATCTTTGTAGAATTCTGAAGTATCTCTTCTCAAATCCTTTTTATACATTTCTTTGGCTGTAGCTATTTAATCTCATTGCAAAATTTTCTCACCAGTTAGCTGCACACTGAGAGTACGGAGTCTTCACCTTGATTGAACTTTCAATTAAGTCAGTTAACTAGAGTCAACTTGTCACTAACTGCTGAATTAGATAACTGTAGATGAGTTATCACTTGCATTTTCTTGAGTCTTCTTGAAAAAATTAATCTCAAAAGAGAGCTGAGGTGTCTGGAAAACTTGAACAAATGTTGAATGCTTATCAGCTAAGCTTCGTCAGAGAACATATAATTTTGTTTTTTTTGTGTTGTAACAGAAGTTCAGTTAAATCTAAATTAACTTAATTTATGTTTCTTTACATCCTGAGGAATTTTTAAGCATTAGCTGAGGGTCAATGCTCAAAATAGTCGCCGATTCTCATTGGAAAATTCAAGAAATTTAAAGGTGCAGCTCTGAGATATTTTTATCAAATGTCAATGAAATCTCTGCCTTAAAAGTTGAACTTGCATCTGCCCAGCTGGTTTGAAATTAAATAATGACAGTAAGGAAATAAGTCAAATTTGGTTGAGCTAACTTGTTTGTCTTTCACTATCTGTATGAGAACTAGACTGTAGTGTTTCCGACTTGATTACAAGCCATTCATCAAACTTTTTTTTTATTGACCATCCTTCTTCCCATGGATATTATTCCGCTTCTCTTCAAATCTGGTGTCATACTCGCCCGTTCAAAAAAAACCCACTTTTTATGCCTTTGTCCTTGCAAACTACCGAACTACCAATTCATTATGAAAACACCTTTCCCCTCCACTCCTAAAATGTGTTCTTGCCTTTTCATTACTAAAAGCACATATTTCTAACTCAAACACCATCTGTCTCACTCCATTTTCTGCCAGAACTCTCAAATTCTCATATGCACCTTCGTTTGGAGATGCCGGTGTTGGACTGGGGTGTACAAAGTTAAAAATCACAACACCAGGTTATAGTCCAACAGGTTTAATTGGAAGCACACTAGCTTTCAGAGCACCGAACAAGGTACCTCTGAATGTAAATCCCGAAATGATGCATTCGTACTTGTGAAAATAAAGCTGTTACTTGTTGCATGTTTCATTTAGGTTCTAAGGTATTCCTCCTTCTTTTGTTCTAAGGAATAGTTTTCATCTTCTGAAGAAAAACTCAAAACTATTAAGGGAACTTAAAAATTTGGATTCGAGGCAGTGGTGAGTATTTTTGATTGTACTCAATATGAACTGCAAAATATTGACAATTGGACAAATTATAGTGGATGTGATATTAGGCCACAATGCTTATTTTTGCAATAAATAGATAATGCTGATTACTGATTCAGAAATCTTCCACTTGGATTTGAATTCACCTTGATTATCTTCCTATCATAATAATCATGTTCAATCTGTAAAGTATTTCAAGCCTATTGTTTTGAAATGTTTTAGAGCATAGAACATGGAAAAGTACAGCATACAACAGGCCCTTCAATCCATGATGATGTGCTGAGGATTAATTATAATCTGAAATAAAATAACCTAACCTACGCACTCCTCAATTCACTGCTGTCCATGTGCATGTCCAGCAGTCGCTTAAATGTCCCTAATGACTCTGCTTCCACCACCACCGCTGGCAACGCATTCTATGCGTTCACAACTCTCTGCGAAAAGAACCTACCTCTGACGTCTCCTCTATACCTTCCTCTTAATACCTTAAAACTATGACCCCTCGTAGCAGGGGAAAAGTCTCTGGCTATCAACTCTATCCATGCCCCTCATTACCTTGTACTCCTTGATCAGGTCACCTCTCTCCTTCCTCTCCAGAGAGGAAAGTCTGAGCTCAGTCAACCTCTCTTCAGAAGACAAGCCCTGCAATCCAGGCAGCATCCTGATAAACCTTCTTTGCACCCTCTCCAAAGCCTTTGTATCTTTCCTATAGTAGGGCAACCAGAACTGGACATAATATTTCAAGTGTGGTCTCACCAGTGTTTTGTAAAGCTGTAGCAAAACCTCGCGGCTCTTAAACTTGATCCCCCTGTTAATAAGTGCCAAAACACCTTAACAGCCCTATCCACTTGGGTGACAACTTTGATGAATCTATGCATTTGTACAAGAATCCTGTCTTTAATCCTATATTCAGCAATCAAGTTTGTCCTTCCAAACTGCATCACTTTACATTTATCCAGGTTGAACTCCATCCGCCATTTCTCAGCTCAGCTCTGCATCCTGTCTATGCTGTGCTGCACCTGCAACAGCCCTCGATACAATCAATGGAACCTCTAACCTTTGAGTCATCTGCAAATTTACTAACCCATCCCTCAACCTCCTCATCCAAGTCATTTATTAAAAACTACGAAGAGCAGAGGTCCAAGAACACAGCCCTGCGGAACACCACTCACCACTGATCTCCAGGCAGAAAACTTTCCATCTATTCTCTGCCTTCGGTCAGCTAACTAATTCTGAATCCAATCAGCTAAATCTCCCTGTATCCCATACCTCCTGACTTTATGAGCCTATCATGGGGAACTTTATCAAATGCCTTGCTGAAGCCCATATACTCCACATCCACTGCCTGACTTTCGTCAACCTGTCTCGTCACCTCCTCAAAGAACTCAATAAGCTTTGTGAGGCATAACCTGCCCCTCACAAAGCCATGCTAACTGCTTTTAATCATGCTATGCTTTTCCAAATAGTCATAAATCCTGTCCCTCAGAATTATTTCCAAACCTTTGCTGACCACAAATGTAAGACTGACTGGTCTGTAATTGCCAGGGATTTCTCTATTCCCTTTCTTGAAAAGAGGAGCAACATTCACCTCCCTCCAGTCCTCTGATACGTGCAGAGTGAGGAAGCAAAGATCTTCGCCAATGGCTTAGCAACCTCCTTTCTCGCTTCCCAGAGCAACCTAGGATAAATCTGGGGACTTATCAATCTTAATGTTTGCTAAAATTTCCAGCACATCAGCCTCCTCAATCTTGATCTGTTCAAGCCTGTTTTCTGGCTCCTAAAAGTTCTCATTCACAACAAAGACCCTTTCTGTAGTGAAAACCAAAGCAAAAAACTCATTTAGGGCTTCCCCTATCTGCCCAGACTCCCCACACACTGTTTTTGTGCTTTATTGCATACAGCTACCTAATATCTTTGTGTTTTGGAATGTTTAATTCTTGGAATTCTGTAATGTAATATTTATTGTCAATGTAGGAATTTTACTAGATATCTCTATTACATTCAAAATTGAATTCTATTTGTATTGCTGTCACACAATTCCGCAAATAATGATGAATTGCTTAAAAATAAAATGGCAGTATTTTACTTTATGCCCTGTTATGGCTGGGAGCCCATTCTCATGAGGGTGCAGCCATTTTGTATTGCTAAAGCAGGTAGGTTTTGTGGTTGCATTCAAGTTTGTTTTCACATTAACACTGTGATATTGTAATCCATTTTAAATGTCAGTCTGAAGGTAAACAACCTATTTGGCAGAACAGCAGCCTTTGAATATCTTTGAATGTCTGATAAAAGAAATAGTGAATTAATGTGATATATAATGCACAGATGTTGGTCTCTACATAATTCACAGTATTACACTGCAGTAGCCCCTGAAACTGTGGCAGAAATGCATCAAACACTGAAACAGTGACGCTTAGGAAGGATTGAGATGGTCAATTCATTTCACCATCAGTGTCAGAAGCTCATCTACACTTTGACACTTTACCTCATTCCTTATTGAAGACTTCACTTGGAAGCAGACAATCAAGAAAACCCTCTTTATTGATTCAGAGAGAGAGAAAATGACTGCACATTTCCAGAATTCAAAACTCAACCAAAGGTGAACATTGTGCCTGATGTTTGGGCAGATGATGAATTTCTGCTCCACTGCATCTCACAACTGTCTAATTTTAAAGTATTAAGACCACTTTTTTTTTTAAGCGTGTGATAGATTTATTTGCCTGTGGCATGGTTTCTAGGCAGTGTTGTCTAGCACTTAAACCTGGCTGATGTCAAAAAGCCATCAGATGAAAAATAAAAGGTTACATATCAACATCTATATGGCCATTTCTGACGATAACCTGTTGTTAAAAGCTGGTTTCCGTCATTATGGAATGAAGAGATGTCATTCTCATGGAAGAACACAATGGACCTACATTGGCTGCAACATATGAGTCCATAGTTTGGGTACAGCACTATAGTTCAGACACCATTGTGATCTGTAAATCTGCTGATGCAAAGACTCCGTGCTGCAATTTTTCTCCTCCCAGACAGTTTGGTCCTCGCCTAATGAGATCAGACCAGGTAACTGTCTTCACACAAATGATCAGAGTCATGCCGTTATATAAAAACGTTGTTTGACAAATTAAATGTTTCCTCCATAAGTGTACTTTTCAAGATCACCAGCCTGTATTGAAAGCTGCTATCACAAATGATAATGTGGCCTTTGCAGACTTTGTTTAGAGGAAGAGGATGAAGAACTGTTGTAATCAGTTGCCCTGTGGTTAGTGCTTCATTGAAACCAGTGATGTGTCCATTTGTCCAACTAAACAGAGCACTAGTTGGTGACTCTAACTAACATGTTTATGAATCTCAGTTCCATCCTTCCTCTCGCCCTTGAAGAATTGAGACAAACCCAGGTGCTTTACATTTCCTTGACTTGAACGGCAATCTAGTTGGAGATTTCATGGAGATAGCTTGACCAGGTGATGCAATGACATTTGCTGTTGATCCACCCTTTCTTCCTTCAAAGTATAATGAGCCACACAACATTTTTGAATAATGCTGCTGACAGGGATTTTCTCATAAATCTCTGCCATGATCTGTAATGTCCGGTCTCATCTATGAGCAATTTGTACAGATACAACCTGTCTTCACTCCCAGCAATCATGGTTTTGGCCTTGATGGAGCAATATGATACAATTTATAGTTCTGTTTGTTCTCTGAGCTTTGGCTCTGTAAGGAATAACTTAATATTGTTTAAACTCCTTTTGTGCAGAATTTTTACACAAGACAAAGAAGGTGATGGTCAAACCATCTGAGTTTAATTCAAATTCAACCGGAATCATAGCTTCAGTACAGAAGCAGTCATTTGGCGGATTAAACCTCAGCAAGTGAGATTCTCCATATCTGTTGCATAATCTGGTGCCAACCTTTGTTTCTCCTGAATTTTTAATACTAAATTTTTTAAAGCTGTGATCAGACATCCCTTTTAAAAGAGTGTATGATTATCAGGTAAAGACTCTGATTCATAGTTTGTCTGACGCAATGAATATTTGTTGATTGCAATATCTTGAACAGTTCATTTACCACAACAGTGCCTTTCATCCTGACCTCAAATTCACCTGGTCCATCTCTGACACCTCCCTCCCCTCCCCCTCCTGGACCTCTCCACTGATCGATTCAACCCTGATATCTACTTCAAACCCACCGATTCCCACAGCTAACTTGACTACACCTGCTCCCACCTCCTTTAAAAATGTGATCTCCTAATCGCAATTCCTCCACCTCCACTGTTTGCGCTCTCAAGATGAGCGATTCCACTCCAGGACATCCCACGTGTCGTCCTACTTAAAGAACCACAATTTTCCCTCCCCTGTGATCAACAGTACCCCCAATCATGTCTCCTCCATTTCCTGGCCCACTGCCCTTGTACCATCACCCCTGTCAACCCCCCCCCCAACCCCAACAAGGATAGAATCCTCCTTGTCCTCACATTCCAGTATCACCATCACCTCCTACCTTTGCTCACCTATTGCCATCCCACCTACCTTTTCACCTAGCCCCATTCTCCCCCTTCTATTTATTTCTCAGCCACCTTTCCCCCTCCCCAGTCGGAAAGAAGGGTTGTGCCTGAAACATCGACTGTCATTTTTCTCAGATACTGCCTGACCTGCTGTGCCTTTTTCAGCGCCACACTTTAGATTAGATTCCCTACAGTATGGAAACAGGCCCTTCAGCCCAACAAGTCCACACCGACCCTCTAAAGAGTATCCCACCCAGACCCATTTCCCTCTGCCGAATGCACCTAACACAATGGGCAATTTATCATGACCAATCCATGTAAGCTGCACATCTTTGGACTGTGGGAAGAAACCGGAGCACCTGGAGGAAACCACACAGGCAGTCGCCCAAAGCTGCAATCGAACCCAGGTCCCTGGCGCTGCGAGGCAGCAGTGCTAACCACTGAGCCGCTTTACCAACTCTGACTCTCCAGCATCTGCTGTTCTTAGTTTCTCCACAATATGTACTCTCCAACCCACCCAAAATCATATAGCCTCCTGGGAGAGACACAAAACTAGATTACAAACCCAAATTTGATTTGATTGATTTGTTGTCACATGTACCGAAGTAAATGAAAAGCTTTGTTTACAAGCATTACAGACATATCATAGTCGGCAAGGATGTACAGATCAAAACAACTTAGAGGCGTACTGGTTACATTGCACAGTGTGTGCATGAGGCAAGATCAATGTTAGTAAGATCAGCATTATTTGAGGCTAGAGTATCTAATCATCAGTCTAATAATGGTCGGGAAGAAGCTGTTCCTGGACCTGCTAGTGAGTATGTTAAGGCTTCTGTATGTTCTGCCTGATGGAAGAGGTTATAGGAGATCATTACCAGAATGTGATGGGCCTTTGATGATGTTAGGAGCCTTTCCATAGCAGCAAGCCATGTAAATAGAGTAGATGGATGGTCTGGCAGTGCACACCACCTTCTGTAGTTTCTCATGGTCCTGAGCAGAGCAGTTGCCATACTAGGCCATTATACACCCAGACAGTATGCATCTGTCGAAATTCATGAGGGTCCTTATGGTCATGTCAAATTTCCTAAGGCTCTTGAGGAAGAAGAGGCATTGTTGTGCTTTCTTGACCATCACATCTACGTGGAAAATCCTGAGCAGGTTGTCGGTTATCGTCACTCCAAGGTCAAGGAACTTGATGCTATGCACCCCATCAATCTCAGTTCCGTTGATGTAGATGGGGACATAGTCTCCTTTTCTTTATGTAGTCAACGATCACCAAGTCCTCTCCCTTCTTTTTTTGACTCACCATTGTTAGATATCCATCCTACTACAGTGGTGTCGTCAACAAACTTTAGATGGCACTTGTTCAGAATTTGGCAACAGAGTCATGGCAGTACAGGGAGTACGGTGGAGGACTGAGATACATTCTTGGGGCTCCAGTGTAGAGTGTTATTGTGGGGGAAATGGAATTACCTGTCTTCACTGATTGCAGTTGTGGGTCAGAAAGTTGAGAATCTGGTTGCAGAGGGCAGAGCCGAGACCAACTTGAAATTAATTTGAAAGTGTGGTACCTCTGCAACCCAGTTGGTGACCAGGATATCAGTCATAGAGATGTACAGCACAGAAACAGACTCTTGGATCAACTTGTCCATGCCGACCAGATATCCCAACCCAATCTAGTCCCACCTGCCAGCACCCAGCCCATATCCCTCCAAACCCTTCCTATTCATCTCTTAGGCATTGTCAACCATGTGGGAAGGGAAATTGTGATCTTGGAAGAAGGAGGCCATCTAGGACTTTGAGGTGGAATTGGTCATCCTGGGAACAGATGCGGTGGAGTTGGAGGAATTGGGAATAAGCGATGGCGTTTTTACAGGAGATAGGGTGGGAGGAAGTTAGTCTCGGTAGCTGTAGGAGTCGATGGGCTTGCAGTAGATATCTGTAGTTAGTCGGTCACCGGAGATGGTGATGGAGAGGTCCAGGAAGGGGAGGGAGGTGTCCGAGATGCTTCTAGTTCCCAACTACATCAACACATCACCTTGTTTCCTGGCTAATATCCCTGTCTTAGGCTTATTGCCGTGCTTCCTTGAAGCTTGGTGCAATCTGGAATAACAACACTTCATTTTCTACTTAGAAACCCTGCAGTCTTCTGGACTCAATATCAAGTTCAACAATTTTAGGGCTTATGCACCTTCTCCCAACTCCTTATTCCAATGCCCAAACACCAGTCTTGTCACCACATGGGTTACTACCGCGCACACAGCCCATTGTCAACTAATGCAGGTAGTTCTTTCATAACGTGATAGTTGCGTTCTTGTGGAACCTCATTACTGAAAAATCACGCTTTAGAGGCAGCATTTAAAGTAATCACATTACGCCTACACATCTTCGCGTTTTAGAAAGTGTCCTCAATTCGTCAACCATGTTATAGCAAATTTGCATTAACAAAAAGCAAGTTATGGCAGAATGACCGATATTTGTCCCCAATGACAGCTGCTCATTCTGCCAGAATGACCTTTATCCATTCCTTTATCTGTCCAACTGTTTTTCTGTTTCTAGGCTGTATCTCCGCCTATTGTTAACTTCTTCCCCGCCCCACCCCATCTTCTGCATAAATACCAACTTATCCTCCCTACCATCAGTTCTGAAGATGGGTCATTGGGCCTGAACCGTTATCTCTGCTGTCTCTCCACAGACACTGCCAGACCTGTTGAGTTTTTCCAGCAATTTCTGTTTTTGTCTCTACTGTTTCTGTTCTGATTCATTTAAGATCTATGCCCTTTAACTCTTTGTATGTATAATTTACTACTACGTTTTTCTAGATAGAAGGTCCCCAGTTTACGAGCACACATTACTGATGTGATCCTGTATAGAGATGTAATTTTAAAGATCTGGCATACAACATTTCCTGTACTTGCAAATGTCTATTTTGTGTTATCCTGCATTATGTTCCAACTTGCACGCAAATAGACTTGCGAACAGACTTAGGAATAGAACCCATTTGCAACCTGGGCCTGCCTGCACAATAAGTTACAATTTGTTCTTTCTGCTAGCCTGTGGCCTCTTGCAATTTTTAATATTTTGATGCTATTTGCTTGAAATTTGTGTCATCCAGAAATCCATTATTGTTCTTTTCCTTTGTAAGTCCAGGTGAATTATGCAAGTAGTAAATAGGAGTACTGTAAGGCGAATAACTGGGAAGCACTACTCTCAAAAACTTTTCCATCTGCAAAATATTTCTTTGTTTTCTGTGTTCTAAACATCCCTTCAGGTTTGGCATGCTTCTGTTAACTTTATATCCTATTTCCTTTTTCATGGTGGTACCTCATCAAACCAAATTATGATTTCTCTTTGTGCAAAATCAGGTCAAGCAGAGCATCATTCCTTACTGGATGAGAAACACAGTAACTGCAAACCCACTTAAAAAAAAGTCATTATTTTCTCACCATGCGCTTTTTATCTTCCATGGTCCACTGTTAAACTACAGAAATCCTCTCAAATCGCATGTTTATTGTTAGCATGTGACTTTAAGTTTTTTTACAAATTTCATCTAGCCTTGAGCTGAGGGAATACTATAACCCAGTGCATCGTTTGTACAATATATAATACATTTCCTTTCTTCTTCTTTGCTTCATGTTTAATAGACAAATGGCATCTAGGCACTAACCTGGCTAATTTTGTTAAAGATGTTGTTCACAATGATATCATAGCTGCATAGCATATGCCAGATGCCCCAATTGGCTGATTTTGGAAACTACCAGCATTGATAAAAATGAGTATGGCATATTGTTTGAAGTATGCACTCTATAGCTGTGTACATTTCAGAAAGTACAAAATAATTACATTTAAAATATCTGAAGCAATGAAACAAAAAACCAAGTTCAAGGGGAGTCCAGAACTAGATGCCATAAGTTTAGGGTGGGAGGGGAAAGATTTAAAAGGGACCTAAGGGACAGATTTTTCACACAAAGGGTGATGTGTGTATGACGTGAGGAAGTGCTGGAGACTGGTACCATTACAACATTTAAAAGGTATCTGAATGGGTATATGAATAGGAAGGTTTAGAGGGATGTGGGCCAAGTGCTGGCAAATGGGACTAGATTAATTTAGGATATCTGGTTGGTTTGGGCGAGTTAGGCTGAAGGGTTTTTTTTCTGTGGTGCTATAATTGCTTCAAAAAAGCATGAGTAGAAGTCTGTGTTTAGAAAATGCCCATAGTTACATTTTGGACGCAAATAGATCACTTAAATATACAAGTACTTTTTACTGATAACACCAAGAAAAATGGTACTGCCTCTTCCACTCGGGGTTTTAATTGTTACATTTAGCCTTAAAATGTTTGCACTGGGGAGAAGGGTTTGAGATAAAATGTGCTTTCTGCTCCTGATTCTCATGAACCACAGCTTTAAGAGTTGGAAATCATTCAGTGTTAATGGGCTTCCTTGTAACGATCCCAATGTTCTTGAAAGGCTTACTGCCATTCAGTGGAGTCTGAAAGGGTCCTCTTGTGGCACAGAGACAGAGTCCTAGGAAGCCTGGGTTTAAGTCCTGCCTGCTCTAGAGGTGTGGAATAACATCTTTGAATAGGTTAATTAGAAAAATAGATGAAACAATTTCAGTGAGGGATGAAGGTAACTAGCTTTGAAAAACTGGATCGGAGAACAGATAAAATGCACCTTTTTTTTAAATTGAAGGTATGGAGGTTCCAGTCACTCTGTAGTTATTCTTTGAGATCCTCTGCTCCTCTGTGATCTAGGTACATGTAGCCAAATGTTGCAGGACTGCTGGATGGCGGGGGGTTATCATCATTGGATTCTGGATCAATGGTGCTGGAAGAGCACAGCAGTTCAGGCAGCATCCGAGGAGCTTCAGCAAAATCGACATTTCGGGCAAAAGCCTATGGTCATGTTGACAATGACAAAAAATGTTTACCTCATGCAGATCAGCATGGAAATTCCAGAGCTGTGGTTTGTCACTCTGCTCTGAGATCAGTGCGAACAACCTTCCTGCATTTTCTGGTTCATACCCGTAATGTCCAATATCCAATGTTAGGCCTTCCCTAGGACACATTTGTCCTGAACTTCTTCACTTAGCTGGAAGCTTTCTTTTTCATGGCGTACACTGGGCATAGTCGGCATATACTCATTTTGAGCTTGAGGTTCTCCTGCATAGAGTTCCACTTCTGCGTAGGTGAAAACAAAAGTGGTACAGTTCATGCGGCTACAGACCTCTTGGCAACACTGCGTCCCACTGTTCTTGGGTTCACCAATGTCCCCCATCGCCTCATTAGGGCAAATACCCCCTTATAGTTGGCCACGATCAACAATTATTGACAATATCATCTCTGTTGCCCATATTACCATTTGAAAAACCTTTAAAAAGTCACACTGGATTAAATCAGGTCACTTTATAATGGAGGAATGCTTCTGGTTAACTTTTATTAAACAACCTGAACATATTACCTTTATCTGTGCCCTGCATGTGTTTAGATCTTCAGCCTAGTCTATGGAAAAATAATTAGTGATTTCACTTTATTGCTGTTTGCTTTGTGTTGGAGCACTCTATGATTGGTTGCTTGAAGAGCCTGATGTAATCGCTCCTGCTCACACTATAAATGTCCATTGAAGAAAGCTGCAATCTGTTGCAGTACCACTACATGGGACTTGAGGTGAAACTCACACCAAAGAGTGCACTTGATCTCTTAGTAGTACCTCGTGATGAGCATTGTTGCATCGCTACTAATTGCAAAATTAAGCTTACTTTCAGGATTGATTTATTTCGAATTTTTTGGTTGGGTTGCCTTGAATATTTCAGCAAATCAAATACCAGTTCAATTCAGAAAGCAAGTAGTAGTTACTTTTGATCAAATTTAGTCGAGTTATGAAAATATTCTCAACTAGTCACAAAAATAAGTAGTTATTTCAAAATAATCTTATCAACTATTATTACTTTCAGAAACAAAAATGGATGTTCCTGGAAAAGCTCTGCAAGTCTGGTGGCATCTGTGAAGAGAAATCAGAATTAACATTTTGGTTCCGGTGACCCTTCCTCAGAACCATTCTGAGGATAGGTCACCACATCCAAAACATTAACTCTGATTTCTCTTCACAGACGCTGTGCACCTGCTGAGGTTTTCCAGCAACTTGCTTTTATTTCTGATTTATAGCATCCACAGTTATTTCAGTTTTTGTGTTACTAACTTGTTTAAGTTAAAGCACAATTTTTCTGGATCATAACATGCAGTGAGGGATTTTAGTTAAATATTCAAATACTCAGTTGTTCTAAATATTCTGAAACAGTAGAAACATTCTAGAGAATTTGTATAACCATCTTGCATTTTCAACGTAATTAAATAATTATATTTTTCTGTTGAGTTTTAAAAATATCGTGCTAATAAGCATTGAATCTTTCCGTTTCTAGTTTCTAATGACCACTCTTTTGGAATTGTGTCGCTATTCTATGGAATGATCAAGTCAGCTGAATGCTGCAGATCTGTCAAAGATGTATTGCTATACAAACTTAATACTTGACCAGTATTTATAAATGGAATAAAATCAGAAATTTCTAGAGAAACTCAGCAGTTCTGGCAGCATCTGTGGGGAGAAAACAGAGTCAATGTTTCAAGTCTAGTGACTGTTCTTCATATAGTTCTGAATGAGGATCACTGGAATCCATGTTAACTCTGTTTTCTCTCCACAGATGCTGCCAAAACCCTGAGTTTCTCCAGCAATTTATTTTACTTTCTAATTTTCAGCATCTAGAGTTTTGTTTTATTTAACTATAATTAAATGTTTTATTTCCAATTAGATATAATAATAGTATGTTGTATGAATGGCTTTTTTGTCTTCCTGTCCTGTAATATTTAGAACCATAATACTAATATGTGGATCTGCATTTCTTATTTTCAAGTCGGGAAACTCATAAGATTGCTGTGTTTTACATTATGGAAGGACAGGAAGACAAGTATTCAATTCTAACCAACACTGGAGGAAGTCAAGCATATGAAAACTTTGTCTCCGGACTTGGCTGGGAGGTATGAAATGTTTCTTCCCTCTGCATACATTCTATGAGATTATTTTAAAAAGTTATATTATTACATATTAACTCCTCTTATGTTTAAAATACTTTTTAATGTCAAACTGTGTGAATAAATTACATTGATAAAACAATGATTTTGTGTTGTTAAATAGGTTCACTATTCAAAATGACATTTAGCAAAGGTTTTCAGCAATTCTTTTGATTCATTGAACTTTATTAAAACAGATACTTTAGTTTATATCATTATTACTTCACTTTCTAAAAAATGTGTTTCTTAGACTCATCAGAACAGTCTAAAGCTGAAAAGAATCTGTAGTTGACACCTGTTTATCCAAAATGTTGCAAGAATGATACTTGTACACTGTCTCCACTCTCCCTTTTACTCAAAAGCTGCAGGCTACATGCAGTCGGAATGTATGCAAGGGTTGTGATGAGCTCCTATTAGAGTTATGATTGTGAAATGGATGTTCAGCAGCAGGATCAACTCAGATAAAATACAAGTGGGAGGAGTTACTGACAGTGTTATCAAGCAGCATTTGCTTCCCATCAACCTGTCATTGTCCTGCTTGGGGTATGCCAGGTTCACTTAGATTCAGGATTAGTTACAGCCTTTTTTGAAGCATGAACTGAAGAGCTGAATTCCAGAGGTGAGAGTAATAATTGACAATGAGGCAGAATTTGATTGGATGCAATGTTGAAGGACCTTCGTGAAACGAAGTCAGTGGAAATTGAAAACTAAGCTTTCCATTGACTTGAAACGTGCTTGGTACAAAGGTCGAAAGTTTAGATTGTTGGAAACTAATAATCTCAGCCCCAGAAAGTCACTGCAGGAATTCCTCAAAGCAGTATCCAAATGCAATTATCTTCACCTCTTTTAGCTCTTGTCTTCTCTCTGTGATAACATCAGAATTGGTTGTTGGAGTCTTGTGGAGGTGACAAGAGTCTGGGCAACCAGTGGAGAGTCCTACATTCCTTGTTATGAATGTCTGCATATCTTGTACTAACAAGGTCAAAATGAAGGGTTCTGGGGTCAGAAGTCTCACCTACTGAGAGCTGCTGTCCAACCAGAGATGAGCAGCTCTTGTATACTGAGCAGCATCATTGGGGAAGAAGGGGCTGTTGCCAGTACCACATCAGCCTGAGGCCTCTGGTTGAAGACGGACCAGGCACGTACCTCATGTATTGTTTGGGGGACCTTTTTGTGTTGGAAATGGGGAATCAATAGCATAGCAGTGCGGTGGCTTTCACTCAGATGTTCCTCCAATCCCGAGGAGGATCCCACTCATTGGTACTAAGTATCTTTAATCAAGGATGTTCCTCCTACCCAGGTGCCTTAAGCAAATGCCATGGTTTGGTTGAAATACTTAACATCTACCACTGGATTGACATCAACAGGATGATGCCCTATATGGGTCTCAGTCCATGGACAGTGGGAAGGCTGCTTGTTCACCAGCTTAAGCATTCACTCTTTCCTCCACCCACAGTGTCTGCATTTGCACCGTCTACAATATTCACTGCAGCAACTCACCAAGGCTTATTCACTAATCCCTTTCAAGCCTACAACCTCTGCGATGTAGCAGATTAAGAGCAGAATGTGAGGAGAAATACCACCACTCATAAGTTCCCTGCAGTGGAGCACTGCTCTAATTTAGAAATAAATCACTGTTCCTTCATTTGGTCGGGCCAAATTTTTGGAAGTCACTCCGCAACTGTATTGTGTGTGACAGTTAAAGAAGATGTTAGACCTCACTGGGGTAGTACACTCGATTTTAGGCCCTGCTTTTTTCTGGGGTCATCTCCAAAGTTGTTAATTTTATCAAAGAATGCAAAGTCCCCAGTTTACCGATCTGATAGACTCTGGTTAACAGAAAACACTGACCAAGGTTCTATGCTTAACAAGAACCACTCCTTACAATTAAATAGACTCTAACCACGGATAAACAACAATAAACTGTCAACATAGAACTGTACTAATTAAAACTCCTATCTCTTCTAAAATGCCATTGTGTGCACACGGACATAGACTGGCAAAAATATTGATGTTATGGATGGAAGGGCAAAAAGTACTGGGGAAACAGTTCAATGGTACCAGCCTTCCAGATTCTAAGTCATTTAATTCTCTGAGCTTTTCTTTCCCATTCTTTCAATTTTCGTAGGAGGCACAGAACAGCTGGTTCATAAATTATAAAGTCTCCAACTTATTAGATAAATCAACAGCACAGAACACTGATGGGAATAGTCATCTGTCTTTTTTTAGTGTCAGATATTTTACTGGTGTGTGAGAGACACACCACCTCTTCTCGGAGTCGAAGGAATTCTGACTGTATGGTTCATACCCCATAAGCTGTTGAGCTGTCCAGGAAACAATCAGATAGTTGTCATCAAGTTGATGACGATCATCATCCACAACTGGTCGCAATTTTTCAAACCAATCAGCAGTCTGTTGCCAGCTGAATTTTGCTTTGTGCTGTGCCATTCATTTTCACCTTATCCCACTGGTTGCAAAGCAACAGTAAACATAACACAATGAATTTCAGAAACTTACTTTTTAAACATAGGACAATTTGTTTCTCAGTCCTTTGTTATCAAATAACCCTTTGCCCAAGTCAGTCCACTATCACAAATAAGTACATTTACAAAGATGCATTCATTATAATTTACAAAGATACTTCTGAAGAACAATTTGAGATGGGCATTAAATGTTGGCCCAGTTAGCATTGCTTATGTCCTGTGAATGAATTTCATGTTTTATACTAATTATTGAACTGATCATTTTGGAAGCTGGTAGTAACTGAGACATATTGGTACAGATATCTCTTTGTAACATTTGTAATTGCATTATAATTCATTAGAACCTATTTTGATTAAGTTGTTTTGGAAATGGAAGATGTCCAGTGAAAAGGTCTGTTAGATTATTCAAAATTAAGAGAATGTAGACATTTAAAGACTATTTTGGAAGATAAAATGCTAGAATGTTAACCAGTTTTGCAAATGAGCATTCAGCCAACAATCAAATTGATTGAACTTTCTTCAGTGGCTGCTAAGAACAGGTCACATTTCAGTGCTGAAGGGAGTCTCTTCCCTTATTAACAGATCAGGCTCTTAAATTAGTTCAGTTTTATTTTCAAGTTTTGCTCTGCCAAACTGAGTCCTTGAAGAGACCCCTGCAGGCTTACCAAAAAAAAGTCCTCAAACAGAAAATTTGTTTTATGTTCCTCATGCCTCCACTGAGCCAGTGAGGGTCACTGTCAGACCACTCGTGCTTCTCATGTCTTTTTGTTAATCCCCTTCCTCATTTAAATTAGTGCTTCAATGTTCTTGTACCATGTCATTTCTGACCTTGGACATGACACCAAGTTATCGTCCGTCTGTTGGATTATAATCTGGCATGGTGTGATTTTTGACCTTGTCCAATCCAGTCCAACACTGTCACCTACACATCATGGCTAATTTATAGTGTTAAGATCTGAGCAAGAGCTTAGCTGGATCCTGGAACCTGTTTGTTTGTGTTGCATGAATGCTATATGCTTCCAGAATCTCAGTTGCTTGGGTGCAACAAATTCAGGAAGCAATGTCTTATTATCTGTCTGAAAAATTGGAAAGCTTGCGTGCCTTTTTTTATGAAATCATTTAAAACTTTGTTATGTATTTTTAAGGAACCTCCTATACTAATCTGGATGTGTACAGTCTTTTGTGTGCTCTTTATTCAAATGTTTAGATGGAGGTCTCAGCTATTTGTAAGTTAGCTTGCTGCACAGATTGGAAGTGAAGCCTAATGTTGTAGAGCAGAAGCCCCCTAACACCGCCACCACCACCCCACGCACCCCTCAAAAATCAGGGAGAGAGATAGATTCTAACTTTTATTTTATTGAAAGGCAAGTGTAAGGCACTGTGTTCCAGATGTGATTTGATTAGTCAGACTGCTAGGCTTTAAGCAAAACACACTTTATTCTTACACTGCAACTAAAATACAAACAAAGAATTGACATAACTTTAGCTGTATTGAAATACTTAACAAAAGAATATATTATTTAACTACTAATTATCAACTGTTCCAATATAGCAGCATCCCATAAACATGCCCTTGGCAAAGGCAAATTTAGCAAAACAGCTTCTCGTGCTCTATCCAGTCCAGGAGAAAGAAAACCAAAATAAGCAATCTAGCAGCAGAAAAAGCACTCAATCTTTTAGGTGCAGCAGAGAGATTTTTATCTAGCATCCTCCACAGCCAACTCCCAAAACTTCAACTGAAAGCAAAACTAAAATGGTGAGTCTGTGTGAGCCTGACTCCATCCACTCATGCTTCTTTTGTCAAATTTAAAACAAAATCAGGGAACTCAAAGCTTGTTTATACACTGCTTCTGAAGCAGACATTCTGGATCCATGGTGATAACATCACTCTGCAAAAGAACAGCACAGAACAAACCCTCTAAGGCACAATACCGTCGCTATTGTCAAATGGAAATATGTTTATCATTGAACATACAAGTTTCACTTCTACTAAACTAAAATATTGTTTTCTCATTTAGGTGGTTGGGAGACCTCTAGTTAATGGGTTGAAAATAAAACATTTCCATTGAAACTCAAGGACATTCTCTCTTGAAGCTGTTAGAAATGCTGAATAGTAGTGCTGTCAGTAAACATTTGGAATGATAGTGACAAATCAACAGCTTTATTTTTAAACCTTGCCTTTTTGTGAACAAAGTATGAAACAGAATTGTTGACGTTATTTCTGAAATAATTTCATTTGTCATTCCCTAGATTGACCTTGCTACACATTGTGGTTTTATGGGTGGCTTGCAACGTAATGGCAGTACAGGGCAAACTGCACCTTACTATGCTACCTCCACTGCGGAAGTCATTTTCCATGTTTCTACACGAATGCCATCAGATTCTGATGACTCATTGACTAAAAAGGTAAATAGCTATAACCAGAATAAGCTATTCTTGACTGTTATCATTTTCCTTCCTGAGAAAGAAGAGCTGTTGATACTCTGATAAGTATGTTTGTTTATTTTTAATATAAATGTATAGAAGTTCAGAAGGAATGGGTGTGAACGGGTCTTTCTGTTAAAGATACACTGATAACTGCATTGCTTGATGAAAGTTGGCGATCACATATAGCGAGTCAGTCGGCCATTGGTCTGAGGCAGTGGCAGACATTGGAAGGCTGCATTAGTGAATAAACCCATTATTAAGGAAATTAATTGTTTTGTTTTCTACTTCACTTTGGATGCATTTAACTAGAGTTATTAGTGCTGGAGAATGTCAGTTTTGCTCAACTTGTTCTTGACAGTATTGAATTGCTGCAATTTGGAGATAAGCCATAAACATAAGTTGGACAGATTCTTTTGTAAAGCTCGGACAACATTCTTCTTTTAGTTGTTAGTATGTAATTTGGAGAATCTGTAAAATGACTTTTTTTTAATGTGTCATCAAAAGAATAACAAATTTGATCTTTAGCTTTTACATAGGAATATAATTAAATGCAGATAGTTCATCCCCTTGACCCTGCTCCGCCATTCAAGATAATTATGGCTGATCTCATCTCAGCCTTAACACCACTCCCCATAACCTTTTGGCCCGTTAATGATACTACCCATCTCTTCCATAAGTTTGCTCAATGTCCTGGCATCCACCACATACTGGGATAATGAATTACACAAATTAACGACCCTTTGAGAAATAATTTCTCCTCCTCTCTGTTTGAAATCTGCTATCCGTTATCCAAAAGCTATGACCTCTCATTCTAAACTGCCGCACAACAGAAAACATGGTCTCAATCTAATTTGTCAGTTGTATACCTAAGTTAGATCTCTTCTCATTCTTCTGAGCTCCTAAAGGATAAAAACATAAACTGTGCAATCTCTTTTATGAAATAAGCCCCTCATCTCGAGTCAATCTGGTGAATCTCCTCTGAACTGCTTCTCCTGAAACTACATCTCACCTCAAGAAAGTAACGGAAACTATACACAATACCCCAGGTGCAGTAGTTTTAATGCCTTTTACAGTTGCATCAATACTTCCCTACTTTTATACCCTGTTCCTTTAGCAAATTCCATTTGCTTTCCTTATTACCTACTTGATTACAGGTTTTTTGTGATTCATGCACAAGAATACTCAGATCCCTCTGCACCTACACACTCTGAAGTGTGTCTCCATTTAGATAATAATTTGCCTTTCTATTCTTCCAATCAAAATGGATAACCTTACACTTTATCCAGTTAAACTCCATGTACTATTTTGGCCCATTCACCTAACCTATCCATATGTACTTGTATATTTTTTATTTCTTTATTGAAACTTAATACCATATCTGTTTTAGTGTCATCTGCAAATTTGGCTGTAGTACCTTTGATCCCTGCATCCAGGTCATTAACGTAGAATATAAATAATTGTGACCTGAGGACCAAACCCTGTGGCACCCCACAAATTGCATCTTGCTAATCAGAAATAGGCCTATTTGTCCTGACTTTCTGTTTTCTGTTGGTTAGCTATCATCGATCCAAGCTAGTAACTGACCCCCTAACCCCATGTGATCTTACCTTGTGTGTTAGTCTTTTGTGTGGGACTTTATCAAGTTCTTCTGGAAGTCCCGATGCTTCGAAAGAATCCCATTATCCACTTTGCTTGTTACATCCTCCGAGAACTCTAACAAATTACTCGAGTGCAATTTACTTATGAAACCATGCTGACTCTCAAGTAATTGTGGATATCCTATCAGTATTTAAACTAACAACGCATCTTTTGAGATGCATATAATGATATCTTGATTCATGACCAAGTTCAGTTGTTAACCTGGAGGGAAACTTAATGATGCCTCTTTACACCCACTTAACCTTATTGTTCAAGATGACAGAGGTCACCAGTTTGAGTGTTCCAAACTTATGTCACTTAACATTGTAATTTTTATTACTTCATTTTTATTCAACATGCTCATTTACATTAGGAATTATTTTTTAATACAGCAAAGAATTTTTATTTTAAAATAATTATATCAACATGTCAGTCATTCTTTCCCTTTACAGTGTGAATGTCAACAAGGCTTTTATATGATGACAGTCATTCCTTAGTTGCAATACGACCATTTTTTAGAACCATATGCACTGCCTGGTTGAAGCAAGTTGCTTTAACTAATAATTTATGTGATGGATGTGTTCTTACCTTAAAAGAACAGAGAACATTTAACGTGTAAACAGTCCTAAGATGCTTCACAAATGGACTATATGTAAAGCAAATGCTCAATCAAGGATGGAGAGACAAGGAAGAGTGACTGAAAGCTGCATTGCGAATGGGAAAATCTTCAGGATGCACTTAATAGATTGGAGGTGGTGAAGGAATTCCACAGTATGGATGATAGGTCATTGAAGATTTTGCTGCAACAAAGAGGAATATGCATAAAATGCAAAAATCATGGAAGCAAAGTGGGGGCAGAACTATTGCAGATTTAAAAGCCGTGCCAGTAGAAAAGAAGCTAAAATAGATGCCATGTGGCCAGACCCAAAGGAAATCACACAAAAGATGAGTTAAACATATTTAGATGGACATCATTTTCAAAGATCAGAAAAGCAGCTGTTCTGCCAGATATCTATGATATCTCTCACAAGACAGTTGCAGGTAATGAAATAATCATAAGGAATTCCACAAGATATTTGGAGGAATAGAAAATTGAAGATAGCAGTGATACTAGTTTTTGGGAACAGACATAATGATGGGGTATAGTTATTGATGTATTGACAATAATATCTGCTCCTTCACGTACCTTTGCATTAATGTTGGGAAATTTAAGCTGATGCATTTTGGTAGGA
Source organism: Chiloscyllium plagiosum (assembly GCF_037043375.1). Taxonomy (NCBI): domain Eukaryota; kingdom Metazoa; phylum Chordata; class Chondrichthyes; order Orectolobiformes; family Hemiscylliidae; genus Chiloscyllium; species Chiloscyllium plagiosum. The sequence continues at coordinate 102,649,195 of NW_028270148.1, read as the reverse complement.
TGAGAAAATTAGAATACATTTTAAACATGTAAATTTTAATTGTTGTTCAGAGAGATTTGTGCGTCCTCACTCAAGAAATACAAGGTTAGTATGTGAATGTAATAAGCAATTAAGAAGCCAAATGGCCATTTTTGCATTAGGGTTGGAGTATGAGCAATAAAATGCTGCTATAAGTCTAAGTGCTTTGGTGAAACTGCACCAAGAGTACTGTGGGCAATTATTGAAGATTGGATATGATGGCTTTGGAGATAGTGCAGCAAAATTACGCTAGGTTAATATCTAATGAGGATTGTTCTCTAAGCAGGGATTGGGTAGAATGAGCCTGAATTCTCTGGAATTTAGAAGAAGGCGAAATGGTCTGCATGAAACATACAAGCTTCTTCAAAGGCTTGAATGGGTAGATATTAATGCTCACCCTTGGCTGAAGAATGTAGATCTGGGGGTTATATTCTCAGAATAAATGGGTCAATCATTTAAGACTGAGAATAAAGGCACTTATCTACTCTATGGGTTATGATTCATTGAAATTTATCCAAGAAGGTGGTTAGATTTTTTAATTCTTTATAGAGTGATATATGGATTGGATTTCAAATGGAATTGAGATCTGGGATTGACTACAAAATTGAATTGCAGGGTGACCTTAAAGGGCTAGCTAGCCTACTTCTGTCCATCTTGTGTTTCTATGCGCTTAGCAACTGGAATTGCTATTTAAAATAAATAGTTTTTTACTTTATTTCATTGATATCCTGCTGTTTCATGAACCCTTTATCCTGTTATTATAGCTCCATGAAGAAATGAATTGTGAGACTCCAAAAACAGGAAAAACCAAAATACGTAGACATTTTAAATAGATATTTTTGGCTCCAGTCATCATTTTTCAGCTTCTCCCATTTTATTTGGGGTTTCCACAATGTTGGTTACACCCCAATCACCATCTCATCCTGTCAGTGACGCATCGTTCATTAAATCCACAGTGCTTAAGTTAGTCCGATCTTAGACCTTACGCTTTTTCCTGGCAGTCCCAACTCCATTGTTTGCCTCACCACCATCCTCCCTCTCTTTCGTAAAAACATTTCAATTTCTTCTCAGCTATTTTTCTTCAATGATGTCATAACCTTCACTGACTCCCTAATGTACCAGTTCTGAATTTGTCATCGATCTCAGTATTTGCATCTTATCAGCTGTTGAGGCATTGGCAATAATCTTGCAGAAATCGCTGAAGTCAAGGAAGATCCTGGAAGGCTAGAAAATGACTAATGTGACAGTCCTGTTTAAAGAATGGAGGGAGACAGAATATGGGAAATTATAGGCTGGTTAGCCTGACTTCAGTCACTGGTAAGATTATAGAGTCCATTATTAAGGATGAAATTGCAGAGTACTTGGAACTGTATGATAAAATAGACTGAGTCAGCATGGCTTCACCAAGGAGATTTATACCTGACAAAACTATTCAAATACTTTGAGGACGTGACAAGCAATGTAGACAAAGGAGAGCCAGTAGACATGACCTATTTAGATTTCCAGAAGGCCTTTGGCAAGTGCCGCACAGGAGGCTGCTATACTGTTAGCGTTCATTTTGACAGAGCTACAATATAAGATATACTGCTTAGGCTGTATAAGGCTCTGGTCAGACTGCATTTGAAATATTGTGAACAGTTTTGATTTCCAAATCTAAGGAAGGACGTGTTGGCCTTGCAGTAGGTCCAGAAGAGATTTATAAGAATAATCCCAGGGAATGAAAAAATTGTCATCTGAGGAGCAGATGACGACTCTGGTTCTGTATTCTATAGAGTTTAGAAGGATGACTCAGGGTGTCTCATTGGAACTTAGAGAATTCTGAGAGGCTTGGATTGAGTGGACATGGAGAAAATGTTTCCACTAGTAGGTAAAACAAGGGCATGTGGGCACAGCCTCAGAGTGAAGGGACAATCCTTTAGAACTGAGATAAGAGAGAATTTCTTCAGACAGTGGGTGGTGAATCAATGGTAGTCATTGCCACAGAGGTCGATGGAGATCAAGTCATTGAGTGTCTTTAAGAAGAGATAGATAGGTTCTGGATTTGTAAGGGCAGCAAGAGTTATCAGAAGAATAGGCTTGAAAAACATATCAGCCATGATCAAATGGCAGAATAGACTCAATGGGCCAAATGGACTACTATGCTCCTAATATCTTATAGTCTTAGTACCTAGTTGTTGACCCTCTCTCCTTTTTGGGCTTCAGTTTGGAGCATTTAACTTGCATATCCCAAAAATGCTCAAACCGATAATGTATTAATGTAGTGTTGAGTATTGGAAGCAATTCAGTAATTTGTGTTAAATAATAAAATCAGTAGCATCTTAAACCAAAAATGTTCTTTCTGTAACATCAAAAATTAACATGATCTCTATAAAGTGTAATCAGGCACATGAATCTATAAAGACTTCATATCTTTTATTCCTGGAGAGCTCACAGCACAGGAACAGATAAGTGCATAGATTTTAAGTGTAACCTTACTGTAAATCTATAGTAATGAGTAGAGTGGGTTCTTTTTTGATTATATGTTTTATTGAGCTCTGTCTCTTGATTAAACTTTTAAAATATAAACCATAAGTGTTGAGTTAGCCTGGAGCACTGTTTTTAGAGCAAAAATGATGCTATTTTCTGGGTCTTTAGATTGTGAACGAGCAAATATAGTCTTTAGTAGAGTGATATGCTCTTCCTGTCAGACATGGGAGGTTAGGCAGAGTTTCCATGTTACTGATGATTATGTCTGCAGGAAGTGTCTTTGGTTGCAAATCCTGCTTTGTTGCATAGGTCGGTTGGAATGGCAGTTAGAGGCAGTGAGGAATTTACAAGTGCCGGGGGTATGATGAATGGCAGTTATAGGAAGTGAGAAAAGCTGCACATACAGTCAGGTAGATGGGTTAACTCCAGGAAAGGTAGGAGGGGTAGGCAGGTAGTGCAGTGAATATCTGTGGCTATGTCCATTTCAAACAAGTACGTTGTTTTGGAAAACGTAGGGAGGTGATGGACTCTCAGGGGAATGTGGCATGAACAGTCAAGTTTCTGGTATCAACACTGGCTGTAATGTAATGAGGGGTACATTGGGTTCCAAGCAATCGATTGTGATAGGGGACTCTCTAGTCAGAGGCACAGACAGATGTTTCTATGGCCAACAGCAAAAAATCAGAATTGTGTGTTGCCTCCCTGGTGCCAGGATCAAGGATATCTCAGATAGAGTGTAGAATATTCTTAAAGGGGAGAGGGATCAGCAGGAGGTCGTTGTACACATTGGAACTAACAACATAGAAAGGGAAAAGGATGAGATTCTGAAGGGAGAATATAGAAAGTTAGGCAGGAATTTAAAAAGGAGGTCCACGAGGGTAGTAATATGTGGATTACTCCCGGTGCTACGAGCTAGTGAAGGTGGGAATAGGAGGATAGAGCAGATAAATGCGTGGCTGAGTGACTGGTGCAGGGGAGAAGGGTTCACATGTTTGGATAATTGGAATCTCTTCTGGGGTAGAAGTGACCTGTACAAGAAGGATGATTGCACCTGAATTGGAAGGGGGATTTGTTAGAGCTGCTTGGGAGGATTTTAACTATTAAGGTGGGGAAGTGGGACTCGGGCAGATGGTGAGGAAAGAGATCAATCTGAGACTGGTACATTTGGGAAAAGGAGCAAGTCAAACAATCAGGGCAGGCAGGAACAAAGCAGAGAACATTGTAGGACTGAAATTAAACTGCATTTACTTAAATGTAAGAGGTCTAACAGGGAAGGCAGATGCACTCAGGGCATGGGTAGGAGCATGGGACTGGGATATCATAGCAAATACTGAAATGTGGCTCAGGGATGGACAGGACTGGCGGCTTAATGTTCCAGGATACAAATGCTATAGGAAGGATAGAAAGAGTGGCAAGAGAGGAGGGGGAGGAGTGGTGTTTTTGGCCATACTTAGGGAGGATATTCCTGAGAATACATCCAGGGAAGTTATTTGGGTGAACTGAGAAATAAGAAAGGGATGATCACCTTATTGGCATTGTATTATAGACCTCATAATAGTCAGCAGGAGATTGAGAAACAGATTTGTAAGGAGATTTCAGTTATCTGTCGGAATAATAGAGTGGTTATGGTAGGGGATTTTAACTTTCAAAACATAGACTGGGACTGCCATAGTGTTAAGGGCTTAGATGGAGAAGAATTTAACTTTGTACAAGAAAATTTTCTAATTCAGTTTGTGGATGTGCCTACGTGAGGAGGTGCAAAACTTGACCTACTCTTGGGAGCTAAGGTGACTGAGGTGTCAGTGGGGGAACACTTCGGGGCCAGTGACCATAATTCTATTAGTTTTAAAATAGTGATGGAAAAGGATGGATCAAATCTAAAAGTTGAATTCTAAATTAGAGGAAGGCCAATTTTGATGGTTTTAGGCAAGAACTTTCAAAAGCTGATTGGGGGCAGATGTTTGCAGTTAAAGGGATGGCTGGCAAATGGGAAGCCTTCAATAATGAGATAACGAGAGTCCACAGGCAGTATATTCCTGTTAGGGTGAATAGCAAAGCTGGTAGTTGTCAGGAATCTGGATGACTTGAGAAATTCAGGTTCTGGACAAGAAATTGAAGGAAGCATATGTCAGTATTGACAGCAGAGATTGAGTGAATCCTTTGAGTATAAAGGCAGTAGGAGTTTACTGAAAAGGGAAATTGGGGGGGCAAAAAGGGGACATGAGATAGCTTTGGCAAGGCAGCCCGTGTGTGGAGTCGCATCGGGGAGATATAAACGAGTATCAGTGTTTACTGTGGAGAGGGACATAGAAAATATAGAATGTGGGGAAATAGGTGGTGACATCTTGAAAAATGTCTATGTTACAGAGGAGGATGTGCTGGATGTCTTGAAACAATCAAGACCTGATCAGGTGTACCTTAGAAACCTGTGGGAAGATAGGGAAATGATTGCTGGGCCTCTTGCTGAGATATTTGTATCATCGATTGTCACAGGTGAGGTGCCAGAAGACTGGAGGTTGGCTAACATGGTGCTACCATTGAAGAAAGGTAGTAAACAGAAGCCAGGGAACTATAGACCAGTGACCCTGACATCGGTGGTGGGCAAATTGTTGGAGGTATTTGAGGGACAGGATTTGCAGGTATTTGGAAAGGCATAGACTGATTAGGGATAGTCAACATGGCTTTGTGTGTGGGAAATCATGTCTCAAGAACTTGTTTGAGTTTTTTGAAGAAGTAACAAAGAGGAATGATGAGAGCACAGCGGTAGACGTGATCGATATTGACTTCAGTAAGGCATTCGACAAGGTTCCTCATGGGAGACTGGTTAGCAAGGTTTGCTGTTATGGAATACAGGGAGAACTAGCCATTTGGATATAGACCTGGCTTGAAGGTAGAAGACAAGAGAGTGGTGGTGGAGGGTTGCTTTTCAGACTGTAGGCCACAAGGATCGGGTGCTGGGTCCACAACTTTTCGTCATTTGTATAAATGATTTGGATGTGAACCTAGGAGATATAGTTAGTAAGTTTGCAGATGACACCAAAATTGGTAGTGTAGTGGATAGCAAAGAAGGTTATCTCAGAGTACAACAAGATCTTGATCAGATAGGCCAATGGGCGGAGGAATGAGAGATGGAGTTTAATGTAGATAAATGTGAAGTGCTGCATTTTGGAAAATTACGGCGTTTGGTATGCTTTCCTTTTGGTCAGAGCATTGACTAAAGGAGTTGGGAGGTCATGTTGTGGTTGTACAGGACATTGATTCGGCCACTTTTGAAATATTGCATGCAGTTCTGTTCTTCTGATGGGAAGGATGTTGTGAAACTTGAAAGGGTTCGGAAAAGATTTACAAGGCTGCTGCCAGGGTTGGAGGATTTGAGCTCTAGGGAGAGGTTGAATAGGCTGGAGCTCTTTCCCTGGGCATCGGAGGCTGAGGGATGACCTTATAGAGGATTATAAAATCAAAAGGGGCATGGATAGGATATATAGACAAGGTCTTTTCTCTTGGGGGTTGTGGGTATCCAAAACTAAGGGGACAGAGGTTTATGGTGAAAAGGGAAAGATATAAATGGCACCGAAGAGGCAACTTTTTCACACAGAGGCTGATGCAAGTGTGGAATGTGCTGCCAAAGGGTGTGGTGGAGGCTGGTACAATTACAGCATTTAGAAGGCATCTGGATGGGTATATGAATAGAAAGGGTTTGGAGGGATATGGGCCAAGTGCTAGTAATGGGACTAGATTAGGCTAGGATATCTGGTCAGCATGGACGAGTTGGACCAAAGAGTGTATTTCCGTGCTGTACATCTCTATGACTCCTATAACTGGCGTTCATTGTGAATGAAATTGTTGATTCTTAAATGTGAACACACCTGTACTTTGTTTATTGAAGAATTGAGCAAAAGACAGTATCTGAGCATTGAGAATAGAGAGAAATTTTGTCAGAATATTTGCAACACAATTTCAGTCTGTCATCTTCAATTGTGTTATTTCCAATAAGTATTATCGTATCTCATCAATGGGAGTGTCAAGCAACACGCCTTAACAAATTATTGGATCAACCAGAAGTCTAACTTGGGACTTGCTCAGACTGAAAGCTTTAAAATGTAAAACAAGCTTTAGTAAAGTCTCAGAAGAAGAGTCATGGAAACCTTGTGGCTCTCTGTCCCTTCTGGGATTATTATTTGGGATTTTATTGTGGGTAATTATAACCAGACCAGGACAGGAAGACATATTGTGTACATATCTAAGAATAAATCATCAGATTAGAGTAGACATTACATCCTCATAAAAGGATAACGCTGAAGATTCTAGTTGAATGCACATAGTATTTAAAACAAACAAATAAGTGGTTGTACAAAAGAAATAAATATAGACAATCTGATGGCCATTATAGAGATGTGCTGCTTAGATGGATCCAAATGTCAAAGGGTGCAAGACCATGTGGAATAACAGGAACTAGAAAAAGGTGGAAGTTAATTAATTATGGTAATGGCCTAACAGAAAGGGATGACCTAAGCTCAAAAAAAGCAGGATGTAAAAGTGATGTGGGTCGAGATGAGAAACAATAAAGGCAAGAAGTCACTTGTGGAAGTAGTGAACAGCAACCCTAACTATAACCACATGGTAGAATATGATAAAACAAAGAAATTATGACAGCTTATCAGAAAGGTATGGCAAAAATCAAACAGGATGTTCATCAATATCAAGACTAGAAAAATCAGTTGGATAAAGGTATCCTATATGGGAAGTTCATATATGTTTTTAGAATAGCTTCTTAGAACAACACATTTTGGAGTGACCAGATATCAGGTTGCCAGAGACTTGTTATTCTGTAATGTTTCAGGATAATAGTGAATGCCCCCCAAGATAACAGTGACCATAATATGACTGAATTTTGCATTCAATTTAATGGAAAGAAGAGTGGGTTCAATATCCAGATTGTAAGCTTTTAAGTAAGGACAATTGTAAGGGCAAGAAATCAGAGCTGGCTAAAGTAAATGGCAAATTAGGTTAAGAAATAAATCAATAGAGGTGGATTGCAGATATTTTGAGGGAAATTTCAGACCACAGTAAATATATATATTCCAAAGAAAGAGAAATTCCAAGGGGAAGATCCACCATGGTTACAAACATCACAAAAGAGCGAAACCGAAGACTCTGCGTAGAATACGTAAAGCAATTAAATTGGTAACTGATGATGCAAAAGAAATGAACATACACCATTTTTAGCCATTAGAGACCTTGCTGTAGAACGACGTGAATTGGACCTATATGTCAAAAGGTATATGATGTTTCAGACTTCGATAATGCAAAGTTGAGTGGCAAAATTGAAGATTGAACAAAATATTTTCAAAAATTAAAGAATGATTAAAAAGGTATAAGGAGGAAAAAAAAATCCAGAGAAGCTAATGAGAAAAATGAAAGTAGAGTGTCTAAATATATTCAAAAGGTAAGAGAGTTAACAAAATGAGTGGTATAAAAAGTGAGTCTGGAATTAATAATGAAAAACAAAGAGAAAACAGATAAATTCAACAGGTATCTTGTGTCGGAAGACAAGGAAAACCTAAAGAAGACAGCATATTTAGTGACTTTAATCTTCTCACTGATTGGGAACATCAGATTGGCACAGGTAGCCACGAGGAAGAATTCATAGAATGGATTCAGGACAGTTTTTTGGAACAATATGTATTTTAGATCAGTAATGTGTAATGATGCAGGATTAATAAATGATCTCATGGTAAAAAAATCCCTGAAGAAACAGTGAGCATGGTAGAATTTAGCATTCAGTTTGAGGAAGAAACTCCGGTCAGAAACAATTATGGTCAACTTAAATAAGGATAATAACAACATAAGTGTAGGGGCAAAATTGATTGTAACATTTGCAGAATGGAGTTCAGAAAAGACAAAGATAGACATTTAAGTAAATAGTTGGTATGGATAGAAAATTGGCTGACTGGCAGAAAGCAGAGTGCGCGTATCAAGGTGTATTTTTCAAGATGGCTGCTAACGACTAACAGATTTCTGCAAGGATTAGTGTTGGAGCACAACTATTTACATTAAATGTTAATGATCTTGATCAAGGACCTGAGGGCATCTTTGCTAATATTGCAGATACAACCTAGGAGAGGTAGTATTGAGGAGTTGAGGCTGCTGAAGGACTTGAACAGGCTATGAAAATGAGCAAAGAAATGGCAGATGGAATACAATGTGGGAAAGTGTGAGGTTATGCACTTTGGTAGGATATACATAGACTATTTCCCAACTGGGGAAAGGCTTCAGAAATCTGATGCACAAAGGGATTTAAGAGACCTAGTTCAGGATTCTCTTAAGACGAACATGCAGGTTCAGTTGGCAATTCACATGGCAAATGCAATGTTAGCATTCATTTTGAGAAAGCTGGAATGCAAGACCAGGGATGTATTGTTGAGGCTGTTTAAGGCTCTGGTCAGACCATATTTAGAATATCACGAGCAGTTTTGGGCCTTATATTCAAGGAAAAATGTTCTACTCTTGGCCAGGGTCCAGAGGACATTTACAAGAATGATCCCAGGCATAAAGGACTGGTAATATGAGGAGTGGTCAAGGACTCTGGTTTGGTACGCAATGCAGTTAGAAGGCTGAGGAGGCAATCTCATTGAAACTTGCAGAATACTGAGAGGCCTGAATAGAGGGGAAGACGATGTTCCGTCTGGCTGGAGAGACCTAGGACCTGAGGGCACAATTTCAGACCCTTTAGAACTGAGATCAGAGGAATTTCTTCAGCCAGAAGGTGGTGAATCTATGGAACTCAGTACGATTGAACGCTGTGCATGCCAACTCATTGAGTGTATTTAAGACAAAGGTAGATTCTTGATTATTAAGGTAAATCAAAGGTTATTCGGAGAAAGCAAGAGAATGGTAGATTTTGGAAAAATGCAGATGTAGCAGGGTTGTTGTAGTTGACTTCAACTTTTCTGATATTGACTGGAACCTCCTTCATGCAAATGGTTTGAGCGGAACCGTTTTGTCAGGTGTATTCAGGAGGGTTTCCTTACTCAGTATGTCGACAGGCTGTGGTGTAAAATTCCAAGCAGTGGAATGTGGTGAAACGGTTAAAAATTATGTCCCAATACATGTGTGAATCTAACCGGAATGGAGGTGTTGCTTAGTCCCGTGTGAATCTTCTTATCTGTATGTAACCAGAATGGAATGTGTTTTTTAGCCTTGCTCTGCTGTTCACATGAATGTTTATATCTGGAAGGGAGTATATCAGCTGGAAAAGTCTCCAGTTCGGTGAGTCTGCTCCGGGGTTACGTTTAACCGCCGAGCGTGGGTTGTTGGCAACCGCTCTACGAGAACTGACGGCTCCCAGTTTTTGTAACATGTAGAGTGAGTATAAGCCAGACCCGTTGTGCGACACTGCGGGGAATAAAATGCCCATATTCTAGCAGTCTCGCCTCTTGGTCGTTTGTTCTGTGTCAGACTACTCTCCTACGAACCTGACCTTGAGAATTTTTTAAAACATTTGGCGTAGTCGGCAGGATCAATCGCAATTGAGGAGAGATTTTGATACAGAACAATGTTTTGGAAAACGACTAAGAAACCAGAAGAACAAACTGTGGAGGTCCCGACCGTCCCGGGATGGCATGGATGTGGGCATGTACGTGGCAGTTTGTTTGAGAAAGGATCCCAGTCCTGCCGAAGAACCCCTTGCCTGGGGTACAGCGGAGGATGTGGGCATGTCCAAAAGGCTGAAGCGGAGTTAACAGAATTGAATGGGATTGAACTGAACTGAACTGAGTGGAACTGAACTGAATCAAATTGAACGGAACAAAATGGAACTGAGCTAAATTGAATTGAAATGGACGGAACTGAATTGAACACAATTGAATTGAACTGAACAGACCTGAACTGAGCTGAATTGAATTACACTGAATTGACTGAACTGAAATTAACTGAAACGAATTGAACTGAATTAAGCATAATGTAACACATGTATTGGGCCAAGCAGTGGAATGTGGTGTAAAATTATGTCCCAATACATGTGTGAATCATAATGTAACACATGTATTGGGCCAAGCAGTGGAATGTGGTGTAAAATTCCAAGCAGTGGAATGTGGTGAAACGGTTAAAAATTATGTCCCAATACATGTGTGAATCTAACCGGAATGGAGGTGTTGCTTAGTCCCGTGTGAATCTTCTTATCTGTATGTAACCAGAATGGAATGTGTTTTTTAGCCTTGCTCTGCTGTTCACATGAATGTTTATATCTGGAAGGGAGTATATCAGCTGGAAAAGTCTCCAGTTCGGTGAGTCTGCTCCGGGGTTACGTTTAACCGCCGAGCGTGGGTTGTTGGCAACCGCTCTACGAGAACTGACGGCTCCCAGTTTTTGTAACATGTAGAGTGAGTATAAGCCAGACCCGTTGTGCGACGCTGCGGGGAATAAAATGCCCATATTCTAGCAGTCTCGCCTCTTGGTCGTTTGTTCTGTGTCAGACTACTCTCCTACGAACCTGACCTTGAGAATTTTTTAAAACACAGGCTGACAAGGAGAGAGGCCATTTTGGATTTGGTGCTCGGCATTGAGCCAGGACAGGTGTCCGATCTCATGGTGGGAGAACACTTTGGTGACAGTGACCACAACTGCCTCACATTTACCATAGTGTTAGAGAGGGAAAGGAGCATTTACCAAGGGAAGATATTTAAATGGGGAAAAGGAAATTACGACGCTATCAGACAGGAATTGCGAAGTACAGATTGGGAGCAATTGTTCCACAGAAAGGGCACAACAGACATGTGGAGACTGTTTAAGGAGCGATTTTGCAAGTGATGCACAAATTTGTTCCTCTAAGACAGGCAAGAAGGGGTAAGATTAAGGAGCCTTGGATGACAAGAACAGAGGAGCTTCTCAAAAGAAAGAAGGCAGCTTACATAAGGTGGAGGAAGCAAGGATCTAGCACAGCTTTAGAGGATTACAGGCTTACTAGAAAGGAGCTCAGGAATGGACTGAGGAGAGCCAGGAGGAGGCACATAAAAGGCTTGGCAGGAAGAATAAGGGAGAACCCTCACCTTTTCTCATACGTGAGGAATAAGAAGATGATCAGGGAGAAGGTAGGGCCGATCAGGAACATCGTAGGGAACTTGTGCATGGGGTCTGAGCAGATAGGAGAAGCTCTAATTGAGTTTTTTGCTTCAGTTTTCACAACGGAAAGGGACCTTGTTATGAATGAGAGCTTTGAGGAGCTGGGGTACAGTCTTGACCAGATCAAGATTGATGAAGTTGATGTGCTGGAGATTTTGGCAAACATTTGGCAAGCCAGACCAGATTTATCCTAGGTTGCTCCGGGAAGCGAGAAAAAGGTTGCTAAGCCTCTGGCGAAGATCTTGGCTTCCTCACTCTCCACAGGAGTCGTACCAGAGGATTGGAGGGGGGGGCGAATGTGTTCCTATTTTCAAGAATGGGAATAGGGAAATCCCTGGTAATTGCACACCAGTCAGTCTTACATCTGTGGTCAGCAAGATTTTGAAAAGAATTCTGCGGGATAGGATTTATGACTATTTGGAAAAGCATAGCATAATTAAAGGCAGTCAGCATGACTTTGTGAGGGGCAGGTCATGCCTCACAAATCTTATTGAGTTCTTTGAGGAGGTGACGAGACAGGTCGACAAAGGTGGATGTGGTATATATGGACTTCAGCAAGGCATTTGATAAGGTTCCCCATGGTAGGTTCATTCATAATGTCAGGAGGTATAGGATACAGGGAGATTTGGCATCTGGATTCAGAATTGGTTGGCTAACCAAAGGCAGAGAGAGGTTGTAGTGGAAAGTATTCTGCCTGGAGGTCAGTCTTGAGTGATGTCCCGCAGGAAACTGTTCTTGGGCCTCTGCTCTTTGTAGTTTTTATAAATGCCTTGGATAAGGAGATTGAGGGGTGGGTTAATAAATTTGCAGATGACACAAATGTTGAAGGTGCCGTTGATAGTGTCGAAGGCTATTGCAGGCTGCAGCACGACATAGACAGGATGTAGAGCTGGGCTGAGAAATGGCAGATGGAGTTCAACCTGGATAAATGTGAAGTGATGCATTTTGGTAGGTCGAACTTAAATGCTGAATATAGGATTAAAGAAAGGATTCTTGGCAGTGTGGAGGAACAGAGGGATCTTGGTGTTCAAGTGCACAGAACCCTCAAAGTTGTCACCTAAATTGATTGGGTTGTTAAGAAAGCATATGGTGTTTTGGCTTTTGTTAACAGGGGGCTGAGGTTTAAGAGCCATGAGGTTTTGCTGCAACTGTACAAGACCCTGGTGAGACCACACATGGAATATTGTGTCCAGTTCTGGTCGCTCTATTATAGGAGGCTTTGGAGAGGATGCAAAGAAGGTTTACCAGGCTGTTGCCCGGACTGGAGGGTTGTCTTACAAAGAGAGGTTGACTAAGCGCGGACTTTCCTCTTTGGAGAGGAGGAAGAGAGGTGATCTGATCGAGGTATACAAGGTAATGAGAGGCATGGATAGAGTCAACAGCCAAAGACTTTTCCCCAGGATAGGATTGACAGTCATGAGATGTCATAGTTTTAAGGTGTTAGGAGGAAGGTATAGAGGAGACATCAGAGGTAGGTTCTTTATGCAGAGAGTTGTGAATGCGTGGAATGCGTTGCCAGCAGTGGTGGTGGAAGCAGAATCATTAGGGACATTTGAGCGACTGCCGGACATGCACATGAACAGCAGTGAATTGAGGGGTGCATAAGTTAGGTTATTTTATTTTAGATTAGGAATAATACTCGGCACAACATCGTGGGTCGAAGAGCCTGTTCTATGCTGTACTTTTCTATGTTCTAATGGATTTGAGAAATATAACAGCCACAATCGAATTGTGGAACAGACTTGATAGACCTATATCTTATGGTCTTATGGTTGTGGCTCCACAAGAGTCCAGCAAAATCTCAGAAATAACTGTAAATCAGCAAATGGAAGGGAAGGTGGAACTTAAGAAAATCTCAATGACCAGGTAAGTTGTACTCAGTAAATTGTTAGAGCAGCAGGTTACAAATCCACAAGATCTGATGGCCTTCATTCACATGGATGTAACATAAAGAAAACTGCAGATGCAGGAAATCTGGAATAAAATCAAATTCCTGGAGAAACTCGACAGGTCTGGCAGCATCTGTTGAGATGGAAACAATTTGCATTTAATTTGATTTATTATTGTCACGTATCAAGGTAGAGTGAAAAATTTTGTTTTGAATGCAGTACAGACAGATTATATCTCACATAGGGCAAGAGAACAGAGCAAAGAATATAATTTTATGGCTGCAGAGAAGGTGTTCAAAGAGCGAGATCAACATTAAATTTAAAATTTGGGAGGCCCATTCAGAAGTCTAATAACAGGAGGAAAGAAACTGTTCTTAAATCTGTTTGTGCAATTTACAAACGAGAATGGAAGAGAGTATAACTGGAGTGGGAGGGAGTTTTGATTATGTTGGTCACTTTCCCAAGGCAGCAGGAAGAATCGATGGAGTCAATGGATGGAAGGCTGGTTTGTGTGATGGACTGGACTATGTTCAATTTTGAGTCCAGTGATCTGTCTTCAAAACAGTTCTGAAAAAGGATCATTGTTCTCGATGTAAATTCTGTTTTCCCCCTCCACAAATGATGCTCGATCAGTCAAAAAGTGTGGTACTGGAAAAGCACAGCCTCTCGGGTAGCATTTGAGGAGCAGAGAGTTGACATTTCAAGCATAAGCTCCTCCTCTTCACTCACTGGAACACCACCAATGACCACAGCCACCGGTGAAGACATAGTAACGTTCCACGTGATGTTCACTTCTGTCCCCGCTCTCCTGCTCCTCAGATACTGCCTGATTAGAAAAGCACAGCCTATCAGGCAGTATCTGAGGAGCAGGAGAGCGGGGACAGAAGTAACGTTCCATGTGATGTTCACTATGTCTTCATAGATGGCTGTGGTCATCAGCGGTGTTCCAGTGCGTGAAGAAGAAGAGCTTATGCTTGGAATGTCAACTCTCTGCTCCTCAAATGCTGCCTGAGAGGCTGTGCTTTCCCAGCACCACACATTTTGACTCAAATCTCCTAACATCTGCAGTCCTCACTTTCTCCTAGATAATGCTAGATGCTGAGATAGTTGATGTGTTGTTCTAAATTTACAAAACTCTCTACATTTGGCAAAACCAGAAAGTGTAATTCTCATTCAAAAAGAGAGAGAAATGGAAAACAGGAAACGACCGGCTAATTAGCTTACCAACTGTCAGATGAAACCTATTAAAGTTTGAGGTAATCATGCTGAGTTAACACGTTTTGGTCAAAAATATATTTTGCTTAACCAATTTATTAATCTTTATGAGGAAGCAAAATTAGTAAATATTTCTAGTTTTTAAAATAGCATGATCTTTTGTTCCTAGTTGTCTCTAGTGTTTTGTTTCTCTTTTCCCTAAAAATACTTTTGTTAGATACAAGCACAGTACGAATGTAAAACAACAAAACAGGGTAAAGATTTGGAATGTTAGTGAGTGGATGGCCATTTGGGTGAGATGTTGCTGTCAGATGCCAAGGTGCTCCCAAGTGAACATAACCATAGCAAGTATTTGCAACTCAAGCAACTTTGGGGCTGAGTTGAAGAGCTGGAGTTAGATATTGTGCCATATCAAAATGGAGTTAGTTAACTGGACACGATGCTATAAAAGGTTCTCTGACCCCTCGGATTAGGTAATTCAAACTTGGTTTATGTTCAGGGACAGGAGGATGTGACTGCAGTTAAGGCAGTTATAGGGACCCACGTTGAGTGTGTTTTTTTTCTTTCGATTATTCACTATTCTTAACTTCCTTTGTCAACATAGTTGGTCTGTTCCTTTCCACGAATTCTATTTCCTCACTGGGATATACTTTTAGAATAAATTTTGAAGTATAGTATATATTTAATTGTGTACTGTTGTCTTCTCTGCTAAACTCCATTCACTGTCTGTTCCAGTCAATTCTACCCATATTCCTTTGTTATTTATCCTTTTTAAGTTTAACATAATTGTTTACAACCAGAGTTCCTTCCCCTCAACTGAATGTTAAGTTGTGCCATGTTGTGTTCACTGCTTCCTCGGGAATATTTTACCCTGAGATCATTTATTAAACCTGGGTCATTACACATCACCAGATCCCTATTTGGATCCACAACATTTTGATCCAAGGCACTGTCCTGAATACATTCTGTGAATTCTTCCTCATGGCCACCTCCGTTAATTTGGTGTTCCCAGTCAATGCACAGATTAAAGTTACCAAGATTAATATACAGTTAGTTTTACATGTTGTCATCATCTCATGATTTATTCTTTGTCATACACTCTATGTACTGTTAGGGGGTCTAGAGACGACTCCCAACAGTGCATCTTTTCTAAATGCTGTGCATATTTTAAGTAAAAAGCTGTTGATTTGCCATTTACAATTTTTTTGCCACCTTTGACCGTAATTGTTGCTGTTTTTCTGTTGATATATCCTGTCCCTACCATTCCCATTCTTGATATCATTACTTAAATAGCTGCCCTGCAAAGCCGCCATGTCCTTTTATTTTTTAGAACATAGAACAATACAGCGCAGAACAGACCCTTCGCCCCTCGATGTTGCACTCGCCCATCATCATCCATGTGCTTATCCAAGGATTGTTTAAATCTCCCTAATGTGGATGAGTTAACGACATTGGCAGGCAGGGCATTCCACACCCTTACCACTGTGAGTAAAGAACCTGCCTCTATCATCTGTCAAAAATCTATCACCCTTCAATTTGTAGATATGCCCCCTCGTACAAGCTGATGTCATTATCCTAGGAAAAAGACTTTCACTGTCTACCCTATCTAATCCTCTGATCATCTCGTATGTCTCTATCAAATCCCCTCTTGGCCGCCTTCTTTCCAAGGAGAACAGACCCAAGTCTCTCAGCCTTTCCTCCAGACCTTCCCTCCAGACCAGGCAACATTCTGGTATATTGCCTCTGCACCTTTTCCAATGCTTCCAGAACTGTACATAATATTCGAAGTACAGCCACACTGGCGTTTTGTTTAGTTGCAGCATGACATTATGGCTCTGGAACTCGATCCCCCTACTAATAAAACCTAACACACCGTTTGCCTTCTTAACAGCAATATTAACCTAGGTGGCAACTTTCAGGGATCTATGTAAATGGACTTTGCACGTCCACACTACCAAGAATCTTTCCATTGACCCAGTTTTCTGCCTCCTTGTTATTCTTCCCAAAGTGAATCACCTCACATTTAGCTGCATTGAACTCCATTTGCCACCCCTCAGCCCAATTCTGCAGTTTATCCAAATCCCCCTGCAACTTGCAACATTTTTCCACACTGTCCACGACTCCACCGACTTTAGTGTCATCTGCAAACTTAGTAACCCATCCACCTATGCCTGCATCCAAGTCATTTATAAAAATGACAAACAGCAGTGATCCTTGTGGCACTCCCTAGTAACCAGACTCCAAGCTGAATATTTTCCATCAACCACCACTTGCTGCCTTATTACAGAAAGCCAGTTTCTAATCCAAACTGCTAAATCACCCTCAATTCCATGCCTTTGCATTTTCTCAAACAGCCTACCATGTGGAACCTTATCAAAGGCTTTACTGAAGTCCATGTATACACGTCAACTGCCCTACCCTCATCCACATACTTGGTCACCTTCTCAAAAAAAGGTTTGTGGGACATGACCTGCCCTTGACGAAACCATGTTGACTATCTGCAATCAAATTGTTGCTTGCTAGATGATTATGAATCTTATCTCTTATAATCTTTTCCAAAACTTTTCCTACAATGGATGTAAGGCTCACTGATCTATAATTACCTGGATCATCTCTACTGCCCTTCTTGAATACGGGCACAACATTTGCAATCCTCCAGTCCTCTGGTACTAAACCTGTAGACAATGATGACTCAAAGATCAAGGCTAAAAGTTCCAACACCACCTCCCTAGCGTCCCAGAGAATCCTCGGATAAAGTCCAGTGGACTTGTCTACTTTCACTCCTTCTAGAATTGATAACACCTCTTTTTTACTTACCTCGATCCTTTCTTGTCTAATATCTCATATCTCGTTCTTCTCCTCGACAATATTCTCCTCTTCCTGAGTAAAACCCATTGAGAGATATTACTTTAGCACCTCTCCAATCTCCACAGGGTCCACACATAACTTCCCACTTTTGTCTTTGACTGGCCCTATTCCTACCCTAGTCATCCTTTTATTCCTCACATACCTATAGAAGGCTTTAGGGTTCTCCTTTATTCTACCTGCTAAAGACTGCTCATGTCTTCTCTTTGCTCTTCTTAACTCTCTCTCTTTAAATACTTCCTAGTTAATCTGTAACTCTCCATCGCCTCATCTGAACGATTTCGTCTCATTGTCACATAAGCCTCTTCCTTCCACTTAACAAGAGATGCAATTTTTGTAGTAAGCCACGGTTCCCTCATTTTATCACTTCCTGCCTGCCTGACAGGGATATACCTATCAAGGACATGCAATATCTGTTCCTTAAACCAGCTCCACATTTCAATTGTCCCCATCCTCTGCAATTTGCAACCCCATTCTATACATTTTTAAACCTCTTCAGAAACAGCCCCATCCTCTAATTAGTTTACAGCTGTCTTTATATCCTTAGTTACTAGATTAGCAAGGACATCATCCCAGCACAGTTCAAGTGAAGCCCTTCAAACTGGAACAAATACATTTTACCTCAGTACTGCTGCCAGTGCCCCATGAACTGAAACTCATCCCTGCCACATTAATCTCTGAGCCATGCATTTAACTCTTTGATTTTATTTACCCTATGCCATAGGCAGTGGTTGTGGTCCACGAGTACCAACAACATGTAGAAAGGGAAATGTTAATCCTGCAGAGAGAATTTAGGAGGCTAGGTAGAAAACAAGACTTCATATTTAGTCATCTATGGAATACTGTTGGTACCATGAGTGGGTGGCTATAGAAGTAAGAAGATAGACTCAGTTACAGAATTCAGTTTTCCTGAAGAAGGGCTTATGCCCGAAACATCGATTCTCCTGCTCCTTGGATGCTGCCTGACCTGCTGCACTTTTCCAGCAACACATTTTTCAGCTCTGATCTCCAGCATCTGCAGTCCTCACTTTCTCTCAGTTACAGAATTGTTCAAGCAAAGGAGGAGATAATTTGTTTCATCATATCTACAGTTTACCTGGTGTCACACTCCCATCTTCTACCCCTAGTTCCTTTTCAGATTACAATTAGGATGAATGTCTAGCTGAAGAGCTATGGCAAGAGGGAAGAAGGGAGGGCTTTCGATTTCTGGGACACTGAAATCAGTACTATTATGACATGATGGTGAACCTTTCTGTTAATTAAACCAAACACCCAGAAAAGCTCACGACACTTCATAATCTGTTAAAATATGAGTGACAAGAACACCCAGATTCCACTATTTAAAAAAAAATCAATGTATTATTTAACTCTAAAAGTGAACATCAAACAACAACTATTCACAAGTCTTAAGACCCCCCCCCCCTTTCTCTTACCTGCTTATTATCTGCCTCCAACTCTATAACAATATACTTTTCCAATAGAACACTTACTAAAGTTCCATCAGCTTAGTTTCAAAATCATACAGCGGCTGTCGTCGTCGGTATCTTTCTCCTTCTGTCTGAAGATCTCCCTGGGTCATCTTCATCTTCCCTGAGGGACTCCTGTAGTGATGTCTTGGAGCTGAGATGATTGACCTCCACCAACCACAACCATCTTCTCATATCTTAGGTTTGACTCCAATTTTCTTAGAACTCCTTGATGCCATACTTGGTTAGTTGCACCTTGACACTAAGGGCAGTCAGTTCACTGCACTTCTGGAGTTCAGTTCTTTTTACCATGCTTGGACCAAAGTTGTAATGAGGTCAGGAGCTAAGTAGCATTGGTAACCCAAACTGAGTGTCAGTGAGCAGATTATTCCATTGCAAATGTTGCTTCATTGTGCTGTCAATGACTCATTCCATCACTTTGCTGATTGAGAGTAAATTGGTAGGCTGGCAATTGGTCAGGTTGGATTTGTCCTGCTTTCTGTGCACATATTTCTGGATATTCCTTCACATTGTTGTGCAGATGCCAGTGTTGTAACTGTTCCAGCCCGATCATCTTCAGTTGCTTCATCAATGGCATTCCCTTTGTTAACTGTATTAACATGTCAGCAGTTGGGGTGTTTTGTGTGAACCTGCAAATTTTAGGCAGAGGTAAACCATTGGCTTTTCAAACCTGCTACACTACTCAATAAGATCATGGCTGATCCAGTTTTTCACTAAATCTACATTTCCTTCCCTCAATAGCCTTTGATTTCCTTGCCCAATGCAAGAGTATCTTTACCTATGAATCATGTCCACCTCTCTGCCATCTTCAATTCCCTTAGTCACTTCATTAAAAAATTCAGTCAAGTTAGTGAGACATGATTTCCCATACACAAAGCCATGTTGACTTTCCCTAATCAGTCCTTGCCTTTCCAAATTTATGTAAACCCTGTCCCTCAGAATCCCCTCCAACAACTTGTATTCAACTGATGTCAGAATCATAAAATCCCTTCAGTGTGGGAACAAGCCATTTGGCCTAACAAGCCCACACCAACCCTCCAAAGAATAACCCACCCAGACCCATTCCCCTACCCTATTATCCTACATTTCCCCTGACTAATGAACCCAACCTACACATCCATGAACATTATGGGCAGTTTAGCATGATCAATTCACCTGACCTGCACATCTTTGAATTTGTGGGAGGAAACTGAAGCACCTGGAGGAAACCCACGCAGACAGGGAGAGAATGTGCAAACTACACACAGACAGTCACCTGAGGTGGGAATAGAACCCGGGACCCAGGTCTCTGGTGCAGTGAGGTAGCAGTGCGAACCACTGAGCCACCATGCCGCCCACCATGTCAGGCTCACCAGTCGATGGTTCCCTGGCTTCTCCCTACTACTTTTCTTAAATAATGGCACAATGTTAGCCAACCTTGTCTGCTGGTACCTCACCCCTGACTATCAATGACACAAATATCTCAGCAAGGGGCCCAACACTTTCCTGGCTGCTTCATAAGCTCCCCTGTATCCATAGCGCAAGTTCATTGTTTTTGGAGCTAAAGAGATCAAAAAATATGGAGATAAAGCCAGAAAAGAATACAGAGTTGCACGATCAAGTTGAATAGCAGAGGAGGCTCCAAGATATGAATGGTCTACTCCTTCTATTATTGATGTTTCTAAAGAATTGCAATAAATTGGTGAAAAGCAATTTCCCTTTCAAAAAACCATGCTAACTGTTCCCCGTTACCATGTTTATCCAAGTGCCCAGTTATATCCTCTTCAATGAATACTTTTAACTCCTTCCCCAAATCAGATGTCATGCTGAAAGCAACAAATGCTGGAGATCACAGCAGGTCAGAAGCAACCATGGAGAGAGAGCAAGCTAACGTTTTGAGTGTAGATGACTCTTCATCAGATCTGAAGTGAAGTGTGGAGGGGGCAGCATTTATGCTATAGTTTGGGTGGGCTGATGGTGGAGATAATGAGTGTATGATGCTGGTGCTGAAAAGATGTTGATAGTTCAGGTTAAGTAATTGGAATGGGTGAATGCCAGAACAATGGTGTGTCTCCTGCCAGACTTGAAAGGACAGGTAGTGGG
Organism: Chiloscyllium plagiosum; assembly: GCF_037043375.1. Lineage (NCBI taxonomy): Eukaryota > Metazoa > Chordata > Chondrichthyes > Orectolobiformes > Hemiscylliidae > Chiloscyllium > Chiloscyllium plagiosum. The sequence goes on along the minus strand of NW_028270148.1, from coordinate 102,628,053 downwards.
ATGAGAGGAGAGAGGACATGAAACAAACTAAAAGAAAGGGAAGAAATGGTTCACAATTTAAAGATGTTGAACTCAAGTCCAGAAGGCTGTGAAGTACCTCGTCTGAAGATGAGATGTTGTTCCTCCAGTTTGCGCTGTGATTCATTGGAACACTGCAGCATCCTAAGGACAGACATACAGGCAGGTGTGCAGGACACTGTATTAAAATGACTGGCTATGGGAAGGTTGGGGGTCATGCTTGCGAACAGACTGGACATATTCCGCAAAGCAGTCACCCAGTCCGCGTCTGGTTTCTCCAGTGGAGAGTAGGCCAGATTAGGTGCAGCGAATACAATACACAGGATTGGGGGATGTACAGGTGAAATGCTGCTTCACCTGGAAAGACTGTGTCGGCCCTTGGATGGTGAGCAGGGAGGAGGAGAAGGGGCAGGTGTTGCGCCTTCTACAGTTACATGAGGAGGTGCAAATGGAAAAGTGGTTGGTGTTGGTGGTTGTGGAATGAGAGTGTCCCAGAGAGAATGATCCCTGCAAAATGCAGACCAGGGCAGTGAGGGGAGGATGTGTTTGGTGGTGGCATTCTACTGGAGTTGTTTGAAATGGCGGAGAATGATCTGCTGAATGCAGAGATTGGTGGGATGAAAATTGAGGACAAGGGAAACCTGATCTCTCTGTTGTGAGTGATGGGAAGGGGCAAGGGCGGAAGCGTGAGTGATAGGTCGGATGTGGTTGAGCACCCTGTCAACCACAGTGGGTGGGAAACCATAGTCATGGAAGAAGCAAGCCATGTCAGCAGCATTGTTTTGGAAGTTTGGTATCATCCGAACAGATGCAACGTAGGCGAAGGAACTGGGAGAATGGACTGGAGTTCTTGCAGGATGTGGGGTGTGACGAACTGTAGTGAAGGTAGCCATGAGAGTCCTTGGCTTTGTAGTGGGATGCAGTGGACAGTTTATTTCCCGAAAAGGAGACCGAGAGGTCAAGAAAAGAAAGTGTCAGAAATAAGGGGTGGAAATTGGAAGTCAAATGTATGAAGTTTTCAAGGTTGTGGCAGGAGCATGAAGTGGCTCTGAAGCAGATGTCAATGTACCAAAATGGAAGTTGTGGGAGCGGACCAGCATAAGACTGGAACAAGGATTGTTCCACATACCCCATAAAGAGGCAGACATAACCGGGACTTGTGCAGGTGCCCGTAGCCACGGGTTTGGCTTGGCAAAAGTGAGATGAATTAAAGGAGAAATTGTTCAGTGAGAGAACAAGTTCAGCCAGGCAGAGGAGAGTGGTGGTGGATGAGGATTGTTCAGACCTCTGGTCAACCAAGATGCCAAGAGTTCTTAGTCCATCCTGGTGGGGAATTAAGAATAGGGGGATTGGACATTCATGGTGACAGAAGGTAGTTAGGGGCAGGAAACTAGAAATTGTCAATATGGTAGAGGGCATCAGAGGAGTTGTGGATGTAGGGCCTGGACAAGTGGAGAAAGGATGGAGTTAAGGCAGGAAGAAGTGAGCTCAGTGGGGCAGGAAACCTGCCTATACAGGCCGGTCCCAGGTTGCAAATTGGTTCTATCTTGAGTCTATTCTCAAGTCAACACAATGCAGGACAATATAAAATTAGAAAGAAGAAATACTCATTTGTTGGATGTTTAACCATTGTATGGGGTAGCATTTCTAAGTGCAAGTGTTCATAAGTCAGATATTTGTAAATTGTGGACTCCCTTGACTTTTCTATTTTCTGTCTTCCTCCCCTGAATAGAGGGGTTATATTTGCTACATTCCCATCTAATAGAACCTTGGCCAAACCCAACAAATTTTGGAAAATGAACTCCAATGCATTTATTACTTCAGTAGTATTCTCTTTTAATAGCCTTACATAAAGCTCATCAGGACCATGAGACTTAGTAACTACAACTCCATCAACTTGCTGAGTGCTACTTTCTTGTGATTATAATTTCATCAAATTCCTCTCTTCCTTTAGCCCCCTGATTTGCAAATATTACTGGATGTGTTTTTGTATCCTCTGTAGTGTAGATAGAAGCAGAATGTTTACTTATTGCATTTGCCAATTCTTGGGAACGCTGCGCACAAGTGTGCGATTGAGGCAAATTCAGTTGAAGCTTTGAAAAAAGAATTGGAGCATTATTTGATTGGGGGGAGAAGATTTCAAGGAACAGGGAAAGGGCAGGGGCATTGCACTTGATGAATTGCTTCTTCAGAGATCCAGCACAGACAATGGGCTCAATGGCCTCCTCCTGTGCTTTATAATCCAATACAATGGAAAAGTCTGTTTTTAGTATGAAATGAGAATTGTACAGAATTTGCTTCACTTTCTCACATCCTAAACAAATTCTTGTTAGCAGAAATTTTAATATTTAAGTCTCTTATGAGCATCAGGCTAAAGCTTGCTACGTATCCTATTATTAAAAAGTACTCAGGCCCACTTGCTGCTCTCTCTCACAAGAGAGGCACATATTGGTGTTGTTTCTTGTTTAATTGAGATAGTGATTGTTCAATTTTAGGGACAATTTTATTCCTATAATCTTCGTAGTTATAGGAGTTCCTAATATCTTCATAGTTTTCTTGTGAAGAAATGTAAAGACTTTTCAATAGCACAATTCAAAAGAAAACCACTTTTAGAAATTTGATGGAAATCATATTGTTATTTGTGGTTTAACTAAGTGGGTTTGAAATTTAAAAGTGTTGATGTGTTGAAAAAAGATCTCCCAGGTAAATGAATAGTGACCACATCAGTAAAGTTTCACCTCAGAAATGTGATAAGTCATAATTTAAGTGACAAAATGTGATTAGATTTTCAAAAGGCCAGTAGTCATGAAGTAAAAGTAGTTTTATGTAGCAAGGTTTGGTTAAATTCATTTCTGTGTATACATTGCCTGAATAAATGTAATTGCAACCAAAATTTCTTATGAGTAGACAGTCATAATTGCCTAATTGACTTAAGGATGTTGTTTCACGTCTTCCATGGAACTGCAACATCTGGCATCATTATGGTAAACTTTTGATCAGAACATATACTAAAGTGAAAATCAATTTGTGCATCAGCATGCTACAGTCCTCTGACTCTGTCTCTCCAAATCGCAGCAAATGGTTTTAAAAAAAAATGAGCTACAAAGACTGCTGAGATGATTTAGCTTATCAAAAAATGTTTAGTCGTGGTAAGCTCTCATTTTTCTTGTGTGTCTCCAACCTCATGCTGAACCCTGTACTCTTACGGTGGAAATTTGTTAGCTTTGTTAGATTGGATTTTTAGCAGCAACAGGGGTTGCAAGCTGTGACAGAGCTGTGCTATTGGATTTGTACAATTCATTTGGCTCCACGAACTGTAATTGCACTTATGTCTTACAAGGCTGTTTTAGCCTGAGGCAGGACTGGAGCAGGAAAACAAATTGGCAGGGTTACAGTAAGAGTGGAGTTGAATGAAAGGCGCACATTATCAGTCTACAGGCAATGCTATTCTTCCAGGAAGTTTCTTAGTTAATTTACAAATAAACCTCAGTTTTTGAGGAAGAGCATACTATAGCACAAACAAAGGGGGTGGTCAAGCTTCAGAGTCTGTGAGTAAAAGGACCACCATGCCTATTTGACAGCAGGAATTTTTCAATCAAATTGACGAATCCATTCTTGAGCCAGCTGGCTCCATAATGCAATTAACATGAGGGAGGTCAGGCTGTTGGGCGCAGTGCCTTGACCAGTGTCATCAGTGGTGTGCTCGCCACCCGGCTCACAGCCTGCAAAACAACTACAGCCACAATTCAGATGAGTAAGTGGGTTGTATGGCATACATCTAATTAAACAAGGACTTGATTTTTTTTTAGGACAACAGAATCAAGTTTGTTCTTGGTCTTGGCTGATAGTATCATACGTTATTATTCACATAGAAAATCAGAATTTGTTTTTGAGACTGGTCAGCACAGGATGAATGAATAATGAGGTTAAAAGGTAATTGAAGCCCTCTGTCTATCTCCTTTATTAAGAGAAAGAAATTGGGTGACTGACAAGCTGATCTCGATAAAGCAGCAATTCCGATGCTGCATGAGTATAAAAATCAGACTAGAAGGAGGAAAAAAAATGAGCAAAGTTCTTATGCTCAACAATTATTTGTACTTATTTGCTAGAAATGTCTTAAGTGTGACCAGGCTAGTATGGTGATATAATAGTTATAATCACCCTCCACTTGAACAGCACATGGATAACCATGCATTGTGAAAAGCCAGTAGATGCTCTGAGACTGCTTCTTGTGGATTTATACCCTCGCATCTATCACCATAATCTGTAATACAGCAATTAAATAATGGAAGGGAAAGAAACAAAATGGTTGAATAATACATTGAGTATCATGATTAAGTCAGCATCCACACTTCGAGTCATGGTGTTATCGAGCATAGAATCGGACCCTTCAATCCAATTTGTCCATGCTGACCAGATATTCTAAACTGGTCCAGTCTCATTTGCCAGCATTTGACCCATATTCCTCTAAACCCTTCCTATTTATGTACCCATTCAGATGCGTTTTAAGTGTTGAAATTGTACCACCACCACCTCTGGCAGCTCGTTCAAGACACGCACCAAGTTGCCCCTCAGGTCCTGTTTAAATCTTTCCTCTGTCACCTTATACCTATGCCCTCTTGTTTTAGACTTCCCTACGCTGGGAAAAAGATCTTAGCTATTCACCCTGTTCATGCCTCTCTTGATTTTATAAACCTCTGTAAGGTCACCCCTCAGCCTCTGATGCTCCAGGGAAAAAAAAGCACCAGCTTATTCAGCCTCTCCCTGTAGCTCCAACCTTCCAATTTCAGCAAAATCCTAGGAAATCTTTTCTAAATTTGTGTAATATAGTTATTATTTTGTTGCTACTGGAAATAAGCTTGCTGCCTGCGCCAGAATTTGACTGTTTCCCTAAAAGGTCAACGCGGGCCTTTTTGAGGGTTTGCATACAAGATAAAATGTTCCTGTCAGTCAAAAAAAGAATCCAGGCATCACTGGGTTGTTGTGTGAAATTGCTAATTAAATAAAGTCCAAATATTTTTGAGTTTATGCGAAAAATAAACTTGGGATTGTTGACCATATCACTTACAGAAAATCTAATTTTCTTTACCAACTGACAGCCAAATAACACTTTCAGACTACAATCACAAATGGGGTTCATTCAGAAATTAATCTAGCGGCAGCAAACTGCAAATGAAAGTACATGAATAAATTTCATTGTAATGTTTAGAATCTATTACAAAACAGTAAACAGAATTAATGTTATGTTTTTGATGTGGACTTGTGTGTGATGCAAATTTTTTTCATCAGGCCAAACTGAGCTTTCCAACAATCTCCACCCTTATGGCAAGACTAATAACTGTTGAACTTTGGACAGGCTCCACTCTATTACTTCTTTCACCAATGGGCTGACTCAATACCAGCATCAGATATCTCAGCTGAAATCACTGTTGCCACCTCTTAGGTTGTTGTGGTTCTGTTCGCCGAGCTGGAAGTTTTTGTTGCAAACGTTTCGTCCCCTGGCTAGGCGACATCATCAGTGCTTGGGAGCCTCCTGCGAAGCGCTTCTTTGATGTTTCCTCCGGTATTTATAGTGGTCTGTCCCTGCCGCTTCCAGTTGTCAGTTTCAGCTGTCCGCTGTAGTGGTTGGTATATTGGGTCCAGGTCGATGTGTTTGTTGATGGAGTTTGTGGATGAATGCCATGCCTCTAGGAATTCCCTGGCTGTTCTCTGTCTGGCTTGCCCTATGATAGTAGTGTTGTCCCAGTCGAATTCATGTTGCTTGTTGTCTGCGTGTGTGGCTACTAAGGATAGCTGGTCATGTCGTTTCGTGGCTAGTTGATGGTCAGCGGATCCAAACACTCTATACAATCAACACAGGAATTCTTGGACATCATCAGAAATATACACATAGACAAAGAAGAAACCATGATATCATTCGATGTGATGGCACTGTTCACTTCGATTGACAAAACCCTAGCCAGAGAAACAATAGCCAACCTACTGGACATACAGAACAGAAAACAGGACGCTGAACCTATCAACAAAGACGGCATACTTAAACTACTGGACTTGTGCCTCACAACACACTTCACATTCAACAACCAGATATACGAACAAATCAACGGAACACCCATGGGATCACCAATCTCGGGACTCATAGCAGAGACAGTTATGCAAAGGTTAGAACAAACAGTCCTACCACAAATTCAACCCAAACTCTGGGTCAGATATGTCGATGACACGTTTGTAATCATTAAAAACACGGAAATAGAAAAAACACACCGGATCATCAACGCCACACTCACAGGAATCCGATTCACGAGAGAAGAAGAAAAGGATAGCCAACTCCCATTCCTAGACGTGATGGTACAGAGAACACCGAACGGAGAATTCACTGCAAGGGTATACAGGAAAGCCACACACACCGACCAAGTCCTAAACTATGAAAGTAACCACCCCAACACACACAAACGAAGCTGCATCAGGACACTATTCAAAAGGGCCACAACACACTGCAGTACACCAGAACTACAAAAAGAAGAAGAGGAACACCTATACAAGGTATTCGCCAAAAACGGATACCCGCGCAACTTCATCAACAGATGCCTAAGAGAAAGACCACGGAATGAGGACATACCACAACCAAAAGGACTAGCCACACTACCATACATCAGGAGCATCTCGGAACTGACAGCCAGACTACTGCGACCCCTAGGACTCATAATGGCACACAAACCAACAGCCACGCTCAGACAACAACTCACCAGAACGAAGGACCCGATACCCAACATGAGCAAGACGAATGTAGTGTACAAAATACCATGCAAGGACTGCACAAAACACTATATAGGACAAACAGGAAGACAGCTAACAATCCGCATACATGAACATCAACTAGCCACGAAACGACACGACCAGCTATCCTTAGTAGCCACACACGCAGACAACAAGCAACATGAATTCGACTGGGACAACACTACTATAATAGGGCAAGCCAGACAGAGAACAGCCAGGGAATTCCGAGAGGCATGGCATTCATCCACAAACTCCATCAACAAACACATCAACGAGCACCCGAGCTACAAATCTTCGCACAAACTTTGAACCTCTTAGGTTCAGCATTTCGAACCAATTAGCTCCACTGCTCACGGTCTAGTAATCAAGTTTACAAACGAGTCGATTTCTCTGAATAGAAACGTCTGTAGCTACCTGCTCATCTACTGTCTCTTAACTAAATAATAGCCAGATGAAACAGTTCGGTTTCTTTGCAAACCATTTGTCACTGCATTTTCTTTTGACTCGGAGGTGACAGTGTTGGAACTGGGGTGTACAAAATTAAAAATCACACAACACCAGGTTATAGTCCAACAGGTTTATTTGGAAGCACTAGCTTTTGGAGCGCCACTCCTTCAAGTGGTTGTGGAGAATAAGATCATGCTCACAGAATTTATTGCAAAAGGACTGCAGTGTCATGGAGATGTGATACCGTAAACAACCTTAGATGAAAACAACATATCCCATTATAAAAGATGAAAGTTTTCATCAAAGATTGTTTACTGTGTCACATCTCCATGACATTGCACCACTTTGGCTATAAATTCTGTGAGCATGATCTTTTTCATCGGGGTGGTTATGGAGAATGAGTAGTGTCCCAAAAGCTAGTGCTTCCAAATAAACCTGCTGGACTATAACCTGGTGTTGTGTGATTTTTAGCATTTTCTTTTGTAAGGCATAAAGCATGAGAGCTTGCATTTTCAATAGCTTATCCATAACCATGCATATTCTTCCCATATAATAAAGCTTCAGTGAAGAATAATAATTCAAACATGATTTATTTTGAACTACAAACCCAATCCAGATAATATGCGTATTCCATCTTGTCTTGGTGCTCCGAGCCATAGCCTAATCATATCAATTAAAGCCATTACAATTGGCATCAAACACAAACTCCTAAAAAGGGATATTAAAAACCTGTTTTTTTTTTATTTTCACTGGGATTAAATTCTAAACAGTTATGAAATAGACATTTAAGATCAACTTAACTTTTGTCATTTCTAATTGAGCTTTCTTCCAATATTTAATACATCATCCAGGCTGAATATTATCAAAATACTATTTGAGCTATTGTATACTCTGAATATAACCATGTCCAAGTTATATTAGGTAATTAAGAACATAAATATTCATGTGCAAAAGCATTCTAAGAAATATTATAGAATTTGTCCTAATTAAAAAATGTATCAAACTAAATGTTTGAGGCAAACTAATTGGAAAAAGTTTTCACTTTTTAATGCTATGGAAATTATGACCATTGAGGCAAGTTAATTAAATTTGTGGATGTTGACCTCATAATAAAGCACTGATCATTACACCGCAATTAATCAAGAACCAATTTATCATTGCAGCTCCGTCACCTGGGAAATGATGAAGTTCACATCATCTGGTCTGAGCACACAAGGGACTACCGCAGGGGCATCATTCCTACAGATTTCGGTGATGTCTTAATCATCATCTATCCTATGAAAAACTGCATGTTCTACATTCAGATTTTAAAAAAGCCAGAAGTAAGTATAAGTTCATTGTACAGTATACTCCAACCGTCGATAAATCACAACGTGGTTCTTTTAGCCTCCATTAAATCATCAGCCAGTGTTGTTCTGGCAGGAGGCTTTCTGATTAATTCATAAGTAAATGTTTGATTGTGCTTTGCAGCTCAAAACAAGGGTTGGCATGGAATCAGCAGCTACTGTTCTTGAAAGGTGATAATATTTCATGCAGAAAGAAACCATTCAGCCCATTGCACCTGTACCAGCTCTGACACAGCTTATTCACTTGATCCCTTTTCTTCTTTTTTTTCTTGTACCATATTAAATGTTTCTTGTTGAAGTGTCTGACTGCTTAGCTTTCACAATTATAAAGAATTCTGCTTAGAATAATTTTACAGATGCTATGTCCCAACAGAACTGAAATTTTTGTAAACATCCCAGCGCTTCTCTTTGTTCTTCTGGCAGTTGTGACAATGCTGCACCTTTAACAAGGTTATGCTGTCCTTGGCTTTTCTTCTCACAGAGGTCGTGAAACACACTTTTCTCTGAAAAGTCTGCGTTTGAAGGGTTTTAGGGCCAATTTAATTATGGCTAACAGATACAAGCTTTTAAGTTTTTAAAAAAAAACTTGCACAGTGAAAGGGAAGTGGCCAGTTCTCCCAGCTCAACTTATCTGTGGTTTGGTTTTTAGCAGTAGTGTTTGGAAGCTGCTGGATCCAACAAAGCAAGTCCTTGCTGATCCTCCCTCTCTTTGACCTCTCTCTTGTAAGACCCCGTGTTTGATTTTACCTTTTGTACCAAAGGGTATTTATGGGGATTGTTGCAAGTATTTGGAACAGCATCATTTAGTTGGTATAATTTGTTGGGTTTTCAGATAGGTATAAGTTATTCAGTATTCTTTCTGTTTTGTTTGTATTTTATTCAGTAATCTTGTAAATAAATTCTGATTTCTTTACAACTACTTGGTTTGACCAACTGCATCCCTCCTGGAATATCCGCAATACACCTGCTTAAAACAGCTAGCAAAGTTAGCATCTGGGCCACTTTCTTGAAATGGTTTGAGGGGGTCTGACCTGGTCCACAACAGTAAAAATGAATTTATGCCTTCTATTTACTGAAACACTACCCAATGAAAAACCTTTGACCAAGTGATTCACATCTGCTGTCAATTATTATTCCAATTAGAGTAGTTTTGTTTTCTCCCAACTCCATACATAACTAGAGCCTCTCATTTCTTGTATTGTATTAGCTGTCCATCCAGCAGGGAGTCACTACCATAATGATTTAATGTTATCATTTCAGAAATGTTGTGTCTTCATTTATCTTACAAAAGCTTCATTTCCCAGGAGAGTACTTCATGATTTGGAAATTGTGACTGTTAGTCTGCCCGTTAAGGTTGCACATGGACAAGGATCTAAAGTAGGCCATGCAGCCCTTTGAGCTTGCTCAGCCATTCGATAAGATCAGAACTGATCTAATTTTAATCTCAAATTCACATTCTTGTGTACTCAGTTTATCTTTTGTTGTCTTGATGATCAAGAATCTATTTGCTTCTGTCTTAAAAATGTTTAAAGGTCCTGTATCTACTGTCCTTTTGAGGAATGGAATTCTAAAGACTCTCAACTCTTAGAAAAAGCAATCCTCATCTTTAAATGGGCAATCCCTTATTTGTAAACTATGACCTTAGTTCTAGTTTTGCCCAGAAGAGGAAGTATCCTTTCCACATCCACTTGGTCAAACTCCCTCAAGATCCTATGTTGCAATTAAGTAATCTCTTGAGTTTTCTGTATTCCAGAGGATGCAGGCCTTGCCTGTTTAGCATTTCCTTCTAAGGCAATGTATTCATTCCAGGTGTTAGTCTAGTAAACCTTCTCTGAACTGCTTCCAATGCATTAACAGGCTCCCATAAAAACAGTGACCAGAACTGCACAGAGTACTCCAGACATGGTCTCACCAATGCTCTGTGTGATTGAAACAGAAACTCCCTACTCTTGCATTCTATTTCTGTCTCAATAAAACATAACAACATTATATTACCTTTCCTAATTAAGTACTGTACCTACAGACCAACCTTTTGGAATTAATGCACTGGGATATCCAGATGTGTCTGCATCGCACTGTTATCTCTGAGATAATGTGCTTTTTTAATTCTTTCTGCCAAAATGAACAATTTCACATTTCTCCATATTACACTCCATTCACCTCATCTTTGCTCACTCACTTAAACTAGCAATAACCCTTTGTAAGCTCCTTATGATGTGCTATTTGCAACTCGCTTTCTTGCCCTCTTTGTGTCATCAGCAAATTTAGCTTCTGCAACTTTGAATCCTTCATCCAAATCACTCATATAAATTGTGAAGAGTTGAGACTCTAGCACCAACCCCTTTGACACACCACTTGTAACAACTGCCAGTCTGAAAAGAACCATTTATTTATACTGTGTCCTGTTCGCTGATCGAACTTCAATTCATGCTAATATGTCACCTCCAACAACATGAACTTTCAATTTTGATGTGGCACCTTGTCAAATACTTTCTAGAAATCTAAATACAATATATCCACTGTTTCACCTTTATCCACAGCACAAGTTACTTCAGAAATCCAATAAATTAGTTAAACATGATTTCCCCTTGACAAAACCATGTTGGCTTTGCCTGGTTACCTTGAACTTGCCCAGGTGCCCTGTTACAATGTCTTTAATGATGGTTTTAGCATTTTCCCAACGACAGATGTTAAGTTAATGGCCTGTAGTTTCTTGCTTTCTGCCTCCCTCCATTGTCGAATAAAGGAGTCACATTAGTTATTTTCAAAGAGATTCATACAGATGTACAGCGTAGAAACAGGCCCTTTAGTCCAACTCGTCCAGGATGATCTGGCATCCTAAATTAATCTGATCCCATTTTCCAGCATTTGACACATATCTCTCTAAACCCTTCCTGTTCATATATCCATCCAGATGCCTTTTGAATGCTGTAATTGTACAAGTCTCCAGTACTTCCTCTGGCAGCATATTAGACTTTAAGAAAAACACTTAGCTGTTCCCCTGCTGTGAGCAGTCCTGAGGATTCTCCAAGTTTAGCTGTGAAATTCACTGTTTCTTTATTTTTCTTAGACCAAACTCTGATGTCCAGAGATACTTGTAACTAAACAGCTTAAGCAGTCAGCTGTGCAAGTTCACTGCCTGGTCAGTCAGCTGTGCAGGTTCCTTGCTCCTTTTTTCATCTCTCATGTGGTATCTGCTCTTTCTCTTCCTCCCATTTTAAACTAACGTTTTTTTGATATCTTCTCTTTCCAAAGTTACAAAACAGCGCTTTATAAAACAGTAATTACTACTCCAAGCGTTGGAGATAATCAGCTCCAACACTGAACAAAACCTCCAAAAAGGAGCATCTCTTACAGCCACAGTTTTCATCCATCCTCCATCCTGAATCTAATGAGTTTTGGAAAATGAAAACTTAAGGCATCAACTCTCATGCCTAATAATTCTCTGGGCATCAGAAGCCAGAGATTTGTCAGCTCATAAGTCTGACAATTTACTGCTTCTCTGGTAATTGTAATTTTCTTCAGTGTCTCCCTTTCAATTCCTGATTTACAGTTATTTCTTGGATGTTACTTGTATGCTGTTCATTGGCATCTCTTTATGATTTTTATAGGACCAAGACTTGTTACTGTTTTCTTATTTAAAAATCTGAAGACATTTTTCCTGTCCATCTGTTTTTATGTTTTGACTAGCTTTCTCTCCTACTTGAATGTTTCCTTCTTATTAATATTATGGTAATTCTTTGCATTTTTTAGTATTCAGTCCAATCTTCTGACTTGGCACGTATCTTTGCAAAATTATATATCTGTTCTTTGAGTTCCTAAATTTGACTTAGAACATAGAAAAATACAACACAGAACAGGCCCTTTGGCCCACGATGTTGTGCCGAGGTTTAATTCTAATGTGAAATATAGTAACTTAACCTACGCACCCCTCAACTCACTGCTATCCATGTGCATGTCCAGCAATCGCTTAAATGTCCCCAGTGACTCTGCTTCCACCACCACAGCTGGCAACGCATTCCATGCATTCACAACTCTCTGCATAAAGAACCTACCTCTGACATCTCCTTTATGTCTTCCTCCTAATATCTTCAAACTATGACTCCTCGTACCAGTTAAACCTGCCCTGGGGAAAATTCTCTGGCTATTGACTCTATCTATTCCACTCATCATCTTGTATATCTCGATCAGGTCTCCTCTCTTCCTCCTTCACTCCGGAGAGAAACATCCGAGCTTATTCAACCTTTCTTCATAAGGCAAGCCCTCAAGTCCAGGCAGCATCCTGGTAAGCCTTCTTTGCACCCTCTCCAAAGCCTCTGTATCTTTCTTCTCATAGGGCAACTAGAACTGGACACAATATTCCAAGTGTGGTCTCACCAGGGACTTGTAGAGCTGTAACAAAACCCCGTGGCTCTTAAACTTGATCCCCTGTTAATAAAAGCCAAACACCATATGATTTCTTAACAACCCTATCCACTTGGGTGGCAACTTTGAGGGATCTATGTACTTGCACATCCAGATCCTTCTGTTCCTCCACTCTGCCAAGAATCCTGTCTTTAATCCTATATTCAGCATTCACGTTCGACCTTCCAAAATGCATCACTTCATATTTATCCAGGTTGAACTCCATCTGCCATTTCTCAACCCAGCTCTGCATCCTGTCTATGTCACGCTGCAGCCTGCAATAGCCCTCTATACTTTCGACGACACCTCCAACTTTAGTGTCATCTGCAAATTTACTAACCCACCCCTCAACCTCCTCATCCAAGGCATTTATAAAAACTACAAAGAGCAGAGACCTGAGAACAGAGCCCTGCGGGACACCACTCAAGACTGACCTCCAGGCAGAATACTTTCCATATACAACCATTCTCTGCCTTCTGTCAGCCAACCAATTCTGAATCCAGATAGCCAAATCTCCCTGTATCCCATACTTCCTGATTTTATGAATGAGCTTACCATGGGGAACCTTATCAAATGCCTTGCTGAAGTCCATATATGCCACATCCACCTTTGTTGACCTGTCTCGTCACCTCCTCAAAGAACTCAATAAGATTTGTGAGGCATGACCTGCCCCTCTCAAAGCTATGTTGATTGCCTTTAATCACACTATGCTTTGCCAAATAGTTATAAATCCTATCCCTCAGAATTCTTTTCAAAACTTTGCTGACCACAGACGTAAGACTGACTGGTCTGTAATTGTCAGAGATTTCCCTATTCCACTTCTTGAAAAGAGGAACAACATTCACCTCCTTCCAATCCTCCGGTACAACACCCATGGCTTAGCAACCTCCTTTCTTGCTTCCCGGAGCAGCCTAGGATAAATCTGATCTTGCCCTGGGACTTATCAATCTTAATATTTTCCAAAATTTCCAGCACATATTTCGTTCAGCGTGGATAGCAAGTCCGCCCCTTTGAATTTTTTGTATTTGGTGGAATGTATGTATCCTGCACTTTGTGGAATATTGTCAAGCACACAAAGCCTTGAAATCATCCAGTCTTCAGTAACGTGTTTGTGAAACCACAGGTAAATGTAAGTTGGTGTTACATCTATCTTGGGCCAGAAAACCAGAATTATAGTCAGATAAATTAATATTTTATGTACATTTCGAAATTAAATAGAAATAGCTATACAGCACTATGTTAGAATGTACAAATATAAATGCAAAACCTCTCAGGCTAGTACCTCTTCCCTGTTCGGCAGTGCCACTAGGGAGGCAGGGTGCTGTTCGTGCTATGTCACCCTGAGACCCAGGATTGAAGTCAACACCAGGTACAGATGAGTGAAACAGGTTTGGGATGAGAGGAGCATCAGTATAGTGAATGCAGGGGGCCAGCTCTCAGTGACCCCTCTCCATCAACACTTTTGGTTTGGTGGTGGGCAACCTTTGATCAGGCACCACCTGCCTTTGAACAAGGAATCTCACCTGAACACACATACAGTTGTTGTTGTGCAACCCATGTGGCAAACCATGCTTGCAGCTGGGTTAATACTCTTCAGTAGGCATTAATTGGATACTGGTAAGTCTTCCCACATGGACTTAACTGGAGTAGTCTCCACCATGCTCCCCTTAATGTGCCATAAGGAGGGCACAAAATTTTGCCTCAAGTATTTAATTTTGTTGAATGGGAGTAAAAGTTGTTTAATTTTCAAGTATTTTACATCATACTGGATATGTTCCATTTCTTATTGCTGAAGATTTCTCCAATCGGAAAGCAGGGATTTAAGATGATAGACAAAAGAACTTGAGACAATATGACATTTTTTTTGTGACATGTGGTTAGGATTGCAATGTACTGTTATGAATGCAGATTCAAAGTATCCTTCAAAAGGAAGTTAGAAAAGACTTGAAAGGAAAAGAAGTTCAATGATATGAATAAAGAATAGGGGATTGGAACTAATTGGATTACTTTGTAAAAGATCTACAAAACTCTAAGTCAATTCACCACCACTTGTATGATACTACTCTGTGATTCTATGCTTCATCAAGCAAAATTTGGTATTGAGCCACTTAAGGAAATATTAGGTCCAATAGCTAAAAGCTTAGACAAAGGTAGGTTTAAGGACTGTCTAAAAGAAATGGGCAGGCAGATAGGAATTGAATAAATTCAATAGCTTAAGACTTGTGCATCTGAAAGGAAACCTGCTAATGGTGGAGTGTGTAAAATTGGAAATGGAGAAGAAGCCAGAATTGGATAAGTGTAGAAATCACAAAGGTTATAGACCTGGAGGAAGTTACAATAGCAAGGATAGGTTTGTCGAGGGATTTGAAAATTGGGGTGACGTTTTTTAAAATTCAACTCTTTCTCTTTTACTTCAAGCACAGCATTCTTTCTATTCCTTCAATATCGATTACTTGTATACCTTTCTGGGCTATGAACCATTCTGCATAGTAAAATGCTTCCTTTGTTCAAGCGTATGCTTTCTTCTTTCTTTCTTAATTAATGCAATTGGGCCCTTCACAAAAAAAGCTTGTGCTTGAGCTAACAGTTCTCTTCAACTGCTTACCCCATAATGTACTGTTTCTCTGTCAAGTCTTTGAATATATCAGTCTCCTTGCGCTTCTTGCCTTTGTCTCCCAGATTCCCAGTATGAATCCTATCAGAAACAAGGGCAGAAAGTGCTAGAGAAACTCAGCAGGTCTGGCTTCACCTGTGGACAGAGTTAACATTTGAAGTCCAGGATGTCATCTTCAAATCCTGCTTTCTACCCTGCTCACAATTCAAGTCAGTGTTGGGTGTGTTCATTTTGTAACAGTGTAGATAAAGGCAGCAGTTCTATAACTGCATGACAAAAATAAATTCAACTTGTAAAACATCTGGACTTTCAAAATTGCTTGAATGAACCAACCTATTCATTAGAGTAAAATGAATAGAATGGAAAATATGCTCATTACAACCCAGTTGAGTCCACTACTTTAGATGTTGTCTTTTATATCACCCAATGTCTCTCTACAGCAGTGAGAATTTGTTTTTTGACTTTAATTGTAAGTTTATAGCTACACAGCTAAGCATGCAAATTATGTAATGGTCTAATTCTCAGATGTTATGTCTGTTTGTGGAAGTTGTACATTATTCATGTCTCTTCTGAACATCTCTGCAGAGTTCAACAAAGCTGACCACTATAACCATTGCCTCTTATCCGTGGTCCAGTTCAATAAGACTGCCTTTCTCTAGTTTTATTCGACCTGTCCTCATTCGACCTGTCCTCATCCAGCAACTGTATCTTTTCAATTCAAAACCCTTCACTTCACATCATGCTGTTCCTTACATATATGTTGACATTTTGTGGAATGTATCCTTTCTCACAGGATCATCCTTGAATTGTGTGGTGAAGAAACACTGTTCTCCTCCTCCATTACTGCACTTAATACTTTTCTGCTGTCAAACTGTTTATCTTGACAGTCAGTTGTGCATGAGATATGATTTGACTTCACTGCATCCAAGAAACTGAAGTCATCAGTTTTGGCCTTCATCAGAATGTCAATACTGTAACCTTTTCAGTTGTTCATCCAGGCTGAAGTAGGGTACAATCACCAGTACCCTATTTGAACAGGATTTGATCTTCACATTGCACTTTCAGTTCATCACCAAGATGAATGCTAGCCTCAATCCTAGCTATACCTCTTCACCCTACAAAGGTGTCTTCCACATATCTGACCCAGAGTTTGGGTTGAACTTGCGGTAAGACTGTTTGTTCTAATCTTTGCATTACCGCTTCTGCTATGAGTCCAGAGATGGGCTCTGAAACAGTCTTACCGCAAATTCAACCCAAACTCTGGGTCAGATATGTGGATGACACCTTTGTAATCATTAAAAACACAGAAATAGAGAACACACACCGGATCATCAACGCTACACTCACAGGAACCCGATTCACTAGAGAGAAAGAAAAGGACAACCAACTCCCATTCCTAGACGTGATGGTACAGAGAACACCGAGCGGAGAATTCACCACAAAGGTATACAGGAAAACCACACACACAGACCAAGTCCTGAACTACGCTAGCAACCACCCCAACACACACAAACGAAGTTGCATCAAGACACTATTCAAAAGGGCCACAACACACTGCAGTACACCAGAACTGCAAAAAGAGGAAGAAGAACACCTATACAAGGTATTCGCCAAAAACAGATACCCGCGCAATTTCATCAACAGATGCCTAAGGGAAAGACAACGGAACGAGGACATGCCGCAACCCAAAGGACTAGCCACACTACCATACATCAAAGGCATTTCCAAACTGACAGCCAGACTACTGTGACCACTAGGACTCATAACAGCACACAAACCAACAGCCACTCTCAGACAACAACTCACCAGAACGAAGGACCCGATACCCAGCATGAGCAAAAGCAATTTAGTGTACAAAATCCCATGCAAGGACTGCACAAAACACTACATAGGACAAACAGGAAGACAGCTAACGATCCGCATCCATGAACACCAACTAGCCACGAAATGACACGACCAGCTATCCTTAGTAGCCACACACGCAGATGACAAGCAACATGCATTCGACGGGGACAACACTACTATTATAGGACAAGCGAAACAGAGAACAGCAGGGAATTCCTAGAGGCATGGCACTCATCCACAGATTCAATCAATGAGCACATCGACCTGGACCCAATATACCGACCACTGCAACGGACAGCTGGAACTGACAACCGGAAGCGGCAGATTCAAACCACTATAAATGCCAGAGGAAAGATTACAGAAGCGTTTCACAGGAGGCTCCCAAGCACTGAGGATGCCACCAAGACAGGGGACGAAACGTCTGCAACACAAATTCCCAGCTTGGCGAACAGAACCACAACAACGAGCACCCGAGCTACAAATCTTCTCACAAACTTTCAATGCATAGAATTTAAAATGCTAAATCTAGAACTCTGATCTATAAATTGCATCCTATAATTTATCACACTACTTCTGCAATAATATCTTCCAAAAACAGCCTTTAACTCTTGTTGATGGCGGACTATTTTGATGCTGTTCCTCCTTTCTAAGCTATCTACTTAATTCCCTCCAGCTCTACGTTTAAATGAAGTTTTCTCAAAATCCTTGCTCTAACAAAGATTTCTGTTGTTTCTAATTCTGGACATTTTTGATCCTATATGAGTATTTTTTTAACATTAAGTCCATATTAATCTCCTTTAGAGAAGGAGTATCTGCCCCCCTTCACCTGCTCTGTGAGATTCCAGATCACAGCAATATGGTTGACTCTTAAAATACCTCGCAAGCTTTCAGTTTTGTCAAACGACAGCTTTGTCTAATAAAAGGAATGAAACTGGACAAATTACCCAGTGTCTACCAAAGCACCAGAAATGACGATGGCACACGTGACTCTGTCGACCTTCCAAAGTTCTTTTCTCCATCATCCAGGACCACAGGCCTAAATTGAAAAAGCTGTCCCACAGATGTTGAGCACCCCCAACATTCTCTGTAAGGTCTGATTCTGTGAAAAGGACTGTGCAGACACCCTCATCATCGTCCCTGAGTATGTTCTGCCCAACCTGAAGGGCAGATTCACTGGAGTTGTGGCACACATATACAGCTGGGAGGGAGTGCCTCATTACCCTACAGCTTACGCTGTAGAAACAGGACATTGTGGTTGTCACCATCACTGCCCTAATCCTAGAACCGGCACATTAGACAATCTACGCCAGCCTCAACTAACTCTTGTCCTGCATCCCCAAGCGGGACAAGTTGATTCTCTTTGGTGACTTCAGTGTCAGAATTGTGAGGGACGCAAACCTTTGGTATGGTGTGGTAGGCAACAAAGACACAGGGAAACCAAACTCCAGTGGAGTTCTTTTCCCGACTAAGTGCCTAGAACATAACCTCTTCATAACAAACACCTTGTTTCATCAGAGGAGCAAGCACAAGATCTCATGACAAACCCCGCCCCATGCACTGGCACCAAATAGACTACATCACAGTATTAGTGAAGGACCACAAAGATAGCTGCATCACCTGCGCCTTAACTGGAGCTGACAACTGCTGGACCAACCATCAACTAGTCTGCTCTACTATCTCCATCAACGTGGTCCCAAACTAGCAGAGGCAGAAACTGCTCTATCAGGAGATTCATTGTTGCTGGACTCAAAGAACCTGAGTAGAAAGACTTACTCAGGTGATTCCTCTTAACCAATGTGCTAGAACCACATAGTGCCCTCACTACCTGGCCCTTCATCATGAAGATGCTTGGCCTTTCAACCAGGAAAGACCAAGACTCATTTGAGAATGATCAGGCGATCCAGGATCTCCTACATTGCAAGTACAAGGTGTTCCTTAACTGGCAACTTCACCAAACTTGAGCAAAAGGTAACAAGTCTATAGGCAACTGAAGGCTGAGGTGCAACAAAGACTTAAAGGGTAGAAACATTGCAGGAAACTTGATAACTTGCTGACAACCACAATATGCACAGTTTCTTCAACTCAAAGAAAGCCATCTATGATTCGAGTAGCCAGGGAATTGAGAATCAAAAATGGAAAGTCGCTCCTCTGAGACCAAGAGGCAGTCAGTCCCCATTGGAGAGAAAACCGAGGATTTCTTCAACCTCGACACAATCTTTAACACAAGTACTCTTTTCTGGAAAAAAGAGAGCATGTGGGGGAATCTCAGACACCCTAATTTTGACCTCTTCAATTGTGGAAATTACATGGGCATTTCCTTACTGCCCACCTTCGGAAAAGTTATCGTGAGAATCCTCAACTGCTGACTCCCAGTAGCTGAAGAGCTCCTTGCTGCATACATGAAGACAGGCTATTTTCTGCCCAACAGATCCAAAACATGTGCAGAGAGCAGCACCAACCAGTCTACTGGCCTCCTTTGATCTCACAAAAGGCCTTTGACTCTGTAACTGTGAGGATTTTGGAATGTCTGACTCCAATTCAACTGCCCACAGAAATTAATCACCAATCTCCTTGATGATGTGCAAGCCGTGATCCTCACTAATGTGTCCACCATAGAGGCAATATAAGTGCAAACCGAGGTCATGTCATTGTACCAGCATACTTCTCCATATTCCTTGTAGTAGCACTCTACTGCATCTGTATGAAGCTTGCAGCTGGAGTGGAGCTCTCTACAGCTCAAGGGAAAACTGTTCAACCTTCACCTCCAAACCAAAACCACTTCAACTTCTGTCATCAAACTGCCGTCTGCAGATGACACTTATATGTATGCACACTGAGGCTAAGTTAAGAGCCATCATTGACACGTTCACTGAGGTATATGAGGTAATGGGCTTGATTCTAGATGTCCATAAGACAGAGGAGCAGAGATTCGGCCCATAAAGTCAATTTGCCATTCAGTCGTGGCTGATAGGTTTTTCAACACCATTTTCCCACTTTCTCCCTATAACCTTTGATCTCCTTGGCAATCAAGAACTTATCTATCTCTGTTTCAAATATACTAAATGACCTAGCCACCAGTGGTAATGAATTCCACAGATTCACCACTCTCTAGCGAAAGAAGTTTCTACTTATATCCATTCTAAAAGGTCTTCCCTTTACTCTGAGGCTGTGCCCTTGGACCCTTGTCTCTCCTGCCAATAGCAACATCTTCCCAATGTCAACTCTGTCCAGGTCGTTCAGTATTCTGAAAGTTTCAATCAGATTCCCCCCTCATCTTCTAAACTCTGAGTATAGTCCCAGAGTCCTCCATTTCTCATATGTTAAGTCTTTCATTCTTGGGATCATTCTCGTGAACCTCCTCTGGACCTACTCCAAGGCCAGTACGTCTTTCCTGGGGAATGGGGCCCGAAATTGCTCATAATGCTCTAAATATAGTCTGACTTGATCCTTCTCAAGCCTCAGAAGTACATCCCTGCTTTCATATTCGAGTCCTCTTGAGATGAATGGCAACATTGTATTTGCCTTCCTAACTACTGACTCAAACTGCAAGCTTACCTTAAGAGAAACCTGGACTAGGACTCAAGTCCTTTTGCATTTGAGATTTCTGAATTTTCTCCCCATTTAGAAAATAGTACATGCCTGTATTCTTCCTACCAAAATGCATGCCTTCATACTTTCCCTCATTGTATTCCATTTACTACTACTTTACTCATTCTCCTAACCTGTCTAAATCTTTCTGCAGCTTCCCCGCCTCCTCAATGCTACCTGCCCCTCCACTTACCTTTGTATTATCTGCAGACTTAGCCAGAATGCCCTCAATTCCTTTATCCAGATCATTCATGTATAAAGTGAAAAGTTGTGGTCCCAATACTGACCCTAGAACACCACTAGTCACCGGTTTCCATCCTGAGAAAGACCCTTTTTATCACCACTCTACTTTCTGCCAGACAGCCAATCTTCTAACCATTCTAGTACCTGGCCTCTAACACCATGGGCCCTTATCTTACTCAGCAGCATCCTGTGCAGCACCTTAATCAAACCCTTATGGAAATCCAGATAGAAAACATCCATTGGCTCTCTTTGGTCTAACCTGGTCATTATCTCCTCAAAGAATTCTAACAGATTTTTCAGACATGACCTCCCCTTGATAAAACCATGCTGACTTTACCCTATTTTACCATGCCCTTCCAAATATTCAAAAATCTCATCCTTCACAATGGACTCCAAAATGTTGCCAACAGCTGAGCTCAGGCTAATTGGCCTACAATTTCCTGTCTTTTGCCTGGCTTCCTTCTTATACCGGGGATGTTACAATAGTGATTTTCTAATCATCTGAGACCCTCCCTGACTCCAGTGATATCTGAAAGATCATTACTAAAGCCTCCATTATCTCTTCAGTTATCTCCGTCAGAACTCTAGGATAGAGCCCAACTGGTCTCAGCGATTTATCCACTTTCAGACTTTTCAGTTTTTCTAGCACCTTCTCCTTGGTGATGCCCCCATCGATCTCTTGAAGTTTTGGGATATTACTCATGTCTTCCATCGTGAAGACTGACACACCGAATTTATTCAGTTCGTCAGCCATTTCTTTGTTCTCCATTACTACTACTCCAGCATCATTTTGCAGCGGCCCATTGTCCACGTTTGTATCTCTTTTGTCCTTTATATATCTGAAGAAACTCTTGCAATCTTTCCTAATATTACTGGCTAACTTACCCTCATATAATCTTCTCACTCCTTATTTCTTTCTTTGTTCTCCTCTGTTGGTCTTTGTAGGCTTTCCAATCCTCTGACTTCACACTGTCCTTCACTAGAAGGCAAAGAAATCCACAGTGTGTCCTTCGACAGCATGAATCATCTTCCATTGGGAGCCTCCGCTTGGTGCAAGCAGACAGTGCCAATTAAGTCTAATATTAACTTCAGCACACCACTACAGCCTTTGGTCACCTCAAATACAGCACCAGGTTCATGGTTTACAAGGCCATGATCCCCACCTTTCTGTACTCATCTGAAACATGGACCATGTACAGCAGACCTCTCAAGTCCCTGGAGAGTTATCACCAGTGCACCCTTCACAAAACCCCAGGCAAATATCCTTAGTATGGAGGCAATGGTCACGCACGACTAGCAGTGATGAGTGGGCTCACATTGTCTATGTACCTGACATAAGGCTCCCTAATTTAATGATAAAGACTAGGAGGGCAGAGGAAGTGCAACCACTGACACCTTGAAAGCCTCCCTCAACACATGCAACAGAATGTAATCTGGGGGATTTCAATATCCTTCACCAAGACTGGTGCATGTGTAGGCAGTTTTCCATAATGTCATGTTTCCAAGCAAATCCTGAGTTGTAGATTCACCTGGGAGAATCTCATTTTTTTAGTTATACCTGGTATTCATGCTAGCATGTCCATCCCACTCTTCTTTGAAGCTGATCCCTGCTTGCCAAACAACATAAACATCATGTCCTGCTCAGAGCTAAGTGACCTCATCATCAAGTTGTGAATGGACAACTACATTGGACGATTTGACAGTGGATATTTAAATAACTCATTGGAGGAGGAGGTTGCACAAATATTTCTATCCTGAATGATAGCAGAAGACAAGATTGAAACATTTGCATTTTCAGCCAGAAGTACAAATGGAAGATCCAACCCTGTCTCCCTAAGAGGTCCCCATCAGTACAGATGCCAGGCCCACTTCAGTTAATGCCATGTGAAATAAAGAAATTGCTGAAGGTGCTGGATGTTGCAAAGGCCCTGACAATATTCCTACAGACCTTGCTGTACTCCAGACCTTGCTGCAACCCTAACCAAGCTCTTCCAATACAGCCAGAACAAAGGCATCTACTTAACAATGTGAACAAGTGCCCACATATCTTGTACACGCACAGCATGATAAATTCAACCAAACCAATCTCTACCCGACCAAGCCAATTTCTGCCCACTTAGCTCCTAACCTCGTTACAGCCTTGGTCCAAACGTGGACAGTGAGGGTCACTGCCCTTGACATTGAGACAGCATTTGAGCATGAAATCAAGGTGCCCTAACAAAGCTGAAGTAACTGTCACTAATTGGAATCAAACCTGACACAAATAAAAGTAGTGCCGTTGTTCAAGCCAATCATATCTGTCTCAGTTCCTCAGTTTAGATATTTTAATCAACATGTTCAGATGTGTTATGATTCACTGTGGAGCAAGTGGGATTCAAACTCAAATCTGTGGCTCAGAGGCAGGAAAAGAACTACTACTATTATTACAAGAGCCCCAATTTCTCCATTCAGTGTTCTGGGCTTGTAAACCTTCAGCTGCTTCATCAATGACCTCCTATCTATCGTAAGACCAGAATTGGGGGTATTCACTGATGATTGCTGTATTCAGCAACTGTTCAGATACTGAAGCAGTTCCTGTTCAAATGGAGGAGGATCCACAAAACACTCATGCTTGGCAAGTAATAGTCATACCACACAAGTACTGGGCAGTGAACACCTCCAACAAGAGATAATTCAATCATCCCTCCTTGATATTCAATGGCATCACCACTGCTGAAATCTCCACTATTTGGATTCAGGGGTTACCATTGACAAGAAATTGAACTGGCCCAGCCATAAAAATACAATGGTTTCAACACCTGGTCTGAGGCTCAAAATTCAATGGTGAGTCATTCCCCTCCTCGATACTTAAAACCTGTTCTTGATCTTCAAGGACAAGTCAGGAGTGCGATGGGATATTCTCCACCTACCTGGATCGGTGTAACTCTAACAACATTGAAGAAGCTTAACACATCCAGGACAAAGCATTCCATCTAACGTCTGCAGCAGTCAGTCTTTCCAGTCCCAATGTACAATGGCAACAGTGTGCACCACGTGCAGGATGCACTGCAGCAACTCACCAAGGCTACTTACAGAGCACCTTATATACCTGCAATGTCACACACCTGAAAGGACAATGGCAGCACATGAATGGGAATATCACCACCTGTAAGTGCCCTTCAGGCCCCACACAATTCTGATTGTATTGCTGTACCTTCAGTATTGCTGGGTCAAAATCCTGGAAGTCCCTTCCGATTGGCATTGGGGATGTACCAACACATGGACTGCTGTGTTTGAAGAGAGCAGTTCACCTCTATTTTTGCAAGGGCATTTAGGAGTATACAATTAATGCAGGCCTGGGCTGCGCTGTTTACTTTCTATGAATTAATTATTAAAAAATTTTAAGAGCAATTGTAAGGTTCTTTCAGACTATCGGGAAGCAATATTAAAAATCATTTGGAATTTCATGAAGATTCACGCAGCCCTATAAGATATCCAGCTGTCTCTGAAGAGTTCACTGAAGTCTTAAATTGTACAAGAACTCTTGAACAACATTTTGTTTTCACAACACAACTTCCTGTTCTAGCCAAATGGCCATTAGTAATATCATGCTGCAACCCAGCGATGTCTGAAATTTTTATACAACTGACATGAGAAGCTTGACATCTTGTAACTAGATGATTCCACATGGTAACTTCTTTTTTCTAGAGCTGATTATTTGTTGTTATAGATTCTGTCACTGTCAAAGGCACTAAAAAGTACTTCTGGAAATATTCCACCCCCACCCTTGGATAATATTGGAAAAATAACAATAGAACAGCGATGTTAAATCTTCAATTTTTTTGTTTGCTTTGTGTTTGAACAGTCATCTTATACTTTATATACTTATTTGTTCATTAACTGTGTAGACTTGTTTTTGCATTCCATGGATCTTTTGAAGTACTTCCAAAACCTCAGAGAAAAGCAAAATAATTTTGTGTCTTTTATTCTGTGGAAAAGAGGTATTGCAACTCTGATGCTTAAGAATAAATGAAGCCCCAATGCCACGTCTCTACATTAAAAATAAATTGCTATCTTCCAGCCTTTTTCAGAGCAATTTACTACTATTTTTGGTCTCTCTTGTTCCCATTTTAATACAAGAGACAATTCTTGATCTGTGACCCAAGTTACCAGAGCAAACAGTTGAACAGTTGTGGCAGCATCACAGCTAAATGTTTTTATTTTATTTGTTTCACTAAGCTCAGCAATAAGGCCAGTTGTAAGGTCCTTTCAGTTGCCCCACCAGTGTTCAACTGGTTGAACGTAAAAGAGTAAGCACAACCAGGACTCTCCTTACTTGTATACTTACTGCTGTTACCAGCTCAACAATTGGAAGAGGTGCTTAGAACTGTCAGATGATCAATTTGATCTGTTGGCCACATTTGTACTACTATGTTGTTACTAATTCTAAATAATGCAATAACTTCCTCATTACGAAAACAATTTGCTTAGCTGGACAAGCAGGACAGCTCAATGTAACTGTACATGGTGCATTGATTTTTAAAGTCACAATGCCACCTACCAGTACACTAACAGGAATTTAAGAATGTTCTTGTGGAATACCATGTTGTCTGTCTCACTGACTGAGCAAGCTAACTGCTAATATGCAAAATTGTATTATACGAAGAAATAATACTGAGTAATTCCTGAAAGCTCTTATTTCAGTTCTGAAGGAATATATGTCCTTGTCCTCAATGTGCAAGGCCTATTCTTATATGAATGCAATATTCACAGAATATTAAGAGCAATTACAGATGCTGGATGGCGTCAGTCATGTTATCAAGTCATACCCAATGGATATCACCATGTGTCTGCTTGAGTGTAGTTGCAATAGCAGACAGTAGACATTCAATAATATTTTGATATTAGATTGAGTTTAATGAATCCTTGAAAAAGAGATTGAGGTTAAATACATTCTTGGATATGTTGAAGACTCTGAATCTAGACATAATTATATTGGGTAAATTGAAGATAATGACTTAACCTTGAGTGACCTAAAGCGCTAAGTTTCATTCCTTTTCTTGGAAATCATATAAAATATTCTTGAGTATGAGTATAGACATTGACTAATCAGAGTTTGTTCTTGGTATTATCAGGCAAGGTCCCAGAGGACTGGAAAATGGCTAATGGAACACCCCTGTTTCAGAAGGGAAGGAGGCAGAAGAAAGGAAACTATACCTGACCTCTGTTGTTCATAAGATTTTAGAGTCCATTGTTATGCATGAGATTACAGAATACTTGGGAACTACATGGTAATGTCAGGCTTCATCAAGGGGAGGTCATGCCTGATAAATCTGTTAGAATTCTTTGAGGAGGTAACAATCAAGCTAGACAAAGGAGAGTCAGTGGACATGATCAATTTGGATTTCCTTTGACAAGGTGCCACGTAGGAAGCTTTTAAATAAGATGAGAACTCATCGAGTTAGGGATGCGATTGTGGCATGGATTAGAGGATTGGCTGACTGGTAGAGAATAGGGATAAACAGGATTTTTTTCAGGATGGCAGCCAGTGACTTGTGGTCTGCAAGGGTCCATGTTGGGTCTGCATATATTCATGTTATATGTTGACAGTCGGGTCAAAGGAGCTGAGGGCATTGTTGCTACGTTTGCAGGTGATACAAAGATAGATGGAGGGACAATGTGTGTTGAGGAAATGATGCTGCAGAGTGACTTGGATAGACGAGGAGTGAGAGCAGAGAAGTGGCAGATGGAATACCATGTGGGAAAGTGAAAGATTATGCCTTGTAGGAGGAAAAATAGAAAGTGTAGACTATTTTCTAAATGGGAAGGGCTTCAGAAATCTGAAGCACAAACATAACGTTGGAATCCTAGTTCAGGATTCTCTTGAGGTTGACATGCAAGTTCAATTGGCAGGAAGATAAATGCAATGTTAGCATTCATTTCAAGAGGTCTAGAATACAAGACCTGAGATGTACTACTGAGACTGTGCAAGGCTCTCATCAAAGTGCATTTGGGATATTGTGAACAGTTTCGGGCCTTGTATTTAAGGAAGCATTTGCTGGCCTTAAAAGGGAATCTACGAAGAGGATGCAGTCATTTTTTAAAAATTTGACTTTTCCAGACCTAACTCCGGAACAAGTATCGGTCCTAAATGCTCCTCTTACACCCCAAGAAATAGTTGATGCAATTAGGCACCTTCAAAATGGTAAGACGCCGGGCCCAGATGGCTTTCAAGCTGAATTCTATAAAGAATTTACAGAAATACTGGTTGGTCCACTTATGGATATGTATAACTATGCATATAGTCAGGGCTGTCTCCCGCCTTCGTTGAAAGAGGCAAATATCTCTCTTATCCTTAAAAAAGGAAAAGACCCAGAAGATTGTACATCATACAGACCAATATCCTTGCTAAATGTAGATTTTAAAATCCTCTCTAAAACGTTAGCACTGAGATTAGAAAGGATACTGCCACATATTATAAAGGAGGATCAGACGGGGTTTATTAAGGGCCGTAGATCATCCAATAATGTTAGAAGGGCTCTGAATATGATTCAAGCTTGTCATCAGGGAAAGATACCAGGAGTAGTGGTTTCATTAGACGCGGAAAAGGCATTTGATAGGGTCGAATGGTCATATTTGTTTTACACATTGGAGAGGTTTGGTGTTGGACAGGTGTTTACCAAATGGATCTCAACATTGTATAGTGATCCCAAAGCAGTTGTGGTTACCAATGGATTAGGCTCAGATAGCTTCAGTGTGGGTAGGGGCTGCCGTCAGGGATGTCCCCTCTCGCCATTGTTATTCACGCTAATAATTGAACCACTAGCAGAAGCTATACGAGCTGATCCTAATATAGTGGCCCCAAGGATTGGTACAGGTAAACATAAAATTACCCTTTATGCAGATGATGTTCTTCTATTCCTCAGTAACCCTTTGACGTCCATACCTCGCTTAATCCAAGTTATTAATACATTTAGTGCATTCTCAGGTTATAAAATTAACTTTTCAAAATCGGAGGCTATGCCAATGGGTGGCCTTGCTGTGATACCCCGCTTAGCGGACGGTTCCCTTTTTCCCTTTCGCTGGTCCCTGGAGGGTTTCTTATATTTAGGCATTTTTATTACCCCAGTATTTGGTCAGTTGTATAAGGCTAATTTTGTGTATTTATTGGAAAGGATAAGGCAGGACCTCCAGCGATGGGGAGACCTGCCAATTTCCTGGTTGGGTAGAATAGCATTAATCAAAATGAATATCCTGCCCCGTCTCCTATATCCTATGAGAATGCTTCCGGTGATGCTGCCGAGGACAGCTTTATGTAAATTATACGGCTGGCTGAGTTCCTTTATCTGGAACCATAGGCGGCCCCTTATTAAGCTGAAGAAGCTACAGCTTCCACAGGCAAGGGGTGGATTGGACTTCCCAGATTTTAGGAAATATCAATTAAGTTCCCTATTAAGTTATATAGCTGATTGGGTCTTGTCTGATCCACAATCAATCTGGTTGGACATCGAGGCTTCTCAAGTAAAATACCCACTTATTAACCTTTTATTCTCAGACAAGAGGAAAATCATTACAGATCACTGTAAAAACCCTATAATACTGAATACAATCAAGGCTTGGAATATAATGCGGCAAAATGAGGGTAATTCACATAAAACATCCCCCTATGCACCGATAGTGGGAGCATGGGGATTCCAACCGGGGTTAACAGATGCCACTTTTAAACTCTGGAGATCCAGGGGTATCTCATGTCTCGGGGATTTATTTAAGGATGGGGTCCTGATGTCTTTCGGACAGCTGCGTCAGAAATTCGGATTACCCAATGGAGACCTCTTTCGATACTTCCAAATTCGAGATTTTATACAGAAGAAGACTACGTTATTAGATAGTCTTTATAAATCCGATAGAGAATGTAGTGTCCTACGACCAGTGGGGGTATCTTCCGTCAGTAATATTTATCATTTGCTACATGATGAAGTATCGGGAGATATGGATAATCTGCTTAAAACATGGGATCAGGATCTGGGACTAGAAATCTCCACAGAAACGTGGAATGATATCTGGGAAAATGCTAGAAGAATTACTATTTGCAACAGAACCCAGGCTATCCAGCTGAAGATACTTCATAGGGCCCATATAGCACCGGTTCGATTGGCAAAATTTAAGGCAGGAGCATCTCCAATGTGTCCTAAATGCAAAATAGAGGTGGGCACTCTTGTACATTGCTTATGGACCTGTCATAAGATCCGTAGATATTGGACTAAAGTAGCAAGCACCCTGACAGAAATTTTAGGAACGGAAATAAAAGTGGACCCCGTATCTCTCCTCTTGGGCTTTTCGAACTTTCCCTCCCTGGACACGTACGGGAAGAGACTATTTCTATTCTTTCTTTCTGTGCAAGGAAAAATATTTTGATGAACTGGGTGGCGGAGGGCCCCCCTGGACTTTCAAATTGGCACAGACTAATTATGGAATGTATTCCCCTTGACTTCCTTACAAATATGGTGCACCGAAAGACCGAATTATTTTATAAAATATGGCAGCCCTTTTTGAATTACATAAATACAGATATTTCGGCTATCCTAACAAGGGCTTTTATTTAATTGAGACTACAGACCTGGCTGGTCCGCGGCCCCTCGGGGGAGGAATCCCGCACGAATACGGGTTTTATCATATCTGATGTTAACACATCCCGAGCATGTAAGAGACTTAAATATACACCCTGGTTAGTTGTAGGTTAGATTAGTAGATAGTTGAGTTTTGTTTGTTTGTGTTTTTTTTTTCTTTTCGTTTTTTTTTGTTTTGTTTTTTTTTCTTTTTTTGTCAAATTATGGTTATTGTATATTTGAGCTAATTGTATATCAATGTTTATATCTGAGAGTTTTGTTTATTTTTGTAAACTTGTAAAAATGTTAAATTTCTAATAAAAATATCTATAAAAAAAAAGGGAATCTAGAGAAGTTTTACATGAATGATCCCAGGGATGAAGAGCTTGTCATATGAGTGGTTGAGGACTCTAGGTTTGTATTTGATGGCATTTAGAAAGATGATGGGCTGTGTCATTGAAACTTACAGAATACTGAGAAGCCTCGATAGAGTACGCATACAGAAGATGTTTCAGCTAGTAGGAGAGATTCAGACCCAATGGTATAGCCTCATGGTGAACAGATGATCCTTTAGAACTGAGATGAGAAGGAACTTCTTCAGCCCTGTGGTGATCATTGCATAGAAGGCTGTGGGCCCAGTCACTGTATTTAAGATGCAAATGGCTTCCTAAGTAGTAAGGGGATCAAAGGTTATGGGGAGAAGACAGAAGAATAGAGTTTGGAGCACAACAACCATGTTAGAATATTGGAGCAGACCAAATGGCCTAAATTGCTCCTGTATGTTATGGTCTTATTAAGCAAACGTGATGTAAGTTTGCAGGGCATAACAAAGTTATGTGATTTTTTTAAGGCAGCATGGTGGCTCAGTGGTTAGCATGGTTGCCTCACAGCATCAGGGACCGGCTTCAATTCCAACCTTGGGTGACTCTTGTGTGGAGTTTGCACATCCTCCCCATGTCTACGTAGGTTTCCTCTCTCAGTCCAAAGATATGTAGGTTAGGTAGATTGACTGTTAAATCGTCTGCAGTGCCCTTTGAAGGCTCTTGCCCAAAACATCGATTCTCCTGCTCCTCCGAAGCTGCCTGACCTGCTGTGCTTTACCAGCACCCACACTCCGCTCTGATCTCCAGCATCTGCAGTCCTCACTTTCTCTTCGTGACCAGGGATGTGTAGGCTAGATGGGTTGGCCGTGGTACAATGCGGGGTTACAGGGATAGGATGCTCTTCAGAGGTGAATGCAGACTCGATAGACCAACTTGTCTCTTTCTGCACTGAAATTCTTGAAATATTTTACCTCATTAATCAAAGTGACAAGAATTGCTACTGCAAACAAGAGGGCATTAGGGCAAGTTTGGTTAAAGGGATGTAAGGAGTGTATTAAAGGAGAAGGGAAGAATAGAGTTGGTTAGGGATGATATAATCATGCTTATGACCCTGGCAGCCAAAGGCATATTTGCCAACGGTGAGCTGAAGGTGCTGGGGATGGACAAGAGACCGTGGTTGGAAGAACCTCGCATTCTTGGCGGGTTGACGGGCTGCAGAAGGTTACAGAGATGAGGAGGACAACTAATTTTGATCCAATTTTTAGGAATTGGAACAAGTGCAAGTTGGAATACAGTGGTATGACTTGTTGCAAGTAATGAATTTTGAATGTTTAAGTTTTTAGATGGTGGGAGATCTTTCAGGCAAACATTAAAATAATTTAATCAAGAGGTAGCAAAAGCATAGGTGAGAATGCCAGTAGAAAATGGATAGCTGCATGGTCAGAGAGGTGTTATGTTGCAAAGGTGAAAGCAGATCGTCTTTGTGATGGAATGGGTATAATTGTACTTTTCAAAAGTTGAGTGTCAGTAGTTGAATATTCCCAACGCTTTTGATGATAAAGATTTAAATGAATTTAGATAACTAATGATTGCGAGGGAAAACTTTGAATTGTATTGAGGACAGTCTGTTCCATCAAGATCTTGACTTATTTTTTTTTTACAGAGGTGGTGCTAAAAATACAAGAATTTGTCTTTTATCTTAATTTATTAAAGAAAAACATGACCCACATTTGAACACTGAATGTCGATAAGAAATTTGATGAAGTAGCATGCAAATATTTATTGGCTACTTGTAAAAGTTGGATTTGAATTTTGAAAATGACATCTTGCTGCAGTGATTTTAGCAGCAATTTCATATTGTTCAATAGGGGATCTGCAGCAAAACTGTCTTATAGGGCACTCTATGTCCAGAGATCGACATGTTGGAATAACGGATAATAAATTAGCATGTGCGGGTTTATTTAACTGAACAAAATTCATTCACTATATAATTTTATCCTTTAGCATAATGGGGACCTATAACTCTTAAGCTATACATGATTTGTTCAATAATGTGCTAGGAATTATAGCATGAGACCAGTTTTGAGAATGGCTATGCAAGAAAAATGTGAAGTATCACATGGATTCCAGTAAAAGTCATTCTAAGTATTTTGCTTCCAGACATTGAAGCCCTTTAATTCATTGTAAGCTCTGTGGGAAATGCAGCTTTCATTTTTGTTTTAATTGCATTCATTAAATAATTTGAAATATCTCTACCTTTCATCCTAATAAAGTATCTGTATAAGGTGCAACTTCATTTTTTTTCTCCTCATTATCTATATTAGATTTCAAAAGTGGGATAAGTCATTTCTCTAGCCATACCACCATAACAATTGATTGTGGTCTTGAAAATTATTTTCAATGTTGTACTTACAAATCATGTTTTCTGTGCTTTCCCAATGTGTATCCATTTCTGGCTCTAAAGTCTGCATCAATTCGTGTGACAGATGGCCACAGCTAAGGCCTCTGCTGCATTTTACTGTATTTTGTGCTGTGCATGTTCTGCCAAATTCTTTTGGAGATCCAAGAAATTGATGTTCCAGCAGCTTGAGCAATCCAGAAAGCCTGAAGCAACAATAAATTGTATGGTCAAGGCCAAATAGCATGCAGGGTTGGCTTTCAACTGTTGTTCTCAACACATCCACTAGAAAACTGGGGCCATCAGGAAAAATCAGATTAACTCAAGGTTTCTTCCTCTGGATTGAAGTTAACAATAGCATAAGCATTTGTTTTCCTCAAAAATTGTGTAAAGCAGGAATCCAGTTTCTGACAATTGATTAATTCTTAATGTCAATCAAATTTTCTGCACAAGGAATATAATTCTAGGCCTGCCATTGGTTCCAGAGATTTCATAATTAAACTATGTTTGCATATTTAGCCCTTTGCTCTAGGCATCAGAAGTAGACACTTCATGCCAGTTCCAATTTCTTCTTATTGAATCTCCTGAAGTATGAGCCACATGATTAAAATTCTTTGTTTGAGAAAAATTGGTATTGAGTAACTTGAGACTATTTAATATGCAAGACTAAAATACTATATTTGACCTTAATAGCGCAATGACATTTTAAAGCCTTCCCCTTCTGTCAGTTGGTGCTGTATAAGAGCAAAACATCTTCCTGCTGGAAAAGTATTTAAACAAATGCTAAAAACTATTTAGAAAGGTTTATGATCTTCAAAGATCTGATTTTAACAAAAAAACAGACAGAAGTAAAGTCGCAGTTGTCCTACCAGATCGTAGGGCTGGTCTCATTAGACAGAGATATGACCTGGGGCGATTTAACCTGAGCGTCCCAAGCTTCAGGCAGAGGGAGAGGTTGAGAATGGGAGTTCTTCATAGTAACCTCAGCTGGTGTGGGAACTGAACCCACACTGTCAGGATCACTCTGCTTCTCAAACTGGCTGTTCACCTACCTGAGCTAACCAACTCCTGAAAGATCTAATTATGGAAATAAGATAAAACTTGAAGAGTAGCACTAAGAAATTTGAGAGCTCACCATTTTAGTGCTGTAATACTTTTTGAATCCATCTAATATACTTTCCGAGGAGCAATATACCAGCTATTTTCCGAACTACTGACATACAACAGAGTTCTTACTTGCACAAAGTAGACCGAGATCAGAATTTAATATGAAGAATGAGGAAAACCATTTCTAAACTACGCAACTAACAGTCTACCTTCAACAATGTTCCTTTAAATTAGCTTAAATCAATAAGCAAGCTTCAAGTGTCTAATATGGCCAGATTCAAGATCTTGTCATATTTTGCATTAACCAGAAGAGGTTTTCTTCCTTCTCTGGGTTACCCAAAGTAAGATGTTAACTCAGATGTGGAAGATGCTGTAAGATACTGGAGACAAAATGTGCCCTTTGTATTCCCGAAAGAAATTGAAAAAAGAACTTCACTCTGTTAAAATGTTTCACAAATATTTCTGTGGTCTACGTGTTGAGATTTAACCTAGACTGACAGCAAATTGAAAGGAAGGAACTGGTTAGGAATGATGGATATTGTAGTTCTTGTGGACTCTGCCATTTAAATTACATTTCTTAATCAAATTACTTCTTTTATCAGGTTACAGAATCCATGGAAACAAGCATACTTGTGGACATGGTTCCAAATATGCTGCTTATTTGTTAACTCATGTTAGTTGACACATAAGACGTGTGGACAAATGTTAAATTGAAATGTCTTTTTTAAATTGAGGTATTAGCATAGGAGAATTTTCTAATTGAATAGCTTTCACTTTTGTTTGAAGTATGTGCTATTTTTGTTCTCTTGAGGTGCACTGTTTGAATTTTTTTTGTCTTCATTAATTAAGTGATACAATTATCATGAACCGCAACATAACCTTTCCTCGAATAATGCCTTACTTGGGAAAAATAGAAAGACTTTCAATGCATAAGTTTCCACACGTCACAGATGTCTGGAAGCTACTGAAAATAATGATAGCAAAAGCTGCCTGCAGAATGGGACACAGCATTTTATAGGTTCAATTATCTAAAAATACTAGGGACATAGCACGAGTACCCCAGGACATAGGTTCATTCAGCTTGCATCTAATTGAATAAAACTAATTCTCATCCTTTTGGTGTCAAATTTTATGCT
This sequence comes from Chiloscyllium plagiosum, assembly GCF_037043375.1. Lineage (NCBI taxonomy): Eukaryota > Metazoa > Chordata > Chondrichthyes > Orectolobiformes > Hemiscylliidae > Chiloscyllium > Chiloscyllium plagiosum. The sequence goes on along the minus strand of NW_028270148.1, from coordinate 102,593,222 downwards.
TTCACAGTCTTGTTTTGCAAATATTTCCAGATATAAAGGTAAAATAATATCAAATCTTTAAAAATAAACTTCCATTTAATTTATCATCAATGGATATGTCCCTTTCAGTTATTTAATTCAGGTTCTATTTTATTACCCATGTTACAATATTATCCATTCTTAAATTCATCAATGATTTCATTCCTGTTTCAAAATTCCACTTTTTCAGAGTCATTTTCTAAATTATTGAAGTAATAAATCCAAAAAAACTACCATTGACTGGAAACAATATTGCTGTCTAAAATTGGCAGGGAGAACTGCCATTAGTTGATACAGAAGAACTGGGCTCAAATCTATTCTCAGCAAAAACAGCATGCAATTTTGTGTTTAATGGAAGGAAAATAGGTGCGTGTGTAGAGTTAGCTTTGTTCTATTCAAAAAGTGACCTTAGGTTTTGTCATCTGAACTAAAGTACGTTGTCCAATTCCACTAGTTCTGTTGATGCCATACAGTAATCATAGTAATGTATTCTTCAAGAAGTTTGAGAATAAACTGAAACCTTAAAACATACTTACTATGAATGTTATGCACTTATGTCTAAAGACGACTGTAAAACTACTTGGTAGAAAATGCAAAATAGAATCTTGCAAGAAAGGTTTGTTTTATTTTAGGCATGTATTTTAATTTGAACTAAATTTGCTTGTTTCCATCAAGATATTCAGGTCACAATCTGCCAGAATTATATTGACAAGAGCTGCTTGGAAAGACAGCTGTCAGATGCAGATGTTGGACAAATCTGAATTCTTGTTGAAATGTGTTGCCAACTCTAATTAGATAAATTCCCTGGGTAAAAGATTTTTTTTAATTCCTTTTGTCTGCTTATTTAATGACTGTCGCAGTCATCCAGTAATAATTGCAAGACAGAAGAATAAATAGGTGGAATTCATTTGTTTCCTGTACATCCAGGTCGAGCTGGAAAATTTTGTGGCTTCAAATACTGATGTTTGTTGGTAGCCTCTCCTTGCGTTACTTTCATTTTATTGCACTGGATGGTTAATTATGCCAAATAAAACAACTGTTGCACCATTTGCTGCTTCTTTGAAAAGTATTTCTGTCACTTTGCTTCTCTCTGTCCTAACTCTGTTCCCACCAGTTACGCACATAGCGAAATCAGCTCTTGCATCCTTGTGTTATAAAATGCATATGAAATATTTTTCCACCTTGACACTTTGTCTACTATCTTAGTTTTGTTTTCATCTTGTACTCCAGGAAATTTTCAGTTAAAACAGCACAGTTCACTCATGTTGGAATACAGCTATGATTGAAGGAAATCAGGGAAGATTTGCAATATTATGGCATGAACACAAAACAATTTACTTCAAAATCATTGAGACTGAGAATGCATTTATACTGCAGCTATTGTTCTGAAGCTCCAGTATCAAACATTATCTCATTCATATTGCCTTGCTCAGATTGGACGACTTCCACCCAGGCAAAAGTTTACAGACTTGCAGAGTTCCTTTCCCAGAAATAAAACTTTTAAACAGATCAAAAGCACAAACATGAGTACTCGTGAAGCTAGTTTAACATTGCAGCGAAGTTATGCTCCTCGCAGAGTCAAGCTCATGCAACCTCCTTTAAAGGATTTCTCAGTTCTCTTTCAGATTAAGGAAGTTGCATACAGCTTTTAAAAACCTCAACTAAGTACGTTCTTCAAGTTCTGATCAGGTATTCAAGAAGCAATCTCCAGCTATACATTCATTCCAGAGCAGAGGCTGCCATAGTACCACAATACAGTGAAAAAAGATTAAATGTTTTCACTAGTGGATGATAATATAAAATGAAAAGCAAAAGCTTTTTCAATTGTACAGGTGAAAGAAAATTAGCATGAGCTGGTAAAGGAAATACATGAAAAAATTATGAGTAGCAAAGATCACACTGGAGGTTTTTACAGGTATATTTAAAGAAAGAGGATGGCAAAGAGGTAAGTGGGCCCCTTAAAGACAAAAGCATATGACACTTTTGTTTAAAGTAAGGAGAGTAGGATAAAGTGGCAGAGAAATATAAAAGTGCACTTTAAGGAGGGGCTTAAACTTTAAAACAAAAGGTATTAGAGAAATAAAAAGGACTATCCAATAACTCAACATTTTTAGCATTATAAATCTCAAGGCATTTCACAGAACCATTATAAAACAAAATGTGACACCAAGCCACAGAAATTAACATCTCAGATGGCCAAAAGCTAAATCGGAGGGATACCTTTTAAAGAGTGTCTTAAGGGAAGGAAGTAGACAGGCAGAAAAGTTTGGAGATGAAATCCGAGAGGGCAATTTAAATTGGCAATGCTGAAGATACCAAAAAAAAATGAACTTTGATATCCCAATGTTGGAACTGGAGGAGATTACAGACATGTGGATAGGCAAGAACATGAGGAATTTGAAAACAAAAATAAGCATGTTAAAATCAAGGCTTACTTGATTTAGGTTAGTGAACATGAGTCAAACGCAGTCTGAGTTAGGGCACAGGCAAAAATGTTTTGATTTCCTTCAAATTTGCAAAGGGAGACCAAGCAAGCATACGTTGAAGTAGCCAAGACTAGAGAATAAAAGGAACAAAATTCTCTCCATTGTCAAATGGATGCCATCCTAGGATATTAAAAGAAATAGAAAGGAAATCCGAATGCTCCAGTCATGCCTTTGAAAACTCCAGTTCAAGAATTACCCTCTTGTGATTGGGAAAATGCATATCATTAGGCTACAAGTGAGGTAAAAGAAATGGAAGAAGCTATATGACTGTTCATCTTGCATCAGTTACAGGCAAGTTATTAGAATTTAAGGTGGAAAGTTTGAATACTTGGGTTAATGTGAATGAGACATAAAGAGCCAGATTGGATTTAAAATGAGTAAGCCATGTCGAACAGACCTAGCTGAATTTTTTTGAAAAGGTATCAAATGGTGAATAAAGGAGTGTCTATGAACATTATCTAGAAAATATTCAGCTAGGTTCCACATAAGGGATAAGACAAAATTGAGACCAGGAGGGAGATAGAAAATGGATTAGGAGATTTCAAACGGAGGATAAGGATAATTGGTATGTACTCCCAACTGATAGGATGTGCTTATTGGTGTTCCCTGAGGATCAGTACTGGGATCTCAGTTTTTCAAGTATTTATAAATGACTTGGATAAAGGAACAGGGAACCCTATATCCAGATTTGCTGATGATTCCAATTTAGTTGGTGCTGAAAGAGCATAGTTGGAATTTGGAAGGTGCAAAAGGGCACAAATGATTACATTAATAGAGAAAACAGTGGCAAATGACCTTGGAATTGTGGGATGTCTTTCGTATTATACTAAAGGAAGGTAGAGCAGATTATTTATCAAATGGCGTGAAGCTAGGACAGAGATTTAGAATTACAAGGACAGAAATCATTACTGGGTAGGTGCAAAAATAATTTAAAAAGCTAATGGAACATTGGCCTTTATCTCAAAGTGGCTGAATACAAAAAGGTAGAAGCTGTGTTCATGCTAAAGGAAGCTCTTGTTATGCAGAGCACTGCACTCCATTTTGTGCACTGCAGAGAAGGAAGGATAGATGAGCCTTGAATGTAGCATTGATTGACCAGAATGATACTTGGCAGAGGGGATTAAATTATGAGGACAGATTGCATTGACTGGGATTGCATTCACTTGAGTATAGAAGGTTAAAGGACTATTTAACTGAGATGTTAAGATGATTAAAGGAATTGATACGATTGAGAGAATTATTTTAGAGTCGTAGAGATGTACAGCATGGAAACAGACCCTTCGGTCCAACCCGTCAATGCCGAACAGATATCCCAAATCAATCTAGTCCCACCAGCCAGCACCCGGCCCATATCCCTCTAACCCTTCCTATTCATGTACCCATCCAAATGCCTCTTAAATGTTGCAATTGTACCAGCCTCCACCACATCCTCTGGCAGCTCATTCCATACACGTACCACCCTCTGCATGAAAAAGTTGCCCCTTAGGTCTCTTTTATATCTTTCCCCTCTCACCCTAAACCTATGCTCTCTAGTTCTGGGCTTCCCAACCCCAGGGAAAAGACTTTGCCTATTTATCCTATCCATGCCCCTCATAATTTTGTAAACCTCTATAAGGTCACCCCTCAGCCTCCGATGCTCCAAGGAAAACAGCCCCAGCCTGTTCAGCCTCTCCCTGTAGCTCAGATCTTCCAACCCTGGCAACATCCTTGTAAATCTTTTCTGAACCCTTTCAAGTTTCACAACATCTTTCCAATAGGAAGGAGACCAGAATTGCACGCAATATTCCAACAGTGGCCTGACCAATGTCCTGTACAGCCGCAACATGACCTCCCAACTCCTGTACTCTGACCAATAAAGGAAACCATACCAAACGCCTTCTTCACTATCCTATCTACCTGCGACTCCACTTTCAAGGAGCTATGAACCTGCACTCCAAGGTCTCTTTGTTCAGCAACACTCCCTAGGACCTTCCAATTATGTGTATAAGTCCTGCTAAGATTTGCTTTCCCAAAATGCAGCACCTCGCATTTATCTGAATTAAACTCCATCTGCCACTTCTCAGCCCATTGGGCCATCTGGTCAAGATCCTGTTGTAATCTGAGGTAACCCTCTTCGCTGTCCACTACACCTCCAATTTTGGTGTCATCTGCAAACTTACTAACTATACCTCTTATGCTCACATCCAAATCATTTATGTAAATGACAAAAAGTAAAGGGCCCAGCACCGATACTTGTGGCACTCCACTGGTCACAGGCCTCCAGTCTGAAAAACAACCCTCCACCACCACCCTCTGTCTTCTACCTTTGAGCCAGTTCTGTATCCAAATGGCTAGTTCTCCCTGTATTCCATGAGATCTAACCTTGCTAATCAGTCTCCCATGGGAAACCTTGTCGAACGCCTTACTGAAGTCCATGCAGATCACATCTACTGCTCTGCCCTCATCAATCTTCTTTGTTACTTCATCAAAAAACTCAATCAAGTTTGTGAGACATGACTTCCCACGCACAAAGTCATGTTGACTATCCCGAATCAGTCCTTGCCTTTCCAAATACATGTACATCCTGTCCCTCAGGATTCCCTCCAACAACTTGCCCACCACAGAGGTCAGGCTCACTGGTGTATAGTTCCCTGGTTTGTCCATACCACCCTTCTTAAACAGTGGCACCACGTTTGCCAACCTCCAGTCTTCCGGCACTTCACCTGAGACTATCGATGATACAAATATCTCAGCAAAAGGCCCAGCAATCACTTCTCTAGCTTCCCACAGAGTTCTCGGGTGCACCTGATCAAGTCCTGGGGATTTATCCACCTTTAACTGTTTCAAGACATCCAGTACTTCCTCCTCTGTAATCTGGATATTTTGCAAGATGTCACCATCTATTTCCCTACGGTCTATATCTTCCATATCCTTTTCCACAGTAAATACTGATGCAAAATATTCATTTAGTATCTCCCCCATTTTCTGTGGCTGCACACAAAGGCCACCTTGCTGATCTTTGAGGGGCCCTATTCTTTCCCTTGTTACCCTTTTGTCCTTAATATATTTGTAAAAACCCTTTGGATTCTCCTTAATTCTATTTGCCAAAGCTATCTCATGTCCCCATTTTGCCTTCCTGATTTCCCTCTTCAGTATACTCCTACTTTCTTTATACTCTTCTAAGGATTCACTCGATCTATCCAGTCTGTACCTGACATATGCTTCCTTCTTTTTCTTAACCAAACCCTCAATTTCTTTAGTCATCCAGCATTCCCTATACCTACCAGCCTTCTCTTTCACCCTGACAGGAATATACTTTCTCTGGATTCTTGCTATCATCTTCTGAAGGCTTCCCATTTTCCAGCCGTCCCTTTACCTGCAAATATCTGCCTCCAATCAGCTTTTGAAAGTTCTTGCCTAATACTGTCAAAATTGGCCTTTCTCTAATTTAGAACTTCAACTTTCAGATCTGGTCTATCCTTTTCCATCACTATTTTAAAACGAATAGAACTATGGTTGCTGGCCCCAAAGTGCTCCCCCACTGACACCTCAGTCACCTGCCCTCCCTTATTTCCCAAGAGTAGGTGAAGTTTTGCACCTTCTCTAGTAGGTACATCCACATACTGAATCAGAAAATTGACTTGTACACACTTAAGAAATTGCTCTCCATCTAAACCTTTAACACTATGACAGTCCCAGTCGATGTTTGGAAAGTTAAAATTCCCGACCATAACCACCATATTATTCTTACAGATAGCTGAGATCTCCTTACAAGTTTGTTTCTCAATTTCCCTCTGACTATTGGGGGGGGGTCTATAATACAATCCCGATAAGGTGATCATCCCTTTCTTATTTCTCAGTTCCACCCAAATAACTTCCCTGGATGTATTTCCAGGAATATCCTCCCTTAGCATAGCTGTAATGCTATTCCTTATCAAAAACACCACTCCCGCCCTCCTCTTTTGCCTCTCTTTCTATCCTTCCTGTAGCATTTGTATCCTGGAACATTCAGCTGCCAGTCCTGCCCATCCCTGAGCCATGTTTCCGTAATTGCTATGATATCCCAGTTCCATGTTCCTAACCATGCCCTGAGTTCATCTGCCTTCCCTGTTCGGCCCCTTGCATTGAAATAAATGCAGTTTAATTTATTAGTCCTACCTTGTCCCCGCCTGCCTTGACTGTTTGACTCACTTCTGTTCTCAGCTGTACCCATCTCAGATCGATCTCTTTCCTCACTATCTCCCTGGGTCCCACTCCACCACCTTACTAGGTTAAATCCTCCCAAGCAGTTCTAGCAAATTTCCCTTCCAGTATATTAGTCCCCTTCCAATTTAGGTGCATTCTGTCGTTCTTGTACTGGTCACTTCTATCCCAAAAGAGATTCCAATGATCCAAAAATGTGAATCCTTCTCCCATACACTAGCTCCTCAGCCATGCATTCATCTGCTCTATCCTCTTATTCCTGCCCTCACTAGCTTGTAGCACTGGGAGTAATCCAGATATTACTACCCTTGAGGACCTCCTTTTTAAATTTCTACCTAACTCTCTGTAATCTCCCTTCAGAGTCTCAACCTTTTCCCTTCCAATGTCGTTGGTTCCAATGTGGACAATGACCTCTTGCTGTCCCCTCTCCCCCGTGAGAACATTCTGCACCCTCTCTCAGACATCCTTGATCCTGGCACCAGGGAAACAACACACCATTCTGCTTTTTCTCTGCTGGCCACAGAAACGTCTGTCTGTACCTCGGACTACAGAATCCCCTAACACAATTGATCTCTTGGAAGCCGACGTACCCCTCGTTGCATTAGAGCCAGTCTCAATACCAGAAACTTGGCTGTTTGTGCTACGTTCCCCTGAGAATCCATCATCCCCTACATTTTCCAAAACAGCATACCTCTTTGAAATGGGTATATACACAAAAGGCTCCTGCCCTAGTTGCCTACCTCTCTTACCCTTCCCGGAGTTAACCCATCTATGTGACTGTATCTGACACTTTCCCCCTTTCTATAACTGCCATCCATCACATACTGTTGCTGTTGCAAATTCCTCATCGCTTCTATTTGTCTCTCCAGCCGATCCACTTGATCTGATAAGATTCGCATCCAACAGCATTTATGGCAGATATAATCCGCAGTAACCCTTAAACTCTCTTTAAACTCCCACATCTGACAAGAAGTACATATCACTGTAAAGGCCATTTTTGCTCCTTCACAATCTACAGACCCAGAAAATAACACTGTCTCATTCCTCTACAAACACTGCCACAGGTTAAATTAATAGCTATGGCTTATATTTTAAGTTTAATCAAGAGACTTATCTCCAAAAACATATAATCAAGAAAGAATCCACTGTATCCACTACTGCAGCCTTTCTCTTGGACAGATTTAAAACAACAATTAACTTATCTGATTCTGTGCTGTGAACTTCGCCCAACAGTTCCTCCAAGATTAGTCGTGAATTTCACTGTTTGTTAATTTTCCCAGATGCACTCCGATGTCCAGCCATACACGAATTCAAACAGCAAAGGCAGTAACTGTGCAGGTTTTTTTTCTCTCTCTCTCTGTCCTGCACTGTCCTCACCATGTGCTTCCTTTGTCTGCTCTTCTCCCTTTTAAACTGCTGTTGTTTTGACTTTTTTTTTCCCAAAGTTCCAAAACAATGTTTTCTCGGGTGGAAATCCAGAAAGACTGGATATCAGCTTAGAGCCAAGCTGTTGAATGCTGTCACACATCAACCATTAAGATAGGGCAAGAATAACCACAGATCATATGTTCTGTTGAGCCCGCTCTATCATTCTGTGCAATCATGATTGAAGTTGAGCATGAATTCTAGTTTCTGACCAATGCCCAAGTTCCTCAATTCCCTGAAAACCTAAAAATGTGTCAATCCCAGCCTTTAATACAGTCAGTGATCATGCATCATTCATTCAATGCCATTTTTTTCATGTGCATTTTATTAGAAAGCATTTCTTTGTACAATGCAAAGTAAAAATCTGGATTGTCACCATCCCAAAATACTACTATTGAAATGAAAATTTAAAAACTTGGATTTTTCCTACAACCTGGGGAATAAAATCTACTGCAGTAAGGCAGGCAGGTGAAGTTAAAATGCAGATATGCTACTGGATTAGATCATGGCTGAATAGGGTTGGGAGGGAATGTTGAGGGGTTGTTGAACAGATTCTGTTCACAGGAAATTACCATTAATCTTTTTGGTTAGTTATAATATGACCCTGCTGGTCCCTTCCCATGTAAAAACCCATAATTTTGATGAGACCACAGGACATATCAAGATTTCAGGAACATGAGGAAGATTCATGCAGAATGTGGAGTCCTGAAGCTGTAACGATGCTATTCTGTTCAGCTTTAGGATTAGCTGTTAATTACTGTTAATTAAAATTAGTAAAAATAATGGTTCCTTTGAGTCTACGTGGCTGGCTGAGCTGAACTTGCGGGGAAGTAAGAATGAAAATGTGAGAGGGATAGTGAGAGGGACAAAAAGGCACTTCTGCGCCTTCAAATTTCCTCCCAAGATGGCATGTTGCCTCTTTGGTACAAAGGTCAAGGATCTCATTGAGCTGTTATATAAGCTGGGAGGGTGAACAAGTAGAGATTGTGGTCCATATCAGCAGCAATGATTAGGGAGAATGAGAAAGGTGAATGAAGCCCTGTAGACAAAGCTCAGGTGGCTTGGAGAGAGATTGAAACCTCTTAAAATCTACCTGTTTCGAGTATTTGGTCCCTTGTAATAATGCCTCATGAGTTGGTGTGAACCTTTGCTAATGGTCATGCTGTCTACTCTCTCTGCCATAAAAGTTTCAGACATGTCAGAGGCAGGCACTCAGGCAGCCAGAAGGCCTCCGACTGAATCTTAGACGCCTGCACCTCATCTTCAAACCTGGTAGTGAGCAATTCTAATGTGCATGATCTTTGGAGATACAGCAATTACTTTTCATTCATAAATTCCATGCTTTGGATGGTGGCTACAAGGGAATTACTGATTGGACAGCAATGACTGTGCTGGGGTTTCGGGCGTCACAATGGTGCATTGTCATTTTTGAGTTTGAACCTATTGAGAGTGGAGGACAACTCAACTGCTGGAAGAGGGTCTAGGTGGGAGGTAAAGTAAATGGCAGATGGATGTGTGTATGTATGTATATTTGGCTGAAGATATCAGTGCTGCCTCCTAATTTTCAAACAATTCTGGTAATGTTTTTTGACCTAAATCTGACTGTTCTTACCACCCTTTTGCTGCTGGGAGGCTGATTTAAATATGTTAACAATGATGCAAATTCGGCTTTTATGAATTGCGCTGCGGGTTTAGCCATATCACATTTGTTTGATGGTTTAAAATCCCTGCTATCATGTATATGACGTATTTCATTTTCAACGGTCATTATTAATGTACTAGCATATCGTATAGGTAGATAATATATAGAATGAATGAACTTAATGAGACAATTGGACCTTTCCTGGCTTGTACTTGCTTTTGTACATTCTCATAGGACACACATCTGATGGAAGTTAGAAATTGTTCATGTTGCAGTTAGCAATTAACTTTTAATTCTCTTGATGTGAATATTGAACTACATATTGTGACATAACTCTAGAGGTGATTAATGTTTTTCAGGTCCCATTTTTTGGTCCTCTTTTTGATGGAGCCATTGTGAATGAAAAGCTTCTGCCAAGTCTTGTTCGTGCCACAGGCATCAATGCCAGTCGAGCTGTGAAGTCACTTATACCTCTCTATCAGAGCTTGTATCCTTTTCTTCTGATGCAGTACAGTCTTGATGAAAATTTTGGTTTCTTTCCCTAAACTTATTTTGTTCACTTTTCTGGTAAGTAATGGCATGCTGTTTTTGGAGTGAAGCCATTGATGTGGTGCTTAGTCATTCTTTAATGCACATTGAGTGGCCAAATTGGACTTAAATCATTTCATTATTTGGACATCACAATTTTCATTGATTTTAACATCACCTTATTGAATATTTAAATTTCAAATGTCGAGACACCATTATTGAAATCTGTTGTGTTGTTCAGTCTTTTGTGGATAGTTCATTTCTCTATTGACAACGTTGACAAAGAGAAAAGATTTTCTCGATGTTGTACTTTGTTTTTGTCTGTCTGAAGTGTTTTGATTTGGTAGGCAATGCCTGGATACATCATTTTTTTCATTGCTCGTGAGGTGTGAATATCGCTGGCTGGACAAACATTTATTACCCATATATTGTCAGTGTCCAAATGTTACAGGAAGATTTTAAAATGTGTTATAATCACTCCAGCCAAGAAGTTTGTTGTCTGGAAGGTCCAGTTATACAGAATTTTGTGAGCAGTCTCTCAATAACATCAGCATCATTTTAGTACAGAACTTCGGGAGCAGAAACATGGAAGATACAGTATTCTGATAAGTAAAACCATTTTTGTTTCTGCTTTTTAAGGTTTTGATCACTTTGTTTTATGCTTCAGGTAATATTTCTGCAGTGTGTGCTAGTTTGCAAACTTGTGGTTCGGCATTAATGTTGTGATCCCAGTGGATGGAATGACTAGACAATTCTGATCCAAGAGAAACCTGGCTTGATACATGCTTTTCAAAAACTTGGTTAATGTAGTGGTCAGTCACTGAAACATAGTCACACGATACAGGGGTGTTTCTTTAACATCAGAACAGAAGTTTCTGAATAGAAAACAAAAAAGCTGTCCAGATAAAGAGCATAGTTTAGAAAATCTTCAAACAGCCAGCAAAATTAAGCTTCAACCTTTAACAACTTCATCTATTTATTGCAATTGAAATCCAGAGAAATTATCCCCCTATATAAAATCTTTAAGTTCTACCTAACAAGTTCGCCAGTTTCTCTTCTGGGAACTGTGAAGTATTTTTATATCTGTAGAATTTGAGGTGTTACAGCATAAAAGGAGGCCATTCAACCCATCATTTCAGCACTGGCCATAAACCAAGCATTGTGATTTATGCCTTTCTCCTGCCCTTGCACAATCTTTCTATTCAAATAATTGTTTTATCTTCTCTTGAATGCCTCAATTGAACTTGCCTCCACCACATATCCAAACAGTGCATTCCAGACACCCAAACCACTCGAATTGTATTTCCTACCTGATACCTGTCAAAAGCATACTTTGTCTTTTTTTATTTTAATTTTGATTTCTTTTATCATCTAAGGAGCTCTGGATTTGCATTATTTTTTCCTTTTGAAGGAATATACCCTGACTGTTCCCAAAGCTATGAAGGTAGCCTATCATTCAGCCACAGTTTTTCTCTCCAACATTGTGTTCCAGTTTATCTAGCCTCGCATTTTTTTGAGCTCCATTGAAGTAAGCTCTCCTCATGTTAATTATTCCCACTCTCTGTTGTGTATTGTCCTCTTCTATCATCATCTTGCAATATAATGATCACTGTTTCCAAAATGTTTCCCCACTGACACTTGGAAGCAAGGTGGGCCAAGCAGATCAAGTACCAGGTCCAACAATTCATCCTTTCATGTTGGGCCAGTCACATACTGCTACAGGAAATTTTCCTGGACATAATCTAGGAACTCTTAACAATTTCAAAATACTCACCAAACTGAAAGCTTAAACCTTCTCAGCTTTAATAACCTGCAATTTCTAACCATGCACTCTTGGTATGGAAGTTGCACTAACTAAAACTTGCCACTGATGTAACTATGTCTTCCCTGATCTATTCTAAAACACCTTTCCAGGTGAGAATATAGGCTATTTCCTGTCCCCATCAGGACTCCTCCAAACTGCTCTAAATGCTTTCAGTCTCTGGATTTTTAAGCTAAAATCAGTCCTTGATTATTCTAAACTGAAGATTAGCTAAAAGCCTTCATTATGTACTTTATATGTCATAAACCACCAGGGTTCAAAATTTTACATCAGTGTTCTAGGAACTCCCAATCACCTATTCTCTGACACATACTGAGTGAGGTCACTGTTCTTAAGAAAAGCCAGACCTATTTTCTTTTATTTTAGAAACACTTCACAGAAGTAACCAACACTGTATTCAGTATTTTTAGATCCATATTTTAGGAATGATAAATGTATATATACATAATCTCTCAAATTAATCATCACAGATGTCATTCAATAATGTTGAAAATTTCAAAAGATTTTGTTACCTCCTGTTCAGAATGTTTGGGACAATGTATCTGATCAACCAATATGGCATCGGACCAATCTGGCACATGAGGCACAGGGCTCTACAAGAAGAGAGTGTCAGGACAGGATGGGAAGGATTAAGAATAGAATGGAATAGGTACATAGATTGTATGAAGAAATGGAAATGGGATGGTGTTGGCATATGAAGGGACAGTGCAAAAGTAATGAAAGATGAATTGGCATGGGAAGGTTAGAATGGCAATAGGTATTTAAGGAAGTGCAGCAATAATTGAGGTACTAATTTCACTGCAGATGTTTTGTTGGATTGAAGATGAGGGGAGCCTGATAATAAAGGTATCTTGATTAGAGGGACTGTCTGAGTTAAGATAGAGATCATATGGTATGGGTTCAGTATCAGGAGAGAGAGAATGGCATGGAAAGGGTAGTGGAAGCAGCATGAAAGATATTGATTTAGACAGTATGGGTGAAAAGGTTTAACATGGAAGATATACAGTGGAGATGAGAGGGCTGGGGATTGGCATGGGACAAAGGGATGGAATGGGAATGATGCAAGAGGGAGGAAAGGAACAGGATGATTAAGGCATAGGAAAGTCAGAATGAAGTCAGATGATTATTTAAAGAAATAGTTACATTTGAGTTGCCAGTGTCACTGCAAATGTTCTACAAGTCACTGCTAATATAATTTTTAAAGCGACTTCTGGTGTTGCAGGGCTTGCATTTGATTGCAAGCAATGTTTCCTAAATTGACTAATGTTTATAATGGTGTTCATGCGGAATAACTGAAACTGAAACTATTGTTGAAATTGTCTGTCTATTGAGGATAGTTTATAATGTATATTAATCAAGCAGAATGCTGTTGAAACTCAGAAATCTTTATTTTTGAGCTGAAGAAGAGTCATACCAGATTTGAAACATTAATTCTTTTGTTCTCTCTACAAATGAATTGGAATTGGGCTTTCTTGCCACATGTACTCCCATACAGGCATAGTGAAAAGTGTACAAAGTCGCCATTCCTGGCACTATCTTAGGTACAAAGGTAACTCGTCATAAAATATTAGGTACAACGTAGAAAAATAAAGAAGTGATAAAAGTTCAAAATTACAGTTCTTAATAAAAAGTAGAAAAATAAAGAAAATAAAGTTAGAAGTTCAGCATTACATCATGGCCCATTTAGCCATGGGCCTGCAGTCCTCCACATGCAGTCACTTCACGCTGGCTTTCCCCACAAAAGTTCATTCTCTTCCCCCATGCTGGGGTCAATGTCCTCCGTGCTGCTGTGTCACCACCACTCGACTCCCACCCCTTGCTGCCGACTTCCATCCAGACTCACCAGCCACCTCACCATCAACCACTGAAGGCCTCGATGATGCCACAATGCTACCTAGTGCTACTGGTCCACCTGGCTAAACAGATGCCTTATGGCTGAGCACCAAATTCCCGTTCCATACTTCAACCACTGCCACGCTGTCGACCCTGATCTCTCTCCAGAAGGTAAATCAAAAAAAAGTTTAAAAACTGAAAAAGGGGAAAAACAGAAGGACTGAGTGGACAAGCCCAGGCTCTGGATACTGCCTACTCCACTGCTGCCATGTTGAAATAAAGATGCTGTCAGATCTGCTGAGTTTCTTCAACATTCTTTGTGAGAGTTTAAGATTTCCAGCATCTGCATATTTTGTTTTTATATTATTGTGGTGTATATTCCTGGATTTGACTGAAATTCACTTCCTTAGTAATGAATTAGATTTATCAAATTGACGTCGTTAACAGAAAGAATAAATACTATTTTAGTTATAAAATGTTTGAACCGTTTCGTACACCAGAGATATTGTTGAACATCTGCTTTCTTTACTGTGATGCAATGCATTATATGAAGGAGCAACATGCTTCACAGAGCTTGCATTTCAAAAAATCCTAAGGAAGAACTTGAGCACAGAGAATTAAATAACCTCTGTACAGTAAACTCGTAGGACATTTTTTGACATGTTGCATTATTTGTCGATGCAGTGAAGTTGAATTTTAAAAATCTGTATGGCAAATCTTGCCCTTTTCATAATATGTCTGTGAACAAAACACTCCCTCATTCTGACAGCTTTTATTGCTCGACTGTAAACTCCGATTACATCTGCACTTGACAGTCAGATTAAGGAGAATTTAATCAGCAGAGAAGATTAATTTGCATCTCAATTGGAGAGAGGTAGGAGGAAAAAGATTGCACTCTGCAGCCAGCAGGTTGCAAAAGAAATCTGATAAGGCACAATGCCTACTAGCAGTGAATACTCCAGCTGAGTGGAGGACAATATCAGAGGATATGTTGCCACAGCAACCTAAAGGTTCGTTGCTCTTTGTTTAGCCTTGGGTGTGCATTGCAGTCATTTGGTCAAAAAGACAGTGTCTAGCATTGTTAAAATTATGGAGAATTAGATCTGTTTTTGTTTTTAATCAAGCATAATTCCAAAAGGTTGTGTTTGTAAAGCACGTTGTGGATGTTTCAGATTTAAGTTTACAGTAGCCAAAACAATTTGACAAACCTATATTAAATATTATTTTCGTGTAAAAGTAATTCCGGTGTTGTGCATGTTTAGTAGCTCACAGTGTAGATAAGTCTGTATAAATTATTTCCTACATGTTGAATTTCATTCTTTTAACTCCTGTGTAATCATAATGGAAGTAATATGAACTTCTATGGATGCTTTAGAAAGGATTTTGTTTGTTCAGTTGCAATGAGCGTATTAAGGAAATACATCCCAATTAATCCATTATAATAATAAACACCACAATGCTTTTGGGTCAAGTAGGAGACACATCTTTCTGCCTGAAGCTTGTTGCAGTAAAGTTTAAATACCCTTTTATATTGAATTACACAAAAGATATTGGATGTATTTGAATGCACATATTCCAGTGTTCTTTTTAACTTAAGTTGTGAAGAACTGTGGTGATTTTCTTCTTTTGCAGTTCTTTAAATTTGGAAAGTTTTAGTTAGCCTGCTTGTGTATGTGTTCATGTGAGCCTTTCAAAGATGGGCATTTTTAATTAGTGTTCACTGATATTTATACTGAAAGTGGATCATGTAGCTACTTATGCAAGATGGTGTTTTCCATCGTAAATTGCAGGTACAGTCCAAATCCCACTGAGGTGCAGTCAACCATTTTAGACTGAACCATTTATATTTGTGATAATCTAAAAATACATAAAACCTTTGAAAAATCTTACATGTTTTGTGTATAATGTTAGCAGTTAAAATACTAGTAGATATATTCTCCTACAGATGAGTTGCACTTACAAGAAAAATTAAAACTCTCTTCCTGGAGACAACATCAATTATAATGTTTGTATTTTTAAAATGGTACTTTTTGCATTGGGGAGAAATATTTCAATTTATTGGTAACTCAAAACACTTGTTCGAGTAGTGACTTTACTCTCGTTTGAAGTTATATTCTGTTGAATTCAGTATTTTGTGAATTAAAATGAATGGAATTATATTGAATTTACTTGATGTGGAGGACTTGCTTAGAAAAGGAAATATGTTGCTTACAGTAAATTTGACATAAATAGGTCATTAAAGCTGTAAAGTATTTCAGAAGTTTAAAGCATTCAGTGAAGTTTCCTGCAAAACATTCTGTTCTCACCAACATTTAAATGAAGGTATAATTCTTGTCTGAAATGCGACAGCTAGCATTGTTCTTCCACTCATTTTATTTGGTTGTATAACATGATTTGGTAATTAACAAAGGCCTTATTAAAAGATAAACAAGTGTTGAGTCATTTCAAATGTTGGTAGTTGATAAACTGGTGATTTAAAAAACTTAACAGTAACAATATGTTTACTTACTTTGGCACAGCGTATTTTGCATATAAATTATTAAAATTATAACATCTGCTATCATTCTATACTTATATTTCACTTCTTAAAATTTTGTGCGTTCCTTCTCCTAACCCACAATATAAAGATCAAAATTAGAATGAAGCTGGTGTAGGGGTGATAGCATTTGGAAATTCCTGCTACAGGTCCCACAGCAGACACAAGTGCAACCACATGCTGTCACAGTCTGCTGCGCGGCATTTATTGTACACTGCCATCCAAGAGCAAGGTCCATCGGGGAATGCACCTCCTTTTGTTCCTGAACCAAAGGCTTGAGGTTTGATCCCCAGTGGCAAACTCAAGCATCTGAGCTATTATCATAGAAAAGCAGGTGCGACATTTGGCATTAGCCATCAGAAATCACTGAATTCTGCAGTCAGTTCTGCAGAAAAACTAGAATACAAATACTGTTTCCATATGTATATTCATTTCCTATTAACTAAATAATCTACTTGCCATAAATTTGCATATACTATTTGCTGTGTGCATTTAATGTTAAATGTCCTACATTGAAAACATATTTTTGTTACCAGCAACTTGCAGTATTGCATCACACCGCAGGAAAAAAAATCGCAGTGCGTGTACAGGAATGGTTACAAAGATACTTATTTATATGAACTATGACAAGGAAATATACAAGAAGAAAGAACTCATTAAATCTGTTATGTTGGTGTGAAAAGTACTGAATGAGGTGCCGCTGTACTGTGATGGACCAAATGTTGTCTAGGCATGGAAAAAGACAGATTGATTCACACATTTTAGTGAGATAAGCTGTCGGGCTAAATGTCAGAACCCTTTCCACATATAAGGTGAGGAGGCATCAGATTAATCACCATTAATTGGTTGCTGTTGTCCCACTGCAAGCCAGTAAGCAAAACTAAAGCGCTGATGAAGGATGGACAATAGATTATCTGCCCCCTTTGTAGCAGGAAGTCTCTGAAAGCAAAGTAATGGACTAGATTTTCTGTTTGTACTCACTGATCTAGATGAACTTGGAATTATATTTTTACAATTTTAATGAAATTGTCTCTGTTATAATCATACTACTTTTAAAAACATTTTTTCATATGGTAATATATTTGTTTCTTTTGATATTTACTGAAAGTTATGGAATGTGAATGATTAAGAAAATGTTCTCCAAGTATCTTCCAGTTGAAAAATGATCTCGTACATTTTCTGTGCAAATTCCATATGTAAGAACACAGGAAATAGGAACATAAGCAAGCCAGTCAGCTCTTTGATCTCTTTGATGATAGTGAAATCTTCTACTCCACATCATTTTCCTGTACTAACCTCCATTTTTTAAAACAAATTAAACAATTTTGCTCTCATCTGCATCTCGGTGAATAACAATAATAAGTGAATGTATTTCCTATTAATTGTCATGTTTGATAAAAGAGTTAAAGAGATATCCAAAGAAAGAACCAAGCTGAGAAATGAGATTGTCAAGTAATGGATATGATTAAGATTGAACAATATTTAGGGATAGTAAGCTTCTGGTTTTGGCCTATTGATTTTTGACTATCTTAATAAGTATGCAATGAATAGTGGAATTCAAAAAATGAGGCCTAAGCAAGCAAAGTGGTGTCTTTCTACTCATTTATCATCTGTCGTCACTATTTTTCCTCAGTACATAATGGAAGTAGCCATTCAGTGAATGCAACAAACGATGTGACCTATATTTAAACTCATACTACGTGTTACTGTTGTAAACACAAAAATGACTTGATTTGTGTGTTTGATATTTGAAATGCTAGTGAATAAAATCTACCCTCTGGTCAAATCTGATCACTTCCATGAACTCAGAGAAATCTATGGACCTATAGTTAAATAGTAAGCACCATATTTATCTTACAGTAATTAAACAATTCACAGAGTGAACTGGGCAAACCACCTACCGTGAAGCATTTTCTTCTACTTAGCCTAATGTGATAAGGTTTAAATACAGAGGCTGGTATGTTGAAGCAAAATCACTGGTATGCTGATTTTAACTTTCTTACTATAGCCAAACCCATATATTCTTGCATGTTAAAATTCAAATTATTGTGTCCAGAACACAGTACTAATGACCATGTCAGTGTGTTATTGAATACACAATAATGTGCACCTTTTATTGTAGATGTGTTGTTTTCGCAGGTTTTTCTGATTAACCTTGCTTAATTAGTCTATCAAGCCAATTGAAATGTGAACATTTTTAAATTTCTTTAAATATTGGATTGAATAAGTATGTTAAAATCTGATTGATGCTTATCCAGTAGCCAAGTATTTCTTGGAAGATTTCAATGCAATTGTGATGTTAGAGTGGATTTGTACCTTTATTACTCCAGATTTACTCAGAGATGTTACCCACGTTCTCAAATTCCAGGCCATGGTTATGTATAAATATATGCAATTGTTTATGGTGTTTACATTAGTGATATGAAGAGGGGCTTAATAAAAACAGGTAGCTGTCGAATGTTCTTATTTTCATCAAGCCCTGAAAGTTTACACTGATTTCCACTTGTGTGCTGGTTGCTACATTTGGACATATGATAATTATTTTGTAAGGAAATTTTGGCATAAATTGCTCTTGACAGGATCAGAATGGAATCCCATATAAATTTCATTAAGTCAGATTAAAGAAATTTCATTCTTTAAGGCATCCTAATTCTGCAATGAGCTGTTTCCCTGCTAATTTGAATTATTTTCAAATTTACAAGTCTGAAGGAGTTTTAAGAAATACTAGGTTCTGTACAGATAATGCTCTTTGTTCCTGTATAAATACAGAAATGCTATTTTATTAGTGAGAACATTATATTAGCTGAAACAATTACATTCTAGGCACATTTACACAAAAAGGTGTGATTCAGATTAAATAGATGCGTGAAACCTTATGCAGTGACATTGTAACCCACTGGTGAAAGCAGAATAATCAGTTTTGACTAATCGTGTCATCCTTGGTCACTTCTGTTTGCTTGCCCAGTGAGAAGTCAAAGATTTAGCTTGCTATATACACGCAATATCAGGCATTATAAAGCAATAATTACATGATGGCTTGTGGATTTTTTTAGCCTGGAGTTGGGGCAAGTCACACTTATCAGAGTACACCCCACTGAGCACTCCAGCAGTTAGCATTTCTTGGATGAAAGTGTGCTGACCTTCATTTTTGTAGTGCTGGTTTCCTGTCAGAGAGGATCAATAGTTTAGCAACCTGCTTGTGCTGCTTACCTCTGTTCTCATACTGAGTCCTATCTCCAGGCTGGAATCAATATCTTTAATCTGTTCTTCACTATAATAAGTTGCGCAAGGCAGAGTTTCTAGCTGGAATTCTATGGGTTGATGGAAGCGGTTACTTCAGCTTTTGTAGATTTTTATCCCATAACATCTTTTTACTCAGGGAATTAATTATAATATAAATATGTCTTTTGTCCATGTTTAAATTCATATTACAAGCATTTGCTCGTGATCTCTGGTTCCCTTTAAACATGATACACTTCCATTTAACACTTGCAAATAAATGACAACAAGGGTGATTCCACCAAAGCCTTAATATTAATCCTGCTCTGTAATGATGATTCATACCATATTGGCACTTTTAGCAAAGTGAGAACTGGAATCCATTGAGCTGCACAGTACATTATCGTGCAGCTCATCAAAAAAATTCATGTTGATTTTTATTGTCATGAAATATGCTTGTACTTGAAATAAACACATTTCGGCCAGTTCAACAGGAAAATGTTTGAAACTTACAGAATAGACCACTGTTCACCAAAGTTTGTGAAATTACACTGCAGAGCTGAAATTTGGGCTTGAGCACCTTTATGTTCTCTATTTCAATTTCTATAATGTTTTGTATCAGCCCAAATTTGACCTATTTTTTATGTTCTGTCAACTGTCACTTCGGTTCTTCAATCCATTTGTCAGTAATTCTCTTGTAGTTTCATGCTGGATTTCCTCCTGGGTATGGTAAAAGAACTTGGCATCTTCAAGCCAACCACACAGCAATCTGAATAGCCTTGCTTTAGGTAATTTACTTCTAACTTGATCCATCAGATATTTTGGCCTTCATGAATTGCCTGAATGAGACTTGAAATACTGGATCTGGCAGAAGCTTTTCATATGATGCCTTTCGCTCACAAAAAAAATTTCCATCTGTTGGTAAAATATTGCAGAATAGCTCTAGACCCAATCATCTGCAGAGGTTTCATCAATTACCTTCCTTCCATCATAAGTTCAGAATGAGAATATTTGCTATTGATTTCGCAATGTTCAGTGGCATTCACAATTCCTCAGACACTGAAGCACTATGTTCCAATATGCAGCAAGACCTGGACAACATCAAGATTTGAACTGTTAATTGAAGTCTCAAGTGGTATTTTCATCATACACGTGCCCTTAAATGACCCTTTCCAAATAGGGAAGATTTAACCGTCTCAGCCCTGTAACCAACATCCATTGACAAGAAACTGAACTGGACTAATTATATAAATGCTGTGGCTACAAGAGCAGGTCAGAAGCTGGTAAATATGAGGCAGCTAACTGAACATTGCTTGCCAAAGTATTTCCACCATCTACAAGGTACAAGTCAGGAGTAGGGTGCAATGCTCTTCGTTTGCTTGGATGCGTGCAACCCCAACAAGACTCAAGAAACTTGACACCATCCAAGACTAAGCAAGTTGCTTGATCAGTGGCTCATTCACCAACTTAAACATTCATTTATTTCACTGCTAATGCACATTGCTACGGTTTGCAGCATCTACAATGTGCTCTGTAGTACATCTCATTAAGGCTCCTTTGACAAAACCGTCCAACTCTCAAATGCATGAAAGGATGACAGTGGTAAATACAGGGAATGCCACAAGTTTCCCTCCAAGGTACGCACCACCCTGACTTGGGAACTATTTTGCCGCTCTTTCACTATCGCAGATAAACATCCTGGAGTTCCCTTCTCAGATGCACTACATATGTTTCCACAGCAAATAGACTGGTGTGGTTCAAGAACCCAGCTCATTAGCACTATCTCAAGGACAGTTAAAGATGGACAATAACTGTTGGCCTTGCTAGTGATGGCTATGGCCCATGAAAGAATAAAATACTAAAAAGCAATGAAAGCAAAAACATGAATATAAACGTGCTGGAAAAACTCAGCAAGTTTGGCCGCATCTGAGGTGAGGGAACCAGAGTTAGTGTCATTGATCTCTAGAAACCTGTTGATTTCTATCTTGAACATGCTCGATGTTTGAGCTTCCACAGCTCTCTGGGACAAAGTTTACTCTTGATTTCATTGCTTTTGACTGGCATAAGTACTAAAATGTCTAATACTATTGCTTTCCAATCAGTTAGCTGGAATGCTGAGGCTTTGAAGCAACTTGGAAACAAAAAGTGAAATACTGCCATATATAACCAAATAACTATTAAATAAAATGCAATTATTTTCAGAATCTCCTTTCAAAATGGAGAAACATAAATGAATTCAATAATGCAACATGAAAAGTAAAGCTAATCACTTTTTAAGAATATGATTTGGATAAATAAATAAATGAAAAAGGTGGATAATGAGAGGAATCACAGGAGTTCAAGAGAATGAAAGTAAACAAGTGTTGAAAATTCCTAAGAGAGATAAAGCAGAGAAATGAACTGAACTGATTCTGATGATAGAAGCTAAATGTTTAACCATAAGTAACTTAAATTAATTGTCATCTGGAAATATGAAATGATTTACTAGAGAAATTGATTCAAAAATGAATGAATAAGCAGGAATGCAACGATGTAAAAGATAATTTTTGTTTCTAATCACTAGAAGTTCAATTTTTTGGAGATTGACAGTATATGAAAACATGAAGTATGATCATTGACATTTTTCAAAAAGTTGAAGATTAAAATAACTGCTAATAGTTCAAACTTGTAGGCGTTCCTCATTTTTACCTTTGAATTCAAATATTTTTGACTCCTGGTTTAGCTGCCAGTGAACTTCTGCCTGCTTTCTTAGCATCTTGTCTGACTGTTAAAGCTGTTCATACATCTTTTCATCTGACTCCCTGTGTTGTCTGAAAGCAGACCTTTTTTCATTTTCTGCCTGCTTTGTTAAGCATTGCCTTTCAGGTCATTCTTAACTAATTATAGATTCTCCAGGTTGCATCTACAGAGTAGCATTAGACACTTGTATTTGACTAACTCAGGAAAGGCCAGAAGAATCCCAGACATTGAAGTTTTATTTTTGATAAAATATTGCAACTACTGTCCAATTAGTGTTGTTTAAGCTTTAGATTTTTTCAAATTGCCGTAGTGCAAGTCGACAGATCCTTCTGCTCCTTTCGAGAAGCATGTGTTTTGACTTCAGTAATGTTACTTCATTAATATGCTACTTATTCTATCTACTCCTCCCACCTCCCCCCACCCCCACCCTCCCCAAACACAGATACACACACAAACATACTCTCTCTCTATGGGCAACCCCAACTAGAACCAGAATTTTGATCAATTATCAGAAAAACCGTGATCATACGACAGAATATTTCCATATATTTTGACCAGCATTTAAATGATCATAATAATTATTTTATATTGATCTGTTAAAGTTTGATCTTGCATATACAGTATATTTTTGTTTTGAGATCTATCTTTATTAAATAGAAATCATCTGTGTTTAACAATAAAGTCTCACCTAGCATTATATACTTCTAATGTACATAGAATTCGTACAATGCAGAAGGAGGCCATTCAGCTCATCAAGTCCACACTGATCCTCCGAAGAGCGTCACACCAAGACCCAGCCTCCTACCACATCCCATAACCCCACATTTACTGTGGCTAATCCACCTAGCCGACACAGCCCTGAACACTCTGGGCATTTTTTTTAGTATGACCAATCCACCGAACCTGCACATTTTTGGACTGTGGGAGAAGCAAAGAACCAGGTGGAAACCCACACTGACACAGGGAGAACATGCAAACTCCACACAAGCTTCACCCAAAGCTGGAATCAAACCTGAGTCCCTGGTACTGAGAGGCAGTATTGCTAACAACTGAGCCATCGTGCCCGCCCAAGTATTTGTCTTACGTTTGCTTAATTTACTCTTTCTTTCTGTTATTTGGTTCGAATCCCCTAATAATAAAATACATGGTTAAAATTAATGACAATTTGAACTCTTGGACTTTGCATCTCTTACACTGTGGCAAACAGATTTTCAGTGATGCACCGTAAAAATAAAGCATGTAAATATATTTTATTGTACAAGTACTCTGCGGTCAGTTCTTCCAAGTGATACCATTAATCTCTCATTAACTTTCTGTTGCCTGTAATGGTGGTTTTTGACATGCTTTTGAGCAATTCTCTAATTACAACAAATATTACATATTTAATTCTTGTATACATAGAATTTAAACTACAGATCATGGTACAAAAATGGCCCATTTGGCCTCAGATCCCAGTTTTGAACTGCTGGATCCATTCTAAATCTATAAACATATGAATTCAGAGTAAGAGTAGCAGTGAGTCATTAGACATTTTGAATCTGCGCTGACATTCATTAGGATGTGATCTGATTGTGAGCTCAACTTTGCATCGCTGCCATATTTTTGATGACCTTTGACTTCCTTGTTAGACAAAAATCTATCTCCTTCTGCCTTAAAATATTGAATGACGCTGCTTTCTCACTCCCTGAGGAAGGTGTACAGCCCTTTGAATGGGAGAATTTCTCCTCCTCTCTATCTTGTGTGGAAAATCCCTTGCTTTTCGACTGTATCCCCCTAGCTATAGTATCTCCCACAAGGGAAAATATCTTTTCAGCACCCACCCTGTCAAGTCCTCTCGGAATCCTGTATGTCTTAACAAAGTCACTTATTATGCTTCTGATCTCCATTTGATAAATATCAAGCTGCTCCTACCTTTCCTCAAAAGATAGACCTCTCCCCAACCAAGGAATCACTTCAGTGAACCTTCTCTAAAATGTTCCTATTTCATGCATGCCCTTTTTTTAAAAAAAAGGCCAAAATACTGCACAATACTCCAGAGGTAGTCTCACTAATGCCTTGTACAATGGTAGCAAAACATCCTTATATTTAACTTCCACGCACCTTCCTAATCACTTCCAAAACAGCATGCTAACTTTTTGAGATTCGTGTACTAAGACACCCAGGTGTCTCTGTACTTAAGGGAATCTGTAATCCAAATTAAAAGGTGATTTTTCTGTTGTTCTTGTCAAATGAGCAACTTCACATTTTCATGTCATTCTCCATCTGCCAAAATTTGTCCATTGAAATTATCCATATGGTTTTGTAAACTCAATACTCAAGTTACTCTCCTATCTATATTTGTGAGATCTCTGCTACTAAATACGGTAGTGATGCGACATAATAGGATGGATGGTATCCTCCATCTAAAGGTTAGACTGTGTAAAATCAAAGCTTGAGAGATGATCTGTCCTATCAGCATAAAGAGATGCAACATTCAAATTATTCTATATTGCTGCTCCAGCTCCAAGTGATATAGAGTTTGAGTAGTACAGAGATATGACAGAAAAATGAACCTTTGAGGGATAGAGTAACCTTCTTGGTCTTGTACCATTTTGGTTTTGAAGATTAACTATAAAAATACATAGCATGATACTGTGAGGTATTAACCTTTTAACTTGAGCAAATGATCTTGAATTGATTCCGGACATTTTTTTTAGAATTTGAATATTTAGCTTCCTTTTGTGCTGTAATCATTCTATGATTTGAGAAAGGCAAAACTACAAACTTATAAAGTTGTGGCTATTTTAAACCTGCAGAGAGCATTCAATGCAAATATAATTTGACTTTTTTGTAAAACAGACATTTAATCAATGAACTAAATTAATTTACACAAAAGTTCAAAACCTGATCTATATTTCCTGATATTTATGTACTAAAAATAAAGTATTTCTTGAATACAATTAGACACTGAAGAACATTAACATATTCATATATGAACATTGCATGGAAACAATAATTTTAACTGAACCACTGTATTCTTTTCGAACACCAAATTTCAATGCTGTTTTCCAATAATGGGAACTTGTATTTATTTAAATTTACCATTTGCGTCTCAAGCATTTTTATTTCTGGTAACTGTATTCAAGAAATACTTTAAGTTAAGTATTTAAATTTAAATAAATACAATTTCCATATTGGAAAACAGCATTGAAATTTGGTGTTCGAAGGGAATACAGTGGTTCAGTTAAAATGATTGTTTCCATGCAACGATCATATATGAATATGTTGACGTTCTTCAGTGTCTAATTGTATTCAAGAAATACTTTATTTTAGAAACTATCCATTCCTAGACTTGATGGTACAGAGAACACCGAACTGAGAATTCACCACAAAGGTATACAGGAAAGCCACACACACAGACCAAGTCCTGAACTACAAAAGCAACCATCCCAACACACACACAAGAAGTTGCATCAAGACACTGTTCAAAAGGGCCACAACGCACTGCAGTACACCAGAACTGCAAAAAAGAGGAAGAAGAACGCCTATACAATGTATTTGCCAAAAACGGATACCCGCGCAATTTCATCAACAGATGCCTAAGGGAAAGACAATGGACTGAGGACATGCCACAACCCAAAGGACTAGCCACACTACCATACATCAAAAACATTTCTGAACTGACAGCCAGACTACTGCGACCACTAGGACTCATAACAGCACACAAACCAACAGCCACTCTCAGACAACAACTCACCAGGACGAAGGACCCGATACCCAGCATGAGCAAAACCAATGTAGTGTACAAAATCCCATGCAAGGACTGCACAAAACACTACATAGGACTAACAGCTAACGATCCACATCCTTGAGCACCAACTAGCCACGAAACGACATGACCAGCTATCCTTAGTAGCCACACATGCAGAAGACAAGCAACATGAATTCGACTGGGACAACACTGCTATTATAGGACAAGCCAAACAGAGAACAACCAGGGAATTCCTAGAGGCATGGCACTCATCCACAGATTCAATCAATAAGCACATCGACCTGGACCCAATATACCGACCACTGCAGCGGACAGCTGGAACTGATAACCGGAAGCGGCAGATACAAATCACTATAAATGCCGGAGGAAACATCACAGAAGCGCTTCACAGGAGGCTCCCAAGCACTGAGGATGTCACATAGACAGGGGACGAAACGTCTGCAACACAAATTCCCAGCTCGGCGAACAGAACCACAACAACACTCTGCTGATTTAAAATAGTCACAACTTTATATGTTTGTAGTTTTGCCTTTCTCAAATCATAGAATGATTACAGCACAAAAAGAAGCTAAATATTCAAATTCTAAAACAAATGTCCAGAATCAATTAAAGATCATTTGCTCAAGTTAAAAGGTTAATACCTCACAGTGTCATGCTATTTATTTTTATAGTTAATCATCGAAACCAAAATTGTACAAGACCAAGAAGGTTACTCTATCCTCCACATTGCAATTCTGATGTTTTTGTTTGCTGTTGCTGCATTTTCACATCTTTCTTGAAGTTGCCCATACCATATCAGGGAGGGAGGAATTCTCCCTCAGTTTCTAACTGATTTGACCTGAACTTATTACATATCAATGGTGACTAAATTTTGAAGGAAGAAAGAGCGAAATAGAGTCATAGAGATGTACAGCATGGAAACAGACCGGTTCAACTTGTCCATGCTGACCAGATATCCCACATAAATCTAATCCTATTTGCCAGTATTTGGCCCCTTTCCCTCTAAACCCATCTTATTCACATACCCATCCAGATGCTTTTTAAATGTTATAATTGTATCAGTCTCCTCCAATTTGTGGGCGGCACGGTGGCACAGTGGTTAGCACTGCTGCCTCACAGCACCAGAGACCTGGGTTCAATTCCGGCCTCAGGCGACTGACTGTGTGGAGTTTGCACATTCTCTCTGTGTCTGCGTGGGTTTCCTCGGTGCTCTGGTTTCCTCCCACAGTCCAAAAATGTGCAGATTAGGTGAATTGGCCATGCTAAATTGCCCATAGTGTTAGGTGAAGGGGTAAATGTAGGGGAATGGTCTGGGTGGGTTGCGCTTCGGCGGGTCGGTGTGGACTTGTTGGGCCGAAGGGCCTGTTTCCACACTGTAAGTAATCTAATCTAATCTAAAGGTTTATTTTTCTGTCACATCTCTGTACTACTTAAACTCTTATACCACTTGGAGCTGTAACAGCAAGACAGAATTGTCAGTACCGGGACCATTGTTTCATTTCTTGTATAGAAATAATTAATAATTGGCAATAAAAGCACAGCTGTATAAAACTAGGGGAGCAAGTGAACCAAATACAGACATTAGGATAGATTCAAGCAGTTTTGTCTTTGGAGTGTGTGCGTGTATGTTTGTATTGACGAATACAAAATGAAGGACAATAACCTGTGATATGAAGTGAATGGTATTAGCATACCAGACATCACGTGAGATCAAGATATTAGGTAGTGTAGTACACCAGCAGGAAAGGTACCAAGCAAAATATTAAGATGTCATGATATAGGGGCTATCAGTTAAATTCCCAGGTTAATTTTGGAATGGGTTAGGTGGTGATTTATACAAACTGTCTCTGAATCTCAAGAGGAAAAGAAATAAAATTATCCATTGTTTTCTTATCGGCACTTAGCAAGAGATGCACAAGCATTATCATTGTGGTTTATATTTCATACTGATGTAATATTTGCAATGCTCACAAATTTCTAGACCTGCTTATTGGCTTTGCAATTTGGATTCTTTTTAAAAGAGATCAAGATCATCATTTGATACTATTTGGTGAACTATATTTACTGCATAAACAACAAGTGTGCTAGCACAAGTACCTCTCGTCCGTTTCTTTAAGATGGTTCATTAATCAGATGTTGACTGAAATAACCGATCAAATAGTTTACTGAAATAAATCCCGCAATAATTCCTGCAGTATAACTCCAGTATTATTTGTACTGACTTTGTGGTAGGGAAGTGTCTGAAGCTAAAACAAAAAGGTGTTGTATATGCTGCAATCCTAGAATGGTCTCTGTTTATAAATGTAGGGCGAGGAGGATGCTTCTAGTTTCACTGAGGTCAGCAGATGCACGTACTAGGAGGAAACTGCCCATGCAAGTTTCCAGATCCAAGGGATACTGTTTGTTACTGGACAGAATCCCTGAAAAACTGGTGTGGAGAACCCAATTTAAAAAGGCCGTATTTGCTGTCACCGCAACTGCAGGGGGCACACACACCACACATGCAGTTGCAATGCCTGTTGTCACTGCTAATGCACTGCAGATGGTTACCTACATGAAAGAATAAAACCATTCAAAATATTGAGCAACAATGAGCTCAAATAAATATGTTTTTCTTTCAAACATATCACTGACAGCCTAATACCATTGTCAAGGATTGCATTTTTCACAGAATATCGAACCCTACCACGACAATTAAAAACCTTGGTATTCGATTTGCTCTGCACCCCTGTTGCTGCCTAATTAGCCATCCCACTCTTAATGCCTTACTGTCTCTCTCCCTTCAATGCCCTGCAAAGTGATGAGGCAGTGCATGAGCAAAACAGCAAGAAGGTGTGGTGAGTTAACATTCCACAGGCATACAACGATGATGTCACTATGTGGTTCCCTTCCTGGTGTTGGATGCTAGTCTCCTGTACCAGCCACACAACAATCATGTTAGTGGCACTGTGAATGTACCTTGGGTGGAATTGGGTGTCACAGTCTGTTCCAGGCACACACTGATAAGATAATAATGCCAACTTCCTGTTCATTGTGGTAGCAGGCAATAGTGATTTTAAGAATGTGTTCTACACTCTTCTGCATTTGTCTTGGTCCAGAACTCTTTTGATGGGCTGGGTGCCCTACTGTATACAGTTTATTTTACTTGTATGCCAGCCACCAGTACTATAGGTGTTCGTGAGGCTGAAGAACTGGGACTTCTGATGCATTGAGTATCCATTCCCAACTCCGCCCTATTTAATGACCTAATTGGTTCTGTCCTTTGTCTTAACACCATTGTCCTTACATTGGTAGCATTATCCTTAAAGTATCTTCTATGGCAGTTGAGTCCGACAAGAAAGGTATCTTAACAAAAGATAAATGGATTTACATTTGTAATTTGTACATGAGAATAAATATAATCTCCTCATAAAGTTACAGAACACTGAAGGTGACTTGCCTAATGAATTAAGTCCACCCCAAATGTAGCTGGGACTTCTTAGATTTGAATAATATATCAGGGTAAGTTTAGAAGGAGTTACCAGCCTCTCACAACTGGACAAATCAGTTATTCATGGTTGAAGGCTAATTCTGGCTCCTCACTCAGTGTAGCTCTTCATGAACATAATGCAAGGGCTACCAATTGGTTGCTTGGAAGTTTAAATATGGGAACCCATAGTCAAACCAAAACCAGACAAAATTGTATCTGATCATCTCATGTTCACCATGACTTTGTGTACCTCTGCCAATCTTTGCTTTATGGTTTCTATAGTCAGACAAGTGGGGGTGGCTCCGTGGTTAGCACTGCTGCCTCATAGCACCAGGGTCGCAGGTTCGATTCCAGCCTCGGGTGACCGTCTGTGTGGAGTTTGCACATTCTCCCTGTGTCTGCGTGGGTTTCCCCCGGGTACTCCGGTTTCCTCCCACATTCCAAAGATGTGCAGGTAAGCTGGATTGGCCATGCTAAATTGCCCATAGTGTTAGGGGCATTAGTCAGAGGGAAATGGGTCTGGGTGGGTTACTCTTCAGAGGGTCGGTGTGTACTGGTTGGGCCAAAGGGCCTGTTTCCACATTGTAGGGAATCTAACTAAAAAAATCCCGCAGGTTTTACTAGCATGATAACATCTAACCTCGAGGTTGTTATATAACTGCATTTAAACTATCTTTCATAAGAATATTGGAGACAGGAGCAGAAGATGACCATGTGGCCTGTGAAAATAAACTTGGCCATTCAGTACAAAGATACCAGACCTGTCTCACCTCTTTTCTCACGTGAGAGCCATCTTGTTGCATATAGTTAACTTCAGTTTTCAAGTACACGGTGTTTTTTTTTCAGTAAATATTAATCCCAACTGGAGTCTTTAAAAGATCTGATATTTCTCAGCAGCAAGTTTTTAATAACCTGGAGATGGCCCATAAAATAAGTGGTCAATGATAAGCAAGGGCTTGGGCAAACCTGCCTGCCATTGCCCAATTGAGACTCTGAAGAGAGCATTTGATGACCACTTAATGGCCAGTCCCCATCCAATCTACATGTTAAGGCACACTGGGGAGTTTAGGAATAGGGGAAGGAGGTCAAAGCTTGGAAGGACCCAGCTTGAGATGGGAAGGGGATGTATCTCCTTCAGCGTTTACTTTTCAAGATTAGTGATGCTCCCTTTCTAAAACTCTGCCCTCTGCAAGTACTCATTCCTGATGAAGGGTTTTTGCCCAAAAGGTAAATTATCCTGCTCCTCTGATGCTGCCTGACCTGCTGTGATTTTCCAGCACCACTCTCATCTCCAGCATCTACAGTACCCACTTTCACCTCTGCATGTGCTGTCTTTTCATACTTCTGCTATTCAACAGTATACTCAGAATCTATGTATGCTACTCTCCTCAACATCAAAGAACGTTAAAATATTGGATGAACTCTGTTAACCTATTCTATTTTATTGACAATATTTAATTAAAATTTATGCTTTAATGAAAAATTTGAAGAGATATGCTGATAGAATTAGATAAAGTAAACTGGAGGAGGCTTGGTGTTCATGGATGCGGATCGTTAGCTGTCTTCCTGTATGTCCTATGTAGTGTTTTGTGCAGTCCTTGCATGGGATTTTGTACACTACATTGGTTTTGCTCATGCTGGGTATCGGGTCCTTCGTTCTGGTGAGTTGTTGTCTGAGTGTGGCTGTTGGTTTGTGTGCTGTTATGAGTCCTAGTGGTCGCAGTCGTCTGGCTGTCAGTTTGGAAAGGCTCTTGATGTATGGTAGTGTGGCTAGTCCTTTGGGTTGTGGCATGTCCTCGTTCCCAGCTCGACGAACAGAACCACAACAACGAGCACCCGAGCTACAAATCTTCTCACAAACTTTGAATACCTACAGGCGAGAGACGCTAAGACAAGCCAGGAAATGGGAATCCTGTGCCAACCGCCTAAGCGCCACATACGAACAACTCCGGTTCCTGCATGAATGCCCAAAGAATCGAATCCTTCCACCATGTGTCAGATGCAGATCACCAGTCAACAACCCACAAGCCAGGGACATAGCCAGACAGAACGGATTCAGGATGATCCAGGTAATGATTACAGACGCTCACAACAGACTTCACAAATACAGACAAGAAATTGCGCCCCAAAAATCGTTACAAAGGACTAGCCACACTACCATACATCAAGAGCAATTCCAAACTGACAGCCAGACGACTGCGACCACTAGGACTCATAACAGCACACAAACCAACAACCACTCTCAGACAACAACTCACCAGAACGAAGGACCCGATACCCAGCATGAGCAAAAGCAATTTAGTGTACAAAATCCCATGCAAGGACTGCATAAAAACGCTACATAGGTCAAACAGCTAACGATTCGCGTCCATGAACACCAACTAGCCACGAAATGACACGACCAGCTATCCTTAGTAGCCACACATGCAGAAGACAAGCAACATGAATTCGACTGGGACAACACTACTATTATAGGACAAGCCAAACAGAGAACAGCCAGGGAATTCCTAGAGGCATGGCACTCATCCACAGATTCAATCAATAAGCACATCGACCTGGACCCAATATACCGACCACTGCAACGGACAGCTGGAACTGACAACCGGAAGTGGCAGATTCAAACCGCTATAAATGCCAGAGGAAAGATCACAGAAGCGTTTCACAGGAGGCTCCCAAGCACTGAGGATGTCACGTAGACAGGGGACGAAACGTCTGCAACACAAATTCCCAACTCGGCGAACAGAACCACAACAACGAGCACCCGAGCTATAAATCTTCTCACAAGCTTTGAAGTTGTAAAGGATCTCTGGCACCCAGCAGCAGTAATGTCATCAAGCAGATGGAACATCTAAGCAGATTGAAGAGTTTTCAAGAGTAGCAAACAGAGACACACAATGCACTGCTTCTTGATTTGTTTTTCAGTTATCATGCAGGCATGTGGCAATCTTCAGCCAGAAGAACCAAGTGGATATCTATCTCTGGCTCCTCCAGTGGTCTCCAGCATCACAGATATCAGTCTTCAGCCAATTCAATTTAATTCACATGATATCAAGAAACAGCTGGAGGTATTGGATAGTGCAAAGGCTATGGGCTCTGACAGCATACTGTCAATAGTACTGAAGACTTATGCTTCAGAATTTACTGCTCCCATAGCCAAGCTCTTCCAGTACAATTACAATATTACAGTGACCCAACTATGTGGAAAATTGCCCAGGTATGTCCTGTACATAAAAACAGGACAAATCCAACCCAGCCAATTGCACCCCCATCAGAATAATCTCAAGTATCAGTAAAGTGATGGAAGGTATAATTTAATGGTGCTGTAAAGTGGCAGCTAGTTTGGGTTCCACCAGGGCCATTCAGCTCCTGACTTCATTACAGCCTTGATTGCTACGTGGACAAAAGAGCTGAATTCCAGAGATGAGATGAGAGTGTCACCCCTTGCCATCAAAGCTGCATTCGACCAAGTGTGATATCGAGGCCCCTATCAACTGAGTTATGGCATCAAGGAGCCCTAACAAAACTGGAGTCAATGGGTATTGGGGCAAGCTCCCTGCTGGTTGGCATCATACACAGCACTTAAGAAGATGGTTATGGTTATTTAGAGATCATTCTAAATTTTTGGCTACATGAAAACCCAGTAATCTTTCATCTAACAACCTTTTGTGCTGGAGCCAATTACATAAAAGTTGAAGTTCACATTTTGTCACACAGTTCTAAATATTTCAGTCAGCTTGGAAGTTCAACAATGAAGGAATTCTTGCCAGCAGTTTGTGTTTTTGTCTTTAAAGCACATGAACAAATGCCAAAATTTGATGTACTTTCACAGCTATCGTGACGACAACTGTTTAATAGTTTTGTCTTCGTTACAACTGAAAATTCAGCTAGTAGTCTGTAATTTTATGAAAGCACCAGAGTCTCCATAAACAAAGGTTAATGAATTATTTTGCCATTGGTGAGGTTCATAATTTTGCAGGAGAATGCAAAAATTTGGAGTTAAAAATGTTAGGTAACTTCAACAAATCGTCAAATGTATTACTGTAGAGATGATCAGCCTGTACTTTTAAGACTGAAATCTTTCAATCAACCAATATAATCTATGTGAAATATGAAAGCTGTTCCTCACAGCGCTGAGAAGATATGAAAGATACCTCTGTGCATGTGCCTAAATCAAACATGTACCTTTGTGGTTTCCAATCTGCTGTGATCTGTCAGAAGATCACAACAAATGCATAACAATCTCTCCCAATTCTTTCAAGACTGAAGAATAAAAGAGATCAGGTAAAAGGGGCTTGTCAGTCTTTTGCACTTTTGGTTTTTCAAATATTTTTCTCCTGTAATTTTGTTAACTTCTTCCCTTTCTTTGCCATTTGATGTTCTTCTACTCGTAGAATACCTATTGTGTCTTGTACTGTGAAGGGACAGACAAATTTATATTCAAATTCTCTAACATTTCTTTGTTCCCCATAATTAATTATCTAGTGTTATTCACCAATGGTCTTGTGCTCACTTTCGTTTCTCTTTTCCTTTTTATCTACTTTCTCATGTACTCTAATTCTTAACACTAATTTTTAGACATCTAAAAAATTCCCAATCCTTTGGCCTATTATTAATTTCTGTAAAGTTTTTCTTTTGATTTGATACCATCC
This sequence comes from Chiloscyllium plagiosum, assembly GCF_037043375.1. Taxonomy (NCBI): domain Eukaryota; kingdom Metazoa; phylum Chordata; class Chondrichthyes; order Orectolobiformes; family Hemiscylliidae; genus Chiloscyllium; species Chiloscyllium plagiosum. The sequence continues at coordinate 102,558,923 of NW_028270148.1, read as the reverse complement.
TTAAAATTCCTAGTTATCCACAGACTGTGCACCTTTTTCGTAGTCTTCTGTTTTCAGTTAAATATATCTTTGAGAGTTGTGCAATATTTTCATAACTGTCTGCAACTATTTCTCAGCTATTGTACCTTTTAAGCTATTTACCCAGTCTACTTTAGCCATCTCTAACTTTATACCCTTGTTTTGAGTTTATTCAAGATTTAGACACTATCTTTCAAACCACATTTCACATCATCAAACTGAATGTGAAATTCTAGCATGTTATGATCACTCTTCTGGAGAGGACACTCTACTGTTAGATCTTTGATTAATCCTGTCTACTAAAACCACGTCTGATATAACATGCTCCCTGATTAGTTCCAGAGCATACTGATCTAAGTAACTGCCTCAATTACATGCTTTGAATTCATCTGCCTGGCTATATTTGCCAATTTGATTCAGCCAATCTATTTGAAGATTAAAATTACCTTTTCTTGCAGGATCTTTCTTAATCGCACCTATTATTTCTTGATTTTTACTCACTTCCACAATCATAGAGAGACTGTAATCTACTCCCACCAGTTTCTTCCTTATTATTACTTACTTCCATCCAAACTCATTCTACATCTTCATCTTTCAAGCAAAGCTTATTTCTTACTATGTATTAATCTCATCATTTTATCAATAGAGTTCCCCTATCATTTTTTCCTTGCTTCCTGACCTTCCAAAATACTGTAGTCTTGAATGTTCAAGAGCCAGCCTTGATCCCTTGTAACCATGGCTTTATAACGGTTTTCATGTTGTTATGTTTGATTTTCATTTGTGCAATTTCGTCCATCTTGTTTCAAGTGCTGCAAATATATAGGTAAAGAGTATTTTATTCTGCCTTTTGTCTTTTTTTTGTATTCTGATCTTATTTGCTCATGCATTCATATTTGCTCATGCATTCATATTTGCTCAGTTCCTTCTTATAATTCTATGATCACCATTATCTGTATTGCTAATGGCATGGTTGTGTTTCAGCTTGCAAACTTTGTGAGTCATCAAAGTCCCCTCTGCCCGGCACCCCCAAACCTTACAGTAACAAAATGTCTATGTAATTTCCCGTCATTGCAATGTCCAAACCTTGGAGTGGAGCTCAGTGAACTGAATTTGCTCAAAGTACAGACACTTAACGACAGATGTCATTACAGTGGATCACAGGGGTGTTTGCCAACTCACATGTGCTATACTATAAGCAACATCTGTCCTGCCATTTTAACTTTGCTTGATTTAAATAATTATGTCTATGGTTTAGATGTACAGGAAGTACCCATTAACCAGAGAATTTGCCAGGTCAGAGGAGGTCAGCGCAAGAGTTTTTAAATCATTCCTCTTTCTACTCATGTCCCTCCTTGACCATCCTGAAAGTGCTGATTTGTTGGAAGCATTCCCCTTGTGAAAACTGTGGGATTCTTTGCTTGCTATACTTCAAGCTGCCTTTATCATAGTTAAGTAGCAGCAACCCTGCTTGCATTTTAAGATGTCTTTATAGCAGTTAAATGCCTGAAAATCTTCCTTTGTGCATCTTCAGAAAAACGTGAAACACAAATGTTCTTCGGAAAACTGAGAGTACTGCATCTAGCAGATCTCAGAGATTGCTGCACCAGAGAGTGCCGGATGAGAGAGGAACAATTTGTATCACTTAACACTATTTGGAGATGAATAAGTTAAACTATAAATATAATGCTGTATTTATAATCTGCCCTGTACCTGATAAACCTCAGTCCCAGTAAATTAATGCTTCTAATCCTGTTTTGTACTTAGTCTCTTACTCATACTTGCTTCATTCCTCCTTGCTGTTTCCTGTTATAGTCACTCAACTGGAATTTTTAATTTCTCATTTTAGACAGATAAGGTGAAAAGTAGTCACCAACTTATTACTAACCTATTTCTGTTTGACATGTCCCAAACATTATTTTTTCAAACCCCTACCTGCTAACTCTTTTATTCTCTTCACTAGCCTTACTCTGTTCTGGCTGTCTCTGCTGCTGCTCTTATAAGCTGTGTGCAGGTTTCACACTGTTCTGTTCTGTTTGCATGTATATGTATGGAACATTTAATACAGTCAGTTCGTCTATAATGTGATGCTTGCATTCTTATGCAACCCCGCATTATAGAAAGATTGTGCTTTAGAAACAGTGCTTAAAGTGTTGATATTGTAATTGTGTTACAGCCAGCACACGTTTTAAAAGTTTGTGCTGTAAAATGTATCCCCAATTCATCAGTCATGTTGCAGCGAATTTGCATTGCGAAACGCACATTATAACGAAGACCTGTGTGCCCCTGTAAAGATGGATGCTCATTAAGAACCAGCACCATAGAAGTTGCAATTCTAGACAACCTGCACGTGATTTGTGATCTTAGTTATATTGCTATATTCATACTCCATTTAACACTATTAAACTGGATTTCTTTTTCAAAACAAAATATGGCTGTTATTGACTGGTCAGTCTTATTAGAAATTCTTTAGGTTAGATGGGTGCCAATTTTTTTTTGATAGGCACTAAATCTCTGTTTGAATTGTGCATAAATTTTAATTGAATCCACTATCACCTGAACTCGATTCTGCAGGGCACCAACAATTGTAGGTCATCCGCAATGCACACATGGGGGTCTTATTTGGAAACCGGATTATGTTATTTAAATAGATGATCTGATGTTAGAATTTTAAAGGCCTGATGTTTTTCCCCCTCTAAGTTTTGCTGAAATGCATTTAACCCTCTTGGATTCATATTGCTCTGGGGTATCTTGCTTTTGTTGGACCTAATGTAACCTTGAAGTTGGGAAAGTTGATTTTGTATAGTGTCCATTTCACATTCAGTGCTTATATTGGTCCAAACAGTCGTCATAATTTTATATGTATTTCCATGATGCTCCCTACTAGCTGACCAGCTGTTCCTGCAGATTGTTACAATGTCTAATGCACGCAGATCCCCAAGATCTTGCTCCTCACCTCAAAGAGGAGACAGCATTTCCATTGGGATTACCAATATGTCTGGTTCATCGTGATAGCACAGAATAAAGTAATGGAGTCTCCATATGGCATATGGTGTCTAGCTTCATACAAAATGCAAAAGTATTCTTCAATCACTGACATGAAATTTGACTCATTTGGTTACTAATAAGAACTGCTTGCGGCCCTTAAAGTTTGTGTCCTGTTTATGCAGTCTTGCAATATAATGTCCCAATGGACCTTTGACAGTGTGCAGTTGTTTATATACTGGGTGAAGGCTCACAATTTAAATATTTCAAACCAGAGATCCTTTCTGTATTAAGGTTATTTTTCTGAATTTATAATTACATTCTGGCAACCTAATAAAAATGATCTTTTTAAATAAATATTTTATTATCCTGTTAAATTTCTATTTAAATAAACAATATCTATGATTTATAGGTTCAAGTTTGTCTTCAGTACAAAGTCAATTGTTTTGTAACCTCAAAGTGATTTAAGGCATTGCTTTGCTTTCTGCAGTTTGCAAATATTTACTCTCGAATTTTGAATTTTTTGTTTTCATTTTAATTCTGATTGCTTGAGCTCAAATTAACTGTTATAAGATTGCTGATGTGGTTTCAACTCTTGATTAGTCTTATTAAAAAAAAATAATAAAAATTGAAAGCCATGATATTTAACTACAATATACTGCAGAATTAATTATTAGGATTTCTTTTGCAGTGTAGATTTGTGTGCATAAGCATCTTTAGTATGTTTTGCTATGCCTGTTGGTCTCTTATCCGATTTCCTGACCTGTTGCAGGATGACTCAACTCGTCTTGCAGGGTTCTTTTAATTGTGATTGATATGCAATTAGCTGTTTTATTGAACCTCATTAAGAACTGCAAGCCTCTGCTCCTGCTACGAGTAATTAGAGTCCAGCTAGCCAGTTCCATCTGTTTCAGAAGAACGGTTTAATTAATGAACTTTTACACATCTATTGCACTGCCTCTCGCAGGCTGTTTTTCAGAGTACGACAGAGGTTTTCCTCACCAGCTTTGCTCTATATAATGATTTGTTCTTTTTTTGGTGGTCATGCATCTGTGTTAATTACCAAAATCCCACATTCTATCAGTTCCTAGATGTTTTTAATGTGGAACCTACTGAAAAGAATGTGTTTAAAACCATTGTGTGCTCAGATACAGCAGCAGTTAATTATTTATCATTTTCGCTTTGATACAGTTTTAAACAGTTCAAAGGCCTTGATAATGTCTTTGGTCCATATCACGTTCCCTGCCTGCTGCAATAGAAAGGCTCTCCTCTGAAAAGGTATTAGCATTCATTGTGAAAAATAAATTTCAGTTGAATCTGTGCATAGGTTTTCAGAAAGATTAAAGTGTACATCATGCAATTTTTTTATATTCTTACATAATAATGGGCTTTGATGTGTTAATACTCACATTTTCATTTTTTATAGACAAACACTGTTGTTTTGAGTTGTTGAAGAGCGCAAGCTGTATGTGGGTGCATTTTTATTGGACTTTGTAGTCGCATCTTGCAAAGGTGGGGTACAGTGACATTCTGGTTAACCTCCATTTGAAACAAAAATGAATGGACAACCAGATACAAAGAAAAATTATTTATAACTAAAAACAAGCATTGCACTAAAAACATCTGCAATGACATTGTGTAGGCCATAAAAAACTATCATGTGTGATAAAATTTAGAATTCTATAACCTTCGGTAACACTATTTCAGCATGTGTTGAAAAATACCAGCAACAAATACGATGTTATATCCACACAAACTTTTCAACTGATAATCGAAAGCAGCTCTGGAATTGAAGATGATGATCATACTTTTTCATCAAAGTTGAAAATTAGTCTTCAATTTTCTTCAGTTAGTAGTGAGAATATGATGGAATGTTTTATGATCCGTAAAGATTCATTTAATATTATAAACATTCTGATTTAGAGACAGTTCTAATTTCATTGAAAGTTTATTCCACAGATGTTAAATGACATTTTGTACTCAATTTTATTAGAATCTGAACACATTTCAAGTACAATTGCATGGAGACATTGGAATTTACACTTTAAGACCAGCAAACCATTTTAAGGATTTTGTTTAATTAGAAATGATGAATGGCTTTCAAAGTCGCAGGGGAAAAAAAAATTGTCTTTATCTACCCCAGACTGGCAAGTCAGTGTTGAGAGGCACAACTACTTGCATGGAGTTGTTTGCACTCAGCTGCCACAGAAGGCTCAGGATTGAAAGTACCAGGTGTTCTGCTCAGGCCGCCTAATTGTTGCCTTGTAATAGACAGGCTGACTGCACAGTATGGCTTGGGGCTAGGATTAGAAGGCTGTTGCAAATATGCAAGTTGCCTCTCTTTCATTTGGTCTTACTTTGTTCATAAAGACATTGCTCAGTTCAGGTGAATCTTGTGATACTTGTACATCTTTCATATAGTATATGTGTTTCTGATTTCATCATAAGGCAACAAAATCCTGGCATTTTACCCAAAATATGTTTGATGAGTAGTTTTTGTGAAATAGATTGTAGATCCCATCTGCTAATTATTGCACCCCTCTGACAGATAGCTGTTACTTGTATACAATAAAGAAAGTGGGTCTCTTTCATTGAATAATCTGAAAACTCTATTTGGATGATAATACACTCGAATTTTTGCTTCTTGCCTGTGTTGGGCACTATATCCAAATATCATAATGATAAAACAAAGTTCTGACTTTGAAAAGGTTCTTCTAATTAATTTGAAAATTAACATTGTACAGATTTTAATCTCTGAATATTTAGCATTGAGTCATTTTGCAATCTCGTAATTTTAGTTAAAATTCCATTCTATTTCCAAATTGTTGTCTTAAGTCAGCTACTTTAAATGGAACCAGGGTACTTTTTAAAATTAGAGCTCAAAATTCATTTTCAACTAAGCTTTTTTTAAATAAAAATTGCAACCTATGTTTTTACCTCCAAGTTTTGACATTAAACTCTTATGGATGCCATACTCATGCTTAAAATAAAATCTATGCTGCCTACTTATTCTTCTACTTTTGGCCAGATGGAATTAAATACAATTCTTTTCTCCAAAGCTGAAAATACATTTAAGGAATCTCAAATTTTTTTTGGCTGAAAATGCTCCCTACTTTATGATGAGTAAATACCTCATTTTTTTCATTATGTGGAAATGAGATGGCCATCCTGTTCTCATTTTGTATTAAATGAATGGTTATCAGTCTCTCTGTTCTTAAGGTTTTGCATATTAATATGATCTTGTTATCCCATGGAAGAAATCACTGAAGACGGTGATAATTGTGTCTTGAACTGTTGTGATTTTCAGCTATTCATGAAAAATATTGTCATCTCAAAAAATCCCATTGTCCTCCACTGCAGAAAAAAGTTAGTGTTATTTTTCTATTTTAGAAATACTTATTAATTCTAAACTTCAGATTTTTTGCAGACAAAATTATTTTGAAGTTCTTCGAAATGTATTTACCAGTTTCAGCGTACGCATTAGAGCTACAACCTACAGTAGTCAAACTAGAATTAAAATTTGGTTTATTGTCACGTACTCAACTACAAAAGCACATGAGTACAGAGAAATGTTTACAGTGTTGCTGCACACTGTGCCATCTTGGGTAAAAAATACCTGGGTACAGATCTTAGATACAAAATAGAGAAATAAAGATTTAAAAAATTACATTCCCATACAGTATAATGTAGAAAAATAAGAAATACAGTTTAAAAACAAAACCTTTTGACCTTTCTATAAAAGGCCTGCAGAAGATCAATGCAGGGGGCTTCCACACTTGGTCTGACCAGACTCTTAGGACACTGACCACCTTCACCAGTCCCCAGTCCAACAACCAACCCCACCTTGCACTGTTGAAACTTTATTGCTGGTACAGCACAGCAGGTCAGGCAGCATCCAGGGAACAGGAGATTCGACGTTTCGGGCACAGGCCCTTCTTCAGGAACCTTGCACTGGGCATGCTGGCCATCCCACTCTGATCAGGCCTCTAGCTCATTGGCTGTCCTCTGCTAACTAGGAATTACATGACTTTTAAATATGTTTTGCTCTTGACTTAGTGTATGCTGAATGCCACCACCCTCAAAAGAAAAGTGTTACTTTAAAAATTGAAAGACCTCGAAACACTGGTACAGAAAAACATATAAATATATTACAAAGGTTGAGAGGATGTTGTTGTTGCTAAAGGTTGACTGATTTTTAATTTGGGTAAAAACAAGTTGAAATGGAAGTGAGATGGAAGCTTTCAAAATTATGGAGCAGATTGTAGGAGTCAACATGGAAAACTGAAATGGTGGGTCATAAATATAAAATAGTCACTAAGATGAAAAAAACATTTAGTAGAAGATCCTCAACACGGTTGATACATGTAGCATTGACACATTTAAGGAAAAACCTGATGTAAACACAAGAAAGGAGTAATAGAAAGAAATAGAGTAGGATGAAGCTTGTATAAACTGGATACATCAGCATGCACCTTTGATACAAATATCCTGTTTCTCTGCTGTTTATTCTATCTTGTGCAGTTCTGCCACTCAATAGACTTGTGAAACTTTATTACCCATGGAATAAAAGAAACAATAGCAACATCGCTGCAAAATTGGCCGGGTAGGAGGAAATATAGTGTGGTGGTCAATGGGCATTTTTCAGGCTGGAGAAAAGTTTTTAGTAGAGTTCCTCAAGGGTAGGTATTGAGAGCCTTTCTATTTCTGATATATGTGAATGATATAGATATTGCTGTGTGGGGGATAATTTCAAAGTTTTAAGATGATACAAAATTTGGAAGCATTGTAAACTGTGAGGAGTTCAGTGTAGAACTCCAAAAGGACGCAGAATAGTGAAGTGGTCAGATGAGTAGCAAGTGAAGTTCAATGCAGAGAAGTGAAAACTGATACATTTTGGCAAGTAGATTGTGGACAGACAACACACAGTAAGAGGTATAACACCCATGGACATGCACATCCAAGTCCCTGCACTCTTGCATGTGCATAGATCACTGAGGGTGTCAGGACAGGTGGAGATTGGCTAATAAAGCATATAGTATCCTGAGCTTTATTATATCAACCATAGAGTAGAAGAGCAGACAGTTTATTCTGAACTTGTACAGGACACGTTGTAGACTCAATTGGTGTATTGAGTGTAGTTCTGGGTGTCACACTGTATGAAGAATGTGAACACATTGGAGAGTGGAGAAGTAGTTTATAAAAATTGTTTCAGGGATGAGACACTTCAATTACAAGGATAATTTGGGGAGTCTGGATGCATTCATCTTGGAGAAGAAAAGGCTATGAGAATATATAGATGTTTTCAAAATTGCAATAGGTCACGATAGAGTAAATTGGGAGAAACGGTTACCGCTTGTAAAAAGGTCAAGAAATTTAAAGTGATTTGTAAATGTAGCAAATGTGATGAGAGAGAACTTCTTAATAGGAGTAGTTTGAGATGGAATCCATTTTGTGGAAATGTGCTATTCAACAGGGCATTGAATGATTATTTGAATAAAAAAAAGTGCAAGAGTATGGAAGAAAAACAGAAGAAAGATATTAAGTCATAATCCTCATTGGATAGCTGCTACAGGTATGCAGAGCTAAATGACCACCTCTTCCAGAGTAACGTTTACTATTCTTTCTCCTTTGCGAAATACGATTCAAGTTGCAAAGAGCATTAGAAATAAGTGAAAAAGTATGCTTGAAGTCTGTTCTCAAGCCATATTTTCGCAGATCTTGTACAACCAGAAAGTGAAAAGATTGAAAATTTCACACAGTGCTTCTCTCAAATTTACTCAGTTATTGTTCATTGCTGGAGTATTGTTCCAAGTTACTAAATGCATTAATATGGCCTGATAATGCAAGCACATTGTTCCACAGTGGGCAACAAAGACTAAGTTGGTCCAAAGTTTGTTCACCAGATGTAGGTGAAATATTACAAATATTTATTTCAGAACAAGACTTCAATTTTTCAGTGAAGACTGAAACTGTTAGATGTTGAACTGCTTTTGTCTGTTGAGCAAACACTCAATGATTTCCAGGAAAACCATTATTTTCTACATTTTAAATAATGAAGGGAAACATTTTGTTCAGTGCTTTGACATTCACCACTTGACCCACTGAAGTACAATCAACAGTATCACCCTAAAGCCCTCTTGGGTTGGGAACTGTCTATTGAGACACAAGTTTAGAAAAACCCTCACCATGCTAGGTTTAAGGAAAACAATTTGGAAATATGACCTTTTATTCTTAAGGGATTTCCTATGTGTGAATTGAATCAAATTCTGAATAAACTTCTGTCAGAATGTTATGAATTTGTACTTTATCTTCTAAGACAGTAACCTTGTAATCTACATATATACATAAAAAAGGAATTGGTGAATACATTTTTCAGTGAACACAGCAAAGTATGTAAGCAGAAATGTTAAGTTCTCACTCTTACATTGTAATAGTCAATACTACTATTTCTCTCTCCACATTTGCTGCCAGATATGTGTATTTCCAGCATCTTCTCTCCTTACTTCAGATTTATAGTTTCCTCTTATTTTGATGTGAATATTGATTTGGAAAGCAAAATAGGTCAATCTACCACTTCATGCTTGAGTGTTTGAGTTTAATTTGTCTTATGCCGCATTGTATGCATACATAGATACACACGCAGGAGATGAGTATTTATATAGATAAAATTCGGGATTTTTATAAATTTTTAACAGTAATTCATAGAATATAAGACCAGCATTTATACCTATTCCTAATTTTCCTCAAGCTACCTCTTTGTGTTGTTGAAATCTGAGGTGAAGGTTCTTTGATAGTGCTGTTAGCCAGGGAGTTCCATTGACAATAAAGCCCAAACTGAGCAACAGTGTGAGGGTTATGCTGAGTAAGTGCTGTTTGATGGCAATATTGACACCTTCCATTACTTGACTGTTAATTGGGGATAAACTAACAGGTGTTAATTGGCTAGATTAGATTTGTCTTGCTTTTTGTTGGTTAGATATACCTGTACAGTTTTCCATTCTGGTAAATCGGTGCCAATGTGGCAACTGCACTGGAACATCTTGACTGGAGCCACAGTTGATTCTGAAGTACATGCCTTCAGTGTGAGAGGGGAAATTTTCAAGGTTCAAAGCTTTGCTGTCTCCAGTGCATTCAGTTGTTTCTTGACATCATGCAAAGTGAAAGAGACTGCTTGAAGACCAGCATCAGAGATGCTGAGACATCAGTAGGTGGCCGTAAGAGATGATCCATTTAATACTTCTGGCTGAAGGTAGCTGCCTTATAATTTTCACTGATATACAATGAGGGTTAGGATGTTTATGCAGTCTTCTCCTTCAGTTGATTGTTTAATTGTTTACCACTAATCACAATTGTAGAGCTTTGATCTGATTTGTTGGTTGTGGGATCACTTGGTTCTTTCTATCGTGTGCTGCTTCTGCTCTTACATAAATGAAGTCCCTTGTGTAGCTTCACCAGATTGACACCTCATTTTAGATAAACCTGGTGCTGCTTAGTGAACCATAGTTGGTTAGCTCAATGGTAGATTGAGAGAAATGCTGAGCCATAAGATTATGGCTTGTGATTGAAGGCAATTCTGCTGTTGATGGTGGTCCTCAATACTTAATAGGTGCACAGTTTAGAGCTGCTAGATCTGTTCTGAATCTCTCCCCTATAGCGCTGTGGAAGGTGGACCTTGTGTTTAATAGTTCTCTGTCATGGTCATTTCTCCCAGTACTATGATAACAAATGCATCTGCAATAGGTAGATTAGGGCAGATGTGGCCAAGTAGGATTTTCCTTAATTGATTATTTCACTACATGCCACTGGCCCAGTCTAGCAGCTGTGTCGCATGCATGCAAATCCTTCCATAGCCTCATCTATCCAATTTATTTAATCTCATCCACCCTTGCAAACTTCTGGAATTTTTGTGCTCCTCCAATTCTTTCTTTTATTTAATTCCAAGTTTTCTTTGCTTGATATTCATGCCTTCAAATATGTAGAGTTCAGGAATTTATGACAAGATCTCTGCATTTCTGTACATTTTACTCTTTGAGGAAATTTCTTAAAACTTATCTTTCAGATCATGTTTTGTCCTTGAATCTCCGTGTGCATCTTAGTCTTAGAATTTTTTGATAATGCTCCTAATAAATTTGTTGCAATAGATCTAACGTAGCTCAAAGATGTTTTGTTTCATTTTGTGCTTTGAATTTTAGTTAGTGGTAGATATAAATCCCCTGCACCATATGAACCTCGATGACAAAGAGATGGAAGTTAATGTTGAAATTAAATTTGCCTGCCAGGGCTTTTTGTCCAGTTAAATTGCAGAAGTGAAAATCTCTGGAGCTTAATTCTTTAGAAGGGATAAAGCGAGGAAGTCATGTTAAATGAAAAGGAATAATCTGACTGGTATGGTAAAGCAAAATTCCCAGTAATGATTTGACTAGTTTGCAACATGTATAATTGGAGCTATACCCTTTTATAAATGAATCATATGTTTTGAACCTTATGTTTAACACTTTGACATATAGGTATTAGTGTAGCAGTTTTAGATTTGAATTTCTATTATCAATGTTGAAATTTTCTTGAAAGCTACATTTTTTTGGGAAGGAAATATTTTTTATGTTCCTTATTTTCAAAATAGCATGATGATCAATAAAGTTATCTACCGTAAACACAGTTGTAATTGGAAGAAAGTAAATAATCTGTCTCATTTAAAAGTTTACTGACCAAGATCAGCATTCTTCATTTTGTCTAGATGTGGCGTACATGTAATAATGTTCTCAAGATTGGTAGCTTTCTTTTTGTATAATTATACAAAAAATTGTCAACGTTATAAATTGTTTGATGGATAATTTCATCTATAAATTTTAAAGAATAAAATTGGCTATTTACTGTTCAAAAGATTGTGCCTTAGATTTCAGCAATCAAGAGTGAATCTGTGTCTTTGTTTCACTATTCTTACATTTCCCTTATGGCAGCTTTTACATCGTTAGCAGTCCCAAGTTCCTCGTCTCCACAGCAACAACTACCTCCAGCTGCTATTACCTAAGTTGATTTCTAGTGGCAGCGCTCTGTTATGAGGCATTTATCAAAGTAGCTGTTCGTGGTGCTGATTTTAGATCTGCTGTGTTATCAACTCTCTGCAGATGCTGCATAATTGCAATGCTAATTACAGAAAAAAACTTTATGTAGTTATGATCTTTTCCAATATACCTTACTTAGAAAGCTGAAATCTATTGTAAGATCTTTCTTTCAAGTTCACACGTGAGCACTTTGTCATTGAGATTTTTGTTTGATACTACTTATAAAATCTTCATAATCTATTCAAGCTAACTGTATTTTCGCAGCATCATTGTGTACACCCTGGATATGCAGTGTAAAAATAATCATTTAAATCAGACAATAGTTCACTGATGATAGGATTGGAAAAAGGTTGACTTTTATTTAAAATGAATGAGATTTAGCATCCACAAATTTCTTGTTTGGACATTGAAATTCAATTACAACTTCCTTAAAACAGCAACAAATAGAATTTGTGCTCTGCGCTGGAATGTTGCTGCAATAACAGAGCCATTCTCTTGTAAAACAACTTGGACCTTTTTTTAAATTAATAATATAGAACAGATGGCTGCCAGTAATTCAGTTGAGCTGTTCTGATCACATTAATAAACAGAAGAGCAAAGCTCAACTAAGTTGTGACTGTCAGGATAAGCGTTACCTTTTAATATTGTAACATCTATAGTTTCTATTAGATGCATGTAATTTGTTTTCTTATTTTTACTAGTACATAACTGAGGTGGTGTCACATAGGCTGGAACACAATAAAGGAAATATCCCTGCACTTCCTACATTACAAAATATTTTGTAATGTTATACAGAAACTTTATGCCATATTTAAAACCAGTAACATTTTTATTTTGAGTTGTTAAATTTTAAAAGTTTCATCTTTTACTTACATTTTTAATGGTTTGAATTTATGGAAGTCTCTTTTCATGGATGTTTATAAGAGAGAAAAACGTGTGTTGCTATAAATTTCACAAACTTATTAGCTTAAAAGATTTTGCATCCTGAATTTGAAGGTAGTAGTAAATGGAAGTGGAGGTATAGTTTTGTCACTCAGTTTATGAGTATCATGAAATTGTAGTGAGATTTCTTTCTTTTAAAATACAACTAAAGCCATTATTGTGGACTTCAGGATCTTTCTTTGCGGTACATCAGGTTTTTATCATGAAAGAACAGAAGCTTCTGAAATTGCTAGAGAAACTTAGCAAGTGTGGCAGAACTAAAGAAAGGTCACTGGACTTCATAGTAACTCTTCACTTCACAGATGCTGCCAGACCTGCTCAGTTTCTGAGCAATTTCTGTTTTTCATTTGTTTTAGATCTAGCAGTTCTTCATTTATTTTAAGTTTTGATTTATGCTTTTTGAAGATAATGTGGGTGACAAAATTACATTGCTCAATTAGTAAGAACATGATAGAAGGGAGGAAAAAACTCTGTGGAATACTATCCAAATACTTAGATATATTTTTGAGGACTGAATCACTTGTAACATATTGTCTGACTGTTTGAAAAATGTGATCATTACATCAATGTAGATTAGTATATTCCTGTTTTGCGAGATTGGCCAGATATTGCTGTGACAGTATCCTTTCCCTAAAATTGAGGGTAGCATCTGTTCATGATTCCTGAACTTAAGTCTATTTCACTGCTGCTTATGAACAACATCAGCATTAATGGGGAATAATGTGATCTTTATATCAGATGATATGTATTGCAGATGTTTTTATGTCCTAGCTGCAGTAGTTTTGAATTTAAAAAGTGTTACGAAAAAATAAAGCCTAGACGGCACAGATGTTAGTAAATCGTTTTACAAGTTTGGCTGAGTAACAGTCTCAAATTGCTTTGAAAGCAACATCTGATCATGCAGAAATATGTTTGGTCATGAGCAAGACAATTGTCTTATTTTCAAAACGCTAGTTTCACGTTTTAGCAGATCAGTAAAAACATTTTGGTATAGAGCATTAATAAAGTATTTATGTAGAATTTAAAGGTGTTCTTAACATCTTGTGAAACTGGCAAGTCTAATCAGTTTGGTGCTTTCTGAAACAGTAACTTTTTATTAACACATGCAATGTAAACATACCTACCTGTAGGAACGCTACAGACAGATCTTAAGATGGACTAGACACATTTTTCTGGATTTGTGGTTGCATAAGATAATAGAGAGGGATTGATCCATTAACGCTTAACTGCAGGCATTGTAGTGCCACTGACTGATAACGTTAGGATGTTGTTATAAGTAAGGACAAATGCCCTGTCCAAAAAAAATTGGATTAGCCTTCCTATGTTTAGAGCATACATGGTCTATTTTGTTGTTTCACTCAACTAATTTGATGTCTTTGATTTTGTAATATTACTATGGTATTAATTGAATTTGACACAGATGGCTGACTCATCATTTTCTGTCACAGTGGTATAAAGAAGCTTTTACTCCTCATTAAGTAAATTCCCTTACTCTGGCATATGAGCAAGGTAATTGAAGTTCTTTGCTGACAAAACTCAGAAGAATCCTTTTCAAACTGGGGAATAGAAAATATGTTATATACAATAAGATGGCAGAAATCTGATATTTGCTTCAATATAAGGTGATTTCATTCATATTATTTGTAAAGAAAACACAATAGTAAGGTCATCTACAGATTGTTCGACTCTTGGTTTGCTATCTAAGGGAGTCTGTACTAGATTATTTGTCACAAAAAATCCCAGAGGTTCAATTAAGCTACAGTCACCCTGTTGCCAAAGGCTTGGGAGAGAAAGCTCATTAAATATTGGGACTAGGTATATCTCGTCAGCAATTTAGCTGAGATTAAAAACTGTAATAATGCACGTGGGGAGTTTGGTTGCACAGTTATATGCGGTCTTTTTCCTAGTTTCTTTCCCCTGATGCATGCCTTGTTCACAGAACATGCCAGATAATTAGACAAATGACCATTGGCACCTCTGCATACACTGATAAAATGGGACACTTACATTGTTACACTGATCTCAGCGGAAAGCCGACCTAGGGATTTGTCTCTTGTAATAGCTGGAATGAAACAAGTGCTTTCAACCCTGATCTTTCCAGTGGAATGAGCTTTACACGAAGGTTGTGCCTGACAACAAGTCCTTTTCTCACATGCTTGACAATTGCCAATCAGCACCTGCTCTCCTTGTGAGGATAGCTTGCAGGTGTAGTACCTGAGGTTTAAGGCAGCGTACACTTCACCAGTCATGAATTGAAATAACTTATTTAATGAATTATTTTTGAAGCAGATCATAAGATCAGTGTTTAAAGTCTGTGGAAACCTAACAAAGTTTATCTGTAGTTTCTAAGAAACCTGATAATGTATTTTTAAAAAAAACATACTAATGTATTATTAATCTGGATTGTAAACTTTGTTAGTAATTCTTGCAAGCAATCTAAGCAAAATTTGATATCAGTCTATTAATTGAAAATATTAGGTTACTGTTATTTATTACTTTTCATTTCTTAAAACTACTCATACAAGTTAACAGCCAATCCAGGGGCTATCTACTGGAAAACTTTTTCTGTAGAAGGATTTTTTTAAAAAACCAATGCAGGTTATTTTGGGCAAGGGAATTCCCAACATCTGCACACAATACTTTCTGGAACCTTATTTCCATAAATTTTTCCAACCTAACAGGTGCAGCAATTCAATGTGACAGCACTGTCAGAAAAAAAATTCCACTCTTGAGACTTTTTTTCACCTTAAAAGTTGTGTTATTTTCTCAAAGCTTTTATGGCAGATATTTTGTCAAGTATGGCTTAGCTGTGTAGTCAAGTCTTATATTATCAAGTTTTGACAACTGTATAAGCTCAATGCCATTAACTTCAGTCATTGATACAAATCTTGAGACAAAAATATATAATTCCAAACTTCCTGATTTTCTCTACTTTCTTCAAAACTTCTATAATAAATTGATTGCAATAGTACTGCACATCCACATTTTGGTGATCATATATAAAGTATTGTGAATTGACTCATTCCTGATTCCTGTTCCCCAGTGCAGTATGTATGAGATTAGGTATCAGCCATTGTTAAGTGGTAATGTTCTCACACCTGAATCAGAAGATCGGATGTTCAGATTCCAGTTTGCCAGTCATAGCCTGTAATTTTGATGCAATACTGAAGGAGTGCAGCAAACTGGGAGATGCAATATGTCTTTGATTGGTTTAATCATAACCACATGTACCTAAGTACAGTGAACAGTTTTGTTTTGAAAATAGTACAGGTAGATCATAGCAAACAAGGATAAACAGATCATAGGGTGCTTAGAGCAATGGATACAAGATAACGGCTGCACAGGGGGTGCACGAAGCAAGATCAACATTATTTTAAGTCAGGGAGGTCCATTCAGCATTCTAATAATGGCAGGGAAGAAGCTGTTTTTGAACCTGTTCATGTGTGTGTTTAGGTTTCTGTATCTTGTGCCTGACAGAAGAGGTTAGAAGAGAATTCACATGGAATATTTAATCAAAGTCCCACCTGCCCTCCCACCTGGTGCAAATAAAAGGTCCAGTAGTATTCAGAAAGTGTGTCTTGTTTTTTCAGGAATCTTAGTCAACACCACTGATCCTTCAACTGAGAGCATTAATAATGTATCATCTCATTTAGCTCATTGCCATTTGTAGAAACCTAGGTGAGCATAATTTGGTCATGGTATTTCCTACATTGCAGTAGTTCCGTTCACAAATACTGAATTGCCTTCGAAGCACATTTGGACAGTCTCAGATTGTGAAAGCTGCTACATATGTGCAAGTCCTTTGCTTAGAGGAAAACCTTTGCAAGAGATGTACTGGCTTAATTAAGAAAGGCAGAATTTATATAATGGAATTGGAGTGCTATTCAACTGGATATTGAAAGAGAAACTGTGGAGTAGATGGACTGGTCAGTACATCAGAGATAAGAAATAAACTCTGAAGAATTATAATTCTTCCTTGTACACACTGAATTCTGCAGAAGTGGGGTTGAACTCTGAATAGACACACAAAGTGAATAAGAAAAATATCTTCATAGAATGAAACATGCATACGGAGGCCAATGGTAGTACCTTCCAATTAATAATCTCTTGTGTAAAAAAGAATTGTCATATTGTCTCTTATTCTTCTGCCATCACTTACATTCTATATCCTTTGATTCTAGATGTTTCTGGCTTTTCTTTATTTACGCTATCATAACACATCATCATTTTAAATACCTCTATCAAATCTGCTTTTCTGCTTGAAATGGAATGATCTCTTTAAGCCAGCACCTTGAAGAAATCTTTGGAAATCATTGAAGCAATCAGAAAGCAGGAACAGCAGTCAGGAGAAACCAAAAGAATGTTAACGTTTCCATCAATCATATTTGTTTAATCTGATTATAAAAATTGATACTGATAGGGTAATAATCACATTTTAAGAATCAAAGGTATTGCAGTTATGCAAGAGCAAACTATTTGCAATTTTTCCAGACTCGAAGTCTTAATGCCAATCTGACAATTTGATAGATAATTTCAAAATTCACACAAGAAATCATATTATAAATCTTGACCAGGAAACACATTCATTAATGAAGTAAAGGTGTTCTGAGTGCTGAGGTGTTCAAATAAATATATCCTCACTAACATCCAATTCTTCCACCATGCTCATTTTTTAAAAAAAGGACTTTTGCTGAGTATCTAACATTTTACTCAAGGACTGTGAACTTTTCCCCAGTTCTTATTCCAGATAAGAAGAGTTTCAACGGAAATGCTGATTCTGTATTTTCAGTTGTCAGTAGTCTGAGACAGTATTGGTGACTTAGCTTGAGAAAAGGTTGAATATCTTTACAGAAGGTAAAACAAACAAGCAGTAAACAATTTCTGAATGCTGAAGTGAACTAAATATTTGCATGTTAAAGTAATTGAAAGGAGCCAGTGAATAGTTTTTTTTTAACCTTTTCTAATAAGACAGCAAAGGAATTTGGTATGTGATTAGCAGGATGGAAAGATCTCACCAAATCTCTACGTAAAACCTACAGAAAAGAATTTAACTGAAGTATTTAGGTTGCTTTAGTATCCTCATTTATCTGCTCGATAAAACAAAATCGTAGATGCTAGTTTGCATTGATCTACCATCATTTATTGCCAGGTATTTATGTGATTGATTTAACTTATCAGAGACATTGGAATAGGAGTAGGCCATTCAGCCCTTCAAGCCTGCTCCACTATTCAGCAAGATCATGGTTCTTTTGTGGCCTAATTACATATGCCTGTTTTTCTAACATCCTTCCTGAAAGCCTTAGCAATAATTCTGAGATTATGCCCCTCGTTCTAGAATTTTTAATCAGTGGAAATAATTTATCATTATCTATCATCTTTCCCTGTTACTATCCTTAAGAACTGTATTAGGTCATCCCTTAACCTTCTTAATTATAGAGAAAAAAGGCTTAATTTGTATAATTTCTCCTCGTAACTTAACCAGTCCAGATGTCATCCTTATAAAACTACATTGAATTCTGTCCAGGGCCAAAACATCCTTTCTAAATGTGGTGCCTCGATCTACTCTCAGTATTCCAGGCGAGGTCTAAGTAGGATTTTGTATGACTGCAGCATAAAATCTATATCACTGTACTCCAGCCCTTTAGATATGAAGGCCAGCATTCCATTAGCCATCTTGACTATTTTCTGCACTTGTTCGTGCAGTTTAACAAGCTTTACAACTGAACACCCACATCTCATTTGACATCCAATATATTTTTTTCGCACCTTCTTAAAAAAAAATCCCTGATCTATCCTTTGTTTGTCCAAAATAGATAACCTCAAACTTGCTGATATTAAAATCATCTGCCACAGCTTTGCGCATTCACTTAGAGTCATGAAGATGTACAGTATAAAAACTGATCCGTTGGTCCAACTCTTCCATGTCAACCAGTAATCCTAAATTAACCTTGTCCTATTTGCCAGCACCATATGCCCCTAAACCCTTTCTATTCATATACCCTCCAGATGCCTTTTAAACGTTGTAATTGTACCAGCCTCCACCACTTCCTTTGGCACCCTCTGCATGAAAAGGTTTCCATTAGGTCCATCTCATCCCAAACCTATGCCCTCTAGTTCGAGACTGCCCCACTTGATCTATCCTGTTGTACTTTTATGCTGTCCTCAACACTGGCTGCCTAAATTTGTGTTTTCAGCAAATTTGGATAATTTGCTGTTTCTGCCATTATCCAAATTATTAATGAATATTGTGAATAATTCGGGTCCAGTACAGATCCCTGTGAAACAGCACTAGTCATGTCCTGACAATCAGCAATGTGCTGCTACCTTCTTTAACACGCATGGATGGAAACCATCAGGTCTTAGGGACTGGTCACTTTTCACTTCCATTAATTTATCCAATATTGACGATTTACTTAAGCTAATTTTATTTAGACCTGGTCACTATCCTCAAGTTTTTTTGGGACATCGGGCAAACTATCCTCCTTTTCTGCTGTGAATACTGAAATAAGATGATCGTCCGGCATGTCTGCCATTTTTCCATGATCATGGGAACAGTCCCACTCTCAGCCTTTAGTGGGCCAATAGTCCTCTTAAATGGGTGCTTCTCCTTTATATAACCATAAAAGATCCTTTTATCATCTTTATGGCCCATGCATTTTGCTTTCATAATCCTTTGTAGCGGCTTTGTGGCCCTTTGATCTTTGCATTTGTCCCATTCTTTGGGACTTGTACTGTTCTTTGCATTTCTCGGTGTCAAAAATGTCAGATTTATATTTTATCACTTGTAGAAATGTTGAACTTTATGACTAGGCTGTGTTCAGATGTCAGTTTCTCCATTGAAGTGCGGGTCATGTACTTCACACATTTGTTTTAAATATCATTATTTAGGATATGATTTTCCAAAGACCAATTCAGAATTCCCTGCAAATTAATATTTGTAATTTTAAAATATCTTTTATACCTGGAGCTAAACCACAGAATTAAGGTCTGCACTAAAATGCTGGCTGTCTTAGCTGTTCTCTTGGTCCCAATATTAACTGATATTGTTAACAATCCCCCCTCTATAATAATCTCAAGTTCAATAATTTTAGAGCCTAAGTACTTTCTCCCATGTGTTTATCCGAACCTCCGCACACCAGCCTTGTCATCATTTGAGCTGCTATCACAACAATCTCATTGTCAGCTACAAATTGTCCCAATTAGCAGCTATTGATTTCCCCTAAGGATTCTCTTTTGCTCTCACTCGCTCCCCCTCTTCCTACCCCCGGCCCCCATTCACCCTCCTAGTCAGATCATTATCCGCTCTTTTGTCTGTCCAATTATTCTTCTCTCTCTTTAGGCTCTATCTCCACCTATCGTTTGCTCTGTACCTCCTCCCCCAACCTATCTTCTGTATAAAAAAAACAGCATTTTCCTGGCTACCATCAGTTCTGAGGAAAGGTCACCAGACCTGAAACGTTAACTCTGATTTCTCTTCACAGATGCTGCCAGAAATGCTGAGCCTTTCCAGCAGTTTCTGTTTGTGTTTCTGATTTACAGCATCTGCAGTTCTTTCGGCTCTTCTTATGACATTGTTGTGGATATTGTGGGACACCATTTGTGTAAAAGCTGCTCCTTCACATGCCGCCATCTCACTTTGTCTTTGTATCTGCTTTCACTATAGGGATTCTTCCAGAAACTTGACTGCAGTCATATGCTTAATTGAAATTGATGCACTTAAATCACTGTTTCAAATGGCTTTGACCTATTCTTTTAAAAAAAACACTTTCATAGAAATGACTGGAATCCATGTTGAATTTAAAATCCAAATCACACAATTGCATGCACCTTTCACCATATTATCCTGACACACTTCCAATCTTCTTACTCTGTAAAGTTTAGCTATTTCATACTGCAACTGCTGATTTGTGCCAAGTTCCATTCAGCCATCAGTCCTGTGCTTGCTGACTTAATTGACTCCCAACTCAGCAACATTCCAAAGTTAAAAAATTTTATTTGTGTTCTGTGAACTGATTGGCTGGTAGGAAATCTGTACTAAGTTTGAAAAAGAGCATAGAAAAGTATTAAGAAATTAATTAACTGATAAGTTTATATAAATTAATAAAGTAACTAAGTAGAGATGGATGGGTAGGTGATGCGCTGTAGCTGTATGATGTGGGAACTGGCAGATCTTGTTGCGAGCTGCAGTGGATACATCTGCAGCAAGTGTTAATTGATGATCTGGCATCTGAGCTTCAAACACCGCGGCACATCCAGGAGGGGGAGAAGTACCTGGACGTTTTGTTTCAGGAGGCGGTTACACCTGGTAGACTCAAATTCAATCTGTGATCAGGGACAGCAGAGTGGTATTGCAAGTGAGGCAGATAGGGTGATCCTAAGTTCAGGGACAGAGGAGCCTCAGCTATTGACCTTGTCCAACAAGTATGAGGAACTTGCTCCCTCTGTGGATGAGGAAAAGGCTGCAGGGAGGATGAGCCAGCTGACCGCGGCACTGTGATGCAGGAGGCCATTCAAGAGGGGAGAGCAAAAAGACAAGTGGTAGTTGTAAGGATTCTATTATTACTTTGTAAGCAGGATTGTGAGTCCTGCATGTTACGTTGTCTGTCCGGTGCCAGGGTGCAGGACATCTATGACTGGTTTGAAAGGATAATGGATTGGAAGGGGGAGGATCCAGTTGTTGTGGTCCATGTTGGGACAAACCGCATCGGCAAGGCTACGAATGAGGACCTGTTTGGGGATTATCGATCACCATGAACAAAATGAAGGAACAGGTCCTCAAGGGTTATAATCTCTGGATTGCTACCTGAGCCACATGCAAATCGGTTTAGGGATTTAAAAAAAATGTGTGAAGTAAACTCAAGGCAAAGGGAGTGGTGTGGGAAAGAAGGGTTCTATTTCATGGGGCATTGGCATCAGTTTTGGAACAAGAGGGATGTGTACTGATCTTGAACCAGTGTTCTAGTGAAAAGGATAAATAGGGTGGTCACTTGGACTTTAACCAAATGAATCAGGGGGAAGGGAAGGAGAAAACAACAGGAAGTATGGTGACAAATAAAAAGGAAAACAGCAGGTTAGCATATGTGCAGGAGGGTTTAACTTGGCAGACTATAAAAGAAGTAAAAAGGAAGGAGATATTATTATTGGAGATGTTGGAATTCATAAAGAGGGTACAAAAACTAGCACCAGGGCACTTTACCTGAATGCTTATAGCATTCGTAATAAGATAGATGGGTTTATGGCACAAATCATCGCAAATGAATATGATTTAGTTGCCATTGCATAGACAAGGTTGCGGGATGGTCACAACTTGGGAGTTAAATATCCAGGAGTATCATACCATTTGGAAGGACAGACAAGGAGGTAAGGGTGATGGTGAGAGAGGATATAGATTCTTTGGAGAATGAGGTTGAATCCATTTGGCTGGAAATTAGAAATTCTAAGAAGGAAGAAGCACTGATAGGTATAGTCTATAGGGCACCAAATAACATCACATTGGGGTAGGCAATAAACAAAGAAATAACTAGTCCTGTAAAATGATCCAGCAATTATCATGGGGGATTTTAATCTACATATCAATTGGTCGAATCAGGTCAGTCAGGGTATCCTTGAGGAGGAGTTCATTGAATGTAACCACAATACCTTTCTTGAATTGTTTTCTGCAACTGATCTGGTCCTGTGTAATAATACATGAATAATTAATGATGTCATAGTTAGGAATCCTCTTGGAAGGAGCAATCACAATATGGTTGAATTTAGAATACAGATGGAAAGTGTGAAGCTGAAATCCAGTACCTGGGCCCTGTGCTTAAACAAGAGAGACTACAATAGGATGAGGGAGGAGTTGGCTAAAGTAGACTGGAAGCAAAGACTTTATGGTGGGACAGTTGATGAACAGTGGAGGACTTCCAAAGCAATTTTTCAAAGTGCTCAGCAAAAGTATATACCAATGAAAAGGAAGGACTGTAGGAAAAGGAGTAATCTGCCATGGGTATCTCAGAAAATAATGGAGGCTATCAAATTGAAAGAGAAGGCATACAAAGTGGCCAAGATCAACGGGAAACTAGAAGATTGGGAAAGCTTTAAAGCTCAACAGAAAGAGCCATAAAGGAAAATAAGATAAATTATGAGAAAACCTCGCTCAGAATATAAAGACCGATAGCAAAAGTTTCTATCAATATGTAAAATTAGGGTGACTAAAGTAAACATTGGTTGTTCAGAGGATGAGGAGGGGGATTTAGTGATGGGATATGAGGAAATAGCCGAGGTATCGAATTGGTATTTTGTGTAGGTCTTCACAGTGGAGGACACAAATAACATGCCAGAAATTGACTAAGAGGTGACGTTAGGTGAGGACCTGGAAACAATCATTATCACGAAACAGATTGTGTTAGGAAAGCTAATGGAGCGAAGGGTAGACAGAACTCCTGGTCCTGGTGGAATGCATCCCAGGGTGCTAAAAGACATGATAGGAGAAATAGCAAATGCACTTGTGGTAGTTTTCCAAAATTCACTGGACTCTGGGGCAGTTCACACAGATTGGAAAACAGCAAATGTGACGCCACTGTTTAAAAAGGAAGGTAGACAAAAGATGGGGAATTATAGACCAGTTAGCTTAACGTCTGTAGTAGAGAAAATGCTTGAATCTATTATCAAGAAAGAAATAGCAAGGCATCTAGATAGAAATTGTCCCATTGGACAGACACAGCATGGGTTCATGAAGAGCAGGTCATGCTTAACTAACCTTTTGGAATTCTATGAAGACATTACGAACACTGTGGACAACGGGGACACAGTAGGTGTGGTATGTCTAGATTTCCAAAAGGCATTCGACAAGGTGCTACACAAAGGCTGCTGCATAAGATAAAGATGCAAAGCACCAAGAGCATGGATAGACGATTGGTTAACCAACAGGAGGCAAAGTGTGGAAATCTGGTTGGCAATCGGTGACTAGTGGTGTGCCTCAGAGATCAGTGTTAGGACTGCAATTATTCACAATTTACATAGATAATTTGGAGTTGGGGACCACGTGTCATGTTTCAAAGTTTGCGGATGACACTGAGCTGAGTGGTAGAGCAAAGTGTGCAGAGGACTTTGAAATTTTGCGAAGCTGTAGCACATGGAGTGCATTGTTAATAAATGTGAAGTCATCCATTTTGTAGCAATAGCAGTAAAAAGGCCTGTTACTTGAATCTTAAGAAATTGCAGCATCCTACTGTGCAGAGGGACCTGGGTGTTTTTGTGCATAAATCACGGAAGGTTGGCCTGAAGGTGCAACAGGTAATTAAGAAAGCAAATACAATTTTGTCCTTCATTGCTAAAGGGATTGAGTTTGAAAGCAAGGAGGTGATGTTGCAGCTGTATAGGATGCTGGTGAGGTCTCCTTACTTGTGCACAAGAAATGATGCAGAGAGGTTCACTAGGTTGATTCTGGAGTTGAAGGGGTTGGTTTATGCAGAGACACTGAGTAGGTTGGGATTATATTCATTGGAATTTAGAAGGGGGGGATTTTATAGAAACGTATAAAATTATGAAGGGAGTAGATAAGATAGAAGTAGAGAGGATGTTTCCACTGGCGGGTGAAACTAGGACAAAAGGGCATAGCCTCAAAATTAGGGGGAGCAGATTTTGGACAGAATTGAGAAGGAATTTCTTCATCTAGGGGGTTGTGAATCTCTGGAATTCCCTGCCCAGTGAGGTAGTTGAGGCTTCCTCAGTACATGTTTTTAAAGCTAAGATAGATAATTTTTTGAACAGTGAAGGAATTAAGGGATACGGTGAGAGGGCAGTTAAGTGGAGCTGAGGCCACGAAAAGATCAGCCATGATCTTGTTGAATGACGGAGCAGGCTCAAAGGGCCAGATTTCTTGTGTCCTTCTCCTATTTTGTTTACTTCCTCCAGCCCTAAAATCTTTATTGTCTGTTGACTTCTGATCTCATTGTGTCTTTGATTGCATTCTTTCATCTATTGCCAGCCATGCCTCTGCTGTCTAAGTCCAAAGCTTTGGAATTCCTTACTTAAACCTCTCCACATATTGGCATCACTAAAGTCCTCTTTACTATTTAACCAACTTTTGATCACCTGTTTTAATATTCGTTATGTTTCTGAGTTAAAAGATCCTGTAAATTTTACAGTTGCACAGAAGCCTAGTCCCAGAGCACATTGGCCCTTTAGATTTATTATTGTACATTTGTAACATAATTCACCTACCAAATTGCACAACTTGCTGAGTATCAAAATAACATTGTTTGGTTTATTTGCCCAAAACCATTTGCAATCAGATTTTTCAGGTGAAAAAATACTTCAGCATCCAATGTGGATTTCAAGGATTTTAAATATACAAATGCTTTATTATTTATTGTCCCCCTTGAAAATTTTCTTCCTGTCCCAAGTTATTTAGATAATTACAAATGTTCAAATTGTATTGCCTTACTTTCAAACATGAATTTGTAGTTCTTGCTGAAACTGTCAGTGAACTAGCATTTCTCAAGTTTTTCTCCCCATCACGCCTCCACTTACCATCATCTGTACATTGTGTTGCCCAGGCTTGCTGCTGTTTGACTGAGCCTCCAATTGCTAAATTAAATGCTGAAGTGTGCTGTAGATAGTCCCACTGAAACAGAAAAAAACATCATTTCTCTTTCACAGGACAAAATGTCCTCATGCCAAAGGACATGCTCCACATTGAATTTTTATTGAACTATTAAACTCCTATGAACTAAAAGCAGCTGTGTAGATGTATTTGAATCCTGCAGTTATATGTTTTGGCGGTTAATTTTGATGATTTAGTTTCAGAATTTGTAAATTTTTAATTTATTTTAAATTACTTTTTCAGTTACTCATATTAACCCTCCTGAAGGTGGATTTTAGCAGCATCAACAATACACAGGAGCAAGTAAGGTGAATGGGCAGCTTTGTGGCGTTGGTGTATATCTAACAAGTTTGAAAAAAGCAATTGAGGTGTTTGTGATTTTTTTTTAACATGCTGTTCATCCCACATGAATACTTTTTCATTAGCCTATTAGATATTCGCTCACAACAGTTCAACATTATTTGAGTTGAAGGTTATTTTAGCTTGATATCTGATATTTGGAGACTTATTTTCAGTTATTATTTATGACAAAATGTTAGATCAATTTCAAAACAAATCAAGTGATTGTTTTATAAAGGTGGTACTTTTTTTTAAAAGCATATTAATTAAGTAGTCAAGTTTTGGATACAAATCCTGAGAAATTGAATATTTTTCGGTACCAACTCTCTAAAGTCAAGCATTCCCAATTGAGGAAATTTACATTGGAATGTTGAATAAATGTTCTGCATTTTTACATCATTATCTTATGTGTGACTGCTATTGTACCAAGATCATATTTGCTATTTACAATATCAACTATGTATTGGCTTGGAGCAGGGTTGTTTTTTGGCATGGGCTCAATTCCACTTCAGAACTGAATTAGCATTAGAACATAGAACATAGAACAATACAGCACAGAACAGGCCCTTCGGCCCACGATGTGCCGAACATTTGTCCTAGCTTAAGCACCCATCCATGTACCTATTCAATTGCCGCTTAAAGGTCACCAAAGATTCTGACTCTACCACGCCCAGAGGCAGCGCATTCCATGCCCCCACCACTCTCTGGGTAAAGAACCCACCCCTGACATTTCCCCTATACCTTCCACCCTTCACCTTAAATCTATGTCCCTTTGTAACACTCTGTTGCACCCGGGGAAAAAGTGTCTGACTGTCTACTCTATCTATTCCTCTGATCATCTTATAAACCTCTATCAAGTCACCCCTCATTCTTCACCGTTCCAACGAGAAAAGGCCTAGCACTCTCAACCTATCCTCGTACGACCTATTCTCCATTCCAGGCAACATCCTGGTAAATCTTCTCTGCACCCTCTCCACAGCTTCCACATCTTTCCTAAAGTGAGGCGACCAGAACTGCACACAGTACTCCAAATGTGGCCGAACCAAAGTCCTGTACAGTTGCAACATCACTTCACGACTCTTGAATTCAATCCCTCTGCTAATGAACGCTAATACACCATAGGCCTTCTTACAATCACTATCCATCTGAGTGGAAACTTTCAAAGATCTATGAACATAGACCCCAAGATCCCTCTGTTCCTCCCCCGCACTAAGAACCCTACCGTTAACCCTGTATTCTGCATTCTTATTTGTCTTTCCAAAATGGACAACCTCACACTTGGAAGGGTTGAACTCCATCTGCCACTCCTCAGCCCAGCTCTGCATCATATCTAAGTCCCTTTGCAGCCGACAACAGCCCTCCTCACTATCCACAACTCCACCAATCTTCGTATCTGCAAATTTACTGACCCACCCTTCGACTCCCTCATCCAAGTCATTAATAAAAATTACAGACATTATTTAATATCAGCAGACAAAAAGTAAAATTATCGTATCAGTCTGCCTGAATTTAAGCCTGGGACTCATCTGTGAACAGCCAGTGCTAATTCACTACACCATTGGTCTAGTAGTTTATAAAATTGTTTTTGCTTTACTGAAGGAATATACAGCCTTATGTTATTTCTGAAATTTGCTAAGTTGTCATTCAAAAATGGAATCTGTAGTGGAATTTGGTTGCATCAAGAGTAAGTTCAAATATTTGTTGAAACCTGAATCTTTTGGAAAGTAAATAAACAGGTTATTCTGACTTCATTTATGTCACTTTGATTAAATTATCACTGTTTCTTCAAAGAGATCATAATACATCTTAAGCCATTTGCTTTTGCCTCATTTATAAACAGAACAACGACTTTCTTCTTCGGTGAATAGTTTTCCTGACTATATTGCCTTTTTGTAATCCCATTTGATTAGTCTAGCTGTCACTGAAGTATACACCTCAGTATCCATACCAAACTTGTGGTTTTGGAATAAAGAACCAGTAGCAATTTTACGTATCAAAAGATCATGAGTTCAGAGTGTGCACAATAAATCATACTACATTATGCATGTACTTTTTGGAGCATTTTGTGAAGGAATTGAACATCCACAAGTAATCTTTCATTTTTAGCTGAACTATTATTTAGTCTCTGTTTCTTTGGAGCTTCTTTTACTTGGTGCAACATAATATTTTTCGCCAATACTCAGCTACTTAGCCTCCCAAATTCCTAATTTGAATGCTTTCCCTCAAAAAATTAAGATTCTCAAAGCAAATTAATCTCTTTCAAGAGTGTTCAATTACTTTTTTCATTAAATTGTTACATAATTCTCTAACGGTTCCTTAACCTATTCTCCAGTCTACAAATGTTAGAATCTCTTGATAATATAATTTATCCTGGAAACATTGGCTGACAGTATTTTGCAAACAAACTTTCTTCGTCTCACTCACTCACTCACACTCACTCACTCACTCACTCACACACACACACACACACACACACACCGCTCTTGCTCTCGTGCGCGCTCTCTCTCTCTCATATTCTGTGACTTGGAGCATATGTATCCTTTTGATGTTTAAAGGCACAACCCACAAGATGCACAAAACTCTGGTTTTGCCTTAGACAAGTGCTGAGGTTAAGGGATGGTCTGAAAGGATGACTGCAATATCGTGCCACTTTATGTCCTTAGCAACCAGAACATAGATATTTGCTCCGATATTTTTGAAATTATAATAACAGTGAAGCCACCAGCATTTATCAATGTTGTTTTGTAAAACAGACATAAATTTCTAGCAATAAAGTAAAATGTAGATATTGCTGTTAATGATTCTCACTTCTCCAAAGTGTGCACTGTAGAGGATTTCGTTTTGTGAAATTTCTCTAGTTTTTGAAGCACAATTTCACTGATTAATGAGGTGTAACTGGATTGTTCACAACACGCATTCATAATGCCTTTCAAAGTGAATTTGTGAAATGTCAAAATTCTTCATTCTTTTTTAAAATTCCACATTCTTTTAAATGTTATAGTTTCTATCTAAAATGCCAGTTGTAAATCTGTCTTTATTTCTATATCTGTAAAATCATAAAAAATGAAAGGTTAACCTGCTTCTTGTTTTCCTGGTTTGCTGTCTGTGAGAATTCTACAGTGTTATTGACTGCTTGGTCTGGTTGATGGTATCATTGTTTCTGCACAGCAGGAATCCCTGCCGAGTTGATGCCAGAGTGAAATTAATTTTAGCCAAAATGAATTTCACACCACAGAGCTTACCAGATCTTTACAGGCAGCTTTAATCGATGTCAGTGCTGAACATCATCACTTGGCTGTCAATTTTGATTATGACAGCCCAATCATCTGAAATTTGCAGCTTATTTTGTTCTGTATGTAAATCAGATAATGAAAAATTGCCATAATCTTTCAAACATGTGAATGTTGTTAGTTCTTATCAGCCCTGGTTTTTTAACCACACCCTCATCCACTTTATTGTGATGAATGAGTAGCCGTCTGAAAAGTCACATTCCAACTCCACTAAAACTGTTGATGGCTAATCCCATGTATCCTGATGACCAGTACTTTGGACAGCAAAGTAATTTTAGTTCACGGTAATTAACTGTTCACTTTCGATGCTGGCAAGTTTTGTCAGAGAAAAATGTTACAATCGCTCCTTGAACACCTAACGTACTGTAAAAAGACTAAAGATGCCAACTCCTCAAAAAGTATTAGTTTTGTACAATTGTACAATCATGTTAATTATTAATTATACAAAGTGTGAGATGAAAATTTAAGTTATGAGCACACACGAAGATCCTGCAAGTGGAAAAGACCAGTTAAGTGAGCATGGATATGGCTGATAGAATATCATATGGGGAAGTGTGAAATCATCTATTTTGTGGGAAAAATAAAAAACTGGATTTATTTTCCAAATAAAGAATCTAGAACTAGGGCTTATAATCTCAGGATAAGGGATGACCATTTATGGAAAGTTTCTTCATGTAGAGGTATGACTTTCAAATTCTCTCCCCCAAATGGCTACAGTTAATTAGTGAGTAGTTTTACAATTGACTTTGATGGATTTTGGGGCACTTCGCGAATAGAGCAAAATGTGGATTGGATGAGAAAGTGGAGTTGGTGTAAGAGTTCAGTTATGATTTTATTGAATGGCAGAGCAAGCTCAAAGGGCTATGTGGCTACTCCGGCTCCCATTTCATATGTTCATGAGCACTGAAGTTGAAAACCAGTAGTTACTACTTGTTATTTATTGAGGAAACCAAGGGATGTAAATTTGTGGCTGACGGGAATGCATAAAAATGACACCTCTCGAAAAGTAAATTTAGTTTTGCATTGTGGTGCCTCCAAGTTCATAAACAGAAAATCTCATGAGCATGCTTCACAAAGTTTCTTGAATGCCTTTTTAACTGTTGGCCATGATATTGCAAGTGGAATTTAATGATGCTATCACCCACTGGGGTAGTATGCTGTAAATCAAGCCCCACTATTCCTGGAATGGTACCAGACTTTAAAGATTTTTAAGGGGCACACAATTCCCCAATTTTCTTGACTTTCAGACCGAGATTGACAGAAGCATAGTTCAGGTTTCTGTACTAAATAAGAATTGCTAATTATTGTAAGTAATTATGTTATACCTTCAAGTAAACAGATGTAAACTGTTGGCATCTGACACAATTAACTACAACTCTAATCCCATTATAAACTCTCCCTTAGAAAGGGAAAACAGACTCATTGGCAGAGGTAGAGAAAAACTGGAAAGTCAGTTTCATAGTTTTTGCTTCCCGATTCCAACGTTGAAATGATCCTCCTTCAGCTAACCAAGCCCTTTGTGTTCTGTGATCTTCCACTTGTTCGTAAATAGTACGTATCCCGAAAAATGTCTCTGATCTATAAATTCAAAAGTCTTGATAACAGCTACAGGAAAGGTAACTGGTTTACTTCAAAATTAAACTGAGTTACTTTTACTGCAGAGAACAGGCAGCTTCTGCTGGCAGAACAACAGAATGCTCCTCTGTGTCTTTTCCTTTTTGAGTTTGTGTTTTTGTCACTTGTTTCCAGTTCCAACCTATTCAGTTAGCTGAGAACCAATAAGCTTCACTTGTAAATAACTCCTCAGCTCCTAATCATCTGCAACTTTGCAGGAATTTATAGCCACAAAACAGAGTTCATGATAAATATAAAATTCCTTGCCATGAAATTCATCATCCTTCCTCTTTCCTTAGAGTTCATAATTTTTAAAGTCTTACAAATAATAAATCAGAATTCTTACAATAGCTTTTGATGCAATTACCCCTCTGACATCGACCACACTTTGAAGAGTTAACAGAAGTTCACATTCACATGGAAAGTCCTAAAGTTGTGATCTGTTATTGCATTAAAGACACTAACCCAGAGCCAGCAAGCATTGAAATCTGGTGAGAAATTTTATTTTTCCTCTCCTGCGTTGCTGTTGAAAATCCCATAAAACATTGCACCTTGTTCAATCAGGTGCAACTGGATTTTTTTTTTAGATTAGATTAGATTCCCTACAGTGCGGAAACAGGCCCTTCAGCTCAACCAGTCCACACAGATTCTCCAAAGAGGAACCCACCCAGACCCATTTCCCTCTGACTAACATACCTAACACTATGGGCAATTTAGCATGGCCAATTCACCTGACCTGCACATCTTTGGACTGTGGGAGGAAACTGAAGCACCCGGAGGAAGCCCACGCAGACCTAGGCAGAATATGCAAACTCCACACAGGCAGTCACCCAAGGCTGGAATCAAACCTGGGATCCTGGTGCTGTGGATCCTGGTGCTGTGAGGCAGCAGTGATAACCACTGAGTCACCGTGCCGCCAAGTAATTTGATTAATAACTATTTCTAAACATAGGATTGGATCCTAAACACACACTTTTGTTGTGGAATGGTGGTAAATATAACCAATAACATGAATGACTAGATTTTTAAAAAGTATGTTACTTAAAGATTTTTTTCCATATTTCAGCATGATCTTTATGCCTTGCATATGCACCATTCTTTGCTTTACAGAAATTTTTAAGAAGTAATCTTATTTTAGCCCTATTTATTTCCTGATGTCCGTAAAAATTCTTTAATGTTTGCAATTAGTTGCAAGGTAGAAGGTGAATACCTTTGCTTCACCATCTATTAAGTCCAGGCCAAAGCTTCCTGTAGCTTTTTTTTGTGATTTATGTATATGGTATTACTTACATACTATTTGTCACTTGATCAGTGCTTTATTCATTTTTTTTCTAAAGTCATGCTCCATTCTTTCAGCGGAACACAACATAAAGGAATGCATTTCAGTAGTTATTTCATTATAAAACAAACTGTGTGTGTCCCAAATCATCATTTCCCAAAATCTCAACGTCATGGAACTCCTTGTCTTGATGTCTTGCTTGCCAGGCTTTTAAACTTCAAGTTTATCGTCACTTAAAACACTATTCCTAATCTAACTGACATTTTCTACTGCTACGTATAACCTTGGTTGCCCGCTTTATAAAAAGGCCAAACTTTTTGAATTAAAACATTTTTAAAACGTACTTTTCTTGAGGTGATTCCCTGTGGAAGGCTAGGCATGTTCAGAGCCATTGATTGACATTGAAGAATATTCTCACAACTAATGTTGCTTTGTAAATGCATGTTTCCCAATAAACATGAATTTAAATGTCAGGAAAATATATAAATAGTACTTTTTCTTTTCAAAAAATAAATTATCTTGAGGAAATGTACTTTTTTTTATAATTCCGTATAATATATCTAGATGATTTTTGAATCTTGTACTAGGAATGTGATGTGGAATTAAGTGAGAAAAGAATAATGCGTTCAAAAAGATAGTCCAAACTGATCCTCACCCTTAAAATTTCTCCTTCGAATCCTCCCACTTCCTCCAGACCAAAGGGGTAGCCATGGGCACATGTATGGGCCCCAGTTATGCCTGTCTCTTTGTTGGCGACGTAGAACAGTCGATCTTCCGTAATTACACCGGCACCACTCCCCACCTCTTCCTCCGCTACATTGATGACTGCATTGGCACCACCTCGTGCTCCCGCGAGGAGGTTGAGCAATTCATCAACTTTACCAACATATTCCACCCTGACCTTAAGTTTACCTGGACCATCTCTGACACCTCCCTCCCCTTCCTGGACCTCTCCATCTCCATTAATGACGACCAACTTGACACTGACATTTTTTACAAACCCACCAACTCCCACAGCTACCTGGATTACATCTCTTCCCACCCTATCTCCTGCAAAAATGCCATCTTGTATTCCCAATTCCTCCGCCGTATCTGCTCCCAGGAGGACCAGATCCACCACAGAACACACCAGATGACCTCCTCCTTTAGAGATCGCAATTTCCCTTCCCACGTGGTTAAAAATGCCCTCCAACGCACCTCGTCCACATCCCGCACCTCCGCCCTCTACCCCACCCCTCCAACCGTAACAAGGACAGAACACCCCTGGTGCTCACCTTCCACCCTACCAACCTTCGCATAAACCAAATCATCCGCCAACATTTCCGCCACCTCCAAAAAGACCCCACCACCAGGGATATATTTCCCTCCCCACCCCTTTCCGCCTTCCGCAAAGACCGTTCCCTCCGTGACTACCCGATCAGGTCCACGCCCCCCTACAACCCACCCTCCCATCCTGGCACCTTCCCCTGCCACCGGAGGAACTGCAAAACCTGCACCCACAGCTCCTCCCTCACCTCCATCTAAGGCCCTAAAGGAGCCTTCCACATCCATCAAAGTTTTACCTGCACATCCACCAATATCATTTATTGTATCTGTTGCTCCCAATGCGGTCTCCTCTACATTGGGGAGACTGGACGCCTCCTTGCAGAGCGCTTTAGGGAACATCTCCGGGACACCCGCACCAATCAACCACACTGCCTTGTGGCCCAACATTTCAACTCCCCCCTCCCACTCTGCCGAGGACATGGAGGTCCTGGTCCTCCTTCACCGCTGCTCCCTCACCACCAGACGCCTGGAGGAAGAACGCTTCATCTTCCACCTCGGAACACTTCAACCCCAGGGCATCAATGTGGACTTCAACTGTTTCCTCATTTCCCCTTGCCCCACCTCACTCTCGTTCCAAACTTCCAGCTCAGCACTGTCCCCATGACTTGTCCTACCTGCCTATCTTCTTTTCTACTTATCCACTCCACCCTCCCCCCCCCCCCCCGCCCCAACCTATCACCTTCATCCCCTCCCCCACTCACCTATTGTAC
This sequence comes from Chiloscyllium plagiosum, assembly GCF_037043375.1. Classification (NCBI taxonomy): domain Eukaryota; kingdom Metazoa; phylum Chordata; class Chondrichthyes; order Orectolobiformes; family Hemiscylliidae; genus Chiloscyllium; species Chiloscyllium plagiosum. Next base: position 102,524,772 of record NW_028270148.1, on the reverse strand, counting down.
TCTATGCTACTTTCTCCACCCCCACCCTCCTCTAGCTTATCTATCCATGCTTCAGGCTCTCTGCCTTTATTCCTGAAGAAGTGCTTTTGCCCGAAACGTCGATTTTACTGTTCCTCGGATGCTCCCTGAACTGCTGTGCTCTTCCAGCACCACTAATCCAGAATATTATTGAATACCTGTTGAACAAAGATTTAGAAAGGAAATTGGATTATTTTACTATACATGAACACAATGCCATATGCTCTTGAACATACTCTCCCACTGCAATGCTGTTAACACTTCATTAGGGCTTGTGAGCTGATGAAATTAATTAGATGTTTACAGCATTCTAATGACTTGGAGGGCTACATTCCATGCAGGATATGGGCATCTGTGGTATGCCTATTAATGCTTTCACAGGAGCATGATTTATTCTATACATCAATTCTTTGTTTTTGGTTAGCAGCCACCTCATTGAGGGCATACAATGCATTGTTGCAGGAAATATTGGCATTGTAATGTAAAATAAACAGGCAGTAAAATTGGAAGTTAGTCATTGAAAATTATATAATATAGGAGTGGACGAGTTTGTATAAGCAAAAAAACTCCTTACCTGATAGTTGTGCATTCTCCACTATTTTCATATCTCAATAATTTTGGTAAAATAAGTTTAATTTGAGCAAAAGGTAAAATTTTTATTATAATATACTGATCGCATTTTAGTCAGCTGAACAGAGGAGAATTATGACATGGCTGATATTCCATGTATGAAGTGTGTGCAGTGTATAAAATGATGCAACATAGAATAAATTGATTGTGTCTCTCACATAATTAACTAATATCTCTCATTAGTATTAGAATCAAATATGTGGTGTAATTTTATATTACTCCTAATGTGTGTAAAAAATATTTAGTTCTATCTCACTACCTTTCAACAGCAAAGTGTGGATTCTTGCATTAATTGTTGGTCAGTTCCATTTTACAAAGTGGAATTTTTTTAAGAAAGAGTACTACACCATCAGTTAACATTTTATAGATAGCTAGTGACCTTGATTATCCGGCATCTGATTATCCGAATTTCGGAATATTCGGACAAATCGCAAGGTCCCGATGCTTGGCTGAACTGTGTTATCTGGCATTTGATTATTTGGACGTTCGATTATCTGATTCAAATACACCCTGCCCGAGGCTTTCGGATAATCAAGGTTCCTCTTGCACTGTGCGCCTTTTACCAATGTCAATTAATCTGTGCAGAATAGCATTCTGTCCCTGCTAAACATTTAATTTGTTTGTTACAAAATTATAAGGGTATTTTTGGTAAGAATTTTTATTTTGGCTTGCATACTTTTGCATTATGTTAATTTTAATCAAATCGTTTCTTCTGTTGTTTGTTCTTCAGTAGCTGATTTAGTTAATAGTAGTTGTATAGTGTGTTATTTGTAAAGTAGTCCAGTTTAAGTTGCAGCTTTTGATGTAACCCAGGCAAAGGCAATTGGTCGCTAAAGTTGTGCCAACCATTTACCAGAAATGAATATTATGGCCAAGTATACATAATGACTTAACATTCTCAATTCATGTTCACAAGCCAAATGTTTGATATATATGAATGTTTAATACGTGAATACTTACTTCAAGATATTGTTAGGCTTATTCTGACATTGGTAGGATTACAAATTTAAAAACCACGTAGCTTGTGTCTTTGTGTATTAGTTTTTTTTCTTTAGCTTTATATGATCTTGTTCAAAAGGTGCAGTTGAGTAACATTATACATTTCTTGCATGATAAAAGGAGCTAAGACTCTGGAGAAAGCACGTTCTGATGGCCAGTTGGTAAGAATTACTGCTGGGTATTGTCTGAAGAATATGGAGGATTGCAATATTGTATTGTATCATGTATTCGGCTATATATCGTATTATACTGGGTGAGAAATGAGTTTTTTGCACATTTCCATTGCATAATTGAGTGTACTAAAACATGCAATTCACAGATCTGGCTCAGTGGAATTTCTTTAAACATAATTAGGAAAAGTAGGAGGAGAGAAATCATACTTTGGTGAGAAACTTGATCCAGTGTCAAAGTAACACAGAATAGTTGTGAATAAATTCATTGCTTGTTATTATAGCCCACAGAGGTATTATTGTCACCTCAGTATAAACTGTTTCTTGTGGCAATAATGTGTATATTAAAACACAGTTTTCTAGACAGTGTTTCATCTGAGGATTATATATATCAACAAAATCCAGATTTGTTCCATTATTATTGAGATTCGAGTTTATCTGGGAACAATGTTGATGGTCGTAAGAAGTAGTTGCCATGTTACTTCCTGAGTAGTTAGTGGTATAAAACAGCTCTGCATTCTTAAATCCTTTGACAAGCACAAAAGATAACAGGAAAACTGCATCATGCATTTTTTTTGTCATGTTCTACATCAAATCAAGTTAATTTTGTGTAGTCTAATTAAATATCTATGTTTAATAATTCCATAAGGCTTTCCTTGAACGATACTTAAGTCGTTGCAACAATGCAGCACATCACATAGGCCAATGAAACACCAAACTGAATGGTTGTATACAGATATTATTACTATTTATGAAGTTTGCACCACAACTACAGTATACTGAAGTTGCCAGTATTTAATCACTGTGTATAATTGGGTGAAGAAATTCAGTATTTTTTGACTAAGTGTGAAGTGTATTCATAGGTCAAAGTATGCAAGCTATAACAACATGACAAACAATCATAAGGAGGAATGGGTAAAAACCGAGCAATTGTCATTGACACATTAATTTCAGTATCCACACAGTGGCTGGGATTTTATTGTGCCAGTGTTGTCTCACCAGTTTGATCAAGGAACCAGCAGGGAATATCCATTTGTTCTGTAGGGAAGTCTGACCAAGCAGTCAGTTGTTCACAGTCAGTCCTTTCCTGGGTCTGAGGTCTTTGGTAGCAAAGGTCCTGTCACAGAAGAGCAGCTTACCAGTGCCACCCTGTCAGCAAAAGTGGTGGCTGCTGGCAGCACTGTGTCCAGAATTGCAAATGAACCCCAAGCCACTGGCAAGTGAATATGAGATGGAGGTCGCAGAAGAGTGGGTTGAGGGACATGTCTAAGGTGAGGGCAGGAATTTGGTCTTCAGTAATAACTCCACTGTTAAAGCTAGACCCCACATAGTGCCCATTCCAATCCCTCACTCCCAAGAGGCTGTTGCAGGCCCATCAGGTTTTGTCTGGCAGGCTTACCAAGGGCACTAGAAATGTGCACGACCTGAGTCGCTCCTAAATTGTCAGGGACTTGGGGACAATAGGTGTCAGTTGGTCCATTAATGAGACAGATTTGACAACCTGTCACTGGGCAGCAGTCTTGCTTCAGTACCTTCAGGGCTCCAATGCAACTGGGGGGAGTCTGTCTGACAGGAGAGTAGGAGAAACTGAGACAGGAGACAGGGCCTGTACCACAAGTAAGTCATCTAGTTGTCATGTTGCTTGCTGCAATGGACTGCTAAAATCCAGCCTGGCATAACCAAGCAATTTTTTAATTCATAAGATGCCCTTTAAAAATGGACTTTTAGAATACGAATCAATAGAAGTGGTGTTATAATGCTTGCTTACACTTTAAAAAGTGCTGCTAATTTTTGTTGCTATCCAAATTTTTCAGAAGGTTAGGGAGAGGAGTAGATAGTAGTAAGTTAGTGCAAGCAGAATAAGTGCCTGTGATATAAATGGGATAAACATCGAATTAATTGAAAAAATTCTTCTTTTAAAGGACACATACCTTATAATAGTACTACTATAAAAGATTTGGGTTGTTAACAGAATTTTATCCATCTAATGTACAATTCTATTTAATTACTAATATTAAAAATATTTTAACATAGTTAAGCTTCATCCACTTAGCCTTAACTTGAATAAATAATTTGCATTTTTACTGGTATTTTGCCATTGTGTGTAGTTCACTTCTGTCTATCTGCAAAATGTGAAGATTGGCCATCTCGTGTTTCAGAGGATCAGAAAGGACTGCAGTTGAAGTCTCGAGTGGTAAAGGCACAAGATCAAATTTTATGGCCAACAAATGAGATTTTTGAAATTACATTTAAAGCTTGTTATTATTGAGGCAAAAATCCTTATGTTGGAAAATCCCTGAAAAAATTAACTTTGAATTCAGTTTTTAAGAGGTACTTTCATCATTGTTTATTTCCAACTAATCAGTTTTGGTACTTTGGTTGGTATTGGAAATATTGACCTCTTCCCTTACCAAAAAAATCCTGACTTCTTTCTTATCCAGTACAAAATCCTAACAGACCAAAAGGGAAAAAGAAAATGAGGAACATTCTAACCATTTGTACACAAGCTGCTGACTTCTCAAAGTTGGCCAGAAATCCCCGAGAATTCAGGCTTAGAAATTAGATCATGATGATACATGTCAACCTCAGATATTTGATGACAATGGGATAGTTAATTTCATTTTGAGGGCAAAAAAATTTGAGATAATAATTAAAAGGAGCATTTTTATACCTTATTTATGAAGAATGTTATTTTCACAGTGGTTAACTAAAGAAAGAAATAATTTAGGCACCAAGACCCTTTGTCGTATACCTTTGTCATTCTGACTGAAGCCAACTAATTCCATGCAGACTAGAGGTCAAAGCTGTAATTGTTCGCATCTCCAAGGCTTAGTATAAATCTTGTTGTTGTATAACATGAAAGCCTTGCTGAGTCCCAAATAAAATTTAAATCAATATCACATATCACAAGCAGCAGGTGGCAATCGGTCTCAGACTTTTTAAAATACTTATCCACATGTGAAGCAGTAATAATAAGAACAGTCCTTTCTAAACAAGGTCTGCAGACTTAAGGCAATTTAATAAGAATTAATAAGCAAGATCTAAATAGAGAGGATTGAATTTCTTCAGTTTCAGGAATTGGAATGACCACATCATGCTATTGGGTTATTTATGCACCTATGCTGATTCATCGGGAACATTGTACACGAGCGTTTTAGCTATTTTTGGTGGCATTGTTATAATTCATTTGTTCTAGCTGATAGCAGTGCCGAGAATGGGAGCGACTATCCAGCTAGCAGTTGTGATTAGTTTGCATCCAATTAGTAAATAGGTTGCAGGGCAAGTGAAGCCAATTTTCAGTAGTGAATTAGTATAAAGGTGGCAGTTATAAACAACCTTTTCTTTTAATCTAGCTGAATAAGTAATATTGTGATGCAGTAGCATTAAGCCTTTATCACTGCCATGAAAATCTTGCATTCATTTCAGGATAATACCTAGCATGACAATTATGCAATGATGTACAGTGCTGGTGAAATGATTTTGAAACTGTTTTCAGAGATTTGGTTATTTAAGTGATCTTCCTGAAATGTCTGTCCCAATCTTCTTTTTTCAGTAATCTTTTGTTGACCTAATTCACTTCTGTTTAGCCCTTATTTACGTTTGTGGGCTCTTATTATTTATGCTGAAATAATTGCAAAATGTAGACCTGTACGAAGATTTGATTAAAATGAATTTTATACTGTATTCTGTATTTTGGCAACAACTTAGAAATGAAAATGCACTTAAGGTGTGGCCTGATGCAATTTCAAGCGGTACGAATGTGCGCGCATAACTGAAGGAGTTCACATTAGTTTCAAATTTAGTACATATTAAATTTCTAAAGTAAATTCTCTCTGTCACATATCTCCTCTTCCAGTCTCTATTGTGACGCTTAAGCCATGGCTCTTTACAATGTTCTCTGTTGCTTCCTCCAATATTCACCTCCTCCTCCTCTCTTCCTGATTCAATCTTGCTGTCTTTTCTTGATTCTTTCCCTTCCCCTCATCTAGATCTGGTTGTCCCAGCTGCTAATCTACTTGACTTGAGCATTTTGATTCCCCTTGTGCAATGCAATGGTACATCAACTAGTAAATTGAAAATGGTATATGGTTGCAGTATTCTAATGGTGTTGCACCTGTAGGTTAAACTGTTACAGTAACGTTATGTGACTCATATTAAGTCAAATGGCACCCTACCTTGTGTGACCATCAATCAAGTAATCCTAATGATTCCTAATTATGTTCACGGGCAGTCTCTGCAGCAAAGCATGCCTTGGACATATTAATATAAATGAGTGAAAATAAGTTCACTTTCTTTCCCATGAAAGAGCAACAAAAATGTAAAAAGAGAGTAAAATCAGGCACCCAAACTCTCTTACAGCCTGCAAAGCAAGACTGCCGTGTATGCAAGAAAAATTTCTGATTCAGTATGTGGATGTACCTACTAGAGAAGTTGCAAAACCTACTCTTGGGAAATGAGGCCAAGTAAGTGACTGAGGTGTCAGCTTGGGGAGCACTTTGGGGCCAGCAACCATAATTCCAGTTTTAAAATAGTGATGGAAAAGGATAGACCAGATCTAAAAGTTGAAGTTCTGATTTGGACAAAGGCTAATTTTGATGCTATTAGGCAAGAACCTTCACATGCTTATTGGGGACAGATGTTCGCAGGTAAATGGGAAGCCTTCATAAATGAGATAACCAGAATCCAGAGACAGTATATTCCTGTTTGGGTGAAAGGAAAGGTTGGTAGGGAATGTTGGATGACTAAAGAAATTGAGGGTTTGGTTAAGAAAAAGAAAGAAGCATATGTTAGGTACAGACAAGATAGATCAACTCAATCCTTAGAAGAGTATAAAGGCAGTAGGAGTATACTTAAGAGGGAAATCAGGAGGACAAAAAGGGGTCATGAGATAGCTTTGGCCAATAAATTTAAGGAGAATCCAAAGGGTTTTTACAAATACATTAAGGACAAAAGGGTAACTCGGGAGAGAATAGGGCCCCTCAAAGATCAGCAAGGCGGCCTTTGTGCAGAACCGCAGGAGATGAGGGAGATACTAATCAAGTATTTTGCATTAGTGTTTACTGTGGAAAAGGACGTGGAAGAAATAGAATATGGGGAAATAGATGGTGACATCTTGAAAAATGTCCATATTATAGAGGAGGAAGTGCTGGATGGCTTGAACCACAAAAGTGGATAAATCCCCAGGACCTCATCAGGTGTACTGTAGGACTCTGGGAAGCTAGGGAAGTGATTGCTGGGCCCCTTACTGAGATATTTGTATTATTGATAGTCACAGGTCAGGTGCCTGAAGACTGGAGGTTGGCTAACGTGGTGCCACTATTTAAGGGTGGTAAGGACAAGCCAGGGAGCTATAGACCAGTGAGCCTGAAGATGACGGTGGGCAAGTTGTTGGAGGGAATCCTGAGGGACAGGATGTACATGTATTTGGAAAGGCAAGGACTGATTAGGGATAGTCAACCTGGCTTTGTGCGTGGGAAATCATGTCTCACAAGCTTGATTGAGTTTTTAGAAGAAGTAACAAAGAGGATTGATGAGGGCAAAGCTGTGCATGTGATCCATATGGACTTCAGTAAGATGTTCGACAAGGTTTCCCATGGGAGACTGGTTAGCAAGGTTAGATATCACAGAATACAGGGAGAACTAGCCATTTGGATACAGAACTGGCTCAAAGGGTGGTGGTGGTGGAGGGTTGTTTTTCAGACTGGAGGCCTGTGACCAGTGGAGGGCCACAAGGATCGGTGCTGGGTCCACTACTTTTTGTCATTTACATAAATGATTTGGATGTGAGAATAAGGGGTATAGTTAGTAAGTTTCCAGATGACACCAAAATTGGAGGTGTAGTGGTCAGTGAAGAAGGTTACCTCAGATGACAACGGGATTTTGATCAGATGGGCCAACGGGCTGAGAAGTGGCAGATTGAGTTTAATTTAGATAAATACGCGGTGCTGCATTTTGAGAAAGCAATTCTTAGCAGGACTTATGCACTTAATGGTCAGGTCCTAGGGAGTGTCGCTGAACAAAAAGATCTTGGAGTGCAGGTTCATAGCTCCTTGAAAGTGGAGTTGTAGGTAGATAGGATAGTGAAGGTGGTGTTTGGTATGCTTTCTTTTATTGGTCAGAGTATTGAGTACAGGAGTTGGGAGGTCATGTTGCGGCTGTACAGGACATTGGTTAGGCCACTGTTGGAATATTGTGTGCAGTTCTGGTCTCCTTCCTATCGGAGGGATGTTGTGAAACTTGAAAGGGTTCAGAAAAGATTTACAAGGATGTTGCCAGGGTTGGAGGATTTGAGCTATAGGGAGTGGTTGAATAGGCTAGGGTTGTTTTTCCTGGAGCATCAGAGGCTAAGGGATGACCTTATAAAATCATGAGGCGCATGGATCGGACGAACAGACAAAGTCCCTTCCCTGGGGTCGGGGAGTTCAGAACAAGGGAGCATAGGTTTAGGGTGAGAGGGGAAAGAGACCTCCAGGGCAACTATTCCACGCAAAGGGTGGTACGTGTACGAAATGAGCTGACAGAGGAAGTGGAGGCTAGTACGACTGCAACATTTAAAAGGCATCTGGATGGGTATACGAATAGGAAGGGTTTGGAGGTATATAGGCCGGGTGCTGTCAGGTGTGACTAGTTGCGGTTGGGATATGTGGTCAGCATGGACGAGTTGGACGGAAGCGTCCTTTTCTGTGGTGTACATCTCTATGACTCTGTGACTCTATTTGAGGAGTGTGTAATGTTTTGAATTTTGCAATCAACTATACCATCCGAATAGAAAGCACAAAAGGAAATAAAAGTATCCAAACTATTGTACGTTTGTGGAAATGTTTTGAAAAAGGTAAAAGACATGCATTTAAGAAATACCTTTAATGTCGTCAGATCATTCTGAGTTGACACTTTTGAAGTGTAGTCCATGTTGTAGAAAATACAGCAATGTGACAAGTTGATCAAAAGTCCCATTACTAGTCCAGTTGTTCATATACTCCATACAAATGCTCTAACTCTCTCTCTCTCATTTTATATTTTATTTATTACTGTTTTATATATATCCATCCCACCCCCACTTCCATCACATAAACATTGAGGTGATGTCACTCCACAGAGCTTTCCACTGCATTACTCTATCATCAAACAGTGCGCATGTAATCCTCACAATAAGCACAAACCATTTGAGCAAAAATCCAATGAGATCCACATCACCCAACATTGGGCATGTCACCATTAAGTCAAATTAGGATGATGATTGTCATTGTATTTGGCCTAGGAGAAAGTGGACTGCAGATGCTGGAGATCAGAGTTGAGAGTGTGGTGTTGGAAAAGCACAACAGGTCAGGCAGCATCTGAGCAGCAGGAGAATCAATGTTTCGGGCATAAGCCTTTCATTATTCCTGACCCATTGTGATTTACAGCATTTTTTGTTTTCAGGAGAGATTCTCGCAGCTGCAGTAATTTGGTCCTAGATCTCACCTGAAAATGTCTTCCCATCTCCCAATTGGGTGTCACTTAGCAGTTGAGCTTAGTTCTCTGTTATCCTCATTCTTTCTTTTGCCATCCTTTCTTGTCCTTTTCAAGTCCACCTTCCCTACCATTTTACCCATGAAACATTACTGTTTATTATATCATTTTTTTCATGTTCTTAAAATAACAGCCTAAACAGATGAGAGCATACTAATCTGCATGCATGCAACAACAATTTCAGTCATGGGATCAGAAAATATAAAGAACTGTAATAACAGCTGCTAATCTTTAAAAAGTTAGTCATGAGCACAAATCCTTTTACTTGACACCATGGATTCTTTTTAAAGCGTACATGCTTAGTGTGGAACTAAGATCTTAAATTTTCTGTTGCTGAATCCATCACATCATCTGCCATAAGGCTGTGCTCTTGTTTCCAGGTTTTTGGGGTCAAGATCATTACATTTTCTTGCCCAGCTTTCTGGCTTCTACTGGAGTTTCCACCAAGTGGTGGTGCCAACTAATATTTCTGATACCCAACCAGCTCTTGCTTTAACAAGGTTTTATAAAGTTCTGTTGCCCATGCAATCAATTTCACCATGATGAGCAAGTCTTTCTCAACCTTTGAAATGCAAATTACCTGTCAACCATCCAAAATGCAAACACCCAAAACAATATTGGATTTCAGGGGTTTCTGGGCATCTTTATTCCCTGCATCATATTGTACAAATGCCATGAGATATGTTGAATGATATATATTTCATATTTATGTACTGTTATGGTATATTTATATAGGCTAGCCGATTTTGTGTCTCCATTGGGAAATCCCGAAAGTAGGAAGGGAGAGCAGAGATCTGGTACTGTGGCTTTCAAGTAACCTCCTTTCTAAGACGATTCAAGTTAGGCCTGGGAGCCAACTCTAATTGAGCAGAAACCAAATGAAACTATATTGTCAAGTTTCTGTTTTTCATGGGTGGTCTGAATCTCTGACAATTTTAGGTTTTGAGTCTGCAGGCTCTAGCAGAGCTATAACTGTGACAAGTGTAGACCATTCCACAAACTAACAAGCTACAACTTACAATAAATACCACTTGTTAGATTTCTTTTATTTTTGACAGAAAGGCTAGCCTTTCACAGAACTTGTCAAGACCTCCTGTTTGTTAGCCTGCCGCCTCCATTCCTGTATTAATAACATTATATCAGGGCGGCACGGTAGCACAGTGGTTAGCACTGCTACCTCACAGCACCAGAGACCCGGGTTCAATTCCCGCCTCAGGAGACTGACTGTGTGGAGTTTGCACATTCTCCCCGTGTTTGCGTGGGTTTCCTCCGGGTGCTCCGGTTTCCTCCCACAGTCCAAAGATGTGCAGGTCAGGTGAATTGGCCATGCTAAATTGTCCGTAGTGTTAGGTAAGGGGTAAATGTAGGGGTATGGGTGGTATGCACTTCGGCAGGTCGGTGTAGACTTGTTGGGCCGAAAGGCCTGTTTCCACACTGTAAAGTAATCTAATATCTGCCTTAAAAACAAACAAGAAAAAAACATTGAGTTAGGGCAATGAGAGTAACTATCTGTGGTGTTCAAGATAAGCCAGGTAAAGTGTGTGCTGTAAACTTTACTGAAGAAGTTTTCTTTCTTTTCCTTAATAAGCCCTTCACCCTCTGAAATGTACAGACATTAATGCAATTGAGGGAAAGCATGAGAGCAAAAGATTTTTCCATAATCTAGCTACAAGGAAAATACTTCATAGTTCAAAAATAATCATAAGAAATTGACCGTGCTTTCCCCAAGAATAAGCCTCTACAAGCTTCCTTCTGAATAGTTTTAGGAGAGGGAAGGGCCTTGTCAGCTTTGGGGATGCAGGTTTGTTTTACATTTTTTTAGTGAAAAGATGAATGACAAATTGCCGCAAATTCAGTATTGGTTCATCCAATGATCACAGGACTGAGAATCGTTTCCTGTCAGCTATAAGCTGTGCTGTCAATTGTCATCCAAGTAAATTGCAAGTGTCTGTACAGAATGGCATTGGTGCCCACTGTAGTTAGATGGGCAATTCAGCATTCAAAGGTTATGCTGACCTGCAAGTTGATTCATATGTCCAAGCCTGGTAAAAGTAGCTAACGCACAAAATGAGAATTGCATTTAAGAGGTTCTGTTCTACTTTTTGTTCTCTGTTTGGAATTTTTTGGTCTTGGAAACTGACATTTATCTTGTCACACTGTGACCACCTATTCAAATATGCATATTAGCAACACAGGTTAATTTGTTCCCAACGGAAGCACATCTCTAAAATATATGCCGATCATTAATTGGAACCCAGGGCTTAACTGGTCACACAGGATTTCTTTGGAGATCATAATTAATCAGATGCATAAACTCTGGTTGTTTCCAATTAAATCCATGTAAATAAAATACACATGGATGTTTCTAGTCACGCCAAATTTGTTTGAATTACATTCTGCAACTCTGTTGAAAATTGAAAAAAATGTGCCAATCAGCCATATATTGCAACAAGATTTCTTCATTGTTATCATCTCAATATTTCTACTGTTTGTTTATAGGTTAAAACCTCTTGGTGCATTTCAAATCACTGAGTATTCTACTCTTTTGGAATGTTATGGTTATTTAATGCTTTGAGAAGTATATTATCTTTCTCTTAGTTGGACATTTCGGGATTTTTTTAAAACAGTTACCTTTTCTCCCTCCAAATCTTTGCTGAAAGCTTCAATTTCTGTTAAGCAGGTTTGCAGGTGCTAGTTAACCTCATCCTGAAAAGGTTTTACGTTACTTCTGTCAAGCTGTTTTCTTTCTTGGTGATTTAACAGTGGGCCTCACAAACAGACTTTGCCCCTTACAATCCAGAATTTATATTTTACCAAAGCAAAAGTGTAGTCCCCAAGGATTAATTTATTTACGGTAATTGGTTGCCAAATTGAATGGATCCTTGCAGTATGTTGCCAAACATTCTTTGCAGTGACACATTAAACACAGACCAGAGTTGTAAAGAAACTACTGTGTTTACTTGTAATCATCTAATATTCATCTGAGCATTCATAAATGAAAAATGTCTACCATAGGTTTTTTTCATATGAGCTGTTTAGAAGTAGGATTATTTGTTTATTTATTAGAGGAAGAATTGGTCTTTGATCAGAAAAACTTGATATTTTCTAGCTTTAATTATTTTCAGTGTCACTGTATTGTATTACGTTGCAATATAACATCTCAAGCAGAGCGAAATGCAGGAATCCTTTGTTGGGTTATAGCAGTCTCAAGTCCTGAATAATTCTTTTCTCCTTCCAGCCCAATTATAGCAAGCCTATTGTCACCTCAACAGTGACAATTTAGTACAAATGAGGGACTGAACCTGGGTCCTTCTGGTCCATAATGAAAAATAATAATTTATTAGTCATATGCATTATTCAGAATTATCTGAAACAGAATAAATAATGTCACTGTGTTGGATTTAATTTAGTTACCTTGCAGGATAATTTCTTTTGGAGAGGCAAACATCAACAATTTCCATTGTTACAAAGGTTTAGCTGTCATTTGACACATGACTAAGCTAATCCATCTTTAATAGAAGACTCCATTTCAGGAAACATTGTTTCAGATAAATTTATTGCACTGTTTTATCTAGTTAGTTACATTGCAGACAATTTTTCTACGTAGTTGTATCCTATCTACGGAAATCGTGTCTGTTTTAGCTTCAGTCAATATTTAGTCAAGTAATCTCAATCGCAGTCATGTAGAATTTATGATAATAGAGGACCATATGGCTTTATTTACCTTTTGGGCTTTGTTGATTTGTTTTATTGTGTTGCACCAATTTTTAGAGAGTTCAATTTTTAATGAGACTGGAGCGAAACTGTTCCAAGTGCCTTCCTTAATTTTACTGGGTTTTTTTCTCTTTGCTGAGGTAATGTTTATAATGCGTTTCTCATTAAGTGGCCGGTTTTGCAAGGCTGTATGTTTACAGCCTTTTCTAATGTACTTACTTTCAAAGTGACTCATTCTTGGTGACATCAGTTGCTGTGGCAATGAACATGTGATGTGCATTTTTCGTTCTGTGTTAGCCTGTGAACTGCAACATAAGGATTTAATTGAATTGTAAAGGAATTTTCCCTCTGATATTTGGTCATTAATTTTGTAAAATTCACTTGGGTTATCTTAAAGAGATAGCTAATTTATATCAAATCTTTAACATTCTTCATGTGTAGAATTTCTGTTTCTAGGGCATCTTAAATGATGGTCATTCTATATAAATGTGAACATTAACTGGTTTGTTATTCCTTTTTATGCTTGTAGTAATCTGCCTATCTCTTTTCAGAAAGATAATTGCCTTTAATGCTAACGACCAATACTGGAGAACTTGTAAACTGAACCCCTATCTACAGAACATAAAAAATCTAGCCTTTTTTTGCAGTTTTATGTAAAATTCAAAGATATCACAAGGTTTAATAATATTAAGCAAGAACATTAATTTGAAATGATTTTGATCATCATCTGTCAGCTTCACTTAACATGAACATATATTTATTACAAATCAAAATGCTCAACTTAGGTAGTAATTTGCCATAACTTTGAATTGAAGTGTTAAAAAAGTTAATAAGCAGGAACCTTTGCACAGTACAAATAGTGTAGTAACCATTCAGGGTTAAAACATACAGTCAGTAAAATCCTAATACATGCAGTGAGCTATCATTATTCCTGCTGCCTCCTTCCAAACTTGATGCATGTTGTCACGGTCTGTATTACTGGCTGCCTGCTTGCCTTCATAAGTGAACTGGCTATTGTACTGGATCATTTGGGTCTACGTTAATTTGGAGGCCCTAGTCTTACTGTCTTTGCATACATTATTTAGTGAATGTCTCTGTTTTGTTAGCAGTTGTGTGCTGCGTTGTATGCTTACGTGTTAGTTATGCAGGCCCTTTCATTAAACAGCAGGGTGTTATTAGCTATCGCCTGAAAGGGCTTTATATTGTTTTTGCCTTGTTTAAACTGAGCCCAGAAGCTGACTACAGACTATTGGCCAAGCAATGAATTGGCGACTGATGACAGGCCCATAGAGGGCCTGAGGCTCAGGTGGCTCCCGGCCTCAACTTTAGCTCAGCTCTTTCAACAATTTGTCACGCCCAAGCCTGCTCCTGCTGCGCCAGCACGTGCCAGCTTAGTGTCAAAGCGCCTGTTCGCCAGACGGACACACCAGCCCAACAGCCTGCTGTTGACGAGGCCAGTGGCTTGCTGTGGCAATATGGAATAGGGAGGCCTAGCAACAGCCTGTATGTATTTCAGGAAAAGACGACTTCTAATGACTTGTGAATGGCATCAGTTGGTCCCTGAAGAATTGACAGAGAATGTGTGCCTTTGCTCTTAGCAAATTAAGCGGGCTATTCATTAACTAGGGTCATCAGAATTTAAGTCAAAGAGAAAGGCCAGCAGTAAATAAACTCTGGTCCGTATTTCAATTCTAGCATTAAATAGTGGGCACACGAGTTTAAATTTAGAGAATGATATAAATCGTACTATATGCTGACCAACCATGAACAGCAATTTAAATAATTTGGAGAGATAACTTCCTTTTTTGTTTGCTCATGTTTAAATATTTTTCATAACTTTCCATTTTATGTCTGTAAAATTCTGGAATGCGCATATCCTAAATTTTATAAGTATCTTCCTTTCTCACCACTAACCCAACCTTCTTCTCACTATCTCCAAGCCAAACCAAGTGTACGTGCAGAGATGTTGTTTTTGTATATTATTTCACACTAAAGCTGCAGTAAATAGTTTTAAAATATCAGTTAACCCAATTTCTCCATTTGTAGACTTTTTTTAATATGTTCTTTTATGTGTTCCAATTTTGACTTGAGCGCTTCCAAGTTGCTACATCAGCTTGACTTTCCGAGGGAGAATTAAAGACAACATCCAGCTTTACAAGGGGCCAGGATTCTGTATGTGATTTATAACTGTAATTTTTACTGCTTCAGTAGAGGAGGAAACTTTACACAAAGAAGAAAATAAAAGCTCTCCACAATGTATCATGAAAAGCAGCTACAAGCAGGGGTCCTATTAGGGCAGCTGGCAGGTTGTTGAACCCTGTCACACTTATAAGTTATTGGTGACTGTTTTTTGATTACTGTGCCAGTTCTATGTTTTATCCCGGTCATAGGAAAGCAATTTAGTAGTGTTTTACTGCAGATAATGTAATCAGATTTTTGACAGAGTATATTTCTTGTACGGTGTTTTATTTTGCTGCTGGAACTCCTGTTCTTAAATAATAATTTGTGGCAGGCCTGGCATGTGCTGATTATTAACTGTGACACGGCTGAAATTGAATACAGTGGTGCAGTACAGTGACATCTTCCAAAGTGTTTATGTTGAAGCATTCTTAAATGGTTTTGATTGATCCAAAGTTTTACAACAAGTTGCAGGGAGAGCTATGTTCAAAATGTAATGGCTGGTCCATTCAGAAGATTTCTACACCTGGGACTGCTCTGATTGCAAGTTGACCACATGTAATAGGAGAAAAATAATAGCGAAGCTTTGACTTATGTTTTCTATTTCCCTGTTTTTTTTTTAAACTGTTAAATTCTGTTGAAGTATGCAACAGCAAGTAGATTGCAATCTAAAAATGTTAAATTTTATTGGAGCCATCTGTCATATTATGCTGGAATCTGTTCCTTCAACAGGATTGAATTATTTATTTCCATTTAAATATATGAAAACACATTCTCATGGAGAAACTGCCAATAACTATAACTGCTAATGACTGTATACATTATATACACAGAGGTCACCAGCAGTTTTCATTTAGAATGCAAGTTGTTAGAATTCTTGATTTCATAGGACATTTGGAATTTACGGAAAGTTCTGAAACTATCAAATTTTGTGGAATAAACATCGCGCACTTTTTGACAGTTAGAAATACAGGTGGTGATTAGGCCTTTTCAAGTATTGCAAAGGACCTTTAATATGTTTATCAAACTATGTCTGTGGCAATTTCTTTAACCAGTCATACAGTTATGAAGAAAGAGCTCAGTACGTTGAAGCAATAGTTCAGCAACACAAAGAGATCCTGACATTTGAAGATTTTGCAGCTCAAGTCTTCTCTCCATCCCCAAGCTACTCGCTTAGTAACATGGGTAAGTCGATATTATTCTTTTATGGAGCACTTCAGTGACAGATGTACACCCATTTTCTGCAGATAAATGCTTACAAATTCAAGACCATCTTTCTTCCTTATAATAAACTAATGAATATCAAAAGGAATAAAGGTGCTCATTTAAATTTTTTGTATCAAAGCTGTTCCTTTATCCAGTTTCAAGCCTTTTCTCTCAGTTAGCTAGTTAACCTTCCAATCCAGCTAGGTTAATGAACTTGCTCAAAATAATGTCTTCACACTGAGTGAAGGATGCAGATTGCTTACTGTGCATTGAATATGCTATGCAGGATCTTACCCAAATTAGTGCTCAATTGAGGGAAAAGGCTCCTGCAGCACAGAAGTTGTTGATGTTCCATGTTGATGCTGCAGCTGTTTGTAAGGTTGAGTTGTAATGCCCCAGAATCCGAAAAAATTGCATAAGTCCATTCTAAAGAACTAAGATCACTGAAAGTAGTCATAAATGGTTATTAGGCTGCATTGACTGTATGTTTTAATGCTGAAATTTTCATGAGCAATTGTAAATATATCCTCTGAGAAATCTGCATCATAGAGTTGAATTCTATTCCAGATTATGGTATATTAGGTTGCAAACAATCCAGTCATTCTTTTCACAAAATATCAGAGTGAAGCTTCAACTGAATGTGGTAAGAGGTTTGCCAGTGGAAAAAAAATATAACAAATATGTCAAAGGTTTTGTTAAGTGATGTTCAGTTTGTTTATAGTGTATTGTCGAATCAGTTAGATCAGTGAAAGTGTTTGCCAATTGGTTTACATGTTACCATTCATTAAGATGATTTTATAAAGCTTACTATACTTGTCACATGACAAATGTTTAAGTCTTCTATGTTGTAAACTTGGATATGCTGAGCACAATTTCAAAATTTACAGTTGGCACATAACTTGAAATTATTGTGAACTATGAAGATAGTGATCGAATTCAAGAAGAGGTGAACAGGCTGGTGGGGAAAGGTGACAGGTAATAGTGATATGGTTTGGTCAGAGATAAGAAGAAAGACTATACAAAATGAAGGAAAGAATTTTGAAAAAGATACAGTAGCATTTAGTTGAAGCTGGTAGGACAGATTGAAAAAGTGATTAAAAAAAGCATGTGGGTTCTTGGCTTTATAAATAAAAGGATAGAGTACAAAGACAAGACAGCTGTTATGAGTATTTATAAAACACTAGTTCAGCTTCAACTTATCATGTCCAGTCTGGATATGACATTTTAGGATGAATGGGAAGATACAGTAAAATAATTAAGAGAATGGATTTAGTGGACTTGAGTTATGTAGGTAGATTGGATAATCTGGGATTGCTCTCTTTAGAGAACATTGTCAGGAGGTTTGCAAGATGTCATCTAGCAGAATCATGGATGTTGTGGACAAATTAAGTTGGGAAAACCAAAAGAGAAAAATATCCTCCATTATGGGTTAGTTTATTGTCTTAATTGCATTCTTAATTTTGGTAGAAGTATTCTAAGGACATGAAAGGACAATCTGACCCAGCAAGATCAATCCTTTCAGTTGATTTTACTAAACTAACACTATGTCCCTCAATCTCTTCTTTGTCCAGAAAGACGGAACTAAACTGTTAAAGCATAGAAGGAGGCCATTTGACCTGTCATGTCTGTGCAAGCTCCTTGTGAGTGCAGTTCGGCTATTCAAATTTGTCTGCTTTTCCTGCACTCCTGCAGATATTTTCTATTCAGAGAATTATCCAATTTAATTTTGTAAACCACAACTGAATTGCTACCACACGGTTCTCCCAATTTACTAAGTCCAGGACTGTCATGATATTAAACACCCCTAACAAACTTGTCCCATCTTCTCGAAAGAGAGCATTCCCAGATTCTCCAATCTGTCAACATAACACAAGTCCATTCTCCTAATTTTTTGCAGTGTTTTCTCTTAATGCCTTCCCATCCTTCCTAAAATGTCATACCCAGATTGAACATGATGAGTTGAGGCTGAACTAGTGTTAAACATTCATGATAGCTGCTTTGCTTTTGTACTCTATCCTTCTATTTATAAAGCCAAGAAACCATATGCCTTAATTATCACTTTTTCAATCTGTCCTACGAGCTTCAAGAAATAGCTACTGTATCTTCTTCAAAAGTTTTTCGTTTATTTTGTGTCTGTCTTGTTACCTCTGACCAAAATATATCACTATATTTTGTATTAATTTTAACCTGTTACCTTTTCCACTAGCCTGTCCATGCCGTCTTGTTCACAATAATTTCATGTTGTGAACCATCTTAAATTTTGGAATTATGCCCAGCATATTGAAGTCCATTTTATTATTTGATCAAGAAAAGCAGTGGTCCTTACTACCAATTCCAGGGGAACCTCCTCATATAACTCCTTCAGTCCAAAAAACAATAGTTCATTTATACTCTGTATTTCATGTCATGTAGCCAACTTCATATTCATGGTTCCACATTTGCTTTTCTTCCATAACTACTAAAATCTGCTAAAAAGCCTCTTACATGGCATGTTATAAAATGTTTTTTGCAAGCCCATGTATAGCACATCAGTCACATTGCCATCAACAACTGCCTCTCTAATATCTGAGGGGTTACTGAAAAATCCATGGGATCTGTCTTGTGTGCATTTGCTATTTGATGTGCTTTGTGAAGTGTTCAACCACAGTGAATGTATCACACATACATAACTCTAGGTAATTCTAATTGAGTGTTGGAACAGAAATTGTCTACACATATTTTCAATGATATTCTTGTTCTAACCATGTGTAGTAAACTCCATTGTGATTTGTTAAAATCTTCAAATTTTAAAACTTTATCTCTCAGTGAGTACCGGAATCTCTTACTTGGTCTACTTACATTCTGCTGGGGACCAGAAAGTTAACATATGTTATGGACAGACCAAACCACCTCATATATCTCGAGGAGGTAACCCAGACCCTAACTTTCATTTAGTTAAAGGCAAGTGTAAGGCGCTGTGTCCAGATCTTTTGATTGGTCCACGACTAGCTTTAAACAAAATACACTTTATTGTTACAACACAGCTAAAATACAAACAGAAAACATTGGCATAACTTTAGCTCCATTGAAATACTTAAATAATATATTATTTAATGACTAATCATTAACTGTTCAATGTAACAGCATCCCATAAGTACACCCTTCAAAAAGGCAAATGTAGTAAACCAGATTTTCCTGAAGGGCTATCTCCTCTCCACACCAGGACACAGGAACACTGAAAGAATCAATCAAGCAGCAAAGGGAGAACTCAAGCTTTTTGCTGCTGATGTATCTATCAGTTTCAACAGCAAACTGCAATTGAAAGCATAGCTAAAGCCCTGGGTTGTGAGTGCATGACTCCACCCAGTCATGTTTCTTTTGTCTTATGAAAAAGAACTGAAGGAATTCACAGCTGTTTACCAATTGCTTCTGAAGTAGACATGTCAGCACCATGGTGACAACATCCCTCTTCAAGAGAAACAGGCCAGAACATCAGTTAAAGGCAGAATATTGTCACACACAAATTTGATATCTGGTCTGGCATTACAGCCTCAGTCATGCCCTCTCCACCTATGTGTCACTCTTCTTTTTGGTCTCTAATAGACCCCAATTAACCTTTTCCTCTTTATTTCTCTTCCTGTGTAGAATGCAGTACAAGGCTGAGAAAGGATATGCTTAATACCTGTTTCAGTAGCTATTTTTTCCTGGATTAGGTCACTAGTCTCATGAGTGGCTGTAGCCTGAAAGGCATTACTTCACATTGGGTACTTGGCCAGGAAACTCTCCTGTTCATCCTGCCAGCTGTTGGCATTTTGGAAGCATTTACAACTTGATAATCAACCTGCTAAGTTTTTATGAACCTGATATATAAGGCCATCAAGTCCTAGATCGGGAGAAAAACCTGTTGCTTCTAGCTAAGAGGCAAGAATGCTATCTCCTGCAGCACAGGATCTACCTCCTCTTTTACCATCCTGTTTATCAGTTATATCCCGATGGAAGTCATTTAAATTCTCTTTGATAGCTCCAGTCTCTTCATATTCTCTCAGCTTCTTTAGCTTTTTTTTCTCTTCCCACCTGAGCTTTATATATTAAGCCCAATTCTCACTATTATAAACCTTACATCTGTCAAACAAATACACTATCTACTTTGTTTTTCTCCATCGGTTTCCTCCTTCAGACAGTCTTGGCATTGGTTATCCTACCTTTCACCCTCATGGGAATGTACCTAATGTGCCAGGAGCAAAACCTAAACATAATAAAGCAGGGAAAGTGATAGTAGGGGAACACTTTGGGTCTAGTGATCATAATTCTGTTACCTTTGAGATAGTTATGGAAAAGGATAAGCTTTCCATAAAAATTAAGGTTTTTCATTAGAGTAAGGCAAATTTTAATGGTATGAGGCACAAACTTTCAAAAGTTTATTGGAGTAGATTGTTTGCAGGTGAAGAGACATACGATAAGTGTGAGGCTTTCAAAAGTGTGATCATGAGTTCAGAATCATTATGTTCCTGTTAAAGTGAAAGGTAAGGCTGGATGAGTAAGGATGTTGAGGCTCTTGTCAAGAATAAAAAGAATCATGTATTTGATATAGACAACTGGAGTCAAATAAATCTCTGAAACAGTATAAACAGTGTAGAAGCATTCTTAAGAGGGAGGTCAAAAAGGCAGCGAGGGAATATGAGATAGCCGTGACATGAAAAGTTAAGGATAATCCAAAGAGATTCTACAAATACATTAAGAGCAAGCGAACAGCTAGCAAGAGAGAGTGAGTTGGGCCCCTTAAAGATCAAAGAGGTCATCTTTGTGTTGAACTTCGGGAAATGGGAGAGATATTAAATGAATATTTAGGGTTGCCTTTTACTGTGGAGAAAGATGTGGAGGCAAGAGAAATCAGGGAAATAAATATTGATGTTTTGAAAACAGTTCACATTGAAGAAGAGCAAGTGATGAAGGTGTAGAAAACATAGAAGTGGAAAAATCTCCAGGACCTGATGTCATTAAACCCAGGAAGTTGTGGGACGTTAGGGAGGAAATTGCGATGTCCCTAGCAGAAATATTTGTCATCTTTGATAAGGATGAGGTGCTAGATGACTGGAGAGTAGCTACTGGTTGAGCTTTTGTTTAAGAAGGGATGTAAGGAGAAGTTTGCGAACTAAACGCCTGTGAGTCTGACTTCAGTGGTGGGTAAGCTGTTGAAGGTAATTCTGAAAGAGGGAATTATCTGCATTTGGAGAGACAAGGAATGATTAGGCAGAGCCAGCATAGTTTGTGCAAGGGAAATCATGTCTCACAAACTTGGTTGAGTTCTTTGAGGAAGTAACCAAGAAAATTGAAAACAGAGCGGTGGGTTTTGTTTCCTTGGACATTAATAAATCTTTTGACAAAGTTCCACATGGTAGAGTAATTAGCAAAGTTAGATCACATGGAATTCATGGTGAGCTTGCCAATTGGATACAAAATTGGCTTAACGACAGGAGATAGAGCGCGATGGGGAATTGTTTTTTGGATTGGAGGCCTGTGACCAGCAGTGTTCCACAGGGATTGGCGCTGGGTCCACTTTAGTTTGTCATTTATATAAATGACTTAATTAAGAATATAAAAGACATAGTTAGTAAGGTTGCGGATGGCATCAAAATTGGTGGTATATTGGACAGTGAAGAAGGATACTTAAGACTACAAAGAGATCTTGATGAATTGGGTCAGCAAGATGAAGAGTGGCAGATGGAGTTTAATTTGGATGAATGTGAGATATTGCATTTTGGTAAAACAAACAAAGCAGAACTTATTCAGTTAAAAGTAGGGACTTTGCTAGTGCTATAGAACAGAAAGACCGAGAGCTTCATGTCTGTAATTCTTTGAAATTTGCGTCACATGTAAACAAGGAGATGTTTAGTATGCTTGCCTTCATTACTCAGACCTTTGAATGTAGGAGTGAGGACATCGTGTTGATGTTGTACAGGATGTTGGTGAGGCCTGTTCTGGAGTAGTGTGTCCTGTTCTCCCGGTTATAGGAAGACTATTAAGATAGACAGGGTTCAGAAAAGATTCATCTGGGTGTTGCTGGGAATGAAGGACTTCATTTAGAAGGAAAAGCTGGATAGGCTGGAATGTTTTCCACCGGAACATAGAAAGTTGAGGGTGACCTTATGGAGGTTTATAAAATCATGACGGGTATAGATAAGGTGAATGGCACATGTCTTTTCCCTAGGGCTGGGGATTTCAAGACTAGGGGACCTATTTTTAAGGTGAGAGGAGAAAGATTTTAAAAAGACAATAAAGGCCACTTTTTGCACAGAGTGTGGTTCGTATGTGGAATGAACTTCCAGAGGAAATGGTGGATGTGGGTACAGTTAGAATGTTTTAAAAAACATTTGGATAAGTAATGTTTGGAGGAATATGGGCCAAGCGCAGGCAGATGTGTCTAGTTTAATTCGGGAACATGGTTGGCATGCACTGAATGGACCAAACAGTCTGTTTCCATGCTTTATGGTTCGAGCTGAAGAAACTTTTCCCACCGTTTTAATATTGTTGGCTAATTTTTGTACTCTAGTTTTTTCTATTATTTAATCTTTTTAAAATTTTATGCTGTATTTTCTATTTTGTCCTTCTGATCTACCACCTATCTTTGCACAATTATATGCCTTTTTAATTTTAATATTATATTTGGTATTTTGGATGGCAGGTCTATCCCTTAATATTTTTCTTATTTGTTGGACAGTATCTATTCTGCACTTTCAGCAATATCTGGAATGTTTGCCACTGCACCTTGTTTAAGTTCAAAGTAGTAGTCTTGGACTAGCACTTCTTTCCCTTAAGTGTATGTAAGATTCATTCATGCGATGGTTGATGCTACCCTGTGGTGCTTTGACTGTGAGGTCAGTAATTAATCTTATGTTGTTGGTCAAAACCAGGTCTACTATGGCCTGCTCTCTGGTGCCATAACAAACAGTCTCGAAAACATTCAGTGAATTCCTAATCTAGACTACTTTCTCCCATTTGATTTTTCCAATCTATATTTAAGTTATTATCTCTCAGGATAATTGCTGTAGCCTTTAGACAAGCTGCAATTATTTCTTCCTTGATAACATGACCTACCACATAGTTCCTGTTAGGGGGCCTGTACATAACTCCCATGGGTGACCTCTTGCCTTTATCATGCCTTGTCTCTATTTGGACTGCTTCTATATTTTTGGTTTCCTGAATTTTGTTCATCCTTTTATGTTGAGTTAATGACTTCTTTAATTAACAGAGTCACGCCCCTTTTCCTAGCCTCATAGAAATATAGAAAATAGGAATAGGACATTCAGCTGTTCAAAATCCATAGGAATAAACAATATTCTCCATTGGTTGAAATCATACTTAACACAGGGAGAAGGTTGTAGTTGTTGGAGCCAAATCATCTAAGCTCCAGGAATTCACAGCAGGTATTACTCAGGGTACTGTTCTGTGCAGGTCAAAGATAGGCATTCAGGAGGAAATGGAGGTAAAGAGGAGTATAGGTTTAGAGAGGGATTTCCAAGGATTAGACCTTAGGCAGCTGTAGGCAGGCTACCACTGTTGGAACGATGAAAATAGAACATTTTCAAGTGCTTGTAGTTTGGTGAGTTATGGGCTGGAGAAGACCCTGGAGAGACTCAGAGTCATAGAGATATACAGCGTGGAAACAGACCCCTTTGGTCCAACCCGCCCAGGCCAACCAGATATCCCAACCCAATCTAGTCCCACCTACCAGTACCCGGTCCATATCCCTCCAAACCCTTCCTATTCATATAACAATCCAAATACCTCTTAAATGTTGCACTTCCTCTGTCAGCTCATTCCATACATACACCACCCTCTGTGTGAAAAAGTTGCCCCTTAGGTCTCTCATATCTTTCCCCTCCCACCCTTAACCTATGCCCTCTAGTTCTGGACTCCCCAACCCCAGGGAAAAGACTTTGTCCATTTCCCCTATCCATGCCCCTCATAATTTTGTAAACCTCTATAAGGTCACCCCTCAGCTTCCGACGCTCCAGGGAAATCAGCGCTAGCCTGTTCAGCCTCTCTTTATAGTTCAAATCCTCCAACCC
This sequence comes from Chiloscyllium plagiosum, assembly GCF_037043375.1. NCBI lineage: Eukaryota > Metazoa > Chordata > Chondrichthyes > Orectolobiformes > Hemiscylliidae > Chiloscyllium > Chiloscyllium plagiosum. The sequence continues at coordinate 102,500,300 of NW_028270148.1, read as the reverse complement.
TGGCAACATCCTTGTAAATCTTTTCTGAACCCTTTCAAGTTTCACAACATCTTTCCAATAGGAAGGAGACCAGAATTGCACGTAATATTCCAACAGTGGCCTAACCAATGTCCTGTACAGCCGCAACATGACCTCCCTTCTCCTGTACTCAATAATCTGACCAGTAAAAGAAAGCATACCAAACGCCGCCTTCCTATCTACCTGCAACTCCACTTTCAAGGAGCTATGAACCTGCACTTCAAGGTCTATTTGTTCAGCAACACTTCCTAGGACCTTACCATTAAGTGTATACGTCCTGCTAGGATTTGCTTTCCCAAGATGCAGGACCCCACATTTATCTGAATTAAACTCCTCTGCCCATTGGCCCATCTGGTCCAGATCCTGTTATAATCTGATGTAACCCTCTTTGCTGTCCACTACACCTCCAATTTTGGTGTCATCTGCAAACTTACTAACTGTACCTCTTATTCTCACATCCACATCATTTATGTAAATGACAAAAAATAGAGGACCCAGCACCAATCCTTGTGGCACTACACTGGTCACAGGCCTCCAGTCTGAAAAACAATCTTCCACTACACCCTCTGTCTTCTACCTTTGAGCCAGTTCTGTATCCAAATGGCAAGTTCTCCCTGTATTCTTGAGATCTAACCTTACTAATCAGTCTCCCATGGGGAACCTTGTCGAAAGACTTAATGAAGTCCATATGGATCACGTCCACCGCTCTACCCTCATCAATCCTCTTTGTTACTTCTTCAAAAAACTCAGTCAAGTTTGTGAGATATGATTTCCCATGCACAAAGCCATGTTGACTATCCCTAATCAGTCCTTGTCTTTCCAAATACATGTACATCCTGTCCCTCAGGATTCATTCCAACAACTTGCCTACCATCGACATCAGGCTCACTGGTCTATAGTTCCCTGGCTCAGTCCTTACCACCCTTCTTAAACAGTGGCACCACGTTAGTTAACGTCCAGTCTTGCAGCACCTCACCTGTGACTATCGATGATACAAATATCTCAGCAAGAGGCCCAGCAATCACTTCTCTAGCTTCCCACAGAGTTCTCAGGTACACCTGATGAGGTCCTGGGGATTTATCCACCTTTATGCGTTTCAAGACATCCAGCACTTCCTCCTCTGTAATTTGGACAATTTGTAAGGTGTCACCATCTATTTCCCTACAGTCTATATCTTCCATATCCTTTTCCACAGTAAATACTGATGCAAAATACTCGTTTAGTTTCGCCACCATTTTCTGCGGTTCCACACAAAGGCCGCCTTGCTGATCTTTGAGGGGCTCTGTTTTCTCCCTAGTTACCCTTTTGTCCTTAACGTATTTGTAAAAACCCTTTAGATTCTCCTTTATTCTATTTGCCAAAGCTATCTCATGTCCCCTTTTTTCCCCTCCTGATTTTCCTCAAGTATACTCCTACTGCCTTTATACTCTTCTAAGGATTCACTCGATCTATCCTGTCTGTACCTTTATATATGCTTCCTTCTTTTTCTTAACCAAACCCTCAATTTCTTTAGTCATTCAGCATTCCCTATACCTACCAGCCTTTCCTTTCACTCGAACAGGAATATACTTTCTGTAGGTTTTTGTTATCTCATTTCCGAAGGCTTCCCATTTTCCAGCCTGCGAACATCTGCCCCCAATCAGCTTTTAAAGGTTCTTGCCTAATACCGTCAAAAATGACCTTTCTCCAATTTAGAACTTCAACTTTTAGGTCTGGAATATCCTTTTCTCTCACTATTTTAAATCTAATAGAATTATGGTCGTTGGCCCCAAAGTGCTCCCCCACTGACAATCAGTCACCTGCCCTGCCTTATTTCCCAAGAGTAGGTCAAGTTGTGCACCTTCTCTCGTAGGTACATCCACATACTGAATCAGAAAATGTTCTTGTACACACCTTAACAAATTCCTCTCCATTTAAACCCTTAACACTATGGCAGTCCCAGTCTATGTTTGGAAAGTTAAAATCCCCTACCATAACCACTCTATTATTCTTACAGATAGCTGAGATCTCTTTACAAATTTGTTTCTCAATTTCCTGCTGACTATTAGGAGGTCTATAATACAATCCCAATAAGGTGATTATCCCTTTCTTATTTCTCAGTTCCACCCAAATAACTTCCCTCGATGTATTTCCAGAAATATCCTCCCTTATCAAAATTCCAACCCTTATCAAAAACGCCACTCCCTCTCCTCTCTTGCCTCCCTTTCTATCCTTCTTGGAGCATTTGTATCCTGGAACATTAAGCTGCCAGTCCTGCCCATCCCTGAGCCATGTTTCCGTAATTGCTATGACATCCTAGTCCCATGTTCCTAACCATGTCCTGAGTTCATCTGCCTTCCCTCTTCGGCCCCTTGCATTGAAATAAATGCAGTTTAATTCATTAGTCCTACCTTGTCCCTGCCTGCCCTGACTGGTTGACTCGCTTCTGTTCTCAACTGTATCAGTCTCAGATTGACGTCTTTCCTCACTATCTCCCTGGGTCCCAACCCCCACCTTACTAGTTTAAATCCTCCTGAGCAGCTCTAGCAAGTTTCCCTGTCAGTATATTAGTCACCTTCCAATTTAGGTACAATCAGTCCTTCTTGTACAGGTCGCTTCTACCCCAAAAGAGATTCCAATGATCCAAAAACGTGAATCCTTCTCCCATACACCAGCTCCTCAGCCATGCATTCATCTGCTCTATCCTCCTATTCCTGCCCTCACTAGCTCGTAGCACTGGGAGTAATCCAGATATTACTACTTTCAAGGACCTCCTTTTTAAATTCCTGCCTAACTCTCTGTAATCTCCCTTCAAAATTTCAACCTTTTCCCTTTCTATGTCTTTGGTTCCAATGTAGATTATGACCTCTTGCTGGTCCCTCCCCCCCCGTGAGAACATTCTGCACCCTCTCTGAAACATCCTTGATCCTGGGACCAGGGAAGCAACACACCATTCTGATTTTTCACTGCTGAAACGTCTGTCTGTACCTCGGACTACAGAATCCCCTAACACAATTGATCTCTTGGAACCCGACATTCCTCTCGTTGCATTAGAGCCAGTCTCGATACCAGAAACTTGGCTGTTCATTGCTGTGGTTCTGTTCGCCAAGCTGGAAGTTTTTGTTGCAAACGTTTTGTCCCCTGTCTAGGTGACATCCTCAGTGCTTGGGAGCCTCCTGTGAAGCGCTCCTGTGGTGTTTCCTCCAGCATTTATAGTGGCCTGTCCCTGCCGCTTCCGGTTGTCTGTTTCAGCTGTCCGCTGTAGTGGCCGGTATATTGGGTCCAGGTCGATGTGTTTGTTGATGGAGTTTGTGGATGAGTGCCATGCTTCTAGGAATTCCCTGGCTGTTCTTTGTTTCGCTTGCCCTATAATGGTAGTGTTGTCCCAGTCAAATTCATGTTGCTTGTCGTCTGCGTGTGTGGCTACTAGGGATAGCTGGTCGTGTCGTTTCGTGGCTAGTTGATGTTCGTGGATGCGGATCATTAGCTGTTTTCCTGTTTGTCCTATATAGTGTTTTGTGCAGTCCTTGCATGGGATTTTGTACACTACATTAGTTTTGCTCATGCTGGGTATCGGGTCCTTCGTTTTGGTGAGTTGTTGTCTGAGAGTGGCTGAGAGTAGCCACACGCAGACGACAAGCAACATGAATTTGATTGGGACAACACTACCATTATAGGGCAAGCGAAACAAAGAACAGCCAGGGAATTCCTAGAAGCATGGCACTCATCCACAAACTCCATCAACAAACACATAGACCTGGACCCAATATACCGGCCACTACAGTGGACAGCTGAAACTGACAACCGGAAGCGGCAGGGACAGGCCACTATAAATGCTGGAGGAAACACCATAGAAGCGCTTCACAGGAGGCTCCCAAGCACTGAGGATGTCACCTAGACAGGGGATGAAACGTTTGCAACAAAAACTTCCAGCTCGGCGAACAGAACCACAGCAACGAGCACCCGAGCTCCAAATCTTCTCTCAAACTTTGGCTGTTCATGTTACGTTTCCCTGAGAATCCATCACCCCCCCCCCCCCATATTTTCCAAAACAGCATACCTGTTTGAAATGGGTATAGCCACAAAAGACTCCTGCACTAGCTGCCTACCTCTCTCACCTTTCCTGGAATTAACCCATCTATGTGACTGTATCTGGGACTTTTCCCCCTTCCTAAAACTGCCATCCATCACATACTGTTGCTGTTGCAAATTCCCCATTGCCTCTAACTGTCTCTCCAACCGATCCATTCGATCTGATAAGGTTCGCAACCAACAGCCTTTATGGCAGATATAATCCGCTGTAACCCTTAAACTTTCTTTAAACTCTCACAACTGATAAGAAGTGCATAACTCTCTACTAAAGGCCATTTTTGCTTCTTCACAATCTACAAACCCAGAAAATAATACCGTCTTATTCCTCTACAAACACTGCCCCAGGTTAAATTAATAGTTACGGCTTATATTTTAAGTTTAATCAAGAGACATATCTCCAAAAACACATAGTCAAGAAAGAACCCCTCTACTCACTACTGCAGACTTTATGTAGGCCACACTTAAAACAACAATACACTTATCTGGTTATGTGCCGTGAACATCGCCCAACAGTTTCTCCAAGATCAGTTGTGAATTTCACTGTTTGTTAATTTTCCCAGATGCACTCCGATGACCAGCGATACCTGAATTCGAACAGCAAAGGCAGTGTCAGTTTTCCTTTCTCTCTCTCTCCTGCACTGACCTCACCATATGCTTCCTTCTCCCTTTTAAAACTGCTATTGTTTTGACATTTTCTTTCCAAAGTTCCAAAATAATGCATATGAAACAGTAATTGCTGTTCCTGGACTTTGAGGAAATCACCTCCAGCACCTAAAATACCTCGGGGGGGGGGGGGGGGGGGGGAAGGGAGCAGCTGTGATAGCCAGAAATTCTCCCGTCCTCCAACTTGGATTACCCAGGTAACTTGTGTCGAAGAAAAAGAATTTTAAGCTAGAGGCAGTGTTTGATCAGGAGGATGTAGTGGCATAGTTTTAATAGTACTGGTCTAGTAACCCAGAAGCGCCACCATGGCAACTGGTAAAATTTGAATATAATACAATCCTAGCCTCATGGTGACCATGTAACCACTGCCTATTGTTGTAAAAACTGATCTGTTTCACTAATGTCCTTTTGAGGAGAAATCTATCACCTTCCCTTCTGGTGTGCTACACATTCCTGATCCATAACAGTATGGTTGACTCTTGATGCCACATGTCACATGAACAAGTTAAAGAAAGAAGTTCATGTACACAATGTATGAACAAGGAACATGCAGAAGGTTGATGAGGGTCTTAAGCAGTGCGAGTGTTCCTGCTTCTGGTCCAGAATTTCTGGGTTCTAATTCTACCTGCCTGGAGGTCAAAACATGTCCATGCAAGTTAATTAAAAATATTTTTTAATTAGCTGATGGCTGTGATTTGGTATAAATTGGACATTAGCAGCAGAATTTTGGATGACTTCCAATTCTTGTGTAGAATAAAATGTTGATCAGCCTAAGTTGCATTTGAACAAAGTCTGAAGGTTACAAAGACAAGTTGAAGGTTTCATCAGCTGAGCTCAGGAAGGTGCCAAAAGTGATGATTTTAAGGAGGTGATAATAAGTGTCTTTATTGATGGTATAGATATGTGGTTGAAAGTTCAGTTCAACTGAAATGTGATGCCCAACTTGCCACGAGCCTCAGTTATATCATTGGACAGAAATTTGAAAAGTGGAATCTTAAATAAAAGGGAAATAGATTAGCATGGAACTCCCATTGTAGAGTTGCCAAAAGTCGTGATATTTTATTTTGTCTCTTCTGTATATATTTCCATATCTCCCATTTTAGTTCCTGAAGTTTCACAACCATGTTTTTGAAGTTTTGCATTTTAAGGTTATAATATTGTGTGACATTGGGATTTTCAACTATGTCCATTGTTGAGCTATGTTTAGCCCTTTAAGGTATTTTTGTTTATGTATTTTGGACGATGTTCGTAAGTTAATCTTGGTTTACAATAGTGTGATAAATAAGCAAGTTTAAGAAGGATATCCATCTTCCAAGAACCAGCAGAATATAACACCACTAGATTTCATTTTAGTCTTTACTAAAACTGTGAGCAATAGTTGAACAAACAAGCTTGAATATAATGTCATTTTTACTGTGAATGTTAGACAGCAAGATGATTAAAATAAGCAAAACATGGCTTCCACTCAGTATTAAGCTATATGTTATATTTTTAATTAACTTGCATGGACATGTTTTGACCTCCAGGCAGGTAGAATTAGAACCCAGAAATTCTGGACCAGAAGCAGGAACACTCGCACTGCTTAAGACCCTCATCAACCTTCTGCATGTTCCTTGTTCATACATTGTGTACATGAACTTCTTTCTTTAACTTGTTAACTTTTTTCAATATATATTCTTGCAAAATGAGCTGACCAACTTACTTTCTGAATATATCATAAATATCCCCCAAGATAATTGATGGATCTTCGAGTACTTCAATAATTGTCAGCTGAATTAACAAAAACAGCTGGCAGTCATACAATAAAAAAATCAGTTAATTAGTTTGATTTTTTTCCTTCAAAATTTCAAACTTTAACCTGATTGTAAGGCTCTTAGTGATGATCTAGTTTCATTCTTCTTGTGTTACTTTACTGTTTTCTTACGGGATATTTCTTCAACACTCACTTCTCGAAATGCATGATTTCCAGGACTAACTCAGACTGAAGGTTGACGTGTAATTATTAGTAAACGGAAGCTTAAAGCAGCATTGCAGATGCTAATACATAACAGCAGCAACAAATGATAGGGGCATCATGTTTTCATCTTGTACTTGTCAAGCAAGAAACATCCGCATCCTTGTCCTTTTCTGTGACATTTAATACTTCGGCCCTAAGGCCTAAATTAAGTCCAGTGTATTATGTAATTATCTGCTCTGGTTCAGCATCACATATTTGTTAATAAATGCCCTACATTAAAGCCATAAAATCAAGAAAATAAATTAAATTGTGTGTCCCATTTAGAAATTCATCTTGAAGTGAAATGTTGACTAATAAGATCAGCCATGCGTCATTGTACTCCACTGTTCTCTAATGTCAGTGTGCATTTGTAGCTTTGTGAGCAGATAAGAGTTGCATGCTTGTATTGGTCGTCAATAGCAGCAGGCTTTTGCAGATAAGCTTCCTGACACTGGCAGAAGCAAAGGGAGCCAACATTATTGCACATAATCATTTCCTTATTGTCTGGAGAAGTAAACGCAAATAACTGGCCAACCTTCATGCAACCTTCATAAACTAAACTAAATCACACCATAAGTTACAGAAAGAAAATATGAAAAAAATTGCATATCATTGTTTGTGACATAATAATTAAATGACTTTATTGATACCAACATTTCCATACTAAACAAAAGGTGATAAAGGTTAAATCTGGTAATGCTCGTATAAGAACCTTGTCCTACTTGTCTTAACCGAACATACTGTTTTCACTGGCCAAGTTTCACCAGTTTTTCTCTAAACTACAAAATAATGTAACTTCAACAATGAGCAATTCATCTGTTTTGACTGGTAAGAGGACATTTTGCTGCCTGTTTACTTTTGATAAATTTATTTACTCTTAACCTAAGATTTTATGAAGGAAATTTTCATTTAAGATCTCTTTTAGAAATAAAGGTATCAAAAACTCTTGTGAAGTAATCGCAAATTTAATCAGAATCAGGCCCTGAAGACATGAATTTTGACTGAGATTTTTTTTTTAATTGCTGAGCCGATGCAGTTACTATGGTAGCATCTTAGGCGGTTGTGAATGGTTACCAATATCACACTTGATCCTCACAACCGGATGACATAATGTCTTTAATTCCAGGACTGAACTATTGATGCACAATAAAATGTGTTGATAATCTGTTGCTGGTATGCTTTCAATCTGCTGTAACAGAAGGGTGATTTGGTTTATAAATCATTGTCAAGTTTATTCACACAGTTGGCAGAATGACATGTTGCTTTGGTTTCAGGAAGCTTTGGCAGTTGTTAGAAAATGGAAAGCCTCGTGTCTTTGAGAACACGCAAGAATGAGTCTTATCATAACAAACTTGCCTTTTTCTAAAAATCAGATAATTGCAAAAATAATCTAATAATAACACCAAGGTCTCAGTATTGTATCATCTATTCCTCTCTTTATGTAAGTTTTAATTTAAACTGGAAATATGTGATATTTCTGGTAATTGGCTTTAAGAAGCTGTTCAAATTGAATCTTAATTTAATTATCCTTAGTCCATGAAGTTGCTGGATTGTCATAAAATGCCATTTATTTCACAACTGCCCCGCCAATACACATCGTACTTGTGCTCGTTAACCTACAGTTGGCTCCTAGTCAAGCAGGATATTCATTTTAGAATTCTTATTCTTGTTAGCAAATTGTTTTACTGCCTTGTCCCTCGTCGAATTTCACTTGTCTAATTCTGGCATCTTGATCATCCCCAGTTTTAATCACTCCCCAGTTGGTGACCATGCTTTCATTTGGCACTAAGCTTTGAATTTTCACTCCCTGCATGTCAGCATCTCTCGACTTCACTTTCCTCCTCTGAGAAACTCCTTAAAATCTTCTTTTTGACCAAGCTTTTCATCATCTGATCTAACATTTCCTTGTGTGGTTTGGTATTATATCCTCCTTTTAAATGCTGCTATGTTAGAGCCGTGGCTATTGTTTAATAATACAAGATTAAGTGGCATTATGGCCGATTTGCAATGAAGAGTGATACCAACATGATAATTAAGATTACCATGAAGGATTCTTCTCAGCCTCTCTCTTCACCTGAGGTGTAGTGGCCCTCAATGGGAGAGCAGTTCTGGTCTAGTAAGATAATCGCAACTTCACCTTTTATCTTTTGCTGTCAGATTGCATAAACGTCGAATCTTCTGTTAAGGGCATGTGCCCGAAACGTCGAATCTTCTGTTAAGGGCATGTGCCCGAAACGTCGAATCTTCTGTTAAGGGCATGTGCCCGAAACATCGAATCTTCTGTTAAGGGCATGTGCCCGAAACGTCGAATCTTCTGTTCCCTAGATGCTGCCTGACCTGCTGTGCTGTTCCAGCAATAAAGTTTCAGCTTTGATCTCCAGCGTCTGCAGACCTCACTTTCTCCTTAAAGCTTCCTGTCCCAGCTCTGCCAAATTAAATCTTCTGATCTCCCTCAAACATTCTTTCATTCATCGGGTTACAGAGTGATACAGGAGAAACAGACCTTCAGTCCAATCAGTCCTTGCCGAATGTGATTCCAAACTAAACTAATCTCACCTGCCTGCACCTGACCCATATCCTTCCAAACCTTTCCTATTCATGTGTTCAACTTATGTAAAGGTCTTTTAAACATTGTAATTGTACCCACATCCCCCACTTTCTCAGGAAGTTGATTCCACACACAAACCACTCTGTGTAAAAAAGCTCACATATCATGGTTTTTTAAAAGTTTTCTCCTCTCACCTTAAAAATGTGCTCCCTCATATTGAAATTCCCCCATCCTAGGGAAAAGACAACTACCATTAACTCTATCTGTACCCTTCATTATTTTGTAAACTTCTATCAGGTCGCCCCTCCACTTTCTACGCTCCAGTGAAAAAAGTCCCAGCCTATCCAGCCTTTCTTTATAACTTAAACTTTCCATTCCCAGCAACATCCTGGTTAATCACTTCTGAACCATCTCCAGCTAAATAATATCTTTCCTATAACTGGAACATCCAAGCAATCACTTCCACAGCAAGGCCCCACTCAGTAATGCCCAGTTCCTTAAATCTCAAAAGTCCTAACCATCTCAGTTCATAGAACAGAGAACAGTACAGGACAGGACTAGGCCTTTCAGCCCACTACATCTGTGCCGACCATGAGGTCATTCTAATCTAATCCCATCTTCCTGCACTTGGTCCGTATGCCTCAATTCCCTGCCTGTACTTTGTGTCTGTCTAAATGCCTCTTAAATGTTGCTATCATATCTGCTTCTATACCATCTCACAGGGTAGCGCATTCCAGGCAATTACCACCCTCTATGACTCTGTGCAAGGCAAGTTATTTTACACAGAGTCATAGAGGTCTACAACATGGAAATAGGCCCTTTGGCTGAACTTGCTCATGCCGTCCAGTTTTCACAGTTAAACAAGTCCTATTTGCCTGCGTTTGACCCTTGCCCCTCCATATCTATCCCATCCATGTATCTATCTAATTGTTTCTTAAATGAGAAAATTTTACTTGCTTCCACCACTACCTCTAGCAACCCGCTCCAGACAAATGATGGGACCTTGGAATGAGCATCATGTATTTTCACGTAACGGAGCCTTGGCAATGATCCAAGGACTGTCCTGCCATTCACCACACTGCATAAATTGCCTTCTTTATTCCATGCCCAATAAGCTCAACTGAACCGCCATCTCCTTTAAACTTTCCCCCTCTCTCCTTAAACCTATGCTTTCTCGTATTTGACATTTCCCCTGAAAAGTCCCTTGCTTTTAAACAAAAAACAAACTTCTAAGAATGTACAGATATACAAAATAGAAATTAAAGTAGACCATTCAACCCCTCAAGCCTACCCTGCCATTGAATAGATTCTGTTCTTTAGACTCTTGTACAGTTCCTTTGGATTGAAAGTAGCTCACAGTTTTAAAAAGGAGGTTGAGAGAAAACAGGGAGCTAAAGACTAGTTAGCCTAACATCGGTAGTGGGAAAAGCTCTACAGTCCATTACAAAAGATTTCATAACAGGGGCAGTTCGGGGCGGCACGGTGACTCTGTGGTTAGCACTGCTGCCTCACAGCACCAAGGACCCGGGTTCAATTCCAGCCTCAGATGACTGTCTGTGTGGAGTTTGCACATTCTCCCCAAGTCTGCTAGGGTTTCCGCTGAGTGCTTCAGTTTCTTTCCACAATCCAAAGATGTGCAGGTAGGTGAATTGGCCATGCTAAATTATCTCTGTGTTCAGGGATGTATCGGTTAGGTGCATGAGTCGAAGGAATGAATCTGAATGGGCCACTCTTTGATGGGTTAGTGTGGACTTGTTGGGCCAAAGGACCTGTTTCTACACTGTAGGGATTCTATTCTATATTCACTTCAAAAATGGTGACAGGATCAGTCTAAGTCAGCATAGATTTAAGAAAGGGAAAACATGCTCAACAAATCTACTGGAAATCTTTGCAGTTGTAACTTATAGATTTGACAACTGGAGATCCACTGGATGGAGTTTATTTGGACTTTCAAAAGGCTTTCAGTAAAGTCCCACATAAGAGATTAGTATGTAAAATTAAACGCAAGCAAAATGTAGGAATAAACAAGTCTTTTTCCAAGTTGCAGCCAGTGATTAGTAGGGTGTCACACGTATCAGTGCTAGGACCCCAGATGTTCACAATATATTAATGATTTTTAAAGGGAACTAAATATAATATCTTCAAGCTTACGGATAACATAAAGCAGGGTGGGAGGGTGAGCTTGAGCTGGAAGGTGTTTGCAAAAATAGTTCAGTGTAATATGAACAAGCTGAGTGGGCAGTTGAAGTACAGTTTAGGTAAATGTGCATTTATTCTCTTGGGTAAACTAAGAAGGCAGAATATCTGAACTTCAATCGATTTGTAAAGGATAAGGTGCAATGAAACCAAGGTATCCTTGTACACCAGTCACTGAAAGCAAACATGCAGATGCAGCAGGCAGTGAAGAAGGCAAATGGATTCAAGTGCAGGATAAAAGGTAACTTGCTGCAATTGTACAAGGCCTTCACACCTGAAATATTGTCTGCAGTTCTTGTCATCTTTTTGAGGCAGGAATCCTGGAATGACTTTGATGTATGAAGAGACATTAAATCAGGAGAAGATTCATTGGAGTTCAGAAGAATGGGTGGGGATCTCAAAGAAACCTGTAAAATGCTATCAGGACTAGATGGGCTAAATGCAGGAAGGATATTCCCAATGACCACAGAGACCAGAAGCAGCGGTCACAATGTAAGAACATGGGGTCATCTATTTAAGGATTGAGATGAGAAATTTCATCACTCAAACAATGGTAAGCCTGTTGAATTTTCTATCTCAGAGAGCGATGGAGGCCAAAACATGGAATGTTTCCAACAAGGAGTTAGTTAAAAATGACATGACATCAGGTTATAGTACAACAAGTTTATATGAAAGTATAAGTTTTCAACGCACTGCTCCTTTGTCCTCCCCAGTCCAACTTTGTCCAGCCAGTCCAACACCGACACTTCTACAACAAGGTGTTAGGTATAGTTCTTGGGACTCAGGGAATTAAAGTGTATGGGGAGAGAGCAGGAACATGATAATTGATTGGATGGTCAACTACGATCATACTTAATGGCAGAACAAGCTCAAAAAGCCAAATGGCCTACTTCTGCTCCTGTTTGCTACATTTTTGTGTTCCTATATTTCATTTGGACTGTGGGTAATCTGTTAATGTTTTGCCATTCCTAACCAGCCCCAATAATCCTTGATTTTCTTGCCTAAACATCTGTTTTAAAAACCCTGCTTCCACTGATTTCTGAGGCAGAGAGTTTCATAGTCACATTACCCTCAGATTTCTCCTCATCTCTGTCTGAAAGGGCAACCTCTAATCTTTAAACAATGCCCCCTAGTTCTGGACTGACCACAAAGGGAATCATCCTTTCCATGTCCACTTTATCAAGATCATTCAGGATCTTGTGCACTTCCATCAAGTCACCCTCCATTCTTCGAAAGTCCAGTGGAAATGAGCCCAACCTGTCCAACTCATAAGTCAACCCATTCAAGCCCACCAATCCAATAAATTTCTTCTGAAATGCCTATTAAGCATTTACATCCTTCCTTAAATGTGAAGACCAAAACTGTACATAATGTTTGAGATGTGGTCTCACCAATGCTCTGTATAACTGAAGCTGAACATGGTGACTTTTATGCTGAATTTCTGTCATTATAAAGGATAACATTCCATTAGCCTTCTTGATTATATGCTGTACCTGCAAAAGAACATTTATGATTCACACACCAGAAAACCTAAATCCCTCTGCCCCTTGGAATTCTGAAGTCGTTCTCCATTTAAGTAATACTATGCCTTTTGGTTTTCCTGACTAAGTAAACAACTCGTATTTATAGACCTTGTGCTCCACCTACCAGTTGTTTTGCCGATTCACTCAACCTGCCTGTCCAAAGTCTCCTCCTTCGCCGACTTTTCTGACCATCTTGGTGTTGTTTGTAAATATAGTTTCCATGTCTTAGCTTTCCTCATCTAAATTATTAATATAAATGGTAGAAAGGTGATGCCCCAACATAGATTCCTATGGGACTCCAAGTCACACCAATCAGACAAAAAAAGCATTTATGCATACTTGCTGTTTTCTGCCAGCATACCAATCTTTTGTACATGCTAATGTTACCCTCATAAGCTTTTATTTTCTTATTGAATGTCTTCTGGAAATCCAAGTCTAAAGGCTGTCCTTTCACCATAGCTTAAATACTCCTTCAACAATAAATTGGTGAAAAATTATTTCTCTTTGACAAAACCATGCTTCCCAATTATCTTGAATGTTGATAGACATCAAGCTAACTGGCCTGGTAATTTCATATTTTCTGCATCCTTCCTTCTTGAATAGAGGGGTTATATTTTGTGCTGATGGAACCTTTCCTGAATCTAGGGAATTTTGGGAAAGTAGCACCAATGTGTCTGTTACCTTATTGGAACCTTTTTTAAGACACCAGGATGTAGTCCATCTTGACCCGGAGAATTGTCAGTCCACAGTTGCATCAGTTTCCTTCATATCACTTCCCTCATTATTGTACAGTTAATACTGGAATGCTGTCTGTATCCTCTGTATTGAAAACAAAACCAAAGGTTTGTTCATTTCATCTACTGTTTTCATATTGCCTACTGTTTGCTCCCTATTCTCAATCTCTAGAGGATGAACAGTCAATTTACTTTTTTTTTTCTTTTTAAATACTTTAGAAACTTGTGCTATCCATTTTCACATTGCGAGTTTCCTGTCATACACTAATTCCTTCCTCCTAATTAACAATTTTGGTTATTTTCTTCTGTTTTTTATATTCTGACCAATCATTTGACCTGCCACTCATTTTTTTGCATTTTCCCTATATTTCATGCTTTCCCAGATTCTTCAGCTAACCAAGAATTTGGGTTCCTCCCTTTAGAAATTTTTCTTTATATTAAAGATATACTAATTTGGAGTATTCTGGAATATCCCCTTAAATGTAGGGGAGGTGATGGTCTAATACTATTATCAAGAAATCAAGAATAGACTATTAGTCAAGAAATTCAGCTGATGTTCTGGGGATCTGTGTTCAAACCACAACAAATGGTTGATTTGAATTCAATAAAAAATATCTGGAATTAAGCATCTACTGGTGACCATGAAACCATTGTCGATTGCTATAAAACCCATCTGGCTCACTAATGTCCTTCAAGAAAGGAAGTCTGCTGCCCTCACCTGGTCTGGCCTACATGTGATTCCAGACCCACAGCAATGTGGTTGGCTCTCATCTGCCCTCTGAAGTCAAGAGGGCAAGTCACTCAGTTGTACCAATCACTACAAAGTACAGGCAATAAATGCTGGCCAGTCCCATAAGTGAATAAAAATAAACTGAAGATATTTTTGCCACTGAGTCTCTAGTGATGTGTTCCCAAGCCGAATATGCCAGTTTATTTTAGCTAGTTCAGTTTTCATACCCACATGGTTGCCCTTATTTAAGTTTAAAACACTGATCTTAGACTCAAAGCTTCAGCAGCTCAAAATGTAAAATTCAATTATATTGTGACTGCTGCTGTTTAAAGGTACCTACACTCTCAGATCATTAATTAATCCTGTCACATTACACAATACCAAGACTAATAAAACATGCTGCTCTTAGCAACTATCTCAAAATTATTTTATGAACTCCTCATCCAGACTACTCTTGCTAATGTGATTTTTCCAGTTTATATGCAGATTCAGGTCACTTATAATTATTGCCATACCTTTATCACAAGCAACTATATTTACAAGAAAATAATTAAAAGAAGTAGTAGTACACAAATACTTTGTCCCACTTTGATTACTATTGGAGGGACCTATAGACAACTCCCACTAGTGATTTCTAATCCTCTATTATTTCCCATCTCCACACAAATCTATTTTACTTCTTAATATTTGGACAAATAAGCATGTACATCTCAATATTCAGGACCCAATTCTTGTAATCTTGAAGCCATGTCTCCGTAATGACTATCCAATTGAAATCACTTGCTTCAGTGTGCGCACTCAATTTGTTTACTTTGTTATGAATGCGATAGACATTCAGGTACAGAGCCTTTGGGTTTATTTTTGTTATCTTTGTAGAATATAATCTTGATTGTTGGTATATTTCTATCTTTTTTCTCCCCCTTATTGCCATTCTCAGATCCTCATTTCCAATATGACTGTTTCCCTTTCTTACCTTGTCTGTATTCATTGATATGATATCTTTGCACATTTCATCCCATACCCCCCACTGTTTGGTTTAAAAATCTCTGCATTTCATTAGATATACAGTTCATAAGAATACTCGCCCCAGCATGGTTCAGGTGTAGACCATCTCAATGGTGCATCTCCACTTTCCCCAGTATTGATGCCACTGGCCTGCAGTCCAGAATCCCCTTCTCCTACACCAGTGTTTGAACTGTTACTTCATCTCTGTAGTTTAATATACCCCATGCTAATTTGTGCACTGCTCAGATAATAACATAATGATAATAAACTTTGAGATTTTACTTTTCAATTTAGTGCTTAGCTTCTCCTCAGTTCTATGCAGAACCTCTTTACTGGTTCTCCTTATGTTATTGTCACCCATGTAGACCAAGATCACTGGGCCCTTCCCCACCTACTGTCAGTTCATTTTCAACAGATGTTCCAAACCCTGGCATAAGATATGCAACACAGCTGCCTGGAGTCTTGATCTTTCCTGCAGAGATTGGTGTCAGTCCCCCTCACAAGACTATTACTGACCACTGTTACATTCCTTGTTGCTTCCCTCACTTGAATGGATTGCTATACCACAGTACAATCAACATAGTCAGTTTGCTTATGTACCCTACTGCCACCACTCTCATCTCTCCTGACCACTGGGTCCCCTGACCTGCCCCACTGACATTCCTGTTCCTGACCATGGACAAAACCAGAAGACCCTATTCTAAATGGTCAGAATGCCTCCTGGTGTAATAAAAATCCAGGTAATATGCCCCCTCCACAATGTATCACACTGTGCGTAATTCATCTTCATTTCCTAACTCTGAGCCAAAGCTGCTTCATCTTCAAAAACTTACTGCAGACGTGTTTGCCCTCGATTGAAATGGTATCTGGGAGCTCCCACATGCTGCAGCCTTGAGACATCACAAACTGCCATCCTTCATGAGTTTTAATTATATTATTTGTGTTGCCTTTTATAACTTAATTAACTTTACCACCAATTTGTATATTATGTTAAAATTTAAGATTCAAACAGTCCTTAATCATTGACCGGTGAATCACTTAACCAGCCAGCTACTTTCACTATCGTCGAGCAAGAATCAATTTCAACTAGTTCCAATGAATTTAGCTCTGCCTCACCTGACCTGCATCTCTGTTCTCCAGGTATTCTGCCTAGTTGTTAACACAAGAGTTGATACTGCTGCTACTTCTTGAATGCATGTCGCACTCGGAACAAAATAAATGAATAAACCACACAAATGCAGGTTAATGGATATGATCTTTTAACCATTACAGAGATAGAGTTACAAGGAGATGAAAGCTGGAAACTAAATGTTCAGGAATGCTTGACATTTCAAAAGGACAGGCAGAAAAGAAAGGATGATGGAGTAGCATTGTTGGTATAGGATGGAATAAGTATGAAAGCAAGAAATTACCTTAGATCAGATGATGTAGAATTCATATGGGTGGGCTAAGAAATTAAGAAAAGTAAGGAGATGCTGTTTGGAATAGACTGTAGGCCCCTAACAGTAGCTATGCAGTGGGACAGAGAATAAATTAGGAGATAATGAGACCATGTACCATGTACATTCGAAGTCCTGTAAAATATTGTAAAGCGCTCGGATTTGCAAAAACCCTTGTATCAGTTTGATCCCTGAGAAAATTAAATGACACACAGGATACAGTTACAAAATATTGGAATAATGGATTTAGTTTTAACCTCTTATCCCAATCCCACCTGACAGGTTTAGACATATAATTAAAATCTCAAGTGCAAGTTCAGGACTTGTGTAAGACCTACTTAAAATTCAAAACTGTAATGTAACAATATCATCAGTACTGCAGTTTAATTCAACATACATGTATGGAGGTGTTCTGTGCTACTTATGGCCTGTCATGATAGAAGGATCTTAACTGGCCAGAGGAGCCTCATGTATTTTCGTAAAGTAAGCCAGGAGGTTCTCACCTTTTGAATCTTTGGACCTTAAACCCCAAAACTTAGCGATCTTCTGGAAATCCTCCAGTCTTTGCATTTCTCTGCCATTCACCAGTACTTCCACAATTTTATTTCAACAGAAAATCTGAGATTGAGGGAACACCCTCCATTCATCGAAAGCTATGTGTCATTACCATGGGTTCTTCGACTGCGGCTTCTTGGCACTAAATTCTGACGCTTGTTCAATGGCCAGGTCGCCAAGCTGTCTGGGTGACAGGCATAACTCTAAAAAATATTCATTAAAATGAAGCCATGTCATTAAGATCAATCGAGTTTTATAAATTCTTGAACTTAATCAGTTCAGTGTCTCCTGCCAAGCTCTCCTTTGTTCTTCCTGTGTCAGAACTCAACTCCCAACCCCCCCCCCCCCCCCCCCCCCGCCTCCCCCCGAAAAAGAATGAAAGTAATTTCATCAGAGGCGGGCATCGTATTGAAGACATTTTATTAGCAATCCAAAACAAACTTGAATGAAAAGGGCAAAGCTGAACTTCAAATCTATCAGCACATTCAAATCTCAAAACCCTGTGATCATTCAATAGTTTAGCTCTAATGGACCTGATCTTTAACAATTTTACTTTGTAACAATTTCAGTTTGTGATATTTGGGTTTCAATTCGGGAAACAAACATTGTAAATGGTATGGCATTTCTGTCCTTATTTTTTAAACACTGACCATCGCTATAACAAAAATATCATCAAGAAACTACAGTTATTCTATTGAATCTTCCTTACTTGATTCACAAATTCTTAATGCATGTTCATTAATTGAAATTAGATTGAATGCATCCCTGGTGGCTCATTGCGTTAATGAGACATGACACTGGACCATGCAGATGGATGCTTTACATTATACATTCAATTCTTAATTTCTGTCATCCTTACCTGCTTTGAACTAAGGGAGCTGTAACACTTTAGCTGCTTTCAGTGTGTTAAAGCTTGGTAGGTGAAAAACTAGCTAGGGTTCATGCTCCTCATTATTTTGTACTGATTTCCTTGATATACTGTTTTGGGTGGTCACAAAGGAAGATAACCAAGTCTTGGTCCTGAAACATTTATTGTCAAGGTTCAATATCACAACAGTTATGGCTGGGCACTGAAGGACTTGGAGGCACTTGTAAGATTATACTCCAAACAAAAATGAGTTATTTCAGAAGAGATGGGAAAGGGAAATCAAAAGGAAAATTATCCAACTGGTTTTGTCTTAGCTGACAGGTTCTCAATATTCAGTAATATCATAAAGCAGACTATTTGGGGAAGAACAATGGATAGAGATTGGATCATATTCCAAAAAAACCAAATAATCTGCAGTTGCTGTAACTCAGAAACAAAAACAGAAATTGTTGGAAAAGCTCAGCAGGTCTGGCAGCATCTGTGAAGAGAAATCAGTTAATGTTTCAGATCAAGTGACCCTTCCTCAGAAGGTTCTCTTCAGAACTCTGATGAAGGGGCACTCAACCCACAACATTAACTCTGATTTCTCTGCACAGATGCTGCCAGACCTGCTGATCTTGCCTGCAATTTCTGTTTTCGGATCACTTTCCACCCATTTTAGAAGTGTAAAAAGGATGCTTTGAGACAAAAGGACATTTGAATATAGGACCATTTCCTGGCATCTCTTGGAGCTGCCCAAAGCAGGTATTAAGGTGCTGTGTTGCTTACATGTGCATTTTTCTGGCTTCCACCAAAAGGCGCATTCCTTCAAGATATAAGGAACATGTGACCCTACCAACCCTCACCACATCAACCCCAGCAATCATTTTTTATGCTCAGATTGCACATTATTTACTATCCTTAAGATGGGAAGGCTTCCTGTGAAGATGTGATAGATACTGCCGCTCACCAAATTATCCAAAACTCTATACTGACTATGCCCGGGTATATTTTGTTTTTTAAAATTACTTCAAATTGAGTTGGGCACTAAAAAAACCATGTTTCTGTATTTAAATGATGTTGTCTTCAAGATTCGCTTTTAAATGGTCTGTCTAATTTTATATTTAACTGCAATACAACTTAACAAGTGCTGTATACTTAAGAATGCTAATGGAATTGCTGAAATTTTGTATCAAGTGTAATTATTTTCTTTCCTTAAAGCTGTAATTATTCCACCCCCCTCTCCCCACCGCCCCCACCCCACCCAAGCACAACATATTTCCACTGCTTTACTCTGAAAAAGACAGTTTGAAACTTAACAAAATTCATTTGAGAGGGTAGGGGTTCTGTGTTCTATTTTCATGAGCAAGGTACCTAGCAACCAGGCAGCAACATGAGAATCTCAAGGTGTGAAGCATACACTACAACACAAGGCTGCACATCTCGGGCCACTTTGTAGTTTTGTGTTTTTATCACAGGGATTATAGTTAAATATATTTCAAATATACTGCAAAAACCTCACAACACTGACATCAGCAGTAACACTTCAGGGTCAATAAAAGAGCACTGAAACTTTGGGTAACATGAGACCAAACTGGAGAAATTTTCAGTGGCATCTTCAGAGGTGCTTGATCATGAAAATTCTGGCAGTCAAGTAGTTAATTAATCCTTCCATACAAAAATGCAACTTTCTGATCAGGACATACCCAGCCAGAAAATATATTTGGGAATTATGATATTTTATCTTGGTCTGGAGTAGTTGTCAGTTGCTGCCTCTTTTATGGTGTCTATCTTGTATGTGTAATCACAACATTTATCCTGCACAAGTGCCATTCCAGAGTCATCAGAGGTTAGGGGCTTTTAGTTACACAGGACCTCAGAGCAGCGGAATGTTAATGGCCACCAGCAGTTTGGCAAATGGTGAGTTACTGGTGTAAGTCAGACTTGAAAAATGGGAAGAGGGGGGAAATGTCCCTCAAAGGAGTCGGCTCCTGTCAATTTCTTGTGGAGATTAGAGCATAAATGGAAAACGCAGTGGCCTAAGACCTGGTTACTCCTCACATTCTGTGTCGAAGCATGTTTCATGATATGAAAACATGGAAAATCAGAGGAGGCCTATTCAAATAGTGAAAATAATATAAATTAAGGAAGTTAGAATTAAAGAATGATTACAGCACAGAATGATGCCAATCAGCCCATCAAGACTGTACCAGCTCACTGTAAAAGGAAGCTAGCCAATTCCACACTTTCACCCTTTACCCTGTATCTTCCAATGTTTTTTCCCCTTTCAAGCAATTATCTAATTCTCTTTTAAAAACAAAACTTTCTGATTGCACCTGATTTCAACAGCAACAACTCATCTATATAGCACCTTTAATATAGTTAAATGCATAAGCAGTACATTGTAGGTCATGATAAATTCCTGTGTAGAAATGATTTATGTCTTAAGTGTTCTTCAGTTCTTTTGCCAATCATCTCACATTAGGGTGTTCTAGTTTTAAACCTTTCTGCCAAAAGTTCTTTCTATTTATTCTGTCTCATGATTTTGACTGCCTCCTTCAAAACTCCATTCGACCTTCCCTGCCATTAGGAGAACAACCCCAACTTCTCCAATACATTCATGTAACTGATGATCCTCTTCCCTGGAAACATTGTAGTAAATCCTTTCTACACCCTGTCTAAGGCATTCACGTTTTTCCTAAAGTGTAGTGTCCAGAATTGGATCTGTCCTGTCACCTTCAACAATTTGTGCACAGATCTTTCTGTTCCAAATGTATCACTTAGTGCTTCTCTCCATTATAAGTCATTTGTAGTTGGTTCACTGTGTCTGTGTCCTCTTGAAGCCTTATTTTCAGCATCTTTACTTCCCGACACTTCAAAGTTTTGAGTCATATGCAGATTTGAATTGTGTCTTGTACACACAAGCCAAATAAATTAATATATATCATTGTAAAGCATTGGTCCCAACTGGGCCCTGAAGAACTCCAACATTTCCACGAGTCTGGAAAACAAATTCACCACTACTCTTTTGTTCGTGTACTTGAGCCAATTTTGTATGCATTCTGCCGTTTTTCATGGGCTTTCAATTTGCTGACGAGATGTTAAAATCTTAGAACTCCCTTCCTAATAGCATGAAGGGGGCTACCTGCACAAGATTACCTGCAGTGGTTCAAGAAAGCAACTCCCCATCACCTTCTCGGGGGCAACCAGCGATGGTCAATAAATGCTGGCCAAGCCAGTGGCACCATATCACTTGAATGAATAAGTAAAATCTTTATCAAATCATTTTTTTTTTTAAATTCCCTATACACCATATCAGCTGCATTATCCTGTTGAATGCTGTCTGTCACCTTATCTAAAATCTCCACTTAGTTAGACACGAGTGGGCTTTAAGATATTTGTGCTACCTTTACTTAATTAATCTAATTTAGCCAAGTCCCAAGTTATCATTTTTAAAGGCATTCCCTTTGCAAAGGTTAATCTGACTGGTCTGCAGTTGTTGGGTTTATCCTTGCCTCTTTTTATTTTGGAGAAAGTGAGGACTGCAGATGCGAGAGATCAGAGTCGAGAATGTAGTGCTGGAAAAGCACAGCAGGTCGGGCAGCATCGAAGGAGCAGGAGAATTGCCGTTTCAGGCAGCAGAAATACGAATGAAGGGCTTATGGCCGAAACGTCGATTTGCCTGCTTCTCAGGTGCTTCCTGACCTGTTTTGTATTTCCAGCACTACATTCTCGACTTTTTTTTTAACCAAGGTGTAACATTTACAACTCTCTCATGTTCTGGCACCATTTCCAAATCTGATGACCAGTACCTTCATAATTTCCAACTGACTCAAGTAACCAAAGAATCACGCACGTGCGCCTGTGTCTTATCTACTTTAATACAGTTCATTGCATTCTCTTTATCAATTTTTAGTCCATCCTGTATCTAACCAACCTTTTCTTTCACCATGACTCGGACAGTATCTTCTTTCTTGGTATTTAACTAGTTTCTCAGGAATGCCCTTTCCACAATAATTCTATTTTTTTGGTTTCTAATTGTTCAAACCTCTTCTTACTGCTCTTCTGTTATTTACATTTGTAAAAGACTCTTAGATTCTGATTTATGTTCATTGCTGGTTTATTTTCATGGTCTCTTATTGACCCACTTTCTTCATTTTACACTTGCCATCTGAACATTCTACATTGAGCCTTGCTGCCAGTCATATTATCAACCTGACATTCATCATACACTGCCTTTGTCTGCTTCAATTTAGTCTATATATTCTTCAAAATCCAGGGAGCTTTTATCATGGTTGCCTTGTCTTTCGTCCTCTTGGGAATGTACCCTGATTCTACTCAAACAATCTCTTATTCAAAAACCCCTTGATATATTGCAGTTTGCTTGCTAATCCTTGATTCCAATATACCTAGGCCAGGTCCATTCTTAGTTTCCTCTAAATTGGTCCCTGTTCAATTATTTTCAGTCCAGATTGCTCCTTGTTTCTTTCTACAGCTATCTAAACTATTTTAATAGTATCAGTCTACACTAAGGTAATTGGAGTATCCATTATCACTAGTTTTTTTAATATCTGCTTGCAAATTTGTTTTTCCATATCTTTCCCTTCTCACAATACACCCAGCAGTGTAATGTCATTTATATTTCTTAACTCTAACTAAAAGGATTCTGTCATTGATCATTCTAGGACATCCTTTCTCTCTTGCATGGTAATATTAGCCTTAATCATATTGTCAGCCAACCTTCTTGCTCTTTTTTACCCCTGAACCTCTTGTATCCAGGAACATGCATACCCTTGCCTGTTTTTATTGAGCCAGATCTCTGTTATGACCAGAAAATCTCTCTCTCAGAGACAGGCACGGATGAAAAAAAGTTAGGTGTGATGAGATGGAAAGACTGGGAAGGTGGTTTAGTTGTCCCTGTTCACAGGGTTTGTTGACGATCCTTTTGGCTTGACAAAATATGCTGTTTCTTGATTCTCCTTCTCTGGATACTTTCACTTGCTTAAAGAAGGTATGGAAGATTGGCTAATGCCTCAAGTCTCTGGCTTGCTGGTTAAGAGCCACAGCTTACAGCAACTGTTGAGGGAAAAATTAACAGGTTTTCTCCAGGCTCAAAAGTGCAGAGAAGAAAGACAGCTAATGCTCTTGCAGAGATTTGATGACTTCTGCCCAAACATTCAGGGCCCCAATCTGCTGTGTGATTGACTCTCAACTGCATTCTGAAATGGCAAAGCAAGCTACTCTGTTGTAATAATCAGTACAAAATCTCAACAAAGAAATGGACCTCTTGGCGTTAACTCATGTACCAGAAATAACAACCGCATACACAGCCTTGTTGACCCTGAAAGGTCCTGCTTACTAACCTTTGGGGATGAGTGCCAAAATTTGGAAAGCTGTCTCACAGACTAACCACAGTTACACTCTCGGAATCATGCTTTACAGACAATATCCCAGACATCACCATCCCTGGTTATGTGGTGTTCCACTTTCAGAACAGACGCAGGAGAGGTGGCAGCACAGTAGTATATAGTCGAGGGAATTGTTCTGGGAGTCTTCAACACTGATTCCATGAAGTCTAATGGCATCAGATCAAGTATTGGCAAGGAAGCTTTCTGCTGATAGAATCACTGAGGGTGGCAAGGGTGCAGAATGTACACTGGTTTGAGAATTTCAGTGTTCATCACAAAGAATGGCTCAACTGCAGCACTATTGATCAAGCTGGTGGTATCCTGAAGGGCATAGCTACTAAACTGGGATTGTGGCAGGTGGTGAGGCAACCAATAAGAGGGAAAACATGATCTGATCCTTATCAATCCGCCTGTTGCAGTGAGGGTGGCCACCATACAGTCCTTATCAAAATGAAGTGCAGCCTTCACATTGCAAATACTCTCCATTGTGTTTGGTGGCACTGTTGCTTTGCGAAATGGGACACTCTTTGAACAGATCTATCAACTCAAGACAGGCCTTCCATGAGGCACTATGGGCAATCAGCAGCAGAATCATACTCCAATACAATCTGCAAACACATGGCCTAGCATATTCCTCTGGTCTGCCTATATCCTCAACTGTGGTTCAATGAAGAGTGCCAGAAAGCATGCAAGGAGCAGCACCAGGCATACCTAAAATGACGTGACAGTCTGCTGAAGCTACAAAATAGAACAACTTGGATGGCAAATAACATAAGCAGCAAATGATAGAGCTAAGTGATCCCACATCCAACAAATCAGATTTAAGCCCTGCAGTTCTGCTACATCCAGTCATGAATGGTAAATAATTGAACAACTCATTGAAGGAAGCAGCTCCACAAATATCCCCGCCTCAATGATGGAAGAGCCCAGCACATTGGTGGAAAAGATGAGGCTGATATATAACAATCTTCAACCTGAAGTGCCAAGTGAATCCCCAATATCAGAGATGCCAGTCTTCAGCCAATTTGATTCACTCCACATGATATCAAGAAATAGTTGGATGCACTGGATACTGCAACATCAACGGACCCTGACAGCATTCTGGCAATAGTACTGAAGACCTGTGCTCTAGAACTTGCCACGCCCCTAGCGAAGTTGTTCCAATACAGCTACAACACTGACATCAATCTAACAATGCAGAAGATTGCCTGGGTATGTCCTGTACATTAAAAAACAGGACAAATTTAACCCATCCAATTGCTGTCCGGTAATCGATCTACTCTCGATTTTCAGTAGTGTGAAGGAAGGTGTCATGAGTGGTGCGATGAAGGAACAGGCCTGTGGCAGAAATGTTGACGTCGGAACATGGTGATGTGTTGAAGTGGCAAGCAGCTGGAAACTTGCTGTCATTTTTGCAGATGGAATATAAATGTTCCACAAAGTGATCAGCCCAATATGATGGAGATACTATTTCACTGAATGGCTTGCTAACAATTCACACTTCACTGCATCTCAGTTACTAACTTGTCACTCGGTAATCACTTTATCATTTAACAAAAATATATAACTCAACTCAAAATCCTTTCTGTAAGGGAAATAAATGGTGATAAATCCGAGAACAAGATTTATGTTAAGATGTGAAAGATGAAAGAAGACCAGACAGTCTCATGGATGAGTAGATTTCAACTTTGTTTTTCCCATTACCTCACCAAGTTGCTGTCCACATAGCCACCATTCCTGGGCTTAATCATTGTGATGGTAAAGACCAGTATAACTGTAAAACACTTACTGAGTGAGGATGATCTGACATTGTGACCTTCTGATTCTCAATAAATTTCTAAATCCCTTGCAGATATGATTCTGCTAAGTATGACACAACACACATTTATACAGAGAGATGTTAGCTGACAGTACAACTCATTAGATTTAGATTTTAAATGTCACCATACTCAAGTAGAAAAGTAGAGTACAGTAAGAAATGTACAATGTTTGTGAGAAGATTCGTAGCTCGGGTGCTCGTTGTTGTGCTTCTGTTCGCCGAGCTGGGAATTTGAGTTGCAGACATTTCGTCCCCTGTCTAGGTGACATCCTCAGTGCTTGGGAGCCTCCTGTGAAGCGCTTCTGTGTTATTTCCTCCGGCATTTATAGTGGTTTGTCTCTGCCGCTTCCGGTTGTCCGTTCCAGCTGTCCGCTGCAGTGGCCGGTGTATTGGGTCCAGGTCGATGTGTTTGTTGATAGAATCTGTGGATGAGTGCCATGCCTCTAGGAATTCCCTGGCTGTTCTCTGTTTGGCTTGTCCCAGTTGAATTCATGTTGCTTGTCATCTGCGCGTGTGGCTACTAAGGATAGCTGGTCGTGTCGTTTCGTGGCTAGTTGGTGTTCATGGATACGGATCGTTAGCTGTCTTCCTGTTTGTCCTATGTAGTGTTTTGTGCAGTCCTTGCATGGGATTTTGTACACTACATTGGTTTTGCTCATGCTGGGTATCGGATCCTTCGTCCTGGTGAGTAGTTGTCTGAGAGTGGCTGTTGGTTTGTGTGCTGTTATTAGTCCTAGTTATCGTAGTAGTCTGGCTGTCAGTTCAGAAATGTTCTTGATGTATGGTAACGTGGCTAGTCCTTTGGGTTGTGGCATGTCCTCATTCCCTTAGGCATCTGTTGATGAAATTGCAGGGGTGTCTGTTTTTGGCGTATACATTGTATAGGTGTTCTTCTTCCTCTTTTTGCAGTTCTGGTGTACTGCAGTGTGTTGTGGCCCTTTTGAACAGTGTCTTGATGCAACTTCTTTTGTGTGTTTTGGGGTGGTTGCTTTCGTAGTTCAGGACTTGGTCTGTGTGTGTGGCTTTCCTGTATACCTTTGTGGTGAATTCTCCATTCGGTGTTCTCTGTACCATCACGTCGAGGTATGGGAGTTGGTTGTCCTTTTCTTCCTCTCTAGTGAATCTGATTCCTGTGAGTGTGGCGTTGATGACCCGGTGTGTGTTCTCTATTTCTGTGTTTTAATGATTACAAAGGCGTCATCCACATATCTGATCCAGAGTTTGGGTTGCATTTGCGGTAAGACTGTTTGTTCTAATCTTTGCATTACAGCTTCTGCAATGAGTCCAGAGATGGGTGAGCCCAAGGGTGTACCGTTGATTTGTTCATATATTTGGTTGTTGAATGTGAAGTGTGTTGTGAGGCACAGGTCCAGTAGTTTGAGTATGCAGTCTTTGTTGATAGGTTCCCCGTCTTGTTGTCTGTTCTGTATGTCCAGCAGAGTACATCCAGAAAGTGCAACAACTACCTGCAGATACCAGCACCTATCAAAAGAGGGAGTTTGACCCCACCCCACAGCTCACCAATAGGATAAACAACACACTGAGGAAAAAAACGAATGGACAGATAACCAGGTTTGATCTACAGACAATGAAACCTGAAAGCAACACCACCCCCAGATTCTATGGACTACCTGAAGTGCACAAACCAGACGTCCCACTCAGACCCATCGTATCGCTACCAGGGACACCATCACACAAACTGGCTAAAGAACTACAACAGAAACTGAAACACCTGATCAGCGGATCCAGACGCTCTCTACAGTCAAGACAGGAATTTTTGGACATCATCAGAAATATACACATCGACAAGGAAGAAACTATGGTCTCATTCGATGTAACGGCACTGTTCACCTCTATCGACAAAACCCTAGCCAGAGGAACAATAGCCAACCTGCTGTATGTACAGAACAGACAACAAGACGGGGAACCTATCAACAAAGACTGCATACTCAAACTACTGGACCTATTGACTTTCAACCCCTCAATATGCTATAGCAGATAAGCCTTTCCTCATTGAATATTGTGGTTGCTTCCCCTTGTTTAGTACACCACTCAGAATGTATTTCTGAACATCAAATGTGCATGTTTGCAACACTCAGTCCTGGCCATTTGTTTGCACGGAAAGAGGAGCCCTATACTGTATTAATCTAATGAACAAAGATAAAATGAACAAAGAAGTGCTTGAGACTACAACCCTAGAAACTGATTCCCTCATTAACAATCGTTGAGTTGAAAAAAGTGTGGTGTTGAAAAACCACAGGCAGTCAGGCAGCATCCAAGGAGCAGGAGAGTTGACGTTTTGAACATGAAATCTTCATCATGATTCCTGATGAAGAGCTCACTCTCGAAACATCGACTGTCTTGCTACTCGGATGCTGCCTGACCGGCTGTACTTTTCCAGCATCACACTTTTCAACTCTGATCGCCAGCATCTGCAGTCCTCACTTTCTCCTCCCTCATTAACAATGCAAAGCCAAGTTGTTTTCCCTCTGCAAATTCCATAGTTAGATTTTACCACAATCCATGCCAAATAAAGACATATCGAAAATTCATTTAGAATTGTTATTTATTTTGAAAGTACTGAATTTATGCGATTTGTACTTGGAACAAAAGCTGGGTTGCCTAATATAACTTATTATAAAACAGATTTTGTATGTTTACTTTTAATAGTAGCCATTTGCTGAGATGAGAAATGGTGAGTCGAACACCACCCTGAGCAAAGGTTGATGGTGGCACATGGCTTCAATTAGTTGGTGGATTTATTTGCAGTTCTTGCTTCATCGAGTGATCGAGATGTACAGTAGGGAAACAGACACTTCGGTCCAACTGGTCCATGCCAACTAAATATCCTAACCTAATCTACTCCCATTTGCCAGCACTTGGCCCATATCCCTTGAAACCTTCCTATTCATATACCCACCCTGACGCCTTTTAAATATTGTAATTGTACCAGCCTCCGCCAGGTCCTCTGGCAGCTCATTCCATACAAGCACCACGCTCTGTGTGAAAAGGTTGCCCGTTAGGTCTCCTTTATATCTTTCCTCTCTCACCCTAAACCTATGCCCTCTAGTTCTGGAATCCCCCATCCCAGGGAAAACACTTTGTCTAATTATCCTATTCGCGTACCTCATGATTTTATAAACTTCTAGAAGGTCATCCCTCAGCTTCTGACGCTGGACAGAAAACAGCCCTAGCCTTTTCAGCCTCCCCCGATAGCTCAAACTTTCCAAACCTGGCAATATCCTTAAACCTTTTCTGAACCCTTTCAAGTTTCACGACATCCTTTAGGAAGGAGACCAGAATTGTAATATTTCAAAAGTGGCCTAATCAATGTCCTGTACAGCTGTGACATGACCTCCCATCTCCTGTACTCAGTGCTCTGACCAATAAAGGAAAGCATACCAAATGCCTCCTTCACTATCCTATCTACCTGCAACTGTACTTTCAAGGAAGTACGAACCTGGGTTCCAAGGTTCCTTTGTTCAGCAACACTCCCTAGGACCTTACCATTAAGTGTATAAGTCCTGCTCTGATTTACTTTTCTAAAATGCAAAACTCCATCTGCCACTCCTCAGCCCATAGGGCCATCTGATCAAGATCCCTTGTACTCTGAAGTAACCTTCTTCGCTATCCACTACACCTCCGATTTTGGTAACATCTGCAAATTTACTCCTATGCCTCCTATGTTCACACCCAAATCATTTATATAAATGATGGAAAGAAGTGGACCCAGCACCATTCTTTGTCACCACTGGTCACCAGCCTCCAGTCTGAAAATCAACCCTCAACCACCACCACCCTCTGTCTTTTACCTCCCAGTCATTTCTGTATCCAAATGGCTAGTTCTCCCTGTATTCCATGAGATCTAAACTTGCTAACCAGTCTCCCATGAGGAACCTTGTCGAACACCTTACTGAAGACCATATGGATTATGTCTACAGCTCTGCCCTCATCAATCCTCTTTGTTACTTCTTCAGAAAACTCAATCAAGTTTATGAGACATGATTTCCCACGCACAAAGCCGTGTTGACTATCCTTCATCAGTCCTTGCCTTTCTAAATACATGTAAATCCTGTCCCTCAGGATTCCCTGCAACAATTTGCCCACCACCGATGTCAGGCTCATTGATCTGTAGTTTGCAGGTTTTTCCTTGCCACCTTTCTTAAACAGTGGCGCCACATTAGCCAACCTCCAGTCTTCTGGCACCTCACCTGTGACTACTGATGATTTGGAGTTATGCAAAGCACATTTGAAACCAGTTCAAATTGTATGAAATGGTAATTGTGCATCTGTAATATCTATAAGATATAGGAGTAGAATTAAACCATTTGGCACATCATGTTTGCCCTTCCATTCAATCATGGCTTATATGTATCTCAATTCCATTCTCCTGCCTTCTCCCTGTAACTCTTTGATCTCCTTACTATTCAAGAACCTGTCTCTGTCTTAAATAGACTCAATATCTTGGCCTCTACAGCCTTCTGCAGCAATAAATACTACAGATCCACCACACTCTAGCTGAAGAAAGTATTCCTCAAAGGGTCATCCCTTCACTCTCGGACAGTGCCTTCAGGTTCTAGTCTCTCTGAGTAGAAACATCTTCTCCATGTCCATTCTTATCCTTCTAAACTACATTGAATATAGAGTCCTAATCAACTACTTTAATCTTGGGGGGTTTTCTTGTGAACCTTCTCTGGACCCCCCTCCAAGGCCAGCACCTCCTTCCTTAGATACTGGGCCAAAACCGCTCTCAGCATTCCAAAGGAAATCTAACCAGAGCCTTCAACAGCCTCAGCTGTAGATGTTTTGAAGCCCTTTCAAAATGAATTCTATCATTGTATTTGCCTTCCTAACTCATATGTCATATTTCTCAGCAAAAACATTTTCCTATTCTTTTGGTTGCCATGCATAAATTAAGACTGATCAAAACATAGATTCGATTATATTGAAAGCAACGCTTTGCATCATTTGACATTGATCACAAAATACCGTGCAATTTTAAAGGCACTGCCCTCACTCTTTCACGTCCATGGCTTTGTTGAGAATAGTGTGATAAATTGATTGTTGCCTGTACAATTTAAGTGCAAATGTCACTGGCAGTAATGTTTTCATCATGAATCAGTACTAGCATTGCTATGTTCATATGGTACACTTGGAGGATGAAGACTGTTGGAGTGCTTCAGGGGAGGCTAACGCACTAAAACAAGAGTAGCACTCTGAGGCTTGCCATCAACATTTTGGCTCTTAACAGTCAATTGGTGGTAAAGAACTTAACTTTGCTGAAACAAAGATATTTTGGTGAATCTTTCATCTTGCACTTAAACGTACAGTTCAGAAGAACGCCAAATTAAGAGAAAATCAGCATTTATACAATATGGAAGGGAACTGCTGAATGGTTGGCAAGTGCACGGTACGGCACGGTGGCTCAGTTAGCAGGGTTCGGTTCCACCCTTGGGCAGCTGCGTATGTAGAGTTTATACATTCTCCCCGTCTACATGGGTTTCCTCCGGGTGCTCCGGTTTCCTCCCACAGTCCAGAGATGTGCAGGTTAGGTGAATTGGCCGTGCTAAATAGTGTTCAGGGATGTGTCGGCTAGGTGCATTAGTTAGGGGAAATGTAGAGTAATAGGGTAGGGGAATGAGTCTGGGTGGGATACTCTTCAAAGGGTCGATGTGGACTTGTTGGGCCAAATGGCCTGTTTCCACACTGTAGGGATTCTGTGCACTCTAGGTAGAGGCAAAGCAGTAGATAGTGTACCATTTGATGATTGACAGTAATTTCCAGATTTGTTTAAATTTTAAATCAGGTTAACATAATTCGTCAGCTGTTGCCCTGGGAAATTAAGCACCAAATGGCTTTCACCTATTTTGATGGTTGAAACGGGCACAGTGCGTAAGCATGTTCTATCTGCTTGCAAAGAACAAGGCTCTGTGTACTAATATATGTAATTTCAACACACATGAATACACCATACTGAGACACCAACTGACTATCCTAAATTGGTTGTCAGTGTAGTTCTTTGCATCCTCTGGATTATGGAGAAAATGTTGTCCAGTTAGTTGTGGAATCACATTTAATGTTAGATACTGGTGTGCAAATTTTGCAAGTACAAGTTGGTTGCATTTGGTCAATACTTCGTTTGTTGTGAACAGCCAAACAGATGTTTTGATATGATGTACCACTCTTTGTGACATGACATCACATTGGCACTGACATTCATATACCAGATTACTACTTTGTGTGATAGGCCAATTTTTTGTTGGTTTGATAGCAATATCATGTTCTTGGTAAACACGATTCATTGTTGCTGCAGCGTAGAAGTTTAAAACAGTTAATTTCACCTGTTGCTCAAACCTTTGAGATTAGATTAGATTAGATTAGATTACAGTGTGGATGTCTTTCCCTTCCAAGGTAATCAGTGATATTCTAGGCACTTTACAGCTACATATAGTAATCAAGACATTCCTAATATTTGCAGACAGAACATGTGCATTTGTTTCAACTCAACAAAATAAGTGACAGATTATAGGTTAATGAATCAGACTGAAGTATGTGAAGCCAGAGGTTAAGTGGTAATATAGATTGCTTCGGTAGCTTCAAGCCAAAGAGCAGATAGTGGTAGTAAAGATTAGTTGTTCAGAAGGTGAGAACTGGAGTTCCGCAAAGATCAGTGCTTGGGTCTCTGCTATTCTCAATTTACGTTAACAATTTGGCCTTTCAAATCAAGACATAATTTCTAAAGTTGCAGATAACATGAAATTGAGGATATAATCAATACGAAGGAAGGACTGCAGCAAATTACAGGAATACATTAATAAACCAGTAGAATGGGTGGATATTTGGTATATAAAGTGTAAATGTGAGGTAGAATACTTTGCTATGAGAAATGGCAAAGTCACTTATTGCATGGGAGTTGCAAATCCATGTGAGGTGAAGAAATAAAGGAATCTTAGATACAAATACATCATCCGTGAAGATTGCGTAAGTTACCACGGTTTGTTTTTGAAACAAAAGCAAACAAGCATGAGGCTTGATTTTTCGAGTTGAATGAAAAGTAGGGAAATTATGCTAAACCTTCACCAGACATTGTTTAATCACAAAGTATATGTGCAGTTCTGGATAATGTATTTTGAAAGAATATAGTCATTTATAAGGATAATGCCAGGAATATGTGGGTATAAATATCAGGTAATAAGTGACAGCTTGGGTCTCTTTTTTTCTTGAGGAAAAAAACTCTGAGGGGATGACCTAATAAACAGAAATATTCAAAAATGTTGAAAGATTTTGATTGAATGAATGCAGGTTTGCTCACTGAGTTGGATGTTTTCAGACATTTCATCAGCATACTAGGTAACATCATCCAGATGAAGCCGGAGGCTTACTGATGATGTTACCTAGTATGGTGGCGAAATGTCTGAAAATGAACCTTCCAGCTCAGCGAGCAAACCTATATCCAGAACCTGAACTTGAGCTATAAATCTTCTCAAAATTCGTTTTGATTGAATGAATAGAGAGAATGTTTTGTCTTGTGGGGAAGAGCATGTTCAGAGAGTATTAGTATAAGCAGATCACCAAGAAACCCAGTAGTTACAAGAAGTACAGATTTAAATGAGGAAACATATGATACGGCTCAGTTGAAGCATAAGTGCTGATATGAATGGATTGAAATAAATGGCTTCTTTTTGTGCCACAAATCCTATGTAATACATTTATGGCTTTCCGTAAATATGAAATGAATATTCATGTATGTTCGCAGTGTAAGAAATAAGGTACTGTCTTTGGGGCTTCACAATAAAAAGTTGGAGCAGGTAAGAATTCAGCTGAACAGTATACTTGGATATGATTTATAAGAGTTACGTCAGAGTGAGGATAATTCTGCCTTGAATGCCCCAAGGATTGATAGTAGAGCCAGTACTATTTCAACTTTCAATCAATAATTAGAATTGGACAAATGTGTTCATAAAATCTAGGAGGCACCGTTGATTCTGAGAGTGATGCTTACGAAATGATTGATTGATTTAAAGTCAACACAACAGTGTCATGTAAAATCCAATTGGAATAAGATTGAAGATCTTTACATCAGAAGCAAAAGTAGACATGCTCTCAGAATGGTATAGTAACAGCTAGGGATAAGTCTATAAAAAATAGATAGCCACAGAAGTCTTGAGATTCACAATGTCCAATCAATACCAAATAATGATCAACAAAGCAGGTAGAATGATGAACTATGCAGTGAGAGCAGTCCATGTGCAAGTTCCAAGTGGAGGAAATCTTATATACACTAGAATGCTGTGATCAGGCCATAACTAATAACCTGCCTTAGTCACAGAGATGCAAGGGAGATATTAAGGTATGGCAACCAATTCAAGGTAAGAACTATAAAGCCAACAAGGAAAAATCCTATCAATAGTCAGGGACAACAGTTGCAAACCCTAAAATTACTTCAGGAACAACTGTTGAGGTTATAGCTGGAATGTTAATAGAATGGATAAACTGACAATCCATTACTTTCCTCATACATGATCACAATTCCAATATTAGTTTTTACAGATTTGTTTATTGGCTCTTTTTAAACTTCCCAGCTGCAGTAGCAAGATTTGAGCTTATGTCACCTGATCATTAGGTCAGGCCTCTGAACTATTAATAACATAACCACTATATCACCATTCCTTATTTGTGGAATGAATACATTGCTATTTAATTGACTGACTAGTGTAATGTTGAGTTTTACAGAGCAGCACAGTTCTGAAGAACGAACATAAAGTACAGGAGCAGAATTAGACCATTTAGCCCATTGACTTTTCCCTGCCACTCAGTCATGGCTGATATGTTTTTCAACCTCATTCTCCTGCCTTCTCAGATTAGATTAAATTTATTCTTGTCACATGCAACATTGAAAAGTGTTATTTTGCCTGCTCTACAAGCAAATCATACTGTATAGAGTGCATCAGGTAGCAGAACAGAGTTCAGAATATGGTGTTACAGCCGCAGAGAAGTTGCAGAGAGAGAGAAACCAAGGTTAACATTTGAGAGGTCCATTCAAAAGTTAGATAACAGTGGGGAAGTAGCTGTTCTTGAATCTGTTCATACATATATTCAAACTTTTATATCTTCTGCCAAATGGAAGAAGGTGAAAGAGAGTATAACCAGGGTGGGAGGGATCTTTGATTAAGTTGGTTGCTTTCCTGAGGCAGTGGGAAGTACAGATGGAGTCAATGGCTGGAAGGCTGGTCTCCCCATAACCCTTGATCCCTTTACCAATCAAGAACCTGCCTATCTCTACCATAAATGTATTCAGTCACTTGGCTTTCACAGCCTTCTGCAGCAGTGATTTCCACAGATATGAGAAAGGTGATCAATCTGATCAGTTAACTCTGTTCCTCCCTCCCCAGAAACTGCAAAACCTGCTAAGTAATTCCAATATTTTCTATTTTAATTTGAGATTTCTAGCATCCACCAAGTGTCACACATCTGTTTTGGAGAAAGAAAGTCAGTCAAGTTTCCAGCTAAGTTTCCAAGTTTTTGATTCTTGTCCTTAACTTAGTGAATGGATGGTGGCTAATAGACAAGGAAAGAATGCATCTCTCACATGATTAAGTGAGTCAGTTACCAGAGGGCTGCCAGTATCTGTAAAGTAAGATAAACAATAATAAGAATTTGCATAAGTTTGTAAAATTTGCAGAAATTTATCCTGACATGATCTTCTGTGATTCTAGAACTTATTGTCTGATTACAGTTCTAGTCCATTACTATATTAGCAAAAAATTAGAAATTA
Organism: Chiloscyllium plagiosum; assembly: GCF_037043375.1. Lineage (NCBI taxonomy): Eukaryota > Metazoa > Chordata > Chondrichthyes > Orectolobiformes > Hemiscylliidae > Chiloscyllium > Chiloscyllium plagiosum. The sequence continues at coordinate 102,464,973 of NW_028270148.1, read as the reverse complement.
TTTGCAGCACAAAGGTGTTGTATTTAGCGCATTCTGGTACCTATGCTCAATGTAAGTGTGACACTTAAACAACAAAGTACTGCTTGTTGTCCACAGTTCTTTTAAAAAAAAGTAATAAAATATATTTTTATGATAGCACCTGCTCAGTAACTAAAGACCTTGGTCACATAAACCTTTAGGTACAAGTATCTGTTAAAAACTTAATTGTTATGCGAGACGATTCAAATTCTACGCTGGAGATATTTTTAAGAACCATTAGAGTAAATTATTAGTAATCCTCTCTAATGCATTCATACTTTTTATCAAGTAACATGTAATTACATCTAATTACATAATTATATATTCACTGTAATTTATATAATTCACTATATTATCCCCAAAGCTTTGCGGATGTATGCTCAAATTTTCATGAAGCAAAATCATTTGATTTGTTGCAAAATGTACTTTTAAATGGGCATGATTTGCATGTGCAAAGTCAGTCTACAAATCACTAATCAATGATGTCATCCTGAGTGATGTGATTTCTAAAGACAAAATTAATGGGGTTAAAATGTAATGAAACAATTTGTATGTAATTAAGACCTCAATCAATTTGTACAGTGTTATCCAACTTATCATAATGTACATTATGCAACATGTCACCAGGTCAAAATCCTCCCTAATAGCATTGTGGGAATACCTGTGCCAAATGGACTGCCAAGGTTCAAGAAAGTAGGTCACCACGAGCAGCTATAGGTGGGCAATAAAGGCTGACTGGGCCAGTGATGTCCACATTCCATGAACAAATATGTTTTTCAAAATTATTGACTAGATGGCAATTAAGTGTATGACTTATCACATTGTCCCTTCATTTGTGATTTTGGTTCAAATTCAAGGCAACTGAGCTGCGAAAAAATCTCTCAAATTTAATGAAAACACTTCGGTGCTCACAAATTAATTAATGGTGGACATAATAAATTGTACTCAGCTACCAGTGGTAATCGAATAGAAATGAAGTTCAAGCAAGTCAATAACACGGTATATGTTTGGGTTTATACTAGGAATGTCCTATTATAAGTAAATTTACAGTATTTAAAATAAAAATGTGTTTCATTCGTCAATGTTCATTTCAGTTATTTTTAGAAACAACAAAATAAATTATTATAAAGGTGCACAAAGGTGGATACATTCCCGAGACCTGATCAAGTGTACCCTAGAATGTTGTGAGAGTTTAGGGAAATGATTCCAAGGCCCCTTGCTGAGATATTTGTATCATCGATAGTCACAGGTTAAGATGCCAGAAGACTGGCTAATGTAGTGCCACTATTTAAGGAAGGTGTAAGGAAAAGCCAGAGAGTATAGACCGGTGAGCACGACATCAGTCTTGGCAAGTTGTTGGAGGGTACGGTGAAGGACAGGATTTGCATGTATTTGGAAAGGCAAGGACTGATTAGGAATAGTTAGCATGGCTTTGCATGTGAGAAATCGTGTCTCACTAAATTAAGTTTTTTGAAGAAGTAACAAAGAGGATTGATAAGGGCACAGCAGTGTATGTGATCTATTTGGACTTCAGTAAGGCATTCGACAAGGTTCCTCATGGAAGACTGGTTAGCAAGGTTAGTCTACATGGAATACAGGGAGAACTAGCCAAATTTATACAGAACTGGCTCAAAGGTAGAAGATAGAGGTTGGCGATGGACCGTTATTTTTCACACTGGAGGCCTGTGACCAGTGATGTGCCACAAGGATCACTGGGTTCACTGCTTTTTGTCATCTAAGTAAATGATTTGGATGTGAACACAGATATAGTTAATGAGTTTGCAGACGACACCAAAATTGGTGGAGAGGGAGAAAGCCAAGAAGGTTACCACAGAGTACAATGAGACCTTGATCAGATGGGTAGGTGGGCCAAGGAGTGGTGGATGGGGTTTAATTTAGATAAATGTGTGGTGTTGCATTTTGGAAAGGCAAATCAGGACAGGACTTACTGCATATGGTCCTGGGGAGTGTTGCATAACAAAGAGACCTTGAAGTACACATTCATTGTTCCTTGGAAGTAGAGTTGCAGGTGGACAGGATAGTGTAGAAGGTGTTTGGTACGCTTGCTATATTGATTAGTGCATTTGGTATCGGAGTTAAGAGGTCATGTTCCAGGTGTACAGGACACTGGTTTGGCCACTTTTGGAATGCAATTCTGTTCTTCCTGCTGTAGGGAGGATGTTGTGAAACTTGAAAGGGTTCAGAAAAGATTGACAAGGATGTTGCCAGGGTTTTGTGGGTTTGAGCTATAAAGCGAGGCTGAATAGGCTCGGCCTATTTTCCCTAGAGTGTTCAGGTTGAGGGGTGACCTTTTAGAAGTTTATAAAATCATGAGGAGCAGAGGGTGAATAACCAAGGCCTTTTCCCCAGGGTTGTGGAATCCAAAACTATAAGTTATAGATTTAAGATGAGAGGGGAAAGATTTAAAAGAGATCTAAGGAGCAACTTTTTCACACAGAGGGTGGTATGTGTATGGAATGATTGCCAGAGGAAGAGGTGGAGGCTGATATAATTGCAACTTTTAAAAGGTATCTGGATGGGTACATGAATAGGAAGGGTTAATAGTTAATGTCACTGTGGAAGCAGTTTTTACTTCAAATTGGCACTTCACCGGAACAAGACTTGTTTTAAAAAAGATTTCAAAATAGGCTTGGGATACTTCATTACTTGTGGTTCATCCCTTAAATCTGGTACAGTAGAGGAAATTAACAGTCTCTGGTGTTGAATTCCTATTCAAGAGGTCATACAGAACACATTGGGGATTTTCAAATGAAAGCAAATTAGGTTAAGTGGGATAAATAAATTTCAACTTGTAGTCACATTTCTTTATAGAAAGCAACTGGCCTCCAGAGTGCAATATGTTGAGAGGGGTTTATGGGTTTATTTTGATCCTGAAACCTTTTGTTATATCTGGTATTGCTAAGGTAATGAAAATAATTGAAGCTTTGTTTTTGTACAGAACGTTATTATTTTGAAATTGCAATTTACAGTATATATTATGCAAAACAGAGCAGCCTTCAGTAGAGGACCTGAAAAGTCTTACATCCCAAAAATTGTCATTTTATGCATAACCTATGCTGTTGCCTGTCTTGTGGAGAAGCTGATTTAATCTCTGTCATATTGTTCTGCATCTGTTCAATGTAAGGTGACTCTGCTGCAGCATGCCCTGACCCACTTAGCCAATTTGAAAGACTGTTAATCCTAGGATCATTTTGCATTGCTATCTATTATTGAATAGTTAGTTGTTTTTAAGTTACCTTTAGAATCCTTCACCACAGTTACAAATCATAGTGCAACATTAAAAAGGTGCAATCCAGATATCTGGATAATGGTTGGAACAGAATTGACCAATTCAAAATTACCAACTCGCCTGTCAGTGATTTTGTTTTCCAAGTCTAGCCTGTCCCAAATACATCCATCGGAGAAAACCACTCCTGTCAGGGGTAGCCTTGCAGGTCAAGACACACCCCTTTCTCACAGCCGGAGTGCAAAATCCCAAAGACACTTCGATAGTGACAGAGAAAGGATAAAAGTGTAAGTCAGGGAGGGATTAGTTTGCTTGGTGGGTAGATAAGGGATGTGTCAGGTGGTTGTTTAGGGTGTTGAGGGTTCAGGTTGGTTGGGGATGTCTGCTGTTTGCAGCAGGGCAAGGAGTTAATGGTTATCAGTTGCAGGAAGGTCAAATGCGTGGTTAATTGAGGGTTTAATTTTGTGGTGACGTAGGAATTACTAGGTTTTAATTAATTTTTCCTAGATAATTATTGAGCTTAAATGAGTTAGAATCCTCCAAGTTCTCCAAACTTAATGGACTCTTTTGGAGAATTCCAGATAAGGGGGATTGCCCATCAAAAAAATTCAGTTTCTAGCTAATTCCCAAAGAGTCAGTTGCATTATAAATTCCACATGGTCCAGATATACAACTCCATTCTGAAATACTCCATTGACTCTCTAGCCGTTGGAATATCTGAATCATGTGTCAGCCAGTGATCCATTGTGGGAGATTTAAAGAGATGGTGCATTTTGCTTTCAGTAATCATTGCAGTTGGTAATTCCCATCTATTCCTCATCCACCTGTGTGCAGATTCTAATGAAGCATTAGAACAATCTTGCATTGATATAGCACCTGTCACTTCAATTGATTTCTCAAAACATTTAATTGGCAATGTAGCAACGAATTTTCACACAGCAAGTAATAAAATAAAAGGCTCATTAATCTGTTTGAATGGTGTTGACAAAAGATGTGTTCAGAAGAACTTCCATTGGATCATTTGTCTATGTGAACAGACAGATGCTGCCTTAGTTTAGAGTTTAACTGAAAAACGGTGCCTCACAGCCTCATACCTGCACAGGGGTGCCAACTTAGAATATACAGTCAAGTCCTGCTGTGGAGTTTGAATTCAAAAAGTCAATAATGCTTCTTCTAAGCAATTCTGCATTAGTTTTCTCCCATTACCAATCTACTGCTACAGTATGACTGTGATGGATAGAATGTGGAAATAAGGTGTCCTCACTTAACAAGATGAGTTTAGTCTGAACAAGTAGCTTAAACCAAACAGTAACATTTGGATTTATTAAAATAAAAGTTTTATACTTGTTTAAAATATGTGTTTTGGTGCTAGAATTTCTGTTCTCGTCAGTTTCATGGCTCAATGCTTAGAAACATATTACTGGGCACTTCAGACACTACTGCTTCCAAAAATCTGATAAAGTATTTGAGCTTTCAACCATTTAGTTTTGTTGGGTTATTTTAGATTTTTCTGGGGAAAATGCATTTAAAAGTACTGTTTCTCTATTTTCCTGCAACATGGTGTCTCAGTCATTGGCACCATTGCCCCACAGCACCAGGGATTCCACCCTTGGACGATTTGTAGAGTTTGCACATTCTCCCCATATCTGCATGGGTTTCCTCTGGGTGCTCTGGTTTCCTCCCACAGTCCAGAGATGGATTGGCCATAATAAATTGTTACATAATATCCAGGGACGTGTAGGTTAGGTGGAATGACCATGGTAAATGCGGGTTTCAAAAATAGGTTGGGGTGCTGTGTCTTGATGCAATGCTCTTCCGAGGGTTGGTGAGACTTGATGAGCTGAATGGCCTCTTTCCAAATGGTAGTGATTCTGTGAATAACAGGTTGTATTCTCAGGTCTTATCACTGTGCAGTAATGCACCTATTCAGTAATTTTATTCCAAACCTCCCTGTAGGATGTGGATGGGATGGAATCAGCTGTACATTTTAGATCCCAGAGGAAACCCATGCAGATATGGGGAGAATGTGCAAACTCTACAAATCGTCCAAGGGTGGAATCCCTGGTGCTGTGGGGCAATGGTGCCAATGACTGAGACACCATGTTGCAGGAAAATAGAGAAACAGTACTTTTAAATGCATTTTCCCCAGAAAAATCTAAAATAACCCAACAAAACTAAATGGTTGAAAGCTCAAATACTTTATCAGATTTTTGGAAGCAGTAGTGTCTGAAGTGCCCAGTAATATGTTTCTAAGCATTGAGCCATGAAACAGTCATTAACTTCAGTTTCTACAAGATAGGTTAGGATAAAATGACCGCTATTGGAGTATGTCCAGTCTCGATAACAAAAGCTTATGGAAGTAAATACAGCCATTGCTCTGTTTAAAGTTTTAACATTTCGTTAGCATTTCAACCACATGACATAAAAATATAACTTTGTTTTCTGCAAACCAGAACATATCAGTTCAGTTATAATCTATCTGGCATTGCTACTTGTGCGTGGGTGGAGGGAGAAACAAGCAGCAGATGTTTTCTGTTTGTCAACTTTCTGTTTGTAAACTGATTAGAACGATGCAATAATTACACAGAACTGCTTTAAAGTATTCCACATTCTGAAACACTTTGCATAGCTTTGTTAAAATTACTGTGAACACCTGGCTCAAGCATTCCTCCTCAAGGGAGTGAGCGCTTTGACTTCATTCAATTCTCACAGGTAGAGTTTTGGCTCTTCATTGAACGGCTCTGAACTCATCATGGAAAAGTCTATGGCCTAGACATTAGCTGGAGAATTATGATGCAATGTCTCCCCTGTGACTACTAGCTAAGGAAAAATCTTTTTTTTTTAATTTTGCTGCACTGATCCTACCATTTCCCAACCCAGTCATTTCCATTTTTTGGGTAACTGTTGTAGAAATCTCCTTGGTTACTTAACTTGCTCTGACATATTTAGCTTGACAAATGAAGGACTTTTTTAACCTTAGCAACATGAATTTCATTAGGTACAACCAGGCAGTGTTCCTTCATGTATTTTTGTAAATTGATGATAAGCTTTTCTGCCTTTTGTTTTTGATATTTAATATAGATATAAAACAGTCATTTAAATATATTGCCATTTTTCCATTCTGGAAATGGTGGTCATCGTATTCAAGTTATTTTTCATCCTATTAAAATCTGGACATTTTATAGTTCACCAGCCTAACAAAACAGCTAACAACAGCTGAGCTCAAATGTGTCTTCACCTGACATCCAAGCAAACCATTCCAGCAGTCACCAGGACTAGAAACCATTTTAGCCTGCTTGGCATTAATGACTGACTTACACTTCAGTGCAGAGCACTGCTCAAATCAAGAATCTGTCTGTACTCTGTAGCTCAATATCACACCAACTGGTGCATTTATGCACTACAGAATTAGAGAAGTTACAGTTAATTTTATGATAAGTCATTTTGTGTTCCTGTTTTTCAATAAACTTAAAAGTGAGTTTTAACGTAGCTTTCTTGAAAAAAATAAAAACTAGAAAATGAAATTGGTACTCGAGCATGGTGTTCTGAGGAAATGTAGTTTATAATGCAAGTTTGATAATCATAAAATCTGTAATATTTGGTCACTCGTTTTGAATGTATAGTTGGAAGAGAGATAATGGCACCTCTACATGTCAAACATTGTTGCTAAGAATACACATTATATGATGATTCAGATCATTAGGGCATGGATTATGGTAGAGTTATGTTGTCATTTGTTGAACAATTCAGACTGCTGTGTAGGTTTCTACAAACTGGAAGATATGAAGTCTGAAGAACTCACTTCTGTCTGAATCAGTAACCAACTTGGAAAACCAGTATAATGGGATAAGTACATTACACTGTATTGATATTTTCATTATACTGAACAATTACTGATTTTTTATTAATGGTGATAGAATTGGTTATACCTGCTCATTGTTATGTCAACACTTGAGTTTAGGCAGACAACCCAAGTCAATGGACATATTCTCACTAACTTGCAGCCTAACCCCAATTTCCCAAGCATCACATGGTACATAAGGGATTTTGTTGACTTGCTAATGTATTAATTACTGAGGTGATTTAAAGTGTGTATCCTCTGTACTAAAATACATCAAGGCAAAGAACTTGTATTTCGAGATCGTACATTTCCACAACCTTAGGATATCTCATAGTGTTGCACCCCAATTGTAATACTTTTAATGTGTTGCCACTATCGTAATGTAGTAACTGTGCCAAACAATTTGTGCACCGCAACATCACTCAAACAAATGAAATTAAATAACTAGATATTATGTTTTTATTGATAGTTGAGGAGTAAGATTTGGCTATGACAGAGTGCTATTCTTGCTTCTTCATATAGCACTGGAAAGCAAATTGAATCTCAACGTAATATCTCACCTGAAAAACCAATGGTTTCACATCCAGCATTAATTTCTTATTAAATCAGAAGCAAGTTAATATTTGAGCACTGAACTGTAAAAGAGCTAAATTCTTTTGCTAATAGTTTCAGATTAAAGCAAATATGTTTGTTTAAAGCTGGCCTTATATTTAACTAGTGCTATTTAGTTTTAGTATATGCTTTTCTTTAAACAATGTCTGATGAAAGTTTAAGGGATCATTATTAAAAGCTTAAAAGAAAAACCTACATAAAGTTTTGTAACTATTATAATTGTTGCAAATAAACAAGTTAATTGAGTAGCGAACAAGAAAGTTGCACTTTGCTGGTTATTTGTGATGTGTTATACATTGCTGAAGGGTTAATCCTACATCATTGAGCATCATGGTTCGTTACTTTTCAATGCATCTTAACCACAATAGCAGCTTGTTGTTCAAGTTTTGCTTTTACAATTATTTGTGCTTCATCAATAATGTATGTATGAAAGCTGTAGCTAGTAGAAAACAAAGCCAATCCATTTTCAGATGTTCTGGTGCTACCGATGTGTTTTACCAAAAACAGATGATTCAAAATTATAATTTTTTGTAGCATAGAGCATAAAGAGCAAAGAAAAACAGTCCTCTGTTGATTAAAATGCCTAATTACTGTTGTTGTTATGAAGTTTTAACAGCGCACAGTAGAAATCATTATACTCTGGCATTACAAAAGCCTTCTTCACAATTGCTCAGATTGGAGAGTGCTGAAATTACACAGCAGTGTTCCACTGCTATTCCCAAGAGGAAAGATGGCTTGCAACTGACAAGTATTATTAATTATCACTTTCTTTTCATAACACAGTACCCTGTTTAATTGTTTATCTGGAAGTCGCATGTGTTATTTTCATATGCTTTCAAATGTGACAGTTTTTTTTAAACTAGCATCGGAACTATCTCTCTCCAGCAAGTTAGAAATATGGTACAGCATTCAAATTTTAAAACAGTTTTCCTTTTGAAAGTTCAGACAATGCTGTTAGATATGTAACTGTACATATGTTGATGTGAGTTGCCCAACTTTTTGTGCTTTTTGATTGTTAATCTTTTTCAGAAAATACTTAATAGAAAACTAATGTTATGTAGACAGAGTAAAGTCTATCCTATTACATCATATAAAGTTGATACTATCAGTTTACATGTACATTAAGTAATTTTAATTCACATGCTTTGTTCTGAATTAATCTTCTGAAAAAAAGAATGGCAGCTCTCATGACTGGGAGTATGTGGCAGGAATTTTAAAATCTAAATTATTTTGTTACGTCTAATTATAAAAACTTCTATAAATGTGTTACAACTTTAATTATGAGCTTATGTGAAGATATACATTAGAGATTGAATTCTTGATGAAAATTGTGGTCAAATATTAACAACTCTTCAATTGTAAACAGCAGTATTTAAATCAGATGGTTTTATTTTGTTCCCAAACCACCAAGTCTAAATCCTCCAAAAATTTTCTGTAGTGTTTATGATCAGAATTGTTATGTTAGTATTCAATCCATTTTGTATTTTGTCTTTTTCTTTCTCTTTCTTCAGATTTAAATATTTAAAGGTCTGATTACAGTTATTATTCAAGGTAAGACTGTTGTTACATTGGTCTCAAAGATTTCATCTTGCCAGCTTGTTCACTGCACTTTATTAATAAAGCTTGTTCTTTATTCTGTTAGAAAAAGTAGCTTTGCTATTCCTTATCACAGCTCCTAATTAGAAGTGATGTGCTTTAAAACAAGTGGTGCTGGGATTTAACACCTGACTAGGTAGCTGCACTAACAATACTGCTGTACTAATGGTACTTCCCTGTTTCTGCATGTCTGAGCTTTAACTGAAAGCTAATACTTTTGCCTGTGTGCCTGAGGCTGAATCTGACACTAACACCTGCCATATTGGAGAATGTCTTTGTCACTCATGCTTTTGTTTGAATTGCTTCAGGGAGCCAATGAGAGCTAAGTCCATTTATGTTTTGTTCTTTAAGCACCACGCAATTGGATTTTGAAACAGGATAGATAAGAAGTGGCACGTGCTGAGCCGGTCTTTTGAGCCAGCTTGGCTTAATAAGTAGTTTCAGGAGGGCAGATTGCTGAGCCTGGCTTTTTGAATGGAACAGCTGGGGGAGGAAGGAAACACAAAAGACAAGTAGACAGAGTGGCATAAACCTGCAGAATTGTGGGTGGGGCTTTGGACACAGGGAGCAGGCCGACCACACGCCAGGTGTGACCTTTTCTAGCTCATTGGTTCTGCTTGTTTGTCTGGGCAATTTAAAACTCACTGATAGAAATGAGGAATGTGACAGGCTGCTTGCTGCAGCCAGAAGTAGGAGGAGTCTGGCTGAAGCTGATGGACTACTTTGATTAACCCTCTAAGGACTGTATTAGCATATTAGCACCTTATCTAGGAGCATGACAGGTGTAGGAGTTTTGAACGATGGTAATGTGTTTCATGCTACGTTGACGTTTTCTGCAATATTCATCATGCTTAATTTAGTAGCTGAAACCATATCGCAGATGTTACTGGGTGAAAAATACTCCAAGCAACAAAGACAATAAGTTTATAGGAAACTTAAAGCAGTATTTGGAATAAGAATTCGCGATAACTGTGTTCACATCATGATAGAGCTTGGGCTTTGTGATCTGTGCAATAAAATCCACTTACTCAGACTGGGCAAGAAGAGAGCTGCAGCTGTTAAGTACTATTTGTCGCCAGCAGCATTTTTTGACTCTATTCATATAAGGATCTTTTTATAAATGTTAAGTTTTCTCAGATATATCTATTGGTACCGTGCCATTTTGTACCATTGATATTGAGCATTCATATTCACTGTTCCAATTGTTCTTGTGGAAAATCATTTGAATTACAGAGATCCTAATTGGTTTGGAAAGATAATGGAACAGATTATACTTTGCCATTGCTAGGCTCTTTCACCTGAGCAGGGATGCAGGATAAGAGGAAAATCCTTTTTCAAGTAGCAGTTCCTCAGCTGATGTTTTGTAAGACAAGCATGACAAAAGGAGATATTTCACACAGCTTCATTGCATTTCAAGCTTTAAGTTAATTTTAAAAGTCTAACAAGCCACTATGTGCTGTGTCACATAACCACAGCGCATGGGCGTAATCTGCCACACAGCAGAATTTTCAATTTCAGACCTGGCTTTATGTGGAGAAGGCAAACAGAGATTCTACTGAGGGAAGAGAAGGGCTTTTATTTGTCTTATAACACTCCTGTGAAGCTCCTTGGGATGCTTTAGTTTGTTACAGGCACTATATAATTACTTGTTGATTTGTCTTGGACGTCTGTTTCATAGAACCAGCAGATTTTGGCAGCCAGGTTTCAGCTGAATGCCACCGGTCAGTTCACTCTTTCGTGATGACAGAGGAAGCTCAAAGTATATGTGAATGTATTGACTTTCTAATTACAAAATGCCTTTTTTTGAAAGAAATGACAGCCAAAAGGTGACTGCAGATTTAACTTCAGTGACTCTCTGGAGATAGAGAAACCCTGGAAAGTCACACCTGATTCAGAATTCAAGGGAGTTTCAAATGAGAAATGATAATGTTGTGGTAATCTCACTGGATTAGTTATACAGAATCCCAGACTCCTATTCTGGTGAAAGAGTTTATATCTCACTATAGCAGATGATGAAATTTGAATCCAGTAAAATCTGCAATAAAAACCTAGCCTAACGCAACCATGTAACAATCACTATTGATAGTTGGAAAAACCCATGTGGTTCTTTAATTTCCTTCTTTTCAGGAAGAAATCTGCCATCCTTACCTGGTTTGGTCTAGATACATAGCAAGGTGGTGACTCTTAACAGCCCTTTATTACATTCTGGGCTTGGCAGTGGTGTCCATATTTCATGAACGAATGCAAATTTAAAAGGAAGAAATGCACTGCGAACTGAACTGTAATCTCCTGAGAGTTATCCCAGACTGTGACTATGATAGAAGAAAAAACAACAGTTGAGGCATATTTCCCTTTCAAGAATACACAAAAATGGGGAATGGAAGTCAGTTGATCCCCAGTGGGCCTGTGGCTAATGGAAGCTGTATGAGTGGGCTGAGCAGTTGATGTGCACCTATTGACTGAGTACTTACGTGTACTAGACCGAGTATCAGCGTTGGAGAAAGAAACTTCTTCAAGTTGGGCATCCTTGAAAGAGGCTTTGCAATAAGATTGTAATCAACCAGGACCACATTTTTTGACCCTGAATATTTGTGTTGGTGTGCTGTGAAGGTGAAGGTCAAAGCCAAAAGACGCTTACTTAGTCACCCCAGCATTGCAAGTAGATGTTTCGCTTGTCTGAATGCTAAAAGCCAGCATGCCAGTCAAAAGGAAATAGGGCACAAGAGGAATTGCCATGTGAATGATGCCAGCCAGCCACTGTCAAAAGAATTTGAATTGTCCTGCAAAGCCACCAATTAATCAACTACTTAATTATCAATGTTCCAGTTTCTACACTGCATGACCAATCCAGAGACTGACCCATATAGCTTTTAACTTTTATCTTTTTTGGATTCATACTTCATTTCTAATTTGTGCATGTGCATAGTATTATTATTTACATATGTAGTAACTAATAAACTCACTCTTTTGTTAACTCAAGGCCTGGTTAAATTGGCTCCTTTTAAAACGTTAATTTGGTCTGGGGAAAAAAAGGCATCCACATGTGAAGTTTTCCTTTTAAAAATAACCTTGTGACCCACCAAGGGGAATGGTTGAATGTAAGAAAGAGGAGTCAGTCCATTATTCCTCGCTTAAAATCCCAACAATTTTGGGTATCCTGACTCAAACTGTAATAACGTCACTCATGGTCTGGTCATAACAAATAATATGGATGGAACGGGACAGCTGAGCAGCTAGTGGATGACCAAGAGGCCACTCGCATTCAGGAAAGACTATTGGCAATAAACTAAATAACAAGGATTGTTCCAAGAGTCTTGCAACTGGAAGAGGAGGAGTAAATCAGGACAGTGAAGAACCAGGCACTCGTGACGTTCTGCCTTCACTGACTTTTGATGGTTTTTACTAACTTTATGACAGCTTTGCCTAGCGTCATAGCCACATGAGCACTTCATTTAGAACTCGGAGAAAATACTGTCAAAGGCCTCTTTTCTGCCAAACTGGATGTTTTAAAATTCTGCTTAGACCTTGACTGCTGTGCAGTTGCGCATCCCCAGTAACCAACCTAAAGGCTGACTTAGAATTAGGTCTGAGAGCTCAACCTTTCAGTTGCGAAAGGAATATCTTCCAGAAAGGAATCAGAATGACAGGAGAAAGAAATGGTGTCAGAGTTGGGCAAATTAATCAAGGGCAGCATGGTGGCTCAGTAGTTAACAATGCTGCCTCCCAGCGCCAGGGACCCATATTCAATTCCAGCCTCGGGTGACTGTCTTTGTGGAGTTTGCACATTATCCCCATGTCTGCGAGGATTTCCTCCGGGTGCTCCAGTTTCCTCCCACACTCCAAAGATGTGCATGGTTTAGATCAGAGTGGTGCTGGAAAAGCACAGCAGGTCAGGCAGCATCGAAGGAGCAGAAAAATTGACGTTTCGGGCTAAAGTCCTTCATCAGGAAACTTTCGGGCTTTTGCTCAAAACGTCAATTTTGCTGCTCCTCGGATGCTGCCTGACCTGTGCTTTTCCAGCACCACTCTGATCTAAACACTGGTCTCCAGCATTTGCAGTCCTCACTTTTGCCAAAGATATGCAGGTCAGGTGAGTTGGCCATGCTAAATTGCCCATTGTGTTAGGTGCATTAGTCAAACAGAAATGGGTCTGGGTGGGTTACTCTTTGGAGGGTCAGTGTGGACTTGTTCGGCCGAAGGGCCTGTTTCCACACTGTAGAGAATCTAATCTAAAAAATTTATCCAGAAAAATTACGAAATAAATCTTACTTATTTCATTTCTTTCATGTATAAAACAATTGCTATTAACAACTGTATATACTCAAGTAAATGTTGATCTCGTAAAAGTCAACCCTCTATTTTTGGCCAAATAATCTGGAATTTTACATATATCCCGTGTAAGGTTCGACCCTAGTTCTTCACAGATAACAGTTCAACATTTGAGTGTTAAGATATTGTCGTGTACATAAATGTTGTGATGAGGAATTTTTTTGTGTGTTTTTCTGTGATTTGATGTACAATCCACACCACGATTTGGCACGAAAGTGTCAGATGTCAACCAACCTTGTGGAATACAGTCATATACCTAGTTGAGGTTTTGAAATTTATTATCATTTTAAAAATGCCCTCCAATAAACAAAGTATACAGCAGCTAAACTGAAAGTTATTGATATTGCAGAGAAGTCAAATAACTGTGTAGCAACAAGAGAGTTTTGTGTTTTGGAGAAACTTCTGGGAGGGTGGAGAAAGATATCAAACCAAGGTGTGCCAATTGAGGTAGACCTCATAAATGGCCACAATTAGAGGAAAAAGTTGCTGAGTGGGTACTTGAAAATTGTCAAAATGGAAAATGTGTTAGTCATGAAGCCATCTGAATTCATGCAGGAAACAAATCAAAGAAGGATGGAATTTCGGATTTTAAGGCACGTGCTGAATGGTGCACAATGTTCATGAGAAGGCATATCTTAGTACTTCAGCAGAGAACTAAGATTGCATAAAAGCTGCCTGCTGAACTATAAGATGAGATATTACAGTTTCACCAGTTTGTAATCAAAAATTGGCAGAAGGGAGGTTACAAGTCATCATGCATTGGGAACATGGATGAAATGCCTATTATTCTCAACATGCGAGAGAATCGAACTGTGAACCAAAAAGGAGAAAAAAAACATTATTAGTGAGAACCATTGGCTATGAGAAAAGTAGGTGTACTTTGTTCTTGTATGGCTAATGGCACCAAGATAAAACCGATGGCTGTTTTTAAGAGAAAAACTTTGCCAAAGTAGAAATTTCCAAAAGGAATTGTTGTCCAGATACGTCAACAAGGCTGGGTGGATGAAGATGAATGTAGAAAATGGATAAAGGAAGTTTGGAAGTTATGACCTGGTGGACTACACAATGAAAAGAGTTTGCTCGCCTGGGACCAGTTTAAATCACATTTAGTGAAGAATTTTATTGATAACATCTGATCACATCACACTGATGTAGCTGTAAATCCTCGCAGACCCTCAAGTGTTTTGCAGCCAACCAGTCTTGGTATCAATCAGCCAGTTAAGGACACGATGAGAATGAAGTGGAATAACTGGACGCGTGATGGAGAAAAAATATACATGAAATGAGGCAGTATGTAGGCTCCATCACTGCCACTGATCTGTAAATGGCTTCTTGATTCATGGAAGGAAATGAAAGCTTACATTATTTTCAAATCCTTCAAGAAATGTGGAATTTCAAATGCATTGGGCGGTACAGAGGACAATTATCATTGCGATGACATAGATGAAGAAGAAGTGGATGATGTGCTACCACTAACTGGGCAGTGAAGATGAAGAGGATCCATGCGATGATATCATTCATCCTGATGATTATGAAGCTTTATTCAATGCTGAAGATATTGAACAATGTGATTTTGCAGGATTTAATGAACTTTTGTGTTTGACAGGTTTAATTTAAGATGTAACATGTTTTTGTGATTTAAAGCCATGTAATATTTCTACTTCACTTTTTGCATCTATAAATAAAAGCTTACTAACTCATTTTTGTTTCTATTGTTTTTGTCCAATAATTAGCATAATTTGTTGTGTTTTATTCATTTAGAGATCAATTGGACTGAGCATGAATTTCAGCTGCTCAAAAGTAGTATCCATGTAATTGTAGACACCATAAATCTAACCTTAAGTGGTCTAAAAAGCTCAACTTCTACATGAGTATATATGGTATTTGTGGGCAATGTATTCCGTTTTCTTAAAAATGATGCAAATCATTTGAGTAATCATCAAGACTTTTTATGGGTTTAATTTGTTCACTAAATCGCAACAGAATTCCTTGTTGCTGCTGGGTTTTATTTATTCACTCCTCGGATGTTAGCTTGGCTGATTGGACCAATGTTTACTGCCCATCCCATCGTGGTTTCATCTTGTGCCACTTCAGTTTATTTGGTGTATGTACATTCATAATGGTGTTAGCAAGGGAACTCTTGGAAGTTGACCCAATAATATGGGCAGCACTGTAGCTCTGTGGTTAGTACTGATGTCTCACAGCACCGGGGATCCAGATTCAATTCTACCCTTGGGCGACTGTCTGTGTGGAGTTTGTACATTCTCCCCATGTCTGCATGAGCTTTTTCTGGGTTTCCTCCCACAGTCCAAAAATGTGCAAGTTAGATGGATTGGACATGCTAAATTGTCCATGGTGTCCAGGTGTGTAAGTTAGATGCGTTAGCCATGGGCAGTGCAGATATAGAGTACAGGGATGACTCTGGGTGAGCTGCTCTTCAGAGGGTCAATGTGGACCTGTTGGGCCGAATGAGCTGTTTCCACACTGGGGTTTCTATAAAAAAAAAACTAAAGGAGCAGTAATATTTTTCCAAATCAGGGTGGTGATTGGTAGGTGCAGCCCTTGTCCTTCTAGATGGTTGTGGGTTTGGAAGACACTGTCAAAGGAACCTTGGTGAATTTCTGCACTTCATCTGCTACTCTATGTCAGTGGTAGAGGGAGTGAATGCCCATGGTTATGGTGCCAATCAAGCATGCTGTTTGATCGTGAATGATGTCAAGTTTCTTGGAATGTTATTGAAACTGCACTCATCCAGGCAATTGGACAGTACAGAGAAACCTCGATTATACAGCATTCAATTTTCCAAATATCGGATTATCCGGCAAGATCGCAAAGTCCCGATGCTTGGCTAAACCATGTTATCCAGAATTCAATTATCCAGACTTCGATTAACCGAATGAAATACTCCCCGCCTGTGTCCTTTGGATAATCGAGGTTCATCTGTATTCCATTGCACTCCAGATTTGTACCTTGAGGTAGTAGACATGTTTTGGGGACTCAGTAGATGAGTTCCTCGCTGCAGGATTCTTAATTTCTGACCCATTTGTGTCCACAATACTTAAATGAATAGTTCAGTTTATAGTCATTGCTAACCCCTGGGATGTTGACAGTGGGGTTTCAGCAATGGTAACACCATTGAATGTCAGGGAGCAAAGACTAGATTCTGTCTTGTTGGAAATGGTCATTGCCTGGTACTTGTACTGTTGACATTACCTCTGTATGGGGCACTGGTTACAAGTGAATGGACTGGTTACAAGTGAATGGACTACAAGTGAATAGACTATTCTTGCCTGATTGATCTTCTACCTACTAAGTCCATGGGGTATTGACAAAAAAGATAGCATCAGTGTAATTTTTGCTACTCCAATTGACCCATTAACAGCATAGTGGGAAGGAATGATACCCAGACTGGAGCAAGCCATGAATGCCCCACTTATTGAAAAATCATTTCTATCATAATAAAAAATATTTTAGTAAGTTTTAGCAAAAAAGCAAATTGAATGATACAACTTAATTAATTGCTAGATTAAGCCAGAATGTAATTTTGGTATCAAGCTAGGATAATGTCAACTATTCATCTATGAACAAAGACTGCTGAACTATTAAATGCATTCTGAGTTGTGCAACTGATTACATTCATTAAACTTTTGTTCATTACCAATTCTGCCAACGTAATGAGATCCCAATATCAGCTGTGGTATCAGAAAGAAACAGCTGAATAGATATCAAACACTTAGTCAAATAAAGATAACATGAAAAAAAATAATGTTGGCAACATTCCTTCATTTCCGAATGACCAGTTGCAGAACAACCCTTAAAACCTAAGTGAATATCATGGACCTGAGAAGTAATTGAGGCTTGTAATTTAATAATCAGGCAAAGGGACAAGAATTTCGGTCCTGACTAGGAATGGATGTGGACAGGTGTGAAAAATAGCATTGCAGGTCAGGCAGCAGGTCCCTGGCAGCGTGTTGCTGTGGTCTGGCGATGGAGGAGTCCAAGGACCTGCATGTCCTTGGTGGAGTGGGAGGAGGTTGAACAGTTCATCCAACACTTTCCATCTCGACCTCAAATTTACCTGGACCGTCTCAGACTCCTCCCTCCCCTTCCTGGACCTCTCCATTTCTATCTCGGGCGACCGAATCAACACGGACATTTACTATAAACCAACCGACTCCCACAGCTAACTAGACTACACCTCCTCCCACCCTGCCCCCTGTAAAAACGCCATCCCATATTCCCAATTCCTTCGTCTCTGCCGCACCTGCTCCCAGGAGGACCAGTTCCAATACTGAACAACCCAGATGGCCTCATTCCTTCAAAGACCGCAATTTCCTCCCAGACATAATCGACGATGTTCTCCACCGCATCTCCTCCACTTCCCGCTCCTCCGCTCTTGAGCCCCGCCCCTCCAATCGCCACCAGGACAGAACCCCACTGGTCCTCACCTACCACCCCACATCATATCATCTGTCGTCATTTCCGCCACCTCCAAACGGAACCCACCACCAGGGATATATTTCTCTCCCCTCCCCTATCAGCGTTCCGAAAAGACCACTCACTCCATGACTCCCTCGTCAGGTCCACACCCCCCACCAACCCAACCTCCACTCCCGGCACCTTCCCTTGCAACCGCAAGAAATGCAAAACTTGCGCCCACACCTCCCCCCTTACATCCCTCCAAGGTCCCAAGGGATTCTTCCATATCTGCCACAAGTTCACCTGCACCTCCACACACATCATTTACTGCATCCTCTGCACCCGATGTGGCCTCCTCTATATTGGGGAGATAGGCCGCCTACTTGCAGGACGTTTCAGAGAACACCTCTGGGACACCCGGACCAACCACCCCGTGGCTCAACACTTCAACTCCCCTTCCCACTCCACCAAGGACATGCAGGTCCTTGGACTCCTCCATCGCCAGACCATAGCAACACGACGGCTGGAGGAAGAGCGCCTCATCTTCCGCCTAGGAACCCTCCAACCACAAGAGATGAACTCAGATTTCTCCAGTTTCCTCATTTCCCCTCCCCCCATCTTGTCTCAGTCCCAACCCTCGAACTCAGCACTACCTTCCTAACCAGCAATCTTCTTCCTGACCCCTCTGCCGCCACCCCCACTCCGGCCTAGCACCCTCACCTTATCACCCTCACGTTAACCTCCTTCCACCTATCGCAATTCTAACGCCCCTCCCCCAAGTCTCTCCTCCCTACCTTTTATCTTAGCTGCTTGGCACCCTTTCCTCATTCCTGAAGAAGGGCTCATGCCCGAAACGTCGATTCTCCTGCTCCCTGGATGCAGCCTGACCTGCTGCACTTTTCCAGCAACACATTTTCAGCTCTGATCTCCAGCACCTGCAGTCCTCACTTTCTCCTGAAAATTGGAATTGTCAACTACATTCTCTTTTCCTCTCCTCTAGCTTGTCTCCAGGCCATTTTCTCAGAAGTGGGATGAGGGTCCTGTAGGCAGCTAATTTAACCAATTGCAAAGACCAACTGGGATTTCTAGCAGGTTAGCGGGAGCCATAATGGCAGCCTGGGTTGAGGAGATTGTTGGGAGTGACCAAGAGTTTGCTCCATGCAGGTTTAAAAGCTCTCTCTGCTTGGGCAGTAGCAGTCACAGCCTGACTTTGTCGAGGGGTTCCCTGCTCCTCTCCATTCCTTCACAATGGTGGTCTGGCTGAAAAAGCTATTTTTTGAATTCCAACTTTTAGAAAGTTCAAAAGAGACATCCTCCATTTGAATTACTTTTTCATTGCAGCCTGCTATTATTTCCAAGCTGCAATATGATTCATTCTCCCATTTTGAGAGCTTGCCATTCCACCTTTTGGCCGTTATATGGCTGATCATTATTGGGTACCAAGGTGAAAAAGAGTCCTTTGTTCAATATGTGATTTTTGAAAATTTAGACAACTAAAAAGCAATCTAATTAAGATAAATCTATTATCAAGAAATCAATTGATGGACAGGAATGCTGAGGTTGTAAATCAGCAGGGAGAGCAAATTCCTGACAGGATTGAGCAGGTCTTCTACGATTTTGATACTACTCCAGGCCCACAGAGCAATCACAGACGAAGGGCAGAATGCAATTACTGCAGAGGACATTGTGCAAAAAGGAGTGCAATGTTTTTAATACAGGAATCTGAATCATTTTGCATGCATGTGTATGGCTAGAAGGAAGCACAACAAGTTAGTACAGATACAAACCCAGAAAATGCTGTTGAACCTCAGCAGATCTGGCAGCATCTGTGGACAGAGAAACAGAGTTAACGTTTCAAGTTTAATGTGACTGTTCTTCAGAATTCTGTTTCTCTGTCCACAGATGCTGCCAGACCTGCTATGTTTCTTCAGAATTTTCTGTTTGTTTAAAATTTCTCGCATCCACAATATTTTATGTTTAAATAAGTACATTCTGATTAATCAATCACTCGATACCATACAACAGGTTGGTTCAATAAGGCCACAAGGTGATAAATGGTTTGTGACTTTTGGAATGAGGACTGCAGAAGGAGAACATCATGTCAGCATGTAGTAAAAGATAGGTACTAGTGCGTCAGACAACACCTTGACCTTCACAAATTTGTGTAAAGTGCCTCAGCATGGCAATCCAAAAGTGAAGGCCTTGAAAGTATGGTAGCACACTCATATCAAGAGAACACTATCAAGCCCACTATAGTAACATGAACAAAGATCTGGAATTCCAGATTTTAGATAGCAAGAAAAAAAAACACTTGTATCAGCCACAGCTTAAAGGTTGAATTGGTAATTTTCAATGTGCCAGCAAACATTGCAGTATGTTGCAGCACACTAAACCATTGGCTACAGAATGGGGAAGTTGTTGGAGGGCATTCTGAGGGACAGAACTTTACATGCATTTGGAAAGGCAAAGACTCATTATGAATAGGCAGCTCGCTTCATGCTTGGAAAGTTATGTTTCATGAACTTGCTTGAGGTTTTTGAAGAGCTGACAAAGAAGATTGATGAAGGCAGAGTGGTAGACATTGTCTATGATTTCAACAAAGCATTTGGCAAGGGTTTGCATGGTAGACTGGTTAGTAAGGTCAGATCACATAGGATCTTATTTTTAGAAAATTGGTTTGAAGGTAAGAGATAGAGGGTGGTGGTAAGGGTTGCTTTTTGACTGGAAACATCTGACCAGCTGTGTGCTCCAACGATCGCTGCTGGGTCCACTGTGATTTGTCATTTATATAAATGATTTGGATGTGCATATAAGAGGTATGGTTAGTAAATTTGACTTAGTAAGATGACACAAAATAGATGATGTAGCAGATTGTGAAGAAGATTATCTCCGGGTACGACAAGACCTTGATCAGGTGAGCTGAGAAGTGGTATATGGGATTTAGTTTACATTAATGTGAGGTATTGCATTTTGGCGAGAATGAGGACTGTGGATGCTGGTGATCAGAAATGAGATTGTGGTGCTGGAAAAGCACAGCAGGTCAGGCAGCATCTGAGGAGCAATAGGATCAACATTTCAGGCATAAACCCTTCATCAGGAATGCATTTTGCTAAAACTAACGAGGGCAGGACTTATACAGTAATGTAAGAGCCCTGAACAAAGACCTGGGGTGCAGGTGCATAGTTACTTGAAAGTGGAGTTGCAGGTCGATATGGTGATGAAGAAGGCGTTTGATAGGCTTGCCTTCATTGGTCACAACATTGACTATAGAAGCTAGGATGTTATGTTGCAGCTGCACAAGATATTGGCATGGCCACTTTTCGCACACTGCGAACAATTTTGGTCACCCTTTATATGAAGGATATTGTTAAACTTGAGAGGGTGTAGAAAAGATTTACAAGGATGTTACTGCGACTGGAGTGTTACTGGGACATCTTATAGAGATTTATTAAATCTTGCAGGGCATGGATAGAATGCCAAGGTCTTTTTCTCGGAGTGGTGGAGTCCGAAACTAGAGGGTATAAGTTTAAGGTGAAAGGGGAAAGATTTTAAAAAGACCTGAGCAGTAGCTTTTTCATGCTGAGAGTGGTCCGTGCATGGAATGAGCTGCTCGAGGAATTGGTGGATGCAGGTCCAATTACAATATTTTAAAAGGAATCTGGATGGGTACATGAATAGGGAGGGTTTAGAGGGATATGCGGCAATGCTGACAAATGGGACCAGGTCAGACTGGAAACAAGAACAGTAACTGCTGGACAAGCTCAACAGGTCTGGCAGAATCTGCGGAGAGCAATTAGCGTTAATGTTTTGGGTCGAGTGACCCTTCTAGTTTTGAGGAAGGGTCACTGGACCTGAAACATTAACTCTGATTTCTCTCCACAGATGCTGCCAGACGTGCTGAGCTTACCCAGCAATTTCTGCTTCTGATTTGCCTGCAGTTCTTTCGGTTATTATCTAGGTCAGATTGGGATGTCAGGTCGGTGCAGACAAGTTAGACCAAAGGGTCTTTCTCTGTGCTGTATGACTCTGGCTGCAAGTCTGTGTTTAACGAGTTGAGATAGACAAAAGACAATCATCTTGAAGCAGACAGAGTGTAAAATCAGTTCAGTATTCACCAAGGAAAGTTCCAGCTGCCCCAAAAAGCCAGGCTCAAAGACAAAACAGAAGATCCAGAAAAGAAGGGAAGTAATCAGGAAAGTGATAACTACTACAGCGTGGATTAGTAGCATGATAGCAGTGAAACAACCTGGTAAGCTGAGAGTATGCATCAAACCAAAACTCTGAAGCGGTCGTATTACTCTCAAGCCAACCTTCTAAGGAATTTTCCACAACTTGCACTGGAAAAATCTTCACTACATTGGTGCGAAAAATAATTATTAACAAGTAGAGTTGGAGAAAGCAGTAACTTTCTAACTACATTCTGGACAGACTTTGAGAGTTGCAGATGGTTATGCTTGTCATTTGCCATATTCATAGCTCCAGAGGAATAACAACACAGACACCATGAGCTAATTAGTGATCTTCTCAGAATGGAAGCTTCAGTGGTTGGAAGCAGAAACACATGACAGAAGCCGTTGCTGACCATTGTTGAAATCTATCATAATTTCTATGCAAAGCTTGCCAGATCAATCTGAAGCTGAACAATATAAGTTGCAACTAGAAATGCCTGAAGTCAAGAACATAAGCACTGTACTGACTGCAGAAGTTCCTTGCCTGGATCCCAAAATGTTAAGAGCTTTAGCAGTGATGCAGCTCTAACATGCAAAAGCTGTGCAATGATAACAGTTCAACATTTGAGTGCCATATTCATTAAGTGGGGCGGCATGGTGGCTCAGTGGTTAGCACTGCTGCCTCAGAGCAAGGGACCTGAATTTCAATTCCACACTTGGGCAAGGGTGTCTGCATGGAGTTGCACATTCTCCCCATGTCTGCATGGCTCCCATAGACCAGCAATGTGCAGGTTATGTGGATTGGTTTTGCTAAATTGCCCCGTAGTGTCCGAGGATGTATGAACTATATGGATTAGTCCTGGGAAATGCAGAGTGGGAGGGATGGGTCTAGGTGGGATGCTCTTCAGAGGATTGGTGTGGGCTCAATAGGCTGAACAGTTTTCTTCCACACTGCAGGGATTCTATGATTCTTAACTATCTAACAAATCGGACAAGGAATTTGTCGTTTGAAAGCCAGAGTACAAACTTCCAACACACTCAATGAGTGGAATTGAACAATCAGTTATACCTTTGCAACCACATGGTGAAGCTGATCAGGAAGATGCGAATTGATTACCTGCACAATCTGCAAATCAACCATCAGACTCAGATCACAGTTACCCAACAACAGAAATGGAGTAACCATAGGTACCATAGCAAGAACAAAAAGGATATGGGAACAATACCACCCTTCCCCACCCCACCCCCCACCCCCAGAAATGAAACATCAACCAGGAGAACGGCCTGGTGAAAAGGGTGAATGTTTGGGTTGAAATATAATTGGGTACGAATGTCCTCCTTGATCTCTCATCGTCATGTGACCTCTATCATGTCACAAACATACTGGAAGCAATGATTTCATAGGCACTTCAGTAAAGATACTGTTCGGATAAATCTGCTGAGTAATGAGCACGGAACACTGACATTGACGTTCACAAAGCCTGCAGGACTGTCCCTTTCCCATTTATTTTATTTTTTCTTTTTCCAAGCTATACAAATTGCATTGATCACGCGTTACACCTTTTCAGCATTGTTGGTCCAAAGGGCAAAATATAGTGATTGATTAAAATGAGGCATGATCTGTTAAATAGCCAAATACCTGTTAGAGTTATTGTGACAGAGTGAGTGATTTGGTTACCATGTTAATATAAAGAGAAGACCAGGAATCTTTGGTGAAATCGAATTATATTGCAATTTAGCAATCTGCATTCTAGTTTGTGAAGATTTATTGGAAAAATAACATTTATAATATAACTCAAAAGTGAACAGTTGAAAATAAAATACAGATGTTTACTCTATTACTTTTAGGAAAAAAATTGATAAATGTTTTCTGAAAAAGTTCAATTCTCGTGTTAATAGCCTGAGACTAATTTGAAGTACTTGCTTGCATATTCAAATTTTAACTTGTACTTTATCATCAGAAAAGCTCCTTGCCAAACTTTCCAGTGATGCATGGATTTTTAAAATGCTACAAAAAAAGGCAGAAAATAATCAAGACCACTAAAGCAATGCTGACCTTTATAATTTGCAGAGGACTGGAGTATAATGATGCAATATGCTGCAGCAATACAAAACCCTGATTAGACTCCACTTGGGAGTGCTGTGAGCAGATCTGGTCATCACATCTTGGAAAGAATGTATTGCCTTGAAGGGAGAATAATGTAGTTTTACAAGAATAATACCTGGACTTCTAGGGTTAAGTTACAAGGGCAGAATATGCAAATTAATCCTGCTTTCTCTAGAATTTAGAAGATTATGGGGTTATCTGATCAAAATCTTCACGATGTTAACAAGGAAAGACAGCATAGATAAGGATAGACTGTTTCCAATGTTTTGTAGCTTCTAAAATTGGTGGCACAGTCTAAACGCTAGGGCCAGACAGTTCAGGAGAGATGTTAGGAAAGATTTCTGCACATAAAAGGTGGTAGAGGTTTGGAACAGTCTTCCACAAACATTAGTTGATGCTAGATCATAGAGTCTCTAAATGCGAAAGCAGGCCATTTGACCCATCAAGCCCACACTGACTCTCTGAAGAGGATCCTATTCATACCAACCCGCTACCCTATTCCTGTATCCTAGCATTACCCATGGCTAATCATCCAACCTGCCCATCTCTGGACAATTTAGCGTGCCAGTCCACCTAACCTGCACATCTGTGGATCCATTGTTAATTTTTAAGCTGAGTTGAATTTTTGTTAAGCAACAGTTAAGGGTGATAGGCCAAGGGCAGATAAATGGAGTTCGGCCACAGATCAGCTGTAATCTCATTGAATGTTAGAATACACTCGAGGGGCTGAAAGGTCTATTCCTATTTTTGGTGTGTGTATGTATTTTCTCACACTTTTAATTATGATGACAATTTCTTATTCCAAAATGTCACTGCATTCATTTTCTTACCTGAATACTGATGGGCCCATTAGACAGTTGTGGCCCTCATCAGAACTACTCCTTTTCCAAATCTAACCTGCCCTATTGTCTTTTTCTTGGTTCTGCCAAATTCCAAAGACTTTCCCTCTCCAATGTGCCCTTCTTCCAATCAGTGCTGCTGAACTCTTCTCTACCCCAGTGCTTCCATATTCCAGGATTTGTGCTTCTTGCTAGCAATCTGTGGTATCCCCTGCAATTCTTCCAGATTTAAAAGCTCCTGTCTGGCACTACAGCACAGCAAGTACTAACAGCAGAGAAGAATGAAATTACTGAATGATGTGGTATTATAAATTGTTTACATGTCAGAATCAGCTGTTCAGCCCAAATTATCAACGATAATGCTTTTGCTCAATTAAGCCACCTTTGGCCTCTTTCTCCTAACCCAGTTACAAGTCTTTCTGTTCCTTTCATCTTCATGATTTATCCAGCTTCTGCTTAAGTCCACCTGTGATAATCACCTCAACTACACCTAGTGAGTTCTATGTTCTAACCATTTTCCCTGCATAAAACAGTTTCTTCTGAGTTCTCTATTATATTTGTTAGTGACTACTTTATATTGGCTTACATTCAAAAAGAAACAAACATCTTCCTTATTTCTAAAGATAGCTATCAGGCTATGTTCGCTTTCCTCTTATCTAAACTAAAAGGCACTGATCTATTTAATATTTCCTTTTAACTCATTATAATACATTACTTTTCACCGTCACTGGTGTCTCGATCCTTTTTGTGATATGGAGAGCAGAGCTGTTCACAGTCTCCCACATGCAGTTCTGTCCAACATAAGGTGGCAAATGGAGTTGAATGTAGCTAAGTGTGAGGTGATTCACTTTGGTAAGAGTAACAAAAAGATGGGCTACTGGGCTAATGGTCGGATACTTGATAGTGTGGATGAGCAGAGGGATCTTGGTGTCCATGTACACAGATCTTTGAAAGTTGCCACCCAGGTAAATAGTGCGGTGAAGAAGGCATATGGCGTACTGGCTTTTATTGGTAGAGGAATTGAGTTCCGGAGTCCTGAGGTCATTTTGCAGTTGTATAAGACTCTGGTGCGGCCGCATCTGGAGTATTGTGTGCAGTTTTGGTCGCCATACTATAGGAAGGATGTGAAGGCACTGGAACGGGTGCAGAGGAGGTTTACCAGGATGTTGCCTGGTATGGTAGGAAGATCGTATGAGGAAAGGCTGAGACACTTGTTTTCATTGGAGAAAAGAAGGTTTAGAGGTGACTTGATAGAGGTGTACAAGATGATTAGGGGTTTGGATAGGGTTGACCATGAGAACCTTTTTCCACGTATGGAGTCAGCTATTACAAGGGGGCATAGCTTTAAATTAAGGGGTGGTGGGTATAGGACAGATGTTAGGGGTAGGTTCTTTACTCAGCGAGTCGAGAGTTCATGGAATGCCCTGCCAGTAGCAGTGGTGGACTCTCCCTCTTTATGGGCATTTAAGCGGGCATTGGATAGGCATATGGAGGATAGTGGGCTTGGGTCTGCGCAACATTGAGGGCCAAAGGGCCTGTACTGCGCTGTATTCTTCTATGTTCTATAACTGCTACCTGTTAATTCTATCCCATCAAAAAGAATCAGTTTGCATTTTTGTGGTCTTTTTAACCTCCATTGTTGATTTTAATGACTTATCTATCTTCGCTCCTTGATTCCTATATTTCTGTTTCCCACAGGACAATTAGGTTTCAAGGTGTATGTGACCTTATTCTTCCTACCAAAATGTTTTATCTGTTACAATTACTTAATGTTAATTTGCCAATTAAATCCATATTCTGTATGTTTTCATTATAAATGTGAACTTAGGAATTTTGTTGGAATAATTATTAAAAGTATATACTGATGAAATTTTTTTACATAATTTAACTAGTTAATTTTAGAAAATCTATTAAAATCAATTATATATGAGCTACATATTGTTAATAATCTTGATCGTCCTCTAATTTCTGCCAGTATTCTGAATATATTACATATGGTGGATTGAGTAACTGCATATTTATACTATCAGTGGTCAATTCTGGAAGAAATAATGCATCATAATCTAAGATTTCTTTCTATGCAGCACATTGCAACTCATTCTGATGTATTAAATACTGATGCAAGTATAATAAATTAAACATGAATCAACAATTATGACCTAAATTTTGTGATAATAAGTAAATTATTGTTGAGGAGCCCGAACAATTAGCCATAATTTCAAGTGCTCCATTCTGAAATGTTAAACATTGGTTCGAATTCAAAGCTATTAATCCAGTGTTTATCATGATCATGCATCTGCCCAAAGCTGGTCCTTTTGCATAGTATGCTTTGGTAAAATGTTTTCCTTCAATGTGAACCTCTTTTCGATTTACTTGATTTAGCGTAAACTCAACACTCATCTGCAAAGATGAGTGTCCATTACTGCCCATCCTTTTTGACTTAAGTTTTCTTCCTTCTTCCAGACCATTCTTCTAAACAATGGTGCTTTATGGTGGATTGAACATTGAGTTTGTGAGAGTCCAGCATATTGGTGTGCTGGGGCTTTTGGACAATTGAAACATGACACCCACAGAGTCATCCTGACTCACCTCTTCATCCTATTCAAAACTAAAGAAAATTAACACTTAGAAGATATTTAATGAATGTGAAAACCTAGACAATTTTTTTTTTAAATTTGGGCAAACTACAAAGAGGAAATAAGAACAGGGGAGAATATATTTAATGCAGAGAAGTTTGAACAAAATTGGGAAAGGCCGTATAAAATAAATGATACTATTTTATCTTCCCTCAATCTCTATCTTTCCCAACACTTAACTCCACTGTCCATCCAACACTTGGTTGTCCTACTTGACATGGCATCCACTGTTTGGCCGCTTTCATTTCAAATAGACAATAAATAAAGTGTCTATGTACTAACAGTATTAAGGTAGTCAAGGCACTTGTCAATGGATAACAAATATTTCGCTTGAAAATAGGACAGTGTCACTGGTCACGAGGGTAGCATGCTGGAAATCAAGCCCTGCAATTCCAGGTTTCATCGCAAAAGTTAAAAGGTTGTAAACTCCCCAATTTACCTGGATTTCAGACCAGCATAGGCCAGGTTTCTGTACTTAACAAGAATTACTATTTGTTACAAGCCATTAGACTCTAATTGCAGGTAAACAGTTGTAAACTTTGGCATATAACATGAGTACTCTTTCCCATGTAAATGGGAAAATAAAATATTGACAAAGTGAAAATGGCACAAATCCGTATCTCTGTTTAATAGATCTATTGGGTTGGCTGTTGCTGATCAGAAGGTTTCTTCTCCGTTTTTCTTTTCCAAATGCTTCCACTAGTTTGTAAGAGGCAGAGGGTGGCTAATTCACTTGTAAAAGGTCTCTGATTTATCAATTAAGTCATAGTTTGCAGTAACTGCTGAAAGAAAGATAAACTGGTTTTCTTTAAGTTCTGAGGTGGTCCCAAAACATTAACTTGGATTTCTCTTCACAGATGCTGCCAGGTATGCTGAGCTTTTCCAGCAACTTCTGTTTTTGTTTCTGATATACAGCATCCGCAGTTCTTTCAGTTAAAGTGGCTTACTACAGAGAACAGGAACGGCTCACGAGCTGGTTGAGATCTGGTTACTTCCCTGTTTCTTGTTCCTAGCCCCAAGCTGCTTAGATATATGAGAACCAATCCCATTGTTGTTAGCAGGCAAATAGCTTTGTCATCAAAAACTGGCCGCTAATCCATAGACCAATCAACTTCTTGTTGCCACCCAAAGCTTCATGTGAGTTTAGAACCCATTTTCCCAGTTTGACCACAGTTCAATTACTGCTTGATCCAAAAGATGTATAAGTTATCCTTGCCATGAATTACTATTTTAAAAATCATTCAGCAATCTTTGCAAAACATTGGTTTTAAAAGCAGTTCTTTCGCATTTCAGTCCACAAATTTAAAAGCACAAAAATAAAAAAGGCACGGTCAATACAATACAGAAATTGTAAAGCCATCATACAAAGGGTAGAAGTAACCTGTACCAGCGGACGGATTGCACCTGAATTGGAAGGAGACGAATATACTGGCAGGGAGATTTGCTAGAGCTGCTCGGGAGGATTTAAACTAGCAAGATTTGGAGGGGGAATCCAGGGAAATAGTGAGGAAAAAGATCAATCTGAGACTGGTACAGTTTGGAAAAGGAGCGAGTCAAACAGTCAGGGCAAGCAGGAACAAAACAGAGAACAAGGTAGGACTGATAAATTAAACTGTATTTATTTCAATGCAAGAGGCCTAACAGGGAAGGCTGATGAACGCAGGGCATGGTTAGGAACATTGGACTAGGATATCAAAGCAATTATAGAGATGTGGCTCAGGGATGGACAGGACTGACAGCTTAATGTTCCAGGATACAAATGCTATAGGAAGGATAGAAAGGGGGACAAGAGAGGAGGGGGAGTAGCATTTTTGATAAGGGCTAGCATTATGTCCGTACTTAAGGAGGGTATTCCTGGGGATATTTGAGTGGAACTGAGGAATAAAAAAGGGATGAGCACATTCTTGAGATTGTATTATAGACCTCCCCCAATTGTCAGCAGGAAATTGAGAAACAAATTTGTTAATTATCTGTAAGAATAATAGGGTGGTTATGGGAGGGGATTTTAACTTTCCAGACATAGACTGGGACTGCCACAGTGTTAAGAGTTTAGATGTTACGTGTGTATAAGAAAATTTTCTGATTCAGTATGTGGATGTACCTACCAGGGAAGGTGCAAAACTTGACCTATTCTTGGGAGCTAAGGTAGGGCTGGTGACTGAGGTGTCAATGGGGAAGCACTTTGGGGCCAGCAACCATAATTCTGTTAGTCTTAAAATAATGATGGAAAAGGATTGACCAGATCTAAATGTTAAAGTTTTAATTTGGAGGAAGGCCAATTTTGACAGTATTAGGCAGGCCCTTTCAAAAGTTGATATGGGGCAGATGTTCACAGTTAAAGGGATGGCTGGAAAATGGGAAGCCTTCAAAATGAGATAATGATAGTCCAAATGCAGTACATTCCTGTTCGGGTGAAAGGAAAGGCTGGTAGATATAGAGAATGTTGGATGACTAGAGAAATTGAAGTTTTGGTTAAGAAAAAGAAAGAGGGATATGTCATGTATAGGCAGGAGAGATGGAGTGAATCTTTGTAAGAGTATAAAGGCAGTAGGAATATACTTAAGAGGGACATCAGGAGGGCAAAAAGAAGACATGAAATAGGGTTAAGGAGAATCCAAAGAGATTTTATAAATATACTAAGGACAAAAGGGTAACTAGGGAGCGAATAGGGCTCCTCAAAGATTAGCAAGGCAGCCTCTGTGTCGACCCACAGGAGATGGTGAGACACTAAGCAAGTATTTTGCATCAGTGTTTACTGTGGAGAAGGAACTTGGAAGATATGGAATGTGGGGAAATGGATGGTGACATCTTGAAAAATGTCCATATTACAGAGGAGGAGGTGCTGGATGTCTTAAAATGCATAAAAGTGGATAAATCCCCAGGACCTGATCAGGTGTACCCTAGAACTCTGTGGGAAGCTGGGGAAGTGATTACAAATATCTTAGTGAGATATTTGTATCATTGATAGTCACAGGTGAGGTGCTGGAAGATTGAGGATGGCTCACATGGTGCCACTATTTAAGAAAGGTGGTAAGGAAAAGCCAGGGAACTCTAGACCACTGAGCCTGATGTCGATGGTGGGCAAGTTGTTGGAGGGAATCCTGAGGGATAGGATGTACATGTATTTGGAAAGGCAAGGACTGATTAGGGATAGTCAACATGGCTTTGTGCATGGGAAATCATGTCTCGTGAACTTGATTGAGTTTTCTGAAGAAGTAACAAAGGATTGATGAGGGCAGAGCAATGGATATGATCTATATGGACATCAGTAAGGTGTTCGACAAGGTTCCTCATGGTAGACTCATTAGCAAGGTTAGATCTCATGGAATACAGGGAGAGCTAGCCATTTGGATACGAAACTGACTGGAAGGTAGAAGACAGCGTAGTGATGGGGGGTTTCTTTTCAGACTGGAGACCTTTGACCAGCAGTGTGCTACAAGGATTGGTGCTGGGTCCTCTGCCATTTGTCATATATAAATTTAGATGTGAATATAGGAAGTATGGTTAGTAAGTTTGCAGAACACACCATCATTGGAGATGTATTGGACAGCGGAGGTTACCTCAGAGTACCTTGCATAGATGGGCCAATGGGCTAAGGAGTGGTAGATGAAGTTTAATTTAGATAAATGTGAGGTACTGCATTTTGGAAAGGCAAATCAGAGCAGGACATATCCACTTAATGGTAAGGTCCTCGGGAGTGTCGCTGAATAGAGAGACCTTGGAGTGCAGGTTCATAGTTCCTTGAAAGTAGAGTCACAGCTAGATAGGATAGTGAAGAAGGCAATTGATATGCTTTCCTTTGTTGGTCAGAGCATTGAGTGTAGGTAGGAGTTGGGAGGTCATGTTGCAGCTGTACAGGCCATTGATTAGGCCACTTTTGGAATATTG
This sequence comes from Chiloscyllium plagiosum, assembly GCF_037043375.1. NCBI lineage: Eukaryota > Metazoa > Chordata > Chondrichthyes > Orectolobiformes > Hemiscylliidae > Chiloscyllium > Chiloscyllium plagiosum. Next base: position 102,433,272 of record NW_028270148.1, on the reverse strand, counting down.
CGTGCAATTCTGGTCTCCTTATTGGAAGGATATTGTGAAACTTGAAAGAGTTCAGAAAAGGTTTACAAGGATATTGCTAGGTTTGGAAAGTTTGAGCTATTGGGGGAGGCTGAAAAGATTGGAATGTCAGAGGCTGAGGGGTGACCTTATAGATGTTTATAAAATCATGAGGTGCATGGATCAGGTAAATAGTCAAGGTCTCTTCCCTGTGTGGGTCAGTTCAGAGCTGGAGGGCATAGGTTTAGGGTGAGAGGGGAAAAGTTTAAAAGGGACCTAAGGGGCGACTTTTTCATGCAGAGGGTGGTGCATGTATGGAATGAGCTACCAGAGGAAGTGGTGGAGGCCGATATAATTACAACATATGGTTGGGTATATGAATAAGAAGGGTTTAGAGGGATAAGGGCTGGCAAAGTGCTGATAAATGGGACCAGATTAGGTTAGAATATCTGGTCGGCATTGACGAGTTGGACCAAAGGGTCTGTTTCCGTGCTGTACATCTCTATGACTCTAACTATGGAAAAAGACTTGAAGGTTATGTGGATTTCTAAAGGGCAAGCCTTTATTTTTTTGATGTGTTCATCATGTAGTGTAGCCATCACTAGCTAGGCCAACGCTTATTATCCATCCTTAATCATCCTGGAAAGATGCTGACTGCCTTCTTGAACCACTGTCGTAATTTCAGTGTAGGGACCCCCTCTGTGCTGTCAGGAAGTGAATTTCTGGATTTTGACTCAATGACAATGAAGGATGTAAAAACAGAAATTGCTGGAAAAGCTCTGCAGGTGTGGCAGCATCTGTGAAGAGAGATCAGAATTAAAGTTTCTGGTCCAATGACCCTTCCTGAAAAGTGTGCTCCCAGATGGTTGGACTAAGGACACTACCCTGAGGAAGTCCTGTGTAGTGATGGCTTTGGACTAAGGTGGTTGAGCTCCAACTCAACCACACCCATCTTCCTTTGTGCTCGATATGACTCCAACCAGTGCAGAGTTTTCCTCTGATTTCCATTGTTTACACTTTTGCTAGGGCTTCTCAATGCCATATTCAGTCAAATGCTGCTACTCTCACCTTATTTCCGGACGTCAGTTTTTTTTATCCCATGTAATATGGTCTGGAACTAAGTGGTCCTGGTGGAACCCAAGCTAAGCATCAATGTGCAGTTCAGTCCTTTAGCAAGTGCTACAGCTGTAGCCAACCATTCTTTCACTTTGTTAGGTGATCTAGAGTAGTCTGATAAAGTGTTCGTTGATCAGGATGGATTTGCCATTCTTTTTGTGGACAGGGCATACTTGTTACTGTATTGAATAGCTTGACAAAGGAGGTGGGGGGGGAATGGGCCCCAAGTCATCCATTCTGTTAAATGCTGTCAGGGCCTGTAATTTTTGCAGTATCCAGTGCCATCAGCCATTCAATGATACTGAAGAAGTACCACATAATAAATAAATCAGGTTACAAGAAAGTGGAATTGAGGAAAGTTTGACCATATAGATAGATTGTCAGAGGCCAAATATCAAAGACATTTCTAAGATTGGAAAGATGACTGTTGTTCCACAATGGTTTATGTTTGAATTGCTGTACTTAGCCAAATTGCAAAAAAGAGCAGTTTGCAGGTTTGGTATCCTAAAACTGAAAGTCATTTTGGATGCAGACCCTAGAAAAGCAACCCCCCCCCCTAAAAAAGCACTGAACTTACTGCATCTAAGTTCAAATCAGCCCTTTGAGAAAACAGCTATTTTAGCTCCATTCGGTTTAAGTACATTTTTCTCCCAAAATGACTCAAATGGACATGAAGCATCTTTCCTCCAAAAACCAGTTAGTCCCAAGGTTTTTGGTTAAAGGATCCCTGATTTGTAATGGAAGTGGAAATAGGTGGGTTTAGTGATGATCAGGATATGGACGATATTCCCTCTAAGCTGTGCAGCATACCAACACATTGACTTTTGGGTTCAGAAGTTGATGTCTCATATGGACCTTGGAGGTCCACACACAGAGAAAAACAGAGTATTGGATGGAGTCAGAAACTTGGCACAGGACAAATACAACACCGAGATTATGAACAGTTTGTTTCAATTTCACAATTACCCGGGTGAGGCATAAAATCAGTAGTTAGACAACCACGTTAAAGGCCAGGAGCAAGCACAAGTTCTTCACATTTCCCAAAATTTGTTCAAAAGAAATTTCTTCTAATCCAGCAGTAGATATCAGACAAATAGTCTGATGATTAACTCACATTAGAGGAATTGGGTGATGCAGTGAAATTATATATTGTCCCTGTATATGTGCAGCAAATATGTTACAGATGAGGTCACAAAGGGGCAAATGAGAAGCACTTGGGCCTTGAAATGTAGAAACTGCAAGAGAAGCCATTACAGCTTAGATAAAAGTTAAACTAATTGAGCACAATCCCACATAGCTTGAGGAGAACCACTGGAAGAGATGGTCAACCTTGTCAAAACACACTGTGTTTCATTACAGTCATGGTCATATAAAATGTCACTTGTGACTAAGGTAAGTATTTTGATGTTGTGACAGGGACAGAAACTTATTTGGAGGGATACAGATCTAAAGTTCTGAGAAAAATGGGTATTTGGAAGTATTGGTACATTCATGAAGGGAAGTCAGGCGGAAGTTTTGTAGGAATTTGATTAAGACAGCAGCATGTGGGTCTCTGAGAGAAAATGAACCTGGAGAGTGCATCAGAAAAGAAACTGAAAAATTTGGGGTTAAGGCAGAGGGGTCCCTTAGAAGAGCTTTGGCTTGGTGGGATAGAGAAAAGATGGTCTTGAGTTTAGTGACAAAGATGTTTATGAGCCTTTACACTTACTGTTCGAGTTGCAAGGGAGAGCTGTTAAAGAAGATCATTTGCAGTAAATAAAATGGTGCATTAGCTATCATCCAATGGGAGTTATAGTGGATCTTTGACTCTTCAGACCTGGGTCGATCACAACAAGGCCAATTTATTCAAGCTTCTACCACGTGTACTGTGTCTCTATGTTTAGCTCAGAGACTCTGGTTTCGTACTCAAAACAACATATTTATACCAATCATTTGCTTGTCATTTGCTGATTGCAGTTTTTAAACTTCCACCAGTCCCTCTGTTTCCTTTACAAGGCTACTCTGCTTTTGCCAACTGTTTTCACCACCTGTCCTCCACATCTTACATTCCTCTACATAGCTGACAGCATTGTGCAATGCTCATGACCTGTGGTCTTGGGGTCACATACAATGACCATCTTGCCCAACAAAAATAACAGTCTTCAGTTAACTGCTAATTGTTCCCTTTCTACGTTTCTGGGTTAAGTTGCTCACGCTACATTATTTCCTTCTCTGAATGTATTTCATTCTGAGCTTACTCTCTATTGCATGTCCAAGCTTATTTTTTATTGTCTATTATGTTTCACAGTTTTCCGCTCCTTTCCTTGTATTTTCCCTTTTTACGCTCCCCTATCCTCCTTACCCTTCTTCAGTAAGGCCCTTAACCATATACTTAATTATATTCAATACTTATACAGTTAATGTCAGAGATGCCAAATTCTGATTTTTAATGTGAGAATTTTAACGTGTTTTGAGATTGCACTCTGTCTGTACTTGCACCACTTGCTTAGAGTTATTGAAAAAATAAACTTGCGTTTTTACTAGGTACAATAAATGGGTATTCCGTGATTCACTTGGTGTATTATAGATCACTTTTGATGTGTACCTATTTATTTTGCATCCATTGTGAATGCACCCAATCTTGGTCTTAAATATGTTTAACATAACTGGTCACAAATAATAACATAGCCATAATTTGGCCATAATTTGACGTTTGCACAAATTTGGGATGTTGCAAATGTTCTTCTAAGTGTACTTATTAATTGCTAGCTCTGGACTTGTTCAGAAAAAGCATGTAATCATATCTCAAGAACTGAAACTAAAACATGTTTGTACCGTGTGCCAGCTGAGAGTATATTCTCTGATGAGATCTTGTGAAACATTACCCTAAATGTAAAGCAAAAAATATGTAAAGGTAATCCAGAAAATGTAGCAATCTCAATCAATTTTTTTAAACATACAGTAAGTTTATTGACGCCCTTTTGGTGGTGATTCTGACTTGAAATTATCTTATTCTTACCAAAAGTTATCAACTTGCTGTGCACTTGCAGTATTTTCTGAGAGATGGAATAAAATATCAAAATTCTACAATTAGTTATATCATAGTATGTCAGTTTCTGTTCAATTTATTAATCATAAATAGAAAGTTTTTACCTATTAAACCTTTTAGCAGTCTACTTTATAAATAACAATCCAGATGTTTCATATAAGTATATACCCAAGCTTCATTTATCTTAATCTCAGAATAATAAAAATATGTTTATCTAAACCTCACCGCCTAATGTCGTGTAACAAAGAGGCTGAGTAATTAGAGTTTGTACAAGGCAGATTGCAGGTGGAATTATAATATTTTATGAAAGGAAGCATTTATCAGTTTGTGGTTATCATTTGTCTATTGTGCAGCTGTTACCCTAACAGTCACTCTTTTTTTTGGTTCACAGTGTTTCAAGGTTGATTGCATGGCATGAGTAGCCAGAAGGGAAGTTTGACTGTTGGAATGTGCAAATATAAAAGGCTGATGGAATGTTGTGGGCGGTTAGAACTAACTAGGTGTGGCTGTGCTACATATACTTGCCTGTATGTGCCACATGCTTCTAAGTGCAATCAGTCTCTTTGTTGTGAAGGATCTTGCATGGAAGTTGCTTGTGCTTGCCTGGTGGGGGTGAATCTGTGTTCTTCGGACCATCTGCCATCCTATTAAGTACAGGACCTAACAGGCCAAAAACAGCAGAGTGAACTTGGTCAGTGCTTTTGCACTGAGTGGCAAGTAGATGCTCAGCGTAATGGATGAAAAGAGAACCTTAAATCTTAAAAGCCTAATCTTTAGGATATGGATGAGTGCAATCAAGAGTTTTCAGTCTTAACTTCAGTCAGCATGCACAGCAAATAGCATCAATAAAGTTTTGTTTTCTTGATTCCTCTGTACTGATTAAGGTGCACTGCATCCCAGCTGTTTAATTTTTTTTATGAATTATATCGCAGGGTGTGATAATTGTTACTTATTAATTTAGCCTCTAATTCAAGCAACTCCTTTTGAAATCTGTGACAAATTTGAACAACATGGCACAAGCAGCAAGATAAAATAGACCCTTTTATCACTGCAGCACCTGTTGTTATTATTATTATTATTCTGAGATTAAGATAAATGAAGCTTGGGTATATACTTATACGAAACATCTGGATTGTTATTTATAAAGTAGACTGCTAAAAGGTTTAATAGGTAAAAACTTTCTATTTATGATTAATAAATTGAACAGAAACTGACATGCCATGAAATAACTAACTGTAGAATTTTGATATTTTATTCCATCTCACAGAAAATACTGCAAGTTGATAACTATTGGCAAGAAAAAGATAATTTCAAGTCAGAATCACCACCAAAAGGGCGTCAATTAACTTACTGTATTTTTTTTTTAATTGATTGAGATTGCTTCATTTTCTGGATTACCTTTACATATTTTTTGCTTTACATTTAGGGTAATGTTTCACAAGATCTCATCAGAGAATATACTTTCAGCTGGCACACGGTGCAAACATGTTTTAGTTTCAGTTCTTGAGATATGATTACATGCTTTTTCTGAACAAGTCCAGAGCTAGCAATTAATAAGTGCACTTAGAAGAACATTTGCAACATCCCAAATCTTCCAGTAATGAGTTTGCGTACAACAATAGATGTAAAAGTGCATGTTCCATGATTTTTCATTTACAAACAGTGCTCTGCTAAAATCACTTTTCCATAAAATAGTACTATCACTGAATATATTTGCATGGAAGCATAAATATATTCATTCTGTACGGTATTCTCCAAGAGATGGTTTCAAAAAGTTATCAATTATATAGGACTTCTGACACCAAACAATAAAGGTTGAGGAATGCTGACCACAAATAGATCAAAGAGATAGTGTTTGACGAGGGGTTTGAAGGAATCAACAGAGGGAAATCACCACACAAAGGCACAGGCCTATTGGCCTGTGGATAAAGCAGGCTGAAGACTGTGTGGTTGAAACAGAAATAAAGAGAAATATGCTTACAGGCAGGCATGGTATGGAGCTGAATGATATTTCAGAAGTGCAGAGGGGTAAGGCAAAGATAAGAATTAGGAACTTGATTCAAAATAAGTATGAAGTCATTGATAGTGAATAGGCTGTACATGAATTTAGGATTGGACAAAAGTATCTTGGGAGAGATTGTTTGATTGTCATGTATACCTAAGTACAGTGAAAATCTTTGTTTACGAGCAGTATAGGCAGAATATAATAAACAAGGATATGTAGATCAAAGGGTGACAAAAAAATTTGAGCAAAGGCATACAGGTTACATTGCGCAGGGTGTGCACTAAGATTATTTGTAGCAAGATCAGCATTATTTGCCATTAGAGGGTCCATTCATCAGTCTAATAACTGCCAGGAAGGAACTGTTCCTGAACCTGCTGGTGCATGTGTTGAAGCTTCTGTATCTTCTGCAAGTAATGAAGACAATTAGAAGATTTAGGGGTAGGACTCGGCTTAACAGTTAATTTTGACCGTTGAGATGGAGAACTCTGTGAGAACTTCGCATTTGGTATTTGAGGTTAAAATGATGAAATCAAAATGAAAGGTTTTGGAGGAATTGATTATTGTTAGGAATAGAAACCTGGGATTATCATTGCCTACCTCCTGCTGCGGCTCTTCCAAGAATAGTTTGTAAATCTTCATGAAGAAAGGTGAGCAGCACATTTTTTAGACAATCAACCCATGCAGTCAGTTGTGGATTAAATGCACTTCAATGTCAGTCATCCACTAAAAGACAGAGAGGCCAGACTTGTTTTGAGGAAAATATTGGGAATGGAAGATGTTGAGAAGCTTAGAAAAAAAGGCCGGTGAAGTAATTCCCCTTCTGAATGTAATAGATTTGCTAAGATGTGTAGAATACCAAAAGATGGGAATTTGGGAGCTTTGAAAATATATCAGAAAGAATATTAGTAAAAGCATTCATTCTTTTCAAGACCAAAGGCTGATTTGAAATGTAAAGAAGGATAAATAGCAGATGTATTTTGAAAGGAAAGGGGAGGTGAGAGACAGAGAAGGGTTGAGATTACAGAGTTATTTCCCAGAGCAAGAAAACTATCTTGTTTGCAGCAAAGTAGTCTGAAATACAGTGCTAGAAAGCCCATACTAGAGTAGGCCATTTGACCCTTTGAGCCCGCTCTGCTCCCCAATTAAATCATAGAACATAGAAGAATACAGCGCAGTACAGGCCCTTCGGCCCTCGATGTTGCGCCGATCCAAGCCCACCTAAATGCCCATAATGAGGGAGAGTCCACCACTGCTACTGGCAGGGCATTCCATGAACTCACAACTCGCTGAGTAAAGAACCTACCCCTAACATCTGTCCTATACCTACCCCCCCTTAATTTAAAGCTGTGCCCCCTTGTAATAGCTGACTCCATACGTGGAAAAAGATTCTCACTGTCGACCCTATCTAAACCTCTAATCATCTTATACACCTCTACCAAGTCACCCCTAAACCTTCTTTTCTCCAATGAAAACAACCCCAAGTGCCTCAGCCTTTCCTCATACGATCTTTCTACCATACCAGGCAACATCCTGGTAAACCTCCTCTGCACCCGTTCCAGTGCCTCCACATCCTTCCTATAGTATGGCGACCAAAACTGCACACAATACTCCAGATGCGGCCGCACCAGAGTCTTATACAACTGCAACATGACCTCAGGACTCCGGAACTCAATTCCTCTACCAATAAAAGCCAGTACGCCGTATGCCTTCTTCACCGCACTATTTACCTGGGTGGCAACTTTCAAAGATTTGTGTACATGGACACCAAGATCCCTCTGCTCATCCACGCTACCAAGTATCCGACCGTTAGCCCAGTACCATCTTTTTATTACTCTTACCAAAGAGAATCACCTCACACTTAGCTACATTGAACTCCATTTGCCACCTTTCTGCCCAGTTCTGCAGCTTATCTATATCCCGCTGTAACCTGCCACATCCTTCGTCACTGTCTACAACTCCTCCGACTTTCGTATCATCCACAAACTTGCTCACCCAACCTTCTAACCCCTCCTCCAGGTCATTTATACAAATGACAAACAGCAATGGTCCCAAAACAGATCATTGCGGAACACAGCTAGTGACGGCACTCCAAGATGAACCTTTACCATCAACTACTACTCTCTGTCTTCTTCCAGCCAGCCAACTCCTAATCCAAACCTCCAACTCACCCTCAATGCCATACCTCCGTATTTTTTGCTGTAGTCTACCATGGGGAACCTTATCAAACGCCTTACTAAAATCCATATACACCACATCTACTGCTTTCCCCTCGTCCACCTCCTTAGTCACCTTCTCAAAGAATTCAATAAGGTTTGTGAGGCACGACCTGCCCTTCACAAAACCATGCTGACTATCCTTGATTACATTATTCCTATCCAGATGTTCATAAATCCTATCCCTTACAATTCTCTCTAAGATTTTGCCCACAACAGAAGTGAGACTCACCGGCCTATAGTTACTAGGGTTATCCCTACTCCCCTTCTTGAACAAGGGAACCACATTTGCTAGCCTCCAATCTTCTGGCAGTACTCCTGTAGACAACGAGGACATAAAAATCAAGGCCAATGGCTCTGCAATCTCCTCCCTTGCTTCCCAGAGAATCCTAGGATAAATGCCATCAGGCCCAGGGGACTTATCTATTTTCACCCTTTCCAGAATTTCCAACACCTCTTCTCTACATACCTCAAAGCCATCCATTCTACTTAATTGTGACTCAGTACTCACATTGACAACAATGTCCTGTTCCTGATTGAATACTGACGAAAAGTATTCATTCAGTGTCTCCCCAATCTCTTCAGTCTCCACATGCAACTTCCCACTACTATGTTGATCTGATTGAGACCCAACTTCACTTCTGACCTACCCTGTTAACCTTTGACTCCCTTGTGCTTCAAAAATTTACCTACCACTGTCTGAAAAAATGTCCATCATACTCTGAGAAAAATGATTTACTTCATCTCCATCTTAAATGGATGACCTGTTATTTTTAAATTGTATTGCTGGCTTCAGTCCTTACCACAAGAAGCATCTACATGATCAAGTTCTCTTAGAAACAATTAGATCGATTCTCATTTTTCCAAACTTCAGTGGATAAAGGCCCAACTGTCCTACATTTCCTAAGATAGTATACTGCTACCCAATCCTAAAGCCATTGCTTAACTGCTTCCAATGTATTTTTAATTTTTCTTAAGCAAGAGACCAAAACTTGCACAATACTCCAGATGTGGTCTCACCAGTGTCCTGTACAAGTTTAGCAAAGCATTCCTACTTTTATAAATCTTTTCCCTTGCAATAAATGATAAAATCATGGACTGAATTGTGCAGAAGTAGCATAAGAGAAAGTCAGAGCAGTGTAGCAATGAGTGAATTAAGTCTTCAGATAGAGAACAGGAATTAGAGGCAATATGCAAAAAAAGGAAGGAGGTTAATTGTGGCTGTTCCAGGAAAATAGCCAAAATGCACATATAATAGACACAAAGTAGTACTTGAGTTACATAGTTATGTACAATTATGATGGAGAAGGCTGAGTAAAGCCTGAGGCCTGATGGTTATTTTACAATCCAGGGCTCTTGGTGATCGAAAAAGTATGGTGAAAAAAAGGTGGAAGTGGTAATAGTTGAATAGAGCTCAAGCATTGAAGATATTGAGAAATCAGGATGTTAGTTTTTCATTATTTTTTCATCACTGACAGGCCAACATTTATTGCCTGTCCCTAACTGTTCTTGAGAGGTTATTTAGAAGCTTCAGCTGAATCCATGTGGTGTAGGTATGCCCATTCTACTATTAGTCTGCCAATAGTGCTGTTGAGAAGGGAGTTTCGGGATTTTGACTCAGCAATAGTGAAAAACCAACAATGTAGTTCCAAGTGAGGATGGTGCATGGTTTAAAGGAATCTTGCTGCCAGTGGTGGTCCTGTGCATCTGATGTCCTTTTCATCCTAACTGGCAGAAGTTGTCAAAAGAGCCTTGTTGAATTGCTGGCGTGTACTTTGTATACGGTGAACAGTGCTGCTACTGTTGAAGTAACATTTAAGTGCGTTCCTTCATCCTGAATGGTGTCAAACCTCTTGAGTGTTTTTGCAGCTGAACTGATTGAGCCACATGGAGAGTATTCAACAGTGTCAGGCAAGAGATGACCAGATGCAACTGTCACTTAATCAACTACAGAACCTGTTGGGCCGAAGGGCCTGTTTCCACACTGTAGGGCATCTAATCTAATCTAATCTGTATGATGGTCCTACGCCTACATGCGTTCGCTCCAAATGATTCAGCCAACCTCCTGTGTGTTCTGAAATGTAAGTATTTCATTAATAGAAATTGATGTAAAATTGTTGTACCTAAGGAGCACAAGTAGCGTGCAACAAAGTTTTATGTTAGGCAGTTACAGCAGCAATTAAGGCAGGTGTTAGAGATATGGTGGTGTAGGTGATATATGTCTGGACTAATAATCCAGAATCCTTGATTATTAATTTAAAGGAAGTTCAATTCAAACTTCAGTTTGAGAATTTGAGATCACTTTTCTTAAAATATCAAGAAATGAAAAGCAACATCAATAATAATGAAGATGTTGAATTATTATCAAACCCTGACTAGAAGCCAATAATACCTTTCCAGGGAGGAAACCTGCTGGCCTGGCCTATATGTGACACCAACCCCACACTTGCATGGAAGACTTTTAACCGTCCTTTGTGGTGTCTAAACAATGAACATATACCAAAAGTTGGGTTACAAATGTCTCAGAATTTTTCCATTTCATAGTTCTGCAACCATCAAAATGACAAAGCTACCTGCAACTCCAACAATGATTATGCAGGTCGATGCAGTCTTTCCCAGTTTGAGACCTGACGTATGGTCTCAGTTTGGAAGTAGCAGGGCTACTCAGGGTTCATTATTTGTGTTGTGATGATCCTCACTGATGGTAATATGAGACAAGTCATATCTCAAAGTGAAATCTTGTTTGAGGTGTGATGAGTTTTTGCTACATGACTACCATGTTGATATTTACATAAATGATTTGGCTGTGAATGTACAAGGCATAATTAGTATATATAAAATTAGGAGGTATCATTGATAGTGAGGAAGGTTATCAAAAATTACAGCGGAATCTTGATGAGATAGGGAAGTGGACTGAGGATTGACAAATGCAATTCAATATCGATAAATGTGAGGTATTGCACTTTGGAAAGTCGAACCAAGGTAGGACTTATACAGTAAATGGTTAAGGTCCTGAGGAGTGTTATGGAACAGAGGGACCTAGGAGTACAAGTACATGGTTCTTTGAAAGCACATCACAGGTAGACAGGGTGGTGAAAAATGCATTTAGCATGCTGGCTTTCATTGTTTGAGGCATTGAGTAAGGAGTTGGGACATTATGTTACAATTGTCTAAGTCGTTGGTGAGGCTGCACTTGGAGTATTGTGTACAGTTTTGGTCACCCTGTTATAGGAAAGACATAGTTAAAGTGGAAAGAGTGCAAAGATATTTACAAGAATGTTGCCAGGGCTGGTAGGCCTGAGTTATAGAGGTTGGCCAGGATATTTCTTGGAATGTAGGAGAATGAGGGGTGACATTATTGAGGTGTATAAAATCATGAGGGGCATAGATAGGAGATTACATACAGACTTTTTCCCAGCGGTGGGGAATTGAAAACTAGAGGGCATAGATTTAAGGCGAGGGGCAAGATTTAAGAAGTGTCTGAGAGGCAACTTCTTCACGCAGAGAGTGGTGCCTGTATGGTATGGGCTGCTAGAGAAAATGGTTGAGGCAGGAAACATAGCAACATGTAAAAAAAAAAATTGGAGAGGTACATGGATAGGAAGGGTTTAGAGGGACATGGACCACATGCGGGCAGTTGGAGCTAGCTGAGTAGGCACCGTGGTCAGTATGAACTAGTTTTGGCCAGAGGGCCTGTTTCATGCTGTATGACTCTAAGCTGGTTAGTCATATTCACATGAGGCTGCAAATGTTTTAACAATAAATCACAAATTTATGGTGCAAAAAGAGAAAATAAACAAAGCTATCTATGTTAGTAAGACAATTTAAAAAGGTCATGAAAAATAGGAGCAAAATTAGGCCACTCGGCCCATTGAGTCTTTTCCGCCATTCAATCGTGGCTAGTATATTTCTCAACCTCATTTTCCTGCCTTCTACCATAATCCTTGATCCCTTTACTAATCAATAATTATCTATCTCTGTCTTAAATACACTCAATGATTTGGTCTCCACAATCTTCTGCGACAATGAGTTCCACCAATTAACCATGCTTTGGCTGAAGAAATTCCTCCTCAACTCAGTTCTAAAGGGCAGTCCCATCACTCTGATGCTCTGCCCTCAGATGCTAGTCTTTCACACTAGTGGAAACATCTTCTCTACGTCCACTCTATCCAGGCCTTTCAGAATTGTGTAAGTTCCAATGAGACCACACCAACCTTCCATCCCCATCCTTCTAAACTCCATCCAATATAGACCCAGAACCCTCTTTCACTTCTCATATGATAAGTCCTTCATTCCTGGGGTCATTCTTGAAAACCTTCTCTGAACCCTCTCCAATGCCAGGATATCCTTCCTTAGATACAGGACCCAAAACTACTCTCAATATTCCAAATGCAGTCTGACGGAGCCTTACACAGCCTCAGTAATGCATCTCTACTCTTGTATTCTAGCCCTCTCGCAATGAATATAAAGATTGCATTTGCCTTCCTAACTGCCAGCTGAACCTGCATGCTAACCTTCAGAGAATCCTGAATAAGCTCTCTCAAGTCCCTTTGTGCTTCAGATTTCAAAGCCTTTTCCCTGTTTAAAAAAATAGGCTACACATCTATTCTTCTTATCAAAATGCATATCCTGACACTTCCCCACATTCTATTCCATCTGCTACTTCGCCCACTTTCCTAGCCTGGCCAACACCTTCTGCAGCTTCCCAATTCCTGTCTCACGTTCAGATTATTAATGTTTAATATGCATAATTGAGGCCCTGACAGACCCCTGCAGAACTCCACTAGTCACTGCTGCCATCCTGAAAAAACTCCTTTATCCCTACTTTCTGCTTTCTGCCAGTCAGCCAATTCATGCCCCTAATACCACAGGCTCTTTTTTAGCAATCTCCTGTGTGTCCCACCATGTCAGAGACCTTCTGAAAATCCAAATAGATCATGTCCACTCCTTTGTCTAATTTGCTCATAACCTCCTCAAAATATTCTAACAGATTTGGCAGGCATGACCTCCCCTTGACAACATTGAGTTGACTCTGCCCTATTTTACCGTCCACTTTCAAGTACTCAGCAATCTCATCCCTAATAATGGACTCTAAAATGTTAGCAATGACTGAGGTCAGGCTAACTAACCTGTAGTTTCCTGAGTTCTCCCTCCCTCCTTTCTTAAACAAGGGTGTTACATCAGCCATTTTTCATCCTCTGAGACCCTCCCTGACGCCAGTGATTCTTGAAAGATTATCACCAATGTCTCTACAATCTCCTTTGCTATCTCCTTCAGAACTCTGGAGTGTAGTCCATCTAGTCCAGGTGATCTGTCCATCTTCAGACCTTTCAGCTTTCCCAGCACCTTCTGATGGCCATTACACTCAATTCTGCCCCCGACTCTCTTGAAGTTCTGATATGCTGCTGATGTTTTCCACTGTGAAAACTATCTATTCAGTTCCTCTGCCATTTCTTTGTTCCCCATTACTACTTCTCCAGCCTCATTTTTCAATGGTCCAGCTTCCACTCTTGCCTCTCTCTTACTTTTTAGATACTTCAAATAAAAAACTCTTGTAATTTTCTTTTATATATCTTGCTAGCTTAAATTTATATTTTATCTTTTCCCACTTTTATTTTTTTTTAGTTATCCTCTGCTAGTTTTTAAAGACTTTCAAATCCTTTGGTTTCTCACTAATCTTCACCACAATGGATGCTTTTTATTTTGCTTTTGTGCTGTCCCTGACTTCCTTTATCAGCCACGATTGTCTCATCCTCCTCTTAGTATGTTTCTTCTTCTTTGGGATGAATTCCTGCCATGCCTCCCAAACTACCCCCTGAAACTCTTGTCATTGCTGCTCTACCTTCTTCCCTGCTCGGCTCCCCTTACAATCAACTCTGGCCAGCTCCTCCCTCACGTCTTCATAGTTACCTTTACTCAATTGTGATACTGTTATATCTGATTCTAGCTTCCGCCATCTCAAACTGCAGGGTGAATTCTATCACATTATGGTAACCTGCCTCATTATATATCACGAAATCCGGAATTTCCTGTTCCCCAGTGGGCTCTACCACAAGCTGCTCCAAAAAAAATCTTGTAGACATTCCATGAATTCTGTGCCTCAAGATCCACAATCAACCACATTTTCCCAATACAACTGTATTTTGAAGTCTCTTGTAATTATTGTAATAAAGCCTTGCTTGCATGTCTTTTCTATCTCCTGACTACAACTAAGAGACCTATACATCCCTCCCATCAGGGTCCTTCCTCCTTTGCTATTCCTCAACTCGACCCACACGGATTCTTCACTGTCCAACTATATCAATCCTTGCTATCTATTTAATTTCACTTCTTACGAACAAGGCAACCTGCCCCCTTTTGCCCATTTTCCTGACGTTTCAGTGGAATGTGTATACTTTTATATTTAATTCCCAGCGCTGATCCCCTTGCAGCCACATCTCTCTGATACCCACCACTTTGCACCTGTCGATTTCCATCTGTGCTACAAGCTCAGTTACCTTGTTTCGTACTTTGCATGGATATAAGTACAACACCCTCAGACTTGTGGTGACTGCCCCCTTCTCATGATTGTCCTCCTATCTGCCCTGCCTAAAGCTAGATTCCTGATCCTTTCTATACTCTCTGTACTATTACTTGTTCTGAATACTTTAAAAACCTCTGCCTTTTCCACTTAAAATTTTTCCATAAGTTTCCATCCAACCGAACCCATTCCTCACTATTTAATTTAAAGCCCTGACCACAGCCCTAAATATTCAATTTGACAGGACTCTGATCCCGGCATGATTCAGGTGGAATCCAACCCATCAAACAATTCCTCCTTCGCCAGTACCAGCAGCAGTGTCCCATGAATTCAAATCCTTTTCTCCCAGACCGATCTTTGAGTGATACATTTACCTCTTTAGTCTTAAGACCACAGTTGGTATACTATGTATAATTTTGGTCACCTTCCTTAAAACCAGACATACTTGCTTTGGAAGCAATTCAACAACGAATAACTAGTCTGATTCCTGCGATGAGGGATTTGTCTCATGAGGAAAGGTTAACAGTTTAACCTTTGGGTCGATGCACCTTCCCATTTAGAAGAGTGAGAGATAATCTTATTGAAACATTTAAAATTCTGACTGCTTGTTGGGGGAAATAAGAGCTTATGATCCTCTAATTTGGGAATATTGTGAGTGATAATCTGGCTGTGTTTTAATAGATTGGATGTAATCTCCCAGTCCTAGAAGCAGAAAGCTAAAATAATTAAGTGAGATGGTGGTGTCCCAGAACCTGATTTGGAGGCAGCAAGTTTAACTTTGCCACCCTGTCACCAATTGATATCTTTGTTGATTTTGTGCACCCGCTCCACAGCAACAATTCAAGAAAGGTCTCCAAATGGGATTTCATTGTCCGTGTCATGAGTGTAATAAACTGGATGTTATTTGCTTGACTTATAGAGTGTCTACAATATATAATTGTGGCTTGTTCCTGGTTTGCATCTTGACCAACTCTTCTACCTTTTGCATTTCATTCTGGTTGAGGTCTGTCTCCTGGCATCAGAATTGTGAACATTCTGAATCCAGAGCATTAATAGCATGTACAAAATGTTGCAAATTGATACAGTCTGTTGTTAGTCACATGGCATTTTGAAATTAAAACTGTCTCAGAGCCTATGACACAATATCTAACAAATAAGGTGGAAAGTCAATGAACAGTCCAGGTATTTAAAATCTGAGTGGTTTTGTATTCAAGTTTGCTGCGAAGTTCTTCAAACCGTCAACAGAACTTCATTCTTGGTCCTGCATTTGTCAGTGGTTCAATCACGGACATCGGCAACTCAGGTCTACCACAGATAGACCACAAGGGAAGCATTAAATGAACAAAAACAATGCAGAATTTGGGGATCAACATCAGCTCTAGGGGTGAAAGGGAACTGAACTCTAATGCAGGAATATCAATTCCTGGCCATGACGCATGATGTTGAAGATACATCTGGTAAGCCAGAGCACATGGTCAGGAGATGGAAAGCAGTGGATGTGTAGACATGTTTAGTGGAAGTAACATTAAAATGCTAAATATAATTCAAGCATGCACATAATTAGAACCAGAGAAGCTTTGAGAGTGACAGTGAAGCAATTTGAGATGAAGCAGCATGAGAGATTGACTGAGATTCAGGTCCACAACAACGGTCCTAAGGCAAGGGACCTCTCGCAAATAGCAAGTTCTGACTTTTAAGTAAGTACAATAAATTATAAATTAATAACTAACAGGTGCATTCCCAAATACTTGCATCTGAAATGAGTTTCTGGGTTGAAGTTAACTTAAAATCTCCAAACTTTCAATTTGGAGGCTCTACCAAAGCGATATTAAAGTTTCAAAAATCCCAATAATTAGTGTCTGATGACATCATATGACTGCCACTGTCTGATGACAACAGATATTCCTGGCTGCTGATATGTACATGTTCGCATTCTTACTGGCACCACTGTGCTATAGAAAGATGTCTTCTTACAACAATATGGATTGGAAAAACTGCATATGTGCAGTACAAAGCATCTACAGTGTAAACATGCATACAAGAAACTTCTGACTGACTTCAGGAATTATATGTTCTCTCATTGTTGAATGTAAGAGTTTACTGTGCGCAAATTGGCTGCCACATTTCCTATATTATAATAATGACACTTTTCAAGTATTTAAATAACACCAAAGCTTTCTGAGATGTGCATTAGTCATGAAAAGCAAACATAAATGCAGATTTTTTTTTAATGGTAGGTCGAGCAGTGGACTGAATCTGAACCAAGTAAGTTTAAGACTGCCATCTGGCCAGTTGCAAAGGTCTGAGTCTGGGGGTGGCTGTCTGTGTAAAAGCTGGGGCCTGGCTGGCTGGAAGTTGAAGTGCGGTGCCAGTTTGGATGAGTTATCGGTTTGTAAAAGGGGGCTTGGTCCACGCTAGTTGAGTTCTGGGACCTAACAAGTTTGAAATTGGTCCAGTGGCAAACCTCCAATTCTCTCCAACTGAGTTCAATGAGCGTGATTTGGAACATGAGAATCGTTCTCTAATCTCTACACTTCTAAGGGGACTTGTTGTTTGAACCTCCCTGAGAATGTCAGATCCCAGGAGTCAGTTTACTCCTTTCACTCAAGACAACTGTCCATAACTGCTTGCCACTCATCTTAAACCCACTTCTTAAGGCAGGTATTAACATTGTTTGTCAAGAATTTCTACGTCATTAGCTTCAAGATTGTTTTGCTACATTTGGTTTATATTTTGTATCTCAGCTATGCAGAGATAACTCTAGTTTCTACATATATAATTTTTATTCACATGATTTAAAATGTCTGCTCCATATTGACAGCTGCAGCTTCGAGCAACTTGTACAATTTACTTGTCTTGTTGAGCATGGATCACACATCACACCTTCTCAAATTTTCAACTGAAGGTTCCAAAATATGCACAGGAGCAGGAATAGGTCATTCACCCTTTCTAAATACTGGCTGATCATCTACCTCAATACCATATCCCAAACAAAGAATTTACTTCTTTGAGTCCACACCCAGAACTAACTAATCAAATTCAATGACCAGGAGAATTGAATACAACGTACTCAAAACACAACATAAGTGAGTAGCATAGTGAATTTGATCAATATTCTCCTATTGCTACTTGCAGGCACACAGACAGGCCTGTGAAATGCAGAAACAGCCTTTTCTTTATTACAACATGCAATTATTAATTGTACATTTGTTTATTTTTTTAGCCTGTTTTAAATAAGAGGAGAATAAGGATGCTATCTTTCAATGCTGACTGGAATTCAGTTGAATTTTAAAAATAAGTGTTTTACATAATAAAAAGCTAAAGGTTTATACATGTGTATATGGTCTTATAAAGGAGCTAGATCATTTGTCTAACTGGATGATTTTTGAGCTGTATTTTTCCAGTGGTATTTTTCCCTGGTGAATATCATCTGGCACATTATTTCTGCGCTGAGAGTTCTCTGGTAGTTATCACTAATTGAAGACTACACTGCTATATCATGTTGAAACAAAATTTTAGTTTAGAAATTATTACTTTCATTTTTTTAAGAACAAACCACAAAATAGTAATTTAGGCACAATTATAGATATGCATGAATAATAGGCAATCCCTGTAGTGTCCAAGCCTGAAGGTGGATATGGAAATTATATTTTTCTGTTTACCTCCTATGTATCAGTTCTTGGCACAAAGCAAATTTATGTCCACATTTATTTAATCACCATTCCCATTGAGAGTCTCCTCTACCATATCTTTTTCAGCTTTCAAGCTTTCTTCCCAAGTTGAAGTGGTGACAGTCACCCTGTCACATACTGGAGTGTCTTTTAAAGGTACTGTCAAGTCCAGCCAGACAGTTTTAGTTGTTTTCTAAAGAATTCCCATCCTAATCTGAGGAACTGACCACAACTGGCATTCCAGGAGCAAAACCAAGTAACTCACTTTTAAGGAGAAACCTATCCAAGGATTATTCGGATACTCTTTCAGCTCAGAGAACATTATATCCAAGCTTGAGACTGATCTATATAGTTTTATACTGCACTCAACACTACCTTCATATAATTGGTAATGATGGGCCAGGTGCACACAGGTGGGACTAGTTTAGTTTGAGATTATGGTTGGCGTGAACTCGTTGGACCAAAGGGTCTGTTTCCATGCTGTTTGACTCTATGACTGACTGAGAAACGATTTTGTGTTTGGAGTTATCATAATCCAACAATTCCATGGCAGCTTCTCAAACAGTAACTCTGAAACCATAGTTACCGTAAAAAGAGAAACATTGAATTAAAGGCTCTTCTTTTTTTCCTATGTCATCCAATACTTAGTTCATTTAACAACAGTTTGATTGGTCTTGCATAGTATGTTCTGGTAAATGCAATATCCCAAGATATTTCAGGGGAGTACAATCAAATGAAATTCGGAACAAAGCCACAATAAAGATATTATTACAGATAAACAAAAGCTCAATCAGAGGATGGTTTTAAACAATTTCTTAAAGAGGAAGAGAGGGAAGATGGGTTGGGAAAGTGCGTTCAAGACTTTAAAGGCACTTGCAACTTAAGGCATGATGACCGCCAATGGCACAATTAATTTTGAGGTGCCCAAGAAACCAGCAATGGAGAAGCATAAAAATTGGATGTCAGACTATGGAGTTTATTCTAAAACAGGTGAATAATTCAGTGGTTAATTGGGTTTCCTTATTCCAAATTTGTTCTGAGACCATTAACCTTAACAATTACAACCATATTGCTTTGTGCTAGTAACAATTCCAGCCAGCCAAGAGATTTCTCCGAATCTAATTAACTCCAGTTTTGCCAGTGTCCTTGATGTCACAATCAGTCAAAAACTGCCTTGATATAGTAGACAGTCACTCAGATTCTCTCTTTCAGTTCAGGTCTTCTTCCCATGTTTGGAACAAGGTTGAGGTCAGGAGCTATGACCATGTTGGAATCCAACTAAACATCAGTGACCTGGTTATTGTTGAGTATGTGCTGCTTAATAGCACTATCGACAACACGTTCTGTCACTTTGCTAATGATTGGATGATAATTAGCTGGGTTGGATCTGTCTTTCTTTTAGGAGTTGGGAAAAACCTTGAGGACTTTTCTACATTGCAAAGTAGATGCTTATGTTGTAATTACTGGAACAGCTTGCCGAGGAGCACAGCTAATTCTATAACACGTGTCTTCATTACCATTACCAGAATGTTGTCAGGGCTCCATAGACTTTTCCGTGTCCTGTGCCTGCAATCGTTTGTTTTTATGAAGGCTAGTAACTGTGATGCTGAGGACTTCAGGAGAAGGCCAAGATAAATCATCCACTTGGCACTTTGTTTGAACATGCTTGCAAATGCTTTGGCCTTACCTTTTATGCTGGGCAACCCCATCACTGAGGGTGGGGATGTTTGTAGAACCTTCTCCTTCAGTGAGTTAATTGTCCGCTACCACTTAGGATTAAATGTGGCAGTACTACAGAGCTTAGAACTGATCTGTTGGTTGTGGGAAT
This sequence comes from Chiloscyllium plagiosum, assembly GCF_037043375.1. Taxonomy (NCBI): domain Eukaryota; kingdom Metazoa; phylum Chordata; class Chondrichthyes; order Orectolobiformes; family Hemiscylliidae; genus Chiloscyllium; species Chiloscyllium plagiosum. The sequence goes on along the minus strand of NW_028270148.1, from coordinate 102,412,894 downwards.
CACCTAATTTCGCCCTTCGCATGCTGCTTTCACCACTTGGCAGGCAAATAATCCTGTGATGCAGCTTCATCAGGTTGCCACCTCATTTTTAGGTATACTTAGTGCTGTTCCTGGAGTGTGCCCCTTGAACCACGCTTGATCACTGACTTGTAGAATGAGGAGTATGCCACACCATGAAGTTACAGGTAGTATAGATGGACCAGTTTTGAGTTTCTCGATCTGATTAAAATCTAGCTCATTTGATACTGTGTTTTGCAGACAATATGATAGTGGGTACCTTTAATGTGAAGGAAGGATTTCATCTCCACAAGGACTATTTGGTGGTAATCCTACCAATACCAATCTGTTAAGAGAAGTAAATCAATCAGATTGATTAATTAGAAAGTAATTTACCTGGACAGTGCAGAGGAATAGTCAGAGCAATTTTAAAATTATCAATGTTGTATTGTTCTGTGAAATTATGTCCAAAGACCTAAGAATAGAATGTGATATCAATATGAAATTGCAAGCTCTTCGTGTAAATAAACGAATGAAGAAATGTCTCGATCATTTGTATAAGTGCTTGATATTTTTCCCCTCTCCATTTCTGTAGATTATATGAAACTGATAAACACTTCAGATTTCTGAAGTTCTTTCAATTGACTTTCTAAAGACTGGTTATGTGATAACTCTGCAAACGTTCAGGAAGCAAAGATTTCTGAAAGAGGTATTCCTTCCCTTTGGATTTATTTTCTTATGTACACTGCCTGCCCATCATATCCTTCTCAGAAGTTAATCATAACTCTGCTGAGTTCTACAGAATCCACTTAGTAAGCTGCAACATAATTTTCTTTTAATCTTGGCAGTAACCCAAAAAAAACTTTTTGCCCCAATTTAAAATATAGATAATGCATTCAAAATACTGAATAAAACCAGAGTCTCCAGAAGCTTAGGGTAAGCTGTTGCGTCATAACAGACATTTGCAGTTGCTTGGAAAAAGATTTTCCTGCCAAATAGACCAAGTGGACACCAATTATCCAATGTCTGTCAAAGTCACTGTTGATCTCAACTCCTTTTCCATTAGCCCTGGCCAGTGATCTGCAGACAGTACCTGCCATACCTCAAAATGTGTCAGTAATTGCACTACACAAGCGACTGATACCATGTTGCCAGGATGGGTGATTTTTTTTCAGTTTGATAGCGCATCCCTAGAGCGAGTGACCTCATTGGAGGAATCTTTGTCATCCTGTATCATCTCCTGATGAAAGGCATGAATTAGAATGGTCAAGATGTTCAGTCAACATTGTGCACATTAAAAAATTTTATTGGCTGTGGACATCAACGTTATGTGAGTAAGTGTTGTATGCCTTGTAGCTGGGTAATATTCAGTTTTGTTTTCATATACAAGGTCAAGAGGAAACGTTAGTTGCTAGACTTGGTTTTTTTTAGGATTGCAAAGATTATTGCAATAATGCCTGTTTTTATTTAAAGTCTAACTATGGTTTTCTCCAGCGCCAGTCCTCTGCAGCAATCATTGTGCGAAGTTTGTTGCTTCTCCTGGGTGTGTGTTCTCTTCCTTTAACGAGAAAAAGAAGATACCTATTGTGGAAAATTGGATGGACATTTGATGAGGCTTGCTATGGAGGATAAGTATGACCTCCAAATCATGACATTGCATAAAGTTGTGTGTGTGTATCTATGGTTGGATCCAAGATGCAAATGTGAGGAAGTGCACAGAGAGACAGAAATGGATGCAGCTGCAAGGTAAGTTAGTTTGAGGAGTGCTGTGCTGGACTAAACCTGGGATTGTGAAATAAAGCAGGAGTTGTGCTTATATATACTTGATTGTGCCATAACTCTTGCCTTGACTGACCTGGTTAGGTCATTGAAGTCTTCTGGCATCATTTCCTGAAGTGTGGAACTACCTTCCTGTTATTAATCTGGTCTGCAATCTCCAGCCAAACTTTCTCGGAGGCAAGCAAGATCTTTCCATCAACAGGGAAGAAAATCTCTTAACATTTACAGACCCCCACATCAGGTCAAGGGAAATATTTGTGAAAGGCTACTTTGTCGGAATTATTTCTGTGTTCAAAAACCTAACCAGTCTTTCAAATGTCATCTTTGCAGTGTATGTGCAAATAGTTCAACTCGGCTTAATTGTACAGGTCATCATTAGCTGAAAATGTGTTGCTGGAAAAGCGCAGCATGTCAGGCAGCATCCAGGGTACAGGAGAATCGACGTTTCGGGCATAAGCCCTTCTTCAGGAATGAGGAAAGTCATCATTATGCTTGCTTCTTTGGAATGTTGAGAAATGCAGAAATCAGATGACAAAGCAAGTGACAAATGTATTGGTGAAACTTGGGGAAGAATTTTATCAACTTGCAGTGACATTGCTGAGACCAGGGAGCTGCCAGTGAATCCGAGGTGGGACTTCCTGTCCTACCAGATCAGGGCAGAAGACCTGCCTGCAACCAATGAACATTCCTCAGAATGTGGCCCCTCTGGGACTGGGCAAGTTTTAGGGGAGGGTGGTACCCTGTCTTTACGGTTTCCCACATGTGACCAAACCCCCCTGCTGAGAATAGTTCAAAAAGTTACAATTTCCTCCAATGATGCTGGAAAGCTTGTACTGCTTATTTTAAAACTACCAAAACATCAATACAACAGTTTGCTCTGTGACTTAGGTATGAAATCATACCTCAGCAAATATTCAAGCTAGTTTAGCTCTGATGCCACACCTCTAAAGATATCACATCCTAAAAGAGGCTGCCACCCCATCCTTTGGTTAAAGAAGAAAGGATGCCTGTAAGAGGGGAAGGAAATGAGAAAGTAGGTGTGAAACAATGAACAGCAATAGTACATGCATGACTTCAAAAACAAATATATAAACAAAATCGAAGGAAACCTTTATGTGAAAGCAATCAATGTAGCAGTGGAGTAGAGCACATCCACTCCGATTACTTTTCTTTTTACTTACCTCATGTCTTGAGCTTGGACAGCATCAGCAGCAGCAATGAACTCCAACACAAACTCAAGTGGGCTCAGCATGGAACTTGTGACTGTAGCAAGTGAGCCCCTACTTATTTTTCTGGAGTGAGCATGGAACCTGGCATCTGAATCAGCAGCCACAACATCGACAGAGGCAGTGTCTGCAAGGTGAGCCCAGCGCTGGCAGCAATGAAGAAGTGGTGGAAGGGCTTTGCAGCGACATTGAGTTGGACCCATCAGTGAGAGATGCAATTCGGACATTGGTGGGTCCGGCGCAGGTGGCAGTGAGGTGGTGGCAGACAAAAGCCGCCCAGTAGCAAAGGATGGCACCTGAAGAGTGGAGACATCAAAGTTGGTTGGGTCTGTTGCAGACGGCAAAGTGGTGGAGGAGAGATGGTAGTGCAAATGTCATTGATGATGAACTGGCACAGGACCGATGGACTCTCTTCAAGTTGTATCTTACTATTTTTTCTTATCCTTAAGACTATTCAAAATGGTGCCAGATCATGATGATAGTGAAAAAGTGTATCTGTTTTCCTCACTGTAAAATGCAAGCAACAATAAAATTGCTTAGTCATTCAAGGTAAACTATCTAAAATTATGAATTATGAAAAGTGTTTTCTTGTATACAGTAAAAATTGAACTAATATATATGGTAACAATAGACAGATATCTGCAACTGAGCAAAGGGATAGAACCTGATGATAGGAAAATGCTGATGGCTTTGCATAAATTTGTGAATTTGTTTTGTACAAAAACTACTGTATTTTACCAACATGAACAAATGTCCATCTCTTGCTACCGGTGCACAGCACGACACACTACATTTATGTGACAGCTGCTCTCAGCAACAGATATTATTCACATTTAACTTGTATTGTTACACTTAGTCAAATAAGTAATCAATATTTCCAGGCACAGTGGCTCCTTGGTTAGCACTGCTATCTCTCAGGGGCAATGACCCGGGTGCAATTCCAGTCTCTGGTATCTGACTGTGGAGTTTGCATATTCTCCCCATGTCTGCAAGGGTTTGCCCTGGGTACTTCAGTTTCCTCACGCAGTCCAAAGATGTGCAGGTTTGGTCATGCTAAATTTCACATAGTGTCCAGGGAATGCAGGTTATGTGCATTAACCATGGGAAATGCAGGGTTATAGGGATAGTGTAGGGGAAATGGGTCTGGGTGGGATGCTCTTCATAGGGTCGGTTTGGACTCAATGGGCGAAATGGCCTGCTTTCACACTGTTAGGGATTCTATGAATATACATCACTCGATAGTTATCAACTTTATAGAAAATTGATCTTTCTACCTTTCCTCAGGCAGCTAAGGAGAAAGACACATTACTGTGTAGTAATATGTACTGTGTAATAAGACAGCTGTGAATATCCTGCAGACCAGGAAGATGTCAAGCTTTATTCCTAGTTTGTGCTGAGTTGGATCTTTTTACTCTTAGTTGACTGATTAAGTGCTATTTGCTTTTTACGAAGTGGTGGGGAATTGGGGGAAATACTCCAGTATTCTCCTACCAGATTGCTATGCAATAAGATCCTTTGCAAATTGTATGTATGTAGCTACTGCATGAAGGCAGTTGGGATACCCCAGTACTCTGCTTGTAAAATTGTTTTGCCCGTTGCCCCGATGCTCTTGAAAATTGATTTTAATTCAATCAAACTGAGTACTAACATCGAACAATTAAATATAGCATCGATATTTTCAAAAACAAAGATGACATGAGGAATAGATAGAGATGACCCTAATATTAACTTGTTTTATGAAGACTCGTCTTTACAAATTAATTATTTGGAGGTTGTGCACTGACTACTGATAGATTATTTACAGAGAGAAACATTTGAACTTAAGTGAAAGTATCTGACAGGTATTTTAAAATGTTAAATATTAAAATTGGACTGTCTTAATGTGTTTTCATCCAGTTCTGAGATTATAATACAATGCTAACTGAATTTCACATTTCACTTTGCTTTCAACACTTCTGAGTTCCAATTTATTGTGAAAAATTTTAGTTGAAAGAGATTAAATTGATAAATACAACATCAAAATAAATTAAGGAACCAGTTGAAAAGACACAACTGCATAAAGCAGATCTGCTGCAGAACAAATGTCTTTAGAAAAGAAACTAGCAAAACATTTGAGTCTTAACAGTTATCAGTATGCTGGTTCATTTTAATTCACTGTTTTCTTGTAGCTACTATTATTTCTCCATCCTATTATACAATCTGAGAAGATCATCATTTTGTCAACATGTGCTCTATCACTGAGTTCTGTAACATTTTTCTCAAGAGTTTGGATTTATTAGAATATGTGTTTAATTTATAACTTGTTAATATTCACCTCTGTTTGGATGTCTGCTCCCTGATATAAAGTATATATTTTTTGTTTAGGTGCTTTCAATTGCAATGTCCCCAAACTGAATTCAAAAACAGGAGGGAAGCTCTAGATTCCAGGTAGGTAATGGACTTAAAATAGTCCATTGGCCATCTGGAATCCACCTTCCTAATGCAAATAAATGGAAACAATGCACAATTAACAAATCATGTTTAAAATAAATAAACCTCATAGCATTTGGAATTTTTCAAAAATGTTATACTTGATTCTGAAACTCGTTGCACACCTTTACTAGAGCATCTCAGCAAAATGAAGATTAAGTCTCTTCAAATAGTTCTTGGAATCCTAAAACTAAATTTTCCCCTTTAGTATCTTTTTCTGGATGTCAATTTCATTTTTGGGTTGAAAATCTGATGGGTACTGACCACTCTTACAAGTCACTGCTGGGAAAAGCAGGAGGAGCTGGGGACACATGGGTATTCCTATTCAACACGTGCTTTTTCTCATTTTCTCTACCCTTCACTACCTCTAAATCCACCTCTAATAACCAAGGAAAACGCCGAATTGGATTTGATTTAATTTATATAACTTTAACAATCCAAAAATTACAAAATCCTTTCAGATCACTGTTTGTAAACACTAATTGCCACAAACCGCTCTCAGAAAACTGATTAAAATGTCACACTATCACAACACAAAAAGCATAAAATATGTTTGAAATAAACAAATGATATATACATATATATATGTAAATTATATATTTCACGGATAAGTATATGTGTGTGTGTATGTCTATGTGTGTATGTATATTTCATCGAGGTAGCTGTTATAGCATTGCTCTTGTAGGTTGTTCTGCAAGAGCCCAGGAATCTCGTTTCTTGATTTGCTTCTATTAATACCATAACAATCCAGACAGAAACAGCTAAGCCAACACATTTTAAATATATGTGCATTATTTCCAAGGCTGCAATTTGTTTATGTTTCTGTCATCTTTGCTGCCAGGTCAGGATTTGTTTCACCCACATCATGCCCAACCACAAAACAGGCCTCACTCACTGGTCACGATTCAGGAAGGGTCTTCAAGTTGTGCTTATTTTTTCAGGCACATAGACAGTATTTCACCTGTTTTCAAAGTTTAATATCAAGAATATTTAATTTACTAAGCCAGAAGTCTCTCAATGCCAGATTATACTCCAACAGGTTTATTTAAAATCGCAAGGTTTAGAAGCACTGCTCCTTCGTCGGGTGAAGTGGAGAGGCATGCACAAGCACAGAATATATAGGTGGAGAGATAATGGCATGATAATTCCAGTGTCAACAGATAAGTACAAATGGTGTGAGTGGCGAGTCGACAGGCTGAATAACAAGTCTACAGGTGATCAAAAGTATCAGATGGTGTGGCATCACTGATTTAATTTACTAAGAATTGATTATGCACGAATGAAACTAACAATTTTTATTCATTTTCAGTTATTTTAAATGCGGCTGAACAGGCTGGGGCTGTTTTCCCTGGAGCGTCGGAGGCTGAGGGATGGCCTTATAGAGGTTTACAAAATTATGAGGGGCATGGATAGGATAAATAGACAAAGTCTTTTCCCTGGGGTCGGGGAGTCCAGAACTAGAGGGCATAGGTTTAAGCTGAGAGGGGAAAGATATAAAAGAGACCTAAGGGGCAACTTTTTCACACAGAGGGTGGTATGTGTATGGAATGAGCTTCCAGAGGAAGTGGTGGAGGCTGGTACAATTGCAGCATTTAAGAGGGATTTGGATGGGTATATGAATAGGAAGGGTTTGGAGAGATATGGGCCGGGTGCTGGCAGATGGGACTAGATTGGGTTGGGATATCTGGTCGGCATGGATGGGTTGGACTGAAGGGTCTGTTTCCATGCTGTACATCTCTTTGACTCTATGTGGAAAACTGGAAGCTCTTATTAAAATTGTTTCTTTACGGTCATCAGCCCATTTTAAGATGTCTGGCTAAAACTGCATCAGGTTATACTTCTTAACTAAATCAAAGACACAACTCCGTCAAATACATCTCAGAATATTTTTTTTCAGGTAAAGGGATAAAACACAATTGTTATTGGTACACTGGTCAATTGTGGCAGTTCATGAAAGATTTTGCATTTGTAACTGAATTTCATCTGAAATTTGAAGCCCAGCCTAACCAATTCAAGTTCAATGTATCTTAGTGACAATTTATTGTCTTCTATCTCAATGTTTTTTAAATTTATATTTATTTGAAACAACAAATTAATTCACCCTTTTTGTGTAATTTTTCAGGTTGTCTTAATGGGAATCTAAGCACTGAAATGCCCATTGCTGTGGGAACTGACCCTGCAAATCAGGCTTCCCCACCACTGCCACATGCCACAAAAAACAAGGTCTCTGGGAAACTTCGTCGATCTGCCAGTTCTTTAAGCAAATCTTCAAGCTAAAAAAAACTTTACACAGACAAGTTGTGAGCTGAGGCTTGCTTTCCAGCCTCTTCAATTTGCATCCGATATTCTGTTCTTAAAATGACATCTATTTTGAATGGGATTTGAACCCTCCTTCTTTCTTTGAAATCAAGTTAAATTTCAAAAGCAAGGTACAGAGAGAGAATGGTGTAAACCTGAATGGTACTAGAAGGTTCCAACACTGGGGTTGATCCATTTACAGTATAAATGTCAGCGTTGTGGAGAAGGTAGGAGACGTTGTTGTGGTGAGGGCATCATGACAATACTTCCAGATATCTTGAAATGGGTGCATGATGTCATACCCATGCCATAACAACGGTAACTATAGCATATGATATCACTTGCACCATGAAGTCATTGCTAGCTGCTTAGAGAGGCCTTTGAATTATGACCGCACTCGGGACTGTCGAGCACAGGTATTATGTTCAGTGACAGATTGAAAATGGACTCAGCTTACAGCTCTGTGATTATGACATTGAAGTTATCATGATGCTAGCCAGACACTCTTAAACCTTGAGTTAATACCACAGCCTTCTTAATATTTTCAGTTAATATTATGCCATGATGGGAAAATGAGGCCTCTTCTTTCTCAGTAAAAGTAATGAGTGTCAACCAGGAATCTCGAAAATTTGAAAAATTAGAAGTGAAATTGTCTAAACACACTCAGCTAAGATTACTTGTATGAACATTATGTTTTCTGTATAAGGATGTTTCCAGTGGCCTCTATTTTGGTCTACCTGATTTGCCAGCCTTCCAATCAGCAACAGGCTCTCTTCTCATACTCCTGCTCCTTCATTCCATATAATGTGACTGTTTTGATGCTCAAGTGTAAGATAGTTAAAGTTTAAAAAGTTACCTAGAATTTTAAGTTAATAAAAGGTTACTGCTGTGGTCTTGTAGATTAAGTAAAGCACCGGAACCAGTGAAGCAATCACTGAGCCATTCACCCACATGTCAATTGTCTCTCTGCATTTGACTATTTGCATTATGTTTGAGTGATTATGTGCCAGGAAAGCAAAGAGAAAACACTTTTTAAGTTATCTTTTATTTCCTGTTCCTTGTAAGACAAATTTATGATTACAATCAAAGAAAGAATAACGTTCAGATTTCCACATAAGGCATACTTGCCCTTTTTAATATTTACGTTGATCTTAACTTATTTTGCTCTTACAAAGTTACAAGCACAAAAACAACAGGAGGATAATAGAAAACAAGCAGTTGAGCTAATTTGGAGATGAAAACATATGATGCATAACTTATTTCATGCCTAAATGGTGCATTACCATGCCGAAAATATTTATTGGCAGCTCTGACAAGTTTTCAACCTGGAACTGTTAACTGAGTTGTCTCCTGCGCAAGCCATATCTAATTATAAACTGTATTCATTATTAAAATGGTGAACCATGAGAGTTAAAATTCTTGATGTTCCAATCTTACACTGTAGATTTTTATTTATCTTGTTTATGTTACATGCATCCCCAGTTATTTAGCTGTCAGTTCAGAAAAGAATATGGCCATGATGGAATAATACTTCTAAAGGTGCTGCATTATGGAATCCATCATTCAGTCTTGGCCTATTCTAAAAATTCTAAATCAACAGCCATAAGGTTGTTTTATATTTTTGCCACCCAACTGCACTTTTAGCCACAGCTTCAAAGTACTGAATGAACCAGTTGCTGTTAATTTTCATCATTTTGATACATTTTGCCACGAGAAAACCGAGAGGCAAAACGACTGCACACGTAGATAATTCATTTGGACTTTTCTACTGAAGATTATTTGTCACTTTTTGTGACTTGAAGATTGTGACACATGAAGCAGTAATTTCATTACCATTTTATCTGGGTTTTTTTGTAGCTCATTTCATTTTTATCATCCTCCTGGAAACCTTTCTGTCTTCCTGTATGCTTCAATCAGCATTGACATATGGGCTATCTGGACTATTTATTGCTGAAATTATGTCTTGTTGAGTACTCTAAACAGAAGAAATGTAAGAATTTGATCTTCCAAGTTCTATTGAAATCTACTAATGGGATTTTTTTTTACAGGGAGAACTTTAATGTTCTGAAGTGATGTTACTTATGTGTTTATCTTTGAATTATATGACAGTACTGTTTCTGTTGCACTTGTTCTTTGTGTATCAGTCACGTGAATGTGCTCTTTGGTTGTCAAATGTATAACGCTTTATTTTTATTATATATGTAAATATGGAGTAATATTTGATAAGCAAAATATAAAAAGTAGCCTTTGTAAGTTATGATTCACCTCTTCCATCTTGCTGCTGGTTTTAGTCAATTATTGTGCTTCTTGAAAGATACAGCCTCAGGTGATTTGCACTGAGCATATGGAACATAAATGCAGTCTTGTAGTGTTAATATAATTTTTGTTCGAAATGGCATTCTTCCTTACCATGTTACAGCTAAAAATTGTACCTTCCTATAAAAAAATAGTTTCTAAATAGTTGTCAGCTTAACTTTGATTTATCTATCTTTTTAAATAATCTTTCTCAATAAGAACAGCTTTTAAAGAATGTTTTCTTTAGAGGTGTGTGACTTTCTAGTAATCAATATTGTAAAGCAGAATTAAAGAAGTGCACTCACACAGCCTTTATATATTTCCTAATTCACATTGTCCAACCTGAACTTGAAAATGCCATGTGCTTCCTACTTCTGTTGATGACTGAGATCCTCAGTAACTAAAGGATTAATAGGTGTCTAGATAAATACCATCTAAATTGAATGTGTGTACTCTTCTTATCTGAATTATACCTCAATTACTTAATTTATGCCTAGATATGTTGATCAGTTTACATCATGATATTGTTAACCACAGTTCATGGAATTGTGAGGATTTTAGTTTATGCATGTCACTAGTTCATCAGGCAAAATGTGTTTGCAAAAAATGTCCAACTTTCAACTTTTCAGTTCACTTTGGATTAATAGAATTGATCCCACTGAAGATTATGTCTTCCATTAAGTGAGCAAACCTGCCCTCTTCTGAATTTTCTTCCACGTGTCAATCACTGTAAACTGGATATAAACATTTAATCCTTTTGGTTAAAGTTTCAGTCTTAGCTGACTGTAATACAATACAGCAGTATACGAATTCTAGTTAGTTTAATTCAGAGGTTTAGTGTGGTGACATTCAAAAGCAATAAAAAGTAGAAGACTCTTGTGCCTTTATTACAGTTATATAGCTCCAAAATACTTAAGTGTTCGTCAGATACTTTCAAACCCTTATTAATGTATATATTGTCTAAAGTTTTCTCGTCACACTGGACATTTTTTAAACATACATCAGTTGCCAAAGAACTCTTAAATTGCTGAAATATGTCCTTAGTCACTCCTGTAAATGCTGAGTGCAGACTTTCTGCAGTGAAATGTAATGCTGATTACTTAACTATGTAGCCTTTTTACCAGGAAAGGTTGTAAAGCAATTTGAATATTTAACTTGAAATATTTTCTATATGAATTTAAAATAATATTTTGTGGAACCAGATTAAGTATCTCAGAGTTCCTCTTGTTAAGCAAGTGACTCTAATTTTGTAGAGACACTGGTCTTGTGGCATTTTATTTTTAAATTTCCATCAAATAAGCTCTGAGGTTTAACTTTGGGGCTTGAGGAAGAGATGAGTGAAGAATTGCCTCTGAAGCATGATTAATTAACGATGAACAACCAAGCCTGTCCTCAACTAAAATGGATATTGCTCTGTATCATAAAGTCTGGGTAACGGCTTTTCATCAAAGAAACATATCCAAGGAAGTGTTGAAAAGTCATACTATTTTGTGTTTATCTAAAATATGTTCCAACTAAATTTAAAATAATAATCAGTTTTAGTAGGTTTAATCTTCAAATACCTCTTGAATTTGTTTTTCAATTTGAATAAGAACATCTGACAATTTGCAGTTTTGCATTTTTTTTGGTGACCTATTGGCAAACGATAAGTAGTGCTGCATTACATAATACTGTATTTTATTATCTAATTATTAAACAGAAGAGCTGGAGCGTTTGGTAACATTTAGATTCTCCAGGTTAACCCGTACTATCTATCAATGTCAAGCATTGTAGTTGATAGAAATATTTGCATGTTTTGAAAAGTTGTCTCTTCACGCCAATACATTTCTGGCCCACATCCAACTTATGTCTGAACCAAATTTTGTTTATTCATTGTGAATTCCCATCTGACTGCTTTTGCATTATTTCTTCTCTGTCTCCCTCCTTAAGAAGGTCTCATTGTTGCTCACACACGACCGAAGCAAGTAATGCTATTGCAAAATTCCAGTTAGCAGCCTTGAACTACCAGTGAATTTTGTAAAACTGATAAATAATCGGTTTTAAAATTCAATGTTTAAAAATGTGAATGTTGTAATTGGTTCCATTCTTTCTTTGGAGTCTATCAGTGATGGGATTAATTATTAACTACACATCTAGAAGATCTTAGTGACGCTTCTTAGTACATTCTTGTTATACTTTATTTTGACTGCCTCAAATAGAAGAACTTTTTAAAAATCTTTTTGATGCACCATTTTGTTGTAGCACCATTTCATATTTCACTGCTCTTACTGCTCATCATGCTAATTTAATTGTTGTTCAACTCATTGTGTTTTCTCAAAGGATAACAAAACCTAAAAATGCAGTACCAACAGCATGAACCACCTCTTCCAGGTGATCATGTTCCAACATGGCAAACGCCATTGGAAATGTATCTAAAATATCTAGCATTAGTGTAATGAAGTATAATTGGATCATCAGATCTCACAAGATGATGGGTAAACAGACTACCTTGTCAATGCATTTGTATAGTCATCTGTCAGAAGCTTCCTCAGAAGGACATCACCACAGTTCTGGAATCTCGTGACTCATATCATTCTAGGAACAATTGTTAACCAATAAACTACTAAATACCACTGATCAAAAAACTCCTTTTATCCTGGACAATGTTCCTTTCAGTCTTTTCACTCTCAAATATGATCACATTTGTTCACTTTTCTGAGACTTTGCTATTGTTATTTGGCTTATTAAAAAGAGAAATCAATATTATATTTGTTCTCCCACCAACCAGAAAAGACTACTTGTGCATTAACATACATTTTAAGTATTGTTGCTAAGGACTGAACGTGTTTACTATTAAGTCTGAAATTTAGAGATGCATGTGATGTTTTTCTTGACCTAAACCTATCCTGAATAAAGACAGGTAGATAATAGTAAATATATTAAAACTAATAAAATTATTGCAAATTATTATTTCAAAATGTAGAAATGCAGCTGTACTTCCAACCATAAGGCAAAATCAAGCTAATTGGCTGAAGTCACCCTGCTGAACTAATCTTAAACACCATTTAAAGCAAGCTAGTGCAGCTTGAGATATAATGATTAGCTTTTTAGAATTTTAAGAAATTCCCTTTTGAATTGCAATCCATGGAGAATATTAAAGGTATGTATTAGTCTCTTAATACTCAAAATCTCAATTGTAAATGTAAAAGATGGTCTAGAAAATATTAGTTTAGAATCCAGCTATTTAAGTCTGAAGATGCCTGCTGTGGGAGATTTTCTCAATGTATTTCCTGCTGCCTCGGTAGAAGTATTGGAAAGTGAGAATCGCAGTTGAGCCAAGCATTACAATTTGTGTTGTGTACAGTGGTTCTTGTCTTGTTCTGTCTCACTACATCAGCACAAAGTGAATGAAGAAAAAAAAATCAAATAACTGGAAGGAGAAATGATCTGGAGACTCGCACGCAAAACACTTAGATGTTTGTTTGAAACGTTTACAAAGATTTAATCATTCAAGTCTTTGCCATCAAATACGAATAAAATTAGCCAGTCTTGGTCTTTGATATCACATGAATAAGTTATTTTGGAGGCTGTCTTTCTGTTGTGCATTCTGTAAAATATGGTTTATGAAAGGAGAAAGCTTGAGGATGCTTATCTGTATTAATATTATCAAAAATATTTTAAGATGAAAGTTCAGGATGCCTTTGTGAATTGTTATGAAGAGAGACATCATTAAAAATCGAGTTTAAATTAATTGCTGTTTTCTTTGAATGCTTATTTTATTATTGCTAATGCAATTACATTAAAGTTCCACTGTATTTACAGAAGGGAAATGCAAAGTGAATTCCAAAATATTGAATTAGTTACTAATTTTTGTGATTTTTTTTAGTGTTTATTAAATGTGTTGGTCTGCTGCAAGCAAATTTTAGTGTTGCTTTTCATTACTTGATTTCAGTTTTCAAGATAATATTACATAACATGACTGATTTTAAACAGTGGCGATCTCATGAAATTTAAACAGGTTCTTTGTATTGTGCTGCATATTTTAGTGCAGGATGATGTTGTTTTATTAAAAATATGTAATAGAATATAAACAAGGTCAAAGGAAAGAAAAGGTTCATTTGTATCCTGCAGTGCTACTTGTTTTATTTTAAATTACATTCTGAGCTTTTTTTCAATGTTACTTAATATTTTATGTACCGAGATGAGGTTACCCTATTTCCTGATCACTGCTATCTCCTTTCAATATCATGCTGCAAAAGTAAATTCTGTCTTTTTGCAGGAAGCATGCTTATATCATCTATTATAGTTTACTTCCCCAAGTCCAAAAAATGCAAACTTGAACTGATACGTTGGACAAATGCTCTAGTCATTCATTCACTGCACCTTGTAAAATATCATTGGGTTCTGCTTGCATTTACAATTTCAGTGGCATCATGGAATGTCATCTCTTCTCTACTGAAAGCACCTCCTTAAACTTCTCACTCCTGGCTCTTCCACCCTTACCTGCACAAATGCAAGGAGCTCATGGACAACTTTGTAGCTAAGACTGAGACCATCTGATCAACTGCCTCTGCACCATCCCTCCTTTCTCCTTGTCTACTGACAAAAGTTCATCTCAAGTTGATTGATTTGTTGTCACATGTACTGAAGTACGGTGAAAATCTTTGTTTATGGGGTTTAGGGTGTAGGTTTGCTCGCTGAGCTGTAGGTTTGATATCCAGACGTTTCATTGCCTGGCTAGGTACATCATCAGTGGCGACCTCCAAGTGAAGCGAAGCTGTTGTCTCCTGCTTTCTATTTATATCTTTCTCCTGGATGGGGTTTGTGGTGATGTCATTTCCTGTTCATTCTCTGAGGGGTTGATAGATGGCATCTAGATCTGTGTGTTTGATTATGGCGTTGTGGTTGGAGTGCCAGGCCTCTAGGAATTCTCTGACATGTCTTTGCTTAGCCTGTCCCAGCATAGATGTGTTGCTACCAACCAACACACTCAAACAAAAACTAACAAATTTAAAAGACCCAGTACAACCCATGGACAAAACCAACGTCATCTACAAAATTCCATGCAAGGACTGCCACAAACACCATGTAGGACAAACAGGAAGAAAGTTAGCCACCAGGATACACAAACACCAGCTAGCCACAAAAAGACACGACCCTCTCTCCCTCGTAGCCCTACACACGGATGAAAAAAACCATTTCGACTGGGACAACATCTATGCTGGGACAGGCTAAGCAAAGACATGCCAGAGAACCACTCCAACCACGATGCCATAAACAAACACACAGATCTAGATGCCATCTATCAACCCCTCAGAGAACGAACAGGAAATGACATCACCACAAACCCCAGGAACCCCATCCAGGAGAAAGATATAAATAGAAAGCAGGAGACAACAGCTTCGCTTCACTTGGAGGTCGCCACTGATGATGTTACCTAGCCAGGCAATGAAACGTCTGGATATCAAACCTACAGCTCAGCGAGCAAACCTACACCCTAAACCTCAACCTGAGCTACGAACCTTCACAAACCTTGCAAAAATCTTTGTTTACGAGCAGTGCTGGCAGACCATTGGAAGCAAGGATGTACAGATCAGAGGTTGTAAAAACACTTGGAGACATACAGGTTACATTACACTGGATGTGCGCTAGGCGAGATCAACGTCACTAAGATCGCTATTATTTGATGCAAGAGAGTCCATCAGTCTAATATCAGCCGGGATAAAGTTGTTGTGTTCAGGCTTCTGTATCTTCTGCCTGATGGAGAGGTTGTAGGAGATCATTACCAGTTACACCTGCCCCGCTCCTGAACCTGATGGCTATTCCTCCAAAGATACTTGAGTCCCACCAATTTCTTGCTCATTGGCAACATCACCTGGCAACACTTTTATATGTATGCTGACAACACTCTGATCTAAACAGTCACCATTTCTCTCCTAGATTACTAGACTGCTTATCTATCATCCAGTACAGTGTTCATGAGCTTTAACAATTAAATATTGGTACATCTGAAGCCAACGTCTTTGGTCCTAACTATAAACTTCTGTGGACAGGTATATATACAGGTAACTCATAGAGAGTCCTACAGTACAGAAAAGACCCTTCAGTCCATCTATTCTGCACTAACAATTGCTACAACAAAGGTGCATGAATCCCAATTTCCTGCCCTTGTCCTATATCCTTGGATGTAATGATAATTCAGGTGATCATTCAATTTTCTTAAAGGTTTCCAGCCTCAACTACTTCCCCAGATTCCCACCACCATCTGAGTTTTTTTTTGCAAATCCCCTCTGACTCTTCTGCCCCTTACACTAAGACTATACCACCTCATGATTGACCCCTCAAGTAAGGGAAGCAGCTGCTTCATAATTATCCTATTCATTCCCTTCATAATCTTATACATCTCAATCATGCCCCATTCCAAAGCCGCCTTTGTTCTAAAGAAAACAGTCCAATCTGTCTAGCCTGTCCTTGTAGCTCAATTGCACCATCCCAGGTGACATCTGATGAGTCTCCTCTGTATATTCTCTAGTGCTATCACATCCTTCCTGTAGTGAAGTAACCAGAACTGCACACACTACTCCCACTGTGGCCTACTAATGATCTGTACACCTCCAACATGACCTCCTTGCTATTAGATTCTATGCCCAGACTAATGAAAGCAAGTGTCACATATTCCTTCTTTCTTATCCTATTCATCTGGTCTGCCGATTTCGGGGATCTGTGAATAATTACCCCAAGATCCCTCTGTTCCTCTGAACTACCCAGCGTCCTGCCATTCATTAAATGCTCTGTCTTGTTGTTTCTTCCAAAGTGTATCACCTCACACTTGCTAGAGTTAAGTATCATCTGCCACTGCTCTGCACATCTGACCAACCCATTTATATCTTCCTGTAATGTACAACCATCATCTTCACTATGAATCACCCTACCAATCTTGGTGTAATCTTCAAACATGTCCCCCACATTTTCATCTATATCATTTATATATATATAACAAACAATTAAGGTCACAGTACTAATCTTGTACACTGCTGGAACAGCCTTCTATAACGACCCTTTGTGTCCTATTACTAAGCCAGTTTCTGATCCATCTCTCCATGTTTCCCTGAATTCCAAAACCATTAATTTTCTCATTCAGAATTTTCTCCCATAGTTTCCCCAGCACTGACGTGAGACTCTCCAGTCTGTAATTTCCTGATTCATCCCTACCACCTTGTTTGAAAAGTGGAACCACATTCGCTGTCCTCCAGTCCTCTGATATTTCCCCAGGGACTAGAGAAGAGTGACTTGCCAGTTCAGTGGACAATAAATAATCATTTGTTTTAGGAATATTATGGAAAGAAATATTCATGTTCTGAGCTGCATTTTTTAGAAAATCTTTATTTTCATTAAAGCAGTGTAAATATGCACTATTTATTTGTTCATGGGAGGTAGCTGTCGCTCACGCAATGAGTATTTATTGCCCATCCCTAAATGCTCAGTGAAGGTGATGGTTGGGCCATGTACAGTCCATTTGTTACACTGTGCCATGGACGCACTTTATAGAAATTGCTTGTGTATGTGGCTGATGATCCCAAGTAGAGGCAGTTTCTAATTGTTCCATGTCTGCTCAGCAAAGAGAGATACATTGGTGGTGAGCTCCGTCCTGAACCACTGATAGCCTGTGTGATCTAAATACACCTACAGTGTTGTAAGTTAGGACCCTCTGAGATTTCAAGCCAGCAACAATGAAGGAGCATTTGCGAAATGAAGATGGTGTGAGACTTGGAATTGTGCAAAGCGTAACCAGAAGAAATCTACATTTACCTTTTAGTCAGGGAAGAGGTTTACTTGAAGTGCATTGATAAATGAAAATTGGCTCCCGCTGACCAGAGGAATATCAATTATTTTGAAAGGATGAAACTTCTGATGTAAACCATGCCCCCCCCCCCGTCACCATTTGTGGTGTTATTGAAATATAGCCAGGAAATTACTGACTTTATCAATCCTGAGAGAAGTTATCAGTTTAATGAAATAAGTGAAGATACATACATACATCCATTAAATTTAGTGCAACACTAAAAATATATTTAATTTTATATTTAATTTAAAATGTAATCAAAGCCACCATGCCTGCCATCATTTCAATTAATGGTGTGGCTAATTTGCGGGACTCGTTGTAAGAGAAACTCTTAAGTGCCAAGCCATTCTGTCGGTCTTCAATGTGGAGCATTCGCCGCAGGTTTGTATTGTTTTAAATAACGGCGCTGAGCCTCTGAAAGCAAGTCAAAATCTGCCGTGTATCCATGGCTATAAAAAAAATCCTTCTGAATACACAGTTGCCATTTAGTTAATGCTGGGCAATTGGGCGGTATCACAAAATATAGAAAATATTCACGGTCCCTCCTGTGGGCTGGTCACCTGCAACTTCCCTACCCAGTGTGCATCCTGACTAGGTCCTGGACCAGGTTGGTACTAGCGAGATGAGAAGCTCATGAAGACATAAGGACAGCACAACTCCTTTTCAGGCCAGTACTGCCGAGAGAGTACCGAGCTGTGACTGAGCCCATTAGGCACTGATCAGTCCTAGGCTATTGGACAGGAAGAATTCTGCTACCGTTTTCGGGTCCCAATCATTTCTTTCACATGAACATCACGTTTATCCCTGATTTGTTATTAATACTGATGCGGTTTCCTTAGAAACTGCAAAGGAAGAACTTTACCAGGAAAAATATATTAAGTTTAAATTCCAGACATCTTTTATATATTTAAAACCCGCAAGAGTAAGTTATAAATAATAACGTTCTAATTTTTATTGCATCTTGCTGTCTCTTGGCTCTTCTGCTTTATGGCTATAATGTTATTTCCGATAAAATTTTAACTTGTCTTTGTTAAGCTGCCCCGGCACCGACATTCTCATTTTTCCTAAGTTACAAATGGGACTGATGGAAATTGCAAGACGAGTTAGGAAGCGCTGTTACTGCGCTGACATTTAAAAATAGCCCCGTCTGCGGCAAAGCTCTGATGGTCTTTGGCAGGCATTTTGAATGTTTCCGATTCAACATTACCCTGAGCGACGCGACGGATGGGCAGAGTGGCTTTTACTTAAAACAAAACCCTCAAATGGTTAAAAGACAGAATGGTAACACACGGCACAACCCAATGGTTAACGGAAATTGATAGAAAGTGAACGGAAACTTATTAAAACTGAAATAATATTGTCCGGGGTCAAGCTGCAGCCCCCATCGCTCTCGACAGCCCTCCGTGGTGCCGGCAGATGCTCCTTCTCCCTGGATACCCGAGCGTTAACACAGCAACTGAAGGGGAGAGCTGACAGGATCTCTGACCAACCCCCTCCTCCACTAGCCTTAGCCCAGCTCTGAGTCTGTAACTTTAATGAGCACAGAAATACCTGTTGAAGTGAGAATATTGTAAATTCACGAACCCGTTTCTGGAAAGGTAAGATAACAAAATACAGAAAAGTGGGAGCTTCAGCAGATCTATTCCATCCCTCGTTGGATCTTAAACCAATCCACTTGATGCTGCAGCTGTCTCCTTTACCGAGCTCCTGCCTTCCTTTTTTTTTTAACCGTACACTTGCTCCCGACATTTTTTTTAAAACATGCATTTGTTCCTGGTGCCCATTTACTTGAAGGCAAGCGGGATTCACAGTGTTTCCAGAAGGCGTCCAAACCCCAGCGTGTTATACAGCCTCATTGGCGACACTTTTGGATTTGCTGCTGTCAAATTGAGTGAGAGCATCGTGGCCAGGGAGTCTCATTCCTCTTCATTGCAGGGTCACTTTGAGCTGAAACCCTGAAATTCTAAACTTGGCTTCCAGGTGTACATAGCTCTAATCCACCCGGCGACCGTTCCATTGGCCGCTCCGTGAAATAAAGAAGTTCTGGATGTTTTTGTTTTGTAAATGTATTGGTTTAACGTGTACTCTGTATTATGCTGGCCTGAGAAAGCGCCCTGGTTCCTTTTACTGTCTGTTTTAATGGCTTATTTATCACTATCCCAGTAGCCTCGTTTCTAATTCCTTCAATGCACCCTCAACCACAAGGCAGTTTCTATTTTAAAAAAAGACTTCCCAAAAAGAGGGTAACAGTCTAAGGAGAAAGTGAGGACTGCAGATGCTGGAGATCAGAGCTGAGAATGTGTTGCTGGAAAAGCGCTGCAGGTCAGGCAGCATCCAGGGAACAGGAGAATTCGGGCATGAGCCCTTCTTCAGGAATGGCAGTCCTGTCAATTCTCCTGCTCCTTGGATGCTGCCTGACCTGCTGCGCTTTTCCAGCAGCACATTTTCAGCTAACAATCTAAGACCAGGTAAACAAATGAGAAATGTAGTTTAAAATAAAACCCGAAAGAACAGCTGCTGCCGTAAATTAGAAACAGAAACATTTCTGAAAAAGTCAAGCCGAAGTTTTGAGTTCTGAGGAAAGGATCACTCGACCAGAAACGTTAACTCTGCTTTCTCTCCCCAGACTCGCTGAGTTTTTCCAGCAATTTCTGTTTTCCAGCATTTCTTTGGGGGTTTTTTTTTGTAGTGATTTGGTTTATTAGGTCACGAATTTGGTGGTTTTGCTCCTAAATCTGTTGATCCCAAGGATCAGCTTTGTATCTGTACCTGATCTTTCCCCAGGACTTGGGTCTATTAATATATAATTAGAGCTGAATAAAAGCAAAATACTGTGGATGCTGAAAATCTGAAATAAAATCCAGACAAGCAGAGCAGGTCTGGCAGCATCCATGGAGAGAGAAACAGAATTAACGTTTCGAGTCTGAGATGACTTCTTCAGAACTGAAAGGTGTTGCTAATTATATATCTATATATATATGAATGACAGAAGCAGAAAAGGACAATGCAGAAAAACAAAGGGATTGTTAATGACGGTGAGAAGGTTAAAGTGTAAAATAGATGCAAACTGAGGTGTAAGAGTGTTCTCCCTACCAAGAGCGAAGTCAGCTCGAAACATTAACTCTACTTTCCGCAAGGAAGCTGCCAGACCTGCTGAGTTTCTCCAGCAAACTCTGTGCTTGTGTAAACAAGGCAGCCACATGCAGCTGTTTATAACGTTCAATCGAGATAATGCAGCAAGCTGCTCAAATATTCCAACCTGGGGCACTCTGCCAGGGTCATTCCCCGAGAAGTGACCTTTGTTTGGTAAAACACTTTTTTTCCCCCCTGAGGTGTTTAACGCCCCCAAACTAACCGCCCTGGCTCTCCAGCTTCAGGTTGACCAACTTGCTGTTTCCTCCCACAGTTCAAAAATGTGCAGGTTAGGATAATAGGCCATGCTAAATTGCCCGTAGTGTGAGGTGAAGGGGTAAATGTAGGGGAATGGGTCTGGATTGATTGCTCTTCGGTGGGTCGGTGCGGAATTGTTGGGCCGAAGGGCCTGTTTCCACACTGTAAGTAATCTAATCGAACTGTGAGAATAGTTGACTCTAAAGACGCAGAATCTTTGGGAATGAGGACCAGTTTGTTAAAAGTTGTCCAACACGCGGTCCATTGGGAATACACTTGGGAATATCGGGAATTACCTCACCTTTCCTGTTTTAAAGTGTATTCCCAATGGACCGCGTGTCGGACAATTTTTAACAAGCTGATCAGGACATGACACTGCGATCTCATGGGACTGGGGAGAACCACGGAGCAATTCCCGTGACTCTGCCCCGGAACGAGGGTGAAACACCATTCCCCCCCCCCCATACTTGATGGAAAGAGAGACGCAGTATGTTATCAACTGGAAAGTAATTATCAATGAAATAGAATGGGAATTACAGGATCTATGAATTGTATAATTCTAATTCTATTTCACGGAGAATTACTTTGCAAATCGAATGGGAACTGGAATGAAATTTGGGAAATCAGGTTGAAGTGCAGTCACTTTGACCTGTGAATTGACTATCGCGTTCAAAAATAATGACAATAAAATGTACGAAGGACGTGGTTAAATGGGTGACTGAAAGAATACCGGACGCAACAGGCGCGATGTAATTAAATATGATCACCGCTCCCAAATGTCCCGGTCGCTGTTCATCTTTAAAGGTAATCGTTAAAGACAAATGGGACTTTGATTTATTTGACTGACATCGAGAAAGAGACACCATATCCCACAAGCTAAACTTCCATGCCAGCGGTGATCGATTTAAAAATGAATAGCTCTTTGGTGATTTCAATCTTGTGTTTGAAAATGAGTTCTAACTTGATTTCTGCTCATAAAAGTCAAGTAAAAGGGATTGCCTGTGTTTAGCTATATACTGGACATCGCTACGGTGATTATGTTAAAATCGTTCTTTTTGTTGCAAAATAAACTCAAAATGATGGGATTATTAAATCAAAACGGGGAAACTAATAACCAACCAACTCAATTAGCCCCATAAGCAATGAAACATGGTCGAACGGGGAGAGTCGGGAGAGACGCTGTGTGTGTGAATGATTAGCTTCCATTTGACTTGCCCCTTGAGTCAATATTTTGATGGTCCTATATGTTACTGCAACTATCTCCTTCCCGCTCCTGTTTCATGGGGAAACAGTCTTTATACTACTTTGATTCTGGATTAGAGTGGTGCAGGATTTTCCTGCTCCTCGGATACTGCCTGAACTGCTGTGCTTTTCCAACACCACTCTAGTCCAGGGTTTCCAGCATCTGCAGTCATTGTTTTTACCTTTATACTAATTTGACCCGAAGCTGTGCAGGACACTCGCATTGTCCCTGAACTGATGCCTGCTCTGCCCAGCGTCATTTCTCATCTGTTTTGTGAAATCTTAAATGCAGCGAGTGTGCTAAATGATTGAAATCTGTCTTTTACTGGGCCCGAGGAAATGTCCACCTGTTGAAGGATAATGCATATTTGCAGCAGGATCTGCAGATTAGGGTTTTGCTCGGTTCATATATTGCTTTCAGTTAAAATGCAGTTTATTGTCGACATTAGGAGCCAGGATGCAAATCAAAGACTAGAGTGGTCATATTGCAAATTACTCGCATTGATCTTCCCGGCAATTATGGACAAAAGATGGGGGTGGGCGGGCACCAACATTTTTTAAAACTATTTTCTTTAGACTGCCATTTAAGGCATTGAAAATAAAGGGTAACGCCTGTGTGTATGTGTGTGTGTGTAAAAATTCATCATTTCTTGGGATGTATCCCCAGTGAAGAGGAATGAGAATTTTTCCCACATGGAAAACTGCAACAGCGCAGTGATAGACTCCCTTTCCCATTGGGAAGATGTTCTCTCATCATTAAAGGCATGAACACAATGGGGTTGTGTGGAGAAGGTGGGGGGGGGGGGGGGGGGGAGGGGGGTTAGGATGTCGTTGCAAACCTATGGGGAAAATTCGCTTTCTTTCTAGCGTGATCACCATTTAACTCGAAACAATAAACTTCACCCATGGATTTTCCTTATAATGCCACTGGCCTGAAAGGAATCCTTCTTTAATATTCCTCGTTCTTACCCATATTTTTAAAAATCCATTGACCTTCAGCCTTTGTTTTCGCAACTCTTCAAAACGGCAGCAAGTTTAAGGTCTGCAATAGTTAAATTGTCGCCGTGGTTCTGTTCGCCGAGCTGGAAGTTTTTGTTGCAAACGTTTCGTCCCCTATCTAGGTGACATCCTCAGTGCTTGGGAGGCTCCTGTGAAGCGAGACAGGGGACGAAACGTTGGCAACAAAAACTTCCAGCTCGGCGAACAGAACCACAGCAACGAGGACCCGAGCTACAAATCTTCTCACAAACTTTGAAGTTAAATTGTCATTCAGGAAACTAAATGTATCACCGCAGTGACTGTAGGTCGCAGCCAGGTTAGTAAATCTAAAGTCAAAACAAACAGTTTGACTCAAATCTTTTTTTTAGCAAGTTACTGATACTTCTTTCCGAGCGACTATTATTTAATCCAAACACCCTTTGCACAGTAACTTGAGACCTGTGGGTTCATTTCTAAAAGAAAATCAAATTAGATTTGTCTTGTTGTATCAGTTGTATTCCTTTGCGCTAAATTCTATGTACATGGCCTCTGGCCATTTAACCGTCAATCGATGTACTAAAATAAGTTCACGGCGTCTTCAGAATATTCCAGAATCCCCGGGTCACTAAAATCCTTTCGAAGATCATCAAAATAGTTTAGAACCCAGCGTCAGAAATGCAAGGTGTTCATCGTCCTCCCTGACCGACCACCCTGTGCCCATCAGTCATCCGTGAAAATGCGCTTCTAAGCAGCCAAGAGGAAATCCCCGACCCAGTTAATGGAGAACGTTCGCTAAGTGGCAAAACCAAAGCAATTGGGTTAGGAATCCTACAAGGCAGGCACAAAGCGTCATAAGCAAACCCAAGATGCCAAAGGTGCTATATTTGCGAAGCTTTTATTGTAAATATTTTTGGGCGCTGGCGATTTTGTTATGGGATGTTAGTTCAAAGGAATTATTTGGTCTCACAGAACTTTACAGTCAACTGATCCGTGCAGCGGCTCCATGTACCTTCAATTATAGTCACAGCGTTGAACAAAGACCGGATGATGTTAACGTACTCAATCACCTCTCTCTGCAGATGAACTCAGCATTTCTGAAGAAGGGTCATTGGGGTCGATATGTTTTCTCTCTCCACAGATGCTGCAAGACCTGCTGGGTTTCTCCAGCAATTCCCGTTTTTTTGTTTCAGTATTTCAAATCTTTTTCTTAAAATAAATTTTGACTTAATGTTTAAGAACTTGCAGATTTCATATTTTTTTTAGAAAGATCATTCATTTTACAATATCTTCTTCCGGGGTTGCTTGCCTAATCCTATTATTTCCTGGTCCCAGCGAGAAAACGCTTTCAGGCGTCGACGTATATCTTCCCCGGAGATGCTCTGGACGCGGCCTACATGCTCCACATTGTAAACAAGTAACTGCAATCAGAAAGCGATTGAAATTGGGATGGCGCGGTCGCATGAATAAATCATTAATAAATCAATGGCGTGTTTAGGGACTGTTTAAACAATTGTCAGCGATATTAAACTACTTTCTTTAACCACCACATCAAAGTTCCTCACAAGGGCATCAACCCACTCCCCCCTCGATTCTGATCATTTTTAAAATATCCTCAGTCTGTTTTACTGATTTTACTCATTCTAAAAACCTTACCCTCAAATGTTTAATTGTATTTGTAAACGGAATTAATCTGGTGAAGAAAGATTCTTCAGGGTATTGGTGAATCTGACAAGGGGAAGATATCAAGTGATTTTCATTCTGGCAAGAGCGTTTCAAGAATTACCGCACACTCAGTAGGTCTGGCAGCACCTGTGGAGACAGAATCGGAGTTTAAGTTTCGAATCGAACCTGTCTCTTTCCTTTCTGGAGAGGAACAGCTTCTGTTTCTCTCGCCGCCGTTTCTGCCAGACCATTTTGAAAGTAAAGCAGATGTTGCGCCTTGGGTAAGTCCCTCGCGTTTGTGACTTCTCGAGATGAAAGTATTTCTGCAGAGAGTCGGTTCACTTTAACCTGTTGTGTCAGAATGATGCTGTTAAACCTTAGCTCCCTCTGTGATGCTAACACTATAGTTGTCTCTCAGACCGGATTCCAGATCTGTAGCCGTGTGTGGCAGGTTACTACGATAAATACTTAACATTCACATTTTACATTGTAAACTGTTTTACAACTTTTAATTTACAGAAAGTGGTATTTTTACACACCACATGGAGTCTATATATCTCTCTCAAAATAATACGTACTTCTGTGGAAATAAATGGAATAGCGCCTAATCAGAGTAGGAACCAAATATATTCCCAGATAGGAATGCGCAGATATCCAGTGGTTAGAGAACACCTGCACCCACCCCCCCCCCCCCCCCCTCCCCGCCGTATAACTGAACCTGTTTGTAACCGGGAATAAACGATGAACACGAAGGCCACAGATAATTTAGACGTATTTTAATATATGTAAATATCCAGTAACAAACACAGTCGGGAACATACATTTGGAACCACGATATAAAAGCTAACAGTTAAGAAAATAAGTTGTGTAGAAAAAGGGATTGCATTTAATTTAAGAGCAGTCGACAGCTTCACACGAGTGGGTGATGGGAGGGGAGCAGAAACGATGGTGTTTAAAGTGATCCAAAAAAAATTTCATGTGTGTTTACAAAATCAAGATCGGTTTGAAATATGGGAAAAATGGAAACGTCATAAGCTACTGAACCAAACAGACACAACATCAAAATAGATAACGAAATAATGCAATATTATCACAATAACTTCTTTTAATAAATAAATAAAACGAATAAATTATAAAAATGTATTCATTTAGCAATCAATACATATATCCAGACAGTAAAATTATATGCAACAAACCCATTGAAGGTAAAACGTGGAAAGCTTCGAAAAATTAAGGCATTTACATCATTGTGGTGAAACATTCGGATCAGTAATCCAAGGCATTTGTGGCTAATCTAAAGGAATGTTCTAATTACTGCTTTGTTCAAGACAACTGAAAATCTCCATGTGTCCAGTGTATCACAAAGCTACATTAAAGCTGTTATTGTTTTGAGTGAAAGGTGCAGTTTGTGAGATGAAGGTACAGTACACGGAAAGGCGTTAGCGTTTAAAAAAACAACAGCGAAGTTGATTTGATTTTTATTCTCTTCCTCTCTCTCTCAGGATGTGGCTAAGTAGCAACTAGGAAAGGCACGGTTTGTCACCCCCCGTCTCTCTCTCTCTCTCTCTCTCTCTCTTCCTTTTCTAACAGGCAGGGCGCACTGGCATTTGGAGAAGGATAACTTGCCTATTTTCTGACGGGTGGCATTTATTGATGTGTCTGGTGAGTCCAGGAGAGCTGTAGAAAGTGGCCGGGCAGTACTTGCAAGGGAACACCTCGGAGGTGTGCAGGCGGAGGTGGCGCTCCTGGCTCGCCTTGCTGGGGAAGGTCTCGCCGCACAGTTGGCACGGGTGGTACTCGGAGCCCGCCTTGGGGAGCTGGCCGGGCGCCGGGAGCTTCTTGTCGGCCGCTTCGCCCACTCCTCCGCCGGGGAACGGGGGGTAGGGGTCCCCTGGGTGGGAGAGCAGGTGCTTCCGCAGGTAAGCCTGGCGCCGGAACCTCTTGCTGCACCGGTGACACTCATAGAGACCGTCCTCGGACCCGGACTCGGAGGGAGCGGAGCCGGGGCTCGGGGTGTCCCGGTCACTGGGCTCCTTGGCGGCTGCCTCCCCGGGGCTGGCTTTGCCGGGTTCCCCCTTGGGGCTGGAGGTGGCGGGGGTCTGGGCCCGGGGTTTATGCCAGCGGCGGTGTGATGCCAGGTTGGCCGGGCAGCTGAAGACCTTGTCGCACTCCGGGCAGCGGTACTCCACCCGCACGATGCGAGAGCACTTATGTTGCGCCAGGGAGAAGGGGTCCATGTACTCCTCCTTGCAGAGCTGGCAGATAAACTCC
Organism: Chiloscyllium plagiosum; assembly: GCF_037043375.1. Classification (NCBI taxonomy): domain Eukaryota; kingdom Metazoa; phylum Chordata; class Chondrichthyes; order Orectolobiformes; family Hemiscylliidae; genus Chiloscyllium; species Chiloscyllium plagiosum. The sequence goes on along the minus strand of NW_028270148.1, from coordinate 102,385,465 downwards.
CCAAGGGGTTTTCCTCCTCCTCCTGCTGCACCCCCTCCTCCTCCTGCCGCCCCCGACCTCGGCTTGACCTCCACCGGCCCCTCCTTAATCTTCAAGCCCAGCACCGGGGAAGTGGTCACCTCATCCTCGAAGTTGAGTTTCCTGATGGCTTTGGCTTTCTTGGGGGCGGCCGCTTTGACGCTCTGCCTGTGCTGCGGGGCGGCGCTACCTCCTCCAACGCTGCTGCAGTTGTTGTTGTTGTGGTGCTGCTGGTGGGGGTGGGGGTGGGGGTGGGGGTGGGGGTGATGGTGGGGAAGGCGCTGAGCCGCTTGGCCGTCCGCCGGCGCCAGCAGCAGCAGCGCCCGGTCCAAGGCGCCGGCGAACGGCGGGGGCGCGGCGGGCGGCTGCGGGAAAGACTCGGCTCCCGCCGGCGACGCCAGGCTCAGGAAGCGGGGGCCGTGCTCCCGGCTCACCGGCCGCGCCACCGGCGGCTGCGGGAGAGGCAGCGGCGGCTGCTCCAGCTCCCGGGGCACGGCCGGGAGCCCGCTCGACAAACCCCGGGGGTAACCGGAGACCGGAGCTGGGAAAGTCTCCAGCCCCGGGGCTGCATCTTCGGAGCGGATTCGGTAAGAGACCGGGGTCGATTTCCTGCTTCTCTTCACCAGGAATCCTCTGGGCATCTTTGGGAGTGTGTGGGTGGGTGGACCCAGGAATAAGAAAAATAATAAATACAATCGAAGGCACTTGTTTTCCTTAAAAATAAATAAATAAATTAATAAATAAACGAAGCGGGTGAGTGCCAGGGTCGGGTATAAACAGCCTCTCCTGGTTTCTATCTGGAGGCTGGTGCCCGGTGAGTGAATGGCATCTCGCCAGCCTCCTGCCCCCACCGCCGCCGCCTCTCTCCCTCTCTGTGTCTCTCTGTCTCCCCTGCCCTCGCTCCCCCCGCTCCCTTTAAGGCCGGGGCCGCTCCCAGTCTCCTCACCCCCACCCCCTCCTTCCACCACCGCTGGCCGAGTGGCCTCCCTCGGCCAATCACAAGCGCGGAAAGCTGGAGCCCAGCCAATGGAAGGCCGAGTCTGTCTCTCTCTCTCTCCCCCCCCCCCCCCCCCCCCCCATCGCCCATCCCCATACCCAGTTTTTCCACTATCAGTAAGCAGATTTGATGTGCAGGGACTGAGGTGTGCTGTGTTGTGTTGGGAGGGAGAGAGAGATGCAGAGAGAAGATGTAGACACAGACTCAGTCAGAGAGAGAGACACACACAGACTCAGAGAGACACACACACACACAGCCTCAAATAGAGAGACACACAGACTCAGACAGAGAGACACACACACAGACGCAAACAGGCTCACAGCTGCACCGGTGTGCGGCAGTTGAACCTCTTTCTGCACCGGTGACACTCATAGAGAGGGAGACACACAGAGACAGAGAGCCACATCGACTGAGAGAGATGCACAGACTCAAAGACACAGGCTCAGAGACACAGACTCAGATTCAGACACACACAAGCCTCAGAGAGATACAAAGACTCAAAAAGTCTCAGACGCACACACGTAGACAGACTCAGAGAGACGCAAGACACATTGAGTGACACAAAGACTCAGACTGACACAGGCAGACATAGAGTCGCAAAGAGACTGGGCACACAGACTCAGGAGACACAACAGACGGAAACGTGACTCATGGACGGCGAAACATACAGGCATCAATTCACACAGACATACGGTCACAGGACCCAAAGACACACAACATGAGTGGAAATTATTCTCTCCAAGCCCCACACATCAAATTCGAAGGGCCGAAGGCGGCCCCACTCATATCTGATGAGAATCCGGAACCCTTCATGATACAGTCGACCCAAAGAAATCATTGAACAAGGCCAGTATTCCACTGTGAAACATTTCTCCAGTCCCCGTTTAAAGGGTAATTTTACTTTTGCATGGTTCCACTCTAAATGTGTCTTTTATTTAGGAACGATGATTCCCAATATCTGATTCCGCACATGCGGTTCCATTCTAAAGAGACTTTTCTGTGCCTCTCGCTTGTCAACAGATTTGGAGTTGAGGCAGTGTAAGGGGCAGGGAAAGGACATCCTAAAACTCGCAGGTTAAAGGGAAACCTATGTTTGTGGGGGTGGGGGAGGAGAAAATAAAGCGGAGATTTTTGAGTCTTCTGGAAAGCGGCAGTTGAAGAGTTTGCATCGTCCTTATGCCTGTTATTTATCTGTTAGGAACATTTAAACTTCCATTGTTCTGACCAGAATCTCGATTTAAATTACAGTCGTCATAATTCCGGGTGAATGATAAGATTTTCTCACTCTCTCTCCCTTTCTCTCCCCCACCCCAACCCAAGAATATTGCTGTTTGAGAGTGTTCCCAACGGAGCCTATAATCTCTCCTCACTCCCCTACACAGACACACACTGCTCTCACACATACACACACTCACAAACATTATCCCCAAAACCGCAGTTAATCCTCACACACTTTTGAACATTACCCCATAATAACACACACACTCAACCCCGCCTCCCACAAACATTTCCCCATACCCACACACAAACACTATCTTCTCTCACTCACATACCCACATTGACCTCACACAGACATTACCCCCACCAACATTACCTTCACACATTAACACTAGCCTCACACACAGACATTACCCCCACCAACACTACCCTCACACATTAATACCAGCCTCACACAGACACAGACATTAACCCCACACACATTATCTTCACACACATACTGACCTCACACACAGACATTACCCCCACCAACATTACCCTCACACATTAACACTAGCCTCACACACAGACATTACCCCCACCAACACTACCCTCACACATTAACACCAGCCTCACACAGATACAGACATCACCCACATACATTCTCATCTCTCACACATACATATCCTGCCCTCGGTCAGGTGAATATTCTCTCTGTGACGGGCCGCGGTGGATAGGGACTGAGCAGCTGTGAGCCTGTCTATGGGTATGGGTTGCTCGGTTTGGATGTGTGTGTGTGTTCCTCTCTCCCTGGGGGCGGCTGCCACACGCCCAGCTCCTCCCCTCTCGGCCCCGACACGCGTCCGCTCTTTGTGAGTGTCCGCTGGCAATCGGAGAACTGCCAACTGGGGCCGTCCATCAGCAGCAGCGGGGAGACTGCTGCGGGAACCCAGGGAGGCGGGGGGGGGGGGGGGGACAGCAGCAGCACACTCACTCACACACACAAAAAGAAAGCTTCTTATCCATAGCCTTCTCCCACCCCAGCCCGCCCGGGGCTTTTGTGAATGAAATTAACCCCAGGCCATTTCAACACGAGCCCAAAACAAACGGGGGTGGAGAAAAGGCAGGAGTCCCGATTACAGGGAGTCGCCTTTATGTCCACCCGCGGCTCAACTCACTCTCGGTATCACTCATAAACATAATTCACCAAGTTTCCTCTCGTTGTGTATCTTTGTGAGAAGGTTAATGTTTAACCTTTCTGGAAGACTGCCACATTCATCATCAGCTGTGATTGTTCCCCCCATCTCTCGCTGTTAGATTTCCTCAGATTAGTTGTGGCTGCGGCAGGATTTTATTCTGAAAAATCGCAGGAATACTCCCCCCCCCCCCCCCTCTCCACCCTACGACTCTGGCCACACGTGAAGGAAAAGTTGAAACAGAAACACACAGCATGTTGTCGGACCCGCTGAGCTTTCCCAGCGATTTCTGTTTTTGTTTCTGATTTTACAACATCCGCTGTTCTTTAAATGTTGACGTTTCTATAAGGGATGGGGGTGAGGGGGGGGGATCTCTGATTCCCGCGACAGCTTCTATCAGAATTCTATCAGAAGAGGCGTCCCCTCTACACGTTAAAAGAAAAATCCCCAAATCAATGTGGAAATGGTTAGCCTCGGCGGCGCTTATTTTGCTCCGGGACTAAATGCTCATCCACTCAGCGAACGGCCGCTGTAAAGAGGAAAGAAAATACAGAGGAGGGAGGGAGGAATGGTGCATAAAAGATGTGGAGATGTGTCGTTTTTTTTGTTGTGGTGCTGAATAATTGAATGGTGTAGGGAGTGTGTCTCCTGGTTGTTTTGGCTGCGCCCGTCGCTGTTGATACGATTTACTTTTCATCTCTCTTTTGACCAGGAGATTGAAAAGCACGCGAACGACTGGCTATTGTGGAGAGGATATTAGCATAAAGCTGCTGGACAAATTAAGATAATTGCACAGCAAATCCGAATCTTGCAGGGATTTATGCTGGGGGGGGGGGGGGGGGGGGGTGAACAGAAATAAAACACTGGTTAGCTTAGACCAAAGCGTGCATTGTCCACTTGACGTTCATTAAACAGAGAACCGCTTTCATTGTTTTGATTAAATTCTTGACAGTATCCAGGGCTCCGCTTCCCCTCCCAAGTCCAATAAAGATGCGCCGCTGAGGGGAGGGGTCTTCCTGTTGATAGTAAATGGGGGTCTGTTCGGTTGTGGGAGCCTCCTGGTGCCTCAGGTGTGTGTGAATATTGGTACTGGCTGTGGACTTGACTTTTTTTGTGTGGATGGAGACAGAGTCCAGTGTTTTGTTTGTTTACTTTTTATGCAACTGCACAGAACCGAACTGCTTTTGTGACAATGTACCTATGCAAATAGATTTTATGAATAAAGTATATATTTGAAATAAAAAAAGACAAATGAGATATTTCCAACTTGTATCATTCATTTCAGATATTGACACTTTTAAAAAATCTCAACGTCTAATTTTAAGGGGCTGCGTCCTTAAATGGAAAGCGTACCTAAACTTTTTTGTTGATTCTTATGATTGTATCTCTGTAGGGCTTTGGAATTGGAATCCATTGCGTTTCCAAACAGTAAGGACATTTTACCTTGAATTTACTCCCTCTCAGACCCTGGCTCAATTTAACCGCAGGAAAACATCCGACTTTAAAAAAAAAAACAATCGGAAGAGCTGGAAATGTTCACTTTCTTATTCATTTGTGGGCTAAGCTGGCTAGGCCATCATTTACTGTTCATCTGGAATCACATGTAGGCCAGACCAGGGAAGGATGGCAATTTCCTTCCCTAAAGTACATTAGTGAACCAGATGGGATTTACCCAACAATTGGAAATCATTAGGAAGCTAACTTCCAGATTTTTATTAAATTCAAATTTCACCCTCTGCCCAAGACATGATCTGGGTGTCTGAATGAAGAGTCTAGCGATAATACCACTAGGACATTGCCTCCCTGATAGATCAGAAACAAAAACAGAAAATGCTGGAGGAACTCAGCAGAGTTAACGTTTCGGGGTCCAGTGACCCTCAGAACTAATGGTGGCGTTTTTATCCTCGTTTTTAATTCGCACTGGGCAAGTTTTGGGGCAAAAATAATATCAACTAGGCGAAAATGGGTACTGAAAATGCTTGAGATTAGAGTCAAGATTAGAGTGGTGCTGGAAAAGCACAGCAGGCCAGGCAGCATCCAAGGAGCATAGGAAAGGGCTTTTGCCCGAAACATCGATTCTCCTGCTCTTCGGATGCTGCCTGACCTGCTGTGCTTTTCCAGCACCACTCTAATCTTGACGCAATAAAAAAAATCAACCGATTTTAAAAACGGATTGAATTGAACCTGTTCAGTGCAGACCATGTTCGCGCTGGGCAATCTGCCTTTCGGTTGGAACCGGATTTAAAAGTGGAAAATGCTCCACTTTGGGGTCTTAGCAAATGGGAATATTAAGTCTTCTGCACTGGTATGTTTTCTCTGTAACTTCCAGTGATCACCTTTGCTTTGAAATCAGCGTCCACCTCCCAATACAATCTACACACGGACAATGTTTCTCCCTGGTACAAACACTTGGGGAATCCAATATGGTTAAAAAAAACAAGGTGGGGGAGAATTAAGCGAGATAAATGCAGCCTAATCGGGCGGGTTTTCATTCAATACAGCGGTCCATTAGTTATTACCTCTCAGGTTTTCAGAGAAAGCTCTGAGTTAAGACTTTATTTTCCTGCTCCATACCGTGGATGTTGGTTGACTACTTGTTGAGGTGATTTCGCTCGGCGCGTTTTGATCAAATTCTCAACCTAAAATCTACACCGTCTTCGCGAAACTGTTTGTGCCGCGTTCTCGAGAGGAGATGGGGATTTTATCTCTTTTTTTGCTGTCCGTTTCTGGGAGGGGATTTTTGGTTTCTCGAGGGGCGTTACTGGTCAGAGAGACGGTGTTTGGATTGTGAGGCGGCTCCACTGCACACACACGCTCATTAACATACAGCTGCAGGTTGCTATGTGGCTTAAGGCTCCTTTTAGTAAAGTACACACCCGGACTTGCCTTATCACCACCAGCCGTGTGCACACAGCCCAGCGACAAACTCAGAGAGAGAGAGAGAGAAACCCAACCCACAGGCTGGAAGGCCACACACCGATCCCAACAGGAAGATCTACATCTGTCAGAGACCTTTCCACATTCATCACAAGAACAAACACCCCAGCCGCCTGTCTGCTGACAAATATTACCAATACATGTACAAAATGTAACGGTACTAGTTGATTACAAATGCACCCCCCCCCCCCCCATTTGAAAGCGAAACTTTTATTCCTTCGGAAATATTCTATCTACCTTGATCTAAATAATGCCCAGTTTTATTTTTTAATTCCAGAATGAACGGTAAAGCCCATCTTCGGTGACATGTTCCCGAAAGGACAATGTCATTTCATTGTAAAAGTGTTGGAAAACGGCAGAAACATTTGTTTTTTTTAAAGAGAACATTCACATTTGGGGAATCTGAAACTCCACGGGACTCTTTCCGATCTGTTAATAAATCTCCACGTGTCGCCTTCAGTCAGCGCTCACAGGGGTTATAGCTAAACATTTAAGCCGACGGGAAATACCCAAATGGGGTTCGTCCAGAGAGACTCAGGTCAATCGATGCTCTTTGCAGATTGCGAGCTGGAAGGCCCGCTCCAGTGAACCATCGCTTGGAATTATTGAAATGGGGCGTACATACAATCTCATTATCCCTTGCCCCACTTAAACAGTCAGCAAGTGTAAACGGCAAAACAATACGGGGACTTGAAAATAATCACCATCACTGGATTTTTAAAAAATTATCCAGGCAACAGCTTTTAAATGTGAAGTAAGAGAAGTCAGTCACAGCTGTAAAGTGATTTCTGGTGTAATTGATTCCGGTTTGAAGATTCACTTTTTAAATATTCATTCACAGGATGTGTGTGACCTCCTTACCCAGGCCAGCATTTATTGCCCGTCCCTAATTGCCCAGGGGGCAGTTAAGAGTCACCCACATTACTATGGGTCTGGAGTCACATGTAGGCCAGATCAGGGAAGGTCAGCAGATTTCCTTCCCTGAGCCAAAAGGGGTTTCCCCACAATCGCCAATTGTTTCATGGTCATTAGACTCTTAATTCCAGATGTTCAAATTCTACCATCTGCCAGGGTGGAGCTCGAACCCTCTCCCAGAACATTACCTTGGTCTCTGAATTAATAAACAGAATTTAAAAACAGAGGGCTGGAGAAAGTCGGTCGGTCTGGCAGCGCCAGTGGAGAGTAAACAGAGATAACGTTTCGAGTTAATGAACATTAACCGTTTCTCTCTCCACAAAGGCTACCAGACTTGCTGAATTTCTCCAAACCTGTTTTTGTTTCACATTTCCAGCACCTGCAGTTTTTTTTGTCTCTATTAATAGTCTGGCGAAAATACCACAAGCTCATCGCCAAGAGTAACACGCAAAAGAATAAATTTTTCAGCATTAACTTTGCATATGGTCCACACCCTCTTGTTCAGGGTGAAATTTCTCTGGAAAGAGATTCCCCCCCCCCATGTTCTTCCTGTTGCCTGTGTGTGTTGATCAGGTGCTGTTTCCCGACCAGCTTTACGCTGAATGCAGGGGCAAAACGGTGCACAAGACTGACAAACACCTTGCTTTATTTGTTGTACACGAAAAGCTACACTCGAGTAAACATTTTAAAGGAAACGAAATCTTGTGGGGAGAGGGAGGGGTGGGGGGGCTTCCATCTCCCACCCATTAGCCTTGTAATCGTGCGCCATCTTCTGGCTAAGTGCATCAACAGCGTGCCTCCAATAAACTGATTTGGCGAAGCCGGTGTTGGACTGGGGTGTACAAAGTTAATGTCCATTAAACTGGACATTATTAATCATTGGCAAAGTTTTCTGGACTGAGCAAACATTAAGAGAAATTAATTTCAATACAAACCCCTCCCTCACTGTTGATATCTAAACAATACCAGGCCTTGCAAACATTGGGAGGTGGTAACGATTGTAGCTCAGGTAGTTTAGGACGCTTTTTTCTACCAACTTCTGGTAACCGTCTTTCGCAAATTGCTGCTCCAAAAATTCCTTGGTATTTCCTGGTACCAGCAGCTCTCCATCCGCTATCCGACGAATCAGCTCCTCGATAGGCTCCTCGACATTCACCTTGCGGTGAAAGAGAAAAAAAACAATCTTATGACGACCAAGCTCGAGAATCAGCCAAAGCTTGCTGATTTCACTGTGATTTATCAAGCAAAAAAAGAATCATAATGGACCCAACAAACATTATTTCACAGGCCTCAGCTTCAGACTTAACTGGACCATAAACTGTACGAAAATTCACACTTTACTCAAGAAACTGCAAAGGGCAGGTCAAAACATGGTCAAATAAAGGAATCATCTTAACTCATGATTAACACGACGCATTCCAAAACCTTCACAGCTAATTAGCCACACGCGCAGAGATAGGTCCCCATTAGCAGCAAACGATGAATAAATATTAGCTAAAACACATTTTCCTCCGTGAACCGGTACAAACATCATTTCCATGCACTCCCATAGGCAGGTGACAGAGTCTCACAACACAGAGAAAATAAACATTTATATTATGCTTTTGGTGCGCTCAGTGTGTTCCAAAACATTTCATAACCTTTTTGACAAAAACATTTAGTGTGATAACTGTTTTGAAAGGAAATATGGATTGGAAGTACTGATGGGAGGTACCAACACCAGCGAGATCAGCTTAACCTGTTTCCTGTTTAGATAGGGAACGCGCTGATTGGGGACAGTCAGCACCTTGCTTATTATGAATATTCAGGGTGTTGTGCTGTTTGATATAATCTCCTGGTCTTTGAGCCGTACGGCCTACGTAACGAGCACCACACCAACAACATTGACATTTATTTATCGAATGATCCGTTGGTGTGATTGGAAGAATGTTTTGGCTTGATGACAACATCCTGTTAGTGGCACAACTATCTGCGTTTCAGTACTGATGTGGTGACTGTGACTGGGCAACACTTGCTAAATCCTAAATACACAAAGATTATGCTGACAACCAAATTAGAGTTGTCAGTTGGGTTTCCAGTATGTGGAGGAGCCACTGTTGGATTGGAGTGAACAAAGTTAAAAATCACCCACAACACCAGGTTATAGTCCAACAGGTTTATTTGGAAGCTAGCCAGTTGGAATATAACCTGATGTTGTGTGATTTTTAATGGTTACCAGGATTTGATTTGGAAAACTACATGAACTAATACATGGGGCTCTCTTCTTCACAGGTACATATATAACTGCCTGTTTTCACACAACAAAATAAGTGACAGTCATTCTCTGTTTAATTTCTTAGGGTAATGCCTTGATCAATCAGAGTCAACCTGCCTGGTTTACAGTTTACGTGAAATTTGTAGAGATCCGTAGGACATCATTATGTATTTACACAAGTGAAATCATGCTTGAAAAATCTTGGATTCTTCCAGGATGTAACTATTAGAGTTGATCGGGCAACCAATGGATGTGGTCCATTCGGACTTTCAGAAGGCTTTTTCCAAAGTCCCACAAAAGAGAATAATGTGTAAGATTAAAGTGCATGAGTTTGGGTAGTGCTTTCAGATGGACAGAAAATTAGTTGGCAGACAGGAAATAAACAGTAGGAATACATGGGTCTTTTTCTGAATGGCAGGTGGTGGCGAGCCAGCTGAGGACACCATCTATTCATATGTTAATGATTTAGACGAGGGAACTAAATGTAATATCTCAAATTTTTCACACAAAGCTGGGTGAAAAGGTGAACTGTGAGGAGGATGCAGAGATGTTGTAGTGTAATTCGGACAGGTTGAGTAAGTGGACAAATGCATGGCAGATGCAGTATAATGTGGATAGATGTGAGGTTATCCACTTTGGTAGCAAAAATAGGAAGATAGATTATGATGTGAATGGCTGTGAATTGAGCAAGGGCAATGTTCAACAGACCTGGGTGTCCTCATGCAGCAATCACTGAAAGTAAGTGTGCAGGTGCTACAGGCAGTAAATAAGGCAAACTATATATTGACCTTCATAGCAAAAGGATTTGAGTACAGTAACCAGGATATCTTGTTGCAATTATACAGGTTTTGGTGAGGCCACACCTGAAATATTGTGGATGTTCTTGCTATATAGGGAGTGCAGAAAAGGTTTACCAATCGATTCCTAGGATGGCAGAAGAGAAATTGTGTTGATTACGATTGTGTTCACTGGAGTTTAGAAGAATGACAGGAAATCTCATAGAAACCATAAAATTCTAACTGGATTAGACAGGTTAGATGCATGAATATGTTCCTGATGGTGAGGGAATCTAGAAGCAAGGGTCATAGTTTAAGGATAAGGGGTAAACCTTTTATGACTGAGATGAGGAGTAATTTGTTCACCCAGAGAGAGGTGAGCCTGTGGAATTCACTACCACAGAATGTGGTTGAGACCAAAGCATCATGTTTTCAAGAAGGAGGGAGATATAATACTTGAGGCTAAAGAGATCAAGGGATATAGGGGGAAGGCAGGATTAGGGTATTGAGCTTGATGAAAACTGGCTCAAGGGCCATGGAGAATGCACAGGTTACATACTTTTATGTAACCTGTACATTCTCCATGGCAACATCCTGACTAATCAAAGTCAACTTGGAAACCATTCTGCACTCTCTCTCATACACTACAAATTTTGTTTTCTCTTCACATTGTCAAAACTTTTATCTTCCAAGAAAAAACAAAGTGCCTCTTTTTGCAATAATATTCAAGTTCTTTACTGCCTAATGGCTACATTTAACAAAATTTGCTTTCTTTAGTTGCAAAATGGCTACCACCACAAAATCATGTAATGACTTGGCTGGTGAACACTGGGTTAATAATTACAGCAACATTTGGCATTGGGTAGCCAAAGGTGCAAAAATATCCTGACATTACAGTATGTAATATACACAACATGTACTCCCTGTGTGTGTGTGAAGTCAGGTCAGGGGCTTCCTCGGAACAGCTGAGTATGCTGCCAGTTCCCCAAGTGAGCTAGGTAGAGAGCCTGCCTCAGATTTCCAGCACTGTCAGTAAAACTCAAATTAAAACAATAAAACGTAAATCCCCCTCCCCGCCACCCCGCTGTCATGTTACTATACCAGGTGGCCAGCAACCTGTTCACACAGGAATAAACAATCAGCAGTCAGGAAACTATAAAGTAAATTGTGCTGATTATTCTTCACTTCTGCTTTTAATTTACTAAGTTCAGTCTCCAGCCACATCAGTCTCCGTAAATTCTATTCAACCTGCTGGGTATTTCCAGCAATTTCCGTTTTTAGTTTGGATTTCTGCAGTATTCCACAGTTCTTTTCTTTTGTATTGTGAAAATATGTTTTCACTTTCAAAACAGTAACCATAAAAGAGAATGAGATACCTTGTGGGATTCCATTAACTGCCGCACTTCTTGTTTGAAGTCCATGAAACGATCATGATATATACTCATGCACCAAGGCTCACTTAGATAGCTGAAAAGAGAAAATGGTTCATTACTGATTGCAATACTGTCTAGATACCACTACATTTTATCCTCAACCATTGATAATAGGTTCTGTAACCATCACATTTTCTTCAAAAATCTCTGAGAATAATCTGGTCAATGAATTCTTTGAGGGCATGTTCCATATTAATAATTACTTTATTAATTAAGAGAGTTAACATTTTTCTTGGAAAGCTCTATTTTATCAAGTTGAAGATTCAGGGACTTGCACTTCATGAATGTGTCCAATGCAGAGAACACATCACTCTCTGTGTTCAGTTCGCACATCAGTGATTTTGATAGCTATTAACCTCAGTATGTTTTCATGAAGATAAATCTAACAGACTGATTAATATAATGTTGGCATTTATATTTTGATTTGATTTATTATTGTCATATGTACTGAGATACAGTGAAAAGTGTTGTTTTGCATGCTAACCAGACAAATGATACCTTATAAAAGTATATAATGGTAATAGAACAGAATGCAAAATATAGTGTTACAGCTGCAGAGAAAGATCAACTCTAATATATGAGAGGTCTGTTCTTAAGTCTGACAACAACAGGGAAGAAGCTACTCTTAAGTGTGCTGGTATGTGTTTTCAAACATTTGTATTTTCTGCCTGATGGAAGAGAGTATAGCTGGGTGGGATTGATCTTTGATGATGTCGGCTGCTTTCCCGAGGCAGCGGGAACTGTAGACGGAGTCAATAGGAAGAAGGAGAAAGTGAGGACTGCAGATGCTGGAGATCAGAGATGAAAAATGTGTTGCTGGAAAAGCGCAGCAGGTCAGGCAGCATCCAAGGAGCAGGAGAATCGATGTCTCGGGCATAATCCCTTCTTCAGGAATGAAGCTCATTCCTGAAGAAGGGCTTATGCCCGAAACGTCGATTCTCCTGCTCCTTGGATGCTGCCTGAACTGCTGCGCTTTTCCAGCATCTCATTTTTCAGCTCAATGAAAGAAGGCTGGTTTTCATGATGGATTGGGCTATGTTCACAACTCTATAGTTTCTTGTGGTCTCAGGCAGAGCAGTTACCATACCAAGCTGTGATGCATCCAGTTAGGATGATTTCTGTGGTGCATTTATAAAAATTGGTAAGAGTTCTAGTAATTGTTGGGTAATAATCTTCAAGCTACTTTTGGAGTTAGATATTGGAGTCACTATTAACCAAAAGGGACGTATCATTTCACAAGCTGAAAGGTAAAACTGTTTCATTTCATTAAGAGTGCAAACTACTTTAGATTAATTGTTATTAACTAGGCCAGACCACTCGAAACATTCTTAAGCAGACAGCCCAGACCATAACTTTGAAATTTGTTTCAGTAAGTGTACAGTGAAAATTACTCGAATTAAGTTAGCAAGGTTGACTACCAGGTTTAAAACAAAAAATGTATTCACAAAATTACAAAGAAACACGAAGAACAGAATAAAGAACCCCAACAGAACTCAGTCGATCCAAACGAGACTTAAATATGCTATTCCAAATATACACCACAGTCCCAATAAGCAAACCCCCTGTAAAACACAGTACAGAAAGAGTCAGATGCTTACAGATTGAAGTTAGAAGGGCAGAAGAGAGAGTTTCCACACAGTTCACTGTTGAATTCCCAACCACTTCTGGACTGAACTAAACTGCTCAGCTAGAGAGCTGACCAGTCCCCTTTCATTATAGAGGTCACTTCTAAAACATGACCACTTTGGCCTGAAGTCTCATCTGTTTACGTATAAACAAAAGGCCTCTCAAAATCCTTTTCATTTCTGTACCAAACCAGACTGATTGGAGCCCAGCCTGGTTTATTATCACTCTGAAAAAAATCAAGGACAGTGTATCCTTGAGAAAAGGAACAGATTTTAGAAAAAAACGACTAGCTTTGTGACAACTCCCCCCTTAAAAAAAATGAATCATCAATATCAAAAGATGGCTTGATTTTTAACCCTTCGAAAACCCGGTTAGTAGTCTAAACACACATATCCACTATAAACATGCAAACATGCAGAACCACATGCAAATTCAGGCTGCATTACACCCGCTAGCAAATGCCTCCATATCTCATTTGAGTCTTGATAACGCATTAGCCATCATGTTTTCGCGACCTGTCACATGCATAATTGTTGAACTGAATGGCTGCAACAACAAACTCCATCTAAACAGTCTGGCATTTTTGTTCTTAAATTTTTTCACAAACATCAATGGGTTATGATCAGTGTATACGATTGTCTCAGATGCATTGCTGGTAATATAAACACTGAAATATTGTAATGCCAACACCAAACTTAAAGTCTCTTTCTCCACTGTTGAATATTTCTGTTGATGAAATTCAACTGCCTGGAAAATTGCGTGATGGGTCTTTCTATCCTTTCGTCATCCTCCTGCAGGAGCACCGCACCAACACCCACATCACTGGCATCGTTAGCCAACTTGAAAGGTTGTGTGTAATCTGGTGTGGCTAATACTGGGGCACTGGTTAACACAGTTTTTAGACTGTCACATGCCTTTTGAAAGTCCGCTGTCCACTGAAACTTCTTGCCCTTTCCTTAACAATACAGTGGATGGAGCAGTCACACTGCTAAAGTTCAGCACAAACTTGGCGTAAAATCCACCCAATCCTACAAACTCAATCCCACCGTTGACGCTCCTTTCGTCAACGGTGTGGGAAATTCCCGAATTACTTTCATTTTTGCATCCCGTGGGGCCACTGGTTCAATAACATGGCTCAGTAAAGTGACTCCGGCTTTGGCAAATTCACTTTTAGCAAGCCTGCCTTCCGAAGTCGATCAAACTAGTCCAATAAACACTATAAACGTTCTTTCCATGAGTGACTAAAAATCACCAGGTCATCAATGTAAACAGCACATTTGGGTAATCCAGCAATGACCTTATTAGTCAGTCTCTGAAATGTGGCTGGTGCGTTTTTCATACCAAATGACATTACTTTGAACTGATATAGTCCATTAGGTGTTACGAAAGCTGAAATTGCCTTTGCTCTCTCTGACAGAGGTACTTGCCAGTAGCCTCTGAGCAAGTCCAACTTAGAAATGTAAGTTGCTTGTCCCACTTTTTTAACACAGTCCTCCAACTGCGGAGTTGGATATGCATCAGTCTTTGTAACCGGGTTGACTTTGCGACAGTCCACACATAATTGTTGGATACCATCTGGCTTTGGCACCATGACTATGGGTGAGCTCCAGTCACTGTAAATCACTTGGATTATGCTATCTTGGAGCATGCGCTCTATGTCCTTCTGAACCTGTGCCAACTTTAGAGGATTATGCCTATAAGGATGTTGTTTAATCGGAATAGCATCTCCTATATCTACATCATGCACAATTAGGTTAGTACTTCCCAGTTTATTTCCGCCTATCTCCTCATGTTATAACAATAACTCTTTCAGGTCATTTGATTTTCTTGTGAGAGATAACTCAATAATTTATCCCAATTTTTGTCAACTTCCTCATTGTCCAATTTGATTTGAGGAATGTCCTATTCAGAATCCTCTGAACTTTGTTCTTCCATCTGTGCTGTAATCATTAACACCTTCTCCTCTTGCTTTTCTTCCCTGTCAAAATACCTTTCGAGCATATTCACATGACACACTCTGTGAGATTTCTTCCTGTCTGGAGTCCTTATCAAGTAGTTCACCTTACTCAATTTCCTCTCAATTTGATAAAGTTCACTAAACCTAGCTTTTAAAGGCTCACCTGTCACTGGAAGTTACACCAATACCTTATCCCCAATTGCAAAATTGTGAATCTGTGATTTCTTATTTGTGTCCTATTTCATGGTGTGCTGTGGTACTTTTACATACTGTTTAGCCAACTCTCCAGCTCTTTAAAATTTGACACATAGTCCAAATAGGTGATCTCTGAATTCTGACTATTTAATTTCACTTTAATCAAACAAACAGAACTCCCTTATCCCAATCATCTGGATAATCCCGACAATAAGCCCTCAACATGGTCTTTAATGCTTGATGCCATCTCTCTAGCACTCCCTACAATTCTGGGTGGTACAGAGTAGATTTGAATTGCTTTATTCCCGAAGTATCCATAACCTCCTTGAATAGTTTAGATGTGAAGTTTAATCCTTGATCTGACTGGATCTCTATTGGCAGTCTGTATCTAATAAAAAAATTAAGTAATTCTTTTACAACCCTTTTTGCTGTGATGTTGCATAATGGGATTGCCTCTGGAAATCTAGTTGACACATCCATGATTGTTAATAAATACTTATTCCCACTTTTTGTTTGAGGCAGGGGACTGACGGAATCCTTGCTAACCTTGCTGTTTTAACTCTCTGCTCTTCCATATGAGTTTGCATTACGTCAGGTAGTGAATTTTTGAATTCCTCCAAAATAACTACCTCTCTTAAGGGCATCATAGTTTTGCTCGATTTTTAAAGCTCTTATCTATCTATCAAAATTACTCTGCTTGATCCTTTCAAACTCAATATAGGTTTGACCAGGTCTGTCCTTAGATTCTTGAAATGTTGTCAATTGGCTTCTGGTACAAGCTCATATGCATTTAAAGTTGAGTTTTTCACCTCCTCAAACTCCCAGATACCTCCTGTATAGAATACCTCAACAGCCCTCCCTGCAAGTTTCATTTGAATCAACAAAACCCACATTGCCCCTTGCCACTGCATTTGTTTAGCCACCTTTTCAAATTAGATGAAAAAGGCTTCCACGTCCTTCTCATCATTTTAGGCAATGCTTGAATATAATTAAACAGTTTCTCACTAGATTTCTGACTACCAGGGACTTGCTCATTCTCACTCTCTTCCTTGCTAAGCCACCCTCAGCCTTTATCTCCAGCCTTTTAAGCAGACTTTCCTTTTCAATTGTCAGTTTTTGAAGTTCAAAAGCTTTGTCTTTTTCTTTCTCTGCTCTCTCTTTCTCCCTCTCTTCTGCTTTTAATCGTAACTCAAACTGTTTCATTTCTGCTGCCCTTTCTTTATCTCTCGCCTCTAACTCAAGCTGCTTCATTTGCAATTGAATTCTTACCATCTCTACAGATTCTGATGGTTTCTCCAGCAAGTTTAAATGCTGAGCTACTGCTGTAATTATCTCTTCTTTCCTCTCAGAAGCAGGCAGTTCCAAATCCAGCTTCTCTGCTAATTTCTGCAGCTTGGTGTTATTCACTTTTTGCAAAACTTCCAAAG
This sequence comes from Chiloscyllium plagiosum, assembly GCF_037043375.1. NCBI lineage: Eukaryota > Metazoa > Chordata > Chondrichthyes > Orectolobiformes > Hemiscylliidae > Chiloscyllium > Chiloscyllium plagiosum. Next base: position 102,368,537 of record NW_028270148.1, on the reverse strand, counting down.
TCACCGCATCCACATCCAGAAAACCTTTGGTGACTGAAAGAGCCATTACTATCCCAAGCTTTGTCCTACCCAACCAAATCAACACTCAAAATAAAGACACTAGCACCTACCACTTGCTGTTTAAAGTCCCACAAAGAGCCTAAAATCTGTTATGGATTAGGCCAGATCACTCAAAACATTCTTAAGCAGGCAGCCCAGAGTATAACTTTGAAATTTGTTTCGGTAAGTGTACAGTGAAAATTACCTGGATTAAGTTAGCGAGGTTGACTCCCAGGTTTAAAACAGACAAAAAATGTATTCACAAAATTACACAATAAAACACGAAAAACAGAATAAAGAACCCCGACAGAACCCAGTCTATCCAAACTAGACTTAAGTATGCTATTCTGAATATACACAATAGTCCCAATAACCATAACCCCTTTAAAACACAGTACAAAAAAGGCTCAGATGCTTACAGGTTGAAGTTAGAGGGGCAGAAGAGAGAGTTTCCACACAGTTCACTGTTGAACTCCCAACCAGTTCTGGACTAAATTAAATTGCTCAGCTACAGAGCTGACCAGTCCCCTTTCATTCCACAGGTCACTTCTAAAATATGACCACTTTGGCCTGAAGTCTCATCTGTTTACCTATAAACAAAATGCCTCTCAATATCCTTTTCATCTCTGTACCAAATCAGACTGATTGGAGCCTGGTTTACTACCCCTCTGAAAAAAATCAAGAACGGTGTATCCTTGAGCCAAAGAACAGCTTTTAGAAAATAAAAGGACTAGCTTTGTGACATAATCAAGAAATAAGGTGAAATATCAACATAGTCTCCTGGAAAATATTTTGAACACCATTGGACATTGAAGATAAATTTCTAAAATTTCCCTCAAGTAGTCTAAACATTTTTCAAATTGGTTTTTTTAACCTTTGCCAGGAGATTAAATAATTTGGTGAATAAGAACACTTGTGGTCATGATGTGCAGTTGTACCATGACTACATGAGACAGGCTTCATGGATCAGCTGGTCACTTTTAATGAGGTTTTCGCATGCTTTTATAACAGTAAAATGGAGTAATAGCAAGTAACTGTGTCTACATTTGAAAGTTGCAACTGAAAAATAATTAGGGAGAAATATTTAACTTAGTGAAATCAAACATCAATTATTAGAATTATAGGAACTATGTGGAAATTAATATAAGTAATGTTTTATTTTGTTAAGACTTGCATTTCTCAGTATTTCTTAATAATTTCAAAAGTTGTAGGCAAGCTTAGATTCTTTCTCAATCATTATTAAATGAAGTGAAACTTGTAGTAAACTATAATCATGCTTATTCTTTGATGATAGTTACATATGTTAAAAATCAAAAGTAATAATTTATCTGAAATAATAATCAAAGGTTAGGTTTCCTTTGGTTACCTGAGTGAATGTATTTATTGAACAACTCATTCAATAATAAATATTAGCAGTCATAAATTAGACAAGGACCATACCAAAATAAACTTTCTTCAGTGATTTCCAATCAAGAAAAGTGGTATTGGCACAAAAAAAAAGTTTACTTCCAATCCAAAAGTTTAATTAAAAATGTACGCTCGTGATGGAAATACAAGATTATTCTTCCAGGCTTAAATTTCAGTCCCATTTATGTCTTTTTTAATGTATTAACCTCTCTATTTTTCTATTCTCCTTTAAAACACTCACAAGAAATCTACATTTTTGATCAAATCTTTCGTCTCAAATGATAATAGATGGAACATTCAATAGGCTGAAGAATTATCCCAAATAGAGGTGAGCATGCTAACAATTTTGCATCACTGTACAGCGTGCTCGGTTCTCATGTGGTCATAGTCATTTTGGTGAAGACTTCAGGTATTATGTAGCGGCAACTCTCTTTAAAGTGTTGGGTCAACAATTGACGGTTATAACAAATCAGTTGAGAGTCTGCTGAAAGGCAGACGTTGAATTTGGGGTAACATGCAAGGACACAACCTTGTTATAAAGAGGAGACGACATTGCAGGAGGGAGCTAACTAGAATAGGTGAGTGTATTTAACAGTGTGAAAAACGTAGTGCTGGAAAAGCACAGCCGGTCAAGCAGCATTTGAGGAGCTAAAGAGTCGATGTTTTGAGCATAATCTCTTCATCAGGAATGTTGGCGGGGTGGGGGGGGTTCAATGGGGCTGAGAGATAAATGGGAGGGGTGTGGGGCTGGGGGAAGGTAGCTAGGAATGTGATAGGTAGATGAAGGTGGGGGGGAGGTGATGGGGATAGGTCAGAGCAGACGGTGGAGCAGATAGAAGGGAAGGAACATGGACAGGTAGGGCGGTCCAAGAGGGTGGTGCTGAGTTGGAGAATTGGATCTGGGATAACATGGGAGGAGCGTAGATGAGGCAACTGGTGAAACTGACATTGATTCCATGTGGTTGAAGGATCCCAAGCTGGAAGATGAGATAAGTAAAGAACATCCCATCTTCTGCCTTGGGACCGTCCAATCACACAGCATCAATGTCGATTTCACCAGTTTCCTCATCTCCCCTCCCTCCACCTTATACCAGATCCGACGCTCCAACTTGGCACTACCCTCTTGAACTGTCCTACCTGTCCATGTTCCTTCCCACCCATCCACTCCACCCTCTGCTCTGACCTATCATCATCACCCCCCCACCTTCATCTACCTGTCATATTCCCAGACTTCTACCACCCAGCCCCACCCCCTCCCATTTATCTCTCAGCAGGCCCCCACATTCCTGATGAAGAGATTATGCTTGAAATGTCGACTCGCCTACTCCTCGGATGCTGCCTGACTGGCTGTGCTTTTCAAGTGCCACACATTTTGACTCTGATCTCCAGCATCTGCAGTCCTCACTTTCTCCAGTATTTAACAGTGATCTATTAAAAGGAATCAGACATCTTCATGGAGTGGCAAACCATGATAGAATGTGCAGAGGTTTGGTCTGGAGTAGCTGGTTTGGTCTGTTGAATCTTGTGATATTTGGGGGAGTGAACATCCAGGGGTTGGTGGAGCACAGGTGGGGGCCCAGCTAGCCATTATAGCACTTCTGGTAAAAAGGAAAGCATTCCTGGACAGTGGGCAGAGCTACTCTGAGTTAGAGATGAATAGCAATGAACAGCAGGTGCTCCAATAGCAAATACAGTTCACTGGTTATAAGGTACACAGAGCTACAAGGAAGGCATAAATGTGATACTTTTCAATATGGGGTATACAGTCAATATGGGGTATACTGTCAATATGGGGTATACTAGGGTATTCTGGACATGATGGAGCATCAGGCCTATTAAAGCAGCAGAATCCTGTGTCCATGTAGAAGAACACATTGTTTTTCACCTCTTGCTGGTGCACACCTTGCCAGTAGCTGATAAAGTGGTATTGGTGTTGATAGTTCCTTTCAAAGGAATGGTAATGGACCTGACTAACACCTTGCAACCTCACAGCTTTGGATTGCATTGAGTTCACCATTTACTGGGCCACCAGAATTGAGATCTGTGGGATTTGCTTCTATGTCTGGACTTCACTCCTAACACAGCACCGCACGGCATGGACTTCGAAGGAAGGGATATAAACAAGTAGCATACACTTGCTTGGAGAAAGAGGTGGAGGAAATATTGGTGAAGCAGATTCTTGGGAGGGCTTCCTCAGATTCAACTGAAACCTCAAAACATTGACCAGGATGGAAGGGAGGCAAAGAAGACACAAATTGATGCATGTTTTCTCCTGAGGATGCCTAATCCTGGGATGAGTTTGGCACAGAACCTACTTTTTCCAGAAGGAGTGATTTCACCTGAAATTCACACAATATACAAGTTTCCATTGTTTCCCACATTACCTGGAAGTCAAGACTCCACTTGACATACTCTTTCAACAAATTTACTCTAGTTTGTTCCTCTTGTGCCTTCATGCTATCAAATGACACAAATTTGGATCTAATCATTAAATGTCTGCTTTGATGGGGTGAAGTACATGCAGTTGAGAGACCCAAGGCATTCAATCTTGATATGGTACCAATGGAGGCTCTGCCACAGGATGCTCCATCTACATTGAAATAAGGGTAGCCTTGGTCACAGGACCTCCCTGTAATGCTGTGGCTTTCTGGCTGATCCCAGGAGTATCGGATTCCTGAACATCTTTGCTGACTGCTTCAGCCCTTACATGGATGCCAAAAGTATCTGGCACCAGGGGTGCATCTGGCATTCTCTCCATTTATCCTTACAATAGCATTGTCACTGGCCAGGCAAAAGTTGCAAACGTGGCATTGATTCATGGGCTTGTATGCCTTCACGGAGCACATTTCATGGATGGACTCTTCCGTTCTCTAATCACGATTCTTTCCTCTCTCTAGGAACACCAATATTTGAGCACATGTGTCCTGCCAGTGCTACATGGTGACTTGCCTTGTGTCAGATTCCTGAGGCTCTGAATTTCCATCCAGCTGAGCATGGCTGTTTGATCTTCATCTTTAGAGAAGGACCTGCTTACCGGTTACGTTGCCTCTGTCACATCTTCAGTGAAGTGCTGATTACCCTGTGCTGTCTGTTATAAACTCTGTGTGAGGCCCACTGACATGAGAGCCTATATGCTGGTGGAGGACATGCTTGACTTGTGCTGGTGCTGGCTTCTTCCTCTGTTGAAGACGACAATAACTTCACATTGTCATGAGCTGACTCCCCATCCACAAATGATCATGTGGTAAATATAAAAAGCGGGTTAATGAAAACTTGCGTTTGTCAGAAGCTGCTTCTATAGCTGTTTCAAGCCATTACAGGTTATGTATTGGCATGGAGGAAATTGAAGAACCTAGAGCACCATCGTCATCACCTGAACATTGGAAGATCACTTCACCAGCCATGAACTGACAACTCCCAGTTCACCATATCTAATTTTCTGATGTGCTCTCACATTGGCAGCTTTAACCATAGATATTGGAATAACCTGATAGGACACTCCACCGCTTAAATTAGCACTTTTCTTCTCTTGTAAGCTCACTTTCCCTGCAAGATCAAGCGTGAGAGTGTCAAGACCATGAAGCCTTCTTCCACGTTTGATTGTGGTGGGCAATTTTCCAATTGCTCAATAGTGCTCAGTGCATGAATATTTTCTATGTTATAGGGCACTATGTGCCCTCAGGCTGTTCAGCCTCTGGATGTGTTGGTGACACAGAATTGGATGCCTTTTGTTTGGGTATTCCAGCCCGTAGAAGGTCACCAAAGCACTTGCAACACTGTACCTACATGGGCTGACAATGCTGCAGCTATCCACTTTAAGAGGCAAGTCTGGCCTTGCCTATTTGCCTGGCTCACTGATCATTGTATGCTGCTCTCTGGAAATTCAACACTCTGCAAATACAATGCAGTCATCACCTTCAAAGGTACCACTGGCTGCCATTGCATGAGAGCCTTCCCATTGATTTATCTTTCTTCCAATCCAAGGTAAATGCCATTTGACATTTAAAATTGGCCTGTCACACTCAAACCCAGTTTCCTTTCCATGCCCACTGCCCCAAACTGGACAGTAAATGCACCACTTGGCTAACAATTGGCCATCTCTTTGAAACTGGCATTGATTGTCAGGTGATGGTGTGGATTAGGGATGGAACAGGAAAATCACCTCGATGACAAGATCACAAGCCAAAAATCAAAATCCAGCTCATCATCTCCTTGCTTGGCTCAGTGACTATTTTTGTTGGTTTAACTCCTGCAATGTCTTGGAATGCTTATATGAATCGTGCTATGTAAGTGCAAACTTGTTGATATACTTTCTGTCATTATTTCACACAGCCATTATCCTTGCGAATGTGATGAAATCCAGAAAAGATTAACGGCAGTATCAATACTAGCATGACAGGGATGTCAGTCAGAAATTGTCTAGTACAGCTGACAGAAAAAGAAGCAACATAATCTCTGAGGAACAGAACCCCATGACACTCAAATGTGGCTCTGACTTACAAAAATCTGACATTTAATTAAAGGTTAGTTGTTCTGTGTATCCTCAGGGCTGTGCTAATATCACTGCAGTGAAGACACACATTTGCTGTGTCAAGATTAATACAATTAAACAGAATGGTCCATGTTCCTACAATGAAATAGTATAATAATAGTTCTCTAACACTAAAATATAGCAGTGCAAATTAGTGGTGGCAAGGAGCAAAAATCCGAGTCCATTCTGGTACACACCTCTCCCATACAGGAGTTAGAAATCAAGCCTGCAGTACATACTCGTAAACCATCCATAGACTATCCAAGCACCTGCATTTTGAGCTGGGGTGCATGAATACCAACCCTAGATTTTCTTTTCCTTAATTCCAGGTTATGAAACCAATAGTGATATTATTAAGAGTCAGCTCAAATCAGTTATTGCAGTATAGGCAGGAGGCTGAACCAAATTCAACCTCAAATTGTTTTAACAAAGATCTCCCTATTATTAAGTCCCTTGAGTGGGTCTGAATTCTATTATGCCATCTAGTGCTCACCTGTAGTAATTGCTCACCACGGCTGGGACCTGCCAGGATTTCTGTCATGAGTGTCATATTTAAAACCCGATTGTGCATCAGGGCAATTGCTGCCAGCCACAAATAGTCCATCATGTTTCACATTGCATGTAATGTAATGGGGGAGGTGGGGGGTGGGGGGAAGGAAAGCTTCAGAGGGAATATAGATGGCAGAGGTGACACATCATTGCAAATTGAAGCTCACAATAGTAAATGCATTGGTACTTTACATCACCTGTGTGAAAGCCTGCCATAGTAACTGGAATTACAAAAATAAAGCTACACAGGTTGTCCATCCTGAGTATCGTACTATGAACCCTGTCAATGTTAGTATTATTCTTTCCCTAATGAGCAGTGTGGCATAGCACCTTATCATTGTTTAGGAATAACCGTGTCCTACACCCTGACTGAATTGGAACAACAGGTTTTCTGTGGGAATGATGGTAGCTCACTGCTATAATGACATGGAACCCAGGACCTGGACTGTCCAAAGCACCCAAATGACCGCATCTAAAGTCCTGGACTGATGACAGAACTCCTTGATTTGACTGGGGACTACTCCTCTTCTACTTTGGGACATGGCCTTTGATCAAAGCACACTCAGTGTGTTTGCTGGCAAATGCTGCAGGTGTGACAATGACATAGCACAGTGCCATAAAACAACATAACCACCGCTTGACTCATCACTGCTGGCTACCATGGAAGTTGCCTGGCTTTGTACCCATTGTAAAAGCCAAGACAATCCATATGTGATGACATGCCGCCTGAATGTGATGGTAATGCACAAAAAAAGGCAAGGTATGGCAATTGAGGAATGCTGTGAGCATTCCAAATAGGCATAGAGTACTAAGTCAGCAAACTAAGAACCCTGAGATGCACTCTGCTCCAATCCATGAGATGGCAGCCTGACCCGATATGCAAAGTGGCCTAACCCTATATGCAATACAACTGTGGGTAACTGTATTCTAAGTGAGTTGGAGTTGTGCAATTATAATATGGTGACACTGCTGCACATCTGATGCCAACCTGTGTGAATGGATGATGCAAGTGGTTACTGCTCATGGATTGTGTCATGAGGCAATGGGAATGGCTGGTCAAGACAGAGGCCTGGAGGAATAAGTGGCGAGCCTGCTCTGACCTTCATATTAGGAACTGTCACCAGCTAGTTTCCATGTTCCATGTGAGAGAACGCAAATTACACATAAATGAAGTGAGATAGGTCATATTGAGATGTTAACACATGCAAATGGCCTTCTTGCCATTTAATAGCAAAATTCTCATCTTGTTATTCAAACCTTGGGTGGAAAATTTGACTTTTTTTGGTTTGTTCAAGAATCCCATTTTTCCCAACTGACTCACTATTGTTCAGGGACTGGGAAAATTCAGCCCACTGCACTATTCTGAAAGCTTCAGCTGATCCCAGCTTTCTTCTTTACAGGTATGAACATCACAGCTATAGAAGGCACAGAGCCTTCCACACAAGCCTAGAAGCAAAATAATCTGCATTAATCAGAGATTCTAGTCTATTGAATTGAAAGAGGAGTTTTCCTACTTAAAGACTTGAACTGCTGTCAGATAACACAGTCTATATATGGAATCAAGGGTAATGCTTTGTCCAATGATGAATTTCAAATATTTCTCCAATATTGTCAAAGTTTACTTATTTAAGGATTATTCAATTATTTTGGATTACAACTGCAGTAAAATTCCAAATAGATTATTATTTAGGTCATTTTTATTTGTGCATTTGTACTCATCTTTGGTAGAATAATGTCCATGTATTAGTTTTAAAATGCTATTTTTGGATTTGAAAGTTCTCAAGTAAAAGTCCAAGGGAAGAAAGTATGCTTCGTTTACGTTAGTAAAATTGGTTCCTTTCCCAAAAGAGCAAAATCAAAGCCCATACTTTTATGGGTCCATGACACTGTCAAAGTTGGAAATACTCACAAAGAAGAGAACTGTAATGTGAGAAATTGAGTTAAATAATGCCTGTTGTGTGTTCACCATGAATGCTCTTGGAAGTCTAAAATGATAGATGTGATGTGCATGGACATTGTTGGGGCAAATTGTGTCAACTGTCATTTGAGTACAAGCGTAGAGAAAACATTTACTGGCAGATCATAAAAGTAATCAGTGAGCCATACTGATTTCCCACCTGCAATGTCAGTTTGGAGCTCCACACTGCAGTCCATTCTATCTTTAACTCTCACAACTAAATGGTCTCAGCAGCAACAAAACCATCCCACCTGGAGGGCTGCTATGTTGCAATGGTAGTGTCCGTACCTCTGAGCCAGGAGGCCTATGTTCAGGTCCCACTTACTCTATAAATATGTCACAGTATATCTGACCAGTTTGGTTAGAAAATATCTAACATGAGGCCTGGCTTAGTTGGGCTTTTGTGGTGCAGTGGTAGTATTCCTACTTCCCATGTTCAACAACTATTTTCTTCAGAGGTACATCAGGTTAATGAGAAAATATCTAACATTGTACCAATGATTTTTAAAGGGACACAGGTTAGTAGCCAGTTGTTTCTTTTTTCTGACTGTCACAGTGCTACAAGTGTTCGATGTTTTCTTTAGTTGTTTCAGGTTGCAGAAGTCTATCAGAAGTAGTGTGAAAGGTACTGAAGAAATTCTTGCTGACGTTAAGGCTTTTTGCACAAAGTAGTTTATCTCTATGACTCCAGTTGCTCCCAGAAATGGGTGCACTACTAGGCAGTATCTTTGGAATATTTGGAGAATGAGCAAAGATCATACAGAGCAGGGGAGGCTGCTGGAACTGGGGTGGGGACTGCGAATTGAAAGGAGAGTCGCATCTTCCTACAGTGCTCATGGAGCTATAATGTAAGTAAGGATGTCCTCACTGTCTCAGAGTTGGAATATATGGACTATTAATCTTTAATTCCATCAATTTATTTAATTCTGGGACTTCCATATGAAAAAAAAGCCTTTAAATGAGCAAGGACACTGTTTTAAAATGTCAAAGTTTTCTAAAAACCTCTTATGTGGATTAACAGGAAAACTGTATGGACAGTTTCCCTATGAATGTAATATTTGTCATTCTTTGGACAAAACCCTAAGGAAATAAGCAGCAAGCATCTCATCTGTAGAAACTACCAGAGACAAAAGGGAACAATCAGAACTGACAGTGCATAAGATTACTGAAGACTTCTGAACAATTTCAGGGGCATCGTATCATTGACAACAAGAGAATGAAACTCCTTTTTTAACATGGCCTCAGTTGTGTGCCATGACCAAAACTTCCCCCTTATGAAAAACTATGATTAAGCTTGTCTGTTTATTACAGAGTGTAGTAACATTAAGAAGGCCTGTAGGAGGGAAGAGTAACATCAGCTCTCCCTCAATAGTTCTTTTCGAAGTTGGACTCTGTCCTTTTCACAAGTTGGAATAATCATAGAGTTAGAGAGTTTAAGAATAAAACTATATTACCCATTCTATAATAGTGTACAGTTTAAAAGAGACTGCATCCAGAAGAACAACAACCTAACATTGTCCATAACACCACTAGAGCTCCAAAGGAATCTTGGGAATGTATAATTCTTTTACTTACGGACTTTAGCTTTGTTCCAACCTAAACTCCCCTCCCTATAACTTGGTATTCTGCTTGTATATCTATGCCACAGACTGAGTTCTTACCTTTTTAATAAGCTTTATACTTTACTTCAGTAAGTAATTAATAAAACTAACTCCTTACTTTGATTAATTCAAGAGATCTATCTAACTTATTTATACAAAAAAAGCTATATTATTGGTCAACTAAATACTGAATTGAAACAACACACACCTAAAAATAATTCGAATACTTTTATGATTAATCTCAGGAGTGAAAAAAATCGAGTATTTTCACTCCTCCGGACTGTTCAATTTAATTGACAGGTGAAGCTGCAGAATTATCCACCACCGTGGGCGGCACGGTGGCACAGTGGTTAGCACTGCTGCCTCACAGCGCCAGAGACCCGGGTTCAATTCCCGACTCAGGCGACTGACTGTGTGGAGTTTGCACATTCTCCCCGTGTCTGCGTGGGTTTCCTCCGGGCGCTCCGGTTTCCTCCCACAGTCCAAAGATGTGCAGGTCAGGTGAATTGGCCATGCCAAATTGCCTGTAGTGTTAGGTAAAGGGGTAAATGTATGGGAATGGGTGGGTTACGCTTCGGCGGGTCGGTGTGGACTTGTTGGGCCGAAGGGCCTGTTTCCACACTGTAAGTAATCTAATCTAATCTAATAAACATAAGGCTGTGGGACTAAATCATTTAGTACATTGAGGAGAAAAATGCACTAAAGGTGACTAGTGGTTTGGAGAGAGAGCACAACTACGCCATTGAGATAGAGGATCAGCTACCATCATACTAATAATGAAGTAGGCTAAATGGGCCAAATGGCCTACCCTTCTTCCTGCTTTCTTTGTTTCTATGCTTGTAACATCACGAAAATCTGACACCTGCTGCATTCACAAATATGACCACATTAACAAGACAAGAACTAAATCTCCTGTGCTTGTGAAAGTGACTGTGGTGATGAAATTTTACAGGTTTGACTCCATTGAAACATGATGTGGAGGTACTGGTGTTGACTGGGTTGGAAAAGGTCAAAAATCATAAGACACATCCAATGGATTTATTTGAAAACATTGGTTTTCGGAGCACAGCTCTTTCATCAGGTCAGAGTGACAGAGGAAGACCTTAGATCCAGAATTTATAAGGAAAAGATCAAAGAGACATACAACTCATTTGAAGGAATTGAACACACCTAAGATGGCTCTTAAATCTTTGATCAGTAAAAATGGAGGTACAGGCTTTGATTGATTAATATGCAAATCCCAGAATTTCTTTCAAGTCATTGCCCCGAGATAACTTAGGGTGTCATTAACGTAAAGGAGGTGACACCTCTGGTCAGACAATGTATTTTAGGTGTGAGATCTTGTTTGGAGTCTGTCTGTGGCTTAACCTGGAGTCAGACTGGTTTCATTTCCAAAGTAGGAGTTTATAAAATGCCACATTGACTGACTGTCTACAAATTGTGTGCTTTTTGAATGAAATAGAATGTATCTGTATATGCAAATTCACCCCACAGATTTCACAAAATCTCACCCTCAGACTTACCATGGGCTATTCTTTGGAATCAATCTCATTCTTGGACACACGCACCTCCATCAAGGACAGACAACTCAATACCTCACTCTATCACAAACTTACAGATAACCTTACAAGTGCTGCATTTCTTGAGCTTCCACCCTAAACATATTAGAAAAGCCAACCCCTATGGACAAGCCCTACACATACATAGGATCTGTTTAGATGAGGAAGGATGCGTTAGAAACTTGAAGGTGTTAAAGAGGCCTTCATAAGAACGGGGTACGATGCTCAACTCAACGATCACCAGTTCTGATGTGCCATAGCAAAAAACCGTAATGACCTCCTTAGAAGACAGATGCAGGATAAAACCAATAGAGTACCCTTCAGGATTACTTCCCGGGAGCAGAGAAACTACGCTATGTTCTTCTCAGCCTGCAACACATTATCAACGATGATGAATACCTCACCAAGATTCTTCCTACACATCCACTACTTGCCTTTAAATAACCGCCAAACCTTAAATAGACCATTATTCGCAGCAAATACCCAGCCTTCAGGACAACATCGACCAAAACACCACACAACCATGTCAGGGCAGTCTCTGCAAGATATGTCAGAGCATTGACATGGATTCTGCCATTACACATGGGGACATGACCCACCACATGCACGGCAGTTACTCATATGACTTGGCCAACGTTGTACATCGCATATGTTGCAGGCAAGGATGCCCTGAGGAATGGTTTATTGGTGAAACGATGCAGATGCTATGACCATGGATAAATGGACACCACGGACAATCACCAGACAGGACTTCAGGATACACAACAACTCAGAATTGCCGAGCAGAGGCTGATGCCACGTTCGGTACCCATGAGGATGACCTCAACAGGGATTTTGGGTTCATGTTGCCCTACAGTGACTCCACAGCACTATACACTCTCACACACATATTCTCTCATACGTACCTTCTCTCATACATACAGACCTTCTCTCATACATACACACTCACATGCACACTCTCTCAGATGCATACACCTGTAGTCCCTCACACTTGCACACATTCTCTCTTAAACACACACACACAGTATCTCTTACACACACACAGACACACACTCTCTCTCAGATGCACAAACTCCCTCACACTCGCACACACTCTTTCAAATTTTATAAACTCCTACTTTGGAAATAAAACCAGTCTGACTCCAGATTAGGACACAGACAAACTCCAAACAAGACGTCACACATAAAATACATTCTTTGACCAGAGGTGTAACCTCCTTTATACTGATAACACCTTAACTTATCTCAGGGCAGTGACTTGACAGAAATTCTGGGATTTGCATATTAATCAATCAAAATTTCCACCTCCATTCCAAATGATTAAAGATGTAAGAGCCATCTTAGGTATGTTCAATTGGTTTGCATGAATTGTATGTGCCTTTGATCTTTTCCTTATAAATTCTGTGTCTAGGGTCTTCCTCTCTCATTAGCACCTGATGAAGGAGCAGCACTCTAAAAGCTAGTGTTTTCAAATATACCCATTGATCTATAAGTTGGTGTTGTGTGATTTCTTACCTTGCCCACCCAAGTAGGAATTGGAGATACTTGCAGAATTGTATAACCTCCTCCCATGATACATACAGGTAGCATTGGTCAAACTGCAAGCTTTCCAAAGTGCAAGGTGCCTTTGATTCCACACACAAATTTTCGCAAGGGTCATGCGTCAAATCTGCCACAAACTGGAACTGAGTGTTTTCTCTCCCTCAATATCTGGCTGCTGTGTGACCTTAGGCAGTAAATCATGCAAACCAATGCCAAATATCCTGACGGCAATCTTGATGCCTCCATTCCACTGTGCCAGCTGGATTTGTGTCAAGCTACTGGGCAACAAGGGCTAACCAGTAATGACATGGTTGAAGACATGCAGAAGCCATGCCACAAAACAAAGTGAGATACAGCAGACATTTGGCCTGCTGTCTTGGTTGCATTTAGTGATGCTGCAGATCAGGAGTGGGAAAATTCAGCCCAATGTCTTGTTGACTCCTTTTGCATGAGTTCAAACAAACAAGGCCCTATTGTCTTTTGATGACTTTCATCTAAAAGCTATTGACTTACCTATAGCCACTCTTTACTCTGGAGTCTGCTCTAAAGTCTGAATACAATCATCAGAATGTTCACTTTTGTTCTGATGTTCAGTTTCTATGTTTCATGGATTTTGTTTCTCTTCTTGCTTTAATCCTATTAGAGACTAATTCTTATCGTGATCATTTGGCAGGAAAGTAGTGGGGGCAGGTGGCTAATTTTGTGGCAGAATGTTCACAGTTGCATTCCTGACATGTAGCCACCTTAATTCTCATTATCTGAGATGCCAGCCAAAGGCAGGATAGGTCTTTTTTATCAGTTCACTCGTGCGATGTAGCATTGCTGATTGAGCTAGCATTTATTGCTCATCCCTCGTTTTCCTCGAGAAGGTGGAGGTGAGCTGCAGTCCACGTGCTGAGGATAGACACACAGTGCAGTTAGGAAGGGAGTTCAATGATATATGCCCAGTAACAGTGAAGGAAAGGCAATATATTTCCAAGTCAGGAGAGTGGTTTGGAAGGGAACTTGCAGGTAATGGGGTTTCCATATATCTGCTGCCCTTGTCCTTCCGGATGGAATTGTCGTGGGTTTAGAAGATACACTCTCAAGATCTTTGGTGAATTTCTGCAGTGCGTTCTTGTAGCTGCTGCTGAGAATTGCTGATGGAGTGACTGAATGCTTGTGATGTGGTACTAATCAATCAGATGGATTTGTCCTGGATTGTGTCAAGCTTCCTGAATGTTGTTGGAGCTGCACCCATCCAAGGAAGAGGAGAGTGCTGACCGTTAAGGTCCTCATATGAGTCCCCTGCAGCAGTACCTTGTCCTCCATTGAGTTGGCAAATGGGCTATCCTTTCATTTAAGACCATAAGACCATAAGACATAGGAGTGCAAATAAGGCCATTCGGCCCATCGAGTCCACTCCGCCATTCAATCATGGCTGATGCGCATTTCAGCTCCACTTACCAGCGTTCTCCCCGTAGCCCTTAATTCCTCTAGACAACAAGAATCTATCAATCTCGGCCTTGAAGACATTTAGCGTCCCGGCTTCCACTGCACTCCGTGGCAATGAATTCCACAGGCCCACCACTCTCTGGCTGAAGAAATGTCTCCGCATTTCTGTTCTGAAATGACCCCCTCTAATTCTAAGGCTGTGTCCACGGGTCCTAGTCTCCTCGTCTAAAGGAAACAATTTCCTAGCATCCACCTTTTCCAAGCCATGTATTATTTTGTACGTCTCTATTAAGTCTCCCCTTAATCTTCTAAACTCCAACGAATACAATCCCAACGTGTCCATGCCGATTAAATATCCCAAACTAAACTAGTCCCACTCACCAGTGTTTGGCCCATATCCCTCTAAACATTTCCTATTCATGTACCTGTCATTTTAAAAAAAAATGTTGTACCTTTACCTCCATTTACTATGTCCTCTGGTGTTTTCTTTTCACCTTATCTATGCCCCTCATGATTTTATAAACCTCTGTAAGGTCACCCCTCAACCTCCTACACTCTAATGAAAAAACTCCCAGCCTATCCAGCCTGTCCTTATAACTCAAATCCTCCAGTCCCAGCAACATTCTGGTTATCCTTTTCTGAACCCTCACCAATTTAATAATATCCTTCCTTTATCAGTGTGACCAAAACTGGACACAGTAAAGCCATCTAAACCACATTTGCCTGAACAAGTATTACAAAAGATTAATTTGATTTTCTTCCTACTTTCTAGTTGAACGTACCTTAGTGTGTGAAAATTAACTGCCATGTTTGGCTATGTATCACTTGAAATATATGTTATTTGGTATGAAGTCCTTGGGAGATGAAAGACAAAATATAAGTTTAAATTTTTCTTTTGGGTCTTTGTTCATTCCTTCTTATGATATAGCCAAGTCAATATTGCATTGGCAAATAAACTCCCCAGCAACTAAAACTAAATTGATCACAGAAAGTAATGAGAATTAATGGATCACGTTTACATTGTGAGGTATGTGGTCTTTAGTGTTATTAAATAGGATCAGATATATGTGTTTGGTGGAATGTTATTTTTGATTAGTAAATGTTATTTCAATATCACATGGTTTCCTGCTATCTGCCATGACTACAAATAATACAAAATTAAGCCTGTTTCTCAGTGCCTGTTTTTAAAACTAAAATGGTAGAGGCTCCTTTTTCATATTCTGCAGTGTCGACAGGCATATATACCACAGAGGAGTTTTGTCTGCCACTTGGCATGACAATATGAATTGCACAGCATAATGATATTAAGCTGTTACAGTACCAGTGGCATTGTGTATTCATCTGGCAAGGTCCACCTTATTGTTTATGTTTTACAACACTGTACAAAGGTGTGCCTCATGAAACGCTGCATGTATCTGTGCCATGAACTGCCAACCAGGGATAGTCTTATCCAATGGACTTTAATGTGTTTCAGGATTCTGGATCAGTGGTGCTGGAAGAGCACAGCAATTCAGGCAGCATCCGAGGACAGGCAAAATCGACGTTTCGGGCAAAAGCCCTTCATCAGGAATAAAGGCAGAGAGCCTGAAGCGTGGAGAGATAAGCTAGAGGAGGGTGGGGGTGGGGATAGAGTAGCATAGAGTACAAAAGGTCAGTGGGGAAGGAGATGAAGGTGATAGGTCAGGGAGGAGAGGGTGGAGTGGATAGGTGGAAAAGAAGATAGGCAGGTAGGACAAGTCCAGACAAGTCAGGGGATCGTGTTGCTGGAGGTTAGAAACTAGGATGAGGTGGGGGAAGGGGAAATGAGGAAACTGGTGAAGTCCACATTGATGCCCTGGGGTTGAAGTGTTCCAAGGCGGAAGATGAGGCGTTCTTCTTCCATGCGTCTGGTGGTGAGGGAGCGGCGGTGGAGGAGGCCCAGCACCTCCATATCCTCGGCAGAGTGGGAGGGGGAGTTGAAATGTTGAGCCACGGGGCGATTTGGTTGATTGGTGCGGGTGTCTCGGAGATGTTCCCTAAAGCGCTCTGCTAGGAGGCGCCCAGTCTCCCCAATGTAGAGGAGACCGCATCGGGAGCAACGGATACAATAAATGATATTAGTGGATGTGCAGGTACAACTTTGATGGATGTGGAAGGCTCCTTTAGGGCCTTGGATGGAGGTGAGGGAGGAGCTGTGGGCATAGGTTTTACAGTTCCTGCGGTGGCAGGGGAAAGTGCCAGGATGGGAGGGTGGGTCGTAGGGGGGCGTGGACCTGACCAGGTAGTCACGGAGTCTTTGCGGAAGGCGGAGAGGGGTGGGGAGGGAAATATATCCCTGGTGGTGGGGTCTGTTTGGAGGTGGCGGAAATGTCGGCGGATGATTTGGTTTATGCGAAGGTTGGTAGGGTGGAAGGTGAGCACCAGGGGCGTTCTGTCCTTGTTGCGGTTGGAGGGGTTGGGTCTGAGGGCGGAGGTGCGGGATGTGGACGAGATGCGTTGGAGGGCATCTTTAACCACGTGGAAAGGGAAATTGCGGTCTCTAAAGAAGGAGGCCATCTGGTGTGTTCTATGGTGGAACTGCTCCTCCTGGGAGCAAATACGGCGGAGGCGGAGGAATTGGGAATACGGGATGGCATTTTTGCAAGAGGTAGGGTGGGAAGAGGTGTAATCCAGGTAGCTGTGGGAGTCGGTGGGTTTGTAGAAAATGTCAGTGTCAAGTCGGTCGTCACTGATGGAGATGGAGAGGTCCAGGAAGGGGAGGGAGGTGTCAGAGATGGTCCAGGTAAATTTAAGGTCAGGGTGGAATGTGTTGGTGAAGTTGATGAATTGCTCAACCTCCTCGCGGGAGCACGAGGTGGCGCCAATGCAGTCATCAATGTAGCGGAGGAAGAGGTGGGGAGTGGTGCCGGTGTAATTACGGAAGATCAACTGCTCTACGTAGCCAACAAAGAGACAGGCATAGCTGGGGTCCATACGTGTGCCCATGGCTACCCCTTTGGTCTGGAGGAAGTGGGAGGATTCAAAGGAGAAATTGTTAAGGGTGAGGACCAGTTTGGCCAAACGAGTGAGCGTGTCGGTGGAGAGGTACTGTTGGGAACGTCTGGAGAGGAAAAAACGGAGGGCTTGGAGGCCCTGGTCATGGCGGATGGAGGTGTAGAGGGATTGGATATCCATGGTGAAGATGAGGCGTTGGGGGCCGGGGAAACGGAAGTCTTGGAGGAGGTGGAAGGCGTGGGTGGTGTCTCGAACGTATGTGGGGAGTTCCTGGACTAGGGGGGATAGGACAGTGTCGAGGTAGGTAGAGATAAGTTCAGTGGGGCAGGAGCATGCTGAGAAAATGGGTCGGCCAGGGTGGTCAGGCTTGTGGACCTTGGGAAGGAGGTAGAACCGGGCAGTGCGGGGTTCCCGGACTATGAGGTTGGAAGCTGTGGATGGGAGATCTCCTGAGGTGATGAGGTTCTGTATGGTCTGGGAGATGATGATTTGGTGATGGGGGGTGGGGTCATGGTCAAGGGGGCGGTAGGAAGAGGTGTCCTCGAGTTGGCGGTTTGGCTTCAGCGATGTAGAGGTCAGTGCGCCAGACTACCACTGCGCCCCCTTTGTCCGCTGGCTTGATGGTGAGGTCAGGATTGGAGCAGAGGGATTGGAGGGCTGCGTGTTGTGAGGGTGAGAGGTTGGAGTGGGGGAGGGGGGTCGACAGGTTGAGGCGGTTAATGTCCCGGCGGCAGTTGGAAATGAAGAGGTCGAGGGCAGGTAATAGGCCAGCGCGGGGTGTCCAGGTGGATGCAGTGTGTTGGAGGTGGGCGAAGGGGTCCTCGGAAGGTGGGCGGGAGTCCTGATTGTGAAAGTAAGCTCGGAGGCGGAGGCGACGGAAGAATTGTTCGATGTCACGGCGTGTATTAAATTCATTGATGCGTGGACGGAGGGGGACGAAGGTGAGTCCTTTGCTGAGGACTGATCGTTCGTCCTCAGTGAGGGGGAGGTCTGGGGGGATGGTGAAAACTCGGCAGGGCTGGGAGCTGGTGTTTCAGTCTAATTATCACTACACAGCTATGTTTTGCACTCTGGCAACTCGTATTCAATTTCTGAACATATCCCAGAGGGGATAGATGTGTACCTGGTATGCAAAGTTCTGCACTGGGTGAAAATCTCATGTTCCCACTGGTGAAATATATAATTTTCCTATTTTCTCCAAGAATACACATTCTTTTTCATGCATGTCAAATTAATAGGCATGGCTTCTGCAACTGATACTACTTCTCCATTGTTCTCATAGGAGTATGTCCCTGATCTGACATTCTCTGGTCCAGCAAACACCATGGTCTGGCACCTACAGTATGGTTCCAGTTCCAGTTTTGGTTTATGTAAAGTCATTGTTTAGGCATTGAGTTTACGGTGTACATATGCCCATTCTGCACTCACATTTATTTTAGTGAAGCACTTTTTTTTAATGTCTGGAATAACTCAGATTGTGCTTTTGTTGTACACTTCATAAAAATATTTTGTTTGTTTCTCACAGCTGGGTAGGAGGCATTAAAAATTAAATGCTTCAACCTCACACAGGAACAAATGCTTCTGATACCATTTAGAAGTTCCCACTTCCCATGGTCCAGCAAATTTACCAGTGTGGCAAAAACCCAGAATGACATAGGCTGTGGCAGAAAATCTGGGACAATTCCATGAGAAGTCAAAGACCGCATGATGTTGGAGAGTCTGAAGAAGGGCCTGTGCCCGAAACGTCGAATCTCCTGTTCCCTGGATGCTGCCTGACCTGCTGTGCTGTTCCAGCAATAAAGTTTCAACTGTTGGAGAGTCTGCTCCACCATTCAATTATATCATGGCTGATCTCATAATACTTGACTCCATTTTTCTGTCTTTTTCCCATAATCCTTGATTCCCTTACAGGTTAAAAAATTATTTCTCTCTCAGTATTGAATATAGTTACTGACCCAGGTTTGACAGTTCTCTGTGATAAAAGAAATCCACAGATTCACTACTCTCTGACAGAACAAATTCCACTCCTTTTCTATCTTTAATGAACAACTCTTTATTTTGAAATTATGGCCTTTGGTCCTAGCCTCTCCCACAAGGGAAACAACCTTTCCATATTACCTTGTCAAATCCCCTAAGAATGTTGTATGTTTCAATAAGGTTGTCTCTTATTCTTCTAAATTCCAACAAGTACAGGCCCAACAAACTCAACCCCTCCTCATAAACTAGTCCCTCAACATCTGATATCAGTTTAGTGAACCTTCCCTGGACTGTCTCCAATACCAGTTTATCTTTCCTTAAATCAGGGGCCCAAAACTGTTCAAAATATTCCAGCTGTGGTCCATCTGGTGCCCTGTATACTTTTAGCAAACCTCCATACTTTTATACTTCATTCCCTTTGCCTTCCCTATTACCCACTTAAATTGGATGCTGGCTTTTTGTTATTCATGGATGAGGACTCCCACATCCTCTGTTCTATAGCTTTCTGCAGTGTTTCTCCATTTAAATAATATTCAGCTCTTGTATTCTTCCTGCCAAAATGTATAACATCACATTTTTCCAAATTATATTCCACCTGCCAAGTTTTTGCCCACTCACTTAACCTGTTTATGCCCCCCTCTGCAGACTTTTGATGTTACCTCACCAATTGTCTTCCCGCTTATATTTGTGTCATCTGCAAACTTGGCTACATTAACTTTCTTCATCCACGTCATTAATGTATACTGTAAATAACTGTAGCTCCAGCACTGATCCATATGGCACACCATTAGTTACAGGTTACCATCTCGAAAATGCCTCTTTTTCCCCATCACTGCCTTCTAAGGATCAGCTAATCCTCTATCCATGCTGATAATCTATCTCCAACATCATGAGCTCTTATTCTATTGAGTCGTCCAATGTGCAGTACCTCATCAACCACCTTCTGAAAATATATCCATACTTTCTCTCTAACAGTCCTGTTCGTTACCTTAGTAAAGAATTTTAGTAAATGTGTCAGGCATGAGCACCCTTCAAAAAGCCAAACTGACTCTGCTTAATCATGTTATGTATTTCTAAATGTTCTGGTATTACATCTTTTACAACAGACTCTTAATATTTTCCCAATAATAGATATTAAGCTAACTGGCTTAAAATTACAATTTCTTTTGTCATTTTACATAATGGTGTTACATTGGCAATTTTACAATACTGAGATACAAATCCAGAATCTAAGGATTCCTGGAAAATTACTACCAGTGCATCCACGCTCTCTATAGCTACTTCCTTTAATATCCTAGGATGCATTCCATCAGGTCCAGGGAATGTATCAGTTTTTAGCTCCATTAGTGTCTCTAGCATTTCTTTCTCTAACGACAGTAACTGTATTTATTTCCTCTCTTTCATTTGTTTCTTGAATATTTAGTAAATTTGGAATGCTATTAGTTTCTTCTACCATGAAGATTGATGCAAAGTATTTATTCAACTCCTCTGTCATTTCCTGGCTCCCCATTATTATTTTCCCAACTTCATTTTCAAAGGTGCCTATGTTTATTTTGGATTCTTTCTTCCTTTATGTATGTTTAAATAAGGTCTTGCTGCCAATCCTGATGTTATTTGCAATTTTACTCTCAAAGTTTATTCTCTCCCTTTTTTATTACTTTTTCATTGTTGTCTGTTGGCTTTTAAAACTTTCCCAATTCTCTGGCTTATCTTTGTATTTTTCTTAGATTTGATGCTATCAATTCAAGCAGGGCCAGTCTTGACATCAGGAGCAATTAGCTACATTTTCCAACAGGTTTCCTGTTGTTGAAACAAAATTCTTGCAAGTCAGGAATGAGCTGCCTATTAACATGGATTAGTGCTTGTTATCAGCCTCGTTAACTGCATATCGCACTTCATTAATATGCAACCTCCTATCCTATCACCTGCATGAGAAAACTAGATGTCAAAAAGTGAGAATAGGTATCTGATGTCTCCAGCTTGCCACTTGCTCCTCTGTACCTCCAACTTGGACATTTGGTAATAATATTTCAGGGTGCACTCCATCCTGCACTCATTCCACCGACCCCCACCTTTCAGGTCACAATCCATGTTAAAACTGTAAATTGGGGTACACTGGCAAGTAGCATTGAAATGCTGCTGCAAGGTCACTTCGCATGCAGGGACAGGCACCCTGCTCATGGATTGGATCTCAAGGCAACTCATTTGCTCTCTTAGTACTCATTCACCTTTAACATGCCTGGGTGCTCACAGCATCCCTGACTTGCCTTGCTTTTATGTGCTTTGCCACCTCCCCTCTCAATCTTCAGCCAGAGCTACCAACACCTTGCCATTTAGTCCAGACACAAAGTATGGCTTATCATGGTTATCAGCAGTCCTCAGTTAAGATATGATTTGGAGATGCCGGTGTTGGACTGGGGTGTACAAAGTTAAAAATCACACAACACCAGGTTATAGTCCAACAGGTTCAATTGGAAGCACACTAGTTTTCGGAGCGACGCTCCTTCATCAGGTGATAGTGGAGGGCTCAATCCTAACACAGAATTTATAGCAAAAATGTACAATGTGATGTAACTGAAATTATACATTGAAAAATTGATTGTCTGTTTCATCTATTAGAATACAGTGATAGTTTCACTTCTTTCATGTGTAAATCACAAAACTTCTTTTTAAAAAGTTGCATTAGATTAGATTAGATTAGATTAGATTACTCACAGTGTGGAAACAGGCCCTTCGGCCCAACAAGTCCACACCGACCCGCCGAAGCGCAACCCACCCATACCCCTACACTTACCCCTTAAACCTAACACTACGGGCAATTTAGCATGGTCAATTCACCTGACCAGCACATCTTTGGACTGTGGGAGGAAACCGGAGCACCCGGAGGAAACCCACGCAGACACGGGGAGAATGTGCAAACTCCACACAGTCAGTCGCCTGAGGCGGGAATTGAACCCGGGTCTCTGGCGCTGTGAGGCTAACCACTGTGCCACCGTGCCGCCCACAGTTTTGCATTCTCGGGTTAGTTGTTAACAATGGTGATAGCTAGACAATATGTTGAAGGTTCTGGATTAGTGGTGCTGGAAGAGCGCAGCAGTTCAGGTAGCATCCGAGGAGCAGTAAAATCGATGTTTCGGGCAAAAGCCCTTCATCCTGATGGTCTTCCAGCACCACTAATCCAGAATCTGGTTTCCTGCATCTGTAGTCATTATTTTTACCTAATATGTTGAAGGTGTTGGCTCCGTGTTCTCTATCTATGCCATGATGTTTAGATTGATTCTAATTTAAAAAGTGAGATAACAGAGTTTTACATAAATTCATGCAGTTTTTGAGCTCAGAGTTCTACATGAATGCATGCAGTTTTTGAGCAAATTACAATGTAACCCTGCAAGTACAAATTCACCCCACAAAATATATATGTATATGTGGGTCATTGTCTGTCTGTGTGTGTCTGTCTGGGTTGGGGGTTGTGAGTGTGAGAAAGTGTATGAGTGTGTGTAGTGACTGCAGAGTATCTTAAGTCTGTGAGGGGGTCCATGTGTGAGTGTGTGTGTCTGTAAGGGCGTGTGTGGGTGTCTGTGTGCGCGTCTGTGTGTATGTGTGTCCGTGTGTATGTGTGTATAGGAGTGCCTGTGTGTGTGAGAGTGTGTGTGTAGGAGTATCTGTATGTGTGTGTATAGTGCAATGGTGGTCACCTGTAATGTGACATGAACCCAAGGTCCTGGTTGAGGCCATCCCTATGGGTACCGAACTTAGCTATCAGCCTCTGCTCGGCCACTTTTCTCTGCTGCCTGTCCCGAAGTCTACTTTGGAGGATGGTCACCCAAAGGTCCGAGGCTGAATGTCCTGGACCACTGAAGTGTTCCCCAACTGGGAGGGAACCCTCCTGTCTGTTGATTGCTGTGCGGTGCCCATTCATCCGTTGTCGTAGCCTTTGCTCGGTTTCCCCAATGTACCATGCCTCCGGGCATCCTTGCCTGCAATGTATAAGATAGACAACGTTGGCTGAGTCACATGAGTACCTGCCATGTACAAGGTGGGAGGTGTCCCCACGCGTAATGGTGATATCTATGTCCACACTCTGCAGCATCTACCGTGACAGGGTTATATGGAGTTGCCCTGAGAGCCAGGCAGCCTGCTACAAACAAGATCTGTTTGAGGTTTGGCGGTTGTTTAAAGGCAAGTAGTGGAGGTGTGGGGAAGGTCTTGGTGAGGTGCTCATCCTCATTGATAATGTGTTGCAGGTCACAAAGAACATGGTGTAATTTTTCAGCTCCTGGGAAATACTGAACAACGAAGGGTACCCTGTCAGTTGCATCATGTGTCTGTCGCCTGAGGAGGTCATTACGGTTCCTTGCTGTTGCATGTCAGAACTGGCGGTCGATGAGTTGAGCATCGTACTCCGTTCTTGTGAGGGCATCCTTGAGTACTTCCAGGTATCCGTCACGTTCCTCCTCATCTGAGCAGATCCGGTGTATGCGTAGGGCTTGTCCATAGGGGATGACTGTTTTAATATGTTTTGGGTGGAAGCTGGAGAAGTGTAGCATTGTGAGGGTGACTGTGGGTTTGCGGTAGAGTGTGGTGCTGAGGTGTCCATCCTTGATGGAGATGCATGTGTCCAAGAATGAGACAGATAGTCTAGAGTCCATGGTGAGTTTGATGATGGGATGAAACTTGTTGATGTCACTGTGTAGTTTTATCAGTGATTCTTCGCCATGGGACCAGAGGAAGAAAATGTCATCAATATACCTGGTGTACAATGTTGGTTGGAGATCCTGCATAGAGAAGAAGTCTTGTTCGAACCTGTGCATAAAAATGTTGGCATATTGGGGTGCAAATCTGGTCCCCATGGCTGTTCCGTGTGTCTGGATGAAGAACTGGTTGTCAAAGGTGAAGACGCTGTGATCAAGGATAAAGCGGATGAGTTGTGGATGGTGTTTGGAGATTGGCAGTTGTTGGTGTTGAGTACTGAGGCTGTTGCCGCGATGCCATCATTGTGGGGGATGCTGGTGTAGAGTGCGGAAGCGTCCATTGTGACGAGGAATGTTCCCGGTTCGACTGGTCCGTGGGTGCTGAGTTTCTGTAAGAAATCCGTAGTGTCGCGACAGAAGCTGGAGATCCCCTGTACAATAGGTTTCAAGATGCCTTCCACATAGCCAGAGAGATTCTCACATAGGGTCCCATTGCCCGACACGATGGGACGTCCCGGTGTGTTGGCTTTGTGTACCTTTGGAAGACAGTAGAAGTCGCCTACACGAGAAGTACGTGGGATGAGGACGCGTAGGGAACTCTGAAGGACTGGATTCAAAGTTCTGATCAGTATGTTTAATTCTCGGGTGTGTTCTTTGGTCGGATCAGCTGGTAGTTGCCTGTAGTGTACTTGGTTGTTCAGTTGTCGGTACACTTCCTTGCAGTAATCTGTTCTATTCTGAATGACAATGGCTCCTCCTTTATCTGCTGGTTTGATGACAATGTTGTGATTGGTTTTGAGAGCCTGGATGGCATTGCGCTGTGAATGGGTGATGTTTTGCTCTACCTTGTGGGTACGGCTGATGAATCTGGCATTTATATATTTCCTGGCGGTTTGAACATATATGTCAAGGCAAGGGCAGCAGCCCTCCGGTGGGGTCCAGGTTGACACCTTCTTTGGTCGCTCCTCTACAGATCCCTGTGATGACTACTCCAGTTCATCAGTGGGCTCATTGGGATCACTGCTGGCACCTTGAAAGAATTCCCGGAGTCTCATTCGTCTGATGAACTCCTCTGTGTCTGCTGCCAGAACCAACGGGTCCATTTTGGTGGTGGGGCAGAAGTTGAGACCCCTACTCAGGACTTCAATCTCTTCCGGTCGAAGGGTGTGGTCCGATACGTTGATAATAGACTTCCCCGCAGTGATAATGTTGTCTACTGTGGTTCCAGGGTGGGCTTTGCTATTACTGGTGAGAATGCCAAGTTTCTCCAGTTTTTTGTTCTTGGCGTGCATGTACGTGGTATAGTTTTGTCGCCTTGTCTGTTTGGCAATGTCGCGTAATTGTACTGATGTATCCTGGTGCAGGCTGAGAGTGTGGACTGCATCTGAATTTCAAGGTTGTGGCACCTGCTGTAGAGTTGGTGCATGAGATGATTGAGGGGTTTACGAGAGGTGCGGTGGCAAAGTTTCTCTGCGTCGTCTGTGCTGTAGGTCGACCTAAGTGGATTCGTGATCCGTAATCATTTTGGAATCTTTCCTGCTTGCCTGTATTCCTGTAGGAACTTGTTGTCTGTGTCGATATGTGCAATCTTCTTGGAGATCCTCTCCACTTTAAGCCGGTGGTTAGTGGTGTTGATAATAGTCATGATTCGGAGATGCCAGTGTTGGACTGGGGTGTACAAAGTTAAAAATCACACAACACCAGGTTATAGTCCAACAGGTTTAATCAGAAGCACACTAGCTTTCGGAGCGACGCTCCTTCATCAGGTGATAGTGGAGGGCTCAATCCTAACACAGAATTTATAGCAAAAATTTACAGTGTAATTGAAATTATACATTGAAAAATTGATTGTTAAGCCTTTTATTTGTTAGAATACAGTGATAGTTTCACTTCTTTCATGTGTAAATCACAAAACCTTTTGCATTCTCGGGTTAGCTGTTAACAATGGTGATAGCTGGACAATATGTTGAAGGTGTTGGCCCCCTGTGTTCTCTGTCTATGCCATGATGTTTAGATTAATTCTAATCTAAAAAGTGAGATAACGGAGTTTTACATAAATTCATGCAGTTTTTGAGCTCAGAGTTCTACATGAATGTGTGATTTTTAACTCAGTCAAGATAGACAGTCTTCAAGTCAGAGGGCCCCAGTACAATGTCAAGGGCAGCCTCCAGCATTATTCCAGGGGCTTCAACACAGCCCGTCAGCGGTCAGGATCAAGATCCTCTTTCATAGGTGATGAAGAGCCGAATGTTGGGCACTCCACCACTTGTTTTAGCTTTTTCTGCCCTATTTGGCTGATTTCTTCTTGAATCAGAGCAAGGTAGACATTGGTGAGATAAAAGGTAAAAGGGGTAAAATGATAGTCGGTGGCACAGCTGTTAGTGTTGGTTCCCTTACTGGTGAAGGAAAGGTGGTACGGTTTCCCGAGTGAGTGAATAGGTACTGCAAAGATCATATAGCATTCAGTGAGTGGGGAATTTTTGGTGGGTGAGAGGGAGTGAGGGAAGATGTTGCATTAACTGAGTGGGGTATATCATGCATAAAACATTATTTATGTTGATTATACATTCTGATGGCTGCACTGGTGTTCCAGTCCAGAAAATCAGTGTGACCCTTAAAACTATCAAAAGTAGAATTCCCATTCACAGGTCACATTCAGAGCTAAAATCAATTTACTTCAAAAAATGTACAGTCAATGAGTGTAAATACACACCAAACTTACATTTGATGTCACTTAGCAAAATTGCTAATCCTTCTTTTGGACTGGTATTTGACCTCCTCATGACAAGGTTCATATCCTGTTTTCAATAAAGATCAGTGATACTCTATACCAGATGTGAGCAGGCTGTCAATCCATTACATAGCATAACTGATTTCAATAATTTTAGGTTTGCTTTCATTTACTATTCATGGGTGATTTTCTAAATAAAATCAAATAATCTTAGTACATATGGTTCCAAAATGAGAATAAAGAAATTCCATGATTAGAACATGTGATCTGTCTGGACGCAGTGTCTATAGTAATGCAACAATCATAATAAAGCAAACAATTTGATGTTAAGCTAAAATCTAAGAAGTATTAGGCAAATACGATATTTACATCTGTAGGTATCAGTATAAATATAACTTTTATGTCATTTTCTCAATCTGTGTTTAATTAAACATGTTTTCAAAGTGTTCTCATTGTGTTGATTATCTTTTGGGGAAAACCAATTTATTCTGAAACCTCAGAATAGAAGAGGACACCATGCTAGAAACCTTCATTAGAACCACTAAGGACTTAATAAAAATATACCAATTGCGCAATGCACTCAGAAAACATACAAGTTTCCTATCCTTGTGTATAAATGTATTCAGCTTTATTTTCCTCACTGAAATTCTTAGAATAATGGAAATCTTACATACAATCCTTAATCTTAGTTTCCTTCAGTTCCTATCAGATGTCCATTAACACAAGAGAGCACATGAAGCTTATGCTAAATGACATTCTGCTTAGCTCAGTGCATAAACACCATAACAGTCCACCAAGTCAATCAATATGCTGAACTCTGAATTAAAATCCATAACAGGACAAAAATGGTGGATATATATAGCAACTCCATAACCTTTGAATAGAGAAGAGATAAATGATTATTTCATATACAGATCCTTTATCATGGTGGTCAATACTTAAAAGATTAATAATTATTTCCTCTTTGGATTCCAACTGAGTTGGTATGTATTTCCAGCATTTTTGATCTTTATTTTGAGGTATTTTCCAGTATTTCTAGCATTTGTCTTTATTGGTACAAGAGAACAATATACACACCAATACTAACAGCATCTTCACCAAAGGGGTTTCATCAATAAGTAATAATGTATTGTTGGTGCTGAGGAAAATAGACCAGTATGACATCCCATTTACTTGAATTGCATCGTCTTTGAAGCACTTCACTACCTTCAATTTCTCAGTATAATTTATTTTTTAAATGTATCCTAGAATGACTCAAGACATATCTAAATACTGATGTCTATTTTGGATCTGCACAAAGTATTTAATAAACAAAATACAGCAAGTCCACAAATATTTTATGATATGGCCATTCATTCCTTATGTGTTTTATTTGAAATATTAACAACATTCTCATTTGAACAAATGCTTTTCATGGCTCAAATACTTCTTCATGCACACATTGTGCCGCGGCAAAGTGCAGAGGCATGTGAATAGAGCTGCATTTAATGTGAAATTAAATGGATCTAAGTGAGGTTTGCAGCTGTGTTGAAATATATCTGTTGCTTCTGAGGTAAAAGCAACACAGTTATGAATCACACAAATCTTTTCAAAAGATTTAGTCCTTAAAAATAAAAGTGCCACATTTGTATGAATGACAATTCTTCAAAATATATGATAAAATTATTAAGCAAACTTATAAAATCTAACCTGATTTACATCTGGGTAAGAGGAAATTACACAGCCCCAGATCATCTTAATATGTGAAGTGTTTCATACCACATTTGTATTTGTAACTGCACAAATGTACTGTGGAATTGCTATTATCAACCAATGGAGTTCAAGAGGTTCCAGATACCACTATTAATTTACAAGTAGAGCTTCTATAGTTCAGGTTGGGGAGGAATAATATGTCTGCCTGTTCCTGGCACTTACATTGTTCAAAGTGGCTCCTTTAGCTGGATGGCATAATCATAGCCCAACTCTTTATGTCATTCACATAAACAAAACAGCCCCTTGTTTATCCAATGGACAACAACAGAAGGAGTGAAGTAGGGAAATAATTCCACCAAAGTTTTCCCAATGTCTTGCAATAACATATTAGCTTCAGCATCCCATTTAAAACTGATTTAAGATTATAATCTGGTATTTCTAACTACATTTCACATGTCACAATGTATAATGGAATTGTCATAGAGTCATATAGGATGGAAACAGACCATTGGGTCCAACCAGTCTATGCTAATCCAAACTAAACTAGTCCCACCTGCTTGTGTTTGGCCCATATCCCTCCAAACAATTCTCATTCATGAACTTATGCAGATGTCTTTTAAATGTCCACCACTTCTTCTGGTAGCTCATTCTACACATGAACTACTCACTGTGTAAAAAAGTTGCCCCTCATGTTTTTTTTACATCTTCCTCCTTTCACCTTAACAATATGTCCCCTAGACTTGAAATCCCCCACCCCATGGAAAAGACACCTGCCATTCATTTTATCTATACCACTCATGATTTTATAAACCTCTAGAAGGGCACCTCTCAACCTCATAACTCAAACCCTCATTTCCTGTTAACATCCTGGTAAATCTTCTATGAACTCTCTCCAGTTTAATAATATCTCTTCTATAACAGGACGACCAGAACTGGACACGGTACTTGAGAAGAGACCTCACAAATGTCCTGTACAATCTCAACATGAGTCCCAACCCCTACACTCAAAGGTCTGAGTAACGAAGGCAAGTGTGCTAAACATCTTCTTAACCTCACTGTCTACAAACTTCCAAGAATTAGTTACCTGAACCCTTAGGTCTTTCTGTTCTACAGCACTGCTCAAAGCCCTACCTTTAATTATGTAAGTCCTGCCCTTGTTTGTATTAATAAAATGCAATACCTCGCATTTTTCCAAATTAAATTCCATCTGCCACTCCTCACCCTCAATTCATCAACATCCCTTTGTAATCTTGGATAACCTTATTCACTGTCCACTATACCACTAATTTTGCTGTCATCCACAAACTTTCTTTTTAATTCAATAAGCCTTCCTCATATTGGCTGGTGATACAACCGAAATCTATCATAATATTATTAAATTCAAGCTTGTCAAAAAGTTGATCTATTCTTTCATGTTATTATTGACATTATTTTAAATGCCCACCTGGTCTAACAACACAATTTTAGTTACTACTAAATTACTAATTAAACACACTTCCATATTTCCTGCAACTGTCAATGCTGACAACCAACTCACAGAAAACAATGCAGACAATCCTCACTGATGAAAACAGGGCCTTTTACTATTTGGCGGTGTGTATTTTTTATGAAGCTATGAACCAAGCTCTATTCTCTTCAATCTCTGGGTGCAATCAAAAATATTTCAAATCTATTACTTCCATAAAGATGCTCTCATTGAGTTGATTAGACAATTTGCATATTGCAGGACATCAGGATACAGATGTAAAATGCTGAGTCATATCTTAATGGTTGAGTCATCATCAACTAAGTTAAGGTTAAATTGGTTCCAAAAAGTGGGTATAAATACTAACTACACTCGAATTGTGATCACATATACATTGTGGTCTTGAGGGCTTTTATGCACGATGCTAGTGTACTAGCTGGATTCAAGTCTCACCTGCTCCCGAGGTTGTCATAACATCCCTGAGGAAGTTGATTAAGAATATCTACATTGTGATCTTGAGAAAGTATTTTATATATAAACAACTATATACAGTAGTAAAGGAATAAGCAAAGATCGCTCCAGTATGTCTGCGTTTTAGGCTGGCATCCCATGAAATTCTACCCTGCTTAAAAGAAGAATGTCATGGTAAAGGAAAAATACTTTTTAAAAGTTGGGTATATGAATAGGAAGGGTTTAGAGGGATATGGGCCAAATGCTGGCAAATGAGTCTAGGTCAAATTGGGATGGCTGGTTGGCACGCATGAGTTGGACCGAAGGGTCTGTTTCTGTGCTGTATGACTCTACGACTCACTAAGCATCAATTTGATTTGGTGGCATAGAGAATAGCACACTATCTCTGATTTTTGATGACCAGATATGACCTATTTTTATTCTTTTCCCAGACAACATCCATCACAATTGTACATGATCTAATTTGAAAAATCAGCCTTAAATACCATAAGAAAGAATATGTATACAATACCTATTTTTACCTTACCTGTACAAATCTGAGATCATGCCTTCGTCAAAGCGAGAACACAAATTATTAAGGAGGCGCTCGTGCTGTCCATATAAGCAGATATAGTTGGAGACTGGGAAAGATTTTAGTGAGAAACAAGTGATGGATTCTACCATGCTGTATTGGTTCAAATGAATTTCAAAGTAGTTCCCTGCATTGACACTTCCTGTGATCAGTTCACGTCCCTAGAAAAAGGACAGAAAATAATCAATGCAACCCATTCTTACTAACTGAGTTATATATTAGAAATTGATTTTCTGGATGGCAGAAAAGTTTTGTGACATACACAATTTCCTTGCCCAGTAGGGCAATACTAGCTTGATCCAATATGAACCAATGTATAGGTGAATATTTGTCAAGATAAAAGATGTGAACAAACTCCCACTGTAGAGGGCATTTTAAAAAAGGCTCTCATATTTCAACTATCATATATAAATGTATTTCAGACAGATTTTCACAGGTAAATGTGTCTAATTGTCTCTTAGCTGACTATATCTCATTTCTGCCTCCACTATACTGGATCTAAATATTTATTATACATCTCTGAAGCAGGTGGGACGTGAACCCAGACCTCCTTAACCTTTGAACCACAAGAGCCCCTGCAGGTTGGATCTAAGCTACACCATCCAATTAATGGAGGCCATATAATAACCACCATGAGCTGAACATGAAGAGTGTCATCACTGAAAGTGACACTTGCTAATAGCCATTGCCAGGTAGACAAGCAGGAGACAGGAAGAATGCAGCAAGCCAAGCAGCCTTAGGAGGTAGAGAAGTCAACATTTCCGGTGTAAGCCTTCTTCAGGACTGGGGGTGGGTATAGAGGAAGCTGCAGATAAAGGAGGTGATGGGGGGCAAAGTAGTGAAGTGGAGTTATGTGAAGACAGGCAAAGGGTACAACCTGGTTCGTCAGTGGGTGGCTGGGAGGAATGGAAGGGAGGGGGAAAGGGCTGGGTAGGGAGTTGGGGGAAGAGAAGGGAGGTTATTTGAAATTGAAGAATTCCACATTGAGTCCTCCGAGTTGTACGCTGCCCAGGTGAAAGATGAGGTGTTGGTCCTCCAATTTGCAGTTAGGTTCATTGTGTCAATGGAAGAGGTCAAGGATGGTCATGTCAGAAAGGGAATGGGAAGGGGAATTAAAATGGGCAGTGACTGGGAGGTCCTGTCAGCGCCTGTAGGCCAGGCTGAGATGCTCGACAAACTGTTCCCTAAGTTTATGTTTGGTCTCCCCGATGTATGGAAGACCACATCAGGAGCCTCAGATGTAGTATGTTATGGACTAGGCCAGACCACTCAAAATATTCTTAATAAGGCAGCCCAGACCATAACTTTGCAATTTGTTTCGCTAAGTGTACAGTGAAAATCACTCGGAGTAAGTTAGCTAGATTGACTACCATGTTTTAAAACAGACAAAAATAATTCACAAAGTTCTACAATGAAACACAAAGAACAGAATAAAGAACTCCTATAGAACTCAGTCTATCCAAACTAGACTTAATTATGCTGTTCCGAATATACACAACAGTCCCAATAAGCAAACCCTTTAAACACAGTAAAAATGAAACAAAGGCTTAGAAGTTGAAGTTAGAAGGGCAGAAGGAGAGTGAGTTCAGCAGTCTGTTTCCACACAGCCTACAGCTGAACTCCAACTGAATTTATCAGCCAGGGACCTGGCTTGACTTATACAGGTTATTTCTAAAAATATAAAAGCTTTGTCCTAAAGACGCATCTGTTTACATATAAACAAAAAGGCCTCTCAATACCCTTCTATCTCTGTACCAAACCCAGCCATTTCAGAGCCCAGAGAGTTTTATGACCCCTTGGATAAACAACCAAGGACACATATCCTTAAGAAAAGGAATAGCTTTTAGAAAAAAAGCTTTGTTACACTTCCGCCTTAAAAAAAATGAACCATCAATATCAAAAGTTGGCTGCTTTTTTAAAATCCTTCAAAAACAAACTGGTTATTAGTATAAAACACACAAATCCACTATACTAACTGTACACATGCAAACATTCACAACCACATACAAATTCAGGCCATGGCACCTTGCCACCGAATGCCTCCATATCTCATTCAAGTCTCAACAACACATCGGGAATCATGTTTTCGTAACCTGCCACATGCACAATTGTCAAATTGAATGGCTGCAGCAACAAGCTCCATCTAAACAGTCTGGCCTTTTTGCTCTTTCATTTTTCCACAAATGTTAATGGGTTATGATCAGTGGTAATATAAATACTGAAATGTTGTAATGCCAACACCAAGCTCAAAGTCGCTTTCTCCACCATTGGATATTTCTGTTGGTGAATGTTCAACTTCCTGGAAAAAAACAGCTGGATCTTTCTATTCCCTCATCATCCTCCCGCAGGAGCACCGCACCAACACCCACATCACTGGCATTGATAGCCACGTTGAAACGCTTTGTGTAATCACGTGTGGCAAATACTGGGCCAGTGGTTAACATAGTTTTTGGACTGTCAAATGCTTTTTGACAGTCTGCTGTCCACTGAAGTTTCTTGCCCTGTTTTAACAATTTGGTGAGTGGAGCAGCTACACTGCTAGAATTCAGGACAAACTTCCGATAAAATCCACTCAATCCCAGGAACTGTAGTACTGCTCTTTTTGTCAACGGTGTTGGAAATTCGCCAATTACTTTCGTTTATGCATACCGTGGGGTCATCTGTCTGTGTCCAATTACATGGCCAGTAAGGTGACTTGGGCTTTGGCAAATTCAATTTTACCATCAAGCCTGCCTTCCAAAGTTCAATAAATGCTGTAAATCCTCCTTTCATGACTGACTAAAAATCACCAGGTCATCAATGTAAACAACACATTTGGTTAATCCAGCAATGATCTTATTAGTTAGTGTCTGAAATGTGGCTGGAGCGTTTTTCACACCAAATGGCATGACTTTGAACTGATATAGTCCATTTGGTGTTACGAAAGCCAAAATTGCCTTTGCTCTCTCTGACAGAGGTACCTGCCAACAGCCTTTGAGCAAATCCAACTTAGAAATGTAAGTTGCTTGACGCACTTTTTCGACACAGTCCTCCAACTGCGGAGTTGGATATGCAACAATCTTTGTAACGGCATTGACTCTGCGACAGTCCACACACAACCGTTGGGTACCATCCGGCTTTGGCACCATGACTACAGGTGAGCTCCAGTCACTGTAACTCACTTCAATTATGCCATCTTGGAGAATGCGTTCTATCTCCTTCTGAACCTGTGCGAACTTTAAAGGGCTATGCCTATATGGATATTGCTTAATCGGAACAGCATCCTCTATAACTACATCGTGCACAATTAGGATAGTACCTCCCGGTTTATTTTCTCATATCTCCCTATGTGAAAGCAATAACTCTTTCAGGTTAATTCGATTTTCTTGTGGAAGTTAACTCAATAATTTATCCCAATTTTTGTCAACTTCCTCATTGTCCAATTTGATTTTAGGAATGTCCAATTCAGAATCCTCTGAACTTGGTTCTTCCTTCTGTGCTGTAATCATTAACACCTTCTCATCTTGCTTTCCTTCCCTGTTAAAATACCTTTCGAGCATATTCATATGACACACTCTGTGAGATTTCCTCCTGTCTGGAGTCCCTATCAAGTAGTTCACCTCATTTAATTTCTTTTTGATTTGATATGGTCCTCTAAACCTGGCTTTTAAAATTTCACCTGTCACTGGAAGTAACACCAATACCTTATCCCCAATTGCAAAATTGCAAATTTGTGATTTCTTGTCTGCTTCTTCTTTCATTGTATGCTGTGATACTTTTAAATGCTGCCTAGCCAACTCTTCAGCTCGGTTTAATCATTCTCAAAAATTTGTCACATAGTCCAAATGGGTGGTCTCTGAATTCTGACTTATTAATTTATCCTTAATCAATTTTAATGGTCCTCTTACTTTATGCCCAAATATTAATTCAAATGGGCTGAATTAGGTTGATTCATTTGATGCATCTCTGCAAACAGAATTCCCTTATCCCAATCATCTGGATAATCCTGGCCATAAGCCCTCAACATGGTCTTTAATGTTTGATGCCATCTTTCTAGCGATCCCTGCAATTCTGGCTGGTATGCAGTCGATTTGAATTGCTTTATTCCCAAGTTATCTATAACCTCCTTGAGTAGCTTGGATGTGAAGTCTGACCCTTGATCTAACTGACTCTCTCTCGGTAGTCTGTATCAAATAAAAAATTGAGTAATTCTTCTACAACCCTTGTAGCTGTGATGTTGTGTAATGGGACTATGTCTGGAAATCTAGATGATACATCCATTATTGTTAATAAACACTTATTCCCACTTTTTGTTTGAGGTAGTCAATCAATCAAGACTCTTCTGAAAGGTTCCTCAAATGCTGGAATAGGTATTAAAGATGAAGGTTTTATTACTGCCTGTGATTTTCTGATTAGTTGACATGTATGACATATCTGGCAAAATTCAACCACATCCTTATGTAGTCCAGGCCAGTAAAAATGTCTTTGTATTTTAGCTTGTGTTTTCCTCATCTTCTAAATGACCTCCAAGTGGTAGCTCATGCACCACTCGCAACACCTCCTTTCTATACTCTACGGGCAAAACAATTTGATGAACTTCTGCCCATTTCTCATCTGCTTGAATGTGCATTTCCTCATTAAGATATAATTTGTTAAGTAATAACACAGAGATGCAATCACTCTCCATCTCTATATCTGCGTTTTGATACAACTGTTTTAAGTTCTTATCTTTCTGCTAAAACTCAATCAGCTTAGCAGAGCTAAAGATACTTGTATTTACTCCTGATCTGTACCACTTTTCTGATCAAGAAAAGTCCCTGATAAAACTATGTCATCTTCCTTATCTGTGCGTCTTGATCTCTCCTCCTTCAGCTTGTGCCTCTGTGATCTTGTGACCACACAATCAGGGAAGATCCCTGGATAAATGCTCTGCATTTTTTCAGTTGCTTGAGTCTCCACTGGCTTTTCAACTAGAGTAGGCAGAACACCTACCGGTGAATCAGCTATATCATTTACAAGGACAAATGGTATTCCTGGAGCTGAGAGTTTGTCCAGTATTCCTCCCACAAATTTTCCACTCACCTCTGGACATTCTAGCCTCAATTTACATAACTGAGTGAGCCTGACGTCGGTGGTGGGCAAGTTGTTGGAGGGAATCCTGAGGGACCAAATGTACATGTATTTGGAAAGGCAAGGACTGATTAGGGATAGTCAACATGGCTTTGTGTGTAGGAAACCATGTCTCACAAACTTGATTGAGTTTTTTGAGGAAGTAACAAACAGGATTGATGAGGGCAGAGTGGTAGATGTGATCTATATGGACTTCAGTAAGGCGTTCGACAAGGTTCCCCATGAGAGACTGATTAGCAAGGTTAGATCTCACGAAACACGGGGAGAACTAGCCATTTGCATACAGAACTGGCTCAAAGGTAGAAGACAGAGTGTGGTGGTGGAGAGTTGTTTTTCAGATTGGAGGCCTGTGATCAGTGGAGTGCCACAAGGATCAGTGCTGGGCCCTCTACTTTTTGTCACATACGTAAATGATTTGGATGCGAGCATAAGAGGTATAGTTAGTAAGTTTGCAGATGACACCAAAATTGGAGGTGTAGTGGACAGTGAAGAGGTTACCTCAGATTACAACAGGATCTTGACCAGATAGGCCAATGGGCTAAGAAGTGGCAGATGGAGTTTAATTCAGATAAATGCGAGGTGCTGCATTTTGGGAAAGCAAATCTTAGCAGGACTTATACACTTAATGGTAAGGTCCTAGGTAGTGTTGCTGAATAAAGAGACCTTTGAGTGCAGGTTCATAGCTCCTTGAAAGTGGAGTCACAGGTAGATTGGATAGTGAAGAAGGAGTTTGGTATGCTTTCCTTTATTGGTCAGTATATTGAGTACAGGAGTTGGAAGGTCATGTTGCGGCTGTACAGGACATTGGTTAGGCCACTTTTGGAATATTGCATGCAATTCTGGTCTCCTTCCTATCGGAAAGATGTTGTGAAACTTGAAAGGGTTCAGAAAACCTTTACAAGGATGTTGCCAGGGTTTGGGATTTGAGCTATAGGGAGAGGCTGAACAGCCTGGGGCTGTTTTTCCTGGAGCGTCGGACGCTGAGGGGTGTCCATATAGAGGTTTACAAAATTATGAGGGGCATGGATAAGTTAATTGGCAAAGTCTTTTCCCTGGGGTCGGGGAATCCAGAACTAGAGGGCATAGGATAAGGGTGAGAGGAGAAAGATATAAAAGAGACTTACGGGGCAACTTTTTCACACAGAGGGTGGTACGGGTATGGAATGAGCTGCCAGAGAAAGTGGTGGAGGCTGGTACAATTGCAACATTTAAGAGGTATTTGGATGGGCATATGAATAGGAAGGGTTTGGAGGGATATGGGCCGGGTGCTGGCAGGTGGGACTAGATTGGGTTGGGATATCTGATTGGCATGGACAGGTTGGACTGAAGGATCCGTTTCCGTGCTGTACATCTCTATGACACTATAAGTGCTTTTTGTCTCACCATGGATTCCTGGTACCAGTACTTTTTTTGGCAATAGTCCGTCAGGAGTACATCCTCATCCTTCAGCATTACAGATTGGCGAGATTCTGTGTCCCTTAATATTGTAACCTCTTTACCTGTTCCTCCTGGCCTATGTGAATAAACTTTACCTTGTATATATTTTTTAAGCAGATCTAGCACTTCCTCCTTAACCAACCTCTGATCATCTTGTACACTCTGAGGCAATTGTCTAACATCACTTGTGCTTTTTGTTACTTATCCAACAGAACTTCCAATCTTGTCTGGTTTTCCTACATCTGGCTTTCTCCTAGCCCACCAACACTGTGATTTCATTTGGCCAACTTTATTACAATGAAAGCACTGGAGCTTTGTAACTATTTTGTCCCCCTCAAGAGCTTCTTTTTTACCCTGTGGTAAGTTATCCTTATGATCTTCACTGAGATCTACCTTTCCCTTTCCACGTGAGGATTTCTCTTTGTTCCAATTTCTATCCCTCATGGACTGAAACTGATTCTGGAAGCCAAACCATGTCTTATGTACCAGCTCATAATCATCAGCCACATCAGCTGCTAACCTTGCCATTTTAACTCTCTGCTTTTCCACATGCGTTTGTACTCCTTCCTCGCTAAGGTTACATTCAGCCATTATCTCCAGCTTTTTCAGCTGACTTTCCTTTTTAGGTGTTAATTTCTGAAGTTCAAACGCTGTCTTTTTTCTTTCTCTTCTGCTAAAGCTATTTGTTCTTTTCCCCTCTCTTCTGCTTTTAATCGTAACTCAAACTGTTTCATTCCTGCTGCTCTTTCCTTATCTCTCACCTCTAACTAAAGCTGCTTCATTTGCAATTGAATTCTTACCATCTCTACAGATTCTGATGGTTTCTCCAGCAAGTTTGAAAGCTAGCTACTGCTGTAATTATCTCTCCTTTCCTCACAGAAGCAGCTCCAATTCCAGCTTGTCTGCTAATTCCTGCAGCTTGGTCTTATTCGCCTTTTGCAAAATGTCCAAAGTCACCTCACCCACTTCTAGAAAGCTTTTGGCGAGTGAAAGAGCCATTACTATCCCAAGCTTTGTCTACTCAACCAAACCAACACTCAAAATAAAGACACTAACACCTACCTCTCGCTGTTTAAAATCCCGCAATGAGTCCCCAATCTGTTATGGACCAGGCCAGTCCACTCAATACTTTCTTAAGCAGGCAGCCCAGACCATAACTTTGCGATTTGTTTCGCTAAGTGTACAATGAAAAGTACCCGAAGTAAGTTAGCTAGGTTGACTACCAGGTTTTAAAACAGACAAAAATGTATCCAAACTAGACTTAATTATGTTGTTCTGAACACACACAACAGTCCCAATAAGCAAACCCCTTAAAACACAATAAAAATGAAGCAAAAGTTGATAGGTCAAAGTTAGAAGAAGAGAGAGTTCAGCAGCCTGTTTCCACACTGTCTACAGGTGAACTCCCACTAGTTCTGGACTGAATTGCTCAGCCAGAGAGCTGGCCACACCCCCTTGACCTATATAGGTGACTTCTAAAAACATAAAAGCTTTGCCCTAAAGACTCATTTGTTTACGTATAAACAAAAAGGCCTCTCAACACTCTTCTATCTCTGTACCAAAATCAACTGTTACGGAGCCCGTAGTGCTTTATGACTCCTCTGAAAAAAAATCAATGGCACAGTATCCTTGAGAAAAGGAACCACTTTTAGAAAAAAAGGACCAGCTTTGTGACAAGTAAGCTAGGTTGGAAGAGAGGCAGGTGAACCTCTGTCTCACCTGGAAGGACTGTTTGGGGCCCTGGATGGAGATGAGGCGGGGTGGTGTGCCGACAGATTTTGCATATTTTCTGGTTGCTTGGTAAGGTACCTCGGGGTTTGGGCAGGGTTAGTGGGGAGAATGGCGCAGACCAAGGGCCGTCAATGGGAAGAGTCCTTGGGGAAGGCAGAGAGGGGTGGGGAGGGGAATATGTTCTTGGTGGTGGGATCAGATGGAGTTGGTGGAAGTGTTTAAGTATGATGCTTTAGATGCAAAGACTGGTCAGGTGGCAGGTGAGGACAATGGGGACCTTGTCTTTATTGCTTTGGGGGTGGGATTTCGAGCAATGGAACAGGGATGCAGGTGGTGTGGTGGAGGGCTGTTTGGATAACATAAGGAGGAAAAGTGTGTTGTTTGAAATAGGTGGACATTAAGGATGCTTAGGAGTGGAATGTCTCCCAAGCAGATGCGGTGGTGATGGAGGAATTGGGAGAACAGGACAGAGTTATTGCAGGATACTGGGTGGGAGAAGGTGTAGTCCAGGTAATTGTGAGAGTCTGTGGGTAATATCCCACCAGTCTCTGCAACCAACGCATCATCCTTCTGCCAACTCCAACTAGACCCCACCACCAAGTACATCCTCCCTTCACCACCCCTCTCTGCCTTCCACAAGGACTGTTCCCTTCAACAGTCTTTGGTTTGCGCCACTCTCTCCACCAACCACGTCCGCTCCCCCAGGTACCTACTCCTGCAACCGGAAAATATGCAAAACCTGCCGGTACACCACATCCCTCACCTCCATCCAGGATCCCAAACAGTCCTTCCAAGTGAGATAGAGGGTCACCTGCCTCTCTTCCAACTTACGCTTAATGCATCAGATGCTCCCGATGTGGTCTTCTCTATATCGGGATGACCAAACGTAAACTTAGGGAATGGTTCACCGAGCATGTCAGCCGGGCCCGCAGGGGCTGACCAGACCTCCCAATCACCACCTATTTTACTTCTCCTTCCTACTCCTTTTCTGACATGACCATCCTTGGTCTCCTCCATTGCCACAACGAATCAAACCACAAATTGAAGGAACAACACCTCATCTTCCACCTGGACAGCCTACAGCCTGGAAGACTCAACATTGAGTTCTCCAATTTCAAATATCTTCCCATTCCCTGACTCTCGTCCCAGCCCCTCCCCCTCCCTTCCACTTCTCCCAACCACCTATCGGATTCATTCTTCCCATTGACCAACCAGATCATACCCTTTGCCTGTCTTCACCTATCCCCACTTCACCACCCTGCCCCTGCTACCCCCTTTATCTGCAGTGCCCCTTACACCCAACCCTAGTCCTGAAGAAAGGTTAGACACAAAATGTCAACTTCTCCACCTCCTGATGCTGCCTGGCTTGCTGTGTTCTTCCAGCATCTATAGTTTTTTTTGTCAATAACCACTGCCAGAGCTGAATGGAAAACAGTAGCTACTTTAAAAGTAAAATCCAAGGAAATCTAGTTTGGTTGAATATTTACTTATTTTGAAGTGCAGGTGATCATTGATAGGAAGTGTTAATATTTGGAATTGGTAATGACCTCTCAAACCAGATCAGGAGACAGATTTCAGTAGAACAGGATTTGACATAAGATTGGTGAGATAACCACAGAATCTGAATCATTATGGCTATGAAAAGACTATATTCAGCTTATGAAACAAGAGTACATAAATTAGTTGAAACTAGTTGAATTGAGGATGGCATATTGCAACAGAATTGTAAACTTATATCTTACGATAATGGCCAATGTGGAAGCCACAAAAACTGCATTTGTTAAGTTCCAATCCAAAGTATGCTAACTCCTCATATATTAAAAATGAGATGGAAAATAAGATCACTATGAAAAATAAATCATTTCATTGCAGATGCTCATAAACTAGCATTTGTGTTGCTTTGATTCTCTGTCCATATGATACAGTGTCTTGCTACGTAGTTCTAGTGGATATCAGAAAGAAGAGTTTATGTTTAGAACAGATTTAAGAAATTGTAGTCAAAATGTGCTCAAAATTGTGTTGGTTTTTAAAAGTGTTTAATAAATGCACAAATGTTCACATGCAGATAATGTGTAAATATATTAATAAAGACAACTTTTATTTAGCAATCAACTTATTTAATTGGTGAGTATAAATCAATCTTTTAGTAATTCAAATATCATTTGATACAAAATGCTTTTAAAATATGCTTGTTAGTGTCACAGCATCTGAGGAATGAAGTGCAATTTGAAGAACCTTCCTTAATTCGTACATTTGCAATTTTAACCTGAGAGTGTGGCTACTAGTATGGGTGAAACGTGATTCACCAAACTGTATCTACAATACTGAAAGCAACAAATGCTGGAGATCACAGCGGGTCTGACAGCATCCATGGAGAGAGAGCAAGCTAACGTTTCAAGTCTAGATGACTCTGAACAGATCTGCTGTGATCTCCAGCATTTGTTGTTTTCAGTACAGATTCCAGCATCTGCAGTAATTTGCTCCTGAATCTACAAGTAGCATGACTGATCATGTCAGATACCGACCCAGGGGATATTTGTTGGAGATTACACAGATTTATAAATCCTGATCTTTTGCACTGGCTTAGCCAATTCCACCTGGATTATGCTAAATTACCAGCATAAACAGGGAACATCTCGAGGACACATGCACTAAACAACTTCACTGCTTCAACT
The DNA here is from genome assembly GCF_037043375.1 of Chiloscyllium plagiosum. Taxonomy (NCBI): domain Eukaryota; kingdom Metazoa; phylum Chordata; class Chondrichthyes; order Orectolobiformes; family Hemiscylliidae; genus Chiloscyllium; species Chiloscyllium plagiosum. The sequence continues at coordinate 102,326,395 of NW_028270148.1, read as the reverse complement.
CCACCTCCCAGTCCTGGAGTACATGCAAGTCCTGGGCCTCCTCCACCGCCAAATCAAAGCCACCCGACAAGTGAATGAAAAATGCCTCATCTCTGCCTTGGGGCCTTTCAACCACATGACATCAACATCGACTTCACTAGTTTCCAAATCTCTCCTACTCATTCCAGATCCAACTCTCCAAGGCACTGCCTCTTGACCTGTCCTACCTGTCTATCTTCCTTCACACCTAACTGCTCCACCCTCCCCACCGACCATCATTATTACCCCTCACCCCCTTCCACCTATCACCTTCCCAGCTACCTTGCCCATTACCCTGCCCTATTTATCTCTGTCTCCTTCCCCCTCCAAATCCTTGATGAAGGGCTTATGCCCGAAACACTGACTCTCCTCGGATGCTTTCTGACCTGCTGTGCTTTTCCAGCACCACACTTTTCAACAGGGATAATAAATGACACCCTCTGTTCACAAATTATGTTGGACTATCTGCAACAACAATATTCAAAGCCTGAGGATCACTTCTGCAAACAACAAGAGAGATTCAGTCACCTGTGGCTTCACCGTGTGGTTATATCACTACCAAGAGTAATTAACTGACTAAGGATATCACACAGTCTGTGATTGGACACTGAATGTAGGCTGCAGATATTTAGATCTCAACTATATGTGGATGAGCAATTAGTTGAAAGTTTTAAAAACATGTTGCCGGAGCAGCAAGATATAAACACTACAAGGTGCTGTCTCACAATGTATGTAGTTTCAGACTGAACACTGTAATAGCTACTGTAAATGTTATGCTAAGAAATAGGATAACTGCACTGAAATTGGCTCTGCAAAACTTGAGGATATTTGCTAGAATACTTATTAATGTGTGGCTACAGCAGCAAGAAGCTGACATTTATTTTGTTGTAATTGCAGCTATATTAGACAGTAGTTAAGTTTAAAACTTAGCTCTGAGGATTAGACTATAAGACTATAAGACACAGGAACAAGTCTGTTCTGCTATTCAATGAGATCATGTCTGATCTAGTAATCCTCAACTTCACTTTTCTGCCTTCACCCCATAATCCTTGATCTCCTTACTGATTAAAAATCTCCGTCTCAGCTATGAATACAGTTAAACACTCAATGCCACCAGCCCTCTGGGGTAAAGAATTCCACTGACTTACTATTGTCTGTGAGAAAAAAAATTCTTCCTCATCTCTGTCTTAAATGGGTGACTCCTTAATCTGACATGATGCTATCTGCTCCTGTATTTTCCCACAATAGGGAAACAACCTCTCCACATCCACCCTCTCAAGCCCCCTAAGAATCTTGATTTTGATCTGTTTGGAGTCCAATTACAAGTAGCATCCTGCAGGGATTGATGTTAAATCCAATACTTTTTATCATTCTTAATAATAATCCTGAATATTTGCTTTGGGAACAAAATTTGTAAATTTTCAGATTTGCGTGAATGTCAGGACTGCAAGCAATGCTCGATTCCTTAGTGCAGATATTGATGTATTAGGCACCTATTTCAATACAAATTAGTGTTTCAGAACTCCTCTTCCCTTTTCCCCTGTATAAATAGGGCAATTGTCTCCATTTCACCTCAAATTGGTCAGCATTAAACAGTCTTTCATTGCTAAAGGGATTGACTTTGAAAACAGGGAGGTTATGTTGCAGCTGTACAAGGTGATGGTGAAGCCAAACCTGGAGTACTGCATGCAGGTTTGGTCTCCTGACTCGAGAAAGGATGTACAGACGCTAAAGGGGATGCAGAGGAGGTTCACTGGGTTGATTTTGGAATTGAGGGGGTTGGCTATTGAAGCGAGACTGAGTAGACTGGGATTATATTCATTGGAATTCAGAAGAATGAGGGGGGATCTTATAGAAACATATAAAATTATTAAGGGGATAGATAAGGTAGAAGTGGACAGTTTCCACTGGCAGGTGAAACTAAGACAAGAAGGCATAGCCTCAAGATTAGATGGAGTAGTTTTAGGACTTAATTAAGAAGGAACTTCTTCACCCAGAGAGTTGTTAATCTATGGAATTCCTTGTCCAGTGAAGTAGTTGACATTACTTCAGTAAACAGTTTTAAAGCTAAGATAGATTTTTTTGAACAATAAAGGAATTAAGGGATACAGTGAGAGGGCGGGTAAGTGGAGCTGAGTCTGCGAAAAGAGCAGCCATGATCTTATTGAATAGTGGAGCAGGCTCGAAGGGCCAGATGGCCTACTCCTGCTCTTAGTTCTTACGTTCTTATGATTTTTCCAATCCTGTAGCCTGTACCATTTGTTCAGTATGCAAACTTGATACTGAAACAGGGTGCATCAAGGCCATTATCCAAGATAATAGCTACCCTGACCATATCATTTCATATTGCATATTACAAAAACACATGAAAGACCCTAAGGGGTCATTCTTTGTCCTGAAAAGTATCAAGAGTATTTCTGTTACCCTGGAAGGGTGAAGTATATCAAAGGTATAAGCAACAGCTGAAGTTAGCTGTCACTCGGTGCTCCTATGTAGGAGGAACATGAGTGGCATTCATCCTTAACAAGTGCTGTTGTCAAGCCAAAAGGTGTTTGCCTATCACACAAATGAGTATTGTGATATTTGAATTTCAGTGTCAGAGTGATGTCAGGTATGTAGGCCATATGTCCCAAAGATTGGTGGATCATTTCAAATAACTTATTCCTTCACTATTTTTTGCAACACCAAAGGCGCCAACCACATCCAACTTTGCATTTGTCAATGCTATCCCTGACCAGTCGGAGTCAATATGCCTGCTTTAAAACTTTAACTGTGACAGAACATGGAACAGTATGGCACAGGAACAGGCCCACTGGCCCACCATGTTTTTGGTGAATAATCCTAAACTACTCCTATCTGCCTGCACATGGTCCATACCTCTGTATTCCCTATCTGTTTGTGTGTCTAAGTGTCTCTTAACCAGTTCTATTGTATCTGCTTCTACAACTTTCCCAGGCATCATGATTCAGTCACTTACTGGCCTCTCTGTAAAAGATTTGCCTTGTACATCTACTTTAGACTCTCCCTCTCACACCTTAAACTTATGCTGCCTAGGTTTTGACATGTCCATCCGAGGAAAAAGACTCCAACGACTCAAACTAAGCATGCATCTCATAATTTTAGATTAGATTAGATTCCCTACAGTATGGAAATAGGCTTCTCGGCTCAACAAGTCACACTGACCCTCTGAAGAGTAACCCACCCAGACTCATTCCCCTATCTTATATTTACCCCTGACTAAATACACACTATCATGCTGCCCCTCAATGTCTGATGTTCTAGTGAAAACAATCCTTTCTCACCTACCTTTACAGCTAATAGATTCCAATATTGGCAACATCCTGTTAAACCTCTGATGTACCCTCTACAAAGCTTTCACATTCTCCCTATAGTGTGGTGACCAGAAATGCACACATTACTCCAAATGTGACCTAACCACAGTCTTATACAGCTCCAAACTGACTTGCCAACTTTTATACTCTATACCCTGACTGATGAAGGCAAGCAGGTGGTATGCCTTCTTTACCACCTTATCCACTTATGTTGTCACTTTCTGGGAGCTATGGATTTGCACTCCAAGATCCCTCAGTATATCAATGCTCCTAAGAGCCCTGCCATTACACTTTCCTCTTGCATTTGACCTCCAAAATGCATCACCTCACACTTATTTAGGTTCCGTTTATTTGGTTCCGTTTCTGCTGCTTCCGGATACTGGTTCCAGTTGTTTGTTGTAGTGGCCGTATATTGGATCCAGGTCAATGTGCATATTGACAGGGTCTGTGGATGAGTGCCATGCATCTAGGAATTCTCTGGCTGTCCTCTGTTTAGCTTGTCCTATGATTGTTGAGATGTCCTAGTCGAATTTGCAGTCCCTGTCATCTGTGTGCATGGCTATTAGGGAGAGCTGGTCGTGGCATTTAGTGGCTAGTTGGTGTTCATGGATGTGGATTGTTAGTTGTCTACTTGTTTGCCCTATATGGTGTTCCATGCAGTCTTTACAAAGAATCTTGTAAATTACATTAGTCTTGCACATGATGGGTATCAGGTCTTTTGTCCTGGTGAGGTGTTGTCTGAGTGTGGGTGTCGGTTTATGGGCTGTCATGAATCCCAGTGGTCAGAGAAATCTGACTGTCAGTTCTGAGACATTTTTTATATAAGGCAGCGTGGCTAATGAGTTAGGTTGTGGCATTGTTTGTCTGTTAGGCATCTGTGGATGAAGTTGCAGGATATCCCCGCGAGTGTACAGGAAAGCCACACACACCGAATTACAACAGCAACCATCCAAACATAAACACAAGAGAAGCTGCATTAGCACCCTGTTCAAAAGGACTACAACACATTGCAGTACTCCCGACCTACAAAGGGAAGAAGAACAACACCTCTACAGAGTCTCCAAAGCACTGAAGATGTCACCTAGACATGGGATGAAACGTCTGCAAATCAACTTCCCAGCTCGGTGAACATAACCATAACCACAACAACTGGCACCCGAGCTACAAATCTTTACACAAACTTTGAATTTGTATAAAATGCCTTGGGATTCTCCTTAATCCTACTTGCCAAGGACATTTCATCACATCTTTTAGCCCTCCTAAATCTTTGTTTAAATTCTTTCCTGCTTCCTTCATATTCCTCAAGACCTTTTCTGATTTCAGTTTCCTAACCTTACATATGTTTCCTTTTTCCTTTTGAATAACTTTCAATATCTCTGTCTTCCAGAGTTCCCAAATATTGCCATCCTTAACTGTCAACTTCACAGGAGCATGCTGATTATGAACTTTGATTAACTGGATTTTAAAAGATTCCCAAATGTCAGATATGCATTTACCCTCAAATAGCTACTCCCAATCTAACTTCTCCAGTTCTTGCCTAATACTATTTTAATTAGCTTTCCCCTAATTTAGCACTCGTCATTAAATTATGCATTCCCTACTAATCAGAACTCTCCTCTCATGCAGTACAAATGTTAATTTTCCCCTTTAGTTGGTATTCATATGAACTGTCCTGATGAGAGCAAGATGAAAAGTTTTGACAGAACGTGTTTTTATTAATAATACTCAAGTCAAGCAAAACAGGTGGTTGGACAAATCTGATGTGGTTCACAGGGACAGTTAGACAAAAGGATACATGAAGGATTGTGGGGGGAGTTTGGGCAAATTTTGACCATGAGGCAAAGCCTGGAACTCCCATACGAGCGAGAACAAGATTTGTTTTGACTAAATCACAATTCCACAACAAGGAAGAAAAATGGATAGCAACACGTTTACAGTCGGTGGATGGTAGTTGGGTTAATTTCAATTAATGTGTTCTGTTGGTAAAGCTGACACACACACACACACACACACATCCCTTTGGGCCTCTGTGACTAAAGTCTCCTCATTAAAGTCTTATAACAGTTGAAGCATACCTAAAATCTGCTGGTATCAGGATGCTTCTCACAGATAAATAATGCTTTGCCAATATCACAGCATCACAGGAGTTAGGCGAACAAAGAGGCAATTTGGTCCAACGTGTCTGTATTGGCTCTCAAAGCATTTTAACTTAATGGGAATTTCCTGCCTTTTTCCTATAACCCTGTACATTATATGTGTATACAAACAACATCCAAAGCCCTTTTGAAAACCTCAATTGAATCTGCAGTGGACAAATGGGAGTCTGGAAGAACACAGCAAGCCAGGCAGCATCAGGAGGTGGAGAAATCAACTTTTCAGGTATAACTCTTCTTCAGGACTGGAGGTGAGGGTAGGGGGAGCTAAAGATGGGGGGGGATGGGTAGTGGTGATGGGGTGGGGAGAACAGCAGAATGGTGAGGTAATGATAAGTGGACACAGGTGGTAGATATGACTTGGTTGGTCGATGAGAGGGAGGAATCTGGTTGGTAGCTGGAAGGAAAGATTGGTAGATGCAATGGAAGGGAGAAGGTGGGGCTGGAAAGAGAATCAGGGCATGAGTGGAAAGGTTATTTGAAATTGGAAACTTGATGTCGAGTCCTCCAGGCTGTAGAATACCCATGCTGAAGATGAGGTGTTGTTCCTCCAATTTGTGGTCTGATTCACTGAAGCAATGGAGGAGGCCGAGGGTGGACATTTCGGAGGAATTGAAATGGACAGTGACCAGGAGGTCGGGCTGGCCCTTTCAGACCTGGCAAAGATGCTCAGTGAAATGGTCACCTAGTCTACGTTTGGTCTCACCGGTGTACAGAAGACTACATTGGGAGCACCAGATGCAGTAGACTAGATTGGAGGAGATGGCGGTGAACCTGGATGGACTGTTTGGAGCTCTGGATGGAGCTAAGAGAGGTGGCATACTGGCAGGTGTTGCATCTTTTTCGGTTGCAGGGAAAGGTACAGGGAGAGGTTGGAGGGATTGGTGGGAAGTGTGGCTTGAACCAAGGAGTGGCGAAGGGAATGGTCCTTGCGGAAGATAGAGGGGGGTGGGGAGGGGAAGATGTTCTGGGTGGTAGGGTCTAATTGGAATTGGCAGATGATACGTTGGATGCGAAGGTTGGTGATGTGGAAAGTGAGGACAAAGGGAACCCTATACTTATGTTTCGAAATGGGGGTTTTAGAGCAGTGGAGTGAGGAATGGAGGAGGTGCAGTGGAGGGCTGTCTGAGGACAGAGCGGGTAAAAAATGTTGTTCGAAATAGGAGAACAGCTACGATGCTAGGGAGTGGAATGTCTCCTTGTAAGCAGATGTGACAGAAACATTGGGAAAATAGAATTAAGTTTTTGCAGGATATCGGGTGGGAGGAAATGTGGTCCAGGTTGCTATGGGAGTTTGTGAGTTTATAGTAAATGTTGGTCCATAAATTGTTGTCGGAGATGGAAATAGAGAGGTCAAGAAAGGCGAGGGTGTTGTCTGAAATAGACCAAGTGAATTTGGGGGCAGGGTGCAAGTTGTTAGTAAAGTCGATGAACTGCTCCAGTTCAGCCTGGGTGCAGGATGTAGCACTGATGCAGTAATGAATGTAATGGCGGAAGAATTGGGGAACAGTACTGGTGTATGTATTGAAGAGTTACTGTTCAATGTAACCGACAAAGAGACATCTCTCAATTGAATCTGCCACCACCACATTTTCAGGCAGTGCAGTCCAGACCCTAAATATGTGAAAAAAGCTTCTTTCTCATCTCACATTTGCTTCTTTTGCAAAATGCTTTAAAACAGTGCCTCTGGTTCCCGATCAGTTTAGTAATAGGTTTTCTCCATCCACACTATCCAGAACCCTCATGATTTTGAAACCTTCCATCAGATTTCATTTTAGTCTTCTCTCCAAGGAAAACAATCCGAACTATTTATGAAGCCTAACCTACTGCATGCTTTATTTTTAAACAGCTCTTCACCTGTCCTATCACCTTTCATGACTAAATTAGTACCCTGTATTTTACACTGTCTCTTCACGTTCTGTGTACCAAAGTGCATCATCCCGCACTTTGATTGTGGAAGAGATTGCTACACTTACTAAAAGCAAGTTACTGACACTCATTGTAAATGCAGTTTACATTTCTGGCAACAATAAGTAGGAGGTATTCATAGACATCAATGTCACTAAGATTAAGATCAACAACTTAGTTGCGTTTGCCAGTTCTTTGCCTTCCTTGACTCTCTAAAGTTCTGTAAGCCTAGAACCATTCTCAGAATGTTTTCTCCACTCTTTCTAATGCATTCACATCCTTCCTAAGCTGTTTTGCCCAGAATTGAGTGTTACTCTAGCTGAGGCTGAACAAGTGTATTATAATGACTTGCCATAACTTCCTTGCCTTTGAACGTCATGGACTGGATTTAATGCTCAATGTCAATGGGTTTGAAGGTGTGGGAGGCATATTCAATCCAGTGTTTGCCCTGTCACTGCTTTACCCTGTCCACACAATTTTACAGCAATGACAGTCATGAGAGTAATCTGTTAAAAGGTCTTAACCCCTGCTGTCAGTATTAATTAGTAGTGAGAGTGGCCTCTGAATGGCAGGTGAGACAGGCCTCTGAATGGCCAGTAGCTCTCTAAGGTAGTACTAACTGTCTCTAAGGGGTGGAAATTCCACATCCATTCTTTTCATTTGTGGGACATGGGTGGTGCTAGCTGGTCAGCATTCATTGCCTGTCCTTGTTGCATTTGAGAAGGTGATGGTGAGCTGCCTTCTTGAACTGCTGCAGTCCACCAGCATTGGGAGGGAATTCCTGGATGTTGACCCAGCAACAGTGAAGAAATAGCAATACATTTCCAAGTCAGGATGGTGAGTGGCTTGGAGGAAACTTTGAAGGTGGTGGTAATCTCATGTATCTGCTGCTCTTGTCCTTCTAAATGGGTTTGGAAGGTGCTGTCTGAGGATATTTGGTGAATTTCTGTAGTGTATCTTGTTGATAGTACACACTGCTACAACTGACCATCAGTGGTGAGAGAGTGTACGTTTGTGGATAACGTGCCAATCAAATGGGCTGCTTTGTCCTGGATGGTGTCAAGCTTCTTGAGTGCTGTAGGAGCTGCACCCATCCAGGCAAGTGGGAGTATTCCATCACACTTCCTACATGTACCTTATAGTTGATGGACAGATGGACAGACTTTGGGGAGTCAGGAGGTGAGTTATTCGCCACAGTATTGGTAGCCTCTGACCTGCTCTTGTAGCCACTGTGTTTATGTGGTGAGTCCAGTTGCGTTACTGGTCAATGGCAACCTCTAGGATGTTAACAGTGGGGGAGGCAGTGATGGTAACGCCATTGAACATCGAGGGATGGTGGTTAGATTGTCTCGTATTAGTGATGGTCATAGCCTGGCACTTGTATGGCAGCAAAGGTTACTTGACACTTAACAGCCCAAGCCTGGATATTGTCCAGATCTTGTTGCTTTTAACCATGGACTGCTTCAGTATCTGAAGAGTCACGAATTGTGCTGACCATTATGCAATCATTGATAAACATTCCGACTTCTGACATTATGGTGAAGGAAAAGTCATTGATGATGCAGCAAAGGTTGGTTGGGCCGAGAACAATACAATGAGGAAATCCTGCAGAGAAAACCTGGACCTGAGATGACTGGCCTCCAACAACCACAACTATCTTTCTATGTGCCAGATATGAGTCCAAACAGGGAGAGTTTGCCCCCAGATACCAATTGATTCCAGTTTTGCCAGGGCTCCTTGATATCTCACTTGCAGCCTTGATATCAAGGGCTGTCACTCTCACCTCACTCTCACTCTGGAATTGATACCTTTGGTCCATGTTTGAAACAAGGCTGTAATGATGTCAGGAGCTGTTTGATGGCACTGTTGACAATATTTTCCATCACTTTACTGATGTTCGAGAGTAGACTGATGGGGCGTCAATTAGCTGGGTTGGATTTGTCCTGCTTTTTATGTACAGGATATTCATGGGCAAATGTTAACATTGTACGGGGTAGACCATTTAGGACAGAGATGAGGAGAAACTTCTTCACCCAGAGAGTGGTGGCTGTGTGGAATGCTCTGCCCCAGAGGGCAGTGGAGGCCCAGTCTCTGGATTCATTTAAGAAAGAGTTGGATAGACCTCTCAAAGATAGTGGAATCAAGGTTTACGCAGATAAGGCAGGAAGAGGATACTGATTAGGAATGATCAGCCATGATCATATTGAATGGCGGTGAAGGCTCGAAGGGCTGAATGGCCTACTCCTGCACCTATTGTCTACTGTCTATTGTCTATTGTCTGGTAGATGCCAGCGTTGTAACTGTACTGGAAGAGCTTGGCTAAGGGAGCAGCAGGTTCTGGAGCACAAGTCTTTTGTACTATTGCCGGAATGTTGTCAGGGCCATAGCCTTTGCAGTATCCAGTGTCTCCAATTGTTTCTTGATATCACGTGAAGGGTCTGTTTCTGTGCTGTACATCTCTATGACTCTATGATTCTAAATTGGCTGAAGACTGGTATCATGAAGCCTCCTCCTTCATGAGTTGTTTAATTTTCCACCACCATTCAGGACTGGATGTGGCAGGACTGCAGAGCTTAGATCTGATCTATTGGTTGTAGGATCGCTCAACTTTGTCTATCAATTGCTGTATATGTTGCCTAGCAAGTAAGTACTCCTGTCTGATAGCTTCACCAGGTTGACACTTCATTTTCAGGTATGCCTAATGCTGCTCCTTGCATGTCCTCCTGCTCTCTCCATTGAACCAGGGTTGATCTCCTGGCTTGATAATGATTGAGTGCAGGATATGCTGGGCCATGAAGTTGCACATGGAATACAATTCCACTGCTATTGATGGCCCACAGCACCTAATGGATGCCCAGTCTTCGGTTGCTAGATCTGTTCAAAGTCTGGGAGAAAGTGAGGACTGCAGATCAGAGTCAAAAGGTGTGGCACTGGAAAAACACAGCAGGTCAGGCAGCATCCGAGGTATATGAAAGTCAATGTTTCAGGCATAAACCCTTCATCAGGTATTCCCAATGTGAAGGTGGGACTTTACTCCACAAGAACTGTGTGGTGGTCACTCTGATGGTCAATAGCACATTAAGGGGCAATTGGCTATTAAGTATTTGCAGGATGGCTTATGCCCTCATTAGTGGGATCCCCTTGACTGTTCAGCCGGAGAGGCAGGTAACCTGACATTTTAAGTAATTCAGTCCAAGGTTTTTACTTCAAAAGCCCATAATCCTATAAAGTTTTTTATTGCCTTTCTCAACTAGCCTTGCCACTTTCAACAATTTGTGCACATAAGATTCCAAGTTCTTGCATTCCCTTGAGAATAGTATCCTTGTTTTTGTATTATCTTGAGCAATAAACTTTTACAAAAACCTCTTAAATATTACATTTTTAATGCCATGTGCATTTCCTGATTAATTTTTGAGTTCTCTTTAGAATTTAAATTGAAAATTAACATTTCAGTGCACATTCTTCCTGTGTTTCTATCTGTAAAAATATTTCAATGTGACTGGCTGCTTACTCTGGTCAGTAACATTACTACTTTTTGAGGATGCCTTTGACTAGATGCAAGTTTCAAACTGATATCAGAAAATCCATGACACAGAATTTGCTAAACCTTTTGAGCAGCTTTCTTTGACATCAGTGGTGATTGCTGCAATTTAACTGCTATGAAATGCTTGTATTATTGTTCCTACCGGCAATGCCAATACTTGCCCAGACTTGTGCTTTCTTAATTTTTAAAAATACATATAGTATCAACAGTCTGCCAATCCTCTGCTATTATTCCTATTTATAGTGACTTTTTTATAAACACAATAATACCTCTACTATGTCCTCTCTGGTTCCTTTAAACTTACACAGATGCAACTTACACAGACCCTTGTGTTTTACAATCCCTAAGCTTGCTTACCTTATCTCCTACCTTTCTAATTTGAACTCCTTTTTTTAAATCAATCCAATAGCATGGTCATCTTCATAGACTCCCTCGTAAATTTTTAGGCAACATCATTATTTAATATTTCTGCCACCTACCTATTTTTGTGTCTACAATTAGCCAATCACTATTCAGGACTTTCTTTTATTATTTTTATATCTGTAGAACACTTGGCTGTTTTGTATTGCTTCATAATTAAGTTTGGCAGTTCCTCTTTGCCACCCTAATTGTTTCATCGACTTATTTCCTAATGTCTTCACATTTCCTTTGGTCATCCTTTCCATGTCTACCTACATGGTCTGTGCCTTTTAATTTGCTTTCAGTTTTGCACTGAAATGTTTATTCATTAGTAGTGTCTCATTATTGGCTACTCTTCTTATTTAATACAGAGTGATTGTTTTGTTAGAAAATGTAATTTAGGATTAATAGTGGGCAAACCAACATTAATACTAAATCTGATGTTTTTGACTAGCATAGTGTTTGTATTTGTAAAGCCTCGTAACCGTAAAAATAATAAGCAACTAATAACTTATTTTGATGAATTATATGTTAATAGTGCCTTAGTTTTGTTGAATTGTGTGTTTTAACATGTATACTTATTATGTTTTGTTAAAATATATATGTTTTTAATCAGCTCTTCGACAGCAAAGAAGAGTATTTGTGGAAGTGAACCAGAATACTGCATTTTATTAAAACATTTAAGTTATAATAGAAAAATAAATTAATTGTGCCTTGCATTATATTTGCTGTGTGTTAGACCTTATAATCTTGCACAGATTTTTTATGACAATAACTGCATTAAATATATGTCACAGAAAAAAAATCTTTGAGGAAAAGTATAGATAAAGATCACTGGGCCATAGGATTCAATGCAATGATCACTTCTACATACAAAATGAAATGCATTTACAATCTATTGTTATGTATTTATTCATTTATCAAACATTTACAAAGTGAAACAGGCTATTACAAAATGGCAGATGGTCATCTTTATGGGAATGGAAATACAATGTGAACAGTATTTGAGAGTGCTAAAGGTGATAAAGCCCATGTCTGCTAGAGATCAGTTTCCCAAGATGAAGTCAATTAGCATCATTAAAAATGTTAGATATTGATACGATAGCAAACAATGCTTACAATAGTGTTAGAACGGTGTTAGAAATTATTTGATTCTGCATCAAAGGTGTCCTCTTAATAAACCTCCCAATATAATGGCAATCCACCCATTAGATTCAACAAAATGTGATTAGAATTTCTGGATGACATTTCATGCTGTTTTTGGCTAGGCCGACTTCCTTACTGGATAATTTTAACCACAAATGTGCCATAAAATATGTTGGCTAGTTAGTGCCAAAAACAGAAGATGTGACCTTAGTAGGAGTTCTCTAACCTACGGAATATTATGACTATGTAAAACAAAAGCCTTTGCTTTGATTCCAGGAATGTGAAACAAATGTCAGTTTTACTTTTTGAACCTTTAGTAAATTATACATTATTGCAGATTTCCCATAGCCCTGCCTAATGTTCAAGGCCTTCACAAACACACAAAAATAAATATTACAGTTATCCAATGTTGATTATAACTGCCTATATTCCACCACAGCGATAGTTTCATGTCAGTATTTTTAAATTATTTCGGAAACAAATAAATGTAACTTCTCTGACTATTAAAAATACGTAAAATTAAAATGTCAAAATTTCAAACATGCTTCTTAATCTATCAATCATATTTTAATGGATTTTCTGTGGCATTGTTCAGAATGAGTCAGAAAATATGTTTATTGTTTTACAGCATAATATTGTCTAAGAGATCGTAAAAGAAAATTATGTAGGGAGAGTAATCAAAACTGCGGTAGATGGATTTAAATGTAGGTATATATGAGATTGATGGTTAATTAGCTCATTTGGTTAGAGATGTGGTACTTAACAATGTCAATAGTGCAGATTGAGACTTCATATTTGTTGAGATTTCTTAGATCTTGCATGTTTTCTTTGCTCCTTTGTGGTCCAATCACATAAAGATGTGTGGAAGACAATGATTAATCTGGACAATGAGGATGCCACATTAAAAGAGCAAAAGAAAGATGCAAATCTATCCATTTTGGACCAAAAACAGACAGATCTATGTACCAGTTTTACTTAAATAGTGAACAATTATATGAAAGTGGTGATTCAAAAGAGATGTATAGTCACCAGGTAGAGGTTAAGCACAAAAAAAGGATAGTAGAATGTTGGCCATTAGAACTAGGAAGCTAGAGCGTAAAGGTAGGAATGTTTTACTACAGCTGTGCAGAGCCCTTAAGAGGATATATGACCTTGGAATATATGAAAGAAATGCATCATAGATGTACCAGAATGATATCATGATTCCAGTGGTTAGACTATGAGGATTACATAATTGTCATTAATCCAGGTTACATAAACTGGTTTTATCTTTGCTGGAATAACAAAGGCTAAAGGATATTTTAACTGAGGATTATAGAAATTTGAAAGAAATTAATAGGTGAGATAGCAAGATATTTTTACTGGAAGGGAGCTCTAGGACAAGGGTACATAACCTTAAAATCAGAGCTAGCTCATTCAGGGGTTAAGTTAGGAAATACTCCTTCATGAAAGGATAGTAGAAGTCTGGAATTCTTTTTCACAAAGAGAAGCACATGCCAGTTTAATTAATCATTTTAAATTCAAGATCACCCGTCAATGAATTAATACAAATTGGTTTTCCATTGTGATACTTAATGCTTACATATTCAGGCCGTGACTTCTGTGAATCCACACAGGATATGATCCCTGGCTTAGAAACATGTAGGTAATGGTATCTTCCAGGTATAATGCCTCCTGTGTTGAAATAAGGAAAAGAAAAAGACACACATTTTCACATTTTAGGTAAAAAAAACAATTTAATGCAATAATAAATATAATTACAACTAATAAATTTGTCATAAGTATCATTAGTAATTCAAACAAATGTGCAATGGTCATGGTTGGATGTGGTTATAAGTTCCTGTTCTAAGTAACATTAATGTGACAGCCAGGCATGATGCTTGGTAGGGGGCATATATTAGCTGAACAGATCCAGGCAACTCCCCAAAGAATGAGGAGAAATTGGAGAGAAAGCTGTCCCAAGATAACATTCAAGCACTTCCCAGCTGCTGTCTCAGCCCAAAACTGCAGAGGCCTGGAGCAAGTTATCCACCTGTCCTCTTGGCTGCAGTTGCCATGTGACCCACAGAAATTACAAATTAAAAGGAGAAACTCACCTTTGAAAAATAAAATAGTCAAAGAACAAATGTTACAGAAAAGGCAATTTTAAAAAGAAATCTGGTTTTTGCAACTGAAAACAGGGATTTGTTTAATAGAGGGATTTAGTTTTACAATTCCGTGGCTTCTTCCCTGCTGAGTGCTACCAGCAGGATCACAGCTGTCATGGTGCTTCTGTGAATATGCTCCATACTGGAACTGGAGGTAGGCACAGGGCTTGAAAAAATGTACTTTTATTTAATTTGTGTTGAAGAAATAGTTGGAATATTTTACTGAATTACAATGTAAAAAAACTACAACATCAAGTGCTCCATTCAAAGCAATAGATGCATATTTTGATGTATGTTAATAAACACATAAGTGGAGATAATGTATTTTGAGAGCAGTTTCTTTTGGAAAAATGAATTTTATCTGCAGAATACAAAATGTGAAGGAGTAAGTGAAAAGCCAAAAGGGCTAAAAGTTAAGCTTTCAGTAGTTCATACATTACTTATCTGAAACTTCAGAAAGATGCTCATAGGAATAAACAATTATTGTTTTACAATAATTTTAAATATTGGTCATAAAACTTCATGACATCTAGCAACACAACGTTCCAATTTTCTTATGCAATGATAGTAGTTTGAGTTAGCAAGATACTTATCACTTTATACCATATTGGATATTTAATGCAAGCTTCTTAAGTTTTCAAAATGAAATGTATAGATAACAACTGCTAAAATTGAAAATGTAGTTTGGAGTTTGAATACTTGAAAAATCAAGTAGATTTATTTTAACATACATAATTTTTAAAAACCTGTATATTTGAGTTATTAGAGTCATAGAGATGTACAGCACGGAAACAGACCCTTCGGTCCAACCCGTCCATGCCGATCAGATATCCCAACCCAATTTAGTCCCACCTGCCAGCACCCAGCCCATATCCCTCCAAACCCTACCTATTCGTATACCCATCCAAATGCCTCTTAAATGTTGCAATTTTACCAGCCTCCACCACTTCCTCTGGCAGCTCATTCCATACACGTACCACCCTCTGTGTGAAAAAGTTGCCCCGTAGGTCTCTTTTATATCTTTCCCCTCTCATCCTAAACCTATGCCCTCTAGTTCTGGACTCCCTGACCCCAGGGAAAAGACTTTGCCTATTTACCCTATCCATGCCCATCATAATTTTGTAAACCTTTATTAGGTCACCCCTCAGCCTCCGACACTCCAGGGAAAACAGCCCCAGCCTGTTCAACCTCTCCCTATAGCTCAAATCCCAAACCCTGGCAACATCCTTGTAAATCTTTTCTGAACCCTTTCAAGTTTCACAACATCTTTCTGATAGGAAGACCAGAATTGCATGCAATATTCCAACAGTGGCCTAACCAATGTCCTGTACAGCTGCAACATGACCTCCCAACTCCCGTACTCAATACTCTGACCATTAAAGGAAACCATACCAAACACCTTCTTCACTATCCTGTCTACCTGCAACTCCACTTTCAAGGAGCTATGAACCTGCACTCCAAGGTCTCTTTGTTCTGCAACACTCCCGAGGATCTTACCATTAAGTGTATAAGTCCTGCTAAGATTTGCTTTCCCAAAATGCAGCACCTCACATTTATCTGAATTTAAACTCCATCTGCCACTTCTCAGCCCATTGGCCCATCTGGTCAAGATCCTGTTGTAATCTGAGGTAACCTTCTTTGCTGTCCAATACACCTCCAATTTTGGTGTCATCTGCAAACTTACTAACTGTACCTCTTATGCTCATATCCAAATCATTTATGTAAATGACAAAAAGTAGAGGATCCAGCACCGATCTTTGTGGCACTCCACTGGTCACTGGCCTCCAGTCTGAAAAACAACCCTCCACCACCACCCTCAGTCTTCTACCTTTGAGCCAGTTCTGTATCCAAATGGTTAGTTCTCCCTTTATTCCGTGAGATCTAACCTTGCTAATCAGTCTCCCATGGGGAACCTTGTTGAATGCCTTACTGACATCCATATGGGTCACATCTACCGCTCTGCCCTCATCAATCCTGTTTACTTCCTCAAAAAACTCAAACAAGTTTATGAGACATGATTTCCTACACATAAAGCCATGTGGACTATCCCTAATTAGTCCTTGCCTTTCCAAATACATAAACATCCTGTCCCTCAGGATTCCCTCCAACAACTTGCCCACCACCAACTTCAGGCTCACTGGTCTCTAGTTCCCTGGCTTGTCCTTACCACCCTTCTTAAAAAGCGCCACCATGTTTGCCAACCTCCAGTCTTCCCGCACCTCACCTGTGACTATCAATGACACAAATATCTCAGCAAGAGGCCCAGCAATCACTTCTCTAGCTTCCCACAGAGTTCTCGGGTACACCTGATCAGATCCTGGGGATTTATCCACCTTTACACTTTTCAAGACATCCAGCACTTCCTCCTCTGTAATATGGACATTTTGCAAGATGTCACCATCTATTTCCCTACAATCTATATCTTCCATATCCTTCTCCACAGTAAATACTGATGCAAAATACTCGTTTACTATCTCCCCCATTTTCTGCGGCTCCACACAAAGGCCACCTTTCTGATTTCTGAGGGGCCCTATTCTCTCCCTAGATACCCTTTTATCCTTAATGAATTTATAAAACTCTATGGATTCT
This sequence comes from Chiloscyllium plagiosum, assembly GCF_037043375.1. Lineage (NCBI taxonomy): Eukaryota > Metazoa > Chordata > Chondrichthyes > Orectolobiformes > Hemiscylliidae > Chiloscyllium > Chiloscyllium plagiosum. Next base: position 102,309,159 of record NW_028270148.1, on the reverse strand, counting down.
CCTTAATTCTATTTGTCAAAGCTATCTCATGTCCCTTTTTTGCCCTCCTGATTTCCCTCTTAAGTATACTCCTACTTCCTTTGTACTCTTCTAAGGATTCACTCGATCTATCCTGTCTATATCTTACATATGCTTCCTTCTTTTTCTTAACCAAACCCTCAATTTCTTTAGTCATCCAGCATTCCCTATATCTATCAGCCTTTCCTTTCACCCTAACAGGAATATACTTTCTCATTATCTCATTTCTGAAGGCTTCCCATTTTCCAGCCGTCCCTTTACGTGCAAATATCTGTCCCCTATCAGCTTTCGAAAGTTCTTGCCGAATACTGTCAAAATTGGCCTTTCTCTAATTTAGAACTTTAACTTTTAGATCTGGTCTATCCTTTTCCATCATTATTTTAAATCTAATAGAATTATGGTCACTGGCCCCAAAGTGCTTCCTTACTGACACCTGTCCTGCCTTATCTCCCAAGAGTAGGTCAAGTTTTGCACCTTCTATAGTAGGTATATCCACATACTGAATCAGAAAATTGTCTTGTACACACTTAACAAATTCCTCTCGATCTAAACCCTTAACACTATGGCAGTCCCAGTCTATGCGTATTAGCTTTTTAATACTGATCTATTAAGATTCTGCAGGAATGATTTTGTGACAAAGCCTTGATGAATATCTGACTCAAATTAGTATGACAGAGGTGTAAAATAACCCTTTCTTAAACAAGTTTACAACACTACACCAAAGTAAAACTACAGGCTGACTTTTATAGAAATCAAGTATGCGTTAATTTAGTCAAGCTTCATGGAGAGTTTTTTCTCTGTGAGGCCTCACCTGATTTCTCACTCTAATTTCCAAAGTTTGCCTCAATACCTATACACCTTGTCCTTATGGTGAACTATTCATCATATCTTCCTTTCGCCACAGGCAGAAGCACTCACCACCACTGGGAATTTCCTGGATTCCCAGCTTCAGCATCATATTTGAAATGTAGTAGTGCACCAGGCCAATTATTACCAGTCTCGACCTGCCCTACTCAATTTGTGTGAATTGTCCCAGACATGCTGAAAGAGGGAAATTAGCACCGCACTTGGCTGACAGGGACCTGGAGATCCAAATGGATGGGGTGGTGCAGAGGAGGTCTGTTTTCCCTCAACATCCCCACACCAGGTGCAGATTATGGGACCTTGTATGTTGCTTGCTAGTTTGGCAAATAGGTAATCTTTCTCGATCACCATACAATGCTTGTACAGTGACGGTTGAGTTTTGACTTTGCAAGATGTGGTCAAGAGAGTTTAGGGCCAGGATGCAGACTTCATGCAGTAAATAAATGCCTAAAGTTCACATACAGCATTTAGTGCTCACAAATGTCTTTCAATTGTTATGTATCTGTATAATGCTGCTACCCTTTGAAAGGCCTTATATTGTAGAAAAGTGAAACTCACTGCCTCACAGAATGAAAACACACCGCTATGCGGAGTGGTGTCAGCCACTTTCAAATCCATTGCACACACATCATTAGTATCACGATGAAAAGGAATGATGGTTGCATTTCATGTGTTGAGTCCCACAGTCATCCTCTCAGTCTATGTGACCCCTCAAAATCCTCTTCTCGGTAGCCCTCCCCATAAAATCCATTAAGTTGATGTTCCCCAAATTCCCACACAATCCATTTACTTAACCATTCACCTCCACACATTACCCCCTGAGATCAGCCACATCGTGTCATCCTGCTAGACATAATAGTGCACTGTCCCCCATTGAAGCTAGGGTGGTGCTGACTGTTGATGAAGCTGCCTCCTGAACAGCATTATCCTTTCCATCTATATCTATCACATAAGTTGGTGTTTCCTTCATTCATAAATGTTTACCCTCTACATGCAAGCAAACTGCCTCCAATCCCAACAATTGAGTTCCTCAGCTGCGGTTCTCCAATAACCCCCCTTGACTTTTAGTGAAGGGACCCAGGACTGACTATCGCCAACCCCCTTGACCAACTTGGGTGAACACCTCAAAATGATGACTGATCAGACCTCTGACAGCTTCAAGTACAACTCATCAACTGGGTTACCATGACTCCCTGGACCAGTTGCATGGAATCCAGGGGGCTGACCATGGACCACTCCCTGGACAGTAGGTGTATGGACACACTGATCCTGTTCAATCCAAGTGGCCAAGTGATCGCGTCTAAACTCTGAACTGATCCTAGCTTGCTGTGCTAGGATCTCCTGACTTAACATAGGGCTACTTGCTTTAGACTTTGAGAAGTCGATTTGGTTAAAGCACATTCCAAATGCTTGCTGTGTATGTGCGGGTTTGATTTTGATATTGATAGCAACATGTCAAACTTCTTGAATGATTACAGTTGGCAAGCCTGACAAGCTGTCTGATCATGTATCTGTGCTAAAATGCAAGTGGACACTGAGTACTGTAAATCATTAAGCTCTGGCTGATGGGGCAAACTGCAAAAAGACAAAGCAGGAAAAGGTAGGTTTGTAGGACTGTAAAGAATGTGAGCACTAAGAGTGCAAGTGAGAATGCCTAAGTTGCACACTGGTTCAGTCCAAGAGTTGGACACTTGTCCCCCATACACAAAGTGTCCTAGCAGCAGCATTCCAATGAAAAGCACCTGTGTGTTCCAAATGCAGCATTGAGGTGCAGAACTGTAATGTAAGTGGATCGAAAAGCACTCGAGGGTTGGGGTGTTGGCTAAGGATCTTGGAGTGTGCCCATGGCGCACACCCTTAAATCTTGGTGACTACTGTCCATGATGGAGAACCTGATAAGCAGGCTGGATTCACTGGGTATACAAATTCTCTCTGTCTAGTTTCTATCTGGCTGGTGGGAGAATGGGAAACTGCTTATAAATTATGTGAGATTAACTAATAATTACATGTTAATCCATGCACATGGATGCAAATAGGCCTCTTACTCGTGAGATTCCTATCTGGCCAATGGATTTTTTTGCTCTCAGTATTGAGAATCGCCTTACTGTCAATCTCACCCTTTTTTCCCCAATATTCTTGCAAATACCATACCAGGAGCTGAGAAAATTTCACCTTAAAAGTACTAAGTAGAGTAAAATTTAATATTTAAAATAATTTTATAGATTTCTTTCACTTGTCGAGGGTAGTACAAATTAGGCATCAAATGTTAGAAGATATTGGTCGCTTCTTCTACTACTAAAGAAATTAAGACCTTGTTATACCATTGGTTATGGGATTAGTGGTAAATTTCTATGGAGGCAAAGGGAGTGAATTGGCCTAAATTATGTTGCCAGCCCATGATTTACTCTCTATACAATAGAACTCTGTGTGTTCATCTTTTAACTGACTGGCCTAAGAAGGCCCGATGCAATTTTAATGTTTCAGTGTTCACGTATAAAAAAATGAACTAAGGCACCCTGAAATCAATGCACCACATTAATTACATTACACTTGTTATAACATCAAAACATTTCACTTTTCTTTTTAACAAGAGCTGAAGTGCACCAATTTGAATTCTGAACCAGTAGATTTAGCAAATGCTATGCCAGTTTTAGTCTAATATCCTATTTGACGATGCTGAGTATGTAAAAGATAAGCCTGAGTGACTGGAATGGGATATTAATGAGGTGTTATATTGGCTGAGATGACCAGATGTAGTATGTTCACAGAGAACTACAGGCACAAGTTATGCATTTCCAGCTAATACCTTGAAGTGTGAACTATTGTCGTGATTAAAGATTAGTTTGAAGCAAAGATTTTATTTACTACAGTGCAGGTCATGGTTAGATTTTCAAACTGATGCAAGGATTTAACTGGCAGTGCTCTTTTCCTCTATCTGTAGCAACTATTACAATAATCAATTTTGCAATATTCCCTCTCATTAGTGCAATTACTAAGGAAAAACACAAGAAAAGTAGCATTCAGGATCAAAATATAGTGATCTGGCACTGAAAAAAATTCTGTCACTAATTTTTTCCCATATTCTGCTATAGGTGTTTGTCAATTGGTTGAGTTAAATCAGGAAGTTGTCTTATCTTCATAACCTTTGTAATTCTTGGAATTTCTCTCAGCTGATAAGGTACCAAATTCTAGTTCAAAATATTCTTAAGTAAATTACTTTATGATTAATGTTATCCCATGGAGAATAATAAATTGAAAGAACTGAACTTACCAAACAATACCAATGGGAAAAACTGATGGACAAAATTTCACTTTTTATAATTTTTACTTTAACAGTTCAAACAAAGTAAACATAAAATAAACAAGAATTAATGAAAAAAACTGTATTTAATAGAAACCATAAATTATGCATTAGCCAAAACAAGAAAAAATAAACTCATGGAATTACTAGCACATATGACATCACATTCAGGCACAAACTCTGTATTCCACAGATAAAGTTCCAGCTCCTACCTCTTTGGAGTCCCTAACCACCTGATTCTCCTCTAGCACTTGCAGCTTTCAATTAGCCTGAGATTAGATTAGATTACTTACAGTGTGGAAACAGGCCCTTCGGCCCAACAAGTCCACACCGCCCCGCCGAAGCGCAACCCACCCATACCTCTACATTTACCCCTTACCTAACACTACGGGAAATTTAGCATGGCCAATTCACCTGACCTGCACATCTTTTGGACTGTGGGAGTAAACCGGAGCACCCGGAGGAAACCCACGCAGACACGGGGAGAATGTGCAAACTCCACACAGTCAGTCGCCTGAGTTGGGAATTGAACTCGGATCTCTGGCGCTGTGAGGCAGCAGTGCTAACCACTGTGCCACCGTGCTGCCAAACTTTGTGACAGTAATGTTGCTCACTGTTCTGAATTTGTATTTCTTCATTTTCCTGAGACTGGCTATAATGCAACGAGGGGTACGTCGGCTTCCAAGAGATCAATTGTGTTAGGGGATTCTGTAGTCCGAGATACAGACAGACGTTTCTGTGGCCAGCAGAGAAAAAGCAGAATGGTGTGTTATTTCCTGGTGCCAGGATCAAGGATGTCTCAGAGAGGGTGCAGAATCTTCTCACGAGGGAGAACAGCCAGCAAGAGGTCATTGTCCACATTGGAACCAACGATATAGGAAGGGAAAAGGTTGAGATTCTGAAGGGAGATTAGAGAGAGTTAGGCAGAAATTTAAAAAGGAGGTCCTCAAGGTTAGTAATATCTGGATTACTCCCAGTGCTATGAGCTAGTGAGGGCAGGAATAGGAGAATGGAGCAGATGAATGCATGGCTGAGGAGCTGGTGTATGGGAGAAGGATTCACATTTTTGGATCATTGGTATCTCTTGGGGTAGAAGTGACCTGTACAAGAAGTACGGATTGCACCTAAATTGGAAGGGGACTAATATACTGGCAGGGAAATTTGCTGGAACTGCTTGGGAGGATTTAAACTAGTAAGGTGGGTGGGTGGGACCCAGGGAGATAGTGAGGAAAGAGATCAATCTGAGACTGATATAGTTGAGAACAGAAGTGAATCAGGGCAGGCAGGGACAAGGTAGGACTAATAAATTAAACTGCATTTATTTCAATGCAAGGGGTCTAGCAGGGAAGGCAGATGAACTCAGGGCATGGTTAGGAACATGGGACTGGGATATCATAGCAATTACAGAAACATGGCTCAGGGATGGGCAGCACTGGCAGCTTAATGTTCCAGGATAGAAATGCTACAGGAAGGATAGAAAGGGAGGCAAGAGAGGAGGGAGAGTGGCATTTTTGATAATGGATAGCATTACAGCTGTGCTGAGGGAGGATATTCTCGGGAATACATCCAGGGATATTATTTAAGTGGAAACTTTATTGCTGGAACAGCACAGCAGGTCAGGCAGCATCCAGGGAACAGGAGATTCGACGTTTCAGGCACAGGCCCTTCTTCAGGAATGATTCCTGAAGAAGGGGCTGTGCCCGAAACGTCGAATCTCCTGTTCCCTGGATGCTGCCTGACCTGCTGTGCTGTTCCAGCAATAAAGTTTCAACTCATTCCTGAAGAAGGGCCTGTGCCCGAAACGTCGAATCTCCTGTTCCCTGGATGCTGCCTGACCTGCTGTGCTGTTCCAGCAATAAAGTTTCAACTTTGATCTCCAGCATCTGCAGAACTCACTTTCTCCCCATATTATTTAAGTGGAACTGAGAAATAAGAAAGGGATGATCACCTTATTGGGATTGTATTATAGACTCTCTAATAGTCAGAGGGAAATTGGGAAACAAACTTGTAAGGAGATCTCAGCTATCTGTAAGAATAATAGGGTAGTTATGGCAGGGGATTTTAACTTTCCAAACATAGACTGGGACTGCCATAACATTAAAGGTATAGATGGAGAGGAATTTCTTAAGTGCGTACAAGACAATTTTCTGATTCAGTATGTGGATGGACCTACTAGAGAAAGTGCAAAACTTGATCTACTCTTGGAAAATAAGGCAGGGCCGGTGACTAAGGCGTCAGTGGGGGAGCACTTTGGGGCCAGTGACCATAATTCTAGTCGTTTTAAAATCGTGATGGAAAAGGATAGACCAGATCTAAAAGTTAAAGTTCTAAATTGGAGAAAGGCCAATTTTGACGGTATTAGGCAAGAACTTTCGAAAGCTAATTGGAGGCAGATGTTTGCAGGTAAAGGGACAGCTGGAAAATGGGAGGCCTTCAGAAATGTCATAACAAGAATCCAGAGAACGTATATTCTTGTCAGGGTGAAAGGGAAGGCTGGTAGGTATATGGAATGGTCAATGACTAAAGAAATTGAGGGTTTGGTTAAGAAAAAGAAGGAAGCATATGTCAGGTATAGACAGGGTAGATCGAATGAATCCTTAGAAGAGTATAAAGGGAGTAGGTGTATACTTAAGAGGGAAATCAGGAGGGCAAAAAGAGGACATGAGATAGCATTGTCAAATAGAATTAAGGAGAATCCAAAGGGCTTTTGCAAACATATTAAGGTCAAAAGGGTTACTAGGGAGAGAATAGGGCCCCTCAAAGATCAGCAAGGCGACCTTTTGTGGAGCCACAGAAAATGGGGGAGATACTAAATGAATATTTTGCATCAGTATTTACTGTGGAAAAGGATATGGAAGATATAGACTGTAGGGAAATAGATGGTTACATCTTGCAAAATGTCCATATTACAGAGGAGGAAGTACTGGATGTCTTGAAACGGTTAAAGGTGGATAAATCCCCAGGACCTGATCAGGTGTATCCGAGAACTCTGTGGGAAGCTACAGAAGTGATTGCTGGGCCTCTTGCTGAGATATTTGTATCATCGATAGTCACAGGTGATGTACCGGAAGACTGGAGGTTGGCAAACGTGGTGCCACTGTTTAAGAAAGATGGTAAAGACAAGCCAGGGAACTATAGACTGGTGAGCCTGACCTCAGTGGTGGGCAAGTTGTTGGAGGGAATCCTGAGGGACAGGATGTTTATGTATTTGGAAAGGCAAGGACTGATTAGGGATAGTCAACGTGGCTTTGTGTTTGGGAAATCATGTCTCTCAAACTTGATAGAGTTTTTTGAAGAAGTAACAAAGAAGATTGACGAGGGCAGAGCAGTAGATGTGATCTATATGGACTTCAGTAAAGTGTTCGACAAGGGAGACTGATTAGCCAGGTTAGATCTCATGGAATACAGGGAGAACTAGCCATTTGGATAAAGAACTGGCTCAAAGGTAGAAGACAGAGGGTAGTGGTGGAGGGTTGTTTTTCAGACTGGAGGCCTGTGATCAGTGGCGTGCCACAAGGATCGGTGCTGGGTCCTCTACTTTTTGTCATATACATAAATGATTTGGATGCGAGCATAAGAGATACAGTTAGTAAGTTTGCAGATGACACCAAAATTGGAGGTGTAGTGGACAGAGAAGAGGGTTACCTCAGATTACAACAGGATCTGGACCAGATGGCCCAATGGGCTGAGAAGTGGCAGATGGAGTTTAATTCAGATAAATGCGAGGTGCTGCATTTTGGGAAAGCAAATCTTAGCAGGACTTATACACTTAATGGTAAGGTCAGAGGGAGTGTTGCTGAATGAAGGGACCTTGGAGTGCAGGTTCGTAGCTCCTTGAAAGTGGAGTCGCAGGTAGATAGGATAGTGAAGAAGGCGTTTGGTATGGTTTCCTTTATTGTTCAGAGTATTGATTACAGGAGTTGGGAGGTCATGTTGCGGCTGTACAGGACATTGGTTAGGCCACTGTTGGAATCTTGCATGCAATTCTGGTCTCTTTCCTATCGGAAAGATGTTGCGAAACTTGAAAGGGCTCAGAAAAGATTTACAAGGATGTTGCCAGGGTTGGATGATTTGAGCTATAGGGAGAGGCTGAACAGGCTGGGTCTGTTTTCCCTGGAGCATCGGAGGCTGAGGGGTGACCTTATAGAGGTTTACAAAATTATGATGGGCATGGATAGGATAAATAGACAAAGTCTTTTCCCTGGGATCGGGGAGTCCAGAACTAGAGGGCATAGGTTTAGGGTGAGAGGGGAAAGATATAAAAGCGACCTAAGGGGCAACTTTTTCACACAGAGGGTGGTACGTGTATGGAATGAGCTGCCAGAGGAAGTGGTGGAGGCTGGTACAATTGCAACATTTAAGAGGCATTTGGATAGGAAGGGTTTGGAGCGATATGGGCCGGGTGCTGGCAGGTCGGACTAGATTGGATTGGGATATCTGGTCGTCGTGGACAGGTTTCCAGCTAAAGGGACGAGCACAGTACGTCAGAGCATCAACCTCTATCACTTCAATGGGTGTGTGTGTGTGGGGGGGGGGGGGGGGGGGGGGGGGTGGCGGCTGGTTAGTGGCAGGGGTGGTGTTGGTAGGATCCAAGTCTGTTGGGGAGCTGTGCACAGATCAGGAAATCTGGTCAGATGCCCATCTGAGTCAGTCAGGAGATGCACGACAGTCAGTTCTGGGGTCAGTTCAGTGAAAGGAAAGTGGGGGTTAGCAGGGTGACTGCTATGGTAGAGAAGTTGGGGAAGTCAGTTGTGAGGATTGGGCATACAGAGAGGACAATAATTGTGAAGACTGAAAAATCTATAGGGACAGGAGACAGTGGTGCATTGCAGGACATGGGCTACTGCAAGTGGTGGGGTCGTCAACTGTCACAATCATTCTGACTTCACTGGGGAACAGTATAGCACAATGGTTGCATTGCTAATGCACATTGGGCACTAGGGAGCAAGTAGCACTTCCTTAGAAAGGGTTCTAAGATGGGATGAGGCAAATAACACCACCGGAGACTTGTATCTCATCACCAAGCCACCCTCTATTTACACATGCACAGCATATGGACTTTGACTAGCTAGCTCTGTGGAAGATAGGATGAGAAGGCTGCTTTAGAGGTGTGTTCCTGTCTAATGAGGCAAGCTTTGGACAATAACGTGAGAAATCTTGCTCAGGCTCACAGAGAAAAACCCTAAGAAATTTGTCAAAGTTCACACTAGCCACATTCTGGTAAAATTCATACCTAGATAATAGATCTAGCATCACCATATGAATGCTGGTGGATGTTTTGCAAGGGTTGCTTTTATATTTACTACCTGAAGTAAATAACAGACATTGATACTGAGGTCAAGGACCGAAGCAAAGTTCATATGCATTCCATCCACATACCTTTGGCTTTAGGTCCAGAATAAGTAGGGAGAAGTTTATCTAACTCTGCTGGTGGCTTAGTTATTTTCTCCAGAGTCGGGTCAAATAGATGCAGCATGAGTGCAGCCAGCTGAAATCCAACCTCTTTTGAATTAAAATTTTCATGAGACCATTGGTCGGCATAATAACGACGGGAATATTTAGTTAATGATCCAGCAGCTCTGATTGTTATATCATTGGTATGGAAGGTGGAGTCAATTACCAATTTTCCATCAAAGACGAGGCATGCCTTATTGATGGCACTGAATGCATCAACATCTACCTTCTTCTTGTCAAAGTTAAAGAAAGCCTGAAAAAGTTGAGAAAAAAAAATGAGAATCAAAGATATACCTCTTTACTTGCAGTCACCTTGACCTCGTTTGAGAAGAATTGCCCAGAGACTGACAGGAAATACACACTACATCTATGACGAAATGGTGGGGATGGCCAGAATCCAGGTGGCAATGTTAGATAATATGTTGCTACTTGGCAATTAACAGACACTTGCCAAACTGATGTTAGCAATAACTGAAATATGATATGCACCAAGCTGAATTAATAACCATTCTCTGTTTTCTTCATATTTGAGAAATCCTTCAAGGGTGAAGGAGGGGCTAATGAGAGAGGATACCAGGAAATCTTTAGAGGAGGCTGAGCATTCTAAGGATTTACCACCAGATTACTCATGTGCAACCTCCACCAGCACAAATATACATATTGAAGTGAATGACTTTTAATTGTCCTCTTAAGTGACCCAACATACCACTTAACAACAAAAACAGAAAAGCTGGAAAAACTCAGCAGGTCTGGCAGCATCTGTGGATGGAAAGCAGGCTTAACTTTTTGAGTCCAGTGCTTCTACTTCAGAACTGATTGCAGCTAGAAAAAGGTAGGTTATATATGCTAAAGATGGGGTTGGGGTTGGGGTTGGGGGTAGGAGGAGGAAACAACAGGTGGAGATGGAAGTCTGAGAGAGAGAGAAAAAATACTGGGCAGACAAAGGAATGGGTAAAGGTCAGTGACCTGGGAGAGTGAATAGCTGTGGATGGAGACCGTTAGTAGCTGACGATAGGTTGTTTGTGGTAGTGGCCCATGTGATGACAAAGGGGTGTATGGGGGTTGGGATAAGGACATGGTAGAAGGTGCTCAAGCCCTAAAATTATTGAACTCTGTATTGAGTCTGTTTCCATGTTGTATGATTCTAAGCATTCTGAGTCTAAAAGGCTGCAGGATTCCCAAGTGAGAAATGAGGTGTTGTTCTTCCAGGTTACCCGCTTGACCTTTGCTGGAGCACTACAGCAAGCCTGAGACAGAAATGTTGGCTAGGGAACACACTGATGTATTGAAATGGCAGAGAATTGGAAGCTCAGGGTCATTTTTGTGAACAGAATGTAGGTGTTCTGCAAAGTGGTTGCCCAATCTGTGTTTCACCTCTCCAGTGTGCAGGAGAACATATTAAGAGCAGCGAGTACAGTAGATTAGATTGAGTGAAATGCAGATAAATCATTGCTTCACCTGGGGTCTTGGATAATGAGGCAGGAGGAAAGAAACAAGCAGGTGTTATTCCTTCTGTGATTGTATGGGAAGGCGATGTGGGGAAGTGGGGAAATGTTAGAAGTGGAGGAGGAGTGGGTCAAGGTGTCCCAGAAGGAACAGTCCCTGCAGAAGGCTGACAGGGAATGGGAATATATGTTGGTGGTAGTATTCCACTGGAGGTGGCAGAAATGGTGGCTAATGATCCACTGGATGTATATATTGGTGGGAGTGCTGTTGCTGTTGTGGGAGGGAAGAGAGGGGGTAATGGTTGAAGTGCAGCTGAGGGCCCTGTCAACCATGATGGTGGAGAATCCTCAGTTGAGGAAGAAGGTGGACATTTTGGAGGCAGCCATCTTCGGAACAGATGAGGAACTGTAAGAATGGAATAGAGTATTTATAGGAAGCAAGGTCTGAGGATTTATAGTCAAGGTAACTGGAAGTCGGTTGGTTGTAGTGGATCCATTGCATCTGTCAGAGACCATCTCCAAGAAGAGTATCATGAATGCTAATATCCACTTCCAGTACATTGGATGATCTGATAAGGAAGTGCATGCTGTTTAATATCAACATTCTGTTCAACTTAACTGCCATTTTACGTAGAATGGAACAAAGCTCTTGACTGGCAGGAAAGTGCAGGTGGGTCAAGAGACAGAAAATGGAAAAAGGGCAATCTAATTGCCACTACTTGGAATTTCCAAGTCATTACTGTCCATTCATTTCTCTCCCTTCAGTATTTGCCTTCCCTACGTTGAAAACCATGGTTGCTTCTGTCTCTCCTCCTCAAATCTAATAATGTGTACAATTATAATGTAATCATTATTTGTAAAGTGTTCCATTCTGGTTAGATTGTTAACTAATTCTGGTTCATTACTTATCACTATATTAAGCCTGGCCTGCTTTTTGTCGGCTCTAAAATATATTGCTTTAGAAAAGTCCCAAATGTATTTTGAAAATCCGATGCCATTGCTAAGTTACTATCTTGCAGTTATTGTAAAAATTAAGACATTCTGTTAGTAACCACTTATTATATGCTTTCCTGGTCTCCATGTTTATATATCATTCTTCTACATCACTAACATCAAGAGATCTGAAGACAACATCTAATAAAGCCTTACATTCTTTTTTTGTCTCTTAAATCTACCAATTAAAAATCTGCTGTCTTATTAATCTTATCATTATTTTTAGAATTGCAATGGTGCATTTTATAAATATTGCTATTTATTCTCCTTTACCAGCTTCCTTGTGCTTTCAAAAGATCTTACAGGTTGGAATATTTGACTTGGAAGCACACCCAGATTATACCTAGGTTTCTGAAAAAAAGTCACATTATACCTATTTAGATAAATTTGTGCAGTCTTCTAACTCACTTGCCTTATATCACATGTCTGATTTTGAAGGTGTTTGACAGGTAGATACTTAACATACCTATATCCATTTTATGTCCTTTTCATAACTTATGTTCCTATCTATTTTTGTATTATAAATAAGTTAAATAACATAATGGGATACAAAATGAAACAGAGCAAGATAGTGGGCAAATACCTAACACTCCCCGATGCGCTTAATGCTTTCTACGCTCAGTTCGAGCAGAATGCCAGCAGCACGGTGTCACCTGCCCTGACAGCTCCTGATGTACCCGTTGCTTTCAGCACCACTGCAGACCTTAGAGTGATCTTCCTGGGTGTCAACCCAAGGAAAGTGATGGACCCAGAAGAAATCCCTGACCGTGCACTTAGATCTTGTGCAGGCCAGCTGGTGGAGGTATTCACTGACATCTTCAACCTCTCTCTTCTACGAGCCAAAGTCCCCACCTGCTTTAAAAAGACCACCATCATCCCAGTATCTAAGAAAGCACTCGCAACGTGTCCTAACTCGCAACGTGACTACCACCCAGTGGCTTTGATCTCCATAATCATGAAGAACTTGGAAAGGCTGGTCATGGCCCACATCAACTCTAGTCTCCCAGCCTGACTCGATCCCCTGTAATTTGCTTACCAATGTAACAGGTCCACATTTCCCTAGCCCTGCACTCATTTCTGGAATATCTGGATAACAAGGACGCCTACGTCAGACTCCTGCTCATCGACTACAGCTCTGCCTTCAATACATTATTCCCTCCAGACTGATCTCAAAACTTTGAGACGTAGTCGTGGCTCCAACCTCTACAACTGGATCCCCAGACTCCTGAGCCATAGACCGCAATCACTGAAGATTGACAACTGTAAATCCTTCACAATAACACTCAACACTGCAGTCTCCCCTAGGATGCATTCTCAGCCACCTGTCATGCTCCCTCTACATCCATGACTGTGTAGCCAAAGTCTAAATGAACACCATCTGCAAGTTTGCTGATGATATCAAACAACGATGAGTCAGAGTACAGAAAGGAGATAGAAGACTTGGTTATGTGCTGCAATGAGAACAACCTCTCTCTCAATGTCAGCAAAAGTAAAGAACTGATCATTGACTTCACAAAGAAAGGAGGAGAACACACACACCCCTCCCCCGCAATCCCCCAACCCCCTCCATCAACAGAGTGGAGATTGAGAAGGTTGAAAGGATCAAGTTCCTAGGAGTCATGATAACCAATGACCTGTTCTGGACTTCCAATGTAGATACAATGGTTGAAAAGGCACAACAATGTCTTTTCTTCCTCAGCCAGTTCAGGACACTTGACATGTCCATAAGGATCCTCATCAATACTTACAGATACATCATAGAAAGCATATTGTCCAAGTGCATAACAGCCTTGTATGGCAATAGCTCTGCCCAGGAATGTAAGAAACTACAGATGGTTGTGTGTACACCTTAGACCATCATGGAAGCTAACCTCCCATCCATGGACTCCATTTACATCTTTCATTGCAGTGGAAAGGCTGCCAACATCATCAAATACCCATCCCAATCTGGTAATGCTCTCCAACAACCTCTTCTGTCAGGCAGAAGAAACAGAAGCTTGAACACATGCACCAGCAGGTTCAGGAACAGCTGCTGTTATTAGACTGATGAATGGACTCTCTAACTTCAAATAATATTGATCTTGTTAATGGTGATCTTGCCTCGTGCATGTCCTGTGCGGTGTAACCTGTATGTCTCATTCTGTCCAATGGGTTTTCACCATATAATCTGTATGTCCTTGCTTACTATGATCTGTGTGTGCTGCTCGCAAACAAAGCTTTATATTGTACTTAGGCACATGTGACAATAAATCAATCAATCAAGTTTAACAACCATATTTTCAATCCCTTCATCCAAGTCATTCATTTAAATTGTAAAAGTTGAGGTCCAGTATTGATCTCTGTGGCACATCATTTGCTACATCTTGCCAATCAGAAAACAGCAAATCTATTCTTACTTTCTGATTCCAATTAGCTAAGTTTCTCTTCACACCAATATGTTATCCCCTACACCATAAGCTTTCATTTTCCATAATAACCTTTTATGTGCCTTGCAGTACTTCTACCAGTTTACATTTGCCCTTGGCAAATGTTTCTTCTTTAAAGGACTCCAAAAATTTGTCAAACATAACTTCCCTTCCACAAAGCCATGTTTACTCTGCTTAATTATTTTAACCTTTTCAAAGTGTCCTGATATAATGGTCTTTAATCTAGCTCCTAACGTTTTTCTGATGACAGATGTTAAGCTAACTGGCCTACAGTTTTCTGCTTTCTGTCTTTGCCCTTTTTTTTAAATAATGGAATTGAATTTGTTATTTTTCAAACTAATGGAAACTTCCCTAAATTTAGTGAATTTTGGAAGATGAAAATAACACATCAATTATCTCACTAGTCATTTCTTTTAAGACTTTCGATGAAGTCCATCAGGTCCCAAGTTCTTGTCAGGCTGCAGCTCCAATCATTTACTTGGTACCCCTTTCCTGATGATTGCAATTTTCTGGAATTCATCCTACCTTTCCATTTTCTAATTTACTGTATTTCTTTTGGGATGTGTTCCTTATTTTCTATTATAATTCAACAGAGTCACTTTTGATTCGAACAACTGTCACAATTGTTAACTTTTTTAAAATATCTATGGAAACTCTTATTGTCCATGTTTATATTTCAGACTGAGTGAAAAAGTGCTCCGTGTTTTGATAATTGGAATTGTTCACTTAAAAAAGATTTAACTTACCACACATTTTAGACTCAATGGTCGAGAATCCGTTGTGAAAGTTGCAAGGGTTATACGTTCATGGAGCTTCCCATTGTTATACTGAGCGAGCAGACAGTTAGAATACACAGAAGCATTAGCTTTCCTGAGTGCTTCCTCTACCTTACTTTCTATCTCAGGATTGTTAAAACAACGTCTGCCTGAATCCGAAGGTGGCTTCACCAGATGTACGAAAGAGCCATCAATTCCAAAAGTCAGGATAGTATTCACTGTGATGTAAGCGTCCAGTGTGCTCCCATACACAATTATATTTCCTGGAGAAAAAGCAATCAATCTAATGAATGCATTAAAGTACTTTAGGAAATCAAGATTAAGCCATAATGTAATTACCTTCCTATTTAGAGGTGCTATGAAATACATGCAGTGCAATCAAACAAATTGGACTGAGAAACACAATACAGGAGTGTTGCATGGTTTGTGTACCCTGAATACAAGAAGTTAAGAATAACGGGGGAAAAAAGCAAGGATAGGAATAAAGAAGTGGAGGGGGACAATCTGAGAGAGAAGCAGAAAAAAGGTAAAATTGGAATACAGAAATACAGGATAAGTCATTCAAAAACAAGGCAGACAAATTAGGAAATACAGTGAAATAGGGCATTTGACAGTATTCCATATTGCTGTGGCTACGGAGTCACAGATAGGACAGACCAGAAAAAGACATCAGATTTCCTTCCCTAAAGGGGCTATATTAAACTCGATATTTTTGTAGAAATCAACAATGGTTTCATGGTCACCATTGCTGAGATTAGTTTTTGATTCCAGATTTTACTAATTGAATGACATTCCACCAGCTGCCACAATGGGAGTGAATTCATCTCCCCAAAGCATTAACCTGGGCCTATAGCCCAGTGACATTACCAATATACAATGACCTGCTTCAGAATCCGAAAAACATAGCTAAGCTATCCCACAAATGATGGATCATATCTAATCCCTGCACTCCTTCTGATAAGTGACAAGTAGAATTTGCACCTATGGACTTTAGTAAGGCGTTTGACAAGGTTCCTCATAGTAGACTGGTCAGCAAGGTTAGATCACATGCAATAGAGGGAGAATAGCCATTTGGATATAGAACTGGCTCAAAGGTAGAAGACAGAGGGAGGTGGTAGAGGATTGCTTTTCAGATTGAAGGCCTGACCAGCGGTGTGCCACAATGACTGGTGCTGGTTCCATTGCTTTTCATTATTTATACAAATGATTTGGATGTGAACATAGGAGAATGGTTAGTAAGTTTGCAGATGACACCAAAATTAGAGATGGAGTGGACAACAAACAAGGTTACCTCAGAATAAAATGGGATTATGATCAAACAGGCTAACAGGCTGAGGAGTGGCAGATGGACTTTAATTTAGATAAATGTGAGGCATTACATTTTGGTACAGCAAATCAGGGTAGGACCCTATATATTTAATGGTCAGGTCCTGGGGAGTGTTGCTGAATGAAAAAGGTTCATAGTTTCCTTGGAAGTGGAGTTGCAGGTAGATAGGATAGTGAAGAAGGCATTTGGCATTCTCAACTTTATTGGTCAGTGCACTGAGTACAGGAGTTGTGAAGTCATGGTTAGGCCACTATTGGAATACTGCGTACAATTCTTGTCTTCCTGCTTTAGGAAGGATGTTGTGAAAGTTGACAGGGTGCAGAAAAGATTTACAAGGACGTTGCCAGGGTTGCAGAGTTTGAGCTTTGGAAGAGGCTGATAGGCTAAGGCTATTTTCCCTGAGCGTCGGAGGTTGAGGAGTGACCTTATAAACATGCATAAAATCATGAGGGGTATGGATAGGGTAAATAGACAAGGTCTTTTCCTTGGTTTTGGCGAGTCCAGAACTAGAGGGAATAGGTTTAAGGTGAGAGGGGAAAGATTTAAAAGGGACATAAGGGGCAACATTTTATGCAGAGGGTAATGTGTGTATGCACTGATCTGCCAGAGGAAGTGGTGGAAGCTGGAATAATTACAACATTTAAAAGGCATCAGGATGTGCATATGAATAGGAAGGGTTTAGAGAGATATGAGCCAAATGCTAGCAAATGGGACTAGATTTATTTAGGATATCTGGTTGGCATGGACAAGTTGGACCGAAGGGCCTGTTATCATGCTGTACATCTCTATGACTTTAGGACTAGCCAAATAAATGTAGTGGCTTTAAAAGCAAGTCAGAGGCTGGCAATTCTGCAGTGACTAACTCACCTCCTAACTCCCGAAATGCCTTCCCAACATCTACAAAGTACAAATCAGAGCTGTAATAGAATACTGTTAATTTGCCTGGGTCAGTGCAGCCCCAACCACGCTTAAGATGCCAGCTACCCAGTTTAAATGGCAGTCGATTCACCACCTTGAGAATTCACTCCTACGAATATTGATGCACAGTGGCAGCAGTGTGTATTATTACACTATGCGCTGCAGCAACTTAACCTGACTCTCAGAAGCACAAAAGCAGCATGGGGGTCTCAATTCATGCAAGCACTCCTCCATACTATTTTGCTGTTCACTCAATATTGCTTGGTCAACACCTTGGAATATTTTCCTGTGTGTATTTTTACAAGAAATGGCCTGCAGCAGGTCAATGAAAGTAACTCACCAACACTTTTTCTCAGAGGCAATAAGTGTTTGGGCAAAAAGATATTGGTGGAGCCTCTGGGTCCAGGGACCCTTCTTCAGAACTGCTTCAGAGGACTAGCAAGAGAGAATGAGCATTTGTACAAAGTCAAAGAGAAGAGTGAAGGAAACAAGGACTTGAAGGGGAAGACAGGAAAGAGACACAGAGCATTTAAGAAATTAAGAGATTTTTGGCAGACCAGTATGACAATATTTAATTGAGGAGCAGTAAAGGCAGTGAGTGACAAACACACAGCTAATGGACAATCAGCAAGCGTTGATCATTCCAGAGAATTTAGTGGAGAATCAATTTCTATTTCTTTTGGAGATTCTCCCCTTAGAGAGCTCATTGATTGGTAGTTAGTAAATGTCATGGTATAGCTACTTCTTATTGGTTTACTCAACACCTTGAAATGGAACTGCAATTTTTAATTAGAGTGGTGCTGGAAAAGCACAGCAGGTCAGGCAGCATCCGAGGAGCAGGAAAAACATTTCTTGATGTTTCCTGATGAAGGGCTTTTGCCTGAAACATTGATTTTCCTGCTCCTCGGATGCTGCTTGACCTGCTGTGCTTTTCCAGCACCACTCTATTCTAGACTCTGATCTCCAGCATCTGCAGTCCTCACTTTTGCCTGCAATTTTTCATGTCAAGGGAAACGGCATTGTGCAGCAGTCAGCAAACATGTATTCTAATAGTACCATAAGGCTTTCCAATGCAGCATCATAACTGTTGGAGCTAATTAAAATCAGGATAGGAGCTTCTCCCATGGATAGTTGATGGACAAGACTTAGCTACAGTGCCATAAAACATTCAATTATGTCAAGCTAAAATTCCCCTCAACATCTCACAGCCTGCAAATAACCCTACCTTTGTCACAAAATGATCAGTTTTTCCCTTCATCACTTCTCATGGTTCTACATAAGTCATCAAGTAAGACATTACTGCACGTATTACCTTGCATTCACTCTCAAAAGCTGTTATACCCTTGTTACTATATCTTTCTCATTTGTTTCTATCATCATGTACATTATCATAAGCCTTGTAAATACTGAAAATCCTTGCCTCGGAAACATATCAATCCAGTTTCATTTTCTGTCCAGGCAAAGTTGGCAGGGAACAGCAGAGAAACAACCAGTGCAGGAAGACGTTCTGCCACTCTTCACATACTGACACCGATGGGAAAAAGGTGCCATCAACATCATTGGTAAAGACAGCATTGAGGATGTCAAGGCTGGAGGCCATGCACAGCAGGGTATATATGGGCATCTTTCCTTCTTTTTCTCTTTCTAATTAACTCTCCCAATTACACACTCACACTGTCACACACTGAGTGTAACAACCTGATGGTGCATTGCTTCTGCCATTGATTTTAACGCTTACTCTTGCAACTAGATCTTAACCCTTGCTCTTCTCTACACATTCTAGGTCACTCAATTGACTCAGTCACTCTAGTCAGATACCCCTCCAGAAGATGCATCACCACTTGTTTTTATTCTGCATTAGTGCTGCACTAGTACAGAATTCAGCACCATCTCTTATTTAGTGATTAGTAGGGTGTGCACTAAGAAATTTATTGAGCTCAAATGAGAAAGGACCAGGTCCAGGTGGCAAGGGTGACCCAGGAAAGCTCACTGGAATGCTAGCTCACATCCTAGCTCTGCTGAAGCAGGTATAGATGCAGAACTTTAAAGACTTGTCCTAGATTATTTCTGTGCACCAGCATTTGCTGACATTATTGGGCTTCCAGCTATGGAGAACTAGAATATGATGCACAGTATGAAAGACTGCACAATCACAAAGCATTGACACTCTGCAATCAACCATGTAGAATGTGAAAATTGCAGCTGTGTACCTCCTCAGGGCTCAACAACCTTATCTGCCTTACTTGGGTTGTGAAACCAAATGGATAAGGATTTCAATTGGACATTATGTCCTGGTGCCTTCTCTCCTATTGATCAGTAGAAGGGTATGGTAGTAATGGCAGTTCTGCATTGGAATGGAATGTGATGCCAACTTTCATAACGACAACAACATACTTGAAGCCCTATGCTAATTCTCACTTTGATGTTAAAGAAATTGGGCTGGGCTAGAATGCTCTGGTAGATGTTGAGCTGCACCAATCTGCAGCTGGGCTCTCATGTCCCAGCTCCTAAAGTTATTTGCAAAATCATAAAAGGCTTTCTGAAATCTTAGTGTATGATGATATGGATAGAAGTGAAAGAGAACTGAAACCCTTGTTCCTGTTCCTTACGGGCCATTAATCAATAGCCCAAAGTTTTTGATCTGGGTCAGAATTTCAAGGCTGCATATTATATGCCTTGCTGATGGGGATTTCAATGATGAGTGGGTGCCCAGCCTTTCTTCCCAGCCAGCTCTGAGCTCATATCTATAATAGGAAGGGTGGCAGAGTGCTGAAAGTGGCAGTCCGTCCACAGTACGTAAATAAATAGTCAATAGTCATTTGAGTTAGCTTGTTAAAAGCTTCGTTAACCTCAATATTAGCCTTCCCATATGAGTTCATGTTTCCATCAAGCACTTTTCTTGGGACTGGTTGCGGACCTGGCCACATGTACTGTGCAACGCTGGCGCTGCTGGGACTGATAAATGGGTTTAAATAAAAAGGATTAATTATTCACATGTTCACTCCAAATATATGACACTATATCACTCAATCACCACCCACACAAATGCATGCTCCAGGGAAACATAGTTAAAGAGGATGGTGCACTTCAACAAGTTAGAAACAAAGGAATCATTTGTAAGTCACATGATTGGCTCAAGTTGGTGCAGGTCTAGTAAATGAGAACTTTTTTTCCACACTTCTAATATAATTGGGTGAATTCAACAATCAAAATTGTATGTCAAAATCATTGCAGGTTTATCTTGAAGTAGTGGATTTTTCAACAGATCAGGAAGTTAGTTTCTTGTAGTCTTAAAACTAGGAGATCAATTTTCTGTACAAGTGGACTTGAAAAGGAACAGCGTTGGTGTTGCTGGTTCTAATTTTCTGTCCCAAATGTTGCTGCTACTGCAGTTTCTGAATGTATTGCTTGCTGATTGACTAGTCCCCCCTGATACTTCGATAAGTAAGATTGGTGATCTGAAAATAGGTTTAATCAGGTGCCCGAGTGATCAATACTTCTATTATTCACCAAAGCAATATGTGGTTTGAAATCATTGCTACACAATGGGAGATGGATAGTGGCCTATGCATCTACTTATGATTTAACCAGTTTCTTTACAGCTCTCTATGTTAGGTTTTGAACTGACAGGCAGTGGATGGAATCTTCCCAATCCCAGAAGTATATGGATTATTGCGAGTCAGTTGAGAAAATATGGCAAATTCTGAAAAATGAGATTCTCGATGTCATGAAGAAAATTCTGATTCTACAACTGCAGCTACAGCTGGAAGAGCACAGCAGTTCAGGCAGCATCCAAGGAGCAGTGAAATTGACGTTTTGGGCAAAAGCCCTTTATCAGGAATAAAGATGAAGGGTTTTGCCCGAAACGTCGATTTCGCTGCTGTGCTCTTCCAGCACCACTAATCCAGAATCTGATTTCCAGCATCTGCAGTCATTGTTTTTACCAACTGCAGCTACAGGCCAATCTTCAAGTATTCACACGCCATTAGTACTAAAGTTCACCTCCTATTCTCCCATTTGTCAGATAGAAACTAAGTGGTGACAATTCCTAATATGAAAGTCAGAGCAGGTTCCTGGAAACTCTCGCTCACCGCTTTCTCCTCTGGACTCCAGTATACACCAGCCCCCAACATCTCAGGTTGCAATCCTCAGAAAGCAACTGCCACCATTCCACAGATGTTGGCTTCAAACTTGTACGAGTTTCACTGCACCATCATGGCCTATCTCTGATCCACTTACAATGCAGTTGTCCATTTCAAGGCACCAGCAATTTTCATTGTAATGCTGCCTACTGGGACAATTTATGCTTGGAGAAAAGCACCTATCTCATGATTTGGAACACTCACTCACTTTCCGAGGTTGCCCACAGCATCTCTGCCTTGCCTTGGCTTTTTACACTTTGCTGCCTCTGACAAAGGGTCACTGGTCGCAAAACATTAACTTTTTTTTCTCTCTACAGATGCTGTCAGACATTCTGAGTTTTTCCACCACTTTTCTTTTTCTTACAGATTTTTCACATCCACAGTTCTTTGTTTAGAGAGGTGGACATGTTGCTGTACAGTACTATGCTATGTCAATGTTACATTTGCAGCATATGCCAGCATTGTACAAGTACTGCAAGTGCTTCAAACAAGTCGCTATGTCTCATACAGCAAGACTAATTACTAGCTACCTTAAAAGTCTTAGTTGCTGACCAAAATTCACAAACATCATTGGCTGCAAAAGGTCATGGAACAAATTTCCTCCTACCTTCAACTCTAGGTAATTACTGATATGTTCTTTTGTGCATACTGCCTGAAGTAACAACACAGGTGCTGGTATCCCGCCACCAAGGCACCCTTTATTTACACGTGGAAATTCCTGACACTGATCCAACTGTCAGAGCCAGTTCTCAGAATGTCAGGATGTCTGATACTCCCGTTTTTATCTGTTAGCCAAGGATCCTTGATTAGATCAGATAACAACTCCAATCAAGGAACTCATATTCTATGAGGTCCACCTGGCTGACCTCATTATAATCACTACATCACTCCTCCTCTGAGTCCTAGGACATAGGCTGGTTCATTTTCTTGTAAAGCTTTAGTGTCTGGTGTCTCAGGGAAAGGTAGACTCTTAATAACCGAAAAAGTTGCGGGTTCACACGCTGTCAGGAGAATTACTCATTAGTTTTTATTTGCCCCAATGTCATTTGCCTGGAAAGAATAATGCATTCTTTCCACATACTGGGCTCAGTCTTTGATGGCAGAATTGAATGATTCAATCTTCCCAAATAATGGCATGTTGCCAGTAATGCTTACCCAATTCAAAGACGACTAATGAGAATGAATGTCTTCA
Source organism: Chiloscyllium plagiosum (assembly GCF_037043375.1). Lineage (NCBI taxonomy): Eukaryota > Metazoa > Chordata > Chondrichthyes > Orectolobiformes > Hemiscylliidae > Chiloscyllium > Chiloscyllium plagiosum. The sequence goes on along the minus strand of NW_028270148.1, from coordinate 102,286,303 downwards.
GGAGCATGCTTTACTCTTGTCACCACTGAAATAACTCCATAGAGGTCTGTATCTTGTCACTAAGTCACCCTCTTTTTACATGTGGAAAGTTGTTGACACTGATTCAGCTCCTTCAGAACCAGCTCTCAGACAGTTAGGATGTCTGACATTCCTGTTTTTATCTGTCAGTCAGGATTCTCTCATATTCTATGAGGTCCACCTGGTTGACCTTGTTACAAGCACTATACAGCCACTCTTGGACTTTGTCGAGGTGGGGGTGGGTAAAGTATCAGTAATCATATAGCATTTACAATTTCCTCCTGTATTTACATGGCATGATTTGTGATGCAAACATGAGAATAAGTTCCACCATATCAAAGGTTCGTGGACAGACATTCCGTGGCCCTCCTTGTTCGAGTCTGCATTGAACACTATGCCAAACTGTCATTTGTGTGTTGTGCGAATGCTAACTGCTCACATTACTCAAGGCTTGTTCTGTTTCTTTTATTTCCCACAGGTTCTTTGGAACCACGATTAATGGATGCAACCACAGCAGAGTTAGAAGGCTTGCAATGCTCTGAGTCTATGTAGGAATTGTAAAAGTCACCTGATCTTCTGCAACCATCTTAGCACTCCTTAAATATTCATTTTCGAAAGAGGCAATTCCAGAAAATCATAAACCGGATATGGTGCATGTTTAAGATTATGAATATTGTGTGCCTTTGCTACGTAAGACAATAGAGCCACAATATTAATTGCAATGTTGCAATATTGACTAAATATCAACATTAGTCTTTGCTATTGGTTTGACATTAGAGTGGCAGTGATATACTTTGGATATGATTATACAAAGGGCAGGGAATGTTTAACTGAAACATTCTATATGAAATTATTGCCAACAATCACTGGATGGAGCCACAATTTTTGTTCATCTCCTTCCTATCTTCTCATTATTCCGCCTCTCCTTAGTGTTTTCTCCCTCATCCTACTGAAGGAACTACTCCGATAGTGGTTGCATGATTTGTCCCATTGCAAAACAAACTTATGCAATATAAACCACAACCCTCCAAGAATTCTGAGCTCCTCCAATCAAGGGCAACCCCAATGTCCTTTCCCCAATAATTTTAGACCATGCCTTAAGCTGTTTCAGTCTCAAGTGTTAGAATTCATTTCCTAAATCTCTCTGCCTCCAACCTTCTTTCTTTAAGATGCTCCCTAAAACCTACCATTTTGCCAAGCATTTGATCACCTATCTGAATATCTCTGTCATTGGATTGGTGGTTTTTGTGTAACTATACTTCTGTGAAATGTCTTGGAACATTTTACTAATATAAAGGTACTTTATACATGTGTAAGTTGATGCTAATATGACCACAATCATATGGTTATATGACTCTTTATGGTATTTATGTAACCTGATGCTGTGCAATTTCTGACATTATGGTACAGAGCAGAGATTCACAAATGAGTATGAGTTCCTTTCATGAGTTAAGAGCCTAGCGTGCAAAAGAAACACTTTATTTCAAGGCTGACAGCCTCTTACCTGCTGTGCAGGGCAAAAAAAAAGGGGGGGGGGTGTGGTTAATTGGTGTACTATGAAAACATCTTGGTATTTTGCAGGAAAGCGGGTACAGACTTGCATGATGTATTGTGAGTCATTATGCACAAGTTACATATTAATAAAGCACAGCCCTTATAATTCATTAAAGCAGTGGCAATATTTGAAGAAGCCCTTAGGTAATAAGTGTGCAGTCACTGACATCTTGAACTGGGAAGAATCTTTCAATGTGCATAAACGCTTGGGTTCTATCCTACTACTTCTTAATATCCACAGAGAAAACTATGAATGTATTTGCTTGAGCAAACATAGGAATCAGCCAACTGATTAACACAAGCATAAACTGCAGACTGACTAATATTATTGATGCCCCCTGTAGCAGCTTGGAAGGGCTGAGAGACAATAGAGTTCAGACAGTAGTGACCGATGATGCAACAGGCTCTGCCAGATCTATTTCTATATCTAGGTCTGCCAGTTAGTTACTGATCTTCTTACACAATCTGACCCAACTCTGTCACAATTCCTCAAGAGAATCAGAGCTTCATTTGAGAAATGAAGGTATTTTGTCATTGCTTATAAACTATATGAAACACCACCTACTATTAATAATATGACTTGTCGCAACTCTTATTTGTATCATACTCCTTACCTGGCATCTCCTCTTCCCGGGGATGTTAAAAAAGATCTCCATGAATAAATGAGTGCAATGTCAGAGTTCCTTAACAAGTTGTAACAAAAAGAAGGAACCACAAGTACTTTCAAACCACCAAAGGACAGAAACTTGCATTTATGTAATGCTTTTCATGATCACTGGTTGGCAGGTGAAATAAACCCTATTAGTGACTACAAAAAAGTATCTCCCAAAACTCTACATAGTTTTATCTAACAGCAGCTGATGATTGGTTCACATAGGTCACTCAAACTATTCTTCACTTTATTTGTAGAAACCACTGCAAAGGGCAAATGAAAAAGCAATGATGGTTGTCAGGTTAGTGAAGACAAAACTAGTATTGGCATTAAATTATGTCAAAGTGTTCCTTATGTTCACATATTCAAAAACCTCCCACCTGTTTCAGACTGGAGCTCCAATTGCTGGATACCAAAGCAGTGATACGTTGGTGGGACTCAACAGCCATTTGACATTGACTACACTACCACATTGTGTACATGGAGTGATAGCTAAACCCAAATCTGCCCACAAAATCCCTTCTCCATAAGAGTTTTTTTTCTGTGTGAGACTGGCCACCCAAAAATTTATAACATCCAAGTTAGTTTTTGGAATATTTAGGGTTAGATTTTTATATGGCAATGCGATGAAATTTGGTGCGGCAGTAAGTAAGGTGAAGTATGGCCTTAGATTATAAGAGGATATCAATGAGCTGGTCAGTGGCAAATGGAATTCAGTCTGGATAATTATGAGATGCACTTAGGCAGGACCAAAAAAGCAAGGGAATATTCAAAGAACGGTAGGATCCTGGGATGCTTTGAGAAAGGCACCTTCCAGATGAAGCAATGCTTTACCTGTACTTCAATCTGTCTTTATAACTGAAGCCTGTCATCCCTGGGGTAACGCTTGTAAATCTCTTCTACTCTCTCTCTCCATCCTATAGTGTGGTGCACAGATCTGTACACAATTATTCAGTACATGACTAATAAGTATTCCTATATTCCAATTCAGTATACTACAATCCACTCAACTGCGCTCAACTTGAGCTCTCCCCCTCACTCTTATGCCAGACACAACCATAAAAAAAGCACCTGTTTGTGAAAGGTTAAAAAAAACACAAGGAAAGAAAAAAAAATAGAAAGCTAACAAAAATAATTAAACAGTGTGAAAGCAGTGGCAGGAAGAAAATAATGATTTCTGTCTGTAAGTAATGTTTTAGTAAGGAACTACTAAGATGTTCTTGTTATTACAAAATTATGTATCACGCAATTCACTAAAACAATGTAACATAAGCATTTACTCATTACTCATGTTTGTTATAGTCAATATGGCTAATAATATAAGACAGTACAAGGATTAGGAAGCCAAATGTTAAATTACTGTTGTTAATCAACTGGATTATTGAACAGAAATATATTAACAAGTAGACATTAGTCAGCAATTGCTCAGTCTTAAGTGACAGTCAATGAGCCATTATTGCTTAATAACATAACTTGATGCACCAACATCCTAAAATAAAAGATCCTATAAACATTAACAGGTTTGTTGAAAATGCATTCCTAACTAAAACTGTTGGTGTATTACATTAATCCTAAAGGAACCTGGGAGATTGTACGTAAGTAGTTAGTATGACAACCAATTACAAGAATGAAATTACACTTATTACCAGACTTAAATTTATGTTACCATTGAAAATCATTCTTGCTTATAAAGCAGGATCATTTATTTTTCAAATGAATATAACTACAATATCTCCTTGATAATAAATTAACAGTTAATCACCTAATTAAATGGGTATTCATGTGTATTCTTCAGTATATTCGCTCTAAACAACACAGCAATTTACAGATAATTAAAATATATAATAAATTTGAAAAACGTGGGAACACATCTAAAATTCCAAATAATTTCTGTAGTGTTGGGAAACAAAGCTAGCTGAAATAATGATATCACAAAACTTAATTAAACATAATTACATCACACTGACTACATGAAAATAAAGCATGTCTTAAAAATTCTTGCATCTGTCAGGTACCTTGAGACTGTGGAAGTTGATTAAGTAAATTGAACAAATGATAGCATTCTTACACCGCCTATTTTCTATTTTTATTATATTGTAATCATTTTCCAATTACATTACACAATTCCCTTTAGTTTTAAGATGCAGCCATAGGTTTGATGGAGAGAAGATGCTTTACTTGTGGAGAGTCTAAAGCTAGGGGCCATCAATATGTGAATAAATACAATAAAGAATTCAGGAAAAGCACCTTTAGCCAGAGAATGATTAGAATTTGGAAACAGTGCAACCTGGATTGGTGGGGTGTACGGTTTTGGAGTGAGAGGGATTGAACATTTACATGGAGTGAAGCCGCATGGGCATTGTTGTTGTGCTGAGCATTGTTGAGGGATGGTGGGGAGTGGAGTCGAACATTACTAAAAGTGAGAGATTCAATCTTGCCCCACTCACTCCAATACCCCATTTCTCAACTATACTGACTCTTTCAACACTAGTCAGACAAGACGACTGGATTCCAGAAAGTGAGTCAAGAGAGGGTGGCTATAAGAAAGGGTGAACGCTGTTTCAAACCCCCCTATCCCTCAACAATTTTACGCACCACAACAATACCCATGTTGTCTTCACTCCATAGCAAAAGTGAGGACTGCAGATGCTGGAGATCAGAGTCAAGATTAGAAGGGCGGCATGGTGGCTCAGTGGTTAGCACTGCTGCCTCATAGCACCAGGGTCCCAGGTTCAATTCCAGCCTTAGGCGACTGTCTGTGTGGAGTTTGCACATTCTCCCCGTGTCTGCGTGGGTTTCCTCCAGGTGCTCCGGTTTCCTCCCACAGTCACAAAGATGTGCAGGTCAGGTGAATTGGCCATGCTGAATTGCCCATAGTGTTAGGTGCATTAGTCAGAGGGAAATGGGTCTGGGTGTGTTACTCTTTGGAGGGGCAGTGTGGACTGGTTGGGCTGAAGGGCCTGTTTCCATACGGTAGGGAATCTAATAAAAGAGTGGTGCTGAGAAGGCACAGTAGGTCAGCCTGCATCCGAGGAGCAGAAAATCAAGGGGTTTTGCCTGAAAAATCGATTTTCCTGCTCCTCGGATGCTGCCTGACTTGCTGTGCTTTTCCAGCACTACTCTAATCTTGATTGTCTTCACTCCAAGTAAATGCTCAGTCCCTCCCACTGAAAAGCCCGACACCCCATTACTCCAGATTGCACTATTTCAAATTCTAATCATTCTCTGGCTAAAGATGCTATGACGGGAGGTCAAGAAATGACCTGGAATGGGGAGAATGAATATTGTGAGGGGTTAAGGGAGGATGAGCATTGTTGGTGGTGATGGGAAAGTGAAGAGAGGTGTACACTGTTGAGGGTGAGTGGGGACTAACCATTGATGAGGTGGAGCTCAGCATTGTCAGTGGGTGGGAGGAGGATGAGTATGATGCAGTGGTGGGGGGGGGGGGAAGGCGTGTGAAGATTAGGATGAACATGAGGGAGTGAGGGAGGTTTAGTGAGGGGATGTACAGTATTGAGATTGAGAGGTCTGTTTAAAACAGTGTAAGTCAATGAACTGAAGACAGATCTTAAGGAAAATGTCTTCATTTCATGATGATAAGTGGGGGCACATCTGCACTGCATTAAAGCTCACCAGTTATGTTCACCCCTGCAACCTTGCTGAAGTCGGTATCAGAAGGTGGAAAAACTGTTAGTTAAGATGATAAGTGGGTAGTTGAAATCACAGTTAAGATTGCATGCAGTATCTCTGACACTGAACAGAAGACCTGGGGCTACAAAATTGAGAAAAAAGTCTTAACAAGCACAAAAGAAAATCTCATTGTGACACACAAGTAGCCAGAGAAGGAAGGAGAAAATATTCCCGACCTAGGGAAACGTAGAGGAAGAGAAAATAGAATACTGAATAAAGGCAGAAAATATTATAAAATAGAGAAGGAATAGACAGAGAAAGATAGAACCAGAGGGAAAATATTGAAATCATTTGTTGCTGTTTGTCTAGAGTGATGTTAGTAAAATGTCCTGCAATACAAAGTGATGTAATTTATACCATATGTTCCCTCTTAATTAATAGAAGTGATTTTTGGAGTTGGTTTAAGAGAGAAATATTGGGCTCCAAACTGGCTGCTTTTAGTTATCACTGTGATGAAAACATCCTAAAAATCTGCCAACTGATTTCAGCAATGTTGTAGCCTGAGGAACTCAGAGAGAAAAGAGTCAGACAGTGCTGTTGTAGAGGAAAAGGAGATGGAGAATGAAACACAAAGAGAAAAAGTCATTTGGAGCTGATGAAAAGCACTATGTAGTGAAAGAGAGAACAGAGAAGGGAAGATACCAGACTGGTATCAATATGGCAGGTGGATAGTTGGATTGGTTTCATCTTTCGTGCAGCATTTTCGACATTTTCCCATCTACTGCCATTTTAGTCAATGACATATCAAATCCAGGATGGCCTAAAGCATACTTATTATCTTGAAGTTACGACCCAAAGATATCACTAGCACTGCAACATGATTTTTAAAATTGAAATTACGAAGGATTTAGAGTGTGTAGAAGAAGCTGAGGTAGGTGTTCTTTTTTCTTTTTTATTAGAATTTCATGTACGCCATGAGTATGAGTCTTATAGAGTCATAGAGTGCTACAGTATGGAGACAGGTCCTTTGGCCCAAACTTGTCCATGCCTACCAAAATGTCCGCCTACGCTAACACCATTTCCCTGCACTTGGCCTATATCCTTCTAAAACTTTCCTATCTATGTATTTGACCAGTTCTGGTCTTCCCTTTCCCTACCCTCAGTGGAGTCTCTTTGGACACCCACCAATTAACACAAATTTTGTGCCAGTGATCATTTGCTTAGTCAGCATAGGCAGCTTACTTACATTTCATAACCAGTATAAGTTCTGGCCACAGTCTAATTTCCTGCCCTAATCACTGTTTTCACATCATTTCCACTGACCCTGGGTAGTAAATAGTGTAAATTTTGAGACATTTACCATGTTCACTATTAGAATTGTCACAGAAGATCAATTCGTAATAATCATTATAATTGTGGTAATATTAAAATTCTACCTTTAATATTTGCTTCATGCTTTTTGAGCCAATGCAGTGCATTTTCACAGTCATCATGACTATTAAGAACAAAAAGGTTGGAGGGTATTTTTCCTGTAAATTGCTGGTCAGGGTCAACAGTCACATCCTTATTTGTCAGCATGTCTTTTATATCCACTCCTGTGGGACAAGGAACCTGTATAATGGGAAATCTGTTTCAGTCAACCATAATAATCTTATATATCATCCAGTTATTTTTAGTTGCTATTTTTCATGTAAGAATCAAAATGTCTGCAGAATGACCACCATAAACTGAAAAGGCCATGTTTTTATTTCTAGAACTGTGAACAGATATCTCAAAAGATGGTTTGTCTATACCCCAGTATTGTCGCTGACCACTAAAGAATTTGAATACGAGAATAAAAATTATAAGTTGATGTTAACGGGTTTTGAGTCAATTCTGGTCAGCAAGAATAGGGGTAATGGGTAATCAATAGCTTGTATTTATAAGGTGCATTTTGTGTACAGCCATGTCCCATAGGACTTCTCAAAGGTAATCAGAAATAAAAATATGCAATTGTCACTGGTTGTATTGTCAATGTTGAGAGTGGTGTCACACCTCAATCATTCTCTGCTGAAAACACTGTAATCTTATAATGACAATGTTGTAAATACAAGTTTCATTAGCATGGCAATCTTGGACTACTTGCGGTATTCACCCAGAAACACTGTAAAACATAAAGTATATCGTTTGTGCTGGAACATTACAACAAGGAGTGGTGCATGTATGGAATGAGCTATCAGAGGAAGTGGTGGTAGCTGGGACAATTACAACTCTTAAAAGGCATCTGGATGGGTATATGAATAGGAAGGGTTTAGAGGGAATATGGGCCAAGTGCTGGCAAGTGGGACCAGATTAATTTAGGATATTAGATTAGATTACTTACAGTGTGGAAACAGGCCCTTCGGCCCAACAAGTCCACACTGACCCGCCGAAGCGCAACCCACCCATACCCCTACCATTACCCCTTTAACCTAACACTACGGGCAATTTAGCATGGCCAATTCACCTGACCCGCACATCTTTGAACTGTGGGAGGAAACCGGAGCACCCGGAGGAAACCCACGCAGACACGGGGAGAATGTGCAAACTCCACACAGTCAGTCGCCTGAGTCGGGAATTGAACCCGGGTCTACAGGCGCTGTGAGGCAGCAGTGCTAACCACTGGGCCACCGTGCCGCCCACATATCTAGTCGGCATTGATGGGTTGGACTGAAGGGTCTATTTCCATGTTGTATATCTCTATGATTCTATGACTTGATGTAGAAATAATAGGATCTAGATCACCTCTAAGAGTGGTATCTGATACTTATCAAGACAAGCATATCTCTGTTCCATCTTAAACAAATGCTGAGTCCAATTATGTTATACTGAATATATTGAAGAGAATTTTAATTCGCCAGAATTTGTGGTTTGGATTGAGTGGGAAGTTAAGATATTGTATATCTAAATCTAGACATTAACTCATATCCAAGCTAATCACTTCTACCTTTAATGGCGGTTAACAGGGGATAGGCAAACAACCCTCTCCCAGGAGGAAATGAAAAATGCTAATCAGGTTTTGTGTTATGTTCAGAATGGCTGAGATAAGTTCTGTAATCAGCCAACACACACTCGCTATTAGCCTTGCATGCAAATACAGTGGTCATTTGAAACTATAACCCATCCAAGAGTCAATGTCTTGACAAAAGAATAGACAAAAGGAATTTAGCAAAAATAGAAAAGAAACACAATTGGTTCTGTGTGACAATTTCAAATATTCGTACACACTATGCATTTTGCTTAAATAGATACTTATACATACCTGATACTGTAGTCCAGTACATAGGATTAGATGCTCATATGGCACCTTTGTTTCTCCTGTTACAAGTACATATTTTGCAGCTCTGTTTATACCAATCATCTTGCCAGTCACCACATTAACCCAAGTCTGCAATGATATCTGTGCGTGATCGTCATGATTATAGTTGTAACTGCAGGGGGAAAGGTACAGTGTTAAATAGCAGTTCTATTCTTTACAGAATTAATTAAGAGTGTTGTGGATCTGTAATATCTTTGTTAATATAATGGGCTAAGTGGAGCTTGCAGTCAGAGGTCATAAGTAAGGTGCAGGTGGTGGGAAAAACAAGTAATGTTCTTCTGCCAAAATGACAAACAATATCTGCAGTTAGCTCGAAGCAACTCGAAATGAAAATCTAAAAAAGTAACAGATCAAACTAAAGGATGATTCAATACTTTGATAAAACAAGCCGCACTACTCATTAAGATTATATGTACAGCTTAAGTTGTACATTGATATTATTGTCGTTCAAGCTATTTTCTGTTTAACTTCTGCTTCAAGGCAAAATAAACCTTCAGTATAATGCACCTTAAGTGTATAGAACCTCTAGCACCAGAAAAATGCCAAAGGACATGCCAAAGTGCTTCACAGTCTATATAACACTCTTGAAACGTGGGCAAAAATGGCAGTTAATTTATAATAATTATTTGCCAACAGCAAGACGCTATTTGAGAGATAAATATTGAATAAATCACCAGCATAGCACTGCCATACAAGTACGAATAGTGCCATGGATCTTTTGTATCCACCCGAGCATGCAGATATGGTCTCATTTTAAATCTCATCTGAAAATCAGTATGTTTGACAATACAACATGTCCTCGGTTAGATTTTGTACTGAATATGGCTCATAATTTTCTGACTCAGGAATGGTAATGACATTACTGAGTTAAGGATGTTACTTATAAACATCTGTTATGATAGATACTGGGTTGGTTCAAACCACCTTCTCAAATATGACTGTAAACAATTGTTTAACAAATACATTAATTATACTAACTTCAGATGTTGTTCTCTCTAAAATTGTTGATTGATTTGTTGTTTAAAATTGTTGCACTTGTAATAAATGACAACAAAAAATTAGTATGAAATTTTACAACAATGTGGCTGCTCTCATTTGCTTGATATGTTTATTGACACAACAAGCTGAATTTTACTGGTTAGTTGGAAGTTCATGCCACTGACATGTATAGACAACAGGGGACCCTGTCACATGAAATTGATGGGCAGCAGCTAGATAAGTGGTTCCACTGGAGTTCGCTTCAAGAATTGCTGGCTAAGTCAGAGGGCTAGCAGCTCAACATCCTCAGTATTGCCACTACGAACTGTAATCACTGCTGCAGCAAGCAGGGGCCCTGCAGCTTTGGAAGATTGGCTAAAAATATATACATTTTAAAAACTCATGCCCCGAGAACTGAACGGGAAACACTTCCAGGGATTTTGTTGGAGTTGCAGATGCTATCTTCTGTATTGGTTGCCCTCTTTTTAATAATAAAAGCCTTTCCTCACTTGGGCACCTACTGGGAGACTTTATTTAGCTGAGATACTTTCCATATGGCAAGAGGAATTGAAATGCTGGCAGCCTAGAAAAAAATACTCTAAATAGGGCCTTTACATATTTAAATTGACTGCTCACCTCTATGTGGTAGGCAGTCTGCCCAATTCCGAATCCATTATCAGTAAAATTACTTAATGTGGAACATATCCAAGAATCTGGCCTACCAAGGATCCCTGAAATTTTATGAGCTTCCCATCTCTATTCCCATCTCCTGGGGGTCAGTAAAAATGGGTCCAATTATTCCTTAGCACACTTTAGTCATCCTTTCAATCACAAAATTACCTGATTACCAAGATAGCTAACATTCGCAAAATCCCACCATATGCGCCCTAAGTGTTTTCGATCCATGTAATGGCAAAGACATTATGTTGTTACTCCTATGTACAATGGTACCACTTGTACTGTTCTGTAAATCTAATGTATTCAGATTATCCCTTTATTACTGTATCTTTTACATCCTACTTGATTTCTGACTTCACTAACAGCTTCACTTAGAGATTGGGAAAAATGTGAAGCTCACTGAAACATTGAGTGGAAACAGCACCCTCTTCTGACCTGTATTTGGAGGCCGGAGCGTATTTAATTGGATAGGAGGATACTGGGTGCGGATCTAGCTGCCTTCCAATCTTTGCCTCGATTAAGGCTGGGCAAGATGGCTTGTGGATGGCCTTCCTGCTCTAATGCAAATTGAGGTATTTTGTATTGGCATACTCTCATTTACAAGACACGATGGACATGTCTTCATTTGTTACACCTTTGTACATGGCTGAGAAGATCAATCTTTAAGAGGCAGGTTCTGTCACTAGCACAGCATGTGAAGCTGCCAAGTGGTATTGTGAGTTGTTGCACTTGTTGTTAAACTATTGTTAACCTTTGTTGATGTGGCAGGGCTCATCAGCCCAAGAGACTGTCACTATTTCCGTCTTTCACTAGCTAGTGACTCCTGAGCACAATATTCAATGTTTATAGTTTTCTCGTCATGCCTCCAAGTAGGCCATTCCGACTACTTCACCACACAATGGTCCTCTGGGCATGCAACTGTTTTCCTGAAGCCAACTTTGTTTGATTAGGACAAAGACATTTGGGAGCTCTGCAGTTGAGAAGACCACTGCATTCATGATCTTCTCATGCCATGGTATACCCAAAATGCACCACAGTCAACAAATAAGAAGTTAATGAGCTTCTTGTTACCAGGTTTTACAGTCAAACAGCAAAGTATCAAGAACTTAAAAACTAGTATAATGGTCTTATGGTTTAGCTTAGTGCTATCCAATATGTTTTGCATATCGGTCAAAGGTGGAAGCAGCATTCCTTCAGAATGTATTGAGTTCCGTATCAAAAGAAACGTTGTCTGTTACTCTGATGCACCCAAGGTAGCAGAATTTGTTAATCACTTTCAGCAGAATGCTAATTGGCGTGACTGGCGCAGACCTCAAACACCTTGTCTTTCCACCATGCGTTTCTTTACATTTATAGTCAGAAAGAACTAGTTACAAGAATGGAAGAGACATATGATTAGATTCCATACAGTATGGAAACAGGCCACCTGGCCAACAAGTCCATGCTGACCCTCCGAAGAGTAACCCACTCAGACCCATCTCCCTTTGACTAATGCACCTAACATTATGGGCAATTTAGCATGGCCAATTCACCTAACCTGCACATCTTTGGAGTGTGGGAAGAAACCAGAGCACCAGGAGGAAACTCACGCAGACACGAGGAGAATGTGCAAACTCCACACAGACAGTCGCCCAAGGCTGGAATCAAACCTGAGGTCCTGGTGCTGTGAGGCAGCAGTGCTAACCACTCTGCCACTGTGCTGCCCTCGTGGGACCTGAATGGGAAACAAACTTGGGCGAAGTTAATGTTCACTTAATGGCTTAATTCTGCCCCAGCACATATTCAACAGGTGGGACAGTTACCATGCAGAGATCCTAAAAGGCAGACAGGGAAATTATTGCAGGCTCCTCAGGAGAGGGGGTATGGGTTGGTAAATTATTCCTCAGCACTTGGTCAAGAGACCAAGCATTGAAAAGGGAGACCTGCTGACAACCAATGTCGAGCACTTTCTTCCGATACCTCTGGCATCCCCTCAGCCATCAATTCCATTGCTTGTTCACTCATGTGGGGTCTGAGTCTCTCACGGATTCTGGGCTTCTGATAGGTGTATTATTGGCAGCTATCACCTCCACTAGTGGCACTGACAGCAATGAGGAATAGCCAGCCTCTGATTGGGTAGTAGAACTGAGGGATGTGGAAAGAACTTCTGCAAGCAGGGTCCTTGAACTCAGGGAAGGTCTTCCGCTGTTCATTCAGTGTCTCCCAAAAGGAGGTGATGTGGGGCTCTTGCTGATCTCCAGTTGAGAGGGTGAAAAGTCTAATTATTCAGATTAAATATCATATATTAATTGTTTCTCACCACCTAGATATTTACTGACTTGCTTAGCTTTTGCAATATTTACTTTTGTTATTATGAATTTATAATCCAAGATATTTTGCTTTTGCCATGACAAGGAGTAATTGAGATTAATAACAGAGGCACACTTAAATAAAATCTAGTTGGATACAATGAGGGAAAAAAGAAGAATGAAATGCAGATTAAAGTTTAAGTGCGCGGTGGCTCATGTAAAACCTGATTGTTTTTTATATATGTACTAATTCACTGGGTTTGTGTCACTGGCTAGGCTAGCATTTACAGTTCATTCTTTATTACACTGCAATAGAGGGAGTTGTCTTATTTAACCACAGTAGTTCTTGGTCTATAGGGACATCAACAATGTTACCAAGGAGGAGGATCCAGGATTTTGACCCAGTAATTCAGCTCCATGTCAGGATGGTTAATGGCTTGGAGCAGAACTTGCAGATGGTGGCGGTTCCATCTGTCTGCTGCCTTGTCCTACTAGGTGGTGCTGTTGAAGGTGCTTTCATTGGAAACTGCAGTACATCTTATAGATATTATACATTGTTGACACAGTCCATTGGCGGTAAATGGATTGCTTCGGTATTCCAAAATTATATGTGAAGTAATTCTTCATACTTTCATAATAAAAACATGAAACATCTCATTCCAAAATCTACTTCAGGCCCTCCCTCCATTGTTTGGGTGCTATTACACATTTTCTGTTTTACATTACTAATAAATTATGAGCTGAAAATGTGTTGCTGGAAAAGTGCAGCAGGTCAGGCAGCATCCAAGGAGCAGGAGAATCGACGTTTCGGGCATGAGCCCTTCGACGTTTCATGCCCGAAACGTCGATTCTCCTGCTCCTTGGATGCTGCCTGACCTGCTGCACTTTTCCAGCAACTCATTTTCAGCTCTGATCTCCAGCATCTGCAGTCCTCACTTTCTCCTAATAAATTATGAGCTAAACATATCACATTAGATGATGCACAGACCTTGCAGCTTTGAATTTTCTACGCACAGAAGTTGAGTAACTTCCAGGAAGTCCAGATGTTGAAATCAAGGTCAGGTTATGAAACCGTAAGTGTGGACTGCAAAGAAAAAAAACAAATCAACAAATGCAGTAATAGAAAGTCAGTAATAAACGTGAATCTGAATAGGGATGGAAGAACGAGAGATAGGTGACACATTAGGTAAGGTTCTTGCTGTATCTTACCGAACTCACCTCATTGACTACCTACTCCCCTCTGGTATTTGTACACCTTATTTTAGAGCCATCTTCCAGAAGAACTTGCCACTCACCAGATAACTGAATTTCGTCACAAGGAAACATTCAGTGCCAGAACGCACCTGGCTGGAGGAGGAACCACACACACAGGCCTCTCAGAACTCTCTTCTTAGGACACTTCTGAGGTATCTGACCTTTCAACTCCTCCTGGAAGTTGAAGCCAAGGAGAGTCCACACTCCTCTTGCCAGAGGCAAGTGGACCATAGCAATTCAAGATCATCCAGACACAATGACTCCATGGTCATCCACCCAAAACTCCAGGCCAAGGGTCTCCATTGGCAAGCAGATTCCTTCCACCCCAGCTGTAGGATCTGGGACTACATTGAGACAGCGGTGCCCAGACTGGGTACTCCTGGTGGTGATGTGCCCAGAACCTGGATTCTTGGCAGTGTCAGCGAGGCAGCAGTTGCAGCAGAGCCAGGGTCTCCTGGGGAATTGGCATAATTGTTTCTGTTCCTGAAGAGGGACTCCTTGAGGACCAGAATGTCTTGCAGAGACTTCGCAGAAGCCTTGAATCCATGCTTGAGACCCAAATTTGAACAGAAGATGAAGTCTTATTGTAGTAAGATGAAGTAATTTCTTTTTATCCTTATTGTACCTCAAAATAGTGCTGGACTGTGGTGACAAAACATATATCTTCAAGATATATGTGACAATAAATAACATAGTAAGAGGAATTAGAGTCATACAGTCATAGAGATGTACAGCACAGAAACAGACCCTTTGGTCCAACCTAATCTAATCCCATTTGCCAGCACTTGGCCCATATCCCACTAAACTTTTCCTATGCATATACCCATCCAGATGCCTTTCAAATGCTGTAATTGTACCAGCTTCCACCATTTCCTCTGGCAGCTCATTCCATACACGTATTACCCTTTGTGTGAAAAGTTGGTCCCTTTTATATCTTTCCCCTCTTACCCTAAACCTATGCTCTCTAGTTCTGGACTCCCCCACCCCGGGAAAGGACCTTGTCTATTTATCTCATCCATGCCCCTCATGATTTTATAAACCTCTATAAGGTCACTCCTCAGTCTCCGATGCTCCAGGGAAAACAGCCCCCGCCTATTCAGTCTCTACCTATTGCTCAAATCCTCCAATCCTTATAAATCTCTTCTGAACCCTTTCAAGTTTCACAACATCCTTCCAATAGGAAGGAGATAAGAAATGCATGCAATGTTCTAAAAGTGGCTTAACCAATGTCCTGTACAGCTGCAACATGACCTCCCAACTCTGATACTCAATAGTCTGACCAATAAAGGAAAGAATAACAAACGTCTTCTCTATCCTATCTTACCTGCGACTATACTTTCAAGGAAGTATGAACCTGCACCCAAGGTCTCTTTGCTCAGCAACACTCCCTTGCAAGTGTATAAGTCCTGTTGTGATTTGCTTTTCCAAAATGCAGCACCTCGCATTTATCTGAATTAAACTCCATCTGACATTCCTCGGCCCATTGGCCCATCTGATTAAGAACCCATTGTACTATAAGGTAACCTTTTCAGCTGTCCACTACACCTCCAATTTTGGTGTCTTCTGCAAACTTACTAACTATACCTTCTATCACACAACACCAGGTTATAGTCCAACAGGTTTAATTGGAAGCACACTAGCTTTCGGAGCGACGCTCCTTCATCAGGTGATACTGGAGGGCTCGATCGTAACACAGAATTTATAGCAAACATTTGCAGTGTGATGTAACTGAAATTATACTTTGAAAAATTGATTGGCTGTTTAGCCTTTCATCTGTTAGAATACAGTGATAGTTTCACTTCTTTCATGTGTAAATCACAAAACCTTTTTTTTTAAAGTTGCATTCTCGGGTTAGCTGTTAACAATGGTGATAGCTAGACAATATGTTGAAGGTGTTAGCCCCCTGTGTTCTCTGTCTATAACCTGATGTTTAGATTGATTCTAATCTAAAAAATGAGATAACAGAGTTTTACATAAATTCATGCAGTTTTTGAGCTCAGAGTTCTACATTAATGTATGCAATTTTTGAGCAAAGTGAAATGTAACTCTGCAAGTACAAATTCACCCCACAAAATATATGTGTGCATGTGGGTTTTTGTCTGTCTGTGTGTGTGTGTCTGTCTGGGGTGGGGGTTGTGAGTGTGAGAAAGTGTGTGTGTAGTGAGTGCAGAGTGTCTTAAGTCTGTGAGGGGGTGCATGTGTGAGTGTGGGAGTGTGTGTGTCTATAAGGGTGTGTGTGGGTGTCTGTGCACGTCTGTGTGTACCTGTGTCCGTGTGTATGTGAGAGTGTGCGCGTGTAGGAATATCTGTGTGTGTGTGTGTGTGTGTGTAGTGCAATGGTGATCACCTGTAATGTGACATGAACCCAAGGTCCCGATTGAGGCCCTTCCTATGGGTACCGAACTTAGCTATCACCCTCTGCTGATAGCTAAGTAAAACTCTGTTATCTCACTTTTTAGATTAGAATCAATCTAAACATCAGGTCATAGACAGAGAACACCTTCAACATATTGTCTAGCTATCACCATTGTTAACAGCTAACCTGAGAATGCAACTTTAAAGAAAAGGTTTTGTGATTTACTCATGAAAGAAGTGAAACTATCACTGTATTCTAACAGATGAAAGGCTTAACAGACAATCAATTTTTCAATGTATAATTTCAGTTACATCACACTGCAAATTTTTGCTATAAGTTCTGTGTTACGATCGAGCCCTCCACTATCACCTGATGAAGGAGCGTCATTCTGAAAGCTAGTGTGCTTCCAATTAAACCTGTTGGACTATAACTTGGTGTTGTGGATTTTTAACTTTGTACACTCCAGTCCAACACAGGCATCTCCAAATTATACCTTCTGTGTTCACTTTCAAATCATTTATATAAGTTATGAAAAGTAATGAACTCAGGACCAATATTTGTGGTCACAGACCTCCAGTCTGAAAAGCTATCCTCCACCACTACCCTGTCTTCTGTGCTAATTCTCCCAGTATACCATGAGATCTAAACTTGCTAACCAGTCTCTCATGAGGAACTTTGTCAAATGCCTTACTGAAGCTCATATAGATCACGTCCACCACTCTGCCCTCAGAAATCCTCTTTGTTACTTCTTCAAAAAACTCAATCAGGTTCGTGAGACATGATTTCCCACACACAAAACCATGCTGATTATACCTAATCAGTTCTTGCCTTTCCAAATACATGTAAATCCGTCCCTTAGGATTCCCTCCAATAACTTGCACACCATTAATGGTCAGGCTCACAGCCTATAGTTCTCTGGCTTTTCTTTACCATCTTTCTTAAATAGTAGCACCACGTTAACCAACCTCCAATCTTTCAGCACTTCACCTGTGACTATCAATGAAAAGAAGAAAACCTTTCGAGGGCACTCTAATGACTTGGGTGATATTGCACTGCTTATGAAGTATCACATTTGTATAAATTTGATTAGTTCGTTCCTCATCTAATTGCTTGATCCTCTGCCACAAATGTTACCTGTGCTAGCATGATGCCTAACGAATATTGATACAGGATGCATCATGAATCGAATTCTGTATTGAGTGCTTGTTGCAGCACATGAAAGCAAGATGGACAAGGCGTATATAAGGCTATTGGTTATGCTGAAACCATTGCCCCTTGTCCTAAAACACACCCCTATTACTTTCTTGGGTAAATGTGCTGGCATGAAAGAGGTGGTCAGCAATATCTGGGACAAGGTGGTGAACTGGGAGCCCTTACTTTAAGATTACCAGGGATTGGGGGCCAGCAGTTATGTGTCATAAGCAATGCAGAGTCTGTTTGAAATGTTTTGTCCTTTAAAGGGCTTCAGATTGGTGGCTATTGATGCCCCCTTTCTCTCAAGTTGACACTTAATCCACCCACTGAGTGTGGTCACAGCCATTTTGTTCTTCGCTGCGCACTTTTGAATTCCAGCTCAGTGTGCACTTGAACTTGGACAAAATCTCCTCCGTGTGACCCTATTCCTATCCATGTTGTACCATAATCCCTCCGTATAAATACAGTTTCCTTCTTCACAATTGTCATCCCCCATCCATTCCAGCCTTCAACTCCAATCACAGTGAACGTGTTCTCGAATCACCTTCCTGTAGCCCAGTCTATACCTCCTATCCCCCTTTTCCTTTAGTTTCTGTGGTTGTACCCAACAAACTGATTCAGCCCAGCCACCTCAGCACACCAATCAGACTCATGACTGATGACTGTACATCTCTATGACCAGATCAGCTTCACGTATAGGACAGTCTACTATGGCACTACACGATTGATCGTGAACCACGTTCTGGGCTGCAAAGGCATGAACCTCCTGATCAAGAACACCTTTACTGGATGCCTGACTATGGTCAATCCTCGAGAGGCTGCCTTTGTGTCGGAGGCTGCCTTTGACTTACAGTGCCAAGATCCCCTGACCTACAGATCCCTCCATGAACTTTTGTGAAGACTACTCCCTTAAGATTTTGAGACATGGTTGCATATTTGAGGTCCTCACAGTATGTTTGTTGCGTAAACTGCTGCCATGTAGTGGAGGTGTGAGATTGATGTAGCACACTGCCGTTGAGTAAGGTTTTTCATTTTTATTATGGATCATTATCTAATGACTGCTGGTGGAAAGTGCAGGTGTACAAAAAGAAGCAGACAGCATGCGGCTTCCCAAAGTCAGAAAAACTGGCATTATTTACTACTTTAAGGCTGTAAATGAAAAGTGGTCATTTGACTATGCACAATGAAGAAAAGCTGCAAAAAAGGTTAATAAAAATAAAAACAAGTAACTTAAGCATTTGCAAGTGAAATCAATGAAAGACTTAATGAAAAGGTTCTACAGGTAGGCAACCCTTTATCCGAAATCCTGAAATCCAAAAAGCTCCAAACTCCAAAGGTATTTTGTGAAGCTTTTTTCTCATTAACAAGGTTGTTTGGCATGCAAACAGTTAACCCAACTCCACATCCACTCGAAGCATCTCACTCAGATGCAACGTGGGGGGGGCGGGGGGGGGAGGGTGTGTGGCCCAGCACTGGCAGGCCTCAATTCTGTCTCTGGGCCCATTTTACTCATAGTGAGTCTGCTCTTCAGTAAGATCTTTTTTTTAAATTCACCATCAAACTGTCACTTATTCTGAAATTCAAAAAATTCTTAATTCTGAAAACCAGGTGGTTCTGAGCATTTTGTATAAAGGATTGTGCACTTGTACTAATGTTTAACAAAATCTTCAAGATATATTCTTACAGTTCAAGGCACATTATGCATATTAGCATATTTTCATCACCATTACTCTATGCACAACTATCACAAACTATACAAATGCAGAATTATATTACCAGAAGACCAATGTTTCAAGGAAGGAGATCCCAACCTCCGAAGCACCAACCACTACAATTTGTGAATTGATGGTCAGCTTTGGCTCCATGGTCAACTTTCGGTTTATATGGTTTAAAGCATACTTTAGCTGAAACAACATAAATAGAAGTCATTAACAGTATATAATTTTATCTTTAGTTCATCTTCTGAAACTTCTGTTTCTTGCTGAGATAAATTTCATTAGATACCTGGTCCAACTGTTTATTCAAAATTTTGAACATGTGAGAGTAGATATCATCAGACTTCTTTAATATTAACAGTCTGAATCAAGCATGATCTTATCATTATATGACCTTCTGCACTCATATATGCTTTCCAGTACATTCCACAGTAACCGTATTAAAATTTAGCTTCCTATAACCCAAATCGCAAGACGCTAACCGGACCAAACTTTTGTACTTTACTGACATCAGCATTCGCAGAGACTAGAAGTGCAGTCTGGAAGCTTCTGATCAGTAAACCTTGGTGCTATTCATCTGATGTAATGCAGCAAAATGGTATTATCTTTAATAAAGTAATTAAAATAATACAATAAAGGAATAAAGTAATGGGTGTCTTGTGGTTTTGCGAGTTCAAGCTCAACTATATCCTATTTTATATCAGCAAGAGCATTATAACATATATAAACAATCTATCATTCTATTCATTCAGTTGGAACAATAATCCAGCCTTTCCATTTTCAGGCTGCAAAATCAAATAGTGAAACAATTTGAGATCAATTACAAGTCATTTATGATAGGTGATGAAATTTGGAGGTATTTGTAAATTTGCAAATATGTAGATTGAAAGATGTTTAAAACTTTCCGTTCAAAGTAACTAAATCTGACTGTCTTACTTCCTTGTTTATAATACTTCTGACAACTTGAAGTTTAACAGATGTGCACTTGATAGAAAACAATAATATTGCTGTTCATTCTTTAAATCAAAATCATAAATCCATTCATAGGTACAGATTATAATTTCACTATAATAATGAATCATGGCCGTTCAAGAGAGAAATAAAAGACTATGTTTCATGCAGCTTATACTTGTTTGAGGGTATAAATCAGTAAATAACTGCCGGTCATCCAACAGAATGCACAGCATTCTGTGAGATCATGTATCACCAATAATAAAATAAAACTAGCAATTATAAATGTTCATTGTAAACAAATAAGGCAAAAGGGGAAAAGTAAACAAGATTTCAACCACCAATTTAAAAATTGTCCATTTTGATTAAATGGAAAGGGATTATAAGCAATTCACCAATAAATTGAAAACTAAATTGGGAATCAAATCATAATTTCAGAAAGCAATTATCTAAAAACTCATGTTCAGACAATCCACCAACCATTAAACAGTTTCTGAACCTGAACTCACTATTTCAGTTGTGCTAGACTAACTTCCCTGAATGAAAATGCAGAAAACTGTAATTCTTGAAGCACAATCTAACTATATCAGTTTAACTACAATATTTACATATTGTACATTAAATCTATAACCAAGACTCAGCACACAACATAGCCAGCATGTGTAATTTTGCAATTATCTGGTTTACATTTATATTACAATCAGATGTTACATAAACTGGCTTAACATTTCAGTCTTGACAAGTTTGGAAACAAGCATTTAAGATTATTGCAAATAAAAAGGTGTGCGATGTCAAATCTTTTCTGCTTGTACTCATCAGGGCAGAATTATAAGAATACCAAATATTAAATGGAATAACAACTTACATTGCATGGGAAGAGGGTATTGGGAGATTGGCAAGTGAACTCCGAATGGAAGAAACACTGCCATGGAAAATGCAACACGGAACAGCTAACTGTTAAGCTATCCTGGCAAGTCAACTCTGATTATTCAAAGCATCAAAAAGTACCAAAGAATGGCTGTCCCTCAAGCTTTTGTTTAGTTGAAAAGTGCAATGTATGGGTATGCTCTTTGTGTTTGTAAAGGACAGGGTGCTGTGTGTGAATATGTAGCTTCTAGCATATGTAAGTGAACCATATTGTTAACCTAGGCTAATAATCTTAAATTTGTTATTTTCAGCAAAATCCAATATCTATTGTCACTATTGAGCTAATCACTTCAAATCATAGAATCGCTACAGCGTGGAAGCAGATCATTCAGCCCATCAAGTGCACACTGACCCTATGAAGAGCATCCCACCGAACCATTCCCCATGGCTAATCTACCGACCCTGCACATCTTTGGACTGTGGGAGGAAACCCACACAGACAAAGGGAGAACGTGAAAATTCCACACAATCCCCCCTAGGGTGGTTTCAAACCTGGGTCCCTGGCACTGTGAGGCAGCAGTGTTGACCATAGAGCCACCATACAGCCCTGTTAAGGCATTTTAGTTTTCAACCCATCTGCAAATGAGAACAGTTTCTCCCTATCTACTCTGTTCAGCCTCCTCATGATGTTAAACAGCTCCACCAAAACTGTTATTAATATCATCTTCTCAAAAGAGAACAGCACTAGCTTTGTTAATCTAACACAGTAACTGAATTCCTTCATTTTTGGAACTAGTTGTGCAAATATTTTCTGCAACTTCTCCAATGTCTTCTAATGTTTCTGATGGGCAGTACCCAAACTTTGACTCAATATTTCAGTTGAAGCCAAGTCAGTGTTTTATAATGGTTTACAGTGCTTTATGCCTCCACTTACCAAGCACAGGATTTCTTATTATTGTATTTGTTTTCTCAAACTTCATTTTGTGCATATACACCTCCTGATCATTTTGCTTCTGCATCTTATTTAGACTGATACATTTTATTTTACATTATCTTTCCTCACTCTTCCGACCAAATTCTAACATTGGTCAGACCACACCTGGAGTGCTCCTTGCAACTGTGGAGGAAGTTAACACAATGTTTTATTAATGAATGTGACAATTTATACTGGATAACTTGTGTAACTTATAAATGCGAACTCAAATGCATTGTTTTCATGAAAAGGCAGACGTTTGGAGAAATTGTGCTTAAGTCTATCGGCTGGTTTGTGCTGGATTTCTATTGCTGCTGCCAGTGCCTTTATGTGCAATCTGTGACAATTATTAACACCTGTCACTTCAAACAAGGCCAGCATTATGAAACAGTCACCAAGAAATTAAACAAAAAATTCAGAAGAAACATTTTAATTCAGAAAATGGTGAATATGCACAACTCACTGTCAGACGGATAGAACTGAATAGAATGGTACATTTAAAGGGAGATTATATTAGCACATGAGGGAGAAATAAAAGAAAAATCTGCTCATGTCTTGAGTGGATACTCAAATATATGCTAGCAGTGTTAATTACCCTCAGGGGAAAATTTTAGTCCCAATCTGGTGAAGAAGTCTTGCCTTGAAGAACTACTGATTATTTTAATAAGATTAGTTCAAAATCCAACCAATGCTTGAAGTAGAGCCAGTGGCCACCAAAGATAATAGAGTTATACTTTAAAGTACATTTGGGGGTTCAGCAGAGTTTGGTTGGCAAACCCCAATGGGGGGCATGAGTGTCTTGGTTTCTGATGCAGACCTGCCTCAAGCAAGAGCGGGGAACTTCGTTTGGGGGTCCCATGTGCCCTAAAAGTTCATACCCACCTTAAATCTCATCCCCCGACTCTCAACCAAGACACTCACCGCCTCACCCCTCGCACACCCACTGCAGTCTGCCAGCCAAGCACTTCTGAAAGCAACATCACAAAAGCAGATCATTTATGGGACATTGTTTGTGGTGTTGTAGTGTTCCCCTGTGTTTTGCCAAATTATTCAAAAAGTGTGGTGTTGGAAAATCACAGCCAGTCAGGCAGCATCTGAGGAGTAGGAGAGTCGACGTTTCAAGCATAAGCTCTTCATCAGCTTATGCTCGAAATGTTGACTCTCCCGATCCTTGGATACTGCCTGACCAGCTGTGCTTTTCCAGCACCACACTTTCGTAATCTGATTCCAGCATCTGCAGTCCTCACTTTCTCCCAGGTTTTCACCAAATTATGTAGATATAATAGATTCCATGGCATTATTTTAAAGATAACAGCAGAATTCCCCCACTGTCCTTACCAGCATTTGATTACTCTTGATAACCACCACAAAAGTGACCATTTATTTCAGGGCTGTTTATGGAATTGTGCTGTGCACATATTGACTGTCATGACTTTTGCAATTTACAACAGTAACTACATTCTAAAAACACTTTATTTACTATAAAGCGCTTTGGACTATTCCAGAAAGTTGCCATATAATTGCAATTTCATTCTTTCCTTATATACTCATTATAATATTTATCAAGGGCTTAACACACCAATAGCTCCAAAAATCTAATTTATCATTAAACAACCTACAAACTGTTTAATAGGCATGGTTGACCCTTAACAGTCAAAGAATCAATTCATAAATAATTGGCATATCGAGAAAAGTAATTTACAGACTGGGTCCAGTAAATAACTGAAAGGGTGCCTAAATAATTTAGTAACAAATGACTGAGGAAATAAAGATGACCCTGTTTGATATTTCTCAGAGTCCCAGTATTTTTTAATCAGAATGGAGAACATCTCTCAGAAATAAAGTAAAGAAGGAAAAACTCAGAAAAAAAGGTAATTCTAAAATAGATGTTAATTGTGGGGAAATTGAGTAGCCAAGAAATAAAAGTAAAGCTCAGAAACTGTTGAAGAAGAAACTAACTTACAAATGAAAATTTACAAAGAAAACTTAAGACTTTTTTTAAAGGACATAAATTTGAAACATTCTACTTGTATTTCTCTACCACACTTTGGTCAATAATAAACAGCTGCTCATTTAAACATATGAAAACATATCAAAACTTCAAACTGTAAATCAAAATAGTTATTACAGATCCATTTTAGATGGCAGTGCATTAGGTGAGGATGTGGGATCAGAATTGTCATGTAGTCAGTGTATAATGGCAGACAGACCCCACTTCCTGAAGTCAATATCCAGCAAAAGCAAATTTCGCTGGGGTGGATACGAGATGGAGCACTGCGGGTGGGAAGAGACTCAAGCATGCAGGAAACCCAAACTCAGCATGGTAATTTAATCCAATTGCTAAACTCAAACAGTCTCCCTTATTGCTGGAGCAAAGGGCTTTATCCTATGGTGTCGGTGTCACAAATCTTTACAATAGACTTAAATGCTCTTGAAGAATGGATAATGTGTATACAACTGACGCCTCATAGGTTACATAAATCCCCACATTTTTGTAAACTAAAAAGAAGCTTGTGTGCTTGTATCTCTGACAGTAAAATAGAGGGATGGAAGTGCAGTAGTAATGTTACTGCACTCTTAACCCAGTTTAATGCTCTGGGGATGTGGTTTCAGATCCCACCATGGGTGATCGTGAAATTTCAATTCAATTAATAAATCTAGAATTTAAAGCTGGTTTCAGTAATGATGACCATGAAAACATCATTGATCACTGTAAATACCCATCTGATTGATTAGCATTTTTTAGCATTAAGAAATATGCTATCCTACTGACTCAGACTTTTGAATGGACACATGCTCAAATCCAGGCTTCAATTTTCACTCACAAGGTTAGGTGCGCACAGACAATTGGCCTAAATGGTGAGATGTTCTTTCAGGATAAGGGGAGGGCAGGTGTGGAATGCCCTCCCCATATCCTGCCCACCACCTGCAGATGCTCTGCGCACCTGGCCTTATGAGTATAAATTCAGGTCTGGATTTGAGCTCTGTCTGCTCAAAAACCTGAGAGAACCGTATGTAAATGTCAGCGAGGTGAAGAGCGAGAACCACTCCTTCACAACTGACCATAAAATGTGGACCATAATTTTCATCACTCTAAGGGCAAATCATTTTGTCCTTTCATGCGAATCCTTTCACTTTGTATTTCAGATTGTGGTTTCCCCCAAATTGATCTCTGTTAACATCTCCATCAAGCTATACACTTTATTCTTTGATATTGCATGATGTATGGGTATATATAGACAGATACATCACTTTTTTTGCAAGTTGAATTGTATGTTTTACACAATAAAATATACATGTTAAAATTTATGTAATATTCACTACTAAAAAATGACAATTCTAAGATGGGCAGCACGGTGTCTCAGTTGTTAGCACAGTTGCTTCACAGTGCCAGGGACCAAGATTTGATTCCACCCTTGGGTGACTGACTGTGTGGAGTTTGCACATTCTCTCGATGTCTATGTGGATTTCATCCAGGTGCTCAGGTTTTCCTCCCACAGTCCAAAGATGTGCAGGTTAGGTGGATTGGCCATGTTAAATTGCTTACAGTATCCAGGGATGTGCAGTCTGGATGGATTAGTCATGGGAAATACAGGGTTATAGAGATAGGGTAGGGGGGAGTGAGTCTGCGTGGGATGCTCTTTGGAGGGCTTCATGGCCTGCTTTCACACTATAGAGATTATGATTCTTAGAGCTCATGTGACAGCTAGTACAAACCAATGATGTTGCTAATATAACATTAATAATACTTGAAGATCCATGGTACAGCACCAGTAATGTAGAAACATATATTGTGCATTGGGATGTCTATGACATGATAAATGAGTATATGCATTAGCCTGGATTACATGTCACTCCTTTATGCTTGGTTTAAGCTCTTAAAAATTGGAACATAACTGATTAAGTCAAGTTGACTGGATCCATTCTCCTTTTTCTAAGATCTCCAGTATGGTAGATGTCAATAGTCAGCCTGCTTAATTCACTCCTCGTGACATCAAAAAATGTTTAAAAGTATTAGATACTGCAAAGACTATGGGCTCTGACAATATTTCAGAAATATTACTAAACATGTTTACTCCAGAACTTGCTGCATCCCTAGCCAGACTGTTCCAATACAGCTACAACCTGGGAATGTGGAAATTTGCCAGGTATGTCCTGTGCACAAAAAGCAGAACAAATTCAACCCACATCAGTTTACTCCCAATCATAAATGCTGCAAGGAATCATCAATGGCTCCCAAACAGCAAATACTCAGCAATAGTCTTTTCACTGATGCTCAGCTTGGATTCTGCCAGGTCCTGACTTTATTGCAAGCTTGTTATGGACAGAAGAGGTGAACTCCAGAACTGATGTGGAGAAACTGCCCTTGATACCAGTCGACATCTGACTGAGAATGGTATTAAGAAACCTGAGCCAAATTGGAGCCAATCAGAATCAGGGAAAACTCTTCAATGGTTGAAGCCATACATGGCTGAGAGGAAGATCATAGTGAATACTGGAGGACAATCATGTCAGTTCCAGAAAATCTCTTCAGGAGTTCCTCAAGATAGTGTACTAGGCCCAATAATCTTCAGCTGCTTTATCTATGACATTCCCTCCATCATAAGTTCAGAAGTTTTACAGATGTTTTATGGATTACTGTATAATTTGTCAGCATCATGTATGTCTTCTTGGACACTGAAACAATCATGTTGATATGCAGTAAGACCTGGATAAAAGCCAAGCTTGGGCTGATGGATGGCAAGTAATATTTATACCATACAATGACCATCTCAAACAAGAAGGAATCTAACTAATATCTCTCAATATTAAGTGGCTTACCATCATCAAATCCCCATTATTAATATTCTTGGGGGGGGTTACCATTGACTAGAAAATAAATTGTACCAGCCATATAAATACTGATTAAAAGAGTATATTTGAGGCTTGGAATTCTGTGGTGAGCAACTCATCTCCTGACTCACCAAAGCCTGTCCAGCATTTACATGGCACAAAGTCAGGACTGAGATGGAATACTCCTCATTTGCCTGAACAGATGCAGCTCCACAGCCACTCAAAAAGCTTGACACTATCTCGCCAAAGAATCCCACTTGATCAGCTCTCCATCCACTATATTCAACATTCACTCCTTTCATCACTGATGCACTGTAGCAGCAGTACATAACATGCACTGAAGCAAATTACCAAGGTGATATCAGCAGCAGTTCCTTTCAAATCAGCAACACCTACATACCAAGAAGGACAAGGGCAGCAGATGCATGGGAGCACCATCACCAGCAAGTTGTCCTCCAAGCTACATTCCATCCTTCCTTGGAACTAAATTGCCATTCTTTGACTGACATTAGGTCAAAATCTTGGAACATCCACCTACATAAGATGGGCTGCAGAGATTCAAGAAGCTGGCTCACCACCAACTGAAACAGAATTAATTTTTTTTTCTATTTGATGCTATTTTGATATATAAGAATAAATCAGAACACACTACGCTGCTGGCACTATAACAATTTTCACTTTATGCTTTATTTTCTCAGTCTTGCTTCCATCTTGGCACTCTCAGTTACTCTCAGGGAAATCAAGTTTAGTTCATGCATAATGATGTTTACATACAGTAATCAATAATATCACACTAAATTTATCGAATTAAACTTTATGCCTATCATACAAAATCCCTTTGCACTTTTAATGCTGATGTGCTTCATAAATTTGCATTGTAATTTATATTATTCCTCATATTTATCAAAAGTATAGTCATTTGTAATTTTAACATGTTGCTTCTGAATAAAAAAAATGACACTTCAGCATTTCTTTCCCCATGGACAATTTAAACAAAATACAATAGATTGAGGAATAGAATATGGTGATTTCAAGCACATGTAGGTCCCTGAAGAGCTCACCTGTCATGCTTCAGTAATCACTGTTGCTTGCATTTCAGCAAGGCATACAGTAATTGACCTCAGAGAGTTTAGGATTAGGTGGTTAGCCCCACAGCACACCTTATTTCAAGGGCCCATTAGCACAACGTACTGAGCATGGCACTCAAAAAAGAAATCAGATTGGATTCTGATAAGATCTGAATGATCTTGTTTTGGTTTTACAAAATTCCCTTTTATTCCTTGCTTTGTGCATCATTCAATTTATTTAGACTTTCTATAGGTGTTTATACACTTTTCATTTCATTCACACTCTTTCCTTTGGTTAATTCCATCTGAGAACTATGTATTCTTTCAAAACTATATTTAAAAGGTAATTATCAGCTCTCCTTAAAACTGATTCTAATAACCAAAAAATTAAAAACCATATTATGAAGAGAATATATTCAATGAGAGTACATAATATGACAAGGGTATCATGCCTGAGCCATTAGATGTGTCCATTTTTCAGGTGGTATGCAACTGAACTGAAGGCCCCAAAATGAAGTCACTGACTCTGTGCTACCTATCATACTGGTGTCATTAACTATAATTCAAGGAATCTGTGATTGGGAGGTCAGGATAAGGGACATTAAATGGGGACTCAGAGAAGAAATCAACGATCAGTGGTGGGAACAAGAGATATCATAATCAGAAAGGGTCTTGAAGGGCAATGAGAGGAAAGCCACAATTAACAAGAAGCTGCAATTTATAGAGAAAGGTAAGAGAGAGTTGTGATCAGAAGAGGTGAAAGAGAAACCACAACTGGTAGGGGTTGAGGGGGAAAAAAGAGTTCAAAATTGGGGGGGGAGGGCTGAGAAACCATGATTGGGAGGTGAAGTGACAGAGAGTCCACCATTGATGGGATGTACAAAGTTAAAAATCACACAACACCAGGTTATAGTCCAACAGGTTTATTTGGAAGCATAGCTTTTGGAGCACTGCTCCTTCATCAGGTGGTTGTAGGGTATAAGATTCTAAGACATAGAATGTATAGCAAAGGTTTACAGTGTGATGCAACTGAAATTATATATTGAAAAACACCTGGATTATTTGGTAAGTCTCTCATCTTTTCGAATGACCATGTTGGTTTCAATTCTTTCATATATAAATCCCAGAATTCTTTTAGAAAGTTATATTCTCAAGTGAACTTTAACAATAGGTGGCATGTTAGCCCAGATAATGCAATGAAAGTATGAGGTGACCCATGTGAGGGTAGGCAAAAGTGAGGACTGCAGATGCTGCAAACCAGAGTTTAGATCAGATTGGTGCTGGAAAAGCACAGCAGGTCAGGCAGCATCTGAGGAGCAGGAAAATCGACATTTTGGGCAAAAGCCCTTCATCAAGAATAGAGACAGGAAGCCTCCAGGGTGGAGAGATAAATGGGGGGGAGCTGAGGAGAAGGTAGCAAAGAGTGCAATAAGTGAATGGGAGTGGGGATGGAGTGATAGGTCATAGAGGAGGGTGGGGGAAGGTAGCAAAAAGTACAATAGGTGAATAGGGTTGGGGATGGAGGTGATAGGTCAGAGGAAAGGGTGGAGCGGATAGGTGGGAAGGGAGATTGGCAGGTAGGACAGGTCATGAGGACAGTGCTGAGCTGGAAGGTTGGAACTGGGGTAAGATGGCAGGAGTGGAAATGAGGAAACTGGTGAAGTCCACTTTAATGCCCTGGGGTTGAAGTGTTCTGAGGTGGAAGATGAAGCGTTCTTCCTCCAGGCATCGGGTGGTGAGGGAGCGGCGGTGGAGGAGGCCCAGGACCTGCATGTCCTCGGCAGAGTGGGAGGGTGTGGTTGATTAGTGCGGGTGTCCTGGAGATGTTCCCTGAAGCGCTCTGCGAGGAGGCGTCCAGTCTCCCCAATGTAAAGGAGACCGCATCGGGAGCAACGGATACAATAAATGACATTGGTGGATGTGCAGGTGGAACTTTGATGAATGTGGAAGGCTCCTTTGGGGCCTTGGATGGTGCTGAGGGAAAAGGTGTGAGCGCAGACTGTAATTCCTGCGGTGGAAGGGGAGGGTGTTAGGACGGGCGGGTGGTTTTTTGGGGGGCGTGGACCTGACCAGGTAATCACGGAGGGAACGGTTTTTGCGGAAAATGGAAAGGGGTGGGGAGGGAAATATATCCCTGGTGGTGGGGTCCGTTTGATGGTGGCGGAAATGTCGGCGGATGATATGGTTAATGCGAAGTTTGGTAGGGTGGAAAGTGAGGACCGGGGGGGTTCTGTCCTTGTTACGGTTGGAGGGGTGGGGTTTGAGGGCAGAGGTGCGGGTGATGAGATGAGACGCGTTGGAGGGCATCTTCAACCACGTGAGAAGGGAAATTGCGATCTCTAAAGAAGAAGGCCATCTGGTGTGTTCTGTGGTTGAACTGGTCCTCCTGGGAGCAGAAATGGAAGAGGCAGAGGAATTGGGAATATGGGATGGCATTTTTGCAGGAGGTGGGGTGGGAAGAGGTGTAATCTAGGTATATTAGATTAGATTACTTACGGTGTGGAAACGTAGACGACAAAGAGACAGGCATAGCTGGGGCCCATACGGGTGCCCATGGCTACCCCTTTGGTCTGGAGGAAGTGGGAGGATTTGAAGGAGAAATTGTTAAGGGTGAGGACCAGTTCAGCCAAACGAATTTCACCTGCACATCCACCAATGTCATTTATTGTATCCGTTGCTCCCGATGCAGTCTCCTCTACATTGGGGAGACTGGACACCTCCTCGCAGAGCGCTTCAGGGAACATCTCCAGGACACCCGCACCAATCAACCACACCGCCCAGTGGCCCAACATTTCAACTCCCCCTCCCACTCTGCCGAGGACATGCAGGTCCTGGGCCTCCTCCACCGCCGCTTCCTCACCACTCGATGCCTGGTGGAAGCACGCCTCATCTTCCGCCTTGGAACACTTCAACCCCAGGGCACCAAAGCGCACTTCACCAGTTTCCTCATTTCTGTTCCCTCCACCTTCCCCCAGTTACAACCTTCCAGCTCAGCACTGTCCACATGACCTGTCCGATCTACGAATCTCCCTTTCCACCTATCTGCTTCACCCTCTCCTCTGACCCATCACCTCCATCCCCACCCCCATTCACCTATTGCTGCCTGACCTGCTTTGCTTTTCCAGTACCATTCTGATCTAATCCCCATGTGAGGGTGTCTATGCCCCAATGTTCAGACTGATTCTACTTCTAAAAAAGGGATTTACACAATCTTACCTGGATCCATGCAGTTTTTGAGCAAAATAAATATAAATTCACCCCACAAACCTTTATGCGTGTGTGTGCATGTGGGTGTGTGTATATGGGTAGGGGTATGAGTGTCTGTGAGAGAGTGTGTGAGTGTAAAGGGGTATAAGTCTGTGAGATGGTGCGCGTGTAGGTGTGAGTGTGTGTGTATGTGTGAGCATATGAGAGAGGGTCTGTGTGAGTGTATAGGTCTGTAGGAGTGTGTGTGAGAGTGAGAGAGAGAGTATAGTGTAGTGGGGTCACCTGTAGTGTGACATGAACCCCATGGGTACCGAACTTGGCTAACAGCCTCTGCTCGGCCACTTTGTGTTGTTGCCTGTCCCAAAGTCCACCTTGGAGGACGGTCACCCAAAAGTCAATGTCCCAGACTGCTGAAGTGTTCTCTGATTGGGAGGGAACACTCCTGTCTGTTGATTGCTGTGCGGTGCAATTGGCAAGAAAGGCTAAGAAAGCAAAGTCAAGATTGGTTAAGTAGTAGAGAGAGAAATGGAGGTCAAGGGGTTTTGGGGAAAAGAGGCCAGCCTGGGTGTGGGGTTGGAGAAAAAGTTTCCAGTCAGCAATCACTGTCTGCATTTGTCCACCTCTCCCCACCCTAGACACATGACAAGAACATGTCAGCTCTTGAGGGCAGGGTTCTGCTCAACGTCACTGACCACTCCCCATCTCACATGATCCCTTATCACCAATGGCCCACGGTCTTTCCCTTTATATATATATATATATATAGATATAGTTATTCCCCCCTTCATATTTGTAATGCCATCTGCATCCCAGCATTCTGCCTTCACTCTCCACCATTAATTTCCCAGCCTCTCTTGTATGGAACTGACCCCTGAGAATGCCTTGCCCTCTTGACATACAGCGGACTGAAGCCCCAGACTAGTTGTGGCACATTCCCATGAGCAACAATTAGACAGCCCCAAACATTTAGTGACCAGACTCCTAACTGATATCTATAGAGCTACCTGACTGTTTCCATGACTCCTCTAATTGGCCACATTAGACTGATAGGGCTGATTATGACTCGTGTCTTGGGCATAGACCTCCTGATGTGACCACCCTGACCAGATACCTGATTGTGCCCTGACTGGTATCTGAGGGTGCCCTTGAATTTACTGTATCAGAAGCTCCTGATTAATGGGTGTCTCCCTGGACTGCTCTCATAAGACTTTGAGCTTCCCTCAGTCACCGACACTTTAAGAAAAACAGTCCCAGCCGATACAGCCTCGCCCTATAGCTCAAATCTTCCCACCCTGCAACATCCACATAAACCTTTTCTGAACCTTTTCAAGTTTCACAACATTCTTCCAATATGAAGGAGACCAGAATTGCACGCAATATTTCTTTATTCATACACTTGATGTGGGTGTCGCTGGCTTCGGCAGCATTTATTGCCCAATCTTTATTGCCCAGAGAGCAGTTGAGAGTCAACCACATTTCCATGGGTCTGTAAGCACAAGTAGGCCAGACTGGGTAAGGATGGCAAATTTCCTTCCCTAAAAGACATAAGTGAATCAGATGGGTTTATTCCAAAAGTGGCCTAACCAATGTCCTGTAAAACCGTAACACAACCTCGCAACTCCTATACTCAATGCTCTGATCAATAAAGGAAAGCATACCAAATGCCTTTTTCACTATCCTATCTACTGGCGACTCTACTTTCAAGGAACTATGAACATGCACTCCAAGGTCTCTTTGTTCAGCAACACTCCCCAGGGCCTTAGCATTAAGTGTATAAGCCCTGCTCTGCAGCACCTCACAGTTATCTAAATTAAACTCCATCTGCCACTCCTCAACCCATTGGCCCTCCTGATCAAGATCCCATTATACTCTGAGGTAACCTTCTTTGCTATCCACTACACCTCCGATGTTGGTGTCATCTGCAAACTTACTAACTATATCTCTATGTTCACATCCAAATCATTTATATAAATGATGAAAAGCACTGGACCAGCATTGATCCTTGTGGCACACCACTGGTCACAGGCCTCCAGTTGAAAAGAAACCCTCCACCACCACCCTCTGTCTACTCCTTTCATGCCAGTTCTGTATGCAAATGGCTACTCCTCCCCATATTCCATGAGATCTGGACTTGCTAACCAGATTCCCAAGAGGAACCTTGTCGAATGCCTTACTGAAGTCTATATAGATTACATCTACTACTCTGCCCTCAGCAATCCTCTTTGTTGCTTCTTTAAAAAACTCAATCAAGTTCGTGAGACATGATTTTCCATGCACAAAGCCATGTTGATTATGCCTAATCAGTTTTTGCCTTTCCAAATACATGTAAATCCAGTCCTTCAGGATTCCCTCCAACAACTTGCCCACCACTAATGTCAGGCTCACCGGTCTATAGTTCCCTGGCTTTTCCTTACCACCTGTCTTAAATAATGGCACTACGTTAGCCAACCTCCAGTCTTCTGGCACCTCACCTGTGTCTATCCATGATACAAATATCTAAGCAAGGGGCCCAGCAAACACTTCCCTAGCTTCCCACAGAGGTCTAGGGTACACCTGATCAGGTCCTGGGGATTTATGCATTTTTATGCGTTTCATGACATCCAGCACCTCCTCCTCTATAAAATAGACATTTTTTCAGATGTCACCATCTATTTCCCCATATTCTATATCTTCCATATCCTTCTCAACAGTAAACATTGATGCAAATTACTCAGTATCTCCCCCATCTCCTGCGGTTCCACACATAGGCTGTCTTGCTGATCTTTGAGAGGCCCTATTCTCTCCCTAGTTACCCTTTTGTCCTTAACGTATTTATAAAATTCCTTTGGATTCTCCTTAACTGTATTTGCCAAAGCTATCTCATTTCTCCTTTTTGCCCTTCTGATTTCTCTCTTAAGTATACTCCTACTGCCTTTATAATCTAAGGATTCACTCGATCTCTGCTGTCTATACCTGACATATGCTTCCTTCATTTTCTGAAATAAAACTTCAATTTCTCTAGTCAATCAGCATTACCTATACCTACCAGCCTTTCCTTTCACCCTAACAGGAATATACTCTCATTATCTCATTTTTGAAGGCTTCCCATTTCCAGTCATTCCTTTACCTGTGAACATCTGCCCCCAATCAGCTTTTGGAAGTTCTTGCCTATTAAGTGTCAAAATTAGCCTTCCTCCAATTTAGAACTTCAACTTTTAGATCTAGTCTATCCTTTTCTATCACTGTTTTAAAACTAATAGAATTATGGTCGTTGGCCCCGAAGTGCTCTTCAATTGACACAGTCACTCAGTCACATGCCCTGCCTTATTTCCCAAGAGTAGGTCGAGTTTTAATGAGGGTGATGAGTTTTAATAGGCAATCCCTAGCAAGAATCTTATGTCAGCACCCAGAACTTAGTTGAAAAATTCAACTCGTTGCTCTCAAAGTCAAGAAAGGCTTCATGCAATTCCGATGTTGTTCAGGATTCCATTCATTATTTTAATTTCTCTTCAGCTGATAAAAGAGCAAATCTTTTACTCAAGTATCTTTCAATCAAGTACCCATCTCAGATATGAATTAACATTTGATATTATTACTATTGCGTGACATTGTTAATAATAATTGAGTTGCATACGTCAAAAACAAATAAGTACACTTTTCCCTTGAGGCTCTAACCTCAATGAATGATGTAAGTGCACATTCTACTCTAAAATAATAGCTTTAAGTAAAAATAGGTTAACATAGTCCTTCTTGAAAGTATGCTTTACTTGCATGCAATTTTGTTTTTGTCCTAGAGCTTTCCTAAGGAGCAACATTCAGGTCTGTGTTATGATTTCTTATGCAGCACACAAATGGAGTTCTTAAAGGAAAGACTGAGAAGATGGCAGGATCAGATTAGTATGGTCCAGCTTTCACCATTGCTTTGGCACTGGAATAATGTCAGAATCTTATAGGGGTCTGAGTGATGTGGACTACATTGAGATTTGTGGCAAAATTGGACTGGAAGTCTGGGAGGTTGACCTCGACATCCAGAGCATCTTGCTCCATCTTTTATGCTTTTTATAAGCAGCATGATGAGTTCCTCGCTAGTCAGCAGTGAATTGGCAATTGATAGCGTATAAATGCCTTATTAATATTCAGTTTTCTATCTTAGCAAATAGGCCAAACAAGCTAGATGTTGAGAAATACCAACATAGAAATCAGAGTAGGTATCTGATCTTCATTAGACCTCCATATCAGTCAGTGGGCAATGACATCTCAAGGCATACTCATTGGCACCAGTCACATGCATACCACACCTATGGATTTTGGCATCTGACATATATCAGTCTCCAAGAACCCTCATGGTCAATCCTTGATCCACTTACTGAAAACTACTGCATTTCAATGCTGCACCTCAGGCTGCAACTACCATTGTAATGCTGCAGCAAGGACATTGTACTTAGGGTCAGGTGTCCAGCTCATGAACTGGATCAGGCTGTACCTCTGTCCTGTTTGCTTGTTCTCTTAGTGGACACTCACTTTGAACCTTCTTGGATGCTCACAGCATTCCTGCTTGTACTGCCTTGCTTTGCCTTTTGCACTTTGTCTGTTCAGCCAAAGATACCAGGCTCACATTGGTTCAGTCTTGCCTTAATGTTTCGTGTAGACTCAAAGGAAGGAAGCTTGCCATGGTTGTCAGCGAATCACAGTCATATCAATGATGATAGCCTTTATTCAGGGGGTCTGCTTTGGTAAGTCAAGGACAGCCTCTGTTATCAGTCCAAAAGCTTAGAAATGGTCAGTCAGTCACTGAGTATTGATGGAGTTCTTAAAGGAAAGACTGAGAAAATGGCAGGATCAGATTAGTATGGTCCAGCTTTCACCATTGCTTTGGGCACTGGAATAATGTCAGAATCTTAAAGGGGCCTGAATGATGTGGACTACATTGAGATTTGTGGCAAAATTGGACTGGAGTCAGGATGCTTTCTGCAAAAAAAGCCTGAAGAGCTGACGCTTTCAGTCCACCACCTTTCCAGACTCTTTTTGACTAAATGGGGACTGTTTTCTTCCTGGAATGAGAGGGAGGCAGGATTACGGGATACACAAGTGAATAGTACAGCTGTTACTTTCCATGCAGGTGGGAAAGTGTCCCAAATCGAGAAGGTTACTGCTGAGGGCATTTAGGATCAGTGCTGATGGGAGTTGGGATTGGTGACAGCAAGTAAAGGGAGACTTTGCAGGCATTGGTGTGAGTGGAAGAGCATGGTAAGGTGGGGCTGGAATCGGATGCAACAGACACCTTGGAGTGGGATAGGTAACCAATAAAGCAATAAATTGACAATCTACCACAAAGAAACGACAAGAAAAACACTAAGATTTGTGGGTGGAGAATCCCTCCAAAAGTTCAACATTACTTATACTTAACTAATAGAAGTAATATTCCAACTTATATTACTAATGATTAAGAATAGCTAGACTAACAGCAGGTTTTAGATTCAGAGAAAGCCTCCATCCTTTGTCCAGGAGCTGGTATGCAAGATTAGGCCTACACTATTTCAAAATGGCACTAAGTTAGTTGTCTGCACTTCCATAGAAGTAAAGGTACCTCGTGGTTTTTAGGTGGAGTGTTAGCAGCAGAATCCAATAAAGCTGCTAAACATTGGATTAATATCAAAGAAAAGCTTCCATGATATTGCATAATTAAGTCTGTAAGCTGTGTAGTCACACCTATCACATTCTGTGATTGATACAGATTTTGGTGACTGGCCTGACATCAGAGCTGGAAATCCTCTTCTAAGGCAAGTACAAGGCTCTATGCCCTTTGGCTCTGAAGTCAGGGAAGTTCTTCCATTATGGAAATGCATCCCACTCTCACATCTCCCTCCAGCTCAAACTATACTCTGTGGGTTTGGTAGCTGAATTAGTCTAGACAGCTAGAGTAAGGTGCACGAATACAGGTACAATTCTTGTATTCGCTGCAGTAGTTCATGGTGGGTTAACTCCTTGCTTTAGTCCATGTTTGATGCATGATGGTGACCCTCAATCTATATAACCACTTGCCTCTCTCTAACAGACAATGAGCTTATGGTTCCTTATGGACTATGGCTACTTACTTCACGTTAACTCATTTCAATCCATGGTTCATCCAGTTCATATTCTAACTAACACAATCTAATTGTAAGCTAGTGCATTAGAATGGAGAAGAATGCATTTCCAAGCTCCACATTGTGTTTATGCTGAATGTGGTCTTTTTAAATGAGGGGATCCACTGAGGTGCTCTAGCACTCAGGCACATTACATGCAAGTTCTTCCTACAAAAGCTGTTAGTGAATTAGATAAAGGCTAAAAATTCAGGACTGTCTGTCAGGTGATGCAACAGTAGTTGAAATAAAAGTTGTGATAGTGTTAAAGTGGAGGAAGAGGTTTTAATGTTACACACTGAAAGAAAGGCAATGACACAATACTGTAAAGTCTGAAGTAAGTGTATCTTTTAACTGGTATAAAAGATTATTTGTGCAATGGCACTTTTAGCATGAAAGATGGTACGTTTATTTGATATAAACTAATAACAAAAATAGATAAAATTATATTATGACTAATTGTTTCAATTAGTTGTATAAGACACACAATCCTGATGATATATTTTTAAATATAATGGCTATAATAAACTACTGCATAATTACAAGATTTATTCATTCATTTATTCCTTCATATGTGCTCTGCCTGAAGACACGTCTTTAGCATATTGTCTGCAGACATTTCATCCTGAGTTGTTTTCTTGGTAATTTCTGACAGTAGTATTTTTGACTATTGTCTTCTCTAAGAGACAGGGTAAAGATACAGATCCCAAGTCTACTTCAGCCTCAACATGAACCAAACCCACAATGGTGTTGTTCTGAACTATACAGTAACCACCCAACTAACTAAGCTAATTGTCCCCCAGATTACAGGTTAAAAGGCCTTAAAATAATCATACAATATTCAAAGGATGGAGTCTTTAAAAAAACTTTGCTTTCCTGAAAAAACCTCTGTAAAAAAAGCACAATGTCCATTATTTTAAGCATCAATTTGTCAAAGCTCTAGTGAATTGTAATGAGAGTTGTCAGTGTTCCAAAAGCCCTTTGCCTGCTATTACCATCCCCTTCTCAAGGGGTGTAACTAACTGTTGGTTCTTAGTAGTTTGGAAGTGGAGCATTTTCATTCTGACTTTTTGCATATTTTTTAATATAATTTGTCATATCATGTTCAGAAATTCAGGTTTGTGTCTCATATGTTTGTGTCTCACAGACTATCAATACTAAGTCTGACATGACTTGTTGAATTCAATAAACATCACATGCACCACCATTCCACCATTAGCATCTTTCCCTGAATCACACAATTGCTATCACCTTTCTAAATTTTCAGCAAGAATTAAGTATCTACAACTCCCATTTTAAAAAGAGAAAAATAAGCTCAAGATGTTCAGTTAAACCTGTTGCTTTTTTTGGACTAGTCTGTTCTTGTCATGCTATTATATAAACTATGATTGTGTTCTACAATATGATCTAATCTTTAAATAAAAACAGGTTATCATTTAGACAGGAATTCAATAAAGTTCATTGATCAAGTTAATTCTAAAGATCTTTCTAACGAATGGAGTCTACTGACTTAGGATTATGACTATGAGCATGTGTAATCCTATCTAGGGTATAGATTTTTACAACTTGATGCCTGAAAAAAACATAGAGGATCAAGCATTTGACATTGAAATGCAAACAAAAAATCATGGCACAGTTAAAGCAGCACTGCTGCATTTTTTCCTGCAGTATGGATGAAAATGAAGTATGAATGAAAATGCCAAATTGCACTAAAATTTCCATGATATTTTAAGTTTAATAGGCTTTATTGATAACACTAGAAGTTAGTGGTAGCACACGTGCAGCTATTCAACAAGGTATATAATTAATTACAAATTACAAGTGTTCTTATAATAACCCTGTATTTAAAATTTACTCAGATTA
This sequence comes from Chiloscyllium plagiosum, assembly GCF_037043375.1. Taxonomy (NCBI): domain Eukaryota; kingdom Metazoa; phylum Chordata; class Chondrichthyes; order Orectolobiformes; family Hemiscylliidae; genus Chiloscyllium; species Chiloscyllium plagiosum. Next base: position 102,246,787 of record NW_028270148.1, on the reverse strand, counting down.
AAATTTCCAGAGCCCTAATATCAAAATTTATGATCATGGCTATATGTCAAGAAGTAAGCTTTAAACAAAGGCTAGGCAGCAGGAAAAGACAAAAAAAAAGCAAACAACTCATTAAATATTATCTGAAGCCACAAAATTACAGATAATGGAAACTAACAACAAAATGTTCCACATCTTCTACAATAGATGTACTATATCAGCAAGGCTCACAGTTGATAGCACTCTCACTTGAGTCACTAGGTTCCTAGTTCAAGTTCAACTACAGGGCTTGAGCACAAAAGAATCAAGGCTGTCACTCCAGTGCAGTATTGAGGGAGGACTACATTACTGAAGGTGTTCGATGTTGAATGAGACGTTAAATAAAATATCATCTGCCTGCTTTGGTGAATACAATGTATGCCACAGCATTTTTTCAAAGAAGAGTAATGGAGTTAGCCCTAGTGCTCTGGTCAATTTCAATCCTTCAATCAGCATCATAAAATCAGATTATCTGATCTTTATATTCCTGCTGTTCATATGATTTTACTTTGCATGAATTGACTGCCACTTTTTTTGGCATTAGAGTAGTTCACTACAATTTAAATTTATATAATTAGCTGTAAAGCATTTTAGACCTCTGGTGATCATGAAAAGGATTTTGAGGCATTTAGTTGCCATGAAAAGCACTATATAAAGATGGCCATTTTTCTCTAATGGTCCTTGTCCCAACGGCCATTAATGCAATATTAGAAGTTAAATATAAAAATATTTCTGAATGATTAAAATATGAACACAGAGATTGTGTGCCAGATGGCCTTACTGTCGCCTCTATAAAAAGTTTATAGATTCTGGAATATCTCCTTCTTTTTATTAAAACATTCAATAGAAACAAAATCTTCATAAGCATACAACATCTTAAAACTGATTGGCCCATTGCATCTTCCAGTTACCATTCTTTTCACCCACCTTATTCTGGGTGATTCGCTTTGATGGAGCATTAATGCCAAGTTGTTCCAATGGATAGATAATCTGTCTTCTCCGGCGCACAGGAACTAGGCAATTAAGGGCTGATGTGAGGGAATGAGCAAATGGACTGTTTATCTGAAAGAGAACGAAATTATCGTTACTTTCAGGAAGTAATATTAAAATAGTAGATTCTTAATTAATCTGAAATAAATTGTGTGAAACTCAAGGAAGTTTAAGCCGAAAAGTTCAAACTATCACTGAAGCTTACGAATGGGTTTCCCCTTACAGGTTAGTACCAATAAGCCTAAATATGAATCATAAGTAATCATATTGTTGTCTCTATGGAAATTGTAAAAAAGCAAATGAAAAGTTTTATTATTCTAACAATGCATGAGAATTACCAAACGAAAAATTTCTCTGCTTAGAACACATCAGCCATATTTAGTTTAAAAATCATCAGAAACATCTTTCATTTAGGTACATTTCATTTTGTACCAAGTCAATATTTAAAACCATAATCAACTACAAAGATCCATGTACAAATTTGTGCATAATAAATCATGCAGTTCATAAATGCACATTCTTGACATTTTGCTGATAATTTCTGTACATATAGATAACAATAAAATATATATTTTAACAAATTAAGGTGAACATATAGTACATTTAAAACCGGAATACTGCAATATCTGATAAATGTAACAACAATTTTGTTTTACCTTATTAAGTAATAATCTTGGGTAAACAGGGTAGTACAGGCATGACTTAAAAGTAATCCGAAGTATTTCTTTGAGAAAATGTCTGGTATAGTGATGGAAAATTGGGTTCAAAGCAAAGTGATAGAGGTGCCCATGTTCTTCACGTTGGTGATGGTCGAAGTAGATAAAGTTTTCGATGTTATAATGCGAACGAATATATTCAATTTGCTAGGAGAATAAAATTCACACTGAACATAAGAAAGAATATCTAAACCAGTGCAGAAAAAAGGAACATTTTTAAACTGATTGATAAAAATTTAATGTTTAAGAGAAGATTTGAAATGTGCCTACTGAGAGATTGGCTGCATGAAATGCACCATTACCAGCACTGAGACTAAGAAAGGCCATAAAGCAAAGCCTCACAAAAATTAGCTTTATGATAGATGCACTGCACTTTCTCCATGAAAGTTAGCTCATTCTTCTAACACATATTGAAACCATATGTGATGTTAATTTCCTAATGCAAAATGGCACACAATAGAGTTACTTCAAAATATTTTGAATTTACAACACAAAAATAGACCATTAGGCCCAAAAGATCTCGATACATGTCTATGCACTACATGAGCTACTTTTCACTTTTCTTCATCTAATGTTCTCAGCCATTCCTTCCAGTCCATTCTCTTTCATGTGCTTATTTAGCTTCCTCTTAAATGCATCAATGTGATTTGCGCAATAACCATAGTTGTACCATTCCCTGCATAATGAAGATTATAGAGTCATAGAGACATAGAGATGTGCAGCACGGGAACAGACCCTTCGATCCAACTCGTCCATGCCGACCCGATATCCCAACCAAATCCAGTCCCACCTGCCAGTTCCTGGTCAATATCCTGAATTTCTTGTTGGTTTACTGGTGACAGTCTTGTATTTATGGTCCCTGGTTTTAGTCTTTCCCATAACATGTCTTCCACATGTAGACTTTATCAAAACCTTTCTTGGTTTTAGAGACCACTACTTGGTCACCTCTCAGCCATCAATTTTGGAGAAAGAAGAACCCAAGTGCAATCAATCTATTTTAGTAATTTTGACAGTATCCTTGGAAACTTTCTGTACATCTTGTTATGATCTCAGGCGATGATAATGCTGGACAAATCAAATTGTAGAGGAAAACTTGGCTTGATAGATTGTAAATTTAATTTTTGCAGTTGGTTAATGTGGTGGTTAGACACTCAACATATTCATAACAGGCTGTCAATGTTCTTTAACAAAAGCATCCAAATATACAAATGAAAAAAGAAATGAAGTTTTATATATTAAATACACAGGTCACTCTGCTGTAATGCACGTTTCATTAATGCGAATTTGCTGTAACGCGATTGACAAATTGGGAACCCTGTTTCTACAAAGCAAACTTTTAAAATGTGTGTTGGCTGTAACGTGGCCACATCGCCAATGCTTTAAGTGCTGTTTCTAAAGTGAGATTTTTCTATAATGCGGGGTTCCACAATAATGCAACCATCACGTTACAGAAGAGCTACCTGTATGTGATAGCATAGAAAGAGACCCATCGGTCAAACTCATCCTGGCTGACCATGTTCCCAAAGTAAACTAGTCCCATCACCTGCATTTGGCCCATATCCCTCCAAACCTTTCCTATTCATGTACTTGAGCAAATGTCTTTTCAATGCTGTAATTGTTCCCACATCCGCCACTTCCTCTAGCAGTTCATTTCTACGCACAAACCGCTCTCTGTGTAAAAATGTCGTTTTTAAATCTTTCTCCTCTCACCTTAAAAATATGCCCTCTAGCTTTGAACTCCCCCACTTTCGGGAAACCTTTGTTATTCACCTTATCTATGTCCGTCATGATTCTATAAACCTCAGTAAGGTCACCCCTCAACCTCCTATGCTCCAGTGAAAAAAGCCTATTTTATAACTCAAGCCCTCCTAGCAACATCCTGGTAATTTTTTTCTGAACCCTCTTCAGTTTAATAATATCTTTGCTCTAATAGGGCAAGTAAGAACTGCGGTCTTAACACAAACAGCAAAGTGAAAAAATAAAATTCAACCTTTTTCCCATGAATATCCTTCCAAGATACTGATTCCCAGTGAAATGCTGCTCCTAATCTAACTCTTTTCAGTTTTGATTCCTCCTGCGCTAGTTGTATACAGACTTTTTCCAGTCCTGAACTTAAACATTTTTTCAGCTCTGACAGGTTGAACTTCTGTACAAATGTTTCTCGTTTAGACACTGCAAAACCTAACCTGGCCTTCTGTGAGTATGGAACTGTTCTTCTGAATTGAAACCTGGTTCTAAACTAAACTCAAAATACTTGAGGACCCTGTCCTATCTCTGCCTTAAAAATATTCAAGGACTTTGCGTCAATCACCTTTTCAGGAAGAGGGGTCCAAAGGCTCACGATCTTCTAAGAGAAAAACACATTACTTTGTTTAAATAGGCAATCCATGATTTTTAAATAGTGACCCCTAATTCCAGATTTTTCCATAAGAGGAACTATTCTTTCCATGTCCATCCTGTCAAGACTCTTTAAGATCCTCTATGTTTCAACTAACTTGCTCTCACTCTTTTAAACTCCAGTGGATGCTAATCTAGCCGCTACAACCTGTCCTCATAAGACAAGCCCTCATTTCAGTGCAAATAAACCTTCTCTGAACTACCTACAAAGTGTTTATATCCTTCCTCAAATATGGTGACCAATATTGTGCATGTACACAGATCCCTTTGCATCTTAGAACTCTGCAATCTTTTACCAGTTAATGTACTTTTCGTTTTTCAGGCCAAAATGAACAGTTTCACGTTTCCATTGGCCACATATTTTCCCAATCAATAAACCTATCAATATATTTACATAACCTTCTTATGTGCCCTTCATAATCTATTTTCCTATCTATCCTGTGTTGTCAGCAAATTTTGCAATCATACCTTCTTCTTCTGATCCTTCATCTAAATCATTTATATAAATTGTAAACCGTTAACATCTAGCATTGATCTCCATAGTACACCACAGAAAAAAGACGTATTTATATTTACTTTCTGCTTCCTGTTAGCCAGCTAATCTTCTAACCATTCCAAAATGCTACGATGTACACTATAAGCCTGTATTTTTCTAATACCTAATTGACCTGTCATTGGAATTTGATAAGCTATTCGTAAAATTTTGCTATGATTCAAATTTTGCAGTTATAATTCATATTTATTGCTTGTGTAATACATTTTCAATTATATCCCCATTCTGCACATTTACTAACATCTTCCTGATATGTACGATACAACAATATATTTGAGGTAGCACGTGAAAATTTTAATAATGCTTATGCATATGATTGATGTTAAACTGGTGGAAAACTGGCAGTAGGAGTTCACCCTCAGTTGTTGATCCCACTTGATTTTCCATTCCCCTAATGTCAATGGAATGGAAACTGGAAGGGCTGACTCTCCTGTTCCGTGGATGCTGCCTGACCAGCACCACACGTTTCAACTCTGATCTCCAGCATCTGCAGTCCTCACTGTCTCCTAGATCCCAGATCATCTACCATAGCCTCGTAGCCATCCCAAAATGTTAAAATCAGCTAAAGTCAACTTTAAATTGTGTACTCAGGCTTTTGATACAATGGCTAATATAAAATATTGCAAGTCATACATGCAAAATGCATGCCACATTAGTTTAAACATTGACAACAAAAACAACTACAGAAATTGCTGGAAAAGCTCAGATCTGGCAGTATCTGTGAAGAGTTCTGAGGAAAGGTCACTCGACCCAAAAAGTTAACTCTGATTTCTCTTCACAGATGCTGCCAGACCTGTTGATGCTTTTCCAGCAATTTCTGCTTTTGTTTCTGATTTACAGTATCCACAGTTCTTTCGGTTTTTATTTAGTTTAAACATTGGCCTGTCATTTCCATAATCCAAAGTCAATTCATTGAAATGAATTTGGACATTGTCAATATATTTGCACCCATGTACTTCCATGATTATTAGTCGTGCAATAATGGTTGGGTTTCAATATATGTTCTGATTATGCCGAAATGGTAACTTTCCATAAATATTATGATACCCACTGGATTTCAAAACATTTGTGTCAGCTCTATGTCCCATCATGTAATAGCGAAGTCAGGATAAGGAGTAAAATAATTCAAATTGAATCCAATTGAGAATGGCAGTGGGTTAAAAATTGCACATTGGACAGTTCAGTTTTTTTTTTGATAATTACATGTACTTTGATTTCTAAGTGACTAAATGGTGGATTTATTTTTGTAATCAGTTTGTTCAGAGATGTTATTACACACCTCTGGAGCAGACAGGACTTGAACCCAGGTCTCCTGGCCCAGAGGTAGGAACAATACCCCTGTGCTGTTTAAAAAAAGACATTGGATAGTTGAAAGAGATATTTTCTAATCAACCTCTTCAGACATCTCTGGGGTAGATGGGACTTGAACCCAGGCCTCCTGGCTCAGAGGTAGGGACACTCCCACTGCACCATAAGAACCCCATTAGAAAGTTTTTTATTAAAAAATCAGGTAATAAGTGTTTCTAGCAAAATTTGTATAAAGTAATAAATTAATTGATACCTCTTCATTCCTGATGATAGCAATTCCCACAATTTCTTGTAAAACCTCAGCAACAATTGCCTGAATTGGAGTTCCATCCTAGTAAAAATAAAATGGAGAATGGCTAACATCTGTAAGTAAATCACTCTGTAAGTAAACTGAAAACATAGTAGACTTTTGTATCACAAATTCAAACACTGGGGCCAGCACAATTCTTTGTGATAGATTGAATAAAAGTTATTTCTTGGGAAACATAGGTTGTATAATCATAGAAATTTATAGTTCAGGAGACCGTTCAGCCAATTGTGTCTGTGCTGGTCTAAGGAAGGATCACTGGACCCGAAACATTAATTCTGATTTCTCTGCACAGATGCAACCAGACCTGATATGCTTCTCCAGTAATCTGTTTTGTGCCTGTACTGGCTGCTGAAAGAGCTACCCAGCTAGTCCCATCCTCCAGCCCTATCTCTAAGTTAATCACTTTCAATAACTAGCACTCTTGAAATCTCGTATGGAATCCACCTTCAATACTCTTCTAGGCAGTGCATTCCCAATCCTAACAACTCTTTGAGTAAAGAAATTTCTCCTCATCTCACTTCTGGCTCTCTTTCTGACAATCTTAATATTGTGACCCCTAGTTACTGACATACCAAGTAATATCCTTCTTTATCTTATCAACATTGTTCTTAATTTTGAACATCTCAATACGATAACCTCTAAATTGTCTCTGCTCCAAGGAGGATAAACCCACTTTATCTAATCTTTCCTTGTATCCAAAATTCCTCCTTCCTCGTTTCATTCTACTAAATTTCCTTTGAACTCTCTCCAAGACTTTAACATCCTTCCTTAAATAATGTGCTGAGACTGATCACAGTACTAAAAATGTAATCTTCGATTTGTACAGGTTTCGCATCATGTCCTTGCATTTCTAAAATCTACGCCTCTATTAATAAACCAAAGGGTTCTGTAGCATACTTAAAAACCATTTCAATTTGTCTGACCATCTTCAGAAAATTATGCACTTGAACCATGAGGTCTCTCTGCTCCTATATCAATTCAGATCTTCTTTGGTTTAACTGATGAAAATCGATTGGGAGCAGAGCCTAGAGGGGAAGACAGTACAGCAACAATGGCAGGAGTTTCTGGGTGTAATTGAGGACACAGTACAGAGCCCATCCCAAAGAAAAGAAGGATTATCTGGGGGTGGATTAGTCAGCCATGGCTGACAAAGGAAATCAGGAAATTTATCAAAGAAAAAGAGAGAGCCTATAAAATGACCAAGAGCACTGGAAAATCAGAAGATTGGGAAGACTACAAAAACAAACAGAGGATAACAAAGAGAGAAATAAGGAAGGAGAGGATCAAATAATAATATCTGTAAACTCCCACTTCATCTCAAGTGTGTCACAGGAAGAAGGCAGAAGAATGACTGTTGGTCTTCCAAGGAAGTCATCAACACTGAGGATGCATCACACAGGATTTTTATGATTAGGTTACTTATAGTGTGGAAACAGGCCCTTTGGCCCAACAAGTCCACACCGGGCCTCCGCAGAGCAACCCACGCAGACCCATTCCCCTACATTTACCCCTTCACCTAACACTACGGGCAATTTAGCATGGCCAATTCACCTAATCTGCACATTTTTGGACTGTGGGAGGAAACCGGAGCACCCGGAGGAAGTCCACACAGACACAGACATTTGCCTGAGGGGGGAATTGAACCCGGGTCTCTGATGCTGTGAGGCAGCAGTGCTAACCACTGTGCCGCCGTGCCACCCGTTCATGCAGATGATGCATCAACTCAGATACTGAAACTTTATTGATGTTATTGGCATATTATTTGAGTTCTATTTATAATTGGATGATGACTATTCATTGAGGCTTAACTATGCTCATAAGTGTAGGAGCAGGATGAAAGAAGGGTTGTTGATTACAATGTGCTACTATATAAATATGAAACTTGTAAATGTAAAGATTAGCTGCACTGCCCTTCACCGCCTGGCTACATGAGTTTTAATTTGAGAATAGGGGATGGTTGCCTAACGGCAAAGGTTAGAACTTTTTTCTTCTTTTCGACATAAAACAAAATCTTAGTAGCCATTGTTGAAAATGGCAGAAAGTAAATGGAAGTTGTCATGGTATAATTATTTTTCATGTGTTGGAATTTGAACAAAATGACTCATGAAAGAGGTTGGTATATGAACCAATGAAAAAATAAGATATGTAATTGGTGCCTTTGCTCATTAAGCAAAGAAAAATGAGAAGAAAGGCATTTTCTGAGAAGAATTCCAATGTCTGGAATCTCTAGTAGAGTTCATGGATTAAGAACTACATGAAAGATGACTATTAAATACCTTTGAGACTTGGCCAGAATTTAAATCTTTTGGAAAATGGACAATGAATTCATATATCCAAAGTATGTCATGGACTTTAAATAAAATATGCACAATATTGACAATATTGACTTGATGATAAGCACTAGCGATTAAGGTTTCCAGATTATGCTAGAATTCCTTATATGGACAGACAAGTCCAAACTATCATTCACTTCGCTGAGAAAGATATTATTGAACCAGATATCTGCTGCCTTAAAAGAGTTCTTTGGGAACCATCAGTCCTTTCAACCTTCATAGAACAAATGTGGCATTTTGCTGTGCTCAAATAATACAGTACTCAATGATTACCATATTTCAGAACAGTCCATATATTAGATATGCATCAATGTAATGGAAGGATCAAAAGCAAGCAGAATAGTGATGAGACCATATGCAGCAAACACAGTTATGTCTAAAGAAAAAGAAATCGGAAAAATAACAATGGGACTATGTTCCAGAAAAACCAAAGGAACGTTAATAAATGCTTCAGATATAATAATGTAATATATAATAAGTATCATGTGGCTAATTGTGCAGATGGAGGAAACAGAGACATTGAAATGACTTATCTAGAAAATTGCTTGTAAGAAGAGGGCACTGTGGCTCAGTGGTTAGCACTGTTACCTCACAACACTGGGGACCTGGGTTCAGTTCTAGCCTCAGATGACTGTTTGGGGCTTGCACATTCTCCCTGTGTCTGCGTGTGTTTCCTCACATAGATGTGCAGATTAGGTGGATTAGCCATGGGAAACATGGGATAGAGGGGTGGGTCTAGGTGGGATGCTCTTCGGATGGTCAGTGTGGACTTGATGGGCTGAATGGCCTACTTCCATACTGTAGGGATTCTAAGCAGACATGTCTGCATCTACTTCAGCAGTATGTGATATAAATTTATCAAACGTTATTTTGATTTATTAATCATCAACACAAGTTTAAGGAACACAAAAATGCTAGTGATGACAACCCATTGAGGATACTCATGAAAGAGCTAATTCCGTGTAAAGTATCTTGTGGAAGCTAGTACATAAACATTGAAACTACATAAGTTTCTAGTGAAAAACCGATGCTGTTGAGTAAACCTTCACAAAGAAAGATGGAAATGAAACTTGGCATGGAACATAATGAGCAGAATTATTCAGGTGGCAGGCTTTATCACCCCACCACTGAAAAAGCAAGTGTGATTTTGTTGGGAAGCACTAGTCAGTTAGAGGTGAGAATTTGATCACTCATTCACAAAAAAAAGTCCTGCCCCAGAAAGATGCCAGCCAATTTGATGAAATGGAAGCCTGGGATGGGTATTGCAAAGCAACTCAGTAAAGTCATAGAAAGCTACAGCACAGAAAAAGGCCCTTCAGCCCATTTAGTCTGCACCAGTTAAAAACAACTAGCCAACAACTAATCCCATCTTCCAGCACTTGGCCTGTAGCCTTATGTGCCTGGTGCACATAGAGTCATATAGCATGGAAACAGACCCTTCAGTCCAACTTGTCCATGCCAATCAGACATCTCAATCGGACCTTATCTCATTTGCCAGCATTTGGCCCATACCCCTCTAAACCTTCTTATTCATACACCCATCCCTAAGCCTTTATCTAAATACTTCTTAAATATTTTGAGGCTATTTGCTTCTACCAGTCTTACAGGTAGTGAGTTCCAGATTACCACCAGCCTCTGAGTGAAAAAGATTTTCCTCACCTGCCCTCTAAATCTCCTACCCCTTGTCTTAAATCAACTGGCCCCATGATCAATGATCTCTCCACAAAACTGAACAGTCTCCTTCCTGTCAGCCCTGTCTGTGCCCCTCACAGTTTTATGTATCTCAATCATGTCCTCCTATCAATCTCCTCTGTTTACCCAATTTCTCTTCACAGCTAAAACTCTCTAGCCCAGGCAACATCCTGGTAAATCTCCTCTGCACGCTCTCTAATGCAATCACTTCACTCCTATAACGTGGATTCCACATCTACACACAATATTCTAGCCATTGCCGAAACAACATTTTCTACAGTTCCAGCATAATGTCTTTGCTCTTAAACTATTTGCCTCGACTAACAAAGGCAATTATCCCTTTGGTGACAGTGAAGCTCAGGAAGGTAAACTTCTGTTGGTAAATCCTGAAGAAGTTAGAAGGCAACAATGCTCTGGAAACAAATGGATTTTGGGTGCCCCTTTGTGCATATATCATCCTCTCTTTCTCAAGGATCATGATCCTGGTGCCCCTTTGGTTGTTACTGCCCAAGGCCTGGAGCTGAAGCTATCTTCTTCTCTGATGCTCTTGAAGCCTGAGTGAATAAAATTCATAGTAAAAGCTCACCCAGTGTTCACTTCTCCCATATTGTCACTCTGAACACAGAAGTGCTAACTCTGAAACGCACCCAAGTTATGTGTCCTTGCTGTGCTAGGCAAGTTTATTTGATTATTACTTCCACTGCTTGCTCAATTGAAGCTCCATGCCAATTCACACTTTTTCAATATTGGCTACTGCAGCTTATATTGACATCCTGCACCACTGCTTTGTTTTAGCTGACAATACTTTTAAACCACATTGTTCATGGTAGCCTATTTTTAAATTAGAGGATCTGGTAACATTACATCATCTGCTGAAAATGTGTTGCTGGAAAAGCGCAGCAGGTCAGGCAGCATCCAAGGAGCAGGAGAATCGACGTTTTGGGCATGAGCCCTTCTTCAGGAACACATTTTCAGCTCTGATCTCCAGCATCTGCAGTCCTCACTTTCCCCTTGAACATTACATCATCTGCCCAATTCACAAGGTTTAATTACCTCCTGTGACTTTCCAGCATGATCTCATTCCACTAACCTGGAGACCTTAGGTAATATCTAGTTATGGTGCAACTCCCAGTTACTATCACCATCACATTACAATTCTTTATATCTTTCAGTCTTTTCAATGGACTAGTGCAATTCTGCTCTGTTAGTTCCAACTTAAAACTGATTATTGAAACTGTTCTTTGACACCAAGTTGCATCAATTCATTGCTAGCCCAGATGAGTGGGTAGGATAAGAAAGTAATGATGGCAGAAGGAAACGTGGAACTGAGGACCAGACTGAGCAATTCCAACTTGGAATGCTGCCATGTCCGCAGTACCCGACATGTTGTCTTATGTCCCAGTGGTCAAAATTGCCCTGCAATTCTCCCAGGGGTGCAAGTGGCTGTTTTCAAGAGCTGCAAAATCCAGGGATATTGGCCACAAGCATCACAGCAATCAGAGCTGAGGTTTGAACAACCTATTTCCACCTCTGTGGAAGTCACAGGCGGTTACACCAATTAGAAATGCTAAGAAGAGGATGAGTTATGACTTTTAATTGCCTAAGCATTTCAATTGGTAAAATTCAGTTTTCAACCATGTAAGTAACACTTATTTGCACAACTTTCTGTTCTGTTATTTTAGTTGTGGTTGGCAAGTCATCCTTTTTACATATGAAGGATGGCAAGACATAAATTGATTAAATTAGATTCCCTATAGTGTGGAAACAGGCCCTTCGGCCCAACCAATCCACACCGACCCTCCGAAGAGTAACCCACCCAGACCCATTTCCCTCTGACTAATGCACCTAACACAATGGGCAATTTAGCATGGCCAATTCACCTGGCCTGCACATCTTTGGACTGTGGGAGGAAACCAGAGCACCCGGAGGAAACCCATGCAGACACGGGGAGAACGTGCAAACTCCACACAGACAGTCGCCTGAGGCTGGAACCAAACCTGGAATCCTGGTGTGGTGAGGCAGCAGTGCTAACTACAAATGCACCAAGCAGGCGCCTACTGGGAACTGAACCTAGGATCTCCTGTCTACTAAACTGGTGCTTTGATGTTTGAAAAGAAATATCTCATTGTTTGTAGGATTAGTTTGTTTTAGGCAATAGAGATGGGGGCACATAAAAGGGGAAATTACTTATGAATTTGCGTGTTGAACTGGGTAGTGTGTTTTGTTTGCCTGATGGGTGAACTGATGAACTAATGAAATCTAAGTGAACCTTGCAATAACATGGGCATCTTGATCAGCAATGTAAACTACCCCCAGTGCATTGATTGCATTATGTTCTGGCCCTCCCCAGAATCATCTGAAAAGCTCAATGTTTATCATGTTCATCCTCCAGTTCAGAACCTTGTAGAATGGAAAGGAGATACAATCTTCACCATTCTTCATTATAGTCACACTCAATTGCATAAACTCAAGAGCTTCCTTCCTTGTCATACCAGATAAACATATCAAACTGTCTTGCTTAATATATTAAACAATTTACAGGGAACTCAACAACATAAACCAAACTAATCAAATACTCACTGAGTCTCTGCGAGACTGATTATAAATGTGCAAGGTATTTAAAATACTGAACTCCAGATGAAGGTCTTTTACAAGTCTTTCAATTCCTGCAGTGTCATTTCGTGTTGCAAGTCGTACCACAAAGGATCTGGGGAACAAAAAATTTACAATTTCTAAGTATTTGTTGATTAAAATACAAGCAAAGACAAACATGTTACTTTACCCTACCACTTACACATTAATTTGATCAATTAAATTTTTTAGCTGTCACCTCTTTCTCTTATGGCTTTAATGTTTATTTTTGTCCTGCAATAGCTTGAGAAGACATTTGAGATATCATGTTGCGGCTGTACAAGGCATTGGTGAGGTCACTTCTAGAATACTGCATACAATTCTGGTCACCCTGCTCTGGGACGGATGTTGTTAAACTTGAGAGGGTATAGATGTTGCCGAGTTTGCAAGGAGACGCTGGATTGGTTGGGAGGCGAAAGTGAGGACTGCAGATGCTGGAGATCAGAGTCAAGATTAGTGTGGTGCTCGAAAAGCACAGCAGGTCAGGCAGCATCCGAGGAGCAGGAAAATTGATGTTTTGGAGCATCAGAGGCTGTGGTGTGACCTTATCGAGGTTTATAAAATCAGAAGGTGCGGAGATAGGATGAATAGCCAAGGAATTTTTTCAAAGGTAGAGGAGTTCAAAACTAGAGGGCATACATTTAAAGTGAGAGAGGAAAGATTTAAAACGGATCTGAGGGGTTACTTTTTTACACAGAGGGTGGTGTGTGTATAGAATGAGCTGTCAGAAGAAATGCTGGAGGCTGGTACAATTACAACATTTGAAAGGCATCTGGATGGGTATATGAATAGAAAGGGTTTACAGGGATATGGGCCAAATGCTGGTAAATGGCACTAAATTAACTTAGGATAACTGGTCAGCCTGGACGAGATGCTGTTTCTATGCTGTACATATCTATGTCTCTATGACTCCAAGTATGAGACAACGACAATCTCCAATAGGACTAGCTATATAAACACCATGGCTTTTAAAGTAGGTCAGAGGCTGGCAATTCTGCAGTGAGTGGAATGAGCTGCCAGAGGAAGTGGTGGAGGCGAATACCTGAATAGGAAGGGTTCAGAGAGATATGGGCCAATCACTGGTAAATGGAACTAGTCCAGTACAGGATATCTGGTCAGCGTGGACGAGTTGGACCAAAGGTGTCAGTTTTCCAGCTCTCTCGTACTTTTCCAGAACTGACCAGTGCTGCTTCTTCTGATAGTAGAGTCCAAGAGGTCACGAATATAGAAGAATCATATTTAGATATAGAAATTGGGGTCAAATGAACCTCTTGAACAATAAAAAGAGTGTAGGGGCATTATTAAGAGGGAGATCAGGAAGGCAAAGAGAGGAAAAGAAATAGCCTTGGGTAATAAGGTTAAGGATAACCCGAAGAATACTAGTAAATCAAGAGCAAGCATCAACTAGAGAGAGAGAGAGAGAGAGAGAAAAAGACCCATTAAAGATCAAAGAGGCCATCTTTGTGTTGAACTTCAGGAGATGGGAGAGATATTAAATGAATATTTCACGTCAGTTTTTACTATTGAGAAAGAAGTGGAGGCTAGAGAAATCAAGGGTGTTTTGAAAACAGTTCACATTACAGAAGAGGAACTGCTGGAAGTCTTAGAAAATATAAAGACCTGATATATCCCAGGACGTTGTGGGAAGTTGGGGAGGAAATTCTGGGGCCCCTTGCAGAGGTATTTGTATCATCTATAACTCAGGTGGGGTGCCAAAAGCATAGAGAGTGGCTGATGCTGTGCTTTCATTTAAAAAAGGATATAAGGAGAAGCCTAGGAACTATAGACCTGTAAATCAGACTTTGGTAGTGGGTACATCGTTGGAAGTGATTCTAAAAGGTGGGATTTATATGCATTTGGAGAACCAAGGAATGATAGGGGATAGTCAGCATAGTTTTGTGCAAGAGAAATCATGCCTTACCAACTTGATTTGATTTTTTTTGAGGAAGTAACCAAGAAGACTGATGAGGGCAGAATGGTAGACTTTATTTACTTGAACTTTGATGAGATTCTACACAGTTGAGTAATTAATAGTTAGATCACATGGGATTTAGAGTGAGCTTGCCAACTGGATATAAAATTTATTTAATGGCAGGAGACAGAGACTGATGGTGGAGGGTTGTTTTTCGGACTGGAGGCCTGTGACCAGGCGTTGGGTTTACTTTTGTTCGCCATTTATATAAATTATTTATATGACTGTAAAGAAGGCATGATTAATCAGTTTGCAGATGACATCAAGTTGGTGGTATAATGGACAATGAAGAAGGTTATTTCCGATCACATGACATCTTGATCAATTGGGACAATGAGCTGAAGAGTGACAGATGGAGTTTAATTTGGATAAATACAAGATGTTGCATTTTGATAAAACAAACAAGGGCAGGAATTATACAATTAAAAATAGGGCCTTAGATAGTATTGTAGAACAGAGAGAGACCGAGGGGTTCAGGTACATAATCCTTTGAAGTTTACATCACAAATAGATAGGGTGATTAAGAAGGCATTTAGTAAGCTTAAAAATCACACAATACCAGGTTGTAGTCCAACAGGTTTAATTGGAAGCACACTAGCTTTCGGAGCAACGCTCCTTCATCAGGTGATAGTGGAGGGCTCGATCGTAACACATAATTTACATTGAAAAATTGATTGGCTGTTAAGCCTTTCATCTGTTAGAATACAGTGATAGTTTCACTTCTTTCATGTGTAAATCACAAAACCCTTTTTTTTAAAGTTGCATTCTCGGGTTAGCTGTTAACAATGGTGATAGCTAGACAATATGTTGAAGGTGTTAGCCCCCTGTGTTCTCTGTCTATGACCTGATGTTTAGATTGATTCTAATCTAAAAAGTGAGAGTGAGATTTAGTAAACTTGCAATCATTGCTCAGACCTTTGAATATAGGAATTAGGATGTCATGTTGAGATTATACAGGATGTTGGTGAGGCCTCTTCTGAGGTCCTGTGGCCATGTTCAGGTCACTCTGTGACAGGAAAGATATTATTAAGCTGGAGAGGTTTCAGAAGAGATTTATAAGGATTTTGCTGGGAATGGAGGGTTTGAGGTATAAGGAGAGGCTGGACAAACTGGGACTTGTTTCTCTGGAATATAGAGAACATTAGAACAAAAATATCATTTTGAAGAATGATGAAATTTTGGTTTGAGGGGGTGACCTTATTGGGATCTATAAAGGCATGAGTGGTATATATGTGAATGTCAGGTCTCTTTTCCATAGGGTGAGGGAATTTCAAGACTAGTGAGCATATTTTTAAGGTGAGAGAAGGATTTAAAAGAGACATGAGGAGCCACCTTTTTACAGAGAATGGTTTGTGTATGCAATAAACTTCCAAAGGAAATAGTGGATGTGGGTCCAGTTACAATGTTTAAAAGTACATTTGGATAAGTACCTGAATAAGAAATGCTTGGAGGGATATGGGTAGGCAGATAGGACTAGTTTAGTTTGGGATTATGGTTGGCATGGAATGGTTGTAGTGAAAGTCTGTTTCTGTGCTGTATGACTCTATGACTCTAAGTCATGATGCTTTGTGAATGTTAGGACAATTACCTGGATGACCACCAGCACTTTTAGGGTGTGGATCAGCGAAGTAGACAAAATGTGTCACGGAAGAAAAGGATAATTAACACATTGATGGCTGTGGAGAATCTGTCAAATGCCCACCCACTCATTCACCTATTTCCATAGGTAAAGCCATAAAGATTGTAGAGATGCTCCAGAATTTAATACAGCTGCACAAAAACATGAAAAATATGCTTGACTGCACTGAAAACACGGCAGGCTCATCTGAAGAAAAAATGTTAAGCCGAAAAAAAACTAAGATTTCCTTGAACTAACTCCCAATATTTTTCAGTGCCTTTTACTGTACAAGCCCATGTTATTGCAAGTCTGAACAAATTGAAAAACAGACATTTTTCACATCATCACTGTTTTCATTTGTTTGTTTTTTGACATAGAGGACATCCACAGGCAAAGCAAGCTATATAGGGGCTTTGACTATTTTGAAGCTCCACTTAACACAAATTTATTGCAAGTTTCCTGCAATCAGACTTATCGCAAGTCTACGTAGCTTCAAGGAAAATTGTGGAAATTGAACAAATGATGTAATGGCACTGTAATATAAATCAATGCAGCATTTGGGAGAGGCAGGAAAGATTGAAAACTGTTGAAAAGGGACAGCATGTTGGCTCTGTGGTTGGCACTGCTGCCTTCCAGCACTAGGGATCTGGGTTCAATTCCAGCCGTGAGTAACTGTTTGTGTGAAGATTGCACATTCTCCCCAGTTATGTGTGGCTTTCTGCCAGGTGCTTCAGCTTCCTCCCACAATTCAAAAATCTGCTGGCAAAGTGGATTGTCCATGCTAGATTGTCTGATAGTGTTCAGGGATGTGCAGGCTGAGTGGGTTAGCCATGGTAAATGTAGGGATAGGGTGGATTTGGGGATGCTTTTCGGAGGGCCAGTGCAGACTTGATGGTTGGAACATCCTCTATTTGCACTGTACAGATTCCGTGATTGATTGTAAAAAAACTCCATATTGCTAAAAATATAATTTCTTTGATACATCAATTATCCATAGTTTGCCGATTATACATTAATTTATCAGAACATTTTTCTCTAATGTGTTAAGTGGTTTAAACTTTCCATTCAATAAAACATTTTCATGTCATTGTACTTACAATTTCCAGATCTAGAGATGAAAGCGTGAGGGGGTGGTGGCCACAGACTCTCGATATTCCGCATAAGCCACATGAATAAACCATAAGACTAGGTTTCAGGCACCCAGATACACTGGTTCCCTTAATTGCTTTACAGATATCATAAACTCACTTTGTAAAAGTTTGAAATTCAAGTTATCTTCTACCACACCACAACATTAATTCAATGCACCACAAGCTAATCTGCTCATTTTCAAACCAAAATTTCATCATTCTTCAAAATGATATTTTTGTTCTAATGTTCTCACCTTCCATCTTGAAAACACCAGCCTCTAGTTAGGATGCAGTTCCTTGTGCACAGACTGTTGGCTGACACCTCAGTCAAGAGGTGATCTTTCATTCCTCTGCTGAGATGGTGAGTGCTGACAGGCTTTCTAACTGCAAAGGACATTACTGCAAGCCAAACCTAGCATCAGCTAACTTCTGAATCTGTGTATTTTCCAACAGGGGTCATTTGTAAGGGTCAAGACCTCCAACTTCTTTTTAATCTCCCTATTTTCAAAATTTTGAGGCCAGTTCTAGTGTGTGAACTGATGGCCTGTTTGAGATCAACATCCACTAATAATCACACATGTAACAACCTGTGGACTATGATTTAACAGCACACCAAGTGGTACATTTTCCTACTTATTCAGAAAGTAAGAAAGCACAGTAAATTGGTTTTTGAAGGGTCCTTACTTTAACAAGCCTTTGCGATGAGTGACATATAGCTCATGATATAACGTAGTCTTGCTGTAGGGCACAACACGGACAAAGTCCCTTAGCAAAGGGAATTCTGGGATGAGATGAGGTACTGTGATAACACAGTAGTCTTTGTCCTGTAGTAATTAGTAAAACAAAATATAGGTGAAAAACTAATAATTCCTTAAAAATTCCACTTAAAGTTTATCACTAAATGATTCAGAGAACATCATAAACTATGGTTGTGATGTTGCACAGTTGAAGTACCATATGAGTGTAGTAAAAACAATTAGTCATACAATAGTTGTTTTTGCAAAGCATATATTAGTGGGAATTTAACTAATCAGCTTTAATGATGTGGATAAAATTATTGGCAAATGGCAGCTTAGATGACTGTGAGTAGCTCATTGTATTGTTTATCTGAATGGACTGAATATTACTTGTCGTTCTTGCATTGATATACACATTTAGTTCACATTAATAGTGAGTAATTGAGAATATTACACTTATTTATTTAAATTATTCAGCAAGAAAACATGAAAGATATTTCACTGCGACACATGTAGACACACTAATAAATAGTCATATTAAACCAAGATCATTTAAAAAGTCTTGGAATTTACCCCATACCATCATTTTACCGCAGTTCAGACAATACAATCTGAGGACAACCATCATGGCTTTTCTATTAACACGCTGAGCATGTCATTGTCTATCTTGCTTTCAGCAACCAGTTTTCAGACAGGGCATGAAATAATTCATTAAACATTATAAAATTCTTTGAGAAAATTGGATTGGGATTTCCAAGACCATTGGCAGACTCAGTACAACTTCTTGGCTGCACTATTGATTAAAAGCAGAATTAGGTATTATGGCCTGAATTTTTATGGAGCTCGGATGACTCAGGAGTCCCTTCAAAGCAGTTGGCAGGCCCCTATTCTGAGATTCACAACTCCATTCTTGGGGCTTTCCAATTTCAGGAAGTAGTTATCAAAGGTTGTGGGTTTGGTTTGGGTTACAAACCTCCACCAAGAATCCTGATCAGGGATCAAAGTTTTTCTTTGATGGCACTTTGAGAGTCTTTCTTGTGCACCACTTTTTGATTGTCAATGGCAATATTTTTGTCTTCAGGAGCTACATTTTCATTCTCACCAATTCTTGTATTGGAAATACAATCATGTAGTAACATTGTCTTTTACATTTGTGTCGAACTTTTTTACAGTTTTCTTCTTTAGATAGAAAAAGTGGCACAAATCATTGGCATTAACTCACTAATGAGCATGAATGTCTACCTAAGAAATTCTGTGTCTTTGGTCATGGGTTCTGTGGGTCCTTGTGTGGCTGTTGAACCTGATCTTGGAGCTGCAACTCGGACTACACATTTGGCAGGTTTTTCTAGGAGGTGGAATTGGTCCTTGGCCTTGAGATTATTGGCATTCTTTTGTCCAGTTCCTTTACCGTACTTCTTTTTGCTGAAAGTTGTTCTTGAAGAATTACATCCGTACACAGAATCATAGAGATGTACAGCACGGAAACAGACCCACCAGTCCAACCCGTCCATGCCAACCAGATATCCCAACCCAATCTAGTCTCACCTGCCAGCACCTGGCTCACATCCCTCCAAACCCTTCCTATTCATATACCCATCCAAATGCCTCTTAAATGTTACAATAGTTCCTGCCTTCACCACATCCTCTGGCAGCTCATTCCATCCACATACCACCCTCTGTGTGAAAAAGTATAAAACTATCACTGTATTCTAACAGATGAAAGGCTTAACAGACAATCAATTCTTCAATGTATAATTTCAGTTACATCACATTGCAAATTTTTGCTATAAATTCTGTGTTACGATCGAGCCCTCCACAATCACCTGACGAAGGAGCGTCGCTCCGAAAGCTAGTGTGCTTCCAATTAAACCTGTTGGACTATAACCTGGTGTTGTGTGATTTTTAACATAATTTTGTAAACCTCTATAAGGTCACCCCTCAGCCTCCGACACTCCAGGGAAAACAGCCCCAGCCTGTTCAGCATCTCCCTTTAGCTCAAATCCTCCAACCCTGGCAACATCTCTGTAAATCTTTTCTGAACCCTTTCAGGTTTCACAACATCTTTCCGATAGGAAGGAGACCAGAACTGCATGCAATATTCCAACAGTGGCCCAACCAATGTCCTGTACAGCCACAACATGACCTCCCAACTCCTGTACTCAATACTCTGACCAATAAAAGAAAGCATACCAAACGCCTTCTTCACTATCCTATCTACGTGCGACTCCACTTTCAAGGAGCTATGAACCTGCACTCCAAGGTCTCTTTGTTCAGCAACACTCCCTCGGACCTTATCATTAAGTGTATAAGTCCTGAATTTCTCCAAGTTGGTTTCTTTTGAACGAAGTCCTCCCATGTGTTGACACCTATATTGCACTTCTTGAGAGAAGTCTTCAGGAAGTCTTTGAAATGCTTTCTTTGTCCTCCTCCCATTTGAGTACTTCTCTTGAGCTGAGCGAAGAAGATTTGCTTTGGCAGTTGGAACTCAGGCATCCTAAGCACTTTGTCAGTTCAGTGGAGTTGGTTTCAAATGATCATGATCTCAATACTGGTGCTATTGGTTGCTTCAGAACACCGATGTTAGTCTGCTTGATCTCCCAGCTGATATGGAGAATCTGTCTCAAGCATCTTTGATAGTATTTTGTAAGGGTGTTGAGGTGGCATCTATATATAGTCCAAGTTTTAGAGATGTATCAAAGACTCAGAAGGATGACTGCCTTATACTCAAGGATCTTGGTATCAGCATGGATGTCACAGTCGGTGAAAACTCTCATCCTTAGGCATCCAAAGGTGTTACTCACAGATTGGTTGCGATGTTGAATCTTCATAACAATGTCAACCTTAGATGAGAGGTAACTTCCCAGATAAGGGAAATGTTCCACATTTGGGAGGATTTTCACATTGATCTTAATAGAAAAAACCTGACCTAAGACAAGTTGCTAAAAGGATTTGAGCCTTCTTGAGGATAAGGCTGAGATCAATTCTTCGGCATGCTTCTGTAAAGGCATTAAGAGAGGTTTCAAGATTCTGTTCTGAGACAGCAGAAATGACATTGTTGTTCACATGCTAAAATGCCACAAGAAATGTCAGTGTCTTTTTCTTCTTGGATTTGAACCAGTTAAGGGTGAAAGATTTTCTGTCCATTCTGCAGACAATGTCCATACGACTGGGAAGTTTGCTCTTGATAAAAAGAAAAGTGGTGGAGATGAAGATGGAGAGAACAATGAGAGTGATGACACATCTCTGGTTGGCTCCTGTCTTGACCTCAAAGGATTCTGTCATTATCATCAGTGAAGACCATTGCTGACGTCTTGTTGTGGAGGAGATGGATGATGTTGATGAATTTCACTGGACAGCTAGCCCTTTGGAAGAGTGTACCATAGCACTTTCATACCTGGAGATCGACCCTGGTTTAGTGGAGACTGCAGGAGGGCATGCCAGGAACAGCACCAGGTATACCTAAAAATGAAGGCTCACTCTGGTGAGGACACCTAACAAAATGACTTGTGTACCAACAGCTAAGCAGCAAGTGATGGACAGAGCTAAGTAATTCCACACATCAGATCTAAGCTCTGCAGTCCCGCTACATCCAGTTGTGAATGGTGGGGGACAATTAAACAACTCACCGGAGGAGGAGAAGGGTCCACAAATATCCCCAATGATGGAGGAGTCCAGCACATCGGTGCAAAAGGTAAGGCTGAAGCATTTACAGCAATCTTCAGCCAAAAGTGCTGAGTGGATGATCCATCTTGGCTTCCTCCAATGGTCCCCCATTATCACAGATACCAGTCTTCAGCCAATTTGATTCACTCCACATGATATCAAGAAATAGTTGGAGTCACTGAATCTGCAAAGGCTATGGGCCCTCTTAACAGTCCAGCAATAGTACTGAAGACATATGTTCCAGAACTTGCTGCTCCCCAAACTAAGCGGTTCCAGTACAGTTACAACACTGCCATCTACCAACAATAAGGAAAATTGCTCAAGTGTATCCTGTACACAAAATGCAGTTCAAATCCAACCCGGCCAAATATCGCCCCATCAGTCTACTCTCGATCATCAGTAAAGTGATGGAAGGTGTGATCAACAGTGCTATCAAGCAATCACCTACTCAGCAATAATCTGTTGAGTGATGCCCAGTTTGGGTTCCACCAGGGCCACCCAGCTCCTCACCTCAATACAGCTTGGTTTGAACATGGACAAAAGAGCTGAATTTGAGAGGTTAGACAAGAATGACAGCCCTAGACATCGAGGCTACATTCAACCGAGTGTGGCACTAAGGACCCTGAGCAATCAATGGGCATCGGGGGCAACTTCAGTGGGTAGAGTCATACCTGGCACATAGGAAGATGGCTGTGGTTGTTGGAGGTCAGTCATTTTAGCTTCATGCCATCTCTGCAGGAATTCCTCAGGGTAGTGTCTGTGCCCAACCATCTTCAGTTATTTCATCAATGACCTTGCCTCCATCATAAGGTCAGAAGTAGGGATGTTTGCCGATGATTGCATAAGGTTCAATACCATTCACAACTCCTCAAATACTGAAGCAATCCGTGTTCAAATGCAACAAGATCTGGACAATATCCAGGCTTGGACTGACCAGTAGCAAGTAACATTCATTCCACAAAAATGCCAGATAATGGCATCTCCAATAAACAACAGTCTAACCACCACCCTTTCACATTTAATGGTGTTACCATCACCGAATCCTCTACTCCTATGATTATCATTGACCAAAAATTCAACTGGACTCACCACATAAACACAGTGGCTACAAGAGCAGGTCAGACCCAATGAATACTGCGATGAGTAACTCACTTCTTGATTCCTCAAAGCCTATCCATCATCTGCAAGGCACAAGTTAGAAGTGTGATGGTATACTCCCCACTTGCCTGGATGAGTGCAGCTCCAATAACACTTAAGAAGCTTGACATGATTCAAGACAAAGCAGCCGACTTGATTGGCACCACATCCACAAACATCCACTTTGATATTCAGTTGCAGCAGTGTGTACTATCTACGAGATGCACTGCAGAAATTCACCAAATACCTTATACAGCACCTTCTAAACCCACAACCACTTCCACCTAGAAGGACAAGGGCAGCAGATACATAAGCACAACACCATCTGCAATTTCCCCTCCAAGCCACTCATCTGAAAATATGTCACCATTCCTTCATTGTCACTGGGGCAAAATCCTAAAATTCTCTCCCAAAGGGCATTGCAGACAGGATGCACAACACATGGATTGCAGCAGTTCAAGAAGATAGCTTACCACAGCTGGGCAGCTAGGGACAGGCAATAAATGCTGGCCAGCCAGCAACATCTACATCCCACAAGGCAAAAAAGACTTCCCAACTGACTGAGTAAAAAGCTTCGGTCAGATCAATGAAGTCCATGTAGAATGGTTCGTATTGTTCCTGGGATTTCTCTTGAAATTGTCGAGTAGTGAAGATCATGTCCATAGGTTTGATTGGAAGTCATATTGGCTTTTATGAAGATTTCCTCAGAGTTTGGGAAAAGGCGTCTCATGAGGTTTCACAGGATAAGTTTCCTGGTAATGGAGAGTAGGGCATTACGTCAGTTTGCTGGATGGCTGATATGTGACGCCAACAGCATGGGTTCAAATTCCTGCACTGGCTGAGGTTATCATGAAGGACTCGCTTTCTCAATCTCTGCCCCTGCCTGAAATGTGGTGACCCTCACAGTAAAGCACTACTGGTTGTCTCTCTCCAATGACAGCAGTTTGATGGCTCAAATGCCAAAGACTGAATACATACAATGCTATTGAATCTTTTCACTTTCAATATTTTACTCTCTTTCTAAACTGGGATCATGTAATAATGTGAAGTAATGCAGTTGATTTTGAATGAGTCAAACTTACGAAATTATGAATCTAGAGAGGAGTATCCAATTGAAAACCTGACAACCAATCATGAATTAATTTAATTCTAAGCATTATCTCATCTAAAATATAAAACAAACATTATTTCTTTAGCTTCATGTAACTACAAACATATTGGGTAGAATGATGTCAAGCTGTAAATGGCATGGGCAAAGATGAAAACTTTGGGAGCATTGCTTGAGAAGTTTAATGAGGCCTTTCTCAAAGTTGGGAGCAACAAATCACATTTTCCAACACAGTCCTGGATGTCAAGATGAGATTCTCACTCAAAAGAGGTGAGAAGCCTATTAACAAACATATTTTTAATTATCTCACTCATTATTGTCTTATCTCACCTCGTTACAATGCAGGTTGCTAATCTACTACCTGCTGCCTAGCAAGCAGATGCTGAGAATTTCCAATATAGAAGTCAGAGTAGAACCTGGTGAAAGCACTTTGTAGCTTTGCTTCTCCTGTCTCTATCTTGGACATCCAGCATCAACATCTCAGAGGATGCTCCATGGGCAAAGGATGCATTCACTCCATTTCCATGGACTCTAGCATCTAAAACGTACCGACCTCTCTGCACCTTAATGACACATATTCAAACCACTTACACTTTTGGGCACACTAGTAGCTATCATTGCAAAGTGCTGCAAGGACACTCTGCACGCTTCAACAAGCACTACCCAGTTCACAGAAAGTTACAGGTTACATCTCAGACTACTTGCTTATTCCTTGAGTGCTCACTCATTTTCAGCCCATCTTGATGGTCATAGCATCCATGCCATGCCTTTACTTGCCTTTTCATGCTTTGCCCCCTAAGCCAAAGTGACCAGGCCCACAGTACTTTTGACATAAATAAAACAAAGAACAGTGGACGCTGGAGAACTGAAACAAACAAAAATAGAAATTGCTGGAAAAATTCAGCAGGTCTGGAGGCATTTGTGAAGAGAAAACAGTATTAATATTGTGAGTACAGTGACCATTCTTCAGAACTTCAGTACCTTTGTCTTGCCTTGCTGCCTAGCACAGACATAAAGCCAGGCAACTTAACACTGTTATCTGTAGTAATCAGTCAAGAGGTTAATCATATTGTATGCTGCACTATTCTATGTCAATCTCACACCCGGACCATGTGTCAGCAGCTTACAGGTAAATACAATGCATGTGTTCCAACCAAATAGCCACCTCTCAATTCAAACTCCTCAGTCAAGTTAAGGGTGGCACCCTTTGGACAGGGACCCAGCACAGTAACTCAACGGCAGCCTCTGATATCAGAGGGTGGGCATAGTCAGCCAGTCCCTCAGGGTTGTCAGGGTCAGGATCCTCTTCTTGTAGAGAGTGAGGAGCTAGAAGTCGGCACCACATCACCTAGAGGCCATGCAGGATTAATAGTGTGAAGGAGAATTAGATGCGTTAGAGCAAGTGGGAAATGATATTGCATGCAGCACTGAGAGTGGTAGACTATGATTTTTGATGAGGTTGGTGCAGCAGAAGTTATAGGGTGAATGTGCGGTAACCAAGAATAGATGGGCACTATGAGCCTGGTAACATTCTTTCTACATCAATGAGCATTCCTCGAGACAACTATACTGGTGGCAACATTAGACAAGGCTGGCAAGGTCTGGTTGCATTGCCATTTCTGGGAGAAGAGAACAGACCTCCTCTGCATCACCCAATCCACCAGGATCTCAAAGTCACTGTCCGCACAGCAGGGTGGCATTTAGCCTTTGTCATATATAAGGCAAACATCATGAACTGTGCAACTGATAGAGCTTGTCCAGTGCACAGAATCTTTTAAAGATGGTGCCATCACCAAAGATCGCAGCAGTGATGAGTATTTATGGCTATGACAAGTGGTAAAATCAGGCTAACATCAGACATTAGCAATGCCTAATTAATGGTAGGTAGTTGATGAAGCAAGTTTTGGATGATTGCAACACTTGCTTGGTCTTCTGGAGAGAAACCTTCTTGGAATACAACTGACAGCCAAATTTTATACAATTCAGGCCATTGTAATTAGCCCTTCCCCACTAACACAACATATACGTTGTAATCAGTCCCTCACCCCTAACAGCATATGCACATTGTAATCAGCCTCTACTCCCCCAGCACTCGACATGTAACATGGTCAACCTCTCCCATCCAAAACCAACAATTAATCAGCCCCTCTCCCCCAACACCATAAATACATTCTTGTCAGCCGCTCACTCCCTACATCACATACACATATTGTTATCATCACTTTTCTACCAACATCATACACAGATTCATCTCAAACCCACATCTAGTGGGTTTATACATTATAAACAGTCTCTTCCCCAACCATACATAATATCCACCCACTGCTCCAGAATAACCAAGCAACATCAATAATTAGAAATGTCTTTAGTGTGGCATCAGCAACATCTTTCTTGAATTGATTTATGTTATGGAGGATTTGTTAGCCAGTTCCTTTCATATTTCAATAATCTGTGCATTTGCAGCCTTTGGTAAGCTTTCAGTTTGAGCCATCTGCACAGTATCAGTATATTGTGACTGCAACTGCAAAAGTGTATAGCTGCCCATTTACTCCTACCTCCTCAGTATGCAAGGGCTCAGACACACCTTCCAGGTGAAGTAGCACTTTATCTGCACTTCATACAATCTAGGCTACTGCATTTGCTGCTAGCAATGCAGTCTCCTCTACAATGGGGATACAATGCGTAGACTGGGTAATTGCTACGTAGAACATTCATGTTCTGCCTGCAGAAAAGACCCTCAGCTTCTAGTTGCCTGCCACCTT
Organism: Chiloscyllium plagiosum; assembly: GCF_037043375.1. Taxonomy (NCBI): domain Eukaryota; kingdom Metazoa; phylum Chordata; class Chondrichthyes; order Orectolobiformes; family Hemiscylliidae; genus Chiloscyllium; species Chiloscyllium plagiosum. Next base: position 102,219,712 of record NW_028270148.1, on the reverse strand, counting down.
AACACACCACCATGTTCCCTGGCCAACATCTTTGTACTATCCTCACTTTCTCCAAGTCGATTACTCTGATCTCTAGCATCTGCAGTCCTCACTTTCTCCTTAGGCTTGCTACATTGCACCACTGAAGCTCAGTGCAAGCTGGAAGAACACCACCTCATTTTCCGCTTGGGGCCCCTGCAGTCCCCCAGACACAATATTGAATTTAATAATTTTAGGGCCTGAACTCCGACATGTCCTAGCCCTCTACCACACACTCACCTGACCTTATTATCACATTGTTTGCCATTACACAGTACCTATTGTTAGCCACTAACAGTCTCCAATAACAGCTATTAAATCCCCCAGCCAGATTGTTTTCAACTCCTTTGTCTGTCCAACTTTCTTCTCTCTCTCTTTGGGCTCTATCTGTACACATCATTTATTCCTTTCCACTTCCCCATACCCTATCTTCTGAATATAAACCAACATTTTCCCAGCTACCATCAATTCTGAGGAAGGGTCACTGAACCCAAAATGTTATCTTTGATTTCTCTTCACAGATGCTGCCAGATCTGCTGAGCTTTTCCAGCAACTTCTGTTTTTGTTTCTGATTTACAACATCCATAATTCTTTCAGTTTTCATCCACTCAAAGGCTTCTTCTCTTAGTTTTGCTGCTTCTCAAATATCTGACTATATCTCTTCCAGAGCAGCAACAGCAACTGAGAGGAAAACTAAGATAGGATGGGGTGCAACAGATTGCAGAGAACATCAGAGAACTGAATTTTATATTATTTTAGCTCATACCAATATTTTTGGAAGATTTCCACCTTAAAACCTTATGAGATTTCTCACTATATGTTATCAAACTTGCATAATTAACCGCCTACCCCATATTTATGGTACCCATCAAGCCCAATTCTGGCCCCCATCTTACCACATGCTATTCCCAGAATTACTCCATTGAGCAGATATCCCAGAATTCATCAGTATCCCTTGCTCTTGCTCTCTTTTTAAAAGCCTGTTGTGTACCCAGGCAAACACTGTCAGTTCAGAGCTACAGTGTACGGTTTCTGACATTTACCCCAGACTTGTAAAACAAGGCGAAATCAGCACCTTGCAATGCAGACAGGTTGCTGGGTAAACGGAGTCTCAGACACTGGAGGAATGCCCAACACTTCAAAATGGCGGTGAAGGATGGCTCCTAAATTAGACTCCGACTGCCTTTCTTTCTTCGATTCTCGCTCTTTTCCTTCCATAGGTTTTTAGATTTTCTTTTCTTAACTTACCTTCTGGAGGGAGCTCCGTCGTGGAGGCAGTGGTGGTGACAGCAGCAGTTGGGGGCTTTGTCAGTCAGCCACCAGGCTGGTGTGCCCAGAAAGAACTCTGGTGGTCAGCAGCATTGTGACTTCTTCGAGGTCCAGAGTGTGGAAGTGGCTAGGGGCCTGAAGCACGACCATAGCAGGACTCTAGTGGCAGTGTGGAAGCAGGCAGCCCGTTGTGCTCAGTGGCGAGAGCAGGAGCAGGTAGCCCAGGGAGGACAGAGTCGAGAGTGGGAGCAGCCAGCCTGAGGCTGCAGCAGTAACAGGAATAGACTGCAAGGCAGTAACAGCAGGCAGTCCGGGGCAGCAGCGGGCACACGGTCGAGCCCGAATGTGAAGAAAATCGCGGCCTTGTGAGGAATGCAAGCCAGCATGGCCAGGTGCATTTGGATTGTGGTGTTGAACTGTTAACTGTTTCTTTGCTCTTCATTTTTTTTAATAAGAACTGTAATGTTCAACTTTTTAAACTTTGTTTTCCTTTTGCTTCTGTTTTGTACCTAAGATTCTGTACCTAGGTACCTTTGTACCGAAGATGGTGCCATAAGTGGTGACTTGTAAATGTTTCACTGCAATCATGTGAGTACATGTGCCAATAAACCTAATTCAATTCAATTCAATTCAACACTGTCGGAAGAAGGTAATGATCTAATTCCCAGCACTATGGGAAAACCTTCTCCACTCCCCCAGCATAAGTGTCAACAATTTCTCTCTGGTACTTGACGCTCACTCTGTCTCTGCTACTGTACCAACCTCCCACTCCTGCTCTACCGCTCTCACTAATGCCTGCAACATCTTCGCTCACTCATAGAGTCACAGAGTCATAGAGCATGGAGAGAGATGCTTTGGTCCAACCAGTCCACGTCATCCATGTGCCCAAACTAAACTGCCTGTGTTTAGCCTATATCTCTCCAAACCTTTCCTATTCATGAACTTATCCAAATGTCTTTTAAATGTTGTAACTGTACCTGCACCCATCACTTTCTCTGGCAGTTTATTCCACACATGAACTACACTGTGTAAAAACATTACCCTCATGTCATTTTTACATCTTTCTCCTCTCACCTTAAAAATATGGCCCCCACTTTTGAACTCCCCCAGCCTAGGGAAAAGATCCTTGTCTTTGACCTTATCTGTGCCACTCATGATTTTTTAAACCTCAATAAGGTCAACCCTCAACGTCCTACTCTCCAGTGAAAAATGTCCCAGCCTTTCTAGTCTATTTTTATATTACAAACCCTCCATTCCCAGTAACAACATTTAAGAGGCATTTGGATGGATGTATGAATAGGAAGGGTTTGGAGGGATATGGTCTGGGTGCTGGAAGATGGGACTAGATTGGCTTGGGATATCTGGTCGGCATGGACGGGTTGGACTGAAGGGTCTGTTTCCATGCTGTACATCTCTATGACTCTACCTGCTCTAGTTTAATAATATCCTTCCTATAACAGGGCAACCAGACCTGTACACAGTGCTCCAGAAGAGGCCTCACTAACGTCCTGTACAAACTCAACATGATGATCCAACTCCATACTTAAAGGTCGAAGCAAAGAAGGCAAGCGTGCTAAATGCCTTCTTAAACACCCTGTCTACGTGTGATGCAAATTTAAAAAAATTGTGTACCTGAACCCCTGGGTCTCTCTATTTTACAAAACTACCCAGGGCTCTACCATTAATTGTATAAGTCCTATCCTTTTTTGTATTACCAAAATGCAATACTTCACATTTGTCCAATTTAAACTCCATCTGCCACTCCTCAGCCCATTAACCCAATTGATCAAGATATCTTTGTAATTTTAGATAACTTTCTTTACCATCCACTAAATTTTGGAGTCATCTGAAAAATTACTATCCATGCCTCCTATATTCTCATCCAAACCATTTATATAAATTACAAACAAAAGTGGACCTAGTACCGATCCCTGTGGAACACTGCTAGTCACAGGCCTCCATGTTGGAAAAACATCCTCCCACCAGCACCCACCATAAAGCCAACTTTGTATCCACTTGGCAAGCTCACCCTGAATCCCATGTGTCCTACCTTTACTAATTAGCCAACAATGTGGAACCTTGTCACTCACTCATGTCCATTCCAACTCCTGACATCACTAACCCTGCATGCACTCTACACACCATAATCAACCCCTGAGATGCCTCCCCACCTGCATGGAAAGTAACAGCTTAATCTCCCCCAAACTCTGCCTCTTGTCATTCCAGAAGAGCAGAAAGAGTCAAGACTGATGATGACCCGCTGACATTTGATTCCTCACCACTATTGTGGAGTGCATCCTGACTTTTGGTCTTGAGTGGTTGACTGATGGCAGCAAAGGCTCAGTGGTTAGCACTGATGCCTCACAGTGCCAGGGAGCTGGGTTTGATTCCCGCCTTGGGTGACTGTCTGCATGGAATTTGCACATTCTCCCCGTGTCTCCTTGGGTTTCGTCTGGGTGCTCTGGTTTCCTCCCACAATCCAAAGATGTGCAAGTTAGGTGAATTGGCCATGTTAAATTGTGCATAGTGTTCAGGGATGTGTAGGTTAGGTGCGTTAGTCAGGGGTAAATATAGGGTGGGGGAATGGATCTGGGTGGATTACTCTTTAGACGGTCGGTGTGGACTTGTTGAGCCAAATGGCCTGTTTCCATATTGTGGGGATTCTATGATGGCTTCCAATCCTCTCGACTGTTGTTAGAGGCTGTCCTTGACTTACAGTGTTGGGATTACCTGATCGAAGCTGTAATGATTGGAATCAGGTTCACCTCATTGTCTACGTGGATATTGATTGAGGTTGTTAACCTGGGCCAATTAGGAAAGCCCTGGCTGACTAATATAACCAGAAGATTTTGATTTAATCCCTGCCCTCCCCTTCACTGTCTGCTCACACAGCATTGCCCTTTGATGTCAAGGGCACTGCTTGTCACTGGCCACCCGGGTGTTTCTTTTCTTCCTGGTGGTGGAAACTGAATAAAGATTCGTGCACCTTGTGTCTCTCATTGTCTCCCATGGGTGCTGGGAAAAAAACAAGCACTACCGCACTTAGGTGGTAGTGTGGGGGTTAAATTATAAAAGAAAAAAAAAAGAAAAAAAAAGAAAGAAGAAAAAAAAGAGAAAAATAAAACCAGAAGTTCACTGCCCCTTGATGTGAAGGGCAGTGTTTGTCACTGGCCACCTGGGTGTTTTCCAAAAAAAAAAGAGGGGAGTGTCCAACTCTATTTTGATTTAGTCCCTCCCCTCCCCTTCACTGTTTTGATCACACAGCACTGCCCTTTGATGTCAAGGGCACTGCTTGTCACTGGCCACTTGGGTGTTTCTTTTCTTCCTGGTGGTGGAAACTGAATAAAGATTCGTGCACCTTGTGTCTCTCATTGTGTCTCACACCTGCACACACGCAACATGGGTGCTGGGGAAAAAAATAAGCACTACCGCAGTTAGGTGGTAGTGTGGGGGTAATAGAAAAAAAAGAGGAAAAAATATATATAACCAGAAGATTTTGATTTAATCCCTACCCTCCCCTTCACTGTCTGCTCACACAGCATTGCCCTTTGCCACTCGGGTGTTTCTTTTCTCCCTGGTGGTGGAAATTTGAATAAATATTTGTGCACCTTGTGTCTTTCACTGTGTCTCATACCTACACACACACAACATGGGTGCTGGGGAAAAAAATAAGTACTACCACAGTTAGGCGATCGTGTGGGGGTGGAAAAAAAAATTTAAAAAAGGAAAAAAAAGGACAAAAAACATAAGATTTTGATTTAATCCCTGCCCTCCCCTTCACTGTTTGATCACACAGCATTGCCCTTTGATATGAAGGGCACTGCTTGTCACGGGCCACTCGGGTGTTTCCGTTCTTCCAGGTGGTGGAAACTGAATAAAGATTCGTGCACCTTGTGTCTTTCACTGTGTCTCACACCTGCACACACACATGGTCCTGGGGAAAAAATAAGCACTACTGCAAAAAGAAAAGAACAGGAGTCTCAGAGGGTCTGTTCACTCTGAGATCTGACCCTTGAGGGAGCTGGGTCAGTGTCAGGGACTCTCCCCGTGTATATAAAGGGGGGGGCTTGGTGACTGGATACCAACCTCTGTGGGGTTATTTCATTATTCTACCCCCCTCCCCCATCCATGCCCCTCATCATCTTCTGCCCCTCTATCAGGTTCCCCCTCAATCTTCCCTCTTCCAAAGAAAACACCCCGAGCTTATCCAGCAGCTCTCTCCATCGCTGAAATGCTCAAAAAAATATAACCAGAAGATTTTGATTTAATCCCTGACCTCCCCTTCACTGTTTGATCACACAGCATTGCCCTTTGATGTCAAGGGCACTGCTTTCACTGGCCACTTGGGTACTTCTTTTCTTCCTGGTGGTGGAAACTGAATAAAGATTTGTGCACCTTGTGTCTCTCACTGCGTCTCACACTTGCACACGCATAACATAGGTGCTGGGGAAAAAATAAGCATTACCGCAAAAAAAAATAAAAAAGTATATAACCAGAAGATTTTCCTTTCTTCCTGGTGGTGGAATATAAATAAAGATCTACACACTTGTTGTTTTTCACTGTGTCTGACACCTGCAAACACATGACATGGGTGCTGGGGAAAAATAAGCACAACATCTGTAACAAAAAAAAGAAAAAAATATATAACCATAAAATGAAACTCTCCTTAGTTCAGGTGACTGACTCTGAGCTGCAGGATAGCCATAGCCAGGGCCAGGGCCAGGGCCAGGGCCAGGGCCTTAGTGATGGGATACCTGCCTCTGTGTAGTTATTTCAGAAGCTTATCCCTTTTGACCTGACTGAGGCCTGCTGACAACCATGACAAGCTTCCTGTGCTGAATCGTACAGCAATATAGCAGCAGTGTGAACTTAGTGTCCCTGGCTGAGTGGCAAAATGCAAAAAGGTAAGGTGATGCAAGGCAGGACTGGTGTCAGCATCTAGATAAGCTCAGTGAGTAAGCACTACTAACAGTGAGTGAAGAGCCCAGAGATCCAGCCATGTCCAGTCCATGAGCCAGGCGTGTGTCTCTGAGCACAGTGTTTTTGCTGTAGCATTATAATGATAGTTGTCATTGCACCCTGAGGTGCAGCATTGGTGTTGATGCACACTGTAAGTGACATGAATGTTCTTGGATGCTGGCACATATCAGATACCAATGCATGTGGACATGGGGTGTGTTGGCCAGGGTTCATACAGCATGCCCTCAGATATTGCTGCTGTGTTCAACACGTAGATCCTTGGAGTAAGTGGCAAGTTGAATTTGCCAGGTAGCCATTCTGATTTCCAAGTTGAGTTTTCTTGATGTCTAGCTTGTTTAATGCATTTAGATTGAAAGGAACCTGCAAATTAATGAGGTATATTGGACTGCTGACATTACATTTATCAAGTAATAATCTCCCTTAATTGGAAATTGCTGCCTAGTGAGAAATTTGCCATTCTGCCAGTCAAAGCTGAGATACTCCCAACATTGAGCCACATTATACTGATTATCTGATTCTACCATAAATCTCACCATTGCCATGTCACTCAGACCCTGATAAGGTTTGGGCATTTTCTGATTAGAGGAGCAGGTTTCCCAGAATTCATCTGTCCCATGTATGCAGGGTTCAAGCCTTTTCTAATTGGTCAGCTCCATGATTGATTTTTCAGAGGTGATTTGGGGTTTACAACAGCATCTGCACCTGCTGTCCTAGTTTATTTTAACCCTGTTCTCTGACCTACCCTTAAAATATAATGAGGCTTGATCAAGAGCCCAGAAATCCATTATTTTGTAGAAACGCCTGAACCAAGGGCAAAAATTGCTTGACTGTTCTAGCATTCTAAACTCTGCTGTCAAATGCCAATGTTAATTTATCAAGGTTCAGAGATTTCAGGAGTTTACATTCTTTATTAGTGATGCCGTAAACTCTATGGATGGATTGATACTTTTATTGACCTGGAATAAAATGATGTTTTTATTTTAACGTGCTGAAAAGGAATGAATAATTGACAATCTTGCAGGTATTTTACAGACTCTAATGTCACTGTGGGCTTATTGGTTCTATACAGTGTACAGTGAATGGAAGTGCCATTGCTTGGCATAGGGAAAATGAGTGGAGTGGAGGGTTATAACCTGATACAGAAGTATGAGGTGGCAGGAATGGGGCTTGAGGTCTGTTTGGGACATGAACAGGAATGTGGAACAGAAAGGCTTCAGGGCCTTAATGTTTCATTGTAACTGGAATAACTCTCACAATATCAAAACAAGCCTTTGGAACGGTCTGCCTTGGCACCTGCCAACCCTGCTTCCCAGGTCAGCTGACCTGACTTAGTGCTGCACCCAATGACTGACTGGCAATGATGATTATATCTTTGCATGCACTTTCTACTGAGGAGGGTAAGGAAAGTCAGGTATTTTCCCAATTTCTGTAACCTATCTCAAAGATTAAAATTGAAGCCATCATGGACAGAAAACAAATTTGAGACACACCTCAAATTATTCTATTACAGGGTCATGTATCCTTTATCCACACATCCAGAAGCTGAATATCCTTTTGAAAGTGGACCTGCAGACGTACTGAGTTCAGGTCCTTTGGGAAGAAAAAATTCGCTTTTAAATCTACTTTATTCCATTTGGGCCAAGCACGGGTTTTTTTCCCAAAGGCCCAAAGAGATCTGAATGGATTTGATACTGTATTCAGCTTTAACTCAATTATTTATAGATTGTTTGATGTGATGTCAATTCACCTTTCAGGATGAAGATTAGTCTTCGTATTTTGCTTTTAAGATAGGCAGTGAGTGTGTTATGAGAGCAGGACAAAAACCATGCAATTCTTGTAGCTTGGACAGGTCAGTACAAAATCTTCATACAAGATGTATTATGATGTAGCCTAAGTGTTTCGGAAAACCGCAAGCATGTGCAATAAATGCTGACCCAGCCAGCTACATTCACCTGCCATGAATGAATAAGAAAAAAATAATACTGATTCAGAAAAGTATTTAAAATTCACTTACCGGATAAAGATTAAAAATGTAGGGCAAAAAATCCTGAGACCTGAACACAAAAAGACAATGTTTAACGTTTGCTTTAGAAGTTGGTAACCAATGTTTATTTAGTCAATCAGAACATCTAGTATGGGTCTTTATTTGACTACTTACATGTAACTAACTATAGTACAGTTAGCATTTTCAAGACAGCTGTTACTTCTGTTAAAGTACAGAATTTATACAAAACAGGGTCTTTGTGGAAAACAACCTAATGTTGTAATAATTTTAAATATAGCAAACCTTGCACTATTTTCCTTTACAGTTTGAAATATTTGTCAAACAATGAATTGCTAACATTTGTTGAGATTACGTAAACATTTTTGGAACTACAAAGTACCGAAATCAAGCAAGAATTTGAGATAACGTCAAAGCTTGCACATTTTTGGCTTCTGAATCTGAAAATGAATTACTATCTGTAATCCACTTTTAAAAGCTAACAGAACACATGTTGAGTTACATCAAATGTACAGCATAAAAATAGTTCATTCAGACCAACTGGTCTATGCTAACACTTATTGTGTACATGAGTGCCCTCCTACTCTCCTCCTCCATACATATGAGATTTTTTTTTGTTTTTCTTCAGAGGGTGCTGTCTGGGCATTTGGAATTCTCTTACCTACCTCAGTGTTGGAGACAAAGCTGTTGAATATTAACTCACCAGTAGATTTTTGACTTGGAAGTCATAGGTTGTTTAGGAGGGGGCAGTGGATGTTGGTTGTGAGGGTGTGGGAGACAGGAAATGAGAACACTATTAGATTTGCCATAATCTAATTGAATGGCAGAGCATGCTTGAGGCCAAATGACTTATTCTTAATATGTATACTGATCATATAAACTTGTAATGTACTGGTTAATAGATGAACAAAATAATATTGTGATGATGAGGAAAAATTCAGTTGCATGTCACAGCACTTTTAGATATAAAAAAATTTGTAACCTACTTCATTTAACCCTATCACCAAATCCTTCATATTCCTATCTAGACTCCCTTAAATACCCTTAAGTACAATTTTGAAAAATGATTACTTCATGGGATGAGCATTGTTAGCAAGGCTAACATTTGTTGCCCATACCTACTTGTATCTGACAAGATGATCGTGAGCTACTTTTTTGAATGCAATCCACCTGGTATAGGGAAATCCCGTGCTGTCAGGGAGGGAGATCCATGATTTTGATAGTAACAATGAAGTAACAGTGATATAGTTTCAAGTCAGTGGTATGTGACGTTTGAGGGGAACTTGTAGGCAGGTTATCCCCATGCATTTACTGCCCTTGCCCTTCTAAGTGATAGTTGTCATGAGTTTTGAAGCTGCTGATCGTTGATGGATTCTGCATTGATGTTGGTTGAAGGTAACTTGTCTTTGAGAAAGTGAATGCTTAAAGCAGTTGGTGAGTATCAATCAGGAGGGATGCTTTGTCCTGGATGGCAGTATTAAGCTACTTGAATGTGGTAGGAGCTACAAACATCCAGGCAAATGGAGAACCTTCTATCATAGCCCTGATGGGCTTTGTATGTGGAGAAAAGACTTTGAGTCAGGAAGTGAGTTAATTATTGCAGAATTTCCAGTTTCTGATGTATTCTTAAAACTTGGAACATAGAACAGTACAGCACAATACAGGCCTATCGGCCCTCAATGTTGTGCCACTCAAAAATCAAACTAACTTACTTACCCTTCATTTTGCGATCATACATGTGTCTACCCAAGAGTTGTTTAAATGTCCCCAATGTATCTGACTCTACTACCGCTGCTGGCAGTACATTCCACACACCCACCAGTCTTTGTGCAAAGAACCTATCTCTGTCATATCTCCTAAACCTTCCTCCAATCACCTTAAAATTACGCCCCCTCATGACAGCCATTTTCACCCTTGGAAAAAGTATCTGGTTATTTACTCTAAGCCTCTCATCATGAACACCTCTATCAAGTCAACTCTCATCCTTCTTGGCTCCAATGCAGAGACCTAGCTCCCTCAACCTTTCTTCAGAATACATTCCCTCCAGTCCAGGCAGCATCCTGGTAAATCTCCTCTGCATCCTCTCTAAGGCTTCTACATCCTTCCTATAATGAGGTGACCAGAACACAATATTCCAAGTGTGGTCCAACCAGGGCTTTATAGAGCTGCAGCATAACCTTGCAGCTCTTTAACTCAATCCCTCTGCTAATGAAAGCCAACACACCATACACCTTAACAACATTATCAACATGGGTTGAAAAGTGTGGTGCTAGAAACGCACAGCAGTTCATGCAGCATCTGAGAAGCAGGAGAATCAACATTCTAGGCATAAGGACTTCTTCAACATGGGTGGCAACTTTGATGGATCTTTGGATATGGACCCCAAGATTCCCCTTTGCTCCACACTGCCAAGAATCCTGCCTTTAACCATGTAATCTGCATTCACTTCACACTTTTCCAGTTTGAACTCCATCCTCCAGTTCTCAGCCCAACTATGCATCCTGTCAATGTTCCGTTGCAACTTACAACAGTCCTCCACAATATCCACAACTCCACCAACCTTTGTGTCATCAGTAAACCTACTAACTCACCCTTCCACTTCCTCATCCAAAGAATTTATAAAAACCAGAATAGATGTCCCAGAACAGATCCCTGAGAAACACCACTGGTCACCAATCTGCAGGCTGAATACTTTCCATCTACTACCACCCTCTCTGTTTTCTATGGGCCAGCCAATTCTGTATCCAAACAGGCACATTTCCCTGTATTCCATGCCTCCTTTCTTTCTGAATGAACCTACCATGGGAACCTTATCAAATGCCTTGCTACACTCCATATACACCACATTCATTGTTCTACCTTCATCAATGTGTTTTGTCACATCCTCAAAGAATTCAATAAAGCTTGTGAGATATGACTTGCCCCTTACAAAGCCATGCTGACTATCTCTAATTAAACTACGCTTTTCCAAATAATCATAAATCCTGTCTCGCAGAATCCTCTCCAATAATTTGCCCACCATCGATGTAAGATTGACTGGCCTGTAATTTCCAGGATTATCCCTATTCCCTTTCTGAACAAGGGAATAACATTTGCTACCCTCCAATCACCTGGTACTACTCCAGTGGACAGTGAGGACGCAAAGATCATTGCTAAAGGCACAGCAATCTCTTCCCTCGTATCTCATAGTAACCTTGGGTATATCCCGTCTGATCTGGGGGGACTTATCTATCCTCATGTTTTTCAAAATTTCCTCAAGGAGGTAGCAGATCCTCCTTCTTAACATCAACTTGTTTGACCATATCAACCTGTTTCACGCTGTCCTCACGAATGACAAGGTCCCTCTCAGTAGAGAATACTAAAGCAAACTATTTATTAAGGATCTCCCCTACCTCCTCCGACTCCAGTTACAAGTTCCCTTCACAATCCCTGATCGGCTCTCCCTTCACTCCGGCCATCCTCTTGTTCCTCCCATAAATGTAGAATGCTTTGGGTTTTTTTCTTAATCCTAGGTGAAAATGAGGACTGCAGATTCTGGAAATTAGAGTCGAGAGTGTGGTGCTGGAAAAGCACAGCAGGTCAGATAGCATCCAAGGAGCAAGAAAATTGATGTTTCGGGCAAAAACCTTTCCTTAATCCTACCCAACAAGGCTTTGTTATGCCCCCCTTCTAGCTCTCCTAAGTCCATTCTTCACTTCCTTCCTGGCTACCTTGTAACCCCTATCCTATATTTACCCCTGACTAATGAACCTAACCTACACATCCCTGAACACTATGGGCAATTTAGCATGGCCAATTCACCTAACCTGCACATCTTTGGATTGTGGGAGGAAACCGGAGTACCTGGAGGAAACCCACACAGACACTGGGAGAATGTGCAAACTTCACAAAGACAGTCACCCGAGGCTGGAATTGAACTCGGATCCCTGGTGCTGTGAGGCAGCAATGCTAACCACTGAGCCCATTCCTTCCTCGACTCAGCTGACAAAATTTGCTCCATCCAATCTATTTGCACTAGGGAAGTTCCAATCAACATTAGGGAAGTTGAAGTCACTATGACGACAACCCTGTTACTTCTGCACCTTTCCATAATCTGCCTCCCAACCTGCTCCTCTGTCTCTGTTGCTTTCAGGGGTCTATAGAAATCTCCCAATAAAGTGACTGCTCCTTTCCTGTTTCTGACTTCCACTCATACTGACTCAGTTGACAATCCCTCCTCAATGACATCTCATTCTGCAGCTGTTATACTATCCCTGATTAGCAATGCCACTTCCCCACCTCTTTTACCTCCCTCCCTATTGAAACATCTGAACCCCAGCACATCCAACAACCATTCCTGCCCTGTGATATCCAAGTCTCTGTATTGGCCACAACGTCATAGCAGCAAGTACTGATCCATTCTCTAAGTTCATGACTCCTGACACTTCTTGCATTAAAATAGACTCTCTTCGACCCATCACACTGCAACTTTGCCCTATCAACTGTCTTAACCTTCCTTACTGACTCTGCACGCTGTATCTGCCTGTTAACCTGCTACACCATCCTCTGATCTGTAGCTCTGGTTCCCATTCCCCTGGTAAACTAGTTTAAACCCACTGGAAGAGCTCTAGCAAACCTCTTCCCCAGGATATTGGTACACGTCCTCATTGTACATGTTCCACCTTCCCCAGAAGGTAGCCCAATGATCCACATATCTGAAGCTCTCCCTCCTATACCAGCTCTGCAGCCACATGTTCAGTTGCACTTACTCTCTGTTCTTAGCTTCACTAACCCCTGGCACGAGTAGCAATTCTGAAATTATGTTCTGCTTGTCCTGCCTTTTAGCTTCCAACCTAACTCCATATTTCAGGTCCTCATCCCTTTTCCTAGCTATGTCATCGGTATCGATGTGTAGCACGACTGCTGACTGCTCATCCTCCCCTTAAGAATCCTGTAGACTCAATCCGAGACATCCCTGACCCTGATACCTAGAAGGCAACATGCCATCTAGGAGTCTCGTTCATGACGACTGAATCCCCTGTCTGTTCCCCTAACCATTGAATCTCCTATCAATATCACGCTCCTATTCTCCCCCTTCTCTTCTGAGCTACAGAGCCAGGCTCAGTGCCAGAGACCTGGCCGCTGTGACTTTCCCCTGGTAGGTTGTCTCCTCTGCTGAAACCAAAGCAGTAGACTTATTATTGAGGGGAATGGCCACTGGGATCCCTGCAGTGGCTGATTATTCCCTCTCCCTCTTCTGACTGTCACCCAGCTACCTTTATCCTGGAACTCAGGTGGAACTGCGTCCCTTCCAAGGATTCTGGGTAATCCAAGATGGAGGACAGGAAACATTTCTGGCTGTAAGAGCTGCTCCTTTTTTTGAGGTATTTTAGGTGCTGGAGGTGATTTCCTCGAATTCCAGGAGCAGCAATTACTGTTTTATATGCTGTTGCATTGTTTTGGAACTTTGGAAAAACAAAAGTCAAAACAACAGTAGTTTTAAAAGGGAGAAGAGTAGACAAAGGAAGCACATGGTGAGGGCAATGCAGGAGAGAGAGAGAGAGAACCTGCACAGTTACTGCCTTCGCTGTTTGAATTTGTGTATCGCTGAACATCGGCGTGCATCTGGGAAAATTAACAAACAGTGAAATTCACAACTAATCTTGGAGGAACTGTTGGGCGAAGTTCACAGCACAGAATCAGATAAATTAATTGTTGTTTTAAGTCTGTCCAAGAGAAAGGCTGCTGTAGTGAGTATAGTGGATTCTTTCTTGATTATACGTTTTTGGAGATAAGTCCCTTGATTAAACTTAAAATATAAGCCATAGCTATTAATTTAACCTGGGGCAGTGTTTGTAGAGGAATAAGATGGTGTTATTTTCTGGGTCTGTAGATTGTGAAGGAGCAAAAATGGCCTTTGCAGTGATATGTACTTGTCAGATGTGGCAGTTTAAATAGAGTTTAAGGGCTACTGCGGATTATATCTGCCATAAATGCTGTTGGATGCGAATTGTATCAGATCGAGTGGATCGGTTGGAGAGACGGAGAGAAGCGATGAGGAATTTGCAACAGCAACAGTATGTGATAGATGGCAGTTATAGGAAGGGGGGAAAGTCTCAGATACAGTCACATAGATGGGTTAACTCCGGGAAGGGTGAGAGAGGTCGGCACCTAGGGCAGGAGTCTTTTGTGGATATACCCTTTTCAAACAGGTATGCTGTTTTGGAAAATGTAGGGGGTGATGGATTCTCAGGGGAACGTAGCACGAACAGCCAAGTTTCTGGTATTGAGACTGGCTATAATGCAACGAGGGGTATGTTGGCTTCCAAGAGATCAATTGTGTTAGGGGATTCTGTAGTCCGAGGTACAGACAGACGTTTCTGTGGCCAGCAGAGAAAAAGCAGAATGGTGTATTGTTTCCCTGGTGCCAGGATCAAGGACGTCTCAGAGAGGGTGCAGAATGTTCTCATGGGGGAGAGGGGCCAGCAAGAGGTCATTGTCCACATTGGAACCAACGATATAGGAAGGGAAAAGGTTGAGATTCTGAAGGAAAATTACAGAGAGTTAGGCAGAAATTTAAAAAGGAGGTTCTCAAGGGTAGTAATATCTGGATTACTCCCAGTGCTATAAGCTAGTGAGGGCAGGAATAGGAAGATAGAGCAGATGAATGCATGGCTGAGGAGCTGGTGTATGGGAGAAGGATTCACATTTTTGGATCATTGGAATCTCTTTTGGGGTAGAAGTGACCTGTACAAGAAGGACAGAATGCACCTAAATTGGAAGGGGATTAATATACTGGCAGGGAAATTTGCTCGAACTGCTTGGGAGGATTTAAACTAGTAAGGTGGGGGTGTGGGACCTAGGGAGTTAGTGAGGAAAGAGATCGATCTGAGACGGGTACAGCTGAGAACAGAAGCGAATCAGTCAGGGTAGGCAGGGACAAGGTAGGACTAATAAATTAAACTACATTTATTTCAATGCAAGGGGCCGAACAGGGAAGGCAGATGAACTCAGGGCATGGTTAGGAACATGGGACTGGGATATCATAACAATTACGGAAAAATGGCTCAGGGATGGGCAGGACTGGCAGCTTAATGTTCCAGGATAGAAATGCTACAGGTAGGATAGAAAGGGAGGCAAGAGAGGAGGGTGAGTGGCATTTTTGATAAGGGATAGCATTACAGCTGTGCTGAGGGAAGATATTCCCAGAAATACATCCAGGGAAGTTATTTGTGTGGAACTGAGAAATAAGAAAGGGATGACCACCTTATTGGGATTGTATTATAGACCCCCCAATAGTCAGACGGAAATTGAGAAACAAACTTGCAAGGAGATCTCAGCTATCTCTAAGAATAATAGGGTAGCTATGGTCAGGGATTTTAACTTTCCAAACATAGACTGGGACTACCAGTGTTAAAGGTATAGATGGAGAGGAATTTCTTAAGTGTGTACAAGACAATTTTCTAATTCAGTGTGTGGATGTACCTACCAGAGAAGTTGCAAAACTAGACCTACTCTTGGGAAATAAGGCAGCACAGATGACTGAGGTGTCAGTGGGGGAGCACTTTGGGGCCAGCGACCATAATTCTATTCATTTTAAAATAGTGATGAAAATGGATAGACCAGATCTAAAAGTTACAGTTCGAAATTGGAGAAAGGCCAATTTTGACGGTATTAGGCAAGAACTTTCGAAAGCTGATTGGAGGCAAATGTTTGCAGGTAAAGGGACGGCTGGAAAATGGGAGGCCTTCAGAAATGAGATAACAAGAATCCAGAGAAAGTATATTCCTGATAGGGTGAAAGGGAAGGCTGGTAGGTATAGGGAATGCTGGATGACTAAAGAAATTGAGGGTTTGGTTAAGAAAAAGAAGGAAGCATATGTCAGGCATAGACAAGATAGATCGAGTGAATCCTTAGAAGAGTATAAAGAAAGGAGGAGTATACTAAAGAGGGAAATCAGGAGGGCAAAACGGGGACATGAGATAGCTTTGGCAAATAGAATTAAGGAGAATCCAAAGGGTTTTTACAAATATATTAAGGACAAAAGTGTAACTAGGGAGAGAATAGGGCCCCTCAAAGCTTAGCAAGCCGGCTTTTGTGTGGAGCCACAGAAAATGGGGGAGATACTAAATGAATATTTTGCATCAGTATTTACTGTGGAAAAGGATATGGAAGATATAGACTGTAGGGAAATAGATGGTGACATCTTGCAAAACGTCCACATTACAGAGGAGGAAGTGCTGGATGTCTTGAAATGGTTAAAAGTGGATAAATCCCCAGGACCTGATCAGGTGTACCCGAGAACTCTGTGCGAAGCTAGAGAAGTAATTTCTGGGCCTTTTGCTGAGATCTTTGTATCATCGATAGTCACAGGTGAGGTGCCGGAAGACTGGAGGTTGGCAAACGTGGTGCCACTGTTTAAGAAGGTCGGTAAAGACAAGCCAGGGAACTGTAGATCGGTGAGCCTGACCTCGGCGGTGGGCAGGTTGTTGGAGGGAATCCTGAGGGACAGGATGTACATGTATTTGGAAAGGCAAGGACTGATTTGGGATAGTCAACATGGCTTTGTGCATGGGAAATCATGTCTCACAAACTTGATTGAGTTTTTTGAAGAAGTAACAAAGAAGATTGATGAGGGCAGAGCAGTAGATGTGATCTATATGGACTTCAGTAAGGCGTTTGACAAGGTTCCCCATGGGAGACTGATTAGCAAGGTTAGATCTCATGGAATAAAGGGAGAACTAGCTATTTGGATACAGAACTGGCTCAAAGGTAGAAGACAAAGGGTGATGGTGGAGGATTGTTTTTCAGACTGGAGGCCTGTGACCAGTGGAGTGCCACAAGGATCGGTGCTGGGCCCTCTACTTTTTGTCATTTATATAAATGATTTGGATGTGAGCATAAGAGGTATAGTTAGTACGTTTGCAGATGACACCAAAATTGGAGGTGTAGTGGACAGCGAAGAGGGTTACCTCAGATTACAACAGGATCTGGACCAGATGGGCCAATGGGCTGAGAAGTGGCAGATGGAGTTTAATTCAGATAAATGCGAGGTGCTGCATTTTGGGAAAGCAAATCTTAGCAGGACTTATACATTTAATGGTATGGTCCTAGGGAATGTTGCTGAACAAAAAGACCTTGAAGTGCAGGTTCATAGCTCCTTGAAAGCGGAGTCGCAGGTAGATAGGATAGTGAGGAAGGCGTTTGGTATGCTTTCCTTTATTGGTCAGAGTATTGAGTACAGGAGTTGGGAGGTCATGTTGCGGCTGTACAGGACATCGATTAGGCCACTGTTGGAATATTTAATGCAATTCTGGTCTCCTTCCTATTGGAAAAACTTTGTGAAACTTGAAAGGGTTCAGAAAAGATTTACAAGGATGTTACCAGGGTTGGAGAATTTGAGCTGTAGAGAGAGGCTGAACAGGCTGGGGCTGTTGTCGCTGGAGCGTCAGAGGCTGAGGGGTGACCTTATAGAGGTTTACAAAATTATGAGGGGCATGGATCGGGTAAATAGGCAAAGTCTTTTCTCTGGGTTCGGGGAGTCCAGAATTAGAGGGCATAGGTTTAAGGTGAGAGGGGAAAGATAAAAAAGAGACCTACGGGGCAACTTTTTCACACAGAGAGTGGTATGTGTATGGAATGAGCTGCCAGAGGAAGTGGTGGAGGCTGGTACAATTGCAACATTTAAGAGGCATTTGGATGGGTATATGAATAGGAAGGGTTTGGAGGGATATGGGCCGGGTGCTGGCAGGTGGGACTAGATTGGGTTGGGATATCTGGTTGGCATGGACGGGTTGGAGTGAAGGGTCTGTTTCCATGATGTACATCTCTATGACTCTATGACTCTCTTTCATCCCTCCAGACTCCTGAGTGATCCGAATCTCATCCTGCTCCAGCTCCAGTTCCCTAACGTGGTCTGTGAGGAGCTGGAGTTGGGTGCACTTCTCACAGGTGAAGTCAGCAGGGACACTAGTGGTGACCCTTACATCCCACAATCTGCAAGAGGAGCATGCAACGTCCCTAGCTTCTATACCCCCTCCCCCCCTCCCCCCGCTCTAAATTGCCAAAAGAGTGAAAAATAACTGCACTTTCCTACCACTCCACTCAGTCTTTTTGGCTAGAGGAGGAAGGGTGGGAGACACTACACGTGTATTGTGTTTCAGGTTTAGCCACTGCCCGAATATTAGTTCATTTACCCAGCAGTCCCCATGTCTGCTTCCACACCTTTTCAGCCTTAGCTCAGCTAATTCATAAGCTAAGTATTTAATATTCAAACCTACCTTCTTGGCTGCCCCTGGCTTGTACTCTCTTGACTCACACTGCTGAAATGGCATGTCACACTATATATGGCTAGTCCAGTTAAGTTCCTGGTCAATAGTAACCAATGGATATTGACAGTGAGGGATTAACAACATGATGCCATTGAATGCAAAGGAGAGAAGGTTAGATTTTCTTTTGTTGATGTTTGTCGTTTGGCAAAGCCTTGTCTATGTCTTGATGCATATAGACTTGGCTGATTTACTTCAACTACACATAGTGATAGCATGTTCCATATACTGACCATTATTTGGATAATCAAGTTTATCTTGAATTCTATACAAGATTTACAGTGACTATTTTATACTGATGACCTTCAGTTCTGGACCCACGCATGTGGAAACATTTTCTCTATGCTACCTGGAGATAGTTTCTGACTTTCCAGCATCTGCAATCCTCGCTCTGAAAAGTGGAGCTGGAAAAAGCACAGCAGGTCAAGTAGTATCAGAGATTTTCAGCAACTCGGAGTTATTTCTCAGCTCCCTTTCCCCTCCCCAGTCCTGATGCAAGATCCTGACCTGAAACGATGACTCCCCTGCTCCTGATGCTTTTGACCTCCTGTGCTTTTTTCCATCCACACTTTATTGACTCTATGTTACCTAATCAAACCCTTTCATTAGTTTAAAGATCTGTGACAGTTCACCTCTCTTCTGGAGAAAAGAGCCCCTGCCTGTTCAGCCTTTTCTGATCCCTGCGATACTGATGTCTTCTAATTACTTTTTGTATCTTCCCCAATGCATCAATATCCTTTCTATATCATCGAGATGTAAACTATTCTCTGTTCTCCAAATGTGTTCTAACCAAGGTATAATTCAAAATTTACATAGCTTCTGCTTTTTAATTGCATTCCGCCAGAAACAAACTCTAGCATTTAATTTGTTTTAGGGCCTCACTAATCTGCATACTGCAATTACTTCTATTAATTTGAGTTTGCACTGGTATGTCCCTTTTCCATTCAACCCCAACCAGGCATTTAACAACCAAGTCTGTATCTGCCCTCCATATCCTTTCTACCAAATTACACCAAATTTATTAATTATCATCATAATCTATATTGAAGAAAGAGTAGCAGCGAAAACATAACACTGCAAAAATTACATTTTAAAACATCAATAAGCTGAAATAGCCTTGTTTTGAAAAAAGCACTTTTTAAACTGATTTTGATTGTTCATGGTTCTATTAAGAGATCTTTAAGCTTTAGAATATAGTGCTGAAACAAAAGTTGATAAATTTATTACTGAATTCTATTTAACAGAAAAGACAAATGTTTCTGGTCCACTGTTATGACTGTTAAGAGAAATTGCTTCAGATCTGTTTTGGTAATCTCATGGGAAAGGTGAATAAAACTGAACTGTACTCCAAAACACTGCAAAGCTTGCTTTAAATCCATTATGACCTCCACAGTATTCATGATGACAGCACTTCACAAATTTGGTCATCTGCTCCTTTAGCAACGAGAAGTAAACATCATTCATCCTGGTAGATCTGATTTGAGCCTACACAGAACCTTCATTTCATTGATGTCAAGTCATTAAATTTGCATGGATTGTCCTTGATAATGAAGGGCATGGAACTAGTATTTTTTTCCTTATAAATACATCAAGGAAGTAATCATTAAGTATATTGAATTTATCTTCAATTTCAGTCCCATAAGTACACTTCAAGGTTTTCACTTATTTGGAAACCTTCATTGAGTGTTACATCAAAGGAGTAATTTGTTGCCATTATGATTAAGTCCACAGCAACGTTCTTTACTACACATTTCTATGCTTTCTGACCAAACTTTTAACAAATTTAAGGATTCCTATGTCCCTTTTACTTTTCCAGCTGATGCCTGCAACCTCTGTAAAATCAGCTTCTCTTTACATTTTGCATAGTCATGATTCCTTTTAAGTCATGCTTAAGTGTATTCTTGCTAATCTTGTATATGTTAATTAGGTCTCAGGTTTTTTTAGCTCCCCACATACATGCAATATGAGTCTCTGACAAGGTTGTAAAGGAGGGCTATGGTTTAATTCTCAATTTTAAAAATAATTATTAATTACTAAGAAAAACTCACTAGGTCTTGACACTTCATGGAAACATATAGGAGCGATTGGATTGAGGTTTACAAGTTAAGTGTTCTGCAAGGATCAGTCCTGGAATCTCTTTTGTTTCTAATATATATAAATGATTTCAATGAAAATGTAGGGGAGCCAATTAGTAAATTTTGCAGAACACATGAAAATTGGTGATAGTGAGGAGGGTTGTCAAAGGATACAGCAGGATAAGATCAATTGGAAAGTTGTGCGGAGAAATGGCAGATGGAGTTTCATCAGGTCAAGTATGTATTTTAGGAAGTCAAATGAAAGAGGAAGGTACACAGTAAACAGCAGGACCCTTTGACACACAGAGGGATATTGAGATGCAGGCCCAGAGCTCACTAAAAGTGGCAACACTACTGGATAAGATGGTAAGGAAGGCATATAACACGCCTGCTTTCATAGGTCAGGGCACTGAGTATAAAAGTTGGTAAGTCATTTTGCAGCTGTATCAAACTTTAGTTATGCCTCATTTGGTGTATCGTATGCAATTCTGGTTGTCACATGAGAGGAAGAATGTGGAGGCTTAAAGGGTGCAGAGTTTTATCAGATGTTGCCTAGATTGGAGGGTATTACCAATAAGAAGAGGTTGGACAAACTTGGATTGTTTTTCACTAGTGCATCAGAGGCTGAAAGCCACCTGAGACATATATAAAATTGAGTGTCGTGGCGAGGGTGATAGACTTTTTTCAAGGATGGAAATGATTGAGGGCATAAACTTAAGGTGAGAGGAAAAGTTTAAAGGAGATCTTTTTCACTCGGTACCTGGAGTGCTCTGCCAGAGGTGATAAATACAGATACTACACCAATATCACGAGGCATTTAGACACATGAACAGGCAGGGAGTAAAGGGATATGGACTGTGTGCAGGCAAGTGGAATTAGTTTGAACAGGTAATGTTCCTGTGCTGTACTATTCTATATTCTATGATAAGAGACTCTACTGTGTGCAATTCTGGCCTTCCTCCTCTCAGAGGGATGTTGTGAAACTTGAAAGGGTTCAGAAAAGATTTAAAAGCATGTTGCCAGGGTTAGAGCATTTGAGCCAAAGGGAGAGGCTGAATAGGCTGGGGATGTTCTCTCTGATGCCTCGGAGGCTGAAAGGTGACCTCATGAGGTTTATAAAGTCTTGAGGGGCATGGATAGGGTAAATAGACAAGGTCTTTCCCTTGGGTGGGTGAGTCCAGAACTAGTGGGCATAGGTTTAGGGTGAGAAGGGAAAGATATAAAAGAGAGGTAAGGGGCAGCTTTTTCACAGAGGGTGGTACGTGTATGGAATGAGCTGCCAGAGGAAGTGGTGGAGGCTGGTACAATTACACCATTTAAAAGGCACCTGAATAGGTATATGAATGGGAAGGGTACAGAGGGATTTGGGCAAAATACTAGCAACTGGGACTAGATTAGTTTAGGATATTTGGTTGACATGGACGAGTTGGAATAAAGGGTCTGTTTCCATGCTGTACATCTCTGACTTTGACTGTTTTGTAGAATGTTAGCCTTAACTAAGTAGTTTGTCACTCCTGGTCTTAACAATATGTAAAGACAGAGCTAAGTTACTTATTTTTCTGAACAAAGAATGAACTTCTGAAACAGATCATAGGCCTTTGAATTATTTCAAATGAAATTTGTTCAGATTTTGACAGGGGTGGAGACTCATCATAGCAAGAGGTAAATCTGGCACTAAACTAATTGGATATCTTTGAGTACACAGCAGTGATCTCAGCAAGCAGGTAAGTAGCAAAATGTGTTCAAATATCCCCACACAACAAACCAATAAGGTAAAAGTACTCATTATCCTTGTAATGGAAAATTTCAGATAGTAAAGTGAATAAATGATTTGATAGCTTAATCATTTTAAAATATTTTTGAAATGTGGAATTTCTCATTAGTTGAGAAATCTGACATTGTGTAAAAGCATAAATAGCTTTTTAGGACCAGTGAGGGTTTTTAGAAGTAAAATGAAGTTAGTACATTGTTTAAAACCTAATCATAACCTCACTTAATTGTAAGTAGTTTTTCAAGGGTTTTAAAGTGAAACTAATGTACAAGTGGATGTTCTTGTCAATACAATTGATTTCCATCATTTGTAATCTGGGTGCACCATGTGAAGTAGCATAGAATAATTGACAGCAAATATTGAATTTCAACTTTATTCTGCACATGTATGAGTTCCAAAAGAACAGCAGTAAGATGTATGACCACATCTGTGTTCTCTGAGACACTGTATAGTCATGGTCAGAGTAGAAGAGTCCATTAAATTTGTGTATCACAAAGGCTCAGGGCAATAAGCACAAGAATATCCTAGAATGTCCAATCTCATGGAGAGCCATCAAGCTCTAGCCACCTAATGGCTAATCAAAGGCTAAGGATTTTACTGAAAAAGGTAAGGGTGCCAACTTCATGTTCGCTATCATCATTCTTGGGACCCCTTAGCTTCTCTAGTAGAGCAAGCATTTGTGCAACGGAGGGAATTAATGGAGGCGATCCCAATAAAAACTAGCCTTTGGAATTGACCCACAGATTTCTGCACTGAGGATAATTCTCACAATGTCCAGTCACTTCCCTGTACAGCTGTAAAACCTCAGTGTTCTGTATCCTTTCTTTCCACTTGATTCCCTCCTCCCCATGTACTGGCCCTCCACTCAACTGAGCTGTCTCTTTCTAGACACTCAACTCCCTTAAAGTCTACACCTCTTTGGAGAGTCATGTTATGGAGAACACAGCAGCTCACCATGATCAAATGAGGTGTTAATTGCAGGACACCAACTGTTCCAGGTGCCAGAATCACATCTTCAGAAGCAATATTAGCAGGTGGCTTCACTGAGGAATAAGTAGCCATATTTTCAAGGGATAATGCTTGTCCCACACATTCATCCACAGACTTTACAGAAGCTAGATTGAAGAGTTGCAACATCCTGCAGTGTCAGTGGATTAAACAGCCATGGCAGTTGACAGGATAATGAATACACACATGAAGGAAAGAATCTGTTGAAGAGTCATATTTAACTCAAAACATTAATACTTCTTCTCTCTCCACATATGCTGTCAAACCTATTGAATATTTCCTCTACTTTCTATACCTGTGAGGACTCATCTGTTGTGAACTGAATCTATTGCCCAGCCCTGGCGGGTAGGGTAACAGTGTCTCAAGAGTTGCAATGGTATCCAGCCATTGTGATGTTACCAAGATCTATTACAATCCTATCCTCAGAATACGGCCTCCTGTCTGTCATTTATCTTCTCTGCCCAAGTGCCCTTACTGCAGAGGATTTTGCCCTTATATTACCACTAATAATCTGAGTGTGCACTTAGTGGTCAACTGGTCATCCAATAGTCTTTGTAAATGTTGGTCAGTCTTTTGTTCCAATGCCACAAGGAATGCTACAAACCTGTATATTGCTAGTGCTCTTACTGATTACTCATCTCAAGCTGTCCTAAACCAAGGAATCTCCCCTTGCTTACCAAAACTGGCCAATTCCACACTCAGCCATATCAACACTGAACAGAATATATAGCACAACCTTGAAATGGTGATACGCTTCACAGTGACCCACAAATCAGGGAACCAGCCACATTTCATTGAGCAGAAATCAAGGCACTACCAAGCATGAATACAAATAGCCATGACTAGAGTCATAGAGTAATAGAGATGTACAGCATGGAAACAGACCCTTCGGTCCAACCCATCCATGTCGACCAGATATCCCAACCCAATCTAGTCCCACCTGCCAGCACCCAAATCCCTCCAAACCCGTCCTATTCATATACCCATCCAAATGCCTCTTAAATGTTGCAATTGTACCAGCCTCCACCACTTCCTCTGGCAGTTCATTCCATACATGTACCATCCTCTGTGTGAAAAGTTGCCCCGCAGGTCTCTTTTATATCTTTTCCCTCTCACCCTAAACCTATGCCCTCTAGTTCTGGACTCCCTGACCCCAGGGAAAAGACTTTGCCTATTTAGCCGATCCATGCCCCTCATAATTTTGTAAACCTCTATAAGGTCACCCCTTAGCCTCCGACACTCCAGGGAAAACAGCCCCAGCCTGTTCAGCCTCTCCCTATAGCTCAAATCCTCCAACCCTGGCAACATCCTTGTAAATCTTTTCTGAACCCTTTCAGGTTTCACAACATCTTTCTGATAGGAAGGAGACCAGAATTGCATGCAATATTCCAACAGTGGCCTAACCAATGTCCTATACAGTCACAACATGACCTCTCAACTCCTGTATTCAATACTCTGACCAATAAAGGAAAGCATACCAAACACTTTCTTCACTATCCTTTCGATCTACGACTCCACTTTCAAGGAGCTATGAACCTGCACTCCAAATTCTCTTTGTTCAGCAACACTCCCTAGGACCATACCATTAAATGTATAAGTCCTGCTAAGATTTGCTTTCCCAAAATGCAGCACCTCACACTTATCTGAATTAAACTCCATCTGCCACTTCTCAGCCATCTGGTCAAGATTCTGTTGTAATCTGAGGTAACCCTCTTCGCTGTCCACTACACCTCCAATTTTGGTGTCATCTGCAAACTTACTAACTGTACCTCTTATGCTCACATCCAAATCATTTACGTAAATGACAAAAAAAAGTGGACCCAGCACCGATCCTTGTGGCACTCCACTGGTCACAGGCCTCCAGTCTGAAAAACAACCCTCACCACCACCCTCTGTCTTCTACCTTTGAGCCAGATCTGTAGTTCTCCCTATATTCCGTAAGATCTCCCCTTGCTAATCAGTCTCCCATGGGGAACCTTGTCGAATGCCTTACTGAAGTCCATTTGGATCACATCTATGCTCTGCCCTCATCAATCCTCTTTGTTACTTCCTCAAAAAACTCAATCAAGTTTGTCAGACATGATCTTCCACACACAAAGCCATGTTGACTATCCCTAATCAGTCCTTGCCTTTCCAAATACACTCATTCCCAAATTAAATTCAGTTATTGCAACCCCAATTGGATAGAAAAATAGAGTAAGTTTCAAACCACTTACCCCTCTCACTCACAGAAAGTTGGACACAGCCAATTACATCTACCCCAATGATTCTCTTCTATACTTATTCTACTCTCTATGCCTTCTTACCTTCCATCTCCCTACTTTCTTCTTTTTCCCCTTTCCCATCTTTCACCCCTAATATTGCAGAGAATCCTAGACCAATAATATGGAACTCTTTGTTATTCTCCGATTTTCCCCCTGCTGATGTTTCCTGTCCATGTGCTTCTCATTCTTTTCCTCCTTTCCCCTCTTTTTTTTCCCCACAACACATCCCAATCTACCACATCTGGATCTTCTCCTCCACTTTATCTAAGAATGGTTATCCCATTACCTTGTCATTGAACTGAGTACTAGACTTAGCTAATGTTTCCTGTAATGACACAAGGGAAGGGATTGACTGTTGTAGAAAGGGATGGAAAAGTAGTTAGTGGTGATGCATGAGCAGAACAGTGGTGAGGTGTCCCAGTAATCAAGTAGAAAGGACAGGAAGGATTAGTAGTTTGGGATGATGAGGAAGGAGAGAGCAATTGAGCAGACATGATACATGTAACAACAAGAGTTGTAGTCATTGAGCCTTGAGAGGTAGAGTAAGTGAGCCTATGAGCGTGAGGTGGCAGAGTGAAGTAACATTGAGGTGGCAGCGTGAGGTAGCATTGACCCTCTTCCTGCACTTCTGGGCAGCCATTTTCATCCGGACAAATTACAGACCTGTGCTGCAAATTTTATCCAGGGCTGGCTTGGTCTGTTGGCATTGTCTCCATGCAAACAGCTGAGAAAAGAATTATGTTGGGGATCATTCCTGGCTTGCAGCATCTCAAATGGTGTGCAGCTGGGCTTTAGATGTCACCAACAGCACGATCATAAGTTCCTGGCATGGCTACTGCTTCCATCTCTCCATTGCACAATTCCTGAGAGAAGTTCCCAAGAGCCCAGTCATATACTTAATGAAGTGAAGAGCGGAAAATTCCATGAGAAGTCGCAGCAAGCCAGGGTGGACTGACCACCATGAATCACACTTGACCCGAAAATAGGAAAATATTGCCCTTGGTCTCTATTTGCAAAGCCAGATGAAATCAACTAATTTCATGTTAATCATGTTAAGTTACTTAATCTCTCTTAATTCACACATTTAAAAGTACTTAATGTAATTTATTTACTCTGGATGTGGTCCCAAATCTTTTTTCATTTCCAATGTGCATTAACAAGTTGGACCAGCATAGAAGACAATGTTTGACATAGTTAGTCACAGGTTTAGTCTGCGTAATCAAGGGCACCCTCTATACTCCTTTCTCTCTGGCAGTACCTATTGAACCCATTGAGCTTCCAAATATTACTACACACCTCTTTGAATTGTGACTTCATCTCTCAACATTACCCTGAGCTCTAGCCCTATGTCTTAGTCAAACCAAACACTGCTGCACCCATCAAGAGCAGGGTGGTTGTGACCATCAATAGCTTAGTTATTAATAAAAAAGGAAAATTTTGGGCTTCAGTGGTGTTTCTAATGTTGGCTGGACACATGAACTAATCAGCAGAAAATATTTCTCAATAAGTTTGGTGTTATTTGCTGGCTAAGGTCCTTATCCATGTTATCATTATTTCTGGACGATTTCTTCAATGTCATCTTTGTTACTACTGGGTTCCTGTCCTCCAAACTCTTCAACCTCATTCAAAAAAAAAGCTTATCAAGACATCATGGCACCATATATTGGCATCCATTCCAGCTTTACATCCCCTCTC
Source organism: Chiloscyllium plagiosum (assembly GCF_037043375.1). Lineage (NCBI taxonomy): Eukaryota > Metazoa > Chordata > Chondrichthyes > Orectolobiformes > Hemiscylliidae > Chiloscyllium > Chiloscyllium plagiosum. Next base: position 102,192,323 of record NW_028270148.1, on the reverse strand, counting down.
TCATCCTGTGCTCCCAGGTTCTGGACACCTATCTCCTTGTCCTCTACACCGTTTTGAAGCGGTCTGCAACCATGCCATTTTACCTTTTGGAACTTCTACACCATATTTTACTGCTATAGCCAAACATAATCTTCACTAACTGACAAAAATAAATAATTAACTTGCCTTGTTTCATATTTTTCTTCAATGCAGAACAACTGAATGCAAAAGGCATTTGAAGACTGGCTGTCATTTGAACTGGAAGCAATTTCTTTGCTGTTCTCTGCTTCTTTGGTTGTTTGGTCTTCAACATCACCATCTGGCAATTTGGCATTTTCAACACTGTCTGACACTTCTCCCTGCAGCAAGATGAGGCAAGGGTAAGAAATTACATTTAGTTACATTTGCCCTTGCACACTCAGTCACATACTAATTATATCAGCATACATAAACATTATTCTTTGTCAGTATAAGGCTTGTAACAATACACACTGAAAATGTGAAGATATGCTGAAACTACAGGAATCTAAGATTGTTCTACTAAAATGTACAGTGAAGGTATGTTCACTATGAATAAGATATCTACAATAGTGTCATTTTAACTGATTCAGAAAGGAAAACTGTTATAGAATTGAAATAGGTTCAGAAAATTAGCAATAATTATTTCTTATTCAGAAATATCTTTTAATTGCACATTCGTGATTTTTGAATCAACCATAAATCTTATTGACAGAGTCTTCCAGACCCATCTAAAACAATTAGAAAGGCAGACAGGGAACTTAATTGGGTGAGAGACAAAAATTCAGTTTCTCAACAGTATTAAGTTTTCAGAACCCCAGATCAGCTTACCAGATCTTCACGGTCAAGAGACTCTTTTGCATTCATTAGAATATCATGAATAACACCCCAGCCCACTGGAATTACATTCATGGGTGCAATCTTGTTAGTCAAAAATTAGAATAGATGTTTGCAAACCTGTCCTTCATATGAGTGCATCTGGTGGGGCTGCCTTTTACCTTCAAGTTCCAGTGAATACAACCTTATATTACTTGGCCCCATTGTGACCAACTTTTTTAGTTGTGCAAATGCTTCTGGTGTAAGAGGTGATGCCCCACTCTATCTGCTAAGATGAAGGAGGAAGAGAACCAGGCCAACAGAAGCAGGGGCACGAGGCTTGGGGGATGCAGCTGTGGAAAGATAAATAAACATGGAGAGGGGAACCAGGGTCTACTGAGAGATGGTGCACAGAAAGGTGTTGCACCTATGTGAAGTTATTTTTAGATTAGATTACTTACAGTGTGGAAACAGGCCCTTCGGCCCAACAAGTCCACACTGACCTGCCGAAGCGCAACCCACCCATACCCCTACATTTACCCCTTTAACCTAACACTATGGGCAATTTAGCATGGCCAATTCACCTGACCCGCACATCTTTGTGACTGTGGGAGGAAACCGGAGCACCCGGAGGAAACCCACGCAGACACGGGGAGAATGTGCAAACTCCACACAGTCAGTCGCCTGAGTCAGGAATTGAACCCAGGTCTCTGGCGCTGTGAGGCAGCAGTGCTAACCACTGTGCCACCGTGCCGCCCACAAGTTGAGTGAAAGGCACCGCCAGAGCCATCTTCGAGACTACGGAAACAGTTGCCTGTATCTGCCACTTTTGCAGACAGATCCACAGTCACATAGCTTCGGAGGTCCTGGGGCCGTGAAAATCACAGCAGCATTTAATTTCCTAGTCATGGTTCCTTTCAAACATCAGCCTCAGCCGAGGACATATGTGGGTTTGACCTACTGGCAAGCCAGAGATGCATTTGTGAGTTCAACCACACCCTTTGCAGGAAAGCAAATCTGTTTGTCCAGTTCTTCAGGCACCCAGACAGCCAAGGCAGCTGAGCCATTGGATTTGCAGACATTGCTGAATTCCATCCTCTACAAGGGGCAATCTGCTGAACAGGTGGTGCTCCGCGCTCTGTGGTATAATGCAGGCAAATTCCTGATGTGGAAGGATTTCTCTCCAATGTTCAGTTCATTTGTGACCACAGGCAAGAAGGCTGCAGTTACCTCGATAGCAAGCACACAAAAAATGAGTATTGTCTGGGCCATCATTGAATAGACAATTGGTCTACTGAAGATATGCTTCCATTGCCTGGACTGCTCAGAGGTCTGAAAAGGATTGTTTGCTGTGCCCTGCACAACCAAGCTCAATGATACTGTGAGAATGTAGACAGGAAGATAGAACAGCCACCTATCTCCTAAGATGAGGGAGAAAAGGAGTCTAATGGAGACGCTTAGGGAACCATGATGATGTTGAGGAAGCCAAGGCATTAGTAAGCTGAGGGAGACAGGTCTTGGAAAACCTGAACGTGGCTACATTTGACAACAAATGACTTTGCAGTAATATATATGGACTATTATAAATGTTCATAATATATTGTTATTTGAGAACTTGGGTCTGAAGTGTAACAATTGTATTTAAGATTTTCAGTTATGCAAAGATCTGTCATTTTTTATGAACATGAAGCAATTTTGAACATTGAATTCAAAACAGACGAAATCATGATTTCAGATGAACACTAAGTGACTAGCAAGCCATAGGGAATATTATTGCGAACACATTTTCTGACCTGAGTTTTACAACCACAAGAAATGGGAAGCATGTGAAAGTCAATGTGAAAAAAAGGCTATATTTGCGGGCACTGGAATATGCATGTTATTCTCCTGAGATATGTGTATGCACATTATCAGTTCTGAGGGTCACTGGACCTGAAACATTAACTCTTTCTCTCCTCAGATGCTACCAGACTGTTGAGCTTTTCCAGCAATTTCTGTTTTTGTCTCTGATTTTACAGCAGCTGAAGTTCTTTTGGTTTTTATCATGTTTTTCTTTTGTGTTTTTGTTAAAAGGACATCGACAGCCTCTTGGGAGTATGTTCAGTGATTAACCTCCATGGTGAACATACAACTTCCTTGGCCTGACCTGATGGAGGTGTCACTCAATCATGGCACTGCTTGTGTGGTCTCTCACATATCTAGGATGGATAGAGTTGATGAGCAGTGATGTTCCTGGAGCCGATGAAATACCTATTATAGGTCTACTGTATTAACAAAAATGATGTTCATCACCTTAGGGGAAATACTGATATTGTCTGATTTGATTGTTGAATGCATATTTCACCTTCCTCGCATCCAAAGAACTAAGCACATTTTGTGTATTAGGAGATCAACCAATGGTGTGATCAGAAGGCCACAATCCTTGTGTAGGATGGGACCAACATACCTAAAGGATAATACAACTGACATTCTTACTTCTGTATCAACTTGCATTCACAAATACATTTTGCATATTTCAACCAGTTGTTCTGTTACTTTATACCATGCTACGTAGATACTAACTCTGATCCTTAAACATCAATCCAAACCTCTACTGTTGATTTTACATTTCCCTTCTCTGCATCTAGCACATAGTGTTATCACAGATTTGAAACTAGTTAAAGGAATTTGAATAGAACATTTCAGAACTGGTAACACAGCAACACCAAAAAACTGAATGAATTTTTTGATCATCCAAAACTTAGGATGGCACGGTGGCACAGTGGCTAGCACTGTTGCCTCATAATGCCAGAGACCCGGGTTCAATTCCCACCTCAGGCAACTGTCTGTGTGGAGTTTGCACATTCTCCCCATGTCTGTGCGGGTTTCCTCAGGGTGCTCTGGTTTCTGCCCACAGTCACAAAGATGTGCAGGTCTGGTGAATTGGCCATGCTAAATTGCCCGTAGTGTTAGGTGAAGGGGTAAATATAGGGGAATGGGTCTGGGTGGGTTGCTCTTCGGAGGGTCGGTATGGACTTGTTGGGCCAAAGGGCCTGTTTCTACACTGTAAGTAATCTAATCTAAAAAAACAAAAGCTTTCACAATTATAACAACAGCGTACCAGTGGAGGTTCCAGTGTTAGACTGGGATGGATAAAGTGAAAAATTACACAACACCAGGTTATAGTTGAACAGGTTTATTTGGAAGTACAAACTTTCAGAGTGCTGCTCCTTCATCAGATAGGCCACTACACCACATCCTCTGCAGCCTACAACACATTATCAATGAGGATGAGTACCTTGCCAAGACCTTCCCTACACCTACACTTCTTGCCTTTAAACAACCACCAAAACTTAAACAGACCATTATTCACAGCAAACTGCCCAGCCTTTAGGACAACATCAACCACAACACCATGTCACACGCCACCCACCATGTACACAGCAGGTACTCATGTGACTTGGGGACAATAGGTGAGTGGGGGAGGGGATGAAGGTGATAGGTCAGGGGGGAGGGTGGAGTGGATAGGTGGAAAAGAAGGTAGGCAGATAGGACAAGTCATGGGGACAGTGCTGAGCTGGAAGTTTGGAACTAGGGTGAGGTGGGGGAAGGGGAAATGAGGAAACTGTTGAAGTCCACATTGATGCCCTGGGATTGAAGTGTTCCAAGGCAGAAGATGAGGCGTTCTTCTTCCAGGCATCTGGTTGTGAGGGAGCGGCGGTGAAGGAGGCCCAGGATCTCCATGTCCTCGGCAGAGTGGGAGGGGGAGTTGAAATGTTGGGCCACAGGGCGGTGTGGTTGATTGGTGCGGGTGTCCCAGACATGTTCCCTAAAGCGCTCTGCTAGGAGGCGTCCAGTCTCCCCAATGTAGAGGAGACCACATTGGGAGCAACGGATACAATAAATGATATTGGTAGATGTGCAGGTAAAACTTTGATGGATGTAGAAGGCTCCTTTAGGGCCTTGGATGGAGGTGAGGGAGGAGGTGTGGGTGCAGGTTTTACAATTCCTGCGGTGGCAGGGGAAGGTGCCAGGATGGGAGGATGAGTTGTAGGAGAGCGTGGACCTGACCAGGTAGTCATGGAGGGAACGGTCTTTACCGAAGGCAGAAAGGGGTGGGCTGTGGGGTCTTTTTGGAGGTGGCGGAAATGTCGTCGGATGATTTGGTTTATGCGAAGGTTGGTAAGGTGGAAGATGAGTACCAGGGGCGTTCTGTCCTTGTTACGGTTGGAGGGGTGGGGTCTGAGGGCGGAGGTGCGTGACGTGGACGAGATGCGTTGGAGGGCATCTTTAACCACGTGGGAAAGGAAATTGCGGTCTCTAAAGGAGGAGGCCATCTGGTGTGTTCTGTGGTGGAACTGGTCCTCCTGGGAGCAGATACGGTGGAGGCGGAGGAATTGGGAATACGGGATGGCATTTTTGCAAGAGGTAGGGTGGGAAAAGGTGTAATCCGACACAAAGGAAGATGACTCACTCATCTTAGTTCCAGGATATGGCAGGAGTTAAAGGTAGTGAAAAATGACTTACTATTTCAACACTGCATGACTTCATACTTAAAAGTAATGAAGGTCTAGTTACATGAATCACAAACAGAGATTTAACAAGTAGATTGGAGAGAAGCAAATAAAGTGAAAGTCTGTCACAATTTTTAACTTATTATTATCTTACATTTTAGTCTTCTTGGACCTAATAATCAACTTTTCAAATGCTGAAGCAATAAGATCTGCCACCTGCAGTTAAAATGTTTAAAAGATTTTCCTAGATCTTGCTCTATAACAGAAGTAGCAGAAACCACAGAGAAATACTGTAAACGTTTCTGCAAAGTTTATGTAAATTCTTGGTTAATATTGTGTCAAATAAATGGGAGTATCTGGAAATTCTATCTTCTATTTCTCCTGGCAAAGAGTATGGCTGAAGAATATTAATGTAGCAGTGTGAAATAAGTGTTAAGCTTTTCATTGGCATTCTGAAAATGTTTGAGCTAATGTACACATCAGATAAAGACGATATAAAAAATTTGAGGTGCTGTTATAGAATTTATAGGCGATACATAACACAACACAGCAGTCCAAAATGTTGGCTTACTTAAGGAGAACCAATTCTAGCATGACATTTGCACAGAAGAGCACATGGATAAAGTGTGCAAACTATTCAAAGAATAGATAAGTAAGTAAATTTCAGCCAAAATAATTTTAAGAAACTAGGAACTTAACTAAAACACAAACATTATGCAAATTCCTTTTCCAAGGCCAAGTTCAAAGTTGAAGGATTTTTGACTGCACTTCTTTTTGGTGACAAGTGACATACCTTTCCATCTGCTTTATTTTCAGAAACTGCAGGTGAACTGATTTCCTTTTCTGTTAATGGAAAAACAATAATTCCTCAATTAAGCTCCATGAATCAGAACAGTAACACATATGTTGGTTTGATTAGAACTAAACAGCATCCTTTAAATGTAATCATCATTTTAGCTTTTACCCCCTTTTGGCCTTAACTCCGTGTACATTATAAATGCAGAAGGTAAGCGAGGCTGCCTGCAAGTAAAGTTTCCTCAGTTTTCTGCAATATTGACCAAGGCTTAACTGGCCATCAGACATTTGATCTACTCCCTCTCTTTGTTAAGACACTCATTAAAAACTAGCTTTTTGATCAGCCCTTCATTTTTTTTTCCTAGTTTAGTTCTTGGGATCACTGTCACCTTTTGTCAGTTTACATGCCTGTGAAACATCTTGGGACATTACACAACAGTTGCTGTAAAATTGCAAGCTGTTATTTTAGAACACAGAAGGACTGAGATTTAAAACGTCTGCACACGGGACTGACAAGTACTAAAACAGTGCTTTGTCTGAAGTTATGACTTGGAGGTGCCGGTTTTGGACTGGGATGGACAAAGTTAAAAATCACACAACATCAGGTTATAGTCCAACAGGTTTATTTGGAAGCACTAGCTTTCAGAGTACCACTCCTTCATCAGGTGTTGCCTGATGAAGGAGCAGCATTCCGAAAGCTAGTGCTTCCAAATAAATCTGTTGGATTATAACCTGGTGTTGTGTGATTTTTAACTGTCTGAAGTTGTAAGCATTAGTGTTTTGTCTCATCTGAAATTAGGAGGGATACTGCTGTTCTTTTCTGTGAGCTGAAATGGTTTTGAATACTCTATTTCCGCAGGTCAACCTGACAAGGACAGTACAGTTACTGTTTAGCAAACAGTCCTACAGCATGAGAAGTCTGATGCACATTAATCAACACCTCCTCTTAAGAACACACACTATGGCCCAAGGATGGAATTCATCAGGATCCAGGGACCTCTCAGCCTCCAGCTCCAACAGTTTGCTCAGTGCCACTTCCCCATGATTATCTGGAGTCAGCATTAAGTTCAACAATTTCAAACCCTAAGTGAACTTTCACCTCCCTCGAGAAGAGACAGGTAGTGAAAAGGAGAAACAATTGCGCAAGTTTGTTCTGGAGAGAAACTAGCTCCTTCTCATTTCATCTGTAATTAAATGCTGGGTGAGAAGGTCCATGGGCAACTTTCCCAACTTGCCAGCAATTAAAGTTCTTAACTAGTCAGTTAGTAGTCACTTAGGACCTCATCTCACCACCTTCCTGATCACCTGCCTCCACAGTGGAAGAGAAAGGTAGTTAGTTTCCACCTGGGAAACAATAGTGAACTGCGTGCTGTGTTTATCTGATGATAATTGAAGGCAAAGATGGAAGTCAAAAGAGTGACCTTCTTTAGCCCCCACCTTGCCCTTGCTTCCAACATGCCTGACTTCACCCCCCCATGTGACTCTGACCCCACAACAAGAAGGGAAAATAAATTTACCTTTACACTGTAAGATCCTCACCAGGGCCTCCCTAGGCCATATTTAGGAACCGAAGGCTGCCAGCCTCTTAATGACTGCCAACTTCTGGTGACCTAGCACGTAGTATTGAGGTACCCGATAGGGCTAGGAACTTTCCGATGTCCTGCCTATCCACTCTGCTTTTCACATACATTTGAATATACCTTTTACTTCTTATCCTATTACCAACTATTTTTTGCATTGCACTATCATTCTCTTGTATTCACTCTCGCTTTTCTATCCTATCCTTCTCTTTTATTTTTCCTCAACCTCTTTTCCTGTCTTGCTTAAAACCACTAACATCCTGAATTAATTGAATTCTGACAAAGGATAATCTACCGATAGCCCCGAAAGCCCCGAAAACTGGGATAAATTCAGAATCCAGCAAAAGCGAACTAAAAAGATAATAAAGAAAGAGAAAATAAACCACAAAGGCAAACTAACAAGGAATATAAAAACTGACAATAAGAGGTTAGTTAGATCTATGAAAAGGAAGCTGTAGATCAAAGTGAATATTGGCCCCTCAGAACATGAATCTGGAGAGATGGTTTTGGGGAACAAGGAAATGGCAGAGGAGTTAAAATGATATTTTGCGTCAACCTTTACAATGGAAGATAGTTCGAACATTCCATTAATATTAAAGAATACAGGGAGGAATTGAGTACCATCACAGTCACCAAAGAAGTTGACAACCTAATGGGGCTAAAGTCAGATAAGTTCACTGGTCCTAATGGCTTGCATTCTAGGATCCTAAGACAAGTAGCTACAAAGCAGGGAGGTCTTACTCCAATTGTACAAGGTGTTGGTGAGACCACATCTGGTGTACTGTGAGCAGTTTTGGTCTCCTTATTTAATATATCATTTCATTGGAGGTGATTCAGAAAACGGTCACTGGGATAAATAGAAGGATTGTTTTATGAGTAAAGGTTAAACAGATTGGGACTCTGTTCATTGGAATTTAGAAGAATGAAAGGTGATCTCATTGAAACATACAGGATTCTTAAGGGACTTGACAGGGCAAATGCTGAGATGACATTCCTAAAATATGAGAGTCTAGGACCAGACAGCATCATCTCAGAATAAAGGGTTGCCAATTTGAGACTTATGTGGAGGTGCCGGAGTTGGACTGGGGTGAACAAAGTCAGAATCACATGACACCAGATTATACTCTAACAGGTTTATTTGAAATCACAAGCTTTTGGAGCACTGCTCCTTCGTCAGGTGAAATCTTCACCTGATGAAAGAGCAGCGCTCCGAAAGCTTGTGATTTCAAATAAACTTGTTGGACTATAACATGGTATCATGTGACTTCTGAATTTAAGACTGAAATGAGGAGGAATTTCTTTTCTCAGGAGATAATGTATCTTTAGAACTCCTTGCTACTGACAGCTGTGGGTGCAGAGTTATTGTGTATATTTGAAGCTGAGATAGATAGATTCTTGATCAACAGGGGAATCAAGAGTTCAGGGGATAAGGACAGGAAAGTGGACATGTGGAAAGTCGGATCAGTCCTTATTGAATGGCGGAGCAAGCTCATGGGGCCAAATGTAACCCTGAAGGAACCGCAATATATTTCCAAGTCAGGAATGTGAATAGTTATTTGCCAATTTATGCATTATAGGAAAGTTTATTGATATAGAAATGCAACAATATTCCACTCATTTACAAGTATAAAATGGGTACTTGTACCTGAACTCCTTGTTATTTTTGGAGACGACTCCTCTTGAGTTTTACAAAAACCATGAAATGGACGTAAATCAAAACATTCATTCAGGAGTTTGATATTCACTTCACTGCACACACTTATGAACCCCACTGCACAGTTATTTACCTGCATAACATATAAAATTAACATTGTATAAGCATAGGTTGTTTTAAGCTTCTGAACAAAGAAACTTTGGCCAGAAGCTTATTGTTGGTATCAGAACACCAATGTCAGGCCCATAGGGGCACCTGAGCATGCACTTGTTGACAGCAAGGGCAGTATTACAATCTTTTACGAGATAGCTGCAATTTGGAGCATTGGCGTGCCAATTGGTAAGATGGGTGTGACAAATGCAGGTGGATGACTGGGAGAACAACTGCACATAATTATATAGCAGGTATATGGATAGGGAGATAAATCTAGGTGGAAGGAAAACACATTTGCTGGAATGGTTTTGAAAACCGTCACAGCAGTGAACACAGTCCCCTATTTGTGGCATGGATCCTCTGATGCTGATAGACCCCAGCCTTAAAAGTTGAGGGCACCTCCACTGAGGTTTGGGGCCAAAATGGCAGACAAACTGCAATCTCACCCTTAATTCAGCCCTTAACAATAAAACTTGTATGTTCACTATCATGTGACCATCACAAATTTACTTCTTTATTGTGACTATTTGCCAATTTATGAATTATTGGAAAAATTATTGAGGTAGAAATTCAACAATATTTTGTTCATTTACAGGTACAAAATGGGTACAACCATGACAAGTTTAGAAGTGGAAAGAGCCACATTCTATTTTGCATGCAGGAACAAATTACTACAGATGCTGGAATCTGTACTGAAAACAACAAATGTTGGAGATCACAGCAGGTCAAGAGGCATCCACGAAGAGAAAGCAAGTTACCGTTTCGAGTCTAGATGACCCTCCATCAGAGTCATCGAGACTCAAAACGTTAGCTTGCTCTCTTTCCACGGAAGCTGACCCACTTTGATCTCCAGCATTTGTTGTGTTCTATTTTGCATGCTATTGCTAAATTAATTTGGGCACTTCGTGAAGCAGCCATGAATGTAGGCTTCTTATTTCAATATTTATACGCCTGCTGTTTGGTACATAGCATATGATACAGAGGTAATATTTTTAATTTCTGGCTTAGTGAGCACTTACCCAACACAAGTCTTTTGTATTGACATGTAACACATACAAGGCAGCACTGGCCTAATGCAAAACATATGCATAACAAGAAACAGAATTTGCTTTTCACTAAAAGTAAACTCTGACAGTTAACAGTAGTAATGGGAGTGAGATGGCAAGGAAAGGAAAAGGCTCAAATTAAAGTACAGAATTTAAGTTTTAAATATATTGTGACAATGCTGTCACTTTAACAAGGTTATTTTGTCCTTGGGTTTTTTTTTTTGCCTTGTAAAGGCAGAGGTGATGAAATGTCTCAAAAAAAGTGTCTAGTTTAACAATGGCAGGGGAGTGGCCAGTTGTCACAGTTCAGGTTTTTAATAGTTTGGTTTAATTGTAGCAGAGAAACTGCTGGTAGCAGGAACAGAAGCTGCTGCTTCAGCAGATGATTCCTGACTGGATTCTCTCTCTGAAATCTCTTCTGCCTGTAGGAACCTGTGTTTGAATTTACCTTTGCCAAGGGGTGTGTTTATGGAATTGGAACTGCTCCTTAATTAAGTTGCAGTATTGGGTCAGTTCAGGTTTCAAATAGTTGTTATTCCAAATTCTGTTTTCTTTTGTTTGTGTTTCATCTGTAGCTTTTAAATGAATTCTGTTTTGCTTAAAGCTGAGTGGTTTGACCAGCTGCATCACACCTTGAACATTCATTTCACATCTGCCCTTAAAATAAGAAAAAGTTAGGGTCTAGGCTACCTTGTTGAAACATTTTGAGGGGGTCTGGCCTGGTCCATAACAGATTGGGGGCTCATCCAGGATATTTTGGCATCTTTGCCTTTACGACCTCTCTTAAAAAAAACCCAAGGTCAAAATAGCCTTATTAAAGCTACAGCATCATCACAATATCACAATGGAAGGGTCATGAATTTACATCTTCCCACTCCCACATTTCTAGATCAGGACCATGCAATTTGATTACAGGTGCCAGATTCATCCAAAGCACTTATATATTGTCATCCTTCATGTGCCAGTTTAAATGGCGAATTTTGGTATCAAACAGGTATCACAGACATGCTTGAACTGGTTTTCACTGACATTCATAGACTCAGAATTTAAAGCAGGGGATATGGCACAGTAAACAAAAGGTGGGAAATCTGACTGATCTTTCACATTTAACAGAGGGACTCTGATATGTCACCTGTAGAATCATGAATTTTAAACTCCACATTTAGCTCACCCATTGGGGTGTTTTGGTTTGTTTGATTCAATAGCACTTCTCCTGAAGCACTTAGAACAAGCCTTGTCTAAAAAGTCACACTCAAAACCTCAAGGAAGTACATATTACTTAACATGCTTTACAATTTGGTATATCTCAAGCCAGAAATCTGTAAGGTTATTACATCTTTAGAGATCACAGCCAAGCTACATTTGGCAGTCTCAACTGATTTCCGACTTAGGGCAAGCCAAATTTTTCAAATTGTCATATATTCTAGTATAAATTCCAGAAATTCCCATGCTATAGTCCTAGGCTTTAAAAACTCACTTTATATAGTAGAGACTTTAAAACTCGCTCTGTATGGTATAGGGGCAATTAATATATAATGTCCTTTATTTGGTACAATACCTGTTTCTTTAGTTGTTTTAACATCCTTTACTAGCTTTCTTACTAGTATTTATCTATACTATTTGCTATTTTTCTCTGCATGTCTTAACAGTGTACTGTATTTGCTATATAGTGTATGTTGCCATGTAACATGTGCATGGTGCTCTTTAAACAAATCTAAGAATAAGTTTATTAGCATGATAAAAAACAAAGCTAAACACAGACCTCAGAGACCGCAGCTCGGGTCGTTTCATCTTGAGCTTCTATTAGTTCTGCCAGGAAGTATTCACCATAAGTGTATCTCAGTGTATCAGTCTGCTTGTTGAAGATAGGGGTGACATCATCATGATCCTCTATCCTGGGGAGTCAAGAATTCAAGGACTTCAGTTCAGAAGTGTTTCAATTACCATTATAAATGTTTCTTGGAGTTTGCATCACAATGTTTAAATGTCAATATACAATTCTAAACTAAACCATAAATTAGGTATGTGTTGTGATTCTTTACAATTTTCAAAGTGCTAATTTTCTAATACTATACTGCTCCAAATTAGATAGGATAATAGAAGATCAAGAGGGAAAATAGTCAAGTGGGGGCTACTTCCATGCCTATGAAGACCTACATTTTTATCTCCAGCTCAATAAAACAATTGTTCGCTGGTGCTACCCTTCCTGCCACTTGTAAATTACAATGCAGATGATATTCTTCGCAGATTCCATTACATTTAGAGGCTGACAAGAGAAAGGTAGCCGTAATCCGCAAGGCACTGCAGGAAACAGTAAAAGGTCCTTTAACAATACTTTTATCTCCTGTTACGTAGTATATCTGATCCATTTTTGAACATGCCTCTAGGAAAACTAGGTCTCTTCATTTTTTTGGTTTTCCACTCTTTTAAAATTATCATGTCCTCTTGTCTGTAACATTGCCAGAACTTTCCTCAGGGGCTTTGCTGGGCCCTCATGTGATTCCCATCACGAACAAAAAAATAAGGCCTGACTAAGGAAATTTCATGGGGTCAAGACAGGTGGAAGTTCTACTTGAATATTCTTGGGACAGTTAAAGAAATTACAGACCTAAATAGTTGCACATAAATTATGAAATATAGCTTATTGAATATTGAAAAAACCATTGTGAAAGTTCAGTGTCTTTTGTGGTTTCTTTATAAATTGCATCACAGCGTGGCTGAAGAGGTTTGCATCAGTGATTTTCTCATACAATAGCTCAGACATTTGAATTTCGGCTAGAAACCCTGGGTTTTTTTATCCTATTATCTTTTCTGAGTAGTTATTCAGCTTAAGTCAGTTAGAACCCTCAGAATTTGGAGGGTTCCAGATGCAGGGGACTCACACATTGAAAAATTCCATTTCCCAGTCAATTCTCAATTGTGTCATGGATTCCACATGATATGCAATTACAGTCTACGCAACAGAAATGATTCTTTGGCCTTCACAATATCTGGACGAATTAATTGAAATCTCAGAATCTAAATAGGATGTTTTCGTTAAACGTTACATTCAAACATGTGCACATGAAGTTTCCATACAAAACTTGGATAAATAATCTGTACATTTTGACAGATACAAGAAAGAGGCATGCTACATAATGTTCGCACAGGAAAAGAGGCTAGTAAGAATGAATTGTATTCCATGCTATGACTACATTGGGCTGGATTTTAGGTGTGTGTGTGTGTGTGTTGTGTGTGTGTGTGTGTGCGTGTGTCCATCCTTCCTTCCTGCCTGGCTCCAGCTCCAACCACAGGCCTTTCTGTGGAGGAGTTCCCCTGATCTTAACAAAGGAGACTTGCCACTAAGACATCTTTTTTCGAGAAAACTGGCCACAAACTGTTCTTCATATAGCACAGACATCTGACCTTTTCATTATTCATTGAGGGAAATGGGCTTCTTATTGTCCACCCTGGATTCCCTTGAGAAGATGGTGGTGAGCTGCCTTGTTGAACCACTGGTGTGGGTAGATGTTGAGATGGAGTTCCAGGATACTTCAGAGGTGTTAAGCCCTTCCATCACCATCCTCCACACAAACCACAACCGTGTGGAAGTTCAAACCAAGGAGGGTGAACCTACATCCAGCTGAGATTCACTCTGGGCTCTATAGCTACAAATGTTCCAGGGTTGTCCACCCAAATTGTTAAGGCCAACAAGCTCCATTGTAGTGGGGCTCCGTCCACCCCACCTGCAGGTGTTGCAACTGCAATTATATAGTGGGAGAGCACGAAAAAAGAAAGTGCACAAGTGGCATGGTCAACACTTAACTGCACAAAGATATCATATTTGGAAATATATTAGCAGTTTAAATCATCATCTGTCTGAGCAACTGTCATTTTAGCTGCAGGTACAAGACAGAAGCTACAGAAACTACCATTGTTTAGTGAAACTTCCTGTTGTAACATTGTCTGACGAAGTGCTATTCTTTCCCTAGTGCTCAATATCCCGTAAGATCTTGTGATTGTTTAATATGGGAGCATCAGTTGGTGTGAAGCCTTCAAACAATTGTTAACATAAAGTTTTCCTCAGCAACAAAAGAAAGAACAAAAAAAAGCTGTATTTATTTTTGGGATTATAACACGGTTTTTGGTCCTTTGAGCAGCAACAAATTTACAAACACCCAACTCATATCAACTGTCAATTAAGGGGTGTCTTCTCTGCCTTGTTGCACTTGATGCTGCACTGCTATATCATGGCAAAGGTGTTGTTTCTCCTGCTCAATATCCTCATCCTCCTCAGAAGACTACTGCTGCCTGCTAGTTCTTTAGCACCATCATATCCTCTCTTTGTCTGCTGCTGTCGTGCAGAGCATGCAAGGTTATGCAGTACACTCTGATCAAATGTACTGCAAAGTCTACCCAGACCAACCCAAACATTAGAACTTCATCTTGACGATGCCTTTGGATTGCCCCACAGTCTGGCTGGTGGAAGAATAAGTTGCATTGAATCTATGCTTAGAATAAGTGTATAATGGAGTCATCAGCCTTGTTGGGATAGGATAGCCATATACTGCTTCAGGTCAAACTCATGGATGACATAGTTCTGTGAGGGTGACCCAGGGCATCTTACTTGGTGGCAACATTGCACCTCGCTCATCAAAACAGCAAAAACAAAAGGAACATGTAAGCTTGGGGAGTCACCTAAATTGAAAGGTTAATTCGGTCACTCACTCCAGGAAGATCGACCTGTGATGCCTTTTATAGTCATTCAAATTACAAGTGTGTAATGGAAATGAAAATGGCTCCTACCTCACCCAGAGTGGGCAGAGTGAATGTTTTTCTCTGAGACAAGGGGCTTTACATCTTGACAATGTGAGACCCTTCAAAGGGGACTGAACATTTACCCACATAGAGCAGATGAAGGACATCTATTAGCACAAAATGCTGTATGTGGCCTTCATGCTTTGACCTACTGTGTCAACTAAAAATCTTGGCCTCAAGCATTCTTGGCCACATCATTCAGCATTGCAAGTCAATCCTACTAATGGCTATAAGGCACAGGGAATGTTTTACGGTGTGGAAGGATCCACCCTGGTTGCGTAAGCAACAGTCACTTTCCAAGGTCCCATAGCCTGCACAAAGTTCAGGAGCTGCTCACTGGGCCCATAAAATGTCCATATCATTATCCTATATGCAATGATGCCTTTCTTTGTTACTGAAGAGGTTGGGGGTGAGGTTGGGCCGGGGGGGGGGGGGGCAGAAGAGGTCCTTGTTATTTCTGTCACACATGAAATCTGTAGGTGTATCAAAAGGCTTGAACCGCAGGCATCTAAATCAAGGCAACATGCACAACATCCATGGAGAGGAATTCCAAAGACCTCCATGTTAAGGCCACCATGTCTCAACATTTGAACAGTGCAGCTGAATTATCACATTACAGACCATCTGCTTTGTTTCTGATATTGCCCACAAGGCTCATTGTTACCATCGACAATGGAGGACTGATTAGAGATAGTCAACGTGGCTTTGTGCGTGAGAGAGTTTGAGTTATAGGGAGAAGCTGAATAGGCTGGGGCTTTTTTCCCTGAAGCCTTGGAATCTGAGGGGGAACCTTACACAAGTATATAAAATAATGAGATGCATGGATCGAGTGAATAGCCAAGGTGTTTTTCCTGGGGTAGGGGACACCAGAACTACGTCACAGGGCAGGTCGCTCTAACTTGACTGAGGTTTTGGAAGAGGTGACAAAGAAGATTGATATAGGTAAAGCGGTAGACATTGTCTATATGGATTTCAGTAAAGCGTTTGACAAGATTCTGCATACTAGACTGGCTAGTAAGTTTATATCATGTGGGATCTGGGGGAGCTAGCCAACTGGATACAAATTTGGCTTGAAAGTAGGAGACAAAGAGTGGTGCTAGAGGGTTGCAATTCGGACTGGAGGCCCATGATCAGGGATGTGCCACAAGGATTGACGCTGGGTCCATTGTTTTTCATCATTTATATAAATGATTTGGATGTGATTATAGGAGACATGGCTAGTAGACAGATGACACCAACAAGACGAAGTGAGAACTGCAGATGCTGGAGATTAGAGTCAAGATTAGAGTGGTGCTGGAAAAGCACAGCAGGTCAGGCAGCGTCCGAGGAGCAGGAAAATCGACGTTTCGGGCAGAAGCCATGAAGCGCCCTAGCCCGAAACGTCGATCTTCCTGTTCCTTGGATGCTGCCTGACCTGCTATGCATTTCCAGCACCATTCTAATCTTGACAGATGACACCAAAATAGTTGACATAGTGGACAGTGAAGAAGATTATTTCAGAGTACAATGAGACCTTGATCAGATGGGCCAATGGGCTGAAGAGTGGCAGATGTAGTCTAATTTTGATAAATGTGAGGTGTTGCATTTTGGTAAGGCAAACCAGGGCAGGACTTAATCAATTAATGGTACAGCATGGGAGAGTGTTGGCGAACAAAGAGAGCTAGGGTGCAAGTGCATTATTCCTTGAAAGTGGAGTTGGACGTAGACAGGATGGTGAAGAAGGCATTTGGCATGCATGCATTTGTTGGTCAGAAATCGCATATAGGAGTTGGATAGTCATCTTGCAGCTTTACAGAACACTGATGAGGCTACTTTTCGAATACTGCCTACAATTCTGGTCACCCTTCCATGGGAAAATGTGTTAAACTCGAAAGAGAGTCCGGAAGAAATTTACAAGGATTGTGCCAGGACTGGAGGGTTTGAGCTATAGAGAGATGTTGAATAGGCTGGGGCTCTTCTCCCTGGTGGGTCAGAGGCTGAGGGGTGACTTTACAGAAATTTATAAAATCATAAGGGGCATGGATAGGGTGAACAGTTAAGTTATTTTTCCTAGGGTGAGAGTTTAAAACTGAGGTTTAAGGTGAGATGGGAAAGATTTCAACAGGACCTGAGGGGTAACTTCTTCATGCAGAGGCTGGTGCGTGTCTGGAACAAGCTGCACAAGGAAGTGGTGGGGGCGGATACAATTTACAGCATTTAAAAGGCATCTGGATGGGAATTTGAATAGGAAGGGTTTGGAGGGATCTGGGCCAAATGCTGGCAAATGGGACTAGGTCAGATTGGGATATCTGGTTGGCACAGATGAGTTAGACCAAAGTGTCTGTTTCCATGTTGTATGACTCTATGAATCCAGGGCTCATAGTAGTTATGGCTATCCTTCTATCCATTGCACACAGGGCTATTACACAAATTGAATGCATCCACAAGGCAAGGCCCAGCATCAGCATCTAGCAAATATGGAGCTGATCCGTATTCTGGAGCTGCCAACCATAGGTTCCCTCATGATGTAGTGAAGATACAAGAGAGCCACAGCTGCTCACCCTCCATAGCTGAGAGAGGAACAATGGATGCATCATGCCCGGAGGTAGAGGTCAGAATGCCATGACATGTGGCTCAGCATATTTGAAATGTAAAAACTTCTTCCACCAAGGCCAATGAGCAACATAGGATGGTCCTTTCACATCAGGTTTCCATGCAGATCATGTCTGTGATTTCACAGCAATAACATCCAGATGAGGACATGAGGGTAGCTGATGTATTTAAAGTTCTGAGCCATAGTGGCACACATGACTTCGATGGACACCAGTTTGAGGAAATTCTGAGAAGCACATTTGGAGAGGAGAAGACTCTACAGTGCTGAGGCTTCCCGATGCAGCTGTGCTTTGACATCCATTAGAAAATGGTGAAGTACAATGCACCCCTGTCATGAATGAACTGTACTATCTAATCACCACAACAAGCCTAGACGATGTCCCTGGCTCACGTTTCCACTGTGGTGATGAAGTGCAGGTATGAAGGGTCTCCTCCAGTTTGAAACTACTCTCTAGTATTATGTTGCTCCTCCAAGGACAAAAGAATGAGTGCCAACAAGGAAGTGCTGGCTTCCATGGCCAAATACTCCTATTCATTATAAGTTGTATGAGTCAGTGATGGCAGGTACTCAACAGTGCAATGGTTCCGATTCATTCCCGGTCAGTGCCTTGGGCGCACATTACTCTCATGGTCAAGAAGCATGTGTCCTCTTGCTCTTCAGATGGAGCAACTGCTGGAAGGTGAACACACAGAAACCTGGCCTGAAAGTTTAGCATGTAACTCACCTTTCCAGAGTGAATAAGATCAATGAACTTCCTTCTACACTGGGTCATTTCTGTTAACCATGCTATCTGCTCACAGGCCCAGCAATTCCATCCAAAGGTCTTGATTCGGGAGACTAACCTTTTCCCGACATCTTTTGGTTACAGGTCCTTCCTTCTCTCCTCACTGCCTCAAGGAGGATCTCCAAGTCCACATCCATGAAATGAGGAGCTCTCTCACCTCAGTTTGAAGGCCTTTGACTCTCCTAAACCTTTTTCCATCAGCGGGAAGTGCAATAAAACAGTAACCACAGTAATAGATGCTATGATATTTTTAAATCAGATTCAGACCCTTTCAGAAACAAAAACAGAAATTGCTGGGAAAATTCAGTTGGTCTGGCAGCATCTATGGACAGAAATCAGAGTTAACATTTTGGGTCTCGTGACCATTCTTCAGAACTCCAGACTCTTTCAGCCCTGTCTCCATTCACAGCAGATGTTCAGAAACCATGAAAAATTGAGGGTTGTTGATGCTTCCTTCACCCAGGTTAGGGCAATCATTTCCTGCCCCCAGAGGTAAATTTTTTTCAGCTTTCTAGCATCCACAATACTTTGCTTTTACTCAAGGCAAATCTTGATATTAGCTACAGCACAATGATTTTTGTATCTGAGTCAGAAAGCTCTGGACTCAAGCCCCATACACAAGAGTCGAGAACATAACCTAGACTAATATCCAGTGCAGTATTGACAGAATTGGAGATGATGCCTTTCAGATCATAAATTAAACCAAGCTTGTCTCCTCGTTCTGATAGATATAAAAAGTCCTAAGAGATTATTTCAACCAACAGAGGACTCCTACTAAGTGACTTAACCAAGTTTATCCCTCAAAACATTTCAGTGATAAACAGATTATGTGGCCATTATCACATAAATGTTTTTGAGACTTTGCTAATTGGTGGTTGCAGTTCCTATGCTATAGCATTGGCTGTAAAACACTTTGACTGGTCCTAAGATCAATTGTAAATACAAGTCTTTATTTCAGCAGGTGCTTTTTGGCTCCAACACTGAGGGGCACCTAACATGGATATTGAAGTCTTCCAGGACTACCATTTTGGTCCCAATAGGAGATTACTTTTGAATAAGTTCTGTATTGTAAAAGTTCCTTTGTGCATAATAGACAGACATGATCTTTAGTGACATTCCTCACATCCAGACAGATGCATCTACAGCGGGTAGCTGAATGAGAATGTAGTCAAGTATGGTTTTTTCCTCTTGTTGGTTTCCTCACCATCTACCGCAGACCCAGTATAACAGCTAAGTCCTTTAGGGCTCAACCAGCTTAGTCAGTAGTGGTGCTACCAAGCCACTCTTGGGACCAATCTTATAGGGAGTCTGAGCAATATGAGCTCCAGCAAGATGTGTGGTGAATAGGGTGACAAGTGCAGTGAGGCCTCTCTTGACATCGGAAGAAATTTGCAATACCTTTTATGCTTTTCATAAATGGCATGGTGAGATTTTTCTAGGCAGTGGTGAGTTGCTAACTGATGGTCATCATTGATTCTTAAATGTTTTATTAACAGCACAACTCACCTCACTAACAGTCAGACTCCCATCTTACCAAGATCACTAAGCAAGAACGATATTGGGAAAACTCAATATGTAAACCACAGCTCATACCTGGCGGCTTCTGTTCATCACTTGCTCCAAACAACTTTCATGCCAGACAGTGGAAATACCATCTCAGGACATGATGCATGCGCACCAGCTGTACACTCCGTTCTTTCCACAAACATTGACATCAGGCACTTGCCGGCCCATTACAGCCATCTTGGCGCCTCTCCAATACACTGGCAGGGTGTTTAGGAAGCTCATTCCTGCATGAATTTGTTTAGCTAATTTACTGGAATGGTTAATTAATGCAGTGGAATTCTTTGAGGACATTAGGAGCACAGTGGACAATGGAGAACTGGTAGATATGGTGTGGTTGGAGGTCCAGAAGGCACCACACAAAAGGTTGCTGCATAAGATAAGATAAAGCACGGACAGAAAATGTATTAACTAACAGAAAGCAAAGAGTGGGGATAAATGCAAGGTTTTCTGGTTGGCTAGTGGTGTGCCTCAGGGATTAGTGCTGGGACCACAATTGTTTACAATTTACATAGATGATTGACAGTTGGGGACCAAGTGCAGTGTTTCAAAGTTTGCAAATGACACTAAAATGAGTGGTATAGCAAAGTGTGCAGAAGACACTGAAAGTCTGCAAAGAGATGCAGATAGGTTAAGTGAATGGGCAAGGGTCTGACAGATGAATTACAATTTTGGTAAATGTGAGGTCATGCATTCTGGTAGGAATAATAGCAAAATTGACTATTATTTAGACGATGACAGATTACAGTATGCTGTTGTGCAGAGGGACCTGGGTGTCCTTGTGCATGAGTCACAAAACGTTGGTTTGCAGGTGCAGCAGGTAATTAAGAAGGCAAATGGATTATTGTCTTGCATTGCTAGGTGGATGGAGTTTAAAAATAGGGAGATGATACTACAGCTGTATAGGTTGCTGGCGAGGCCTCACCTGGAGTACAGTTTCAGTCTCCTTACTTGAGAAAGGATATTCTGGCACTGCAGGGAGTACAGAAAAGGTTCACTAGGTTGATTCTGAATTGAGAGGGTTGGCTTATGAGGAGAGATCGAGTAGACTGGGATTAAACTTACTGGAATTTAAAAGAATGAGGTGGGAGGGGTATCTTGTAGAAACATATAAAAGTATGAAGTGAATAGATAAGATAGAAGCAGGGAACTAGAAATAGGGGGCATTGCCTCAAAATAAGGGGAAGCAGATTTAGGACTGAGTTGAAGAGGAACTTCTTCACCCAGAGGATTGTGAACCTATGGAATTCTCTGTCCAGTGAAGCTGTTGAGGCTACCTCATTGAATGGTTTTAGTTCAAAGATAGATGAATTTTTGAACAGTAGAAGAATTAAAGGATATGGTAAGCAGGTGGGTGAGTAGATCTGAGCCTATGAAAAAATCAGACATAATTTTATTGAATGGTGCAGCAGGCTCCTGCTCTTATTTCTTATGTTTTCATTACAGGGCACACCGGCTACTGCAGAGACACTTAAAGCACAGTTCAAACATCTGCCTGCTTCCCAATTCAAAATAATGGGCATGGTGAGTTTCTGTTAATAATCTGTCAAGGTGTCAGACCAAATTAAGCTGTTACTTTTAATCATAAAGCAGAATTGCTGTTTTAAACATCTTAAATTTGAAACTGTTGAATGTATTAAGAAACGGACTAATTTACACCAACAAAATTAGAAAATGGTTCAATACAGTTTTTTTTAAAGTCTGTTCAAATGATTTCACACATGATGGACTAGCTATGTTTTAAAAATGCTTATATTTGTTTTAAAACAATTTTCAGCTATGTTAAGAAATCTGTGCAAGGTTTACTTTTTAAAGTACACCTATTATTATTTTTAATAATATTGTATGTTTCAAGGTTCATAAATGATTTTACATGTGTGATTATGCAAATAGGTTTGAATGAAAACTTAGATAATAATTTCACTTTGAAAAACCAATGCAAGTTCAAACACAAATTGTACCCAGATTCCCAGAGTACCCAAAGAGAAAACTACACCAACATGTTTATTTCCTTCACTGACAAGCTCTTATTTTGATAAACCTGATTTGTTACAGCCATGAGTGTACTCAACTGAGGCTCACTAATGGCTTATCATGTTGCTTGATAAATGCCAGCAAATCTTTTGTGTTGTCGCCATAATGTTTGATTGCTAATCTAACGAAAATGAGCAGTCCATAATCTGGATTGATGACATGCTTTGAACATTTAAGTCTGTTTACTGCATCATCATCAAAATGCTGCCTGTCGTGCTGTTGTTTGTACTTTTGTAAGATATTGTGATCCAAGTCGTTACCTCAGACACTTTCACATATGTTTGATTTTTACCCTTATTTACTACATGATTTGACTTCTCAATATTTGTGATACAGAATCATCAAATTGTTACAGTGCCAAAGAGGCCATTTGGCCCATTGTATCTGCACGAGTCCTATTACCTACTGCCAATCTCCTGCCTTTTCTCCATATCCCATCATTTTTATTCAAATAATCATCAATGCCCTTTTGAATACCTCAATTGAACTTGCCATCATATTTTAAAAGTACACCAATTATTGCTTTAAAAATGCTGTATGTTTGCAAAGTTCATAAATGATTTTACATGTGTGATTATGCAAATAGGTTTGAACGAAAACTCAGATAATAACTTCACTTTGAAAAACCAAACGCAAAATTTCAAACACAAGTTGTACACAGATTCCCAGGTGTACCCAAAGAGGTACCTTATTTCCACCATATTTCCAGATAGTGCATTCCATTCCCAACTACCCACTGTGTGAAAAAGTTTTTTTCTCACATCACCTTTGTTTAATTTGCATATCACTTTAAATCTATGCCCTCTTGATCATTTTGTTTATGACTGGGAATAGCTTCTCCCTATCTACTCTATCCTGCCTGCTCATGATTTTGAAAATTTCTATCAATTCTACTCTGAGATTTCCTTCCAAGGAGCACACTCACAACTTCTTTAATTCTCATTCTTGGAACATGCTTCTGCACTCTCTCCAATACTGTACATTCATATTTTTCATATAATGGGAATTGGTTATCTCTGTTGGTCAGATGATCAGCTTGCAAGGCCTAAACACAGGCTCAAGTCCCACACCAGCTGAGATTACTATGAAGATCCATCTTCTCAACCTTGGTCACCACAGCTCAAGCGAGGAACCTCAGGTTAACCACCACCTGTCATTTCTCTAATGAGGGTGCAATCCTCTGGGACTATGGCAATTTTGGTTCTTACTTTACTATAAGGTATTACCTAAAATTGTACACAATACAGCAGCTGAGGTCTGAGAAGTGATGTTCAACATCGTCTCCAAGCACTTTTATTTTATGTACTTCTTAATAATGCTGAAAGCACTGTCTGCTTATGAACTGTTCTTTCCACATGTCCTAGCACCTCAATGATCAATGCGACCTTCTATATAGTGGAAATTTTGTGGATACACAGAGTAGAGTTGACAAAGTTGTCAATCTAGTATTATGCTTTGATATAGAACACAAATATGTTATGTAGCCTTTATCACATGAAATGCAATTAGTGCTCCTCTTGGACTTTGCAGTGCCATGGCCAAATTACTGACACTTGAGTGATTGAGCAGTCAAAGCTGGAATAACTTCCTCTTACATCTTGTAAAGTAGAAAGCAAATGCAAAAGTTATTTTTAATCAATTTTGTGTCTTCTTAAGTCTCTAGCAGATCAGTGTAAAGAGATTTATATGTAGACCTCTAGCCAGAGAATTATGGATGCTCCGTCATTTGAAGTATATCTAAGGATGGGACAGATATAGTTTTTGCTTCTCATGGAATCAAAGAGTTTGGGGAGTAGGCAGAGAAGTGAAATTAAAGCCTTAGGTCTGCTATGATTGCATTAAATGGCAGAGGAGGCTTATTGGGCCATATTATCATACTCTAATTTCTTATGTGTTCCTGAGTTCTTATGCTCTCGCCCCCTATAGTGCTAATGCCCTTATTGACCAGTAATTCCCTATGCTTGGTTATACACCCACCTTCAGGTAGTTTCTTAGCCAGCCATCATACGACTACCTTCATTTTTACTTAGCTTCAGTATTTTAGACTCTCCAACTCTGAAAGTTAAGAAAGATTGGACCCTAATGAATGGAGGAGGCCAATTTCAAGCCTGACTAAACTACTTCAGAATTGACAGTACATAACGGGAGTTCCATCCTCTGTTGAAAAGATTATTACTATCTAGATATACATACTTTCAATGACGTTTCAGTAAATATTGACTCCAAAATTCTTTGGGCTCCAATCCTTCCAATTGTGCTGGAGTCTTGCCTGCACAATTTCTTCCCATGTACACTGTAGTTTAGTGCACTTCATTTGCATGAGACCACTAGGTTTAAGTGACACTTGTCATCCTTCTTTTGTGCTCATTTGAATTATGTGTCTTGCCAGCTCTCTCCCAACCCACAACTCTTATTTGCACTCCCAGAATACGAAACATTTATCATGAGTATAGTTCAGTAAGACTCTATGTGGTTGACCAGTTTGGAAAAGAAAGTGTAAATTATTAATACTCCTCTTGGTCCTCAGAAAATGATGGAATTGGTCCCAGGTCTTTGGGGGCCAGTCACAAGGCATGAATCTACCAGTGGAGAGCACATGCACTTTTATGGACACTAATAGAATTAACTTCTCAGACTGCTGTTTACCCAATATAGGCCAGATCTTACAAGGCAAGCACTATAAACTCCAAAAATGGTCACACCCTCGGCACAGCTTGACCAACATTTGCGTTGTGAGGGACTCTAAATTTTCAAAAAACAAAATCCATCATTCAGTTACTGGCTGAACCAGTATTTATCGCACATTTCTAGCTGCCTCGAGGTGATGGTGAGCTACCTTCCTGAAATACAGCAAACCTTGGTATTTGGTAGACCCAAAATGCTGTCAAGGAGTGAATTCCCGAATTTTCATCCACCAACAATGAAGGAGTGGCAGTATATACTCAAGTCCGAATGATGAATGGCTTGGAGGGGAATTTGTAGGTAGTGGTGTTCCTTGCATCTGCTGCTGTTGTCCCTCTAAATGGTAGTGACTGGGCTTTGAAAGTGTTGTCTAAGGATCGCTGGTGTATATTTAAATGGTACACACTGCTGCTACTGTGCATTGGTTTTAGAAAGAGTGAATGTTTGTGGATGTGGTATCACTACATTTTCCTAGATGGTGTCAAACTTAATTATTGTTGGAGCTGCATTCATCCAGGCAAATGGGAGTATTTTATCACACTCCCAAACTGCCTTATAGATGCTTGCCAAGCTTTGAGGAATGGGCACAGTATTTAAATGGCTTGTCCAGTTCAGTGTCTAGTCAACAGTAACCCTCAAGATGCTGATAGTTGGGGATTCAGCAGTTATAATGCCACTAGATGTCATAATCTTTGGTTGAAGTCATTGCTTGGCACTTGTTTGGCACAAATGTTACTTACTAGTTGTCAACCCAAACCTGGATATTGTTCAGGTCTGCTGCAATTTGACATTGATTGCTTCAGTATCTGACATGTCATGAATTGTGCTGAATATTGTGCATATATAAGCGAACATGCCCACTTGAGACCTAATGATGGAAGTCAGGTTATTGATCAAGTTGCTGAAGATAGTTCGGTCTAGGATACTTTCCCGAGAAACCTCTACAGAGACGTCCTGGATATTACTGGTAGGATTCCAGCAAACACCATGAATCCAACTAGCAGAGAGTTTTCCCAATTCCTATTGACTCCAGTTTTGTTAGACGGCCTTGTTGGCACACTTGGTCAAATACAGTCTTTATGTCAAGACAGTCACTCTTACCTTACCGCTGTATTTCAGATCTTTTGTCCATATGTGAACCAAGAATATAAGGCCAGGAACTGAGTGGCCCTGGCAGAATCCAAACTCAACATCAATGAACAGGTCACCGTTAATAAGTGTTGCTTGATAGTACTGTTGATGACCCCTTCCTTTACTTTATTTATGATCAAGAGTAAACTTATGAAACAATAATTGACTGGGATGGATTTGTTCTGCTTTTTGTGTAAATAGTTGGACAACTTTCCACATTACCAAGTAGATTAGATTAATTACTTACAGTGTGGAAACAGGCCCTTCGACTCAACAAGTCCACACTGACCTTCCAAAGAGCAACCCACCCAGACCCATTCCCCTGCACCTAACACTACAGGTAATTTAGCATGGTCAATTCACCTAACCCGCATGTTTGTGGACTGTGGGAGGAAACCGGAGCACCCGGAGGAAACCCATGCAGACAGAGGGAGAATGTGCAAACTCCATGCAGACAGTTGCATGAGGCGGGAATTGAACCCAGGTCTCTGGCGTTGTGAGGCAGCAGGGCTAACCACCGTGCCGTTCATAGATGCCTTTTTTGTAGCTGTACTGGAACAATGTGGCTAGGGACATAGCTAGGTCTGGACCACAAGCCTAGAATACTATTGCTAGAATATTGCATAGGCCCATAACTTTGCAGTATCCATTGCCTTCAGCTGTTTCTTGGTATTATATGAATTGAATTGACATCTGTGATGCTCTGAACAGCTTGACGAGAGCAAGATGGATCATCCACTCAGCACAGTACAGTTAGTAAGTTTGCAGATGACACCAAAATAGGAGGTGTAGTGGACAGTGAAGAGGGTTACCTCAGATTACAACATGATCTTGATCAGATGGACCAATGAGCTGAGAAGTGGCAGATGGAGTTTAATTCAGATAAATGCGAGGTGCTGCAATTTTGGGAAAGCAAATCTTAGCAGGACTTATACACTTAATGGTAAGGTCCTAGGGAGTGTTGCTGAACAAAGAGACCTTGGTGTGCAGGTTCATAGCTCCTTGAAAGTGGAGTCGCAAGTAGATAGGATAGTGAAGAAGGCATTTGGTATGTTTTCCTTTACTGGTCAGAGTATTGAGTACAGGAGTTGGGAGGTCATGTTGCGGCAGTACAGGACACTAGTTAGACCACTGTTGGAATATTGTGTGCAATTCTGGTCTCCTTCCTATCGGAAAGATGTTGTGAAACTTGAAAGGATTCAGAAAAGATTTACAAGGATGTTGCCAGGGTTGGAGGATCTGAGCTACAGGGAGAGGCTGAACAGGCTGGGGATGTTTTCCCTGGAGCGTTGGAGGCTGAGAGGTGGCCTTATAGAGGTTTACAAAATTATGAGGGGCATGGATAAGGTAAATAGGCAAAGTCTTTTCCCTGGCATCGGGGAGTCCAGAACTAGAGGGCAAAGGTTTAGGATGAGAGGGGAAAGATATGAAAGAGACCTACGGGGCAACTTTTTCACACAGAGGGTGGTACGTGTATGGAATGAGCTGCCAGAGGAAGTGGTGGAGGCTGGTACAAATGTAACATTTAAGAGGCATTTGGATGGGTATATGAATAGGAAGGGTTTGGAGGGATATGGGCCGGGTGCTGGCAGGTGGGACTAGATTGGGCTAGGGTATCTGGTTGGCATGGACGAGTTGGAGTGAAGGGTCTGTTTCCATGCTGTACATCTCTATGACTCTATGACACTTCTGCCTAAGATTGTTGCAAATGCATCAGTTTGCCCTTTCCAACTGATGTGCTGAGATCCACCATCAGTGAAGATGGGGTAATTTGTGGAGACGTTTCCTTTAGTGCACTGCTCAATTGTCCACCACTATGACTGTGCAGCTTAGGTGCGACTGATTGACTGTGATCACTTAGCTTTGTCTATCAGTTGCTGTTTATAATATTTGGAATGCAGAAGTCCTGAGCTACAGCGTCATCGCTTTTTTAGCTATACCTGGTGCTACTCCTGGCATGCCCTCCTCACACTTCATTGAACAGGGTTGCTCCCCTCGGTTGATGGTAACGGTAGATAGAGAGAAATGCCAAGACATAGAGTTGCAGGTGAGGTTGAATGTAATTCTGCTGTTGCTGCTGCTGATTTTACACAACACCTCACAAATGCCCCCAGTTTTGAATGACTTCATTTGTGTGAAATTTATTTCATTTTTCATGGTGGTAGAGCCAGACAACACAATGGAAATTATCCCCAGTGTGAAGAGAGGACTATGTTTCCACAAGGACTGTGCAACGGTCACTTGTACTGATACTGTCATGGACAAATGCATCTACAGCAGACAGATCAGTGATGATGCAGACAAGTATGTTTTTTCCTCTTGTTGATTTCCTCACCATCTGCTTCATACCCAGTCTAGCAGTTACGTCCTTTAGGGCTCGACCAGCTCAGTCAGTAGTGGTGCTCCCAAGCCACTCTTGGGGCCAAATCTCAAAGGGGTCTGAGCAAAATGAGCTACAGCAAGATGCGCGGCAGAATAGGGTGACAAGTGCAGTGAGGCCCCTCTCGACATCAGGAGAAACTCGCAACACCTTTTATGTTTTTCAGAAATTGTGTGATGAGAGTCTTGCTAGGCAGTAGCAAGTTGCCAACTGACAATCATCAATGATTCTTAAATGCTTTATCAACAACACAACTCACCTCATTTATATTCATCATCCCATCTTACCATTCTCACTAAACAAGCGCAACATTGGGAAAACTAAATAAGCAAATACAGCGCATACCTGGTTCATCACTTGCTCCAAACAACTTCCATGATGAACACATGGAACTACCATCTAAGGGCACGATGCATGGGACCCAGATGCACAAAGCAACAAAATCTTTGCAGGGTCAAAACAGCTATGTTTGAGTTAACTGTCATTTCTAGTACCTAGGTTGGTGCTGGGCGCTGTGTCAGGTCTCTTTCTTTCAGGATTTTGAGCGATGTTTGATACAAGGCCTGTTAGGCCATTCAAAGGGCAGTTAAAATTCAATCCCATTATGGCAGAGTCACATGTAAGCCAGACAAGTTAAGGACAACATTTTTAAACTTTTAATTTCCACTTTTTATGGAATTCAAATTCTACCATCTGTCATGATGGAATTTGAACTCTGATCACCAGAGTGTTACCTAATCCAATTACAATATTTCTACATTGTCACCTCCCCAGCTGTTCAGTAACTTGTGAATTCTAAAGAATGTTTGTATACATTAATTTTTATATACTGAAGGCCACAGTACATGTTTGTTTAAAAAATGCATAATGAATCTGAAGATAAATATCAATATGTACACAGTGTGCTAGTTTGCGAATTTGGCCCTGCATTGTCAAAAATGGATTCGGCTCATACAAAGTCAGGCTTACAGAATAAAAAATAAAATCAAAAATAAATTGTCTTCAGCATTTTCCCCAAACCCATGTTCAACATCATGAATTTGACTTTAATTGAACTAATTGGTTAATGTGAATTCAAATCCTGCGTGAAACATTCTTTAGGGAAGTATTTAGCGCCCTCTGCAGATGACTATCCGAATAATCACAATAAGAACCCAAAGTAAGCACAACACAGAATATTTTAAATAGAAATGTTAACAATATGCTTCTTACAAATTTACCTACATAAAAGTGTGCGTTCTATTCTTGGAATCACAAACTACAAATCACCATGTCTCCTCAAATTTTCCCTTTCCCTGTGTCCACATAATTTCCTGTGTCTACAGAACGGCAAAAGAAGAAGGATCCTAATATCCATGTAGAAACATTCTTCTTCACATCATTGTAGTCTAATTAATAATCTGAAAATTCAGTTCATGTAAACTTCCTTAAATCTACTGCCCAATCTTCATTTTTTCCTGTGGCTATTTCAAGAAACCTAAATGCATTGAAACATGTTTTCCACAATCACTACGCAATCAAATTGGGTAATGGCTTCAGAAATATATATGTACGTCAAACTTTTATCACATAGTCTTAGTGAAAACTTTCATAAAATATACTTGCACTAAGGTGTATTGTATGTTTAAAATTTAAAAACATCTTCAGAATGTATGTGGCAGAAAAGAATGAAGATATGTTGTTTAAAAAAACTAACAGGGTACTTTAGCAAATTGAAACAGACTTCAGTGACTAACCAGAGTTCAGCATTTGCAAGTACCAAGCAAACAAATGGACATTGTCCACGATGGAACAATATTAATACTCCATCACTTTGGGCAAACATGAGAAAATTCGAGGCGATAGTGGGGACTGTAGATGCTGGAGATTAGAGTTGACAGTATGGTGCTGGAAAAGCACAGCAGATCAGGCAGCATCCAAAGAGCAGGAGAATCAATGTTTCAGGCGAAAGCCCTTCATCAGGAATGAGGCTAGAAAATTCTGTCATGACTGTGATTTTGCATTTGTGCTGTTAGAAAGGATGGAAGAGGCAAAGAAACACTGAAGATTGTGACATGAGTAGGTCATTCAGCTCTTTGAGCCTGCTCCACCATTCAATAGGTTCATAGCTGATTATCCAACTCAGTACTCTGTTTCCATTTTCTCCCCATAGTTAGTTCTTCGAGCTAAAGGTAACTCCTTCTTGAAAACATTCAATAGTTTGACCTCAACCAATTTTCATAGCAGAGAAAGATATCAGGCAATGACAAAAAAAATTATAACAAATAATAGCAAGCAGAATACTGTTGGGTGTGCAAATGATTTACCAGAAAAAATTGAAGGAAGAGATACTGGAAGGATGAGGTTTTATCTGTTCGGAAATATCACAGGAATGTCATTAAGCTTTGAATAAAGCAGAATGAAGGTCAAAAAGGAGAAAACAGTTTCTTCAACATTATAGAAATCTTCCCAGACTCAAGAAGGCAATCTGATCAATTTAAGAAAAGACACAATTATTCAGGTTAAATTATTCAGGTCACTCCATAAATAAAGATATTAGAAGATAGATCTGTTTAAATTAAACCTATGAAGCCAGGGATTTGAGTTTGACAATATCATAGTCCAGCTCAGTGATATCTGATAGGCAGTGAAGAAGGTATGCTATCCCTCAAAATCTTGGCACATTGTACAAAAAGCTGGACCAGTTTCTTTTATTTTACAGAATCATAAGTCCTCATTTTAGCTCACTCAAAATACACTGACTTACACAGAGCTAAAATAGGGCTCAGCAACATGCTTAATCTACGTTTTCACATCAAAATTTCTTAGAAACATACAGTCTGAGGCAAAGCAAAAAAGAATTGTGATTTGACAATATCACAGACTGCAGACAGATGACTGCAGACAGATGAGACTGGATGAAATTAATGGAATGGAATTAGGATCAGTATGCTGATAATAAACCTTCTAAGAAGGTTAGTAATTTTAGTGATAAATGACACCTATCTGATAGACCTGCATTTTGTGATTATTGCTCTAAGTTCAACAACTTGAAGTTATATAGCATGATCAAGGCAATAAAAGAACCAAAGACATTTTACAAGAACATGATAAACCAAAATTAAACACTGAACTGAATAAAAGTGTTAAGGCAGATGATTAAAGAGATTGTAAGACATGGCATAAATGAAGCACAAAAATGGAATGAGGTAGGGAAACAAATTCAAAACTTAGAGCCATGCCAGCTGAAAGCATGGTGTACTGATTGTACTGTGGTCAGCCTCATTAGAATATGGACCTCATCAAACTGGAGTTCCCTGATGGGGGCTGTTAATCTGGTCCAATCAGGGAGCCCTGGCTGACAGATAAAGAGGAGTGTCTGGCTTGTTGGGTTGTGTGTGTGTGTGTGTGTGTGTTGGGGAGGGGGAGGGGGAGAGAGATGGTCTGTATTCTATGCACTTTTTTTAATCTAATTAGACTGCAGTTGTTTTGGGGTTTGGGGCCTAGCTTTGCCCCTCCTCTCCCTTGTCAACTGCTGTTTATCTGTGTACAGCTGTTAATGTTAATTGTTTTGTAAACGCATTGATAATAAAATAAAAAACCCCCAAAAAAACAGGAGTGTCAGACATTCTAACACTCTGGGAGCTGGTTCTGAAGGAGCTGAACCAGTGTCAAGGACATTCCATGTGTAAATAAAGAGTGACTTGGTGACGGGATAGCGGCCTCTGTGAAGTTATTTTGTGGCGACAAGCGTGGAATGCTGAGAGATCAGTTGGTATGTGGGATTAATGATGCAAAATCACCTGCTAGCTGAAGTCTAACAGCCTTCAAACAGGCACTACAAGTGGCTTTATCATTGAAAAATGCAGCAAGTGGACTATATGAGTTGCAGGCTATTTCGATTGAAGTAGACACCCTTGCCAGTCTGACTGAGCTTAGACTATAAAACATAGGAGCATAAATTAGGCCATTCAGCCTATTCAATCATGGCTGATAAATTTCTCAACTCCATTCTCCCATGTTCTCTCCATAACCTTTGATCCGCTTGATACTCAAGAATCTATCTAACTCAGTCTTCAATACAACCACTGCCTCCACAGCCTTCTGTGGCAATTCATTCCACACTCTACTCTCTGGCTGAAGATGTTTCTCTGAACTCTGTTCTAAAAGATCTTCCCTTTATTCTAAGATTGTGCCTTCGGGTCCTAGTCTCTCCTACCAATGGAAACATCTTCCCAATAACTACTCTGTTCAGGCCATTCAGTATTCTATATGTTTCAGTTAGATCCCCCTTCATCCTTCTGAACACCATTGAGTATAAACCCAGAGTCCTCAAACATTCCTCACATGTTAACCTGTTAATTCCTGGAACCACTCTCATGAACCTCCTCTGAACAAGCTCCATGGCCAGTACTTCTTTCCTGAAATATGGGGCCCAAAACTGTGCACAATACTCCAAATGTGGTCTGACCAGAGCCTTATACTACTTCAGAAGTACATCCCTGCTTTTATATTCAAGTCTTCTCTAAATAAATGCCATCATTGCATTTACCTTCCTAACTATTCACTCAACCTGCAATGTTACTTTGAGAAAATCCTGGACTAGAACTCCTAACTCTCTTTGTAATTCAGACTTTTGAATTTTCTCCCCATTTAGAAAGTAGTCCATGCCTCTATTCTTCCTACCAAGGTGCATGACCTCACACTTCCCCATGTTGCCCTCCATATGTCACTTCTTTGCCCACTCTCCTAAACAGTCCAAATCCTTCTGTAGCCTCCCTGCCTCCTCAATGCTACCTGTCCCTCTTCCTATCTTTGTATTGTCTGCAAACTTAGCCAGAATACTCTCAGTTCCTTCATCTAGATTATTAATGTATAAAGTGAAAGATTGTTGTCCCAACACTGAGCCTTGCAGGACACCATTTGTCACTGGTTGCCATCCTGAGAAGAAACTTTTTCTCCCCACTCTCTGCTTTCTGCAAGACAGCTAAGCTTCTAACCATGCTGACACCTTGCATCTGATGTCATGGGATCTTATCTTACTCAGTAGTCTGTGCGGCACCTTGTCAAAGGCCTTCTTGAAGTCCAGATAGATAACATCCATTGGCTCTCCTTGGTCTATGCTGCTCATTACTTCTTCAAAGAATTCTAGCAGATTTGTCAAGCGTGACCTCCCCTTGATAAAACCATGCTGACTTTGCCCTGTTTGACCATGGGGAACACCACTTGAGTGAAGGCAATTCCATAGCCTCACTTAGGATGTATCCTGAACAGAGCAACTCTAGGTCAGCCCACAGCAAAACCCCAAAACAATATACTGGCCACTGCAGCAGACAGCTGGAACTGACAACTGGAAGTGGCAGAGACAAACCACTATAAATGCTGGAGGAAACATCACAGAAGCGCTTCACAGGAGGCTCCCAAGCACTGAGGATGTCACCTAGACAGGGGACAAAACGCCTGCAACACAAATTCCCAGCTCAGCCAACAGAACCACAACAACGAACACCCGAGTTACAAATTTTCTCACAAACTTTGAACCCCAAAACAAAGCCAAGCCTCAACCAAATAATAAAAATTTTCTTCAGGGTCCGGGCTGCCAGTCCATTTCATTGCTGCTGGTATGTAGTCTTGAGACAGCAAAGGAGTCCTACTAACTACTGACTCAACTTGCAAGTTTACCTTAAGAGAATCCTGGACTAGAATTCCTAAACTGAATAAGAGAACTCATAAGCCGGTACGCAGGAGAATGCACACCAAGGAAAGTCCATGTACATCCAGTTTGGAACAGTCAAATTGCTTCAGACCCTCAAATCACAACCAATCAAAAGAACCATCTAGTTAAATGGTCACCTGGTTCTAATGGAGGTCGATACCGGTGCAGCCCTTTCAGTGATCGCAGAATCAGTGTTACGATGCTACTCCTTTAACAAGGTTATGATGTCCTTGGCTTTTTTTTTCCAGAGGTCATAAAAGCAGGGATTCTGAAAGGTCTGGCTTACATGGGTTTTAGGGCCAATTTGATTATAGCTAACAGATAATGCCTCAGGAAAAAGGCTTTCACGTTAAAAAAAATACTTGAACAATGAAAGGGGTGTGGAGTTGTTCTCCCAGTTCAGCCCTATCTTTGGTTGGCTTTCGTTTGGCTGTTCACTGAAAGGAGTCAATCAGTTGTGAAGCTGCTGGATCCAAAGAAGCAGGTCCATGCTGATCCTCCCTCTCTTTGACATGTCTCCTGTAAAACCCTGTGTTTGATTTCACCTTTTGTGCCAAGGGGTGTTTGTGGGGATTATTGCAAATATTTGGAACAGTATCATTAAGTTGGGATAGTCTGTTGGTTTTCGGATAGGTTACTTTTTCTATATTCTGTTCTTTTTTATTTATGTTTCATTCGGTAATCTTGTAAATAAATTCTGTTTTGTTTAAAACTAAGTGGTTGAGAAAGCTGCATCAATTCTGGAATACCCACTCTACACCTGCTTAAAACAACTAGCAAAGTCCAGGCTACTTTCTTGAAATGTTTTGTGGGGATCTGGCTTGGTCCATAACACCAGTCTTTAACAAATTCACTCTGGACACTAAGCCTTACGTTTGCACAAGACCTCAACTAAACTGACAACTTATACCAGGGAACCATTACAGATTAAGTGTACAATTTGGTTTCAGTCTCGTATGAGAAGCAGCTATTCAGTTACTACTGATTGTAATGAAAGGCTCGGGTCCAAGCTTGATGGGGCAAAATTGGTTGAGAGCAAATCACCTAGATTGGCTCAATATTTTTGCATTAAAAAATGGCTGCCTGAGTGAAGTCCTAATTAAATATCTGGAAATCTTTCATGAAAGTTAAGGGAAAGTTAAAAGTCAAAGTGATCCTACAAGAACCTTACAGTGCCAATTGCCTTACAGGCAAATGTCAAGGCAGAAATCAGAAGGCTGGAAAGTGAAGAAATCTTAAAACAAGTCCAGTTTGCGGAATAGGCAGCACTGATTGTACTGATTTTGAAGCCTGATGGATCGGTTCACCTTTGTGGAGATTTTAGACAAATGGTAAACAGCTATTTGCAGCTGGATAAATACCCAATCCATCACAGAGAGGGTTTATATGCAAAGCTGGGAGAGGAGCTATCCTTCATGAAACTGGACAACTGGCACTTGCAATTGTGGTTAGATGAGTATACTACAACTAATACCCGTAAGAGTTTGTACTAATATACGAGACTGCCAACTGGGATATCAACAGCCTGTCCAATTTTTCAGCGGATGATGGAAAACATTTTTTAATGTCTCCTCCAGGTCGCTATTCATCTAGATGACATACAAGTAACAGGAAAGATCAATAAGGGGCACTTAGAAAACTCGAACATAATCCTCAGATATTTCTCCCAGGCGGGTATACACCCATGAAAGGGAAAATGTGTGTTCCAGGCACCCCAAGGGACCCATTTGGGCTACAGAGTCGACAAGACCAGGTTACACTTTTTGGAAGATAAAGTGAGGGCACTCCTATGTCTGTGCCGGAGCTTAGGCCTTTCCTTGGGTTGGTGTTTTATTACTGAGATTTCTTACATAACCTGGCTTCCATCCTGGCACCTTTGCATCAACTCCTAAAAAAGGGTCAGCCTTGGAAACGATTGCGTAGCTATGACATAGCTTTCAGGAAAGTCAAGAAACATAGCTTTTAGGGTAGTGCTTCTAATGTATGCCCAAAAAGAACTCTAAAACAAAACTTACTTATCAAAAATCACTTTTCTATTAGAAAATATGTAATAAGATTAGAATATGTCACTATTCTCTAATCTTTCTATCAAAGATATATTGGCTGACTTGAACTGAATCGGGCCAAAAGTCTTTTTATAATGCATGATGTGGCATGGTGGCTCAGTGGTTAGGACTACTGCCAGGGAGTCCTATGTGATTCCACTCCGGGCAACTATCCGTTTAGAATTTGCATGTTCTCCCATGTTTTCTCCAGGTGCTCTGGTTTCTTCCCACAGTCCTAGGATGTGCAGATTAGGTGGACTGACCATGCGAAATTACCCATAATGTCCAGGGGTGTGCAGGCAATAGACAGTAGACAATAGGTGCAGGAGTAGGCCATTCTGCCCTTCGAGCCTGCACCACCATTCAATATGATCATGGCTGATCATCCTTAATCAGCATCCTGTTCCTGTCTTATCTCCATAACCCTTGATTCCACTATCCTTGAGAGCTCTATCCAACTCTTTCTTAAATGAATCCAGAGACTGGGCCTCCACTGCCCTCTGGGACAGAGCATTCCACACAGCCAGCACCCTCTGGGTGAAGACGTTTCTCCTCATCTCTGTCTTAAAGGTCTACCCCGTATTCTTAAGCTGTGTCCTCTGGTTCGGCACTTACCCATCAGCAGAAACATGTTTCCTACCTCCAGAGTGCCCAATCCTTTAATAATCTTAAATGTCTCAATCAGATCCCCTCTCAGGCTTCTAAACTCAAGGGTATACAAGCCCAGTCGCTCCAGTCTTTCAGCATAAGGTCGTCCCGCAATTCTAGGAATTCACCTTGTGAACCTACGCTGCACTCCCTCAATAGCCAGAATGTCATTCCTCAAATTTGGAGACCAGAGCTGCACACAATACTCCAGGTGTGGTCTCACCAGGGCCCTGTACAGCTGCAGAAGAACCTCTTTGCTTCTATACTCAATCCCTCTTGTTATGAAGGCCAGCATGCTATTAGCCTTCTTCACTACCTGCTGTACCTGCATGCTTACCTTCATTGACTGGTGTACAAGAACACCCAGATCTCTTTGTACTGCCCCTTTACCTAAATTGATTCTATTTAGGTAGTAATCTGCCTTCTTTCTTGCCACCAAAGTGGATAACCATACATTTATCCACACTAAACTGCATCTGCCATGCATCTGACCACTCACCTAACCTGTTCAGGTCATAGAGTCATAGCGATGTACAGCATGGAAACAGACCCCTCGGTCCAACCCGTCCATGCCGACCAGATATCCCAACCGAATCTAGTCCCACCTGCCAGCACTCGGCCCATATCCCTCCAAACCCTTCCTATTCATATACCCATCCAAATGCCTCTTAAATGTTGTAATTGTACCAGCCTCCACCACATCCTCTGGCAGCTTATTCCATACACATACCACCCTCTGCGTGAAAAAGTTGCCCCTTAGGCCTCTTTTATATCTTTCCCCTCTCACCCTAAACCTATGCCCTTTAGTTCTGGACTCCCCGACCCCAGGGAAAAGACTTTGTTTATTTATCCTATCCATGCCCCTCATAATTTTGTAAACCTCTATAAGGTCACCCCTCAGCCTCCGACGTTCCAGGGAAAATAGCCTCAGCCTGTTCAGCTTCTCCCTGTAGCTCAGATCCTCCAACCCTGGCAACATCCTTGTAAATCTTTTCTGAACCCTTTCAAGTTTCACAACACCTTTCCGATAGGAAGGAGACCAGAATTGCATGCAATATTTCATCAGTGGCCTAACCAATGTCCTATACAGTCACAACATGACCTCTCAACTCCTGTACTCAATACTCTGACCAATAACGGAAAGCATACCAAACGCCTTCTTCACTATCCTATCTACCTGCGACTCCACTTTCAAGGAGCTATGAACCTGGACTCCAAGGTCTCTTTGTTCAGCAACACTTCCTAGGATCTCACCACCCTGTAATCTCCTAACATGCTCCTCACATTTCACCCTGCCACCCAGCTTAGTATCATCAGAAAATTTGCTAATGTTATTACTAATACCATCTTCTATATCATTAATATATATTGTAAAAAGCTGCGGTCCCAGCACTGATCCCTGCAGTATCCCACTGGTCACTGCCTGCCATTCCGAAATGGAGCCGTTTATCACTACTCTTTGTTTCCTGTCAGCCAACCAACTTTCAATCCAAGTTAGTACTTTGCCCCCAATACCATGTGCCCTAACTTTGCTCACTAACCTCCTATGTGGGACTTTATCAAAAGCTTTCTGAAAGTCCAGGTACACTACATCTACTGGACCTCCCTCGTCCATCTTCAGAGTTACATCCTCAAAAAATTCCTGAAGATTAGTCAAGCATGATTTCCCCTTCATAAATCCATGCTGACTCTGACCTATCCTGTTACTACAATCCAGATGTGTCATAATTTCATCCTTTGTAATAGACTCCAGCATCTTTCCCACCACTGAAGTTAGACTAACTGGTCTATAATTTCCTGCTTTCTCTCTCCCACCTTTCTTAAAAGGTGGTATAACATTAGCCACCCTCCAATCCGCAGGAACTGATCCCGAATCTATTGAACTCTGGAAAATGCATCCACGATTTCTCGAGCCACCTCCTTCAGTACCCTGGGATGTAGACCATCAGGCCCCGGGGACTTATCAACCTTCAGACCTAACAGTCTCTCCAACACCAATTCCTGGCAAATATAAATTCCCTTAAGTTCAGGT
Source organism: Chiloscyllium plagiosum (assembly GCF_037043375.1). Taxonomy (NCBI): domain Eukaryota; kingdom Metazoa; phylum Chordata; class Chondrichthyes; order Orectolobiformes; family Hemiscylliidae; genus Chiloscyllium; species Chiloscyllium plagiosum. Next base: position 102,153,405 of record NW_028270148.1, on the reverse strand, counting down.
CCTTCAGCCACTGTTACCTCAGGGAGATTGCTTGTGCCTTCCCCAGTGAACACAGATCTGAAGTACCAATTCAATTCTTCTTTGTTCCCTGTAATATATTCCCCTGTTTCTATCTTCAAGGGCCCAATTTTAGTCCTAACCATTTTTTTGCCTTGCACATACCTAAAAAAGCTTTTACTATCCTCCTTTATATTTTTGGCCAGTTTACCTTTGTACCTTATTTTTCCTCTGCGTATTTCGTTCTTAGTAATCCTCTGTTGTTCTTTAAAAAGCTTCCCAGTCCTCCGTTTTCCCACTTATCTTTGCTATGTTATACTTTTTCTCTTTTAACTTGATATGTTTCTTAACTTCCCTCGTCAGCCATGGCCACCCATGCCTCCTCCTAGGATCTTTCTTCCTTTTTGGAATGAACTGATCCTGCATCTTCTGCATTATACACAGAAATATCTGCCATTGTTCCTCCACTGTCATCCCTGCTAAGGTATTGCACCATTAAACTTTGGCCAGCTCCTCCCTCATAGCTCCATAGTTCCCTTTATTCAACAGAAATATTGTCATTTCTGATTGTACCCTCTCCCTCTCAAATTGCAGATTGAAGCTTATTGTATTATGGAGGAGGAGAATGGTAGGGTTTTTGCTCTATGGTTTCTAAGTTCTGAAGAAGGCCATCCAATAGTCACTAAGATCGGGCAATCTTACCCAATTCAGGCAATGTGGGGATTCTGCCGGTTGTCCAACTAGGTAGAGAGACCCTCTTCATCGACATTTAACTCCACCCATAATCTAGGCTAACACTACTGTCCAGTACAAAGTGTGTGCTACATCGCCAGACGTGTTGTTTTATGGAGGATTAATTACACTGAGGCCTAATTTTCTTGCTCACCTGGAAATAAAATATCCCATGGAATTATTTGAAAGGCAGGGGATTTCACCCAAGATTAGAGTGGTGCTGGAAAAGCACAGCAGATCAGGCAGCATCTGAGGAGCAGGAAAAACGACGTTTCAGGCAGAAGCCCTGATGATGAAACGTTGATTTTTCTGCTCCTCGGATGCTGCCTGACCTGCTGTGCTTTTCCAGCACCACTCTAATCTTGACTCTAATCTCTTGTGTCTGCAGTACCCACTTCCACCGAGTTCACCCAAGATTCTAGCCAGAATTTATCACTCTACAACACCGGCATAACAGAATGATTAGTTATGTAGATTTTGCTGAGCAAAAATAGATTGTTTAGTGCCTACCCAATAGTATGCATCACAAAAGATTTACTGAAGGTTCCTCACATTGTGATAGTTTGAAAATGTGAAACATATCATAAAATATTAGCTTGTTATTTCCCATATCTTGCTGTTGGTTCAGAATGTGAGTAAATTTAAATCTTAATATCTTTTAGCAAGTCATTGGGAGAAGGCAATTCCTAGAAAGAAGGTATCCATCAGAAGATCCATTACCTGGCCTTTCGAATATGTAGTACTGGAACATAGTCCTTTCTATAACAGATGAAAGCCGAATAATGCACACCATCCACCTTCTTAAATTGCGGCATAGGTGCAAACAAGACAGACACAGCAGGATCTAGTATCAAATAAGACAGATGATTGTTAAATTTATACAAGTAAATAATTTTCAAAACAGACAGTACCTGAAAACAAAGAATAAATTCTGTGACAATTTCTAAAATAATCTTTTACCTAAGGCGACTTTCTTTGGCACAGCAAGGATTATGTAGTGAAGTTCTCGGATGTCATTAAAGACAGTCCTACACAAGTATTGGAAATAAATTAATATTTTTAATTGCACATTCTGACATTGGTTAATGAAGCTCAAGAATAAGAATCAATACATGTCATTAACACCTGTAATATGGTACATATTAGTGCTATCATTTCTACAGGCCTTATCTCAATCATCCACCAAAAACCTCAATACATAACCTGAAGAAATGATGAACATTCACAAAATTACAAATGGATCTTTTATTTAAGTGTGAAGAAGTGTTAATGAAACTAAAATTGGTATATCACAGACACATAAAAACCAGTATAGTACATAAGATACCAATTAATTCAAATGACAAAATGGAAATTAGTGTACTTTTCTGCTAACTAAATCAAGAGTAAAGTACTGTTTTGCACAAAGTACATTCCCCACTTTCTATCAGTAATCCACGTTTCAAGTCTTTTTCCCTCTTTTCTGGAGACTCAACTATGTCTGGAATTGGTTACATTCATTCCAAGCAGATTGTAACTTCAGCCTAAATGGCAGCTGAACTCAAGGCACCAAGCCTGTTGCAAGGTTTTCTAAAATGCAGTTTTCTGCAACTTAGACATTTCCGCAGCAATTCTCAGCCTGGTTGAATTTTGCCAAAATAATTAAACTAGAGTAACTAGAATTGCAGTTTATTTCACATGTTGTTATTTTCACCCATACAACCTCTGAAGGAAAAATTGACCAGAAATGATGGTCTCTATGATGTAACGAATTCCAGGTATTATTGAATATGGTGCAAAGATGGAACAAAATATGACAATAATTTAAACAATAGACACTTCTCGAGATAAACATTTCTCTTTTAAACAATATGTGTGATGATGATATGGCTATAAGAGGAACACGGCACTTAACATTTGCCTTTAAAATAAGAAAAAGTTAAGAGTCTAGGCCACCTTCTTAAAATATTTTAAGGGAGTCTGGTCTGGTCCGTAACAAATTGGGAGCTCGTCCAAAATTCCTAATTAAAGTTGGGTTTAGGACTATTGGACACAGGGGCAGTGAGTGGTAAACGTTAGTGTCTTTTGTCTTGGGTATTGAATTCGGTTGGCTTAAACAGGGTGTACCTTGTGTAATAATGGCTCTTTCAGTAACTAAGAGTTTTCTGGGGTGGAAGAAGTCACTGCACGAGTTTTACAGAAAGTGAGCAAGGAAAAGCTTTTGGAATTGGCAGACCAACTGGAGTTGGGGTGCCTTTGTTGTGTGAATAGGGGAGGTAATTACAGCAATAGTTCAACATTTACAATTGCCAGAAGTGCCATCAGAATCTTTGGAAATGGCTAAAATTCTATTGCAAACAAAGCAGTTTGAATTAGAGGCAAAAGAAAAGGAAAGATAGAAGATAAAGGAAGGGAGGAATAGCTATAGCAGAAGTAAAGCAGAAAGAGAAAGAGTTTGACCTTCAAAGGTTCGTAATTTGAGAGCAAAGTATAATTAGAAGGGCAGAGATAAAGTTTGAAGGCAGGTTTAGTGATGAGGACAGTGATGGACACCAGTCACATTGTAGCCAAATGCCTGGTGGGGATCTGTTTAAATATGTCCAAATATTATCTAAGTTCAATGAAAAGGATGTAGAAGTCTTTATCATTTCATTTGAGAAAGTGGCTAAACAAATGAAATGGCCGGTGACCATGTGCATATTATTGACCAAAACAAAGTTGGTAGGTAGAGCTAGGGAGGTATTTGCATCACTATCAGAAGAGATTTCTGGAGGGTATGAGGAGGTAAAGAAAGCCATCTTCAGCGCATATGACTTAGTATCAGAAGCCGATAGACAATGTTTCAGGAATCTAAGGTGTGACCCTGGTCAAACTTACATTGAGTTTGAAAGAATCAAACAAAGTAATTTTTATAGGTGGATAAGGGCATTGAAAATAGATCAAACATATGATGCTCTTGGAGAGATGATTATGTTGGAGGAGTTCAAAAATTCAGATCGTGAAGTGGTGAGAACTCATGTGGAAGAGCAGATAGGAGTTAAAACTGCAAGATTAGCAGTGGAAATGGTCAATGATTATAAGTTGGTTCACAAATCAACTTAGCCAACTCACAAATCAGTTGGCTTCTGATATCAACTTTGATCTGTGAGGCATAGAAGTTGGGGAAAAGAGAATTTCTCAAGTGATGGGAAAAGGAGATCTCATTGAAGATAACATATCACAGGGTAAAAACAAAAACCCATGAGGGAGAAAGAGAAGTAAAAAAGCTCAGGTGTTTTCACTGCAATAATGTAGGACATATGAAGTTGCACTATTGGTGGTTTACAAAAAGCAATGGGAAGATAGATGTGGGAAAATAGGATAAGCTAGTGGGCTTTGTTGAAGTGGTAAAGGAAAGCACAGTGGAGCTACAAAGCTGCAACAGAATGTACAACCTGGTCTGGGTTGGTTGAGAAGGAAATGTCAGATCTCCTTAGATAATTTACTTGCGCAGGCAGGTTTACTTGTATATGCTAGGAGGAGCAGGTAAAGAAATTAAAATTTTAAGAGATTTGGGACCATGTCAATCTTTGATGGTGAGAGATCAGGAGATATATAATTCGGGAGTATTGCCAGAAAAAGTTGTAATATGTGGAATTCATGGTGAGATGCGAAGTGCTCCATTATATAAAGTGAAGTTGGACAGTCTGGTGGAAAAGTGGTGGTAGGAGGACGAGAGAAACTCTCGGCTCCAGAAATACAATATGTCCTTGGCAACGATATAGCTGGATCACAAGTGGGAGTGATGCCTACTGTGGTTGAAAAGCCAGTGGAAAATCACTTGGGGTATTACAGAAAGTGTATCCTAGGATGTTTCCCGACTGAGGGTAACAAGGTCACAAAGAGGAGAAATCAAAGAATAAAGATAAGGAAATTTAAGTTCAGTTGTCAGAGACTATGTTTGACGAGGTTAAGAAAAAACAAGAACAGGTGGAAGGACAAAGTGGATATTTTTAGTGCGGAGAAGTTAATTGAATTACAACAGGATGATGAAAAACTGAAGCAGAGGTATCAAAAAGCATACACAGAAGAAGAATCTGAGGTACTCCAGACTGTTACTATCTTAAAAATGATGTTTTGATGAGGAAATTGAGACCATTACATATTCAGACGGATGATAAACGGGCAGAAGTTCATAAAGTTGTATTATCGGTGAGTTGGAGGTTGTAGAAAGAAGGTGTTGCGAAAAGCAAATGAATTACCAGGAGGAGATCATTTGGAGTAAGGAAAACTCAAGCCAAAATACAAAAGCATTTTTACTGGTCTGGACAGCATAAGGATTTGGTTAAATTTTGACGGACATGCCATGTGTGACAGGCAGGAAAACCTCAGGCAATGATAAAACTAGCATCCATTCCTGCATTTGAGGAACCTTTTAGAAGGGTCTTCATTGACCGCGCAGAACTCCTACTTAAAACGAAAAGTGGGAATCTGTATTTGTTCATGAGATTTCAAGAGGCTATTCCATTTCGCAATATCACAACTAATAGGACTGTAGAAGAGTTACTCAATGTTTTTAATGGATATGGACTACCCACAGCAATACAATCAGATCAAGGGTCAAATTTTACATCAAAATTATTTAAGATAGTTATGGAAAGCTTAAGGATAAAACAACTCAAATCCACAGCAGAATCACATGGAGCACTAGAACAGTGACATTTAAAGACCATGTTGAGGGCATATAGTCAAGACTATCCAGAGGTTTGGGATAAAGGAATTTTATTTACCCTATTTGCAATGAGGAATGCAACTAATGAATCTACTAAATTCAGGCCATTTGAATTAGTTTTTGGCATGAGGTAAGAGGACCACTGAAACTAATTAAGGAGAAATTGGTGAGTCAGAGTTTAGAGTCACATATTTGGACAATGTGTCAAATTTTAGGGAAAGATTAAATAGAGCGGGTGAGTTGGCTAGATAGCATTTAAAAGTAGCACAGCATGTGATGAAACAGGAAGTAGACTAGAAATCAAAAATTTGCAATTTTGCTAGTGAGGATAAAGTGTCAGTGTTACTTCCAGTGGTAGATGAACCGTTAAAAGTAAGGTTTAGTGGGCCTAATCAAATCGAATTTGAGTGAGGTGAATTATTTGATAAAAGTGCCAGATAGAAAGAAATCTCACAGAATGCATCGTGTGAATTGCTGAAAAGAGTTTGATAACGAAGGAAAGCTAAAGAAGAATGTGTTACTGGTTACAGAGTGAAGAAACAAATTCAGATGATTCTGAATTGGACATTCCCCCAAATTATATTGGACAATGAGGAAGTTGTCAAAAATTGGGATAAATTACTGAGTTAGCTTCCAGAGGAAAATTTAAATGACCTGAAAGGTCACTACAATCTCATGGGGAGATATATGGGAATAAGTTGGGAAGTACTAAACTAATCATGCAAGGTGTAGATATAGGAAATGCTGTTCCAGTTAAACAACATCCTTATACTCTTAACCCTCTAAACTTGACACAGGTTCAAAAAGAGATTGAACACATGCTCAAAGACAACATAATAGAAGTGAGTTGCTGTGACTGGAGCTCACCCATAGTAATAGTGCTAATTCCAGATGGTACCCAACAATTATGTGTGGACTATTATAAAGTCAATGCAGTTAAAATGTCTGATTCATATTCTATTGCATGTTTGGAAGACTGTATTGAGAAGGTAGGACAAGCAACCTATAATTATAAGTTGGACTTGTTCAGATGATACTGGCGGGTATCTTTATCCAAAAGAGCAAAGATAATTTTGGCTTCCTAGACACCGAATGGACTATACCAATTTAAAGTCATGCCATTTGGCATGAAAAATGCACCAGCCACATTTGGGGCGACACGGTGGCTCAGTGTTAGCGTTAGGAGGGAAATAGTTCTGAGTGGACTACTCTTCGGAGAATCAGTGTGGACTGGTTGGGCCGAAGGGCCTGTTTCCACACTGTAGGTAATCTAAATCTAAATCATTTCAAAGCCTAACTAATAAAGTCATTTCTGGTTTATCCAATTGTGTGGTACACTTCAACAATATGGTGATTTTTAGTCACACGTGGAAAGAACATTTGCAGCATCTCTCAGAATTGTTCCATAGACTTTGGGAAGCAGACTTGGTGATCAATCTGGCTAAGAGTAAGTTTGCAAAACCCCAAGTCACATTTCTGGGCCATTTTACTGGATATTGGCAGATGGCCCCACAGGACGTGAAGACAAATAATACTGAGAAGTTTCCTTAACCATCAATGAAGAAGGTGCTATCTATGATTTCTCGGATTGATGTTTTTTATTGGAGGTTAGTACTGAATTTTAGAAGTGTGCTCCACTGACTGATTTACTGAAGAAGTACAGAAAATTTCAGTGGACAGAGAATTGTCAGAAGGCATTTGACAGGCTGAATGCTGTGTTAACCACTGTCCTAGTGTTAGTCACACCTAATTATGTAAAGTCATTCAAGATGGCTATTTACCATGTGATGTGGGTGTTGGTGCTGTACTCTTGCAAGAAGATGATGAGAAGATAGAAAGACCTATTGGGTATTTTCAGAAAACTAAATAATCATCAAGGAAAATATTCCATGATTGAGAAGGGGGCCTTCAGCATTACAGCATTTGGTGTTGGCGCTACAATGTTTCAACATTTGTATTATCAGTAACTGTGCCTGAGACAATTGTATATATTGATCATTACGCCTGAAAACTCTTGAAGCAGTTTAAAGAAAAAATTCCAGACTGGTTAAATGGACCTATTCTTGCAGTTATTCAATTTGAAAATTATACACGTGGCAGGACACGTGGATAATTACTGATGCGTTGTCACAACTTTGATGGAAGAAGACGGAATCACTTGGTGGCAGGAATAAACAGACTGAAATAGCTTGTAGTAGTGAATATTTGCATGCATAGAGTCAATGTAATGTATATGTATTGTAGTGTACTAATAGCATAAGATTAAGGTCTTTAAAAATGAAGCCACCTTTGTATATTGAATGTTCATTTCTTTTAAGGGAATGTGGTGTTACAATGCTGTGGCTTTAAGATGTGTATCTTGTCCTGGTTTCTTTGAAGAGAGAGATTGAACGAGAGGTGATGAACTGTTTTTGGTAACATAAGCAGCTTATGAGGCCATAGGGTTTTTTAAAATGTTCGAACAATAGAAGCAGTTTGGATGGGTTTGGCAGCTCTCACTGACCAGGATTTCTAGGTTTTTTTAGCTTTTGGGTTCAGTAGAAGCTGCTGGAGTTTTGAAGAAGTAAAAGCTATCTTTTTCCCCTTCTCTTAGTTACAGCTAGAAGTCTGGGTTTCTCTTCCTACTGTAGATGTTACTTTTGAAAAAATCTGATTTCTGGATTTGCCTTTTTGCCCAAATAATGTGTTTGTGGGATATTACTATATTGCAACAGTTAATTAGTAATACTACTGTATCTATTCTGTTAAATTTTCCAATAGCATTACGTTATTCTAAGTTGCTCTTTTTTGTTGCACCTTAACTATAATATTTGAATAAATGGTGTTTTGCTTAACATCAAGTAGTTTGACCAGTCGCATTGCATCTGGAAAATGGCACCTTACAATAGCCTTTAAAATAGGAAAACATTTGGGTCTAGGCTACCTCCTTAAAATAGTTTGGGGGTCTGGCTGTTCAAACACTGTGCAATGTCATTTTATCCTTTCTAAGATATTTAACAGTAAGCAATGATATTTAACAATTCTTAGAAAGGATAAAATGACATTGCACAGATCATTTGTCCACTTGCCCTTCGTCTCAAAGTTATTTTTGTAATATTCTCCCTGAGTCCCTAGCATGACAACATGTGTCCGAGGTAGATTTGATCAACACCTTTGCAAGTAACTGATGATTCTACAGCTTTGCAAAGATTTTCTTGCACAGTGCCTGAGTGTATCCATAGTGGAATGAATAATTTACCCACAGTTAAGAATTATTAACACACAACCTACCTGACAATCTCTCTAGCACAACCACCTGCGACTCTTGATTTTGTCACAAGCAAATGTAAAAAAAGGGTGTTCAAAGGCTGTCAAGATTTAAAAAAATATGCTGTATGTGAACATAACTCACCCAATGAAATATCCATAAAAAAATTAAAGAAAGTCAGTGATATTTTATTACATTTATCCACAGTCTATAGATGTAATACTTAAGAGATGCCAGAAACCAGAGAACGCACACTCTTGACACAATAAGGGTTTGCCAATCTACACAAAGCATATTGCAAGTAACATTCGTATCATTGTAACTCACAATTCACAATGTCTAGTCACATGTTAAAGTGAAATTTATAGATTTCCCAATAAATGGTAATTGTTATATCATTGCAAAATAGAAGGCATTGGACAAGGAAATGGGGAAATAGATTGGGAAGATGAAAGAGAGTAAAGATGAACAGAAAGGAGTGGCAAGATAAATAAAGGTGAAGGGAAAGCAGAGGAGAGTTATGCAGGGTATTTAATTTAAAAGAAAAGAAATGAGGGGCAGAGGTAGAATGGGAGAGAAAGCAGAAAGAAAGTGATGTTGGGGAAACTGCATTTTGGAGAAATAGGAGGAAGGCAGAAAGAAAGCAGAGGCAGGAAATATGGCAGGAAGGGGCAAGAAAGAAGGAAAAGAAGGAAGTATAAGGCAGGAGTAAGTAAGTCAAAAGCAAATCCAAGATAAAAAGGAAGGAATTGAGAAAGCATGTGAATTCAAGAATAGGGACAGAGAGACAAAAGAGGATTAGAAATTTCAGGAAATTAAAAAGATTTTGAACTTTGCATAGGTTTTCTTCTTAACAGACATCTTTAGATTTAAAATATTCTGCATTTTTATTATATTAAAAAAGACTAATCTTGGAAATACTTGATGCTGGGCTGGGCAGTGTACAGAGGGGAGTAGATAAGGATGATAAATATATGTAATATGCAAACATAACTCAGCTGTAGAAAAAATGAAAATACTTAGGGAAAGAAGTAGTAGAGGAAAATAATTCAGTTGGGGCGTGGCCGAGAATTGTTTGGGGGAGATAGCCAGAGGTAAAAGTCTGGGAAACAGGTAGAAGAGTGGGGTTCCAAATTAAGTGAAATAACATTTAATTTTTATCAACAACTCTTAAATTCTTGGGACAACACTGTTGCTGCCACCAAATGTACTGGTACCAAATTTACTATTAGGAGAGTAGAAAATCACACTGCAGTAATGGCTAGATCTTTATGAGCTTTGTGTTTAATGTGAGCAATTTCCTTAACTGCTCACTGCAAAGTCCACAACAGTGAATTCATTAACACAAAACATATTTACTGTGGTTGTGAAAATATTTTGTCATTGCAGTACATATTGAATCCCACATTCAGAATTATTATTATTTTCAGATTTCAACTTACTGTACATTTTGAACTAGGACCATATGTATGTAGCCATGGTTCCCAGTTGTCTTTCTCAACAGCCTCAATATTTGGATAATCCAAGAAAACAGCATGAGCTAAAACGTCTTTCTTCTCATTTTCCACTGTCAAAGCAAGATTTGCTTTTTCGCTGGAGGTGCAAGGAAATAAAACAGAACTCTTAAAGAAATTCTGATCTTGCATTCATTCAGTAACTAAAATGCTTTAATGACCTCAGGTCATCTCAAAGCACTTTATAGCATATAAGCCACTTTTGAAGTATAACCACTGCTTAATATATGAAAACCAGTTTGCACAAAACAAGGTCCCACACACAGCAATGATTTGATGTCCAGATAATTTATTTTGTTGGATCTTGTTTTGTACAAACGGGTGGTGACATCATTAAACACATTCCTTTCCCCTCTACGGGAATGGTATAAAGTAAAATCTTAAGAATCTTTAGCTAAATGCAGGCAACATTAATAACAAAACAGATAAGTTGATGGCACTTCAATTGTCAAGGGTGATTTTAATCTGTGTTGACTGGACAAATCAGATTGGCAAAAGTAACATGGAAGACAAATTTGTAGACTGCGTCAGGAATTGTTTCTTTGAGCAATATGTTGGAGGACCTATTCGAGAACAGGTTGTTTTATACCTATAGTGTATGATGAAATTAGATGAATGAGATCTTAGACTTCTGGAGTCTTGGGGGTGGTGGTGGCAGTCACAAAATGCTGGAATTTCAAATTCAGTGTGCAGATAAGCAACTCAGGTGTCCAACCAGTATCATCAACTTGAAAAAAAACATTATGGTGATGTGAAAAAAAGAGTTGCTAAAGCAACTCGGAAATAGACGTAAGGGAAGGTCAGTGGATGAGCAGAGGCAGACGTTTAAGCAGATATTTCACAATTCTGAGCAAAACTTTATTCCAGTCAAAAAGAAGGACTTGAGAACCATGAACCAACAATGGTTAACAACAATAGTCAAGGAGAATATCCAATCATAAACTAATGTATACAAAACAACAAAGACCAGAAGATCAGGAAGTTTTAGGAACCAACAGCGTATGACTAAAAAGCTATTAAAAGAGGATGAATTTGATGATGACAGTAAACTGACAAGAAAATGAATGGCTAGAGCTTTTTCTACAAAAAGAAAAATAGTAGCTAAAGGAGTTTGGGACCCCAGAGGATGCAACTGGGGAATTAATAACAGGGAATAGGGTTTTGGCACTTAAAAGCAACATTTTGCGTCAGTCTTCATAAACACCCCCAAAATATAATAGATAACCAAAATGCTAATGGGATAAAAAAATCTTGTCACAGTGTCTATCATAAGTGAAAATGTTATTGACAAACTAATGAAACCAAAGGCAGACAAATCACCAAGACCTGATCCAAGGTTTTAAAATAAATGATTACAGAGATAATGGAGGTATTGGCCAAAATATTCTAAAACACACCCTGAGAGACGGGAACCATGAATATCATGTTCCTGTTCAAGGAGGAAGGGAGATAGAAAGCAGGAAAGTGCATGTCATTGGGAAAGTGTCAGAGTCCATTATTAAGAGAAATGCTGGAGTCCATTATTAGCAGGACATTTAGAAAAGCTTAATGCAATCAAGCAAGTTCAACATGGTTTTGTCAAAAGGAAATCTGCTTGTCAAAATTGCTAGAGTTCATTGAGAGCAAGCAAAGTTGATAAAAATGAACTGGTAGATGTAGTGTATTTAGATTTCCACAGAAGGTGCCCTAGAAAATGTTGTTGCACAATATAGGAGTTCACTGTACTGTGAATAATGCATTAGTATGGATTGAGGATTGGTTTACACATAGAAGACGGGCATTTGGAATTAACAGGACATTTTCAGGTTGGAAGTATGTAACTATTGGAGTGCTATGTGGATAGGTGCTAGGGCTTCAATTCTTAACGATCTGTATTAATAACTTTTGGTGGGGGGCTAATGTTGAATGTAACCAGACTTACTGATGATACAGAAGTAGTTGGGAGGTCATGCTGTGATAAGGACGTAAATATTTGCAAGGGGATAGCAATAAGTTGACTGAGTGGGCAAAACACTTGGCAGATTGAGTTTAATATAGGAAATTGGAGATCATATACTTTGCCAAGAAGAACCAAAAGGTAGACTATTATTTAAATGGAGAAAAACTTCAAAAAATTGCAGCAAAAAGTGATCTTGTAAACAAAACATAAAAAGTAAGCTCGCGGCAAGTAATTAAGAAGGCAAAGAGAATTTTGGCCTTCATTACCAGGGAGTTGGAGCTTAAAAATAAGGAAGTCTTATTACAAATGTAGACGTTGTTGGTGAGGCCATACCCTGGAGTTCTGTCTTGGTCCTTATATTTCAGAAAGGATATACTAGTACCGGAGGCAGCTCAAAAAAGATTCATTGGCTGATTCCTAGGATGAAAGGATTGACTTAATAGAAATGGCTGAACAGGTTAGGGTTTACAAACAGAAGGGATAATTTTATTGAAGTGCTCAAAATTCCGAGGATCATGACAGGGTAGATATCGAAAAGATGCTTCCACGAGAGGGAGAATCTCAAACTTGGGAACATTGTTACATGGAAAGAGAATATTTATTTAAAACTGTGATGTGAAGTGATTTATTTTCTCAGAAGATAGTGAATGGCTGGAATTCTGTACCAGAGAGTTGTAGAGGTTTGATTATTGAAATGTTGAAAGAGAGGATAGATAGATTTTAGAACTATTGGGAATTGAGAGCTACAAGGAGATGATATGAAACAGAAGTTGACGCCTGCACAGATTAGCCATAATCTTACTGACTGACAGGGCGAACGTGAGGAGCCAAATGTCTACTCCTACTTTTATTTCTTTTGTTCTTATATTTTCCTTGCAGATGTCCCCACATGTTCCACTTCTTCCCTGGCTTTGCACTTACTTATATATTATTAAATCTCTAGCTTCTTCCAGATCCGATGCAAGGTGATCAACAGTAAACATTAATTCTGTTTATATCCCTGCAGAATATTCTTGACTTGTTGGGTTTTCCCCCCACAAGTTCTACTTATATTTTGTAACAGATTGCCTTTAAGTTGTAGAATGGCACAGAAAATGACAATATGATAGGACAAAGTAAACTCTGAAATGGTTGCTTGCCTGTTAATCTCATTGATTTAGTTTGTAATAATTCATGAATCACCTTGGTACATTATGATAAAGATTAAAGGAAATTCAGATGCAATTTGAGCTATAATTATTTCCACCATAGCTTTTTATCCTTAGTTGTACTTTTGCACCTAATCACTAAAACACATATTAGCTCTGTACACTTCAATGAAAACAGCTTTTCTAAGGCCTTATTACTGGACATTCTTTACATATACATACAGCAGGTAGAAGATATTAATTCTTCCAAACATGGCTGTCGTACTGGGGGTGAACAGTTTCACAATCTGATGTGCATCTTGAGATTCTGATCGTCTGACATTTATTACTAGACTTCCTCCACCTGAAGCATATATTGTTGTCATTGTTGCTCTGGAAAAGAGAGTACAGATAAGGAATGGAAATTATAGCATGTCATGAGGTAATGAAAATATTTACTCAGGGTCATAAAAATTGCAATTAGACAGAACAATATTTTCAGTCACAGGTATCAATGGCAAAAATTGAAAGGATATGATAATCTTGTGCAAACATTGTCAAACAAAATTTTGAGCAACAATAACCACTACAGATCTATGGAGCTAAATAAATGACTAGGCATTACAATTTAAAATTAAAATGATATTACTATATCATTAGAGGCAGAGATAATAGATAAGGTTATCAAAAACATCTTGCTAATTATCTCTCCTATCCTGTTTGATGTCCTGTGAACTATGTACTGACACTTCAAAATCGTCACTGAAATGAAGTTAAAAAGATATAAATATAAATTGTCAATGTTACTTAGGTCATTTTTATTTATTCTCAGAATGTGGTTGACACCAACAACTTTTGTGAATTCCTAGTTATCTTGTGTGATCACTGAGGGCCTTCTCTTTGAAACATTTCAGCCCTTGAGATGCTGGTGATCCATAATGGTTATAGGTATTTTCTAGAGGGCTGCTCTATGAATGAGGAAAAACAATGATAACATGGGTCTTCTTCACAACATAACTTCTTCTGAATTATGAGGAATCATATGTGACTTGTGAATCAACTCTGATGTTATGCCTTCTGCTAATTCCAAAACTTAATAGCCAGTCACACCACCACATCTCACAGATTTTGCCTCAAAGCTGAATTGTATCTAACCACAATTAGGAAAAAGGATTGGAGAAATAGAGATAAAGCATGGATTAAATTACATATTGCACACAATAATTCTATAGGCTATAAATAACACATTTCTCCAAGTTTGTTGGTATATACCCTTAAAATATACTGAATAAAACTGAAGCAACCTGCAGGTCAGGCACATCTGTAGAGACAGAAGGACAGTTATTCATTCTTAGAAAGAATAAACAGTAAAAGCTGCAAATAACGCATAATGGTCAGATTTGTCTTGAGTATTTCACAATAATGTGGAGCTGCCAGTGTTGCACTGGGGAGGACAAAGTCAGAAGTCACACGACACCAAGTTATAGTTAGAACATAGAACATAGAACAATACAGCACAGAACAAGCCCTTCGGCCCACGATGTTGTGCCGAACTTCTAACCTAGATTAAGTACCCATCCATGTACCTATCCAAATGCCGCTTAAAGGTCGCCAATGATTCCGACTCCACCACTCCCACGGGCAGCGCATTCCATGCCCCCACCACTCTCTGGGTAAAGAACCCACCCCTGACATCTCCCCTATACCTTCCACCCTTCACCTTAAATTTATGTCCCCTTGTAACACTCTGTTGTACCCGGGGAAAAAGTTTCTGACTGTCTACTCTATCTATTCCTCTGATCATCTTATAAACCTCTATCAAGTCACCCCTCATCCTTCGCCGTTCCAACGAGAAAAGGCCGAGAACTCTCAACCTATCCTCGTACGACTTCCTCTCCATTCCAGGCAACATCCTGGTAAATCTTCTCTGCACCCTCTCCAAAGCTTCCACATCTTTCCTAAAGTGAGGCGACCAGAACTGCACACAGTACTCCAACTGTGGCCTAACCAAAGTCCTGTACAGCTCAACAGGTTTATTTGAAATCACAAGTTTTAGAGTGTTGCTCCTTTGTCAAATGAAGTGTATTGTTAAGTGAAGTGGAAGGAAGTACACAGGCATAGAATTTATAGGTCGAGAGATAATGGCAAGATAGTTCCAGGCAATTAAGAGTGTCAAAAGTACAAATAATATGAGTTGAATGTCGACAGGCCGAATAACGTTTTTGCAATTGATCAAAAGTTTCAAACGGTGTGAATAAAGTGTCAACAGCTGAATAGTAAGTGAAGGGGTGACCTATGATCTGATTGATTACTTCATCTGACAAAGGAGCAGCACCCCAAAAGCTTGTGATTTTGAATAAACCTGGTATTGTGTAACTTTTGGCTATTTCAAAATGAACACTCAATAAGTATTACCGCTTTCTCTCTAAATAAAAACTGAAAGAACTGCGAATGCTCTAAATCCGAAACAAAAACAGAAGTTGCTGGAAAAGCTCAGCAGGTCTGGCAGCATCGGTGGAGAAAAATCAGAGTTAACTTCGGGTCCAGCGACCCTTCGTTCGGACTCTGAAGTCGAAACGTTGCTTTCTCTTTACAGAGATACTAACAGACCGGTTGAGCTAACAGTCCAGCAATTTCTGTTTTTGTTCAGATCTCCAGCCTCCGCAATTCTTTGTTTTATTGTTGAATTTAGCCAAGTCTGAGCTCACCTTTATAAGCCTCTGCCCCACGCATAATAATAAAAATTTGCCCTCTTCCAGATAGAAGAAGTCACTCAACTTCTTTCTTAAAAGTAAAACAAACCTGCGCCACTGCCACAGCCTTCGCGACCGAGAAGCCACAAGATGCCTTAGCAACGCGGCGCTCCGGTACCATGGCAACTGCCGTCGGTACCACGTGGTGTGCTGTCGGGTCGGAGGTCACGGCGCGGGAGGCCCGGATGTTTGCTGGGCTGCTGTCGGAGTGACGGTGACGGCGACAGCGTTTTGTTTTATTTCATTTTAGTGGTTGCGTTTTACTTTGAATTAGCAAAAGAACGATTGAGGAGAGTGGAAAAAAAAAACAACGGTCGGAAAATGGCTTCGACCGCGGCTGGAAAACAGCGAATTCCTAAAGTGGCGAAGGTAACCAGCGCCTTGCTAGAACTGTGTTGGGCCCAGTCAGGCTTTGTAGGAATTGACAAACACCGACATTTATTCTTGACCGACATCAGCAACCTGATGGCCTTGCGGTTAAGATCAGGACGTTTAAAGGTTGGCACAGGGACTGTGCTGTTCCTTCCCTTCTCCCAACACATTTGCTTGCTGTGAGTTGAAAATTGCTCCCTACTCCTCCTCGTTTCCTTCAGAGGAAGGATTTGCATTTCTATATCACCTTTCTTGGATTTCAAGATAATTTTAAAGTATATTAGCTGAAATTACTCTGAGTAAAACCTTGTTACCATTGGAACCCAAGCTGGACAACATGTGCAAGTTTAAATTGGTCAACTAACTTCACACGTTTTGCTGAATGCCCCTACTGGCCCAGAAAAGTTCAGTGGCAAGCACAGTTACTTCATCAATGGTCATAAGATCTGGGCCAAAGTTTTGAATTAAAATCCTTCACCCCATTTGAACTTTTGTTTTCCAGTCTTGTTGTTACGGCATGCACTTGATTTTGTTTTTAAATGATTTCCATACCCTGATCTTGAAACAAATATAGAAATCAATTCCCATTCGTAATGCTGGTGTCATATTTGATCCCAAACAGTTCCTCCAACTATACGTCTGTACTAAGGCTACCTATTTCCAACCCCATAATATGGCTCAATTCTGTTCTGTCAAGGTCTGGCTATTGCTGATTCCCTCAACCATGCCTTTACCACTTCTCGGCTGTTCCAACACACTCCTGGTGGCCTCCTTATATTCTATCCTCCATGAACTTGAGGCCATTCAAGATTCTGCTGCCCATGTCCTTGCTCACACCCTGTTGCTCATTGATTTGCACTGATTTCTGGTTAAGCAGCAATCTATTTTTAAATTTTCATTTTGTTTTCAAATCCTAAGCCTCACTCCTGAATGGCATAGTCTCTTCCTACCTCTTCTAATATGAAGGTTGGATAAGCTAGGGTTGTTTTCTTTGGAGCAGAGAACGTTGAGGGCCTTTTAGAAGTGTAAAAATTATAAGGAGTATGGATAGAGTTTATAGAAAGTAGCTGTTTCCTTAGTTGAAGGGTCAGCAGCAAGGGGGCATAATTTTAAAGTGAAGACAGGTGGTTTAGAGGGGATCTGAAAAAAAGCATTTTCACCTAAAGGGTCTTGGGTATCTGGAATGCACTGTCTGAGAGGATAGTTGAGGTGGGAAATCTCATAGTGTTAATCAAGTACTTTTAAAAGACTTTGTGTCATAATATTCAAGGCTATGGGCTTAGTGTGGTAAAGTGGGATTAGTGTAGGTGGTGGTATAATTTTGGCAGTACAGACTTGATGGGCTGAAGGCCCTCTACTGTATTATATGATTCTCTGCCCCAGAATCCTCCTCCTCATTTTCACCTGTTCAGAATCAGTGTTGCACGACTGGTGGGCCTGCCTTCAGTTTCCAAAGCCATAAGCTCTCACTAAACCTCTCCACCCCTCATTCTTCCTTTATGATAGTGCTTGACCAAATTTCTGGTCATCTGTTTTAACCTTAGTTGACTTGATGTCATAGTCTGCTTTAATCTGCTGTGAAATGCCTTGTGAGATTTTATTACATAAAGGTACAATAGAAATACAAATCGTTTACCATTTGATGAAGGATTTTTCTGACATCTAAACTTTTGACTTCCAACAATCAACTTAGTGCTGCAAAAGCATTGTTTGTTTGCTGTCTGTGTTCTGCTAAGTATCTTGTTTAACTGCGCTAAATCCTTACCACAGCATCTCCTTTTAACACCATAAAGTAATATTTTTGCAGCTGAATGCACTACTATTACAATCTGTCACAGTGATCTGAACCTTAGCAGTGCTTGAAGTGTGGCCTGATTGTACAGCCTTCACATAACCACTTGAGAACGTGCACTAAAGTTGATTTAACATTGTAATCCAAGATTCTGATTGTTTTGTTCATTAATACCCTACAGTGGTCACTTGTGGTTTATATAGGGACTTAACATGCTTGAGTGACTCTTGGTACATCATAGGAGTGTTGGCAAACACAGTACACATGCATTGTTGCATGCAGACATGGATTGCTTCAGTATCTGTGGAGTCATTGATGCTGCTGAGCATCAGGCAACTGTCAATGGACATACCTGACTCTGATGTGTAGAATTGCCGAATTAACTCAAGGTGTTTGGGCCTATGCTAGTTCCCTAAAGTACTTTTGCAACAATCAGCTGTAATTGAGAAGACTGACCTCCAACTGCTAAACCATTTCCTTTTGTGCTTGTTATGACTCCAATTAGTTGAGAGGTTGCTTCCTGATGTCGAGAGTAGATTAGATTTTATTTGTCACTTCTACCATATACAACTGATGCAGTAAAAAAAGAGATAGCATTCCTCCAGGACCAAGGTGCCTCATGCACAGCACAAACTACACGATCATACAAAGGGTGGCATAAAGTGTACAGAAATGCAAAACACGCAAGTTACTGTTTAATAAAAGAATGCTAATTAATAGGCATTGTTCTAGCAGCAATTTGATGTTGTGCAAAGAATCTCAGATGAAAAAGAGTCCAATCATATTGTGTTAAGGAGCCTGATGGCTTGGAGGAAGAAACTGCTGCACAATCTGGCCGTGAGAGACCTAATGCTCCAGTATCTTCTGCCAGATGGCAGGAGGGAGAAGAATTTCAGTGAGGAGTGTGTGGGGTCTTCCTCAATGCTGTGTTAGCCTTTCGGATGCAGCATGTGGTGTAAATGTTTGTACTGGAGGGGAGAGGGACCCTGATGTCCTCACTATCCATTGTAGGGTCTAATGATCTGAGATGGTGCAATTCCCAAATCAAGCAATGATGTGGCATTCTTTGTATGCAATTTTCATAGTAGTACTAATCAATATTGCTTCCCTGCTCCTGCAATACGAACAAGTTAATGACAGTTGTTACTACCTGTCCTCCCTGGTAAACTAACACTGAATGTAGAATGTAGTGAGGATGGGGAGTCTGCGAGGTGGGCTTTCCACAGTTTACGCAGAAAGTAGACATGCTACTGGGCTTTCTGGCTATGGGCTGATGTTGAAGAACCAGGTGAGATTCTCCGCCAGGTGGATGCTAAATAATTTGGTGCTCTTCATGATCTCCACTGGGCAGCCATCAATGTCCAGTGGAGAGTGGTCACTCTGTGCCCTCCTGAAGTCAACAACCATCTCTTGTTTTGTCCAAGTTCAAAGGCAGGTTGTTGGCTTTGCACCAGTCTGTTAGCCGTTGCACCTCTTCTCTATATGCTGACTCGTCGTTCCTGCTGATGAGACCAAATACAGTCATGTCAACAACGAACTTGACAATGTGATTCGACCTGTGCATTGCCACACAGTCGTGTGTTAGCAGGGTGAACAGCAGTGGACTGAGCACACAGCCCTGGGGGTCCCTGTGCTCAGTGTGATGGTGTTGGAGATGCTGTTCCCAATCTGGACTGGCTGTGGTTTTCCAGTCAGGAAGTCCAGGATCCAGTTACAAAGTGGGGTATTTAGGCCAGCAGTCTCAGCTTTCCAATCAGGTGCTGAGGAATGATAGACTTCAGTTCTGCATTTAACACTATGAACTGTCTATGAACTACCTTCATTATCATTAAACGGTCCAAGTTAGAAAGCACCCACCAACGTATTAATCTCTGGCTCGGCAAACCAACAAACAACTCCATGTTGGATTTCTCCTGCTTTTTGTGTGCAGGACGTACCTGGGCAATTTTCCACATTTTGAGTGTTGTAGCTATATTGGAACAACTTGATATAGGGTGCAGCTAGTTCTAGAGCACAGGTCTTCATAACTGCTGCTGAGATGTTGTTAGGGCCATAACCTTTGTAGTTTCCAGTGCCTTCAGCCATTTCTTGATATTACATTGATTGAATTGACTGAAGACTGGGATGAATCAGATGTCAGGAAGGCAGATGTTTAGAAGCTTGGTCAAAAGTATCTTCCAAGGAGCAGGAAGTGAAGTAGTGAGATTTGGATGAGAATTCCTGCAAAATGGCACAAATATGTTTCGTATGGTGATAAAGTGTTAGTTTACCAGGGAGAACAGGTAGTAACAACTGTCATTAGTTTGTTCGTATTGCAGGAGCAGGGAAGCAATATTGATTAGTAGTACTATGAAAATTGCATACAAAGAATGCAAGAGACATTGTCACCATATGTCTAATCAGAAAATTTGGTCTTGGGAGCAATGGAGTTTATTTTAATATTGTGTGTACACAATGAAGTCTTTCACTGTTCCTACTTCCTCTTCTCAAGAACACAAAGGAAATGTGCAGGAAAAGTACAACATAAAAACTGAAGTGGTATATTTACAGGGGAAAAAAAATCTGCTCAGTACCTGAGACCAGCGTATTTATATATTTAGAATTTCTCCTCTCACCTTCAACCCATATGTACCATGTTGCACAACAGAATGTTATATTCTATATTTTCCAAATTATCGCTATATTTAGTTTTCAATGTATAGTTTGCTTGACATTCACTCAATTTTTGAATGTAGCCAGTACTTCAACAGTTCTGCATATGTTCAAAGATGTGCTTTATATTGGAGACCCCAAAAGAGATCATATAGCCCCATCATGGATTTCAACATAAAGTTTCTTAAACAGAGCTACAGCTAAAAGATTTTATTTAATCTTTACATGCACCACCAGGTTTAGCTATTGGTCAAAAGAACCATTATTGACTCAGTTGGTTTTCATTTATAGGTGAAAAATAAAGCACCTGCCGAATTGCAAATCACTGCTGAACAGCTCCTGAGAGAAGCGAAAGAGAGGGAACTTGAACTCCTTCCACCACCTCCTACACAAAAGATTACCGATGAGGAGGAATTGAATGACTACAAGTTAAGGAAAAGAAAAGTAAGTGCTTTGTAACAGTTACAATTTTTCTTTGTTTACCAAAATAATGTAATAAATCAGGATTGTTGCCTTTGCTGTATATGTAAGTTGTATATGTTTTTATTTACTGCTACCACTTTATAATAGACATTTGAAGACAACATACGGAAAAATCGAACTGTTATTAGCAACTGGATCAAATACGCACAATGGGAGGAGAGCTTAAAAGAAATACAACGGTAATTATTTCAAAAAAATGCAATTGATTCACATGACCGCATCTTTTTGACAAGAAATAAACAAATGTTTCTTTTATTTTCACACATTTACACTATTATTGCTGAAGATCACGTTCCATTTATGAGAGAGCATTAGATGTCGATCACAGAAATATAACTCTGTGGTTGAAGTATGCAGAAATGGAGATGAAAAATCGGCAGATTAACCATGCCCGAAATATCTGGGATCGCGCAATTACCATACTGCCCAGGGTCAACCAGTTTTGGTAAGTTGATTACTGGTAAACAATCTTTGGTTTTGTGTTTCACTTATGTATAGTATACTGTGGAGTTTTGTGTGGATTTAGCATCAATCAGATCTCCTGTTACCTTAAATGTTTCGTTGACCAAACTGCATGAAAATGTGTAGACTTATTAAAGCATTATTCTAATTCCAAAATATTTCTGAATTTGAATAATTGTTTTTCTAATCAATTTCTTGGCAATCATTCTTAATACATCCTCAAAATTTAACTTGAATGAATGTTGACAGCAAGAATAAGAATTTTCTATTTCATTGATTAAGTACTTTCTAGTTCACTTATTTGTTTTAAACTTTTAATATTTGCATTTGAATGCAAATTACATTTCCAATATATATTTAGGACCAATTGTTTTGGTTCTGATAGTTTACTGTATAATAGCACATTTAAGCTGAAGAAGTATTTCTGTTGCTCTTAAGACTGTTGTTACATTTAGACTAATTAGTTACTGGCTGTTCATGTCACAGCCTTCTCAAAGGGAGAGCCCATTTTTTTGGTAAAAGTACCTAAAAGGGCGGCACGGTGGCTCAGCGGTTAATAGTGCTGTCTCACGGCACCAGGGTCCCAGGTTCAATTCCAGCCTCGGGTGACTTTCTGTGTGGAGTTTGCACATTCTCCCTGTGTCTGCGTGGGTTTCCTCCAGGTGCTCCGGTTTCCTCCCACAGTCCAAAGATGTATAGGTCAGGTGAATTGGCCATGCTAAATTGCCCATAGTGTTAGGTGCATTAGTCAAATGGAAATGGGTCTGGCTGGGTTACTCTTCGGAGGGTCGGTGTGGACTTGTTGGGCCGAAGGGCCCGTTTCCACGCTGTAGGGAATCTAATCTAATCTTATCATTTGCCTGTTCATTTCATAGAATGGGATTGCGATCTCTTAGGTTTTCTGTAATTTGAGGAGTAAGAACCGTTGCCCACCTAAGCCCTAAAATCAGCTACAACCATTCTGAACCCACACATGAACATAGATTGTAGATGAGACCCTGTCAAGTTAGGGAAGTATCTGATTTGTGTTGAGACTCCATTTTGGAGCTATGGGTTGCAAAATCAGTGCTGTGTTGTGCTTTTGCAATGATGGATATAATTTAAAGCCCATTGCTATATTTACTTAATGTTCCCAGTAGATCTATTGGTATGCTTATGCTAATGTGCACATGATATATTGTATTTACTTTTGCTAGGTATAAATATACATACATGGAGGAGATGTTAGGAAATGTTGCAGGAGCACGACAAGTGTTTGAGCGGTGGATGGAATGGCAGCCTGATGAACAAGCATGGCACTCCTATATCAACTTTGAACTCCGATACAAAGAAATTGAAAGAGCCAGGCTGGTTTATGAGAAGTATATCCTTGTGGAATGAGTACATAACATCAGACATTGGGAATATTACTTGCATGGATAGCTCATGATAACGAAGACAATCTTAAGTTTTAAGAACTTATTTATAAGCATCGCTGACGTTGCCCTAATGCAAAAGCAGTGTAGTTAAATTTGGATTAAGGTCTAATCATATCTGATTACAATTGTGATTACAATTAATTACAATTCAGATTATTTAAGTTTCTTTTTAGCACTCTTCTGAGCAAACAAGGAACTAAAAGAAAGTGAGACAAAAGCACCAATATGGAGAAGCAAACTTTTGAATTTCCTGGATCTCAGTTATTCAGAAGTTGCACCAAAAATTACAATTTCAGTGCCTTATCTTCCCAACAGGCACTTATATTGAAACTAGGAGAAAGTGAGGACTGCCGATGCTGGAGACCAGAGTTGAAAAATGTGATGCTGGAAAAACACAGTAGGTCAGGCAGCATCCGAGGAGCAGGAGAATCGACATTTCGGGCATAAGCCTTCTTCAGGAATGAAGCTGGTGTGCCAAGCGGGCTGAGATAAAATTCCCTCCCCCCTACCTTTTATCTCAGCCCGCTTGGCACACCAGCCTCATTCCTGAAGAAGGGCTTATGCCCGAAACGTCGATTCACCTGCTCCTTGGATGCTGCCTGGCCTGCTGTGTTTTTCCAGCATCACATTTTTCAACTTATATTGAAACTCATTGTATAGTGCATTGGGCCAGGAATGAACTTTTCAAACTGCCACAAAACAAGCTCAAATGCATCAGTATTCATTGTTGCTTTTTCTGTGTTCAGTCTTTTTTTTAGAAGCTTTGCATTTGCCTATTGCTCTTTCCTAAAATCAGTACATGCTGAGATATTTGTATCATCGATAGTCACAGGTGAGGTACTGGAAGACTGGGGGTTGGCTAATGTGGTGCCACTGTTTAAGAAAGGTGGTAAGGACAAGCCAGGGAATTATAGACCAGTGAGTCTGACGTCGGTGGTGGGCAAGTTATTGGAGGGAATCCTGAGGGACAGGATGTACATGTATTTGGAAAGGCAAGGACTGATTAGGGACAGTCAACATGGCTTTGTGTGTGGAAAATCATGTCTCACAAACTTGATTGAGGTTTTGTGAAGAAGTAACAAAGAGGATTGAGGGCAGAGTGGTGGATGTGACCTATATGCACTTCAATAAGGCGATTGACAAGCTTCCCTATGGGAGATTGGTTAGCAAGGTTAGATCTCATGGAATACAGGGAGAACTAGCCATTTAGATACAGAACTGGCTTGAAGGTAGTAGACAGAGTGGTGGTGAAGGTTCATCTTCAGACTGGAGGCCTGTGACCAGTGGAATGCTACCAGGATCGGTGCAGGGTCCACCATTTATACAAATGATTTGGATATGAGCATAAGAGGTACAGTTAGTAAGTTTGCAGATGACACCGAAATTGGCGGTGTCGTGGACAGCGAAGAAAGTTAGAGCTGAAAATGTGTTGCTGGAAAAGCGCAGCAGGTCAGGCAGCATCCTAGGAACATTTTCAGCTCTGATCTCCAGCATCTGCAGTCCTCACTTTCTCAGCGAAGAAAGTTACCTCAGATTACAACGGGATCTTGATGGAGTTTATTTCAGATAAATGCGAGGTGATGCATTTTGGGTAAGCAAATCTTAGCAGGACTTATACACTTAATAGTAAGGTCCTCGGGTGTGTTGCTGAACGAAAAGACCTTGGAGTGCAGGTTCATAGGTCCTTGAAAGTGGAGTCGCAGGTAGATAGGATAGTGAAGAAGGCGTTTGGTATGCTTTCCTTTATTGGGCACAGTATTGAGTGTAGAAGTTGGAAGGTCACATTGTGGCTGCACAGGACATGGGTCAGGAAGGATGTTGTGACATTTGGGTTCAGAAAAGATTTACAAGGATGTTGCAAGGGTTAGAGGATTTGAGCTATAGAGAGAAGTTGAATAGGCTGGGGCTGTTTTCCATGGAGTGTTGGAGGTTGAGGGGTGACCTTCTAGAGGTTTATAAAATCATGAGGGGCATGGATAGGATAAATAGACAAAGTCTCTTCCCTGGGGTGGAAGAGTCCAGAACTAGAGGGCATAGGTTGATGGTGAGAGGGAGATAAAGATAAAAGAGAGCTAAGGGGAAACTTTTTCACGCAGAGGATGGTATGTGCGTGGAATGAACTGCCAAAGGAAGTGGTGGAGGCTGGTACAACTGCAACATTTAAAAGGCATCTGGATGGGAATATGAATAGGAAGGACTTGGAGGGATATGGGTAGGATGCTGGCAGGTGAGACTAGATTGCATTGGGACATCTGGTCGGCATGAATGAGTTGGACCGAAGGGTCTGTTTTCGTGCTGTACATCTCTATGACTCTGCTATGTGTGGAATGTGCAATTGAACAGACTGATACTTCACAGCAGTGGCAGCTGGTCTGTGAGTGTCAGTTAAGTGGGGGATTTGTGTTAAAAAAACCCAATTACCTAGACATCTGTAACATTTTATGATCAACTGAACTTTTATCTGTTTAATTTTTCATTTCTAACTTCAACTGAAAATGTCATGGATATATTGTTCTGTCTTGTGACAAACAGTGATTTCCACAAATTCACCATGTTGTCAATATAGGTGGCACCCAACATTAGTGTCAAAAGACATTATCATGTTGCAGTTAGTGTTTCAAACTACTTTCGTAGGCTAATATTATTAGTAGATGTTTCACTTTTGAATGATGTTGACAGAAAATGTTGCAATCTCTCCCACTTTTCTGGTATTAATCCCCAATAAATACTGCAGGAATCTTATTTGTGTTTCCAAATGGGACAACATTACATCAACAGAGTAAGAACAGTCCTGAAGAGTTACTCAGCCAGTGTTTTGCAATGGAAATGTTTAAATTTGTTGGTATCTTCTCAAATGGTGCCTTGTTCTCATTGCCTCTTGTTTCCCTTTCTTGTCTATTATAATGCAGAACCAAACTATGCCCATTAGTTAAATGTGGAACGTGGTGATGTCATCAATACATGTGCAGATACTTCCTGTGACCTGTCCTGTCACAGCAGTTGATGTCACTGGCCACATCAGCCCAAGCAAGGTAGCCATATTATATTAAGGGTAATCTTTTATTTCCTTGCAGAAAACAGGCAGCATTATTTTTATGCCACTGTTACTCTGAAACCTTTCGATAAATTCCATAGTCCAGTACCTTTTCATAGAATCATAAATTCCTACAGTATGTAAAAAGGCCATTCAGCCTCTTCGGTTCATACTAACCCTCCAAAGAACATCCCACCCTATCCCTGTGACCTGGCATTTCCCCTGGCTAATTCACCTAGTCTGCACATCCCTTTCTATTTATACACTTGTGGGACGTAGGCTCCCATAGTTACATTTTAATTTTTAATGGGATGTAGACATCATTGGTTAGGCCAGCATTTTTTTACCCGTCACTCATTGCACAGAAGGTAGTTAAGAGTCACTCACATTGCTGTGGGTCTGGAGTAGCCTCTAGGCCTGACCAAGTAAGTATGACAGATTTCCTTTCTGAAAGGAAATAAGTGAATCAGATGGGTTACACCAACACGATTTGGCTAGCTTTTAGTTCAAGATTTTTGTTTTACCAATTCAAATGTCACTAACACAGTGGGATTTGACTCCATGTTCCAGATCATTAGCCTGGGGTCTGGATTACTGTTCCAGTGATATTACACTTTTCCATTGCCTTTGGTGTTCAGAGTTTCTTAAAAAATGCAGAAATGTCATAGAGTGTAAAATGTGAATTTTTACTTGTCACCCAAACCTAAATACCTGCTCTCTGTGATACTGTCAAGATATTTCATGCTGTATTGGCTTTTCCACTGGAGGAATTGATGCGAATGCAGGCTAGTGATAATGGTCAACCTTTATCCACTACCTTGAAAGCAGCGAAATATCATTATTGTTCAAGATGTATGAAAAGGTCTTCATTTTCACCTGGGTAGTAACCTAAAAATGATTGTTTTATAGCCATATGTAGGCAGGGTTCTTTTATACAGTTTTATTCTCCTTAATTCTTCTGCACTTGTTTTTATTCATCCTGATGTGAAGAACTGGATTAAATATGCCCGGTTTGAAGAAAAACATGGTTACATTGGACATGCACGGAAAGTATATGAAAGAGGAGTGGAGTTTTATGGAGAAGACCACATGGATGAACAGCTTTTTGTAGCATTTGCAAAGTTTGAAGAAAAGCAGAAAGAAGTAAGAAAACCACAGAATGTAATTTTACGTGCTTCTTTTTCAAGATTGGGTCAAAATGCTGAACCACATTTACTTCTGAGTTCAATACATTATTGAAAACAATTCAAATAGTCTCAATTTGATTAAAGTAAATATTAGTCAATAGTTCATTTTCAGTGACATTATTCCTGGACATTTTAAAATAAAATAAGAGTTTCAACATGCAGGTAGACTGGGATAATCAGGATGGTATTGGACCTCAAGAAAGAGACTTTGTGGAGTGCCTCCGAGATGGATTCTTAGAACAGCTGGTGTTGGAGCCTACCAGGGAGAAGGCAATTCTGGATCTGGTATTGTGCAACGAACCAGAATTGATCAGGGACCTCGAAGTGAAGGAGCCATTGGGAAATAGTGACCATAATACAATAAGCTTCAATCTGCAATTTGAGAGGGAGAGGGTACAATTGGAAGTGACAATATTTCTGTTGAATAAAGGGAACTATGGAGCTATGAGGGAGGAGATGGCCAAAATTTAATGGTGCAATACCTTAGCAGGGATGACAGTGGAGGAACAATGGCGGATATTTCTGTGGATAATGCAGAAGATGCAGGATCAGTTCATTCCAAAAAGGAAGAAAGATCCTAGGAGGAGGCATGGGTGGCCGTGGCTGACGAGGGAAGTTAAGGAACATTTAAAAGAGAAAAAGTATAACGTAGCAAAGATAAGTGGGAAAATGGAGGACTGGGAAGCATTTAAAGAACAACAGAGGATTACTAAGAAGGAAATATGCAGAGAAAAAATGAGGTACGAAGGTAAACTGGCCAAAAATATAAAGGAGGATAGTAAAAGCTTGGTTAGGGATGTGAAAGGCAAAAAAATGGTTAAGATTAAAATTGGGCCCTTGAAGATAGAAACAGGGGAATATATTACAGGGAACAAAGAAATGGCAGAAGAATTGAATTGGTACTTCAGATCTGTGTTCACTGGGGAAGGCACAAGCAATCTCCCTGAGGTAACAGTGGCTGAAGGACCTGAACTTAAGGGAATTTATATTTGCCAGGAATTGGTGTTGGAGAGACTGTTAGGTCTGAAGGTTGATAAGTCCCCGGGGCCTGATGGTCTACATCCCAGGGTACTGATGGAGGTGGCTCGAGAAATCGTGGATGCATTGGTGATTATTTTCCAGAGTTCGATAGATTTGGGATCAGTTCCTGTGGATTGGAGGGTGGCTAATGTTGTATCACTTTTTAAGAAAGGTGGGAGAGAGAAAGCAGGAAATTATAGACCAGTTACTCTGACCTCAGTGGTGGGAAAGATGGTGGAGTCTCTTGTAAAGGATGAAATTACGACACATCTGGATAGTAGTAACAGGATAGGTCAGAGTCAGCATGGATTTATGAAGGGGAAATCATGCTTGACTAATCTTCTGGAATTTTTTGAGATGTAACTCTGAAGATGGACGAGGGAGGTCCAGTAGACGTAGTGTACCTGGACTTTCAGAAAGCTTTTGATAAAGTCTCACATAGGAAGTTAGTGAGCAAAATTATGGCGCCTGGTATTGGGGGCAAGGTACTAACTTGGATTGAAAGTTGGTTGGCTGACAGGAAACAAAGAGTAGTGATAAACGGCTCCATTTCGGAATGGCAGGCAGTGACCAGTGGGGTACCACAGGGATCAGTGCTGGGACCGCAGCTTTTTACAATATATATTAATGATATAGAAGATGGTATTAGTAATAACATTAGCAAATTTGCTGATGATACTCAGCTGGGTGGCAGGGTGAAATGTGAGGAGGATGTTAGGAGATTACAGGGTGACCTGGACAGGTTAGGTGAGTGGTCAGATGCATGGCAGATGCAGTTTAATGTAGATAAATGTATGGTTATCCACTTTGGTGGCAAGATCAGGAAGGGAGATTATTACCTAAATGGAATCAATTTAGGTAAAGGGGCAGTACAAAGAGATCTGGGTGTTCTTGTACACCAGTCAATGAAGGTAAGCATGCAGGTACAGCAGGTAGTGAAGAAGGCTAATAGCATGCTGGCCTTCATAACAAGAGGGATTGAGTATAGAAGCAGAGAGGTTCTTCTGCAGCTGTACAGGGCCCTGGTGAGACCACACCTGGAGTACTGTGTGCAGCTCTGGTCTCCAAATTTGAGGAAAGACATTCTGGCTATTGAGGGAGTGCAGTGTAAGTTCACGAGGTCAATTCCTGGAATGGCAGGACTACCTTATGCTGAAAGACTGGAGCGACTGGGCTTGTATATCCTTGAGTTTAGAAAACTGAGAGGGGATCTGATTGAGACATATAAGATTATTAAATGATTGGACACTCTGGAGGCAGGAAACATGTTTCTGCTGATGGGTGAGTGCCGAACCAGAGGACACAGCTTAAAAATAAGGGGTAGACCATTTAGGACAGAGATGAGGAGAAACGTCTTCACCCAGAGAGTGGTGGCTGTGTGGAATGCTCTGCCCCAGAGGGCAGTGGAGGCCCACTCTCTGGATTCATTTAAGAAAGAGTTGGATAGAGTGGAATCAAGGGTTATGGAGATAAGGCAGGAACAGGATACTGATTAAGGATGATCAGCCATGATCATATTGAATGGTGGAGCAGGCTCGCAGGGCAGAATGGCCTACTCCTGCACCTATTGTCTATATCTCTTTTTATTTATATTCAATTTTTTTGCTTTATCTCTCTCATTGTTTCTTTTGTTTTATTTCTGTTTGTGTCTGAATTTTTTTTTAGATTAGATTAGATTTCCTACAGTATGGAAACAGGCCCTTCGACCCAACATATCCACACCGACCCTCTGAAGAGCAACCCACCTAACCTATTCCCCTACATTTACCCCTAACTAATGTACCTAACACTATGGGCAATTTAGCATAGCCAATCCACCTAACCTGCACATCTTTGAATTGTGGGAGGAAACCGGAGCACCCGGAGGAAACCCACACAGACACGGGGAGAATGTGCAAACTCCACACAGATAGTTGCCTGAGGTGGGAATTGAACCCGGTACCCTGGCACTGTGAGGCAGCAGTGCTAACCACTGAGCTACTGTGTATTGTTTCTCTTTCTTTAAGTCTTCTGGTTTGACTGTACTTCTCTGTGCTGTCACCTCTTTGCCCTACCTATCTCTAGTTTGTATTTCAAGTGCCCTTCAATCCCTCCTTTTTTGCTATACTTTATCTCAGAGTCGTAAAGGCCAGCAGCACAGAAAAAACCCTTTGGCTCATCACGTCTGTGCCAGTCAAAAACAACCACCTAACTATTCTAATTCCAGCAGTTGGCCCATATCCTTGTAAGCCTTGGTATCGCAAGTATACATCTAAATGCTACTTGAATATTGTGAAGGTTTCTGCCTGTACTAGTCTGGGAGCTCTGGATTCCCAACACGGTGAGTGAAAAAAATTTCTCTCATCCCCTCTAAACTTCGCTCCTTAAATCAATGACCCCTGACCGTCCACCTTATCTGCATCCCTCATAATTTTAAACACAACACTGATGATTCCCCTCTGTTTCCTTCACTCCAAGGACAACAACCCAGTCTGTCCAATTTCTTTCAATAACTGAAACATTCCAGCCCAGGCAACATCCGGGTAAATCTCCTCTGCACCTGTCTAGGAGGGATCTGATTGCACTAGAGAGGGTGCAGAAGAAACTTAGTAGAATGTTTGCTTCCTCACATGCCACAGTGGCTCAGTGTTTAGCACTGTAGCCTCACAGCGCTAGCGACCCAGGTTTGATTCCAGTCTCAGACGACTGTCTATATGGAGTTTGCACATTCTCCCCGCATCTGTGTGCATTTCGTCCAGGTACTCCAGTTTCCTTCCACAATCCAAAGATGTGCAGGTTAGGTAATTTGGCCATGCTAAATTGCCCATAGTGTTTAGGGATGTGTAGGCTAGGTGCGTTAGTCAGGGGTAAATGTAGAATAATGGGGAATGGGTTTGGGTGGGATACTTTTCAGAGGGTTGGTGTGGACTTGTTGGGCCAAAGAGCCTATTTCCACACTGTAGGGATTCTATGATTCTACGATTTTCTTGATCAGAATGTGCATGATTCTTCTACCCCCATCTGCAATTAGAGAAAGGGAATCATAAGTACATGTCACTTTTTATGGCATTTGCACAATAGAAAAGGAACTAGTGCTTGGGCTAGAGATTGTAGTTGTCAAAGACCAGATTTTTAGGTATTATTAGCATTGTCATTTGTTCACTGCAGTGATGTTTAGCTAGACTGAAAAGTGTAATGTGATTTTCAAATTATTGTAATAAAAGTGAATGCATTTGTCAAATGGGGTTATTATGAAATGAAACTGCTCCCCCTCACCTTGAGTCAAGGATTATCAGATCAGCCATGATCTCTTTGAATGGTGGAGCAGACTGAATAGATTGAATAGTCTAATTTTGCTCCGATGTCTCATAGTCTTCTGCTGCTATGATGTTAAAATTTCCTGTGTTGGCATTTGCTTTAAAATGTTCTGTCCAAAGCTTGAATAGTCCTGATTCTTTGAAAAATGAAGAATGCTAAATTTTGATGGTTTAATGTAGAAAAAAATTAAGAAGAAAAAAACAACAAATTATTACTCTGGTGTCTGATGTTGAGAAGTTTAATTCCTTTTTCATTTAAATAATTGACTCTTTGATATGTGACTATAGTTTACTTCAATCAATTTGTTAATCAAAATTTGCTGATGTTCTCCTGATGGAAGAGTATGACGCTTCTTTATTTACCTCAATACGTGTCATCCTTCAAACTTTTAAACAAATTTCAGTACAGCTTTATTTGTTAATGCTATTTTGGAAGGGGATTGCAAAACTGCTTACATGTATGCTACTTAAATGCATATTATTTCTTGTATATATTGTTCCAGATGATTTCTGACAGAAATTTCCAAATTTTCTTTAACACAAGAGATTTAGCCACTAAATTATTCAGTGTTAAGAACTAGATATTGTAAGCTGCTGATAAAGTTTAAAGGGATTATATGATAAATTTATACATCAAAGCCATGTGTACTCATAACACCACAGTCCAACTTAATAGGTATTTTGCTGCATGCAAGAGGTGGCTAGTTTGATGAATGCTGTTATATTCCATTACACAAATATTTCCAGTGTCCTGTGAAATTTATAACTATGTTTGATTTATACATTTAAACTTTCCTAAATGTTGGGAGTCTGAAGCACTATGTTCTGTATAATCTGATTTATATAATTCCTTTGATTGATATGTAAGAAAGCATTGCAAACTTAAAAGATGTGACTGCTTTTTAGCTTTTAGCATTTAGCTATAACCATAAAATATTAGAGTAGGAAAGATAGTTGTTCATCTAGCTTAATGATAACCATACTGTCCCATTTATAATTGAACAATACCAATTGGAAATTTCAACACTTCATTCGTAATGAGATAGATGGTACAAACAGTGGTTGAGATGAAGATGAAAATCAGCCAGTATTTCTGCTGTTACAATAGTTAGCTAGTGAAATCTGCACATATTATATAAAGCAAGGACAGGATAAAGCTTAGTTTTGATTAATTTTATAATCAAATATAAAATCCTTATAAGTGGGAAGAACTGAAATTGAAAATAGCGATTGTAAGAATCTATCTCATCCCTTTGCGGTATCAATTTTCATTAAACATCAGCGTTTTCAAACAACTTTTACATTTAAATAATGGTTTTATGAATTTATCCATGCAACTTAATTGTTTGAATTTTTTCATAATTTTATGCTAATGAAACCCTGAAAGATTTGTATGTTCTATACCAAAAATTGTTATTCCTGTCTCTGCTGCTTTTGAATCAAATGCTTTATTAGCGTTTCCACCTAATGTTGTGACTTTGTTGTATTTCTAGTTTGATCGAGTGAGAGTTATCTACAAATACGCACTTGATAGAATTGCCAAACAGAAGGCTCAAGAGCTCTTCAAAAACTATACTGTATTTGAGAAAAAGTTTGGGGACAGGAGAGGCATTGAAGATGTTATTGTCAGCAAAAGACGCTTTCAGTATGAGGAGGAAGTCAGGGTAAGATTCGTTTTATCTTTCTAGATCTGTCTTACAAAAAAAAACTTACCTTTTCAAAACTGTAAACATACATTGGGCAGCATATGTGAAGGAACCAAGCATCTCAGTTGTTTTGAGTAAAGTCTAGATCTGAAATACTAACTTGTCTGCTTGGCACACAGATGTTTCCTACATTTCAGACATTCAGTATCATTTAAATAATAAAGAACTGCAGATATTGAAAATGGGTTAGCTGTGCTGGGAACAGGACCCACAGGTATAGGGGGAGGACCAACTAACTAACTTCGAGATGGTGTTCACATTCTGAAATTGTTCAACTCAATGTTGTGTCCCAAAGGCTATAAAATATCTAGGCAGAAGATGTTGTGTTGTTCCTCTGGCTTATGTTGAGTCTTGCTCAGCATAGCCAGCAGGCCTGAGACAGAAGCTGGAGGAACAACATCTCTTCTTCTGCCTGGGTACCTTATAGCCATCAGGACTCAATGCTGAGTTTAGTCATTTCAGAATATGAATGCTCTTCTTATGTTTACCTCACACCACATCTCAAGTCTTGTTTTGTATGGGTTGCTTCCAGCACAGCTAACTCTTGCGTATAAATACAATTATTAAAATAAATCCAGATTGGTAATTTTCTCAGTATTTATGTATAGTCATAGCTGCTTCAAACCTAATTTTATGTTTAAAGAATGTAAAATTTCTCTAAAATTGCAGATTTTAATGCATTTTGTAACAGGTTGATATTTAAGTTCCACACTATATTCCAATGTCTACATCCTAATCTTTATTTGATATGCTTTCTATCAAAGTATAAAAATAAGTGATAAACCTTCTTATTTTGCTGACTCTGAGAACTCTTCACTGTGATTGGCTCCCTAACCTACTTGGTTACATCACTGTTTTCAGACACTAGAGATCCCCTGGAGCTGGTGCCAGCATGAAATTAACTTGGGAAATCCATTCCTCAGAGTGTCATCACTTTAGCAAAATCTGTGTCAATCAGTCTTCATAATTCAATGTAATACTACTGCATCAGAAATAAAACAACAACCTATGCAGAGTATTTGTGGTAGTTGGAATATTTCTAAGAAATGAGAGCAAAACCAATGTTCTGATGTAGTTGTATTTTTAGAATGTCTTAATGTCAAATATTTGGGCAGCCTAAAAAGGTGCCTCGTATTTTATTTTAGTTTGTTAATTCAAACTTGGTAAATGAATTGATATATGTATGAGATATTCTAGAATACCTAATATATACTGTGCCAATGGAAGAGTCAAATCTAATCTATTCTATTTCACTATGAAATTAAGGAAAACATTTGCCCTGCCTCAGCCAGTAACAGTCTGTATTAACTGTTGTCTAGAAGATGTCTTCTGTAAATTATAGCTTCAGCAGCAGGAAAAGCATTATGTCGGTCAAATCTCTGTGAAGTTTCTGCAGTGATATGTGGATTGGTGCATTGCATGGTCATGAAACTAAACAGTTGTGAGGAAAGGGAAAATTGACACCTGTGTTTAGGCAGAATAAGTGTGATTGACAAGTGAAGTGTGTGGGGTTAGGTGGCTTAGAGGGGCTTGCTAGAAACTATGTAGGTGCTCAAAGAAAGTGCTGGTGAAACTCGAGTCTGGCGGCATCTATGGAGGGAGAAAAACAGAAATAACATTTCTGTTATTTCTAATGACTGTTCTTTGGAGATCCAAAGATTTCTTGGTTGCCACAGCTGCTAAGCTTCTCTGGTATCCATAGTATGATAGTAAAAATATCGCATGTGTTGGTCTGTCAGATTTTGTGCTGGTATACAGGTAGTTTTCATATAAAGTATGTTTTGGCAGCACGTTTTGGCAGCACTATTTGGCTATAACATTGCTGAAGAATTAAAGGATGGTATTTTTGAGAGCGCTTCCCTCTGTTCGCAATACAGCGATTCCATGGGCAATTGTTTCGCGCACTTCGTTTTACGCATGCAGTGATGTTAGCTGCCGACAGAGCATGTGAGAGGTACAGTACTGTACACTCAGCAGCTTCACCTCAAAAGTTAAACCAACGAATGTTCATTGCTCTCCTTCTGAGACAAGAATATTCTTGTATAATTCCTGTAGAACTGAACTCCAGCATCTGCAGCCCTCACTTTCTCCTCGAAGACTAATTCCTGTAGAAGCCCTGTATAATTCCTGCAGTGTTGCATTACTCTTATGTATACCATTTGCCTTTCTAATTTGTTCTTGTACCTGCATATTGCACAATCTAAACCAACCCCCAAGAAACAGAAGACAATCAACCACAGCCACACACTTCTGCATCCACCACTGAGGGTAGTGGTGATGGTGACCCTCTGTTCCTGCATTAGCAATATTTTTTCCATGTGATGTATTAAATTCACTTTAATTTCATTAATAAATATGATTTATATCTTCATTCACACTGAACTATACCTTATGTTAGGCTTTTGGTTATTTTTTGAGCAATTGTAAGTAATTTTTTTGCTGGTCTAGCCCTAACCCCACTTTTCCCATAGGCCAAATTATTTACGTTAAGAGACTTTGTATTAAGGGAGGTTTCACTGGAATGCAACTGAGGCATTATAGGAGAACT
Organism: Chiloscyllium plagiosum; assembly: GCF_037043375.1. Taxonomy (NCBI): domain Eukaryota; kingdom Metazoa; phylum Chordata; class Chondrichthyes; order Orectolobiformes; family Hemiscylliidae; genus Chiloscyllium; species Chiloscyllium plagiosum. The sequence continues at coordinate 102,117,436 of NW_028270148.1, read as the reverse complement.
ATCTGTTGTGCATTTCAGCAGTGCAATTTGGCTGTAACGTCACTAAAGAATTAGGGAATGGGAGTTTGGAGAACACTTACCTCCATTGGCAGGGATCGGTTTGCACACTTCATTCTGCGCATGTGCCAATGTGCATGCCAAAATTTCTGTGCTGTTCTACACATGCGCGACATCATTGCCAGTCTTTGTGCTGTTCTGCACATGCACCAATTTCCACGCCGCCGTTTTGCGCATGTCTGTCCCTAACCTTCCTTTTTCCATAGGTCCTATTTTTTCTATTTAACGATTTTCTATTAAGAAAGGTTTAGCTGGAACGCAATTATGGCGTTATAGGAGAACTACCTGTATTTTAAAATAGGTTTCCTCTTAGGATTTCCTGCATTTATGTGTATAGTTAGAGTCATAGAGATGTACAGCATGGAAACAGACCCTTCGGTCCAACCCGTCCATGCCTACCAGATATCCCAACCGAATCTAGTCCCACCTGCCAGCACCCGGACCATATCCCTCCAAACCCTTCCTATTCATATACCCATCCAAATGCCTCTTAAATGTTGCAATTGTACCAGCCTCCACCACATCCTCTGGCAGCTTATTCCATACACATACTACCCTCTGCGTGAAAAAGTTGCCCCTTAGGCCTCTTTTATATCTTTCCCCTCTCACCCTAAACCTATGCCCTCTAGTTCTGGACTCCCCCACCCCAGGGAAAAAGCTTTGTCTATTTATCCTATCCATGCCCCTCACAATTTTGTAAACCTCTATAAGGTCACCCCTCAGCCTCCGACACTCCAGGGAAAACAGCCTCAGCCTGTTCAGCCTCTCCCTGTAGCTCAGATCCTCCAACCCTGGCAATATTGTTGTAAATCTTTTCTGAACCCTTTCACGTTTCACAACATCTTTCCGATAAGAAGGAGACCAGAATTGCACGCAATATTCCAACAGTGGCCTAACCAATGACCTGTACAGCCGCAACATGACCTCCCAACTCCTGTACTCAATACTCTGACCAATAAAGGAAAGCATACCAAATGCCTTCTTCACTATCCTATCTACCTGCGACTCCACTTTCAAGGAGCTATGAACCTGCACTCCAAGGTCTTTTTGTTCAGTAATACTCCCTAGGACCTTACCATTCAGTGTATAAGTCCTGCTAAGATTTGCTTTCCCAAAATGCAGGACCTCGCATTTATCTGAATTAAACTCCATCTGCCACTTGTCAGCCCATTGGCCCATCTGGTCCAGATCCTGTTGTAATCTGAGGTAACCCTCTTCGCTGTTCACTACACCTCCAATTTTGGTATCATCTGCAAACTTACTAACTGGACCTCTTGTGCTTGCATCCAAATCATTTATGTAAATGACAAAATTTGCAACACAACAATAAGGGTTGATGAGCTTCACTGGAGAAACTAGTGTTTTAGTACAAAGAATCTTAGCCTAATGAGAGATGATTCCCTGAATTTGCTATGCTAGCCAAATGATGCAGTGGATAATTGTTTTTGCCTGACTCTGCTGTTGTCATATTTTGAGATCTCACGAATGCCTGCTGACATGACTGAACTTGTGATCACGCTCAGTAGCTCTCTATACCATAGTAACGATGGTTTAAGATCACATTGTGGAAGGGAACTCAGATGCTGTCCCAGTCATGAACATTTTCTATCCTAAAATGTAATCTTTTTATTGGCATGGAAGCAGAAAAAAAATCACGCCATTTGGTTGGTGGCATTCATTAGCATGTTGTTTGTGTGGTTGGCGTGTGAGAAAAATGTGTTCTTTAAAATAAGTTTAAAATAATCTACCATATCAATATATAGTAAATAATTTAAGATCCTGTACATTTCTGAAAGGCGAATCCACATAATTATGATGCCTGGTTTGACTACCTTCGACTAGTTGAAAGCGATGGAGATCTTGATACAGTACATGAAGTATATGAGCGTGCAATAGCCAATGTACCACCCATTCAGGAAAAGAGGCACTGGAGGAGATATATTTACTTATGGGTCAACTATGCGTTGTTTGAAGAATTGGAGGCAAAGGTACTGATTTGACTTCAGTATGTCGACAAATTATATAATGCGAGGTTACTTTGCAGCTACATTTTCCATGGTTGCACAGGTTCTGTAGATAAAAACGGACAGACAATCTGCTTATCCGATTATTCATCTGGGAAGTGTTTTTTTAATATAATTGAAACACTGATTTTTTTTATTTACTATTCTTCAACAATTTCTAAAACAAAAATGTGATCTGCTTTGATAAGCTGCAGTACCAAAATTTGTAATAATGTTGGGAATATGATGTCACTTTCTATATTGCAGTAACTGGAATACTGTTTCAGACCAAAGTTCCACTATATATATAGTGGAAAAAAAGACTCTCAGATCTGGCTTTCAATATTTCACAGAATCTACTTGTCTTTACAATGAAGTTCACTGAATAATAGTTCACAATATTTTCTGGGGTCTTTGCCTTTTTATTGCTTTTGCTTGATTTGAAATTAAAAATCATGGTAATATTTTCCAAGTCAGTAGAATATAAAAATTGGCTTACTCTATAATTGGCTGCTACTTCGCTATAAGCCTGTTTCATGCTCCTCACCTAGAACAATTTCGTGTCCCTTATCCCAGCAGGCTAGGTTGAAGAGATTTTTGAGATGAAGTTAACTTGTAATTTCTCAAATATATTTTGGATAGGTTAAATTGAGGAGGATAGGAATCAGCCAGTTCACCACTGGAGTTTGTTCTACCTTCATGTCAGATCATGATTGATCTGCAACCTAACTCCATATATCTGCCTTTACCCATATTCCCTAATATCTTTGTTAATAAAAATCTATGCATTTTAGTTTTTAAATCACAATTGATCTAGCATTTGCAGAAAAAAATTGTGATATTTATGAAAATATTTTCTATAACTTCAATTTCTCTTCCTGTACAGGATCCAGAGAAGACTAGACAAGTGTATCAAGCATGCTTGGAACTCATCCCTCATAAAAAGGTGTGGCTGTGCAGTCCTGAGCTAATGTAATTAAGTGTCCTTGTCTAAATTGGACATACATGGATTCTGACAGAAGTACATCAATTCCGCTGATTTCTTCGTCATATCCAGAAAACACGTAGAATAAGATAATTCATTGCATCGTTTATCTCTGGAACCGCTAGCTTGGAAGAATGTCACTATCCTTTCTCCCAAAAGTACTTAGTTATTAATTTTTAATCTTTTCTGTGCAAGCAGCCCAGCTCCAGGATGTCAGCATGTAATCCAGACTGAGGCTTCTGTGTAGTATTTAGGAGGTGCCAGCTTTTGAATCAGAGGTTACACCGAGGCTTTGAGACTTTTAAGGTCGACACTAAACAAAATTCATAGCACCATTCAAAGAGATGGGAAGTTCACTCTGTGGCCTGGCCATCATTTATTCTTCAACCAGCATACTAAAATAAAAATTATTTTTTCTTATCAATTTCCACCTTGCATAATTCATCATTGAATTTCCCTACAACAATGACTGCACTTCAAAAATAGCTGAGGTCTTAAAAGATACTATATAAATGTAAACTTTTTTTCTCGCTGCTGGAATTTACTGCGAGTAATCTGTCAGAATTACTCTGAAATAAATCATTGAAGATTGTATTTTGGCCTTGGGTTTAAATCAAAATTGCCTGTGCATTTTCAAATTTGCAACTTGTAAAACAGTACATTTGTTGTTGAAATTCCACAAGTATTTGGTATCTTTGATCTTTCTTCTCTTAAGGCTCTCCCTTTTGAAGGAACTGATAAAGGCTCTTCTGTTTTACATGATTCTTTAGTAAAGTAAAATAATGGGGAAGATTACAGATGATTGAGATGTTCACAACTTTGAACTATTCTATAATGTTCTGTTTCGTACAAATTAAGGTCTGACCGTCATGGCACAATGGGCTTCAGATCCAAAATGATTGTGTGTCTCTCACTCCAGTGTAATTTAGAATAATTTAAAATACTATTTCATGAATTCACTTTCACCTCTGATCTTAACATCTTGTGCTTTTAGTTCACGTTTGCTAAATTGTGGCTGCTATATGCGCAATTTGAAGTTCGACAGAAGAACCTATCTCTCGCCAGGAGGGCTTTAGTAAGTGCCAAACAACTTTAATGATTTATTATTTTGCAGAAATGTATCTTTATTAGCTTTTGGATATGATAGTTAATTTAGACACTCATAAATTTCATATATATTTTCATTGCAGCATTATGCTGTTTTTCTGAAACATTGGCTGTCACAGTGCTGGTTTTGGCAGATGTGTGCAACAATTAACAGCAGAATCCAGTTGCCCAGGCAATTGATTGACTTTCTTTGCAAACGTATTATTTATTTTTACCTATTTAGTCCATTATTTGTCCTGAAGACAAGCATTACTTTTTGAGATACCAGATGCCCTTTATATGAAATTAATATCAATAGATTGCACACCAGAGGAGGTGACAAGACTGCAGCTGACTCTGTCCTCAGCTAATATCCACGCACACAACGTGCCTTTATAGCAGGTGTTAAGTGGATAGCCGGCAGAGGGGGGAAAACCCCGACTGATTTTCCCATTCCCAACGTGGAGACCCTGAGGCTAATTGCAGCAGCATTATTATCACCCAGACTAGAGATTAGTTTAACTTGGCACAGATGGTAATTGAATTTGAGATATTGCCATACAGGGCTTGGCCTCTTAATGGACTAAGCTGCTGAATCTTCGGGGAAGCAAAATGCAAGATTTTACCAATACCAGGTAAAATCCCCTCGAGATTAGAATGTTAAAATTACAAATAGGTTCTTGAGATGGGAAAGTACATTTAAGTATAAGTTCTTGACACCACCCACCAGATCCTAAACCTAAAAATAAAATAATTTGAATTCCATATTGCTGAGAGAAAAGTGCTGACATCAGAATGCACTTAGTTCAACTATTAGTTCCGTTGGACAACATTCATGTTTAAAAATGAACAAATGCTGAACTATTTTGAAACCAGTAACAGTTTGGCATCTAAAAGAAACAGAGAACCAGAAACTTGGTTATTTTCTCATTCTAGTTGCTAATCGATCTGTCTGTGTGTAGTATTTTTGTGTTTTAGATATCTAAACTTTATAGAATTGGTTACTTTACTATTTCCCATCAAATTATGATTTTTCTTAATTTTTAAAGGACATTATAAAGTTGTCTGTCCTACACCACCATGCCATGCCATGCCATATTATGCTGCCTGCTTTTATTTTTGCAGCGAACCTGTTAACTAAAGCAGATTCTTTATTCTGGATCAGGAAAAACTGTACATTACTGCGTAATAATTTGTTGGAATGTTTCTTTCTACACATCTTCAGGGTACTGGCATAGGAAAATGTCCAAAGAACAAGCTGTTCAAAGGATATATTGAACTAGAGCTCCAGCTTCGTGAGTTTGATCGGTGTAGGAAACTCTATGAAAAATACCTCGAGTTTTCACCAGAGAACTGCACTACTTGGATTAAATTTGCTGAGTTGGAGACCATTCTGGGTGATATTGAACGGGCTCGTGCAATCTATGAATTGGCAATTGGCCAACCTAGGCTAGATATGCCAGAGGTAAGAGATTTGGTCAGTTCTCCAATGTCATTAATAATTTTGACAATTGCACATGCATTAAGCAACACATTTTGTAACAAGGCCATTACTTGCAATATCAAGTAAGTATTTATGACAAATTTAGGAATTAGATGATTTCTCAACACATGCAGTAAGTAGTGATTAGCTTTTCAATGTATGGTTATAGCTGTGTTATTCTTAACTAATTCTTCATGGAAGAAAAGGAGATTTTATATTATGTACTTTCTCTATAAGTGTTTATTACCTTGACGATGTAAAGCCATGGTTTTCAATCACTCATTCAATGCTTAGAAATTGGTTACTTTTAAGACTGAATGTGCTTAAAACCCTTCAGTTATTCTGCTTTATATCTATAGGAAGTGATGTCACCTAAATAAGGCCATGTTCAAATGACCAATCCACTATATCAAGTAGGAAGTTACAGTTCTTTCAGTCATGTGTCTGTGAAGATTCTGTATTTGCAAACTAGCTAGTCATCACGCTTTCAAACACTTTATTGAATTTTCACTAATAATAGACAACTTGTTAAGGAGAGGGATTCTTTTCACTATTAAATTGCAAACATCACCTATCATCTTATGTCCGTTATAACCAGATAATCAGTTTAGGTTAATTTTCAAACAAAATATACACTGAACTTTCCCACTTCAGTTAACTCCAATTGTGTTGATAATATCTTATTTCCTGATTTGTCAAATGATAACAAACTCGAGCGTTCAGCGTGGTTTGATAGTGTTAGCTCTTAAACTTGACCCATCTACAACAGCAAATTTGATTTGTATAAGCATTTAACATTATCTTTCTGCAACTCATCTTAGGAAGTTTGATGGAAAATATGGAATGTAAGTTCCTTGCAGGTTCTGTCTGTCTTGTATCAGGGCAACCTTTCTATAATTTGTTGCCCCCTTTATTGTTTTTTTTTCTCTCTGCGGAATTTGGGGTTTTTCAGAGGCAGATTTACCCACCATCCTTTTTATAGTTTGAGTACTGTAAGAATTATGCAGGAAAGACAGAAGTAAGATATTGGGAAAGAATTTCAAATATTAGTGCTTAGGCAGTCCAGGGCATGAGTGGAGTGTTTAAAATTAAGATTGCTCTCAAGAAACCAGGAATTGGTGAGTCCTGGAAGAGAGGGTAGTTATATAGTCGAAAGAGAATTCAGAAGTAGGGAGAGAGAGAGAGAGATCATGGGTTGGTTTGTAAACAAAGATGTGAATTTCAAAACTGAAGCTGTGTTCAACTGGAAGCCCAGTGTAAATTGGTTAGCAGAGGAATATCAGTGGGCAGAACTTTGTGCAAGCTAAGACATGGACAGCAAATTTTGAATAGCTTCAAGTCTGGGAAAAGTAGCATTTAGGATACTGACCAAGAATGGGTGGGTATAATTGAGTCCAGCAGTAACAGAGAGATGGATGAAAGTTTCTGCAGCAGATAAGCTAAGTAAGGTTAAAGTCAGGCCATAAGTCAGGGCTGGAAATAGTCTTGATTGTAGTATAGATGGAGTCAGCACAAAAACAGATCCTTCGGTCCACCTCCATGCCTACCAGATATCCCAAATTAATCTAGTCCCATTTGCCAGCAATTGGCCCATATCCCTCTTAAACCCTTCCTTTTCATATACCCATCCAGATGCCTCTGTAATGTTGTAATTTTACTAGTCTCACCACTTCCTCTGGCAGTTCATTCCGTGAAAAAATTGCCCCTTAGGTTCCTTTTAAATCTTTCTCCTCTCTCCTTAAATCTAGTTTTGGAATCTGCTACCCTGGGGAAAAGACTTTGACTACTTACCCACTCTGTGCCCCTCATGATCTTATAAACCTCTAAGGTCACCTCTCAGTGCTGATGCTTGATCAAAAACAGCCCCAGCCTATTCAGCCTCTCCCTCTAGCTCAAACCCTCCAACCTTAGCAGAATCCTTGTAAATCTTTTCTGAACCCTTTCAGGTTCAGCAACATCTTTCCCATTGTAGAGATACCACAATTGATTGCTGTGTTCCAAAGGTGGCTAACCAATGTCATGTACAGCTGCAACATGACTGCCCAACTTCAACGCTCAATGCACTGACCAATAAAGGCAAGCCTACCAAACACCTCCTTCACTACCCTGTCTACCTGCAACTCCACTTTCAAAGAACATAAAACTGCACTCCAAACTCTCTTTGCTTGGTAACACTCATAGAGTCATGGGGACGTACAGCACGGAAACAGACCTTATGGTCCAACTCATCCAAGCTGACCAGATATCGTAACCTAATCTAGTCCCATTTGCCAGCAATTCACCCATTTTCCTCTAAACTCTTTCCTATTTACATACCCATCCAGATGCCCTTTAAATGCTGTAATTGTACCAGCATTGACCACTTCCTCTAGCAGTTCATTTCATACACGCATCACCCTCTGCGTGAAAAAGTTGCCCCTTAGGACCCTTGTATATTTTTCCCCCCTCACCCTAAACCTATGCCCTCTACTTATGGACTCCCCACCCAGGGAAAAGACCTTGTCTATTTATTCTACCCATGCCCCTCATGATTTTATAATCCTGTGTAAGGTCACTCCTCAGCCTCCACGCTCCAGGGAAAACAGCCACAGCCTATTCAGCCTCTCCCTGTAGCTCACATCCTCCAACCCTGTCAACATCCTTGTAAATCTTTTCTGAACTCTTTCAAGTTTCACAATATCCTTCTGACAGGAAGGAGACCAGAATTGCACGCAATATTCTAGATGTGGCCTCACCAGTGTTCTGTACAGCCGCAACATGACCTCCCAACTCCTATACTCAGTGCTCCGACCAATAAAGGAAAGCATAACAAACGCCGCCTTCACTATCCTATCTACGTACGACTCTACTTTAAAGGAACTATGAATCTGGACTCCCCAGGACCTTACCATTAAATATATAAGTCCTGCTGTGATTTGCTTTTCCAAAATGCAGCATCTCACTTTAATCTAAATTAAACTCCATCTGCCACTCTTCAGACCATTGGCCCATCTGATCAAAATTCCATTGTACTCTGAGATAACCTTCTTTGTTGTCCACTACACCTCCAGTTTTGGTGTCATCTGGAAACATACTAATTATAACTCCTGTGTTTGCATTCAAATCATTTATATAAATCATAAAAAGTAGTGGACTTTTAGGTTCTTTCCCGAGGTTTCACACATACGAGATGCAATTTGCATACATCAACTTCTAACAGTTCAAGTTTATTAAAGCCTGTACAAGCTAGGTGACCCCCTTTGACACTTTTCACAGGCGTGCGAAGTCGAGTCAAAAGAGGCCCCGATCAAAGGAAACTCATCCGCTTTATACAAGTCAGTTGATAATGCTCACTGGTACCACCTTTCTTAAATAGTGGCACCACGTTAGCCAACCTCCAGTTTTCCAGCACCTCACCTGTGACTATCAACGATACAAGTATCTCAACAAGGGGCCCAGCAATCACTTCCCTAGCTTCCTACAGAGTTCTAGGATACACCTGATCAGGTCCTGGCGATTTATCCACTTTTATGCATTTCATGACATCTAGCATCACCTCCTGTGTAATATGGATATTTTTCAAGATGTCACCATCTATTTCCACACATTCTATATCATCCATGTCCTTCTCCACAGTAAACACTGATGCAAAATATTCAATTAGTATCTCCTCCGGCTCCACACACAGGCTGCCTTGCTGATTGTTGAAGGGCCCTAGTCACTCCCCAGGACCATACCGTTAATTATATAAGACCTGCCCTGATTTGCCCTACCGAAGTGTACCACCTCACGATTATCTAGAGTAAACTCCCATCTGCCGTTCTTCAGCCCATCTGATCAAGATCCCATTGTACTCTGAGGTAACATCCTTCGCTGTCCACTACACCTCCAGTTTTGGTGTCATCTGCAAACTTACCAACTCTTATATTCACATCCAAATTATTTATATAAATGACAAAAGCAGTGGACTCACCACCAATCCCTGCTGCACACCCCTAGTCACAGGCCTCCAGGCCAAAAAGCTACCCTCAGCCACTACCACCCTCTGTCTTCTGCCTTCATACCAATTTTGGATCCAGATAGCTAGTTCCTCTTGTATTCCATGTGCTCTAATCTTGTAAACCAGTCAACCAGCAGAACCTTATTGGATGCTTTACTGAAGTCCATATAGACAACATCCATGGCTCTGCCTTTATCAATCCTCTTCGTCACTTCTTCAAAAAACCCATGCACAAAGCCATGTCTAGTATCGCTAATTATTCCTTGCCATTCCAAAAACATACCATATATACTACTATACAGGTCAAAGTTTTAAGACTATTTTAAAAGGTTCAATTTAGAGGGTCGACTAATACACGGGCACAAATTTTGAGGGGCTGAAATTCATGCTGCAGTTTGTAATACTGTATTATTAGCAAAAGTCAATTTGATCACACAACTAATCCCAGGTAAAGAAGAAAAACACACTGACTTACAGTAAAGGTAATGACCGGAAAAAAGCAAGAGACCAGTATGAAAAATTAACGTCAAAATTCATTGAAATCCTGGAAAATCACACTGTTCAACATTGCCATGGCCTGGTATAATGGCACATTTAAAATGAAACATTTATGAAATTCTGAATGTGTGACCATTTTCAACTTTCCCGCCAAATTCTTCTGTTTCCCTCCCATTTACTCTCGTATGTTATGAATATCAACAACATTAACAAATTTGTCAAAGAATTGAAGATATACCGGTGTGTAGCTAATATATCTCACTTTTATTCAGATATAATGGCACAATTAAAATGATTAACTTTTTAACGATATTAGCTTTTGGATGTATAGTGAACAAAGTGTGATAAATACTGATAGACTTAGTACCGGTCTGAATGAATGAACGAATCAAAACGTGCTGTAGTAAACCAAGTGAGTTGAGTAGAGTTTTGAATGAATTGATACACAATATAGTAAACAAAGAGTGATCAGTAGAGTCACAGGTATGAATGAATGAATGCAACTTTAAGTGGGTTAATCGGAACATGCAGTTTTAAGAGGTTTAGAATGATATATCTCGTGTATATGACTTATACATGAGATATATCGAAAATACAAGATTCTTTAGCCAAAAATAATAAGGATCGACCTATATGTGAGTATATATGTTGAATTGTATCCCTCAGAATCCCCAACAACAACTTGCCTATCACTGATGTCAGGCTCACTGATCTATCATTCCCCGGCTTTGCCTTACCACTTTTCTGGGAAGCTCATTTCAGGACAAGATATAAGTCCAAGGTTGTGATCAATCTGACTCAGACTCCTAAGCACTTGGGAAAGGGAGAGTGATAAGAGGAACTGAGTTTGCAGTGGCTCAAAAAGTAATGGCTTCATTCTTTCCACTGTTTAATTGGAGGGAATTTCTGCTCACCAGGTATTGGATGCTGTTCTTGCACCATCTTGAAAACATCCATTAACCTGAAACAAAACCAGAGACTGCTGGACAGCCTCTATGGAGAGAAAGCAAAGTTCATGTTTGAGGTCCAGTTACCCTGCTTTCTCTCAACAGGTGCTGCCAGACCTGCTTAGGTTTTCAAGCAATTTCTGATTTTGTTTCTGATTTCCAGCATCTGCAATTTTTTGGTTTTCTATTAATCCGATTTATGTATTTTGTTCCAGAGTGGAGAAAGCCCCAGTTTTTAAAGCTGTCTTTATAACAATGAGATTTCGTTCATTATGTCATTTTGGTTTATCTTTGCAGTTGCCATGACCCTCTAAATTGTACAAATCTAAAGAGTCCTCCTTGTGATTTTACATCCAATTACCAAAGATCTCATTTACCTTTTGTATTTATGTCACCAAATATTTTCTTTTTGTGTAATACTGGCTTTCAATCCGTTCTCAGAGTATCATGTTTAAGATTCCTTTGCATTAAATAACCAAGCAGCAGCTCACTCTAGTAATGTAGCTGTCTATTTAAAGTTGCCTGTTTTCTCTGGCTTTGCTTAGCTCTCGTAGTAACTGGAAATCCTAAGGTAAATATAAACCATTGTCCTGTATACTTGAGCTTTTGTTCTCTAGCATTCACTCCATTTCGTCTTTCAAATGATGTTTGTTCCCTCAACCCAGCCTCCTGTAAGATTCAATGAAATTAAGAGGAATATTAGATTTAGAGAAACTACCATTTAGTCACTCCGTTGGTTTTGTGTATGATCCTGCCACAAAACTAATAGAAAATAAAATTTGAATTTATTTTTGTGTTGCGATTTCTAACTTAGTCCTTTTAAATAGTGCATTTAGCTCATGGCATATTGTAACTGCTCAAATACCAAGTAATACTGCAAAAGCAAGGGTTTCAAAAATTGCAAATTTGTACTAGTTATGATATTAGAGGGCATTTTAAAAAATTCTATAGTATTTTGAGTTTATTTTTGCTTTTGTATTTCCTTATCAAAAATCTTAACAGTTCGTTAAAACAGCAGCTAAATGTGCTATGCCAAAATTTTGTAAGATGTCCTTTTCAGCTCAGTCACATGTGATTAAAAGAAAAAAGCTTTGTGACTGAGTTACTGAAGGAATATTTTTTCCCTCCTAAAAGACGGGATTGTGGTGTTTAAATATTTTCCTGAAAGGGAATGAATGAAGGCAACAAATAATAGTTCATTTAGAGATTGATTAGGGAACTTTGCAACACCTCAAATATTTATAAAAGCTCCTGTGTTATCTCACGTATGTTACTTCAGATTATTACTGCTGAATGGTTGTACATTTCACTGATCTGATATTAGTTTCAAGGCTTCATCTTCTGGAAGCAGAAGTCTTGTCAATACTTTGAGAAAATGGTGCAAAATAACTACACCTCATATTGTATCTCATTGTTTTGACTGTCAGTAACAATCTTCATAAACCAAAGTCAAGTACAATTCATAGTATAAAATGAAGATCTGTACCTCTTATTCCAAGACTGTACACCTTCGAGTTGGTCTTGGATCAGTTCAACCTATTTTTTTGGACTGTAAGAATACAAGACACATTAGCATCCTATAATTTTTAAAGTCCAGAAAACTTGAATGTTAACAACTTATAATGTTTTTCTTAAAATACCAAATTATGTAATTTTATTAACTGCGTTACTTTTCAGGTTCTTTGGAAGTCTTACATAGACTTTGAAATTGAGCAAGAAGAATACGAAAGAACAAGAAACCTGTACAGGTGCCTACTTCAACGTACACAGCACGTTAAGGTATGCCAGTTTATAGTTAAGACCATTATACTAATCTAGAATTGTGACACCCGTTATAAAATCATTGGCATTGGAGCTAAAGTAGACCATACAGCTCCTAGAGAGTCTGCTCCACCTGTTCATAAACATTTTGGCTGATTTTAGACTTTGGTTCCAATTTTTCATTAATTCTCAAATCCACTGATATTGATCTTAGATTTCAAGAATCTCCGTCTTGAGTATACTGAACGATTGAGCACCAAAGCCCTCTGTGTCTGAGAATCACCTTTGAGTGAAGCAATTTCACCTCATCTCAGTCTAAAATGGCCACCCTTATCCTGAAACTATTCTCTCTGGTTCAAGTTTCAGTAGCCAGGGAAAATAGAATCTTAGGATTCAAAAGGATGAGCTCTAATTCTTGAAGTATAGGTCCTTTGTACACAACCTCTTCTGATTGGACAACCTCGTCATCCCTGGAATTGAACTGATGAACATTTTTTGCATCTAGGTTCAGAATGATAACTTGCTTTAATAAATGAGAATTATATAGAGTCATAGAGATGTACAGCATGGAAACAGCCCCTTTAGTCCCAACTCGTCCATGCCGACCAGATATCCCAACCCAAGCTAGTCCCACTTGCCAGCACCCGGCAAATATCCCAGGACTTTGCCATTAAGTGTATAAGTCCTGCTAAGGCTTGCTTTTCAAAAATGCAGCATCTCACATTTATCGAAATTAAACTCTATCTGCCACTTCTCAGCCCATTGGCCCATCTGATCAAGATCTTGTTTTAATCGGAGGTAACCTTCTTCGCTGTCCACTACACCTTCAATTTCAGTGTAATCTGCAAACGTACTAACTATACCTCTTATGCTCGCATCCAAATCATTTATATAAATGACGACAAGTAGAGGACCCAGCACCGATCCTTGTGGCACTCCACTGGTCACAGGCCTCCAATCTGAAAAATAACCCTCCACCACCACCGTCTGTCTTCTATCTTTGAGCCAGTTCTGTATCCAAATGGCTAGATCTCCCTGTATTTCATGAGATCTAACCTTGCTTACCAGTCTCCCATGGGGAACCTTGTCAAACGCCTTACTGAAGTCCATATAGATCACATCTACTGCTCTGCCCATATCAATCCTCTTTGTTACTTCTTCAAAAAACTCAGTCAAGTTTGTGAGACACGGTTTTGCATGCACAATGCCATATTGACTATCCCTAATCAGTTCTTGCCTTTCCAAATACATGTAAATCCTGTCCCTCAGGATTCCCTCCAACAACTTGCCCACCGCCGACGTCATGCTCACTGGTCTATAGTTCCCTGGCTTGTCCTTATCACCCTTCTTAAACAGTGGCACCACATTAGCCAACCTCCAGTCTTCCGGCACCTCACCTGTGACTATTGATACAAATATCTCTGCAAGGGGTCAAACAATCACTTCTTTAGCTTCCCACATGTTTGAGGGTACACCTGATCAAGTCCTGGGGCGTTATCCACTTTTCTGCATTTCAGGACATCCAGCACTTCCTCCAATGTAATATGGACATTTTTCAAGATATCATCATCTATTTCCCTACATTCTATACCTTCCATGTCCTTTCAACACTAAACACTGATGTAAAATACAAGTTTAGTATCTCTCCCAGCTCCTGCGGTTCCACATAAAGGCCGCTTTGCTGATCTTTGAGGGGCCCTATTCTCTCCCTCGTTACTCTATTTGCCAAAGCTATCTCATGTGCCCTTTTTGTCCTCCTGATTTCCTTCTTAAGTATACTCCTACTGCCTTTATACTCTTCTAAGGATTCATATGATCTATCTTGACATATGCTTCCTTTTTCTTAACCAAACTCTCAATTTCTTTCATCATTCAGCATTCCATTCACCTACCAGCCTTTTCTTTCACCCTAACAGGAATATGCTGTCTCTGTACTCTCGTTATTTCATTTCTGAAAGCTTCCCATTTTCTAGCCAATCTGCGAACATCTGCACCCAATCAACTTTTGAAAGTTCTTGCCTAATACCGTCAAAATTAGCCTTCCTCCAATTTAGAATTCAACTTTTAGATCTGGTCTATCCTTTTTCCATCACGATTTTAAAACAAATAGAATTATGGCCATGACCCCAAAGTGCTCCCACACTAACACTTAACCCTTAACTCTATGGCAGTCCAGTCGATGTTTGGAAAGTTAAAATCCTCTACCATAACCACCCTATTATTCTTACAGATAACCAAGATCTCCTTAAAATCTGTTTCTCAATTTCCCTCTATTAGGGGGTCTATAATACAATCCCAATAATGTGATCATCCCTTTCTTATATCTCAGTTCCACCCAAATAACTTCCCTGGATGTATTTCCGGGAATATCCTCCCTCAGTACAGCTGTAATGCTATCCCTTGTCAAAAACACAAGTCCCCCTCCTCTCTTGCCTCCCTTTCTATCCTTCGTGTAGCATTTGTATCCTGGAACATTAAGCTGCCAGTCCTGTCCATTCCTGAGCCACATTTCTGTAATTGCTATGATATCCCAGTCCCATGTTCCTAACCATGCCCTGAGTTCATCTGCCTTTCCTGCTAGGCCTCTTGCATTGAAATAAATGCAGTTTAACTTACCAGTCCTACCTTGTTCTCTGCTTTGTCCCTGCCTACCCTGACTGACTTGCTTCTTTCCTCAACTGTACCAGTCTCAGATTGATCTCTTTCCTCACTATCTCCCTGGGTTCCACCCCCCCCCCCCCCCACCTTAATAGTTTAAATCCTCCTGAGCAGCTCGAGCAAATCTCCCTTCCAATTCATGTGCAATCCGTCCTCCTTGTACAGGTCTTCTACCCCAGAAGAGAATCCAATGATCCAAAAAATGTGAATCCTTCTACCATACGCCAACTCCTCAGCCATGCATTCATTTGCTCTATCCTCCTATTCCTAACCTCACTAGCTCGCAGCACCGTGAGTAATCCCGATATTACTACTCTCGAGGATCTCCTTTTTAAATTCCTACCTCGCTCTCTATATTCTCCCTTCAAAATCTCATCTTTTTGCCTTCCTATGTCATTGGCTCCAATGTGTACAATGACCTCCTGCTGGTCCCTCTCCCCCTTGAGAACATTCTGCACCCTCTCTGAGACATCCTTCTGGCCCCAGGAAGGCTGAAGTACTTCGTTCAAAATGTTAGATAATTTAATATTAGATAATTTCCTAATCATATGAATTGATGGCTATTAAAATCAAAGAATCACATTGTATAAAAATGTTAGGGGCAAAGCAATGCTTGGAGTTTTCATCAATGTAAAATCAAAACCAGAAAATATTGTTGTTACCGACAAGTGAATGAGTTGTAATCTAATTTTACTATTAGGTAACTAGTATACAGTTCCATAAATTTTACACTATCTGAACCTGATTGATTAGAAACTACTTTATAATTTTCTGCTATGTTACTTCTGAAATAGGCGCCTTTATCACATTCATTATTGTAGCAAGTGCCACTGTGGGACTGGAGGAAATAGAAGGAGATTTTTAATCCATGCTATTGTATTTTTGTGCTGTCAATCTTTTGAAATTACAATGACTGTTTCTGTTTCTGTAGGTATGGATCAGTTATGTTCAATTTGAGCTTTCTGTGGATGTGCCAGAACGCATATCCAGATGCCGACAAATTTATGAGGACGCCAACAGATCTCTACGGAACTGTGAGGAAAAAGAAGAACGACTCATATTCTTGGAGTCCTGGAGGGACTTTGAAACAGAATTTGGCACAGAGTCTTCACAAGAAAGAGTGCGAAAACTCATGCCAGGACGTGTCAAGAAGAGGAGAAAGCTGCAGGCAGAAGATGGGGTAAGGCAAAGCATCCGTAAAGTTGCTTGTTTTGGTGACAAAGGGGGAAATCTCATTGTTACTAAACTAATGGCCAAATATATAATTAACTATAAACCTGCTTAAGTATTGTAGAGAACTGCAAACGATTATGCAACAAATAGAGGTGAGACTTTTCTTTTAATTAAAGTAAATGTCCCTGAAATCTTGGCTATTTACCCATCTTATTTTGCAACCGATGATAAATTGTCTCTGGTTTTACAGAGGCTTAGTGCTCGGGAAACTTGCCTCTTTTCAAGGAAATGTAAAAATAAAGCGGATTAATTATTTTGGAATCCTGAACATGACAATATTAAACTTGACATGATTTCACTAAGTAACATTTTCCAATAATTTTCTTAATTTACAGACAGACGCTGGTTGGGAAGAGTATTACGATTACATATTCCCAGAAGATGCTGCCAACCAGCCAAACCTCAAACTACTTGCAATGGCCAAGCTCTGGAAGAAACAGCTGCACGATGAGAAAGAACCAGAAGATAATCCTGACAAAGATGCAGATGAAAATGAGACTGAATCATGATGTATGGACAATCTTTACAGAAACCTTCCCTGCTCTATTGCTGTTCATTTTTTTCACTTTTTTCCAAAATATTTTCTAATTTTTTTTGTACAATATTTCAAAAGCTAGAACTGTCTTCAAAGTGCTTATTAAATGAATTTTTGTACCCAAGGTTTATTTTTCTATATTTCTTGTGCTATGCTATAATTTCTCATTACTATTTTTAGTTGTGATCAGAATAACCTCCCAGCGAGATACTTTCTACAACCGACCCTAACCTGCTCATTGTTTATCTGTACTTCAAATTTGATCTCAAAGTTTTAAATTTAAGTGAGTAGATTTTAAACTCTCAGTATTCTGTTGATGCTTCTGAACTATGCGTGCAGTAACCCAACCACTGTGTTACCATGTCAATTCGTATAGAATGTCTAAATGGTCATCCCCTACTCATTCTTTATATTGGACTGCTCTGAATTCGACCACAGAAAAGTAGCTAAAATTAGGTGTTCTTCATCCTGTTCTCATTGCTAGTGTGTGGATGCTGTTTTCCTTACTGTGCAGTAAGTTCACTAGGAGCAGAGAAGATACAGTCAAAGCTGTGTCAGGGTTCAAGGTCTAGGAAAATTTGTATAAATCTTTACAATTTTGAGAAACTGTGTGAAGGCATCAGTAAACTTGGTTGTCGTCATCCCCCAGAATATTGAATTGCAAACTAATTATGTTTGAAAAACTGACCACTTTCATATTTGAAAAGCTGCAAAAAGATGGCTGTCCAAGGATCACCTGACTTCAGAGAGAACAAAAGAAACCAGAATTATGTTGATTCAATTACCATTCCTCAAATGCATTCAAAAAAGTCATTTAAAATTGCATGGGTCATTGAGATGCAAAGATTCTCAAAGCATATATGTTGCAATATGGAATATATACTTGACCTATCCACCTTAGTTGAAAAATGACTTTAAACTGATGATCACGTGATGAGATAGCTTCTGTTTGCTTTTAAAATTAAGCAAGAAGCAGTTTGCAGACAGTTCTATCAGAAAGCCATTAAATGAGCTGCAAGTCAACTAAGCCGAAAGATTTTTACCCCAACCTCTTCCAACCTCACATTCACCTGAGAGCCAACCTCCTGGAAATTCAACTATAGAAAGCCTCACAGTTTACTGAGGATCCTGTACTTCACAAGACCTTTACTTCAGCTAAAATATCAACTCAACAAAGAAACTACAGGCCTACCATGAAAAGTACTGAGATAATTGTACACTACTTTTTTCTCCATCTGCATCTACTGTGCAAGTTTTGTGAGTTGTGACATGTTTTTTAAAACATTTTAAACAAAGTTTGCTGGTGCAGTTGTTTAAATTGGAACAGTCACTCACTCAAGAGGGTAAGGAACACACCACCAATAGGTGAGCAAGAAGACATTGATAATGGTGAGGTTCCCAATTGATAATATTTTAGATCTTGAATAATTTGTAACTAGATTGACTGTTTGTTTTCACAGTCGTCCATGTTGTGGTTCTGTTCGCCGAGCTGGGAATTTGTGTTGCAGACGTTTCGTCCCCTGTCTAGGTGACATCCTCAGTGCTTGGAAGCCTCCTGTGAAGCGCTTCTGTGATCTTTCCTCCGGCATTTGTAGCGGTTTGAATCTGCCACTTCTGGTTGTCAGTTCCAGCTGTCCGTTGCAGTGGTCGGTATATTGGGTCCAGGTCGATGTGCTTATTGATTGAATCTGCGGATGAGTGCCATGCCTCTAGGAATTCCCTGGTTGTTCTCTGTTTGGCTTGTCCTATAATAGTAGTGTTGTCCCAGTCGAATTCATGTTGCTTGTCATCTGCGTGTGGGGCTACTAAGGACAGCTGGTCGTGTCATTTCGTGGCTAGTTGGTGTTCATGGATGCGGATCGTTAGCTGTCTTCCTGTTTGTCCTATGTAGTGTTTTGTACAGTCCTTGCATGGGATTTTGTACACTACATTGGTTTTGCTCATGCTGGGTATCGGGTCCTTCGTTCTAGTGAGTTGTCTGAGAGTGGTTGTTGGTTTGTGTGCTGTTATGAGTCCTAGTGGTCACACTAGTCTGGTTGTCAGTTCGAAAATGCTTTTGATGTATGGTAGTGTGGCTAGTCCTTTGGGTTGCAGCATGTCCTCGTTCCGTTGTCTTTCCCTTAGGCATCTGTTGATGAAATTGCGCGGGTATCCGTTTTTGGCGAATACATTGTACAGGTGTTGTTCTTCCTCTTTTTGCAGTTCTGGTGTACTGCAGTGTGTTGTGGCCCTTTTGAATAGTGTCTTGATGCAACTTTTGTGTGTGTTGGGGTGGTTGCTTTCGTAGTTCTCTGTGTGTGGCTTTCCTGTATACCTTTGTGGTGAATTCTCCGTTAGGTGTTCTCTGTACCATCACGTCTAGGAATGGGAGTTGGTTGTCCTTTTCTTCCTCTCTAGTGAATCGGATTCCTGTGAGTGTGGTGTTGATGATCCAGTGGGTGTTCTCTATTTCTGTGTTTTTAATAATTACAAAGGTGCCATCCCCGTATCTGACCCAGAGTTTGGGTTGAATTTGCAGTTTGTTCTAATCTTGGCATTACTGCTTCTGCTATGAGTCCAGAGATGGGTGAGCCCATGGGTGTGCCGTAGATTTGTTCATATATTTGGTTGTTGAATGTGAAGTGTGTTGTGAGGCACAGGTCCAGTAGTTTGAGTATGCCGTCTTTGTTGATAGGTTCAACGTCCTGTTGTCTTCTGTATGTCCAGCAGGTTGGCTATTGTTTCTCTGGCTAGAGTTTTGTCGATAGAGGTGAACAGAGGTGATAGAGCCAGGGAATTCCTAGAGGCATGGCACTCACCCACAGATTCAATCAATAAGCACATCGACCTGTACCCAATATGCAGACCACTGCAGCGGACAGCTGGAACTGACAACCGGAAGCGGCAGATTCAAACTACTACAAATGCCGGAGGAAAGATCACAGAAGCGCTTCACAGGAGGCTCCCAAGCACTGAGGATGTCACCTAGACAGGGGGCGAAACGTCTGCAACACAAATTCCCAGCTCGGTGAACAGAACCACAACGAGCACCCGAGCTACAAGTCGTCCATGACCAAGTACGTTGAACAATGATAAAATTCCACCACCACTTTCATCCCTTGAGCACCAAGTAATTGTATTTTGCAAGATGTACATTACTTGGACAAATAGTTCCTTCCCTCTTACTCCCAGATAAACATTAGTTGTACTTAGGACATCAGAATAATAGATTCCAATCTATGTTTGGAGAAACAGTGTCAATTAAGGCATTTCACCATACCTACTGTCCCAAGTTGAACTTGGTTTCTGTGCAATGAAAGTTGCATCTGAAAGAAATCTAGGATCTGACTTAGAGCTCCAGACATCCCTCCGTATCTTCCTACCTATTGCTCACCTGATGGTTTGCATTGATCTTAATAGGCTTTGCATGTAAATTAATCATTGGAAAACACAGGTGATTTAATGGTGGCTAATAGTTAGTCTCTTCCATCATTGAGGATGGTGATATTTGTAGAACCTCCTCTAGTGAGTTCTTTAATTGCACACCACCATTCATGACTGGATGTGGCAGGACAAGGATGTTACCAGGGTTGGGGGTTTTGAGCTACGAGGAGGTGCTGAATAAGCTGGGTTTTTTCTTTACCCCAGAGCATCATGTGCTGAAGGGTGACCTTATAGAAATTATAAAACCATGAGGAGCATGGATAGGGTGAATAGCCAAGGTCTTTTTTTTTCCCCCACCCAGTGTAGGGGAGTCCAGCATCTATGACTGTAAAGCTCAAATCTGATCTGTTGGTTGTGGAATCACTTGTCTGTCACTTGCTGATTTATGCTGTGTGGCATGCAAGTAGTCTTGTTTGGTAACTTCACCAGGTTAACATCTCATTTTACAGTATGCCTGCTGCTGCTCTGGGCATGCCCACCTGGACACTCCATTGAACCAGGATTGATTCTCCTGGCTTGATAATGGTGATTGAGTGGGAGATATGCTTGACCATGAGGTTGTATATTATGCTGGAGTACAACTCTGCCCACAGCACCTCAAGGAGGTCCAATCTTGAGTTGCTGGAGCTATCTGAAGCCTGTCCTATTTGTCACAGTAATAATGCCACACAACATGATGGAGGGTATTCTCAATGCAAAGGCAGAACTTTATCTCCACAAGGACTCTCACAGACAGATGCATCTGCAGCCAGCAGACTGGTAATGCTGAGATCAAGTATGCTTTTCTCTTTGTCCCGGTCTAGCAGCAATGTCCTTTTGGACTCGACCAGCTTAATCAGTAGTACTACTGCCAAGTCATTCTTGGTAGTGGACAATGAAATCCTTGCCATGTCTGTCCTGCTGTTGGGACAGGACACAGCCAGAGATGGTGTCTCAGATGTATGACTATGTCAGGCTGTTGCTTGACTAGTCTGTGAGACACCTGTTCCAATTTTGGCACTAGCTCCCAGATGTTAGGAGGCCTTTGCAGAGTTGGCATGTGCAGTCAAAAATTGAAAACCTGCCAGTTCTGTATCCAAATGGCTAGTTCTCCCTGTATTCCATGAAATCTAACCTTGCTAACCAGTCTCCCACAGGGAACCTTGTTGAACGCCTTACTGAAGTCCAAATGGATCACGTCCACCTCTCTGCCTTCATCACTCCTCTGTTGCTTCTTCAAAAAAAACTCAATCAATCTTCTCTCTAAGTCCCAATTGTGTTTCATATAGTCGTGTTAATTCAACTGCTATTCCAACATATTTTCCCAGTCTCCAATATCTGTCCATGACACCGTGCAGGTACCTTTAACCAGGCTTCTCTATTGATGAAGCTAACTCTGTGTGGGATGCTCTGAATCCTTATGTAGGCAGCACTGGTTAAAGATGGCCAACTTAAAATGATGCCTTTATTTGTTCCCATCCATATATTGGTAAATGACAGATGTGAAGAATTGCAGCTTCATGGACATGCTGATGGTGCTAAACTAACTACATCATAGCACAGCACCTTATCTCATGTTTTTATCTTTTTGCCCTCTTTCCTGCCACTGAGTTTATTCATCTGTGAAATATCGGCCAATGTGAACCGCCCCATTTAACTGCCCACACATATTCTAAATTTAACCATCTTCATAAACATTTTGCCAATGAATTTTGCCCATGAACTATCATAGTGTCATAGAGATGTACAGCATGGAAACAGACCCTTCGGTCCAACCCGTCTATGCTGACCATATTTCCCAACCCAATCTAGACGCACCTGCCAGCACTCCACCCATATCCCTTCTAACTCTTCCTATTCATACACCCATCCAAATGCCTTTTAAATGTTGCAATTGTACCAGCCTCCATCACTTCCTCTGGCAGCTCATTCCATACACGTAGCACCATCTGCGTGAAAAAGTTGCCCTTTAGATCACTTTTATATCTTGCCCCTCCCACACTAAACCTGTGCCCTCTAGTTCTGGATTCCCCCACCCCAGGGAAAAGACTTTGTCTATTTATCCTATCCATGCCCATGATTTTGTAAGGCTCTATAAGGTCACCCCTCAACCTCCAACACTCCAGGGAAAACAACCCCAGCCTGTTCAGCCTCTCCCTATAGCTCAAATCCTCCAACCCTGACAATATTCTTGTCAATCTTTTTTGAACGCTTTCAGGTTTTACAACATCTTCCCGATAGGAAGATCAGAATTGCACACAATATTCCAACAGTGGCCTAACCAATGTCCTGTAAAGCCACAACATGACCACCCAACTCCTGTACTCTGACCAATAACAGAAAGCAGGCCAAACACCTTCACTATCCTATCTACCTGCGACTCCACTTTCAAGGAGCTATGAATTGCACTACAAGGTCTCTTTGTTCAGCAATACTCCCTAGGACCTTACCATTAAGTGTATAAGTCCTGCTAAGATTTGCTTTCCCAAAATGCAGCACCTCACATTTATCTGAATTAAACTCCATCTGCCACTTCTTGGCCCATTGGCCCATCTGATCAAGATCCTATTTTAATCTGAGGTAATCTTCTTCGCTGCCCACTACACCTGCAATTTTGGTGTCATCTGCAAACTTACTAACTGTACCTCTCATGCTTACATCCAAATCATTTACGTAAATGACAAAAAGTAGAGGACCCAGCACTGATCTTGTGGGCAGCGTGGTGGCACAGTGGTTAGCACTGCTGCCTCACAGCGCCAGAGACACGGGTTCAATTCCTACCTCAGGCGACTGTGTGGAGTTTGCACGTTCTCCCCGTGTCTGTGTGGGTTTCCTCCGGGTGCTCCAGTTTCCTCCCACAGTCCAAAAGATGTGCAGGTCAGGTGAATTGGCCGTGCTAAATTGCCCATAGTGTTAGGTAAGGGGTAAATGTAGGGGTATGGGTGGGTTATTCTTCGGCGGGTCGGTGTGGACTTGTTGGGCCGAAGGGCCTGTTTCCACACTGTAATGTAATCTAATCTAATCTGATCCTTGTGGCACTCCACTGGTCACAGACCTCCAGTCTGAAAAACAACCCTCCACCCCCACCCTCTGTCTTCTACCTTTGAGCCAGTTCTGTATCCAAATAGCTAATTCTTCCTTTATTCAGTGAGATCTAACCTTGCTAACCAGTCTCCCCTGGGGAATCTTGTCAAATGCCTTACTGACATCCATATAGATCACATCTACGGCTCTGCCCTCATCAATCCTCTTTGTTTTATTGAAGAAGTAACAATCAAGTTTGAGAACATGATTTCCCACGCCCAAAGCCATGTTGACTATCCCTAATCAGTCCTTGCCTTTCCAAATACATGTACATCCTATCCCTCAGGATTCCCTCCAACAACTTCCCCACCACTGACGTGAAGCTCATTGGTCTATAGTTCCCTGGATTGTCCTTACCACCCTTCTTAAATAGTGGCACCATGTTAGCGAACCTCCAGTCTTCCGGCACCTCACCCTGTGACTATCAATGATACAAATATATCAGCAAGAGGCCCAGCAATCACTTCTCTAGCTTCCCACAGAGTTCTAGGGTACACCTGATCAGGTCCTGGGGATTTATTCAACTTTATGCATTTCAAGACATCCAGCACTTCCTCCTATGTAGTATGGACATTTTGCAATGTGTCACCATCTATTTCCCTACAGTCTATATCTTCCATATCCTTTTCCACAATAAATACTGATGCAAAATACTCATTTAGTATCTCCCCCATTTCTACAGCTCCACACAAAGGCCGCCTTGCTGATCTCTGAGGGGCCCTATTCTCTGCCTAGTTACCCTTTTGTCCTTAATGTATTTGTAAAAACCCTTTGGATTCTCAACTCTATTTGCCAAAGCTATCTCATGTCCCCTTTTTGCCCTCCTGATTTCCCTCTAAAGTATACTCTTATTGCCTTTATACTCTAAGGATTCACTTGATCTATCCTGTCTATACCTGACATATGCTTCCTTCTTTTTCTTAACCAAACCCTCCATTTCTTTAGTCATCCAGCATTCCCTATACCTACCAGCCTTCCCTTTCACCCTGACATGAATATACTTTCTCTGGATTCTTGTTATCTCATTTCTGAAGGCTTCCCATTTTCCAGCCATCCCTTTACCTGTGAACATCTGCCCCCAATCAGCTATCGAAAGTTTTGCCTAATACCGTCAAAATTGGCCTTTCTCTAATTTAGAATTTCAATTTTGGTCTTGTCTATCCTTTGCCATCACTAGAATTATGGTCGCTGGCCCCAAAGTGCTCCCCCACTGACACCTCAGTCACCTGCCCTGCCTTATTTCCCAAGGGTAGGTCTAGTTTTGCATCTTCTCTAGTAGGTATATCCACATATTGAATCAGAAAATTTTCTTGTACACACTTAAAATCCTCTCCATTTAAACTCTTAACACTATGGCAGTCCCAGTCTATGTTTGGAAAGTTAAAATCCCCTACCATAACCACCCTATTCTTCTTACTGGCATAAATATTTGAGAACCTCCCGCTATATAATTGCCCCAACATGAAAATCCCTGCTATTCCCCAGATACTCACCTTGGTTCCTGCACTCCCTTAAACAGCATTTGTTAGTCACCCCAATGGAGAACACTGCCTATCAAGAGGCCACGTCCAGCATATGCAAACTTGAGTTTGAGGGACAGTAACCTATATGGTCTCCAGTGCATGAACTCACAATGAACGAGCTCAGTCTGTCAAGGACACTTCCTGACTGCATATATAATTACAGAAGATGACTATTACAACAAGTACAAGCTGAAATTATCAGAACAGTGCCCAAATAATAATGGACGACAACTACCACCTCAAAAGTTTCATGCCAATATCCTGATCAACATGAGAAAAATGAGTCAGAGTTTTTTCTAAAAGTTGCATTTATAGTGCCTTTAAGGTGATATATTCTATCAAGGCATTTCCAGAAAGCTTTTTAAAATATAGTATGGAGGCATGAAAGGAGGTATTATGTCCAAAGGCTTGGTCAAAGAAAAACAAAGTAAAGAATTGGGAGAAAATTCCACAGCAAACAACTTAGGCACCAATTGTGGAGCCATTAAAATCAATGACGCTCAAAAGGCCAGAAATAGAAGAACTCTGATATTCTGATCGATCATAGAGCTGGAGGAGTTTACAGAGGTAAGGGGGTGCAAGGTCATAGAGATGTTTGAAAACAAGGAGGAAATCACTGAGAACCAATGTTAGTCAGCAAACATGGTGGAGGCAATGTGAACAGGATTGTGTGTATTAGGTCATGGGCAACAGAGGGTGGACAACCTCATGCTGACCAAGGGTGGAATAAGAGTGGTCTTACAGGAATGCATTAAATCAAGTCTGTAGATTACAAAGACATGAATGCCAAGAGATTAAAATAAACTTCTTACGTAAGGTTTGAGGCAGCAAAGTTCATCGCATCAAAGCATTCAATTTTTTTTTCTCCCGTTGGCACATGTTCAAACAGTGCAGTTTCAAATAAGTATCAAAATAAAATCTAACATTTGGCCTTAACTACTTGCTGCATGTTTCACAACAGAGAACCTTGAGGAAAACAGTGATTCAGGATTTTATCATCATAAAACTGGAATTATTCTCAGGAAAAACTATAACATTAAACCAAAGCAGATTCTGTACACATATCAATTTTAAGGTAAACATTTATTTTGACAATTGATTACAGCACCATGTGTTACAATAAAACTGAACAAATATGAATCTTTTAAAGAAACCCTTATCTGGTTCAAACAAGCGATCTTGTGACGCCCTCCCAACCTATTCCCCACACTGTTACATGTCAGAAGGTGTCTCTCATCTTCCCTTGCCCCACCCCTCTCATCCCAGTTGTAAGCTGGAATACAGCAAATGAAAATTCAATTGCTACCTTCTGTTAGACAGACTGCTGCGCTGTCTAGTTAATAGCAGAAAAAATAAAAGTAAATCTATAAGTCCATTAAAGAACTCGAAGTTTTGAGAGTGTAAAGTGCCAACATTATCAGTACAAGTTCTTCAGAGAATACCTTTCCTGTTGACAAAAACAATATAATTACATTATACACAGTGTTTTCATGTAACACCGGTGTTTAAAATTAAGCTCCACTGTTAACATTCCCAACAGACAACTCGGGTACTTTTCCCGGAAGTACTGAGACTTTACAGGAGCTGCCAATAGTATTCAAACATATTCTGCATATCACTAAATTGACAATTTAAATGTTACACAAACATTTATGAAGTACACATAAGATTGCTTTGCATCCATTCTTAATGTATTTAAAGGACTATTATCAACTAGGGAAAAAAATACACTAAACTCAAGTGTTTCCTGATAAAGCTGTGGCTCTTGGGCTATAAACCAAATGTGAGATACTGGTCTCAAATTTCTCTTTAAAATATAACAATGTTTAGTCAAAGTATTGAAACTGTCAGCACTATTTACAGTCAAATAGCAAATGCTCTTATCTTTAATAAAATATTCAGTATCTTGAAACATTTCTCAGCATTCTCTCATTAAAACAATAAAAGTATATATAACTTTTGGTTTATACATTGCCCAACAACCACAGCTTAAAGTTATTCAATATCTTCAGGTCTAACTGGATGAGGAAGGGGTATTATTGATTTCTTCTCTGTATCTCTTGATAAGGCTTTTCTCATATCTGTTACAGAAAGGAAAAGCATAATTAGAGAAGTCTTACTAAAAACAGGCAACTTCATAAAAGTTGCTTAAAACGATTCCTTAAAAATGCAAACCATAAAAACACTCTCTCAGCTGCAAGGTGCTTTAAAACTGGCTGCCACTTGCAGAAGAATCATAATCGCTGGTCACTTCAACACTCAAGGGTTCTGCATATTTGTAATTCAGTGAGATAAATACCCACTACTAAAATGGAAAAGAACTTCACTAAAATGAAAAGCACTGGAGAGAAACTCTGATATATCCTGATTTTTCATACTCAATATTAAACCAATACAGAAAATAATCAACACAACTCTTACACTTAATCTTTCTCAGTTATCACTGTTACCAGTGTTCTATTTTAAGTATATTTCACAAATCCATAAGCATACCATAAGCGTCTTCATCTGGTTCTCCATTGCTAGCTGAGTAATACTCTATCACAGTCCGGTAAACACTATAGCCAAGTTGTTTGTACATGTTTACTGCCACTTGATTGGAAACTCGTACAAATAGATCCACAAAGAATCCACCTTTTCTACAATAAAAAAAATTAAAATTGTTCATCAGTTCCTGACAATTTAAAATGCATATTTGATATCAAATTAATTGTTAAAATAGGAACATCAACCTTTCAGATATTTCCTCCAGCAGTTCCATTAGTTTAGCTGCTAGTCCCAAGCGTCTAAACTCTGGGGCTACAGATAAGGCTGTTACATGTCCATGCCATTCCTCTCTTGCCACTGATCCTTCAGCTTTCCCCATAACTGAAAAAAAAATTAGATGGCTTTTTTAAAACTCTCATTACACACCATCAATGTAATTTACACTAGTTTCAGATCCCAACAAACCTCTCACTCACTGTATTTCATAAATTAGTGTCTCATTTCACATTACGAGATCTCTTTATCCAATTTCTACATTTTGCAAACCTAAGTAAAGCTTCAATACCCTAAGTACTGTTAGTAGGAGCTTACTGTGGGCAACTACAGTGTTTTCGCTATTTTCCTTCCACACAATATGGACATATTTGAATCAGTTTCCAATTTCTTTTCAGAAATAATGATACCTTTCAAATATTTCACCAGCAGGCTTGGGACTAATGAGCCATGTTGAAAACTGTAACTACCATAGACTGGTGCAGGTGAATGTGAATGCAAGTAGGAGAAGCAACATTAGGGTCCAGACAATATACTTTGGAAATACTTCCCTGCCAATTTAACTGCTTTGAATCAGCTAATTAATATAGTAAGTCACCTACATTTGAAGACATTTGAGCCCAGACTATGATGTTATGCTACTTTCTTAATACTCAAATATATGTAGAAATATTCAATGTTCTCTTTTGATTTAGTTAAACATTGAAAAATGCTTCTACTAAAAGTATTTTATAAAATGCAACCCAAAGTTCTCACATTCAAATTAAAAGTAATATGGAAACAAACCTGGTCAAGAGGAATGCATACAATTTGAAATTGACATTTCCAGGTGAGTTCAAATGATTAAAGTTATGTGCTTCTATTAACTAGACAGCAGAGAAATGCTTTGCATTAAGTAGAGGTTGATAAGATCGAAGAGATCCTTTTCCTAAAAGCTGCAAGCAAACCTTACATGACACTTAAAAGGAAAATACTTAGTTTCCATTTTTAATTTCCCATGCTAAATTCAAAGCATTTCTATATACTAACAGATGTTTTTTATTAAATTAGAGGACATGCTACGTTATAAGGTTAGGACAATTACTTCACTTAATTTTTAAGATTAAGATGTGTGACTTTAAGGCTAAAAAGTCTAATTACTGCTAAGTATCTGCTGTGTGAAGTCAAGCACTTAACTGTTGTTCAGAATGCAGGTCACATCAGGACTGTTTGTCTTTCAAGTAGAAGACTGCTACAGTCAATTTAAAAGCTCCACATATTCTCACTCTTGAAACAAATGGGAGCTTTTCAAACATTCCAAATGACTACCTTTATTTGTACTTTGCCCTAAAATATGTGCGCTGTCACTGGACTGATGACATAAAAATGAATATAATTGGTAAATTACTGCTGACACCACTAATGGCCATTTCAGATGATTCCACAAAGAAAGGAACATTATTCCATATAAAACATAGTTATTTATATAATGAAGGAGACAAAGACTAACTGCTATTAGGTTAGCACAAGAAGAATATATACAAATATCACTTGGCAAACAGCAGATATTCTTACTAGAGTAGAGTATTTTCTGTTCTGGGAGAACTTTAATTTCTTTACTTTTTTTTAAAAAAGTGTCAGGGAAATGTAGTGCAGTCGAAATAACTGCTAAATACATTAAATAGATCAAAATATATTTGGCATATCTAAACAATACAATGATCAATTGTAGGGAAGAAAGTATAAGTCACATTAACATAACATTACAGCCACTATTGTTGGACAATTAACATTCAGGAATGCTGAAGTCTAGAACTGGAGGATATGTCATTGGGCTGAAGGTTAGACATGTAGCAAAATTGTGGAGAGATTTAAAAACCAAGACGACTATTTTAGAATTGAGACGGTGCTTAACCGGGAACAAATGTTGGTCAGCAAGGTAACAGGTAGATCAGACTTGGTATTAGTTAGGAGTTTTAGGCAGTAAGGTCATATGTGACTCCAGATTTATGCAGTATGGAAGTTGGAAGACAACTAGGAGCACACTGGAATGAAGGGCTTTTACCCAAAACGTCAATTTTCCTGCTCCTCGGATGCTGCCTGACCTGCTGTGCTTTTCCAGCACTACTCTAATCTCCAGCATCTGCCTAGTACACTGGAATAGTCAAGTCTAGAAATAATATAGCATGGTTGAGGCCTTAAGCAGCAGATGAGCTGAGATAAGAGTTTGTTGTTACAGAGCAGGAAATTAGCAGTCTTAACAGTATTACAGACATGTGGTTCGAAGCTCATTTTTTGGGCCAAATACAATAACAAGGTTGTGTACAGTTTGAAATAAAAACAGAAATTCTGGGGACACTCAACAGGTCAGGATACACATGGAGCAGAAAACAGAGTTAGTAATGTAGGTGGATGGCTTTTTATCAGAATTGTAAATAGATTTGAACAGCCTTAGAAAGCTGTCAGGGAGAGGAATGGTGTCAATAGTTAGGGAATGAGGTTTGTTTTGGAGACCAAAGATAATGGATTTGGCCTTCCCAATATTTACAAGGGTGAAACTCCTGGTTATCCATACTGGGTACAGGACAAGTGTAACAATTTAAAGAAAGAAGTGGGGAAAGAAATGTTATAGCGAGGTACAGCTGGATGTCATCAGCATACGTGGAATTTGACACACCGTTTTCAGATTATACCACTGATGGGCAGCACGCAGATAACAAACAGGAGACAGATCCTTAGACGAAACTAGTGATATAGGCAGCGAGAAGCTATTGCAGACAATTCTCTAGATAGAAATGTATGGAAAAGGAAATGAAAGCAGGCAAGTGCAGTCCGACACAACTGCGGAGAGGAGTCAGGGTGCTCGGTCAATCCAGATAAGTCAAGAAGGATAAGGAGATACAGTTCACCTTGAGCGGTTCACATGGGATGTCATTTCTGAACTAGAGAAGAACCATGCCAGTACCACGGCAAGGGTTCAAATTTAATCAGAGGTTCAAACATGGGGTTCTGGGAAAGATGGATATGGATTGGCAACAGCATATTCAAGGTCTTTAGACAGGAAAGCAAGTCTGGAGATGAGGGAGGTAATTCTGCAATGAGGGAGAGAGTGAAAGCTTTTTTATGGGGATGATGATGGTAAGTTTGAAGAGGAAGACAGTATTGACGAAGAGCCATTAACAATCTCACCTGATATAGGTTGGGCGAGGGAGGGGAGAATGATAATCCATCATTTGATGGGAATAGGGTCAAGAGCAGGAGATGAATCTTGTGGACAAATGAGCTCAGATAGAACATGAGGGAAAATAGAAGAGAGAAAAAAACATATAAGTTCAGGGTTAAGGATACAGGGAACATTAGCAGAAACTTGGCCCAGAGGATTTGGAAAGAAAACAGTGAAGGCAGTGGAGAAAAGAAGCAATGGTATCTTTGCATTTGAAAGCGACTGCAGAATAACCAGTTTTGGCAAAGGAGAACAAGACCTGCGAATATTTTAAGTAGTCTACCCAGATCTGACAGTGAATAGTTAATCCATTTGTCTGCCAAGTCTATTTAACTCTGGATCCCTTGGACTAAAGAAAATGGAAATAAAGGCTTTGCAGGTTAAAAACAACCAAGGTGAGATAAGGTAATAACTCCAATTGAAGTTAATTGTTTAGATAAGGCTGGTTTTGAAGAATAGCATCTGCAACATTATTACAGCACATTAATTATGTTCAAATAGAACATTAGGATTTACATTTTTGAATCAAGTCATAGTAAGCATAAAATGTAACTATTTAATCTAATTGAAAGGCACATTTAATATCAGAAAACAAGTTTTATATGGCATGTGTACAACGTATTAGCGAACATGATACTGGATCCTTACTGTATCCCATTAACTCTCCTCCAGGCGCCTCTGCAACAATGAAATATTCCGGCCAATGAGCCAGATACTGTAGGTAGAAGGGTATTCCATACTATGAATCACTTAAGAAAATTAACCACAAAAACTAATATAAAAGGTAAAATTATAATAGTCAATATAGTTTATAATAAATCAACCATACAAAAAAATACATTCCATAAATATAAATTTGTTAAAGTTCGCAGGCTTTTTATACGTGATAGGAAGCTATTTCAATGCAATTTTTCAGTCCAAACTAGTCTCTCTCCTTTCTGATTTCTAAAATAGCAAATGCTCCTGTTTCCCTACCTCAGATCAACACACAAGAGATGGCGACATAGCAGTAAGATCGTTGACCTATTAATCCAGAGACCCTTGTCAATGCAAGGGGGCAACTTTTTTGAAATTCTACTACAGCAGCAGGTGGAATTTCAATTCAATTGCTAAATCTGGAATTGAAAACTTGTGTCAGTAATGGTGACCATGTTGTTGTCAATCTGGTTCACTAATATCCTTTAAAGAGGGTAATGTGCCACCTTTACCAGTCTGACCTACATGAGTTTAGACCCATAGGCTGACTGCTAGCTCTGCTCTGAAATGGTCTAGCAAGCTATTCAATTCAAAGATCAGGGAATGGCTTCCAAACACATGCTGTTTGGTGCTTGTATTTTCAAGAGTTTGTATTCTGAAATGGTAAAAATCAATGCTGAATGTAGTGTAAGTTCAATGGTAACCTAGAACTTTTAACTTCAAGAAATCTGCCATTCCCTGTCCCCAAATGGTTAGATGTCATGGAACCAACTCTACGCTGAATAAAGAATCACAATGCCATACAAGTACAATTTCTCCACGACTAAAGCTCGAGTGAAATGCTTTGGTAAACTATAGCTATACAGTATGTATGAATGCACAAAGTCAAATGAATTTTAAAAGTTCCACTGGACCACAAGGTGAAAGGAACTATACCGAATGGCAAAATGTTATTTTATAGCACAACTTTTGAAGGTTGTAAGCACTTATGACATCAACTAATGATGACTTAACAATTTCAACTAACCAGAAAGACAAGTATTCTGAGTCCACCGATCACTCATCAAGCACATTATTTATGTTAAGAAACCAGAAATAAACTAAACATGAACATAAAAAATTCTTAATAACGACCAAATAAAAGAAAGGATTAGCGTATTCTGCTCAATGGCACTGCATGTTACATTAAACCAAAATTCCCCACAGGAAACCAAAGTGGTAACAGATGGGTTCAAGGATACGGTTTCCGTTAGTGGATCCAAATTTCTGCAAAATGAAGAAAAACAAATTATAAAAGGTTCAGTCTCCTATTTTAAATATTAAGCAGTATTAGCTCTAAGTAAAGCTCACAACACTTTCATCACACAGGTATCAGTATCAATAAATAAATCTTGAAATAAACCAAATTATTCTGGTCAAACTTTTGGTCAACAAACTCAAGACAATTCAACACAATAAGGTAAGGTCTGTGAACATCATGCAATGAATGAATTGTGTTCAGCAATACTACTGGGTCACATATTTTGACAGGCATTAGGTAGGGTTCACAAGTGGCCTTCAGCTGGGATTACAAGTTCGAAACACTTTAGTTTCCTTCCTTCCTGATTGGGCACAGAGGAACAATGAACTGAGATGAAGGCTGGCATTCACCCCCTCGAACCTGTCCTGCCATTTGATAAGATTATGGCGGATCTGGTTGTGGTCTCAACTTCACTCCATGTCTTTCCCATAACCCTCAACTCCTATCTATTAAAATCTCACTCACCTTTCCTTAAAGACAGAGAAAAGGATTCCACAGGTTAATGATACTCTGAATTACAAAGAAAACTCACTTCACTTATCCATATCTCTTTGCAGAATCTATCTATTTCCCCATCTCAATGTCATCAGCAACTTTAACTACCACATATTTGATCCCTTCTTTGATACAGATTGTAAATGTTTGAAACCCCAAAATTGATCGATGTGGCACTCCGCCAGTTACAGTTTACATGTCAGCACTCTCATCAGTGCCTAGTTTCACACATTGGGGCTCATCTTCAAAAACAGGCACTTGATATTATATTCCACACATATCCAAGGAAGGAGCATGCTTCATACCAACCAATATCTCTTGCTGACACTTCTGAACAGCTTTAGTGATTTCACCTTCCAAGAAAACCAAACGCAAAAGTTGAAGAAAGTTTAATTGTATACTATAACATGATTTTTCAACAGGAGCACAGTATTTTTGAGTATTATGGGAAGCTATGTCAATGATATGCAACTAATTCAATTGCCTGGCTACTCTGCATAGATACAGTAACACATTCTAGACATCAGCAATGTACTGCAGCGAAAGAATTCTGTACTTATTCCTGTGTGCCCGTGTATTCAGAATAAAAGTATTCTTGGATACACATATTTAAGGGTATAGCAATTAGTTGTGTAATTTCTGCAGGATAAGAGCAGATTCAGTTTTATGAAACAGAATAGTTCCCAACACAAATTGCCCAAGTACCTTAAGCATTTTGATTTTTACACTCCCATTGTTAACATATTTTGAAAAGTTGTGTTTAAAGGAATTGGTTTGCAGTGACATTTAATAGACTGAGGAGATATGGAGTTTTTTTTTAAATGGTGATTGAAAGGATATTTGAGATTTTTTTTAAAAAGGCTCATACTGGAAATCATGACTTAAGTTTATTGTTTGGACATATTCACTGAAAAATGACATTCCTGAGGTTATACTTGTAAGAAATTGTGGCTATTTGGTATTAGCTCAGTGTGTGGTGCTGGTAAAGCACAGCCGCTCTGGCAGAATCCCAGGAGCAGGAGAGTCGACCTTTCGAGCATAGCATCAGGAATGAGGCACTTATGCTCGAAACGTTGCCTGTACTGCTTATCGGATGCTGCCTGACCGGCTGTGCTTTTCCAGCACCACAGATTTCGAGTCTGATCTCCAGCATCCGCGGTCCTCACTTTCTGCTACTGAAATTAGTCACCCAACACAGCCACCTGTTTTGAAAAATTTTCAGAGAATCCAATTAGAAAGTTAAATATGATACAGCTATTCTCCTAGGTTTCTGAAGAATGTTGTCTTAACATCTCCTGAACAAAGTGCCTCTGAAATTATCCCAGTAACAACCATATGTGGATGTAAATTTACTTGCTGATGTGGTAGATTTGTTCTCAGAGGTTTTGCCACCATGCTGGGTAACATCATCAGTGAGCCTCCGATGAAGTGCTAGAGTTCTGTCCCGCTTGCTATGTGTGTCTTGGTCGGTTGTGGTGGGTGATATCACTTCCGGTTCTTTTTCTGAGAGGTTGGTAAATGGGATCCATTGCAATGTATATGTTAATGGAGTTCCAGTTTGAATGCGAGGCCTCTAGGAATTCCCATGCGTGTCTTTGTTTTGCCTGTCCCAGAATGGATGTATTGCCCAGTTGAACTGATGTCCCTCTTTATCTGTGTGTATGGATACTAGTGATAGTTAGTCATGTCTTTTGGTGGCTAGTTGGTGCTCATGTATCCTTGTGGCTAGTTTCCTGCCCATTTGTCCAATGTAATGTTTGTTGCAGTCCTTGCAGGACATTTTGTATATGACATTCGTTCTGGCGGTTGTTGGCATGGGGTCCTTTAAATTCATCAGGAGCTGTTTCAGTACGGTGGTATATGTTTAGTAACAACTGTCTCTGCTTTATGACCCATCTACATGTGCTGGGACACCAGCATCTGGATTGCTTCATGTTATATTTTTCCCCACAATTAACTATTATTTTGTTGAAGCTTTTCTGTGCATTTGCTGTCTGCAGAGGAACCTTTTTTAAATTTTGCTTTCACTGATGTATGGATGTACATACATGTGTTTTAGGCTATTTAGAAGGGTAGAGATTCATACTGTCATATTCAAAGCTGTGTGTTAATAACATGCATTTTTAT
Organism: Chiloscyllium plagiosum; assembly: GCF_037043375.1. Classification (NCBI taxonomy): domain Eukaryota; kingdom Metazoa; phylum Chordata; class Chondrichthyes; order Orectolobiformes; family Hemiscylliidae; genus Chiloscyllium; species Chiloscyllium plagiosum. Next base: position 102,081,622 of record NW_028270148.1, on the reverse strand, counting down.
TGAGTAAGTATTGCTTTACAATAAATCAATAGATTCATTATCTATTAAAAGAAATCCATTTGACAGATTTGAATTTGGAAATAGATAGATTAGTATATATACAATTGGCCGTAGTGATACAAAAACAGAAGAAATTGCTAGAAAAGCAGCATCTGTGGAGAGAAATCAGTTAACATTTCAGGTCCAGTGACCCTTCCTCAGAACTTGGCCATTTGGTAACTCTTTTTCAAACTGTACATTGCACTCGCGCAGAAATTGCTAGAAAAGCAGCATCTGTGGAGAGAAATCAGTTAACATTTCAGGTCCAGTGACCCTTCCTCAGAACTTGGCCATTTGGTAACTCTTTTTCAAACTGTACATTGCACTCGCGCAGACTAGTGGAACTTCAGAACAATACTATATACATACCCACCTTGGTTGTAACAAAATATTACTGTACATTATTTAGAAACAAACTCATATGTTGCTGTATCTGTTCGTTAGTTCTATTATCATCATAGAATCCCTACAGTATGGAAATAGGCCATTTGGCCCAACAAGTCCACACCGATCCTCAAAAGAGTATCCCACCCAGACCTATTCCCCTACCCTATTGCTCTACATTTCTCCCTGATTAATGCACCTAGCCTACACATCCCTGAACACTATGGCAATTTAGCTTGGCAAGGGACACATGGTGGCCCAGGAAAGACCTCCATTGTGACCAGCATACTATGCCAGCTTGTTTTGTTTTACCCTTCAACAGCACTAGCAATTTATCATGCAGTTCCACTCCATTGCCTGCCCTGACGTCCAGTTCTGTGGGACTAGCCTTGTGTGGTGCAACAAGCTCAACTCCAAAGATTTTTCATGCCCCGCCAAACAAACAGTCAACTCAGTCACTAATAGTAGGCCCTTATACATTTTTTTCCACATGTTGGTCTTGTCACTGTCTCAGACTTTCACTCAAAGCGAACAATTCTGAGTACAATCTTAAAGTTTGGTTCAACCTTCACATCTGCTCAGTCACCAAAATGCTTGTTTACACCTCTGCAACATTACCAGCCTTCATACCAACTTCACTAGCTTCTGTCATCTTACTCAAACTTCTCACATCAACTATGCCAATTCACTTTGTTGATGTTTCTTCATCTATTGTTACTGCATGTTATTCCACTCTCTATTAAAAGATCCTGCATCATGTAATGCATTAATGAAAACAGATTTATATTTTTGGGAACCAGAGACCAAAAATTTAAAGCAATTCATAAAAGAATCCAGAGACAAAGCAAGGAAAAGTATTTCATGCATAGCATGATAATAATCTGGAAATTGATACTGACAAGATTGGTGGAAACAAATTCAACATCTTTCAAAAGGGAAATGGAAAATATTTGGAGATGCAATATTAAAAAATCTATGTGAAGAACAGGGCAGGAGTGGAATTGGATAAATATGGCAGTGTGACAGGCCAATTGTCCCTGTCTCATTGATCCATTGCTAACAATTCAGCACATTAGCGCTATAGAAAGTAAGTATAATCAATTTTCAGATAGACAGATTTGTAATCAATAAGGGAATTAAGGATGCAAGGGAAATGCAGGAACATGGCGTTGAGTATTGTCAGGTCAAGCATTATCTCATCATTAAAAACCACACAACACCAGGCTATAGTCAAACAGGTTTATGTGAACTATAACCTGGTGTTGTGAGACTTTAACTTTGTCCACCGCAGTCCAATACCAGCATCGCCACATCATTATCTCATTGAATGACAGAGTAGGCCATATAGAGAGAAAGTGAGGGTGCAGATGCTGGAGATCAGAGCTGAAAATGTGTTGCTGGAAAAGCGCAGCAGGTCAGGCAGCATCCAAGGAACAGGAGAATCGACGTTTCGGGCATAAGCCCTTCTTCAGGAAGTAGGCCATATAGCCTTATAATCACGCTTGTGGCCCTGTATATTTCACTTCGTCAGATATGTGGAACAGTCCATCTTCCGCAGCTACACTGGTACCACCCCCACCTTGTCCTCCGCTACATCGATGACTGTATCGGCACTACCTCGTGCTCCCACGAGGTGGTTGAACAGTTCATCCACTTTACTAACACCTTTGATCCCGACCTCAAATTTACCTTGACCATCTCAGACTCCTCCCTCCCCTTCCTAGACCTCTCCATTTCTATCTTGGGCGACCGACTCAACATGGACATTTACTATAAACTGACTGACTCCCACAGCTACCTAGATTACACCACCTCCCACCCTGCCCCCTGTAAAATTACCATCCCATATTCCCAATTCCTTCGCTTCCACCATATCTGCTCCCAGGAGGACCAATTCCAATACCAAACAACCCAGATGGCCTCCTTCTTCAAAGACTGCAATTTCCCCTCAGACGTGCTTGACGATGCTCTCCACACATCTCCTCCGCCCTTGAACCCCACCCTGCAATCACCACCAGGACAGAACCCCACTGGTCCTCACCTACCACCCCACCAACCTCCAAATACATCATATCTTCCTTCGTCATTTCCGCCACCTCCAAACAGACCCCACCATCAAGGATATATTTCCGTCCCCTCCCCTATCAGCGTTCCGGAAAGACCACTCCCTCCGCGACTCCGTCAGGTCCACACCCCCCACCAACCCAACCTCCACTCCCGGCACCTTCTCCTGCAACCGCATGAAATGCAAACCTTGCGCCCACACCACTCCCACTTACTTCCCTCCAAGGCCCCAAGGGATCCTTCCATATCCATCACAAATTCACCTGCACCTCCACACACATCATTTACTGCATCCACTGCACCCGATGTGGCCTCCTCTACATTGGGGAGACCGGCTGCCTACTTGCGGAATGTTTCAGAGAACACCTCTGGGACACCCGCACCAACCAACCCAACCGCCCGGTGGCTGAACACTAACTCCCCCTCCCACTCCGCCAAGGACATGCAGGCCCTTGGCCTCCTCCATCACCAGACCATGGCCACACGACGGTTGGAGGAAGAGCACCTCATCTTCCACGTAGGAACCCTCCAACCACAAGGGATGAGCTGAGATTTCTCCAGTTTCCTCATTTCCCCTCCCCCCACCTCGTCTCAGTCCCAACCCTCAGACTCAGCACCACCTTTTTGACCTGCAATCTTCATCCCGACCTCTCTGCCCGCCCCCCCCCCCCACCCCTCTGGCCTATCACCCTCACCTTAACCTCCTTCCACCTATCGCATTCCCAACGTCCCCTCCCCAAGTCCCTCCTCCCTACCTTTTATCTTAGCCTGCTTGGCACACCCTCCTGAAGAAGGGCTTATGCCTGAAATGTCGATTCTCCTTCTCCTTGGATGCTGCCTGACCTGCTGCGATTTTTCAGCTCTGTATATTTCACCCCATACATTAGAAACATTGAAAACAGCAGCAAGGAGTAGGCCACTCGGCTCTCCCAGCCTACGCTGTCATTCAATATGGTCATCCAACTCAGTCTCCTGTTCCCGCTTTCTCCCTGAACAATTTAATCCTTTGAGCCCTAAGAAGAGCAACATTCCTGCCATCCTGCAGTTTGCTCACATGTTGTTGAAGCGAAAGAGGTCATCACAACAAAACGCACGTAACGTGGTCATTTCCGCAGCGCGCGTCCCAGCCTCTCCCCTTTCCTCGGGATACAAGCGGAACTGACGCAGCACGCCAGCGACGTAACGTCCGGCCCCAGAATGGGTCACGAAGGCACCCCGCTAACGGTCAGAGTCCTGACCCCGCCCACTCCACATCCACGCGCCTGTGCGCTCCAATCACCGCGCCAGTACCGCCCCGACTCCAGCCACGCTCCGCTCCATCGCCACTCAGCCCCCCCACGCGATGGCAACGCCCCCATCCTCCACACACACAAGCTCCACCTCCAGCACCCCACTACAACCCCGCCCACTTCCCGCCCCTCAGCTTCTGGACCGAATCAACAACCACGCCCCGGCCACCAGCACCGCCGCCATACAGCCCTTCCCCCAAACCCACCCAATTCCCCCGCCCCGCCCCGCCCTTGGCCCAGGCCCGCCCTCGCGATAGCCCCGCCCTCACAAAACACGGTCGCCCGCGCATCCAGCCCACCGGCCGGTCTCAGCCCCGCCTCCTATTCCCGCCCACTCCGTCCACAAGGCCGGCCCCGCCCCACCACCGGCCCCGCCCACCCAGTCCTCAGCCCCGCCCCCTGTTTTGTCCTGCATACCTCTATGACTCTATAACTAGACGTATGGCAATAAAATACTAACTAGCCAAAATTTCCCTGCTCCCACGAATGTATTAAAATACTTTTAACATACAAAACCCTGCAGCCATCACCCTTAACTCCAAAGTCTGGCCCCTCATGCCTCCATGACATTAGCATAGAAAACACTAACCAGTTGAGCATTCATAAAGCATGAACCAAAGTTACCAACACGAGAGGGCACCATTTATCAAGGATTATGAATGTCTTTTAAAAATTGTCCTGTGTACACTTGTCACATAACAGCTGAAGAAAATTGATAAGAATTCCAAGTAATCCGCACTTCGAATCATTTGTATGCACTGCTAATCTCAGCTGAGGTTGAGAAAAGAAAGCAAGTACTATAACTTTACATTATCTTGTTTTAATCATCAGAAAGTTCAGAACTTGAGTATTGTTGAGAAAAGAGACTAAGTATTGAATCTTTTTACTTGCACTGGTCAGGACAGACACAAAAATAATAAATTTCAGAAGGAAATATAATTGATACCTTTTGAGAAACAGGGTGCTGACTGTTTGACAAATGCACTTTGATTAGTCAAGGTATGGTGACTTCGTGGTTAGCACTGCTGCATCACAGCACTAGGCACCTAGGTTTGATTCCAGTCTCAGGCAGCTGTCTGTGTGGAGTTTGCACATCCTCCCCACATCTGTGTGGGCTTCCCTCCGCCCAAAGATGTGCACGCTAGATGAATTGGCTAAATTGCCCATAGTGTTCAGAGATGTCTAGGTTAGGTTAGGTGCATTAGTCAGGGGAAATGTAGGGTTAGGAAATAGGTCTGTGTGGGTTACTTCTTGGAAGGTCAGTGTGGACCTGTTGGGCCAAATGACCTGTTTCCACACTGTAGGGATTCTATGAAGGCACGTAATCTCTGTAACAACATGTTAATTAGCATCCCGTTTTCCATATTGCATAAATTGTTGTTTCTTTTGAAATTGGTTTTTGTTGTGTCATCAGTGTAAGACAAAAAGCTTTTCAGTGGTTATATTGTTATATTTACTGTTATTCAATAAATAAATGTTTATATTGCAAGTTAGATTTCTTTGGAGTAATATTTATTTGGATTAATATCCCTTGGGGAAAGCCTTTCAATTTAAGAGTATGCTGAATAGTAATCCTTGCAATGAAAATGAATTATTTCTTCTGATCACACAGAAGCCCATGGTTTATGTTAGCTCCCAAGGGGGACTTTGCAATCACAGAGTATGCAGGCGATTAGGAGAGTGACAACATTATTGTCCTCATTTTGTGGCCTAGGATCCCTGCTCAATAATGAGGGTTGATGGTTGAGAAATGGGGAGGGCGGAGGTGTGAGTGGAGCAGAAGCACTGAATCAATCTTTAATACAGTTCAGAGGCCGAGGATCAAATTGCTATATGCACATAGTGCTGTGTTCCCCAAACAGCAATTCTACACAGAGTTTAAATGAACCCATCTAGTAATCTTGAAAGACTTCCTTCCAAACGATTGGCAATTTGAATCTTTTTTCCAGGGCTCCAGTCAATTCCATGTGGGACTCCAGAAGACAAGAACTTAATCTGCAGAAATTCACCATAATTCCTCAGACAGTACTCTTCCAAATCCATAATCACTCACTTGTAGAAGGACAAGGCCAGCAGATACATGGGAATACGTCACCCAAGATCACCATCCTGACTTGAAAATGTATTGCTGTCCCTTCACTGTCACCAGATAAAAAACATCCTGGAGCATCAAACCTCCCTATGGTGGGTGTATCTACAAAAATGAACTGCAGAGGTTCAGGACTGCATCTCACTGCCACCCTCTCAGGGGCAATTAGGGATGAGTATAAAATGCTGGCAGATCCAGCAACGCCCATATCCCATGAATAAATTTTAAAATTACAGCCAGGCCAGTCAGCAGTAAAATCAAAAAGCATTTGTTTCACAAAGTATATGGAATTCTGGAGTTCCTTTCTCAGATGTCCTAGATCAACTGGATGTTTCAAGACCGTTTTTCTTTGTTAAGGATTAAAGGGATCACGGGATAGCGATCAAAGGCAGGCAAGTAGAGTTGAGGTACAGATCAGTTATGATCTAATTAAATAGTGAAACAGAGTCAAGAGGCTGAAACAGAGGCAGAAACAAATTTTCTTTTAGAAAGAGAGACAGAACCACCCAGAAGGTCAGTCAGTGTACAGTACAGGTTTCTTTCAGAGACATACACACAGATATTTCAGAGAAAAAAAAGATTGGTAAGAACAGTAGTACAGTAGTTGTCATCCTCCAAAGCATTTGGGACAGGAAAAAAAGGTCCTGAGTAGCTTAGGAGGTTGTAAGAGAAATCTCTAGAAACACAACATTTTAAGATGTCAGAGAGGAAGGTATAGTCGCAAGGCTGTTGAATGCATGAGTTCAAGGAATTAACTAAAGGTCACTTGCTAAAGGGCTCATGAAAAGACATGTAAAGAAGATGTTATTATGAATGTAGGAGTTTGCCAGCAGGAAATCTACTGGATTCATTCCCATTGAACAAGGAACTTTAAAATGAAAAAAGGGTGACTCTTTACTGATGCTTGAGCATCTTTTACTTTGCTGATGATAAAGGACGGAACGTTTATTTCTGATATTGATAATAAGATTGTTTCAAATAGTTCTTATGTAGTATAAGACCTTTTTTCCATCTTGTTTGTAATAAATGATGTTCTTTTGTAACAAGCACATTGGCAGCTCTAATTATTATATTCAGTAACTGACCATCATGGTAAACAAATAGTAACAATAAACTGATTTGTAATAACCATATCTTTTTTATTTTTCAGCATTTTTGTTTGTGGACTGAAAGGGGAAAATAACACTTTTGAAAATCAAAAGATTTTGAAGGATTGCTGTACTGTTTTTAAAAAATAAGAAGCCCTTCATCAGGATCTGGCCTGAAACGTCGATTCTCCTGCTCTTCGGATGCCTGACCTGCTGAGCTTTTCCAGCAACACACTCTCCAATCACCAGCATCTGCAGACTTCACTTTCTCCATGGAGGAGAAGACAGCCTAGTGGTATTATAGCTGGACTGAATCCAGAGACCTAGCCAATGATCTGGGCATCCAGGTTCAAATCCAGCCATGGCAAGTGATGGAATTTAGATATGGAAAGTTGAATGATGAAAATGAAACCATCAGTGCTTGTCAGAAAACTCCATCTGGTTCATAAATGCCCTTTGGGAGAAGATACAAGGCCTACATGTGACTCCAGACCCACAGCGATCTGGTTGACTCTTAATTACCTTCTAAGCAATTACTGTTGAGCAATAAATAGCTGGCCTAGCCAACAATGACCACATCCTATGAATACATTTTTAAAATATCTCATTATACGTGCTGTACACCCAAACAACAGAGATGGGGAGGATTTGCAGATGAACTGAAACTAAGGGATGCATATGAATCGAGCTTTGTCCACCAACAAGCAGCTGATTGGTCTTTGGACTAGTCACCAGTGAGAACATCTGGAATAGGAAAATAAAGAAACAGCACATCCTGAGGAGCCCAAAGGACCTATGCAGTGAACTCCAAAGACAGGGACTATTGAGCTGCCTTCCCAGTCTTTTCCTCCAGCCACCACAGCTGTTTTTTGCCCTGCATGGGTGTACAGGAGGCTAGTTATAAAGGGGTTAGAGTTGACAGTTCATAACTGGTCAACTGTAGCTAGAATCCACATCTTTGTAATAAATAGGAATGTTTGTTAAGTTGTTGTGGTTCTGTTCGCCGAGCTGGAATTTTTTGTTGCAAACGTTTCGTCCCCTGGCTAGGCGACATCATCAGTGCTTGGGAGCCTCCTGCGAAGCGCTTCTTTGATGTTTCCTCCGGTGTTTATAGTGGTCTGTCCCTGCCGCTTCCGGTTGTCAGTTTCAGCTGTCCGCTGTAGTGGTTGGTATATTGGGTCCAGATCGATGTGTTTGTTGATGGAGTTTGTGGATGAATGCCATGCTTCTAGGAATTCCCTGGCTGTTCTCTGTCTGGCTTGCCCTATGATAGTAGTGTTGTCCCAGTCGAATTCATGTTGCTTGTTGTCTGCGTGTGTGGCTACTAAGGATAGCTGGTCGTGTCGTTTCGTGGCTAGTTGATGTTCATGTATGCGGATTGTTAGCTGTCTTCCTGTTTGTCCTATATAGTGTTTTGTGCAGTCCTTGCATGGTATTTTGTACACTACATTAGTTTTGCTCATGTTGGGTATCGGGTCCTTCGTTCTGGTGAGTTGTTGTCTGAGCGTGGCTGTTGGTTTGTGTGCCGTTATGAGTCCTAGGGGTCGTAGTAGTCTGGCTGTCAGTTCTGAGATGCTCCTGATGTATGGTAGTGTGGCTAGTCCTTTTGGTTGTGGTATGTTTTTGTTCCGTGGTCTTTCTCTTTGGCATCTGTTGATGAAGTTGCGCGGGTATCCGTTTTTGGCGAATACCTTGTATAGGTGTTCCTCTTCTTCTTTTTGCAGTTCTTGTGTACTGCAGTGTGTTGTGGCCCTTTTGAATAGTGTCCTGATGCAGCTTCGTTTGTGTGTGTTGGGGTGGTTACTTTCATAGTTTAGGACTTGGTCTGTGTGTGTGGCTTTCCTGTATACCTTTGTGGTGAATTCTCCGTTCGGTGTTCTCTGTACCATCACGTCTAGGAATGGGAGTTGGCTATCCTTTTCTTCTTCTCTCGTGAATCGGATTCCTGTGAGTGTGGCGTTGATGATCCGGTGTGTTTTTTCTATTTCCGTGTTTTTAATGATTACAAACGTGTCATCGACATATCTGACCCAGAGTTTGGGTTGAATTTGTGGTAGGACTGTTTGTTCTAACCTTTGCATAACTACCTCTGCTATGAGTCCCGAGATTGGTGATCCCATGGGTGTTCCGTTGATTTGTTCGTATATCTGGTTGTTGAATGTGAAGTGTGTTGTGAGGCACAAGTCCAGTAGTTTAAGTATGCCATCTTTGTTGATAGGTTTAGCGTCCTGTTTTCTGTTCTGTACGTCTGTGGCTATTGTTTCTCTGAATTCGACTGGGACAACACTACTATCATAGGGCAAGCCAGACAGAGAACAGCCAGGGAACTCCTAGAGGCATGGCATTCATCCACAAACTCCATCAACAAACACATCGACCTGGACCCAATATACCAACCACTACAGCGGACAAGCTGAAACTGACAACCGGAAGCGGCAGGGACAGACCACTATAAACACCGGAGGAAACATCAAAGAAGCGCTTCGCAGGAGGCTCCCAAGCACTGTTGATGTCGCCTAGCCAGGGGACGAAACGTTTGCAACAAAAACTTCCAGCTCGGCGAACAGAACCACAACAACGAGCACCCGAGCTACAAATCTTCGCACAAACTTTGAATGTTTGTTAAGTACAGAAACCTTGTTTGTACTTTCTGTCAACCTAAGTCTAAAAGATAGGTAAATTGAAGAGTTTTACATGACTTTGAAAATCATTAAGTTTTGATGTGACACTAAAATTCCTGGGGCTCGATTTCCAGCACATTACCCTGGTGAGGTGTAATAATATCAAGCCAGGTTTCACACTGAAATCTGACTTGTCAAGCATTACCATCAGCTGGGATCATAACAAATTGAATGGGACAAACTTCCTTTTATCTATTTCCTGCACTCCACACTTGTCTTTGTGGTAATGCATATCAAAGGTATTGGCCTTGCCAAAATATGAGAAAAAGACAACTTCCATTTAGTCACAGCTCCATCTCTCTGTCAATTTATATAGACAGATTACTTAAGAGGCTTATCCTAAAAGGGAGTGCCCTCACCATTGCGTTAATCCAGAATGTTATCAAGCAGGTTTAAAGATAAATTGTAGTTGCTGTGATCAAATGCTCAAAAGTCAGCACCTGCATTGAGAATGGTCTCCAAACCTATTCAACCAATTGTCATTGGTCCTATTCAAAGGTGACCATGGACCGGGGATCTTCTGCTCAGAGGGCATCAGCATCCAAAGGAAAACATTCCTGGAGCTCCTGGAAAAACAATCCACCTCAGGGCTGAAAATGTGTTGCTGGAAAAGCGCAGCAGGTCAGGCAGCATCCAGGGAACAGGAGAATCGACGTTTCGGGCATAAGCCCTTCTTCAGGAAAGGGCTTATGCCCGAAACGTCGATTCTCCTGTTCCCTGGATGCTGCCTAACCTGCTGCGCTTTTCCAGCAACACATTTTCAGCTCTGATCTCCAGCATCTGCAGACCTCACTTAATCCACCTCAGGGCTCAGTTCTGACATTGACACATTTTATCCACTTCACAAATGAACTTCCCCACATTACGTTTGCAGCCAACATCTATCTGTCTAAGGGATCAGGACATCAGACACCTAGAGGAAGTTCTGAACACTGATGAGAGAGGTGTCCACTATTGAAGAAGATGGAAGCATCTAAACCAAGGGCCATGAATATAGCTCCTGAACACTATGCACTATGATGAGAAATTCAGGAGAATTACATTAGGATCAAGTGTTGCCTTTCTCAATGTCAGGAGCAATGAGTCACATTTGTTGAGATGAGATTCTCTCTAGTAAGTGGCGAGAGGCTTTTTAATAGAGATTATTAACCTCACTACTAATCTCACCTCATTCATATGCCCTGTACTATTCTTACATCTGCCGAGTAGAAATCAGATCCCAAGACTTCCTGACATGAAAGCCAGAGAGACTCCAGCTCACCCCTTACTCTTCCAGATCTCCATCTTGGATACCTGGAACAAATGTGTACTGAAGAAGGGAATCCAGAGAGTGAAAAGGGGACACGAGATGGCCTTGGCTGAGAAGATTAGGGTGAATTTAGAGAGGTTCTTTAAATATATTAAAGTAAAAAGAATAACTAGAGAGAGATTAGGGCCCCTCAAGGTTCAAAGTTGACATGTGCGTGTAGAATTGCAGGAAACGAAAGAGGTCCTCAATGAATAATTCTCCTCTGTTTGCTGTAGAGAAAGACATGAAGACTTGGGAACTTGGGAAAGTTAGCGATGATATCTTGGGTCCATATCACAGTATAGGAGGGTGTTGGATGTGTTAGAATGTATGAAGGTGGATAAATCTCCTGATGCTGACCAGCTATATCTAAGAACACTGCAAGAGCAGAAATTGCAGGAGACCTAGCTGATACGTTTGCATCATCGTTAGCCACAGGTGTGGTCCTAGAAGACTGGAGGGTAGTGAATATTGTACCCTTATTGAAGAAGGACTGCAAAGAAAAACCTGGGAATTATAGAGCAGTAAGCCTAACATCTGTGTTAGGATTTGGATGAGAATGTACAAGGCACGATTAGTAAGTTTGCAGATGACACTAAAATATGTGGTATCGTGGACAGTGAGGAAGGTTATCAGAAATTGCAACAGGAACTTAATCAGCTGGGGAAGTGGGCTAAAGAATGGCAAATGGAGTATAACATAGATATGTGAGGTCTTGCATTTTGGAAAGTCAAATCAAGGCAGGAGTTCCATGGTGAATGGTAAGGCCTTAAGGAGTGTAGTGGAACAGATGGATCTTGGAGTTCGAGTGCATGGTTCTCTGAAAGTGGAGTCACAGGTAGATAAGGTAGTCAAGACAGCTTTTGGCACACTGACTTTAGTCAGGGCCCTGAGTATAGAAGTTGGGAGGTTATGTTGCAGTTGTACAAGAGTTGATGAGGCCACACTTGGAGTATTGTGTTCAGTTTTGGTCACCTTGTTATAGGAAAGGTGTTATTAAACTAGAAAGAGTGCAGAAGAAATTTACAAGGATGTTGCCAGGACTCAATGGTCTGAGTTATAGGAAGGGGTTGGACAAATTATGACTTATTTCTTCAGACTGTAGGAGACTCGGGGGGACCTTATAGAGGGGTATAAGACCATGAGAGGTATGTATAAGGTAAATGCACTCAGTATTTTTCCCACGGTTGGGGAATCAAGGACTAGAGGGCATCAGTTTAAGGTTAGAGGGAAAATAATAAAAGGGAAACTGAGGGGTAACTTTTTTACATAGATGGTGGTACACATATAGAATGAGCTGCCAGCAGAAGTGGTTGAGGCAGGTACATTAACAGCATTTAAAAAGGCATTTGGACAAATACATGCATAGGAAATGTTCAGAAGAATATTGGCAAAGTGCTGGGAAATGGGGTTAGTGTTGATGGACACTTTGGTCGGCATGGACCAGTTTCGACATAGGTCCTGTCTCCGTGCTGTAGGGCTCTATGACACTATGGTTCTCTAATGTCTCAGAGCAAACTCTATAGGTAACAACTGCACACATCCCACTTCCACAAACAGTGGCATCTGACACATGTCAGCCCCTCTGTACCACTATGTCAAGTCTCTGATCCACTTAAAGCTCATTAGTGCTGCACTTTACCAACTGTCAATGGAGTGCTCCTACAAAGACACTTTGAGCAGAGGGACAGGCAGCCAGCTCACAGACTGTCTCAGGCAATCTCTCAGGGGCTGCACTTTTGCTCTCTTAGCACTCATCAACTCAGTACCTACCTGGATGCTCACAATATGTCTGCCTTGCCACTTATCTCTTTGCCCCACAATCAGAGATATCAGGCTGCTAGTATTTCTTGCCTTTTAGTGTGGATACAAAGCCAGGCATCTGGTCGCAGTTGTAAGTAGTCATCAGTCAAGTGTGTGAATATGTTGTTGGATGGCACCATGTTATATCAATTTCATACCTATACCATGTGCCCGCAGTGTAGGTGGCAAATGCATTGCATGGGTTTCAAGCAAATGGCCATTGCCAAAGCCTAAGGTGAGTAGTCCTCAGTCAGGTCAAGGGAGATGTTCTTGGTCAAGGGTTTGGGTGCAGAAATCAAAGACAGCCTGCAATACCCATGCAGGTATCTGGCTGCACAGCCCCTCTTTAAAGATTTAAAGATTTCCTGGAGTATCCATGCCCCTCATCATTTTATAAATCTTTATAAGGTCACTCCTCAGCCTCTGTCACTCCAGGAAAAAAGCCCCAGCCTGTTCAGCCTCTCCCTATAGCTCAAACCTTCCAACTCTGGCAACATCCTTGTAAATCTTTTCTGAATGCTTTCAGGTTTCACAACATTGTTCCGATAGGAAGGAGACCAGAATTGCTTGCAATATTCCAAATGTGGCCTAGCCAATGTCCTGTCCAGTCGCATATGACCTCCCAATTCCTATAATCAATGGTCTGTCCAATGAAGGAAAGCATACCAAACGCTTTCTTCACTATCCTATCTACCTGTGACTCTACTTTCAAGGAACTATGAACCTGTCCTCCAAGGTCTCTTTGTTCACAAACACTCCCCAGGACCATACTATTAAGTGCATAAATCCAGCTCTGATTGACCATTATGTTCTTATGTTTTACTTGTTGAGTCGTTAAGAATATTCAAGGCTGAGAAAGACAGATTTTTAAGCAGTAAGGGGAGCAAGGGTTATGGAAAAAATGCAGGAACGATGAGTTGAGGATTATCAGATCAGCCATGATCACATTCAATGACAAAGCAGATGTGATGGGCTGAATGGCCTACTTCTGCTCCTATGTCTGTTGGTCTTATGATAAAGCCCTGCTCCACTAGGCTTCTGTATATAGTTTATGTTTAAGCAATGTTTAAAGTACTATGAAATGCTCAGTGGAAATACTTACTTGCAGTAATAACTAAATTGCCAATTCCAGGACATGGAAGACATTGCCTCTTACTCCTCAATGTCTGAAATAAAATTACTTACGAAACAATTTAACTATGCTGGAAACCTAAAGCATGGAAATACCAGTTGTCCGGATTTTTTTTGAGCAGTTCTACTGTCTGGACATTCCTGTAGGAAATTTGGAAGTTATCAGCTCCAATAATGTGCAGTGTAGCCCAGGGAAAATACTATGTCAGGTTACAAATGATTATCATTTCTTTCTCTATAATCTTTATCTCTCTACTTTACAGTCTATTTCTCTGTCCCTCCCACCCCCTCTGCTAGTGTGGTATTTACTTCAATGGCCACTGAAGGCACCATAGCCTTCCACCTTTGTCAGTATGTGGCATTACATAAGGGTTGTTTGAGGTAGTTAGCTGCCACTAATTATCCTTTGTCTCTGGAGCCAGTTCATAACCATTGGTAGAGAATACACCAGTGTCCTGATTTTTTTACAGAGGAGGCACTTGTCTAGGTTAACAAGCTGCATGATAACTGAAAGGACAAAATGCATTTCTAATCTGACCAAGCAACTGAGGATTCTCAGGAGCTGTACAGAACCCAATTGCTGCCTATGAAGTCGAGTGTAGAAGTCCCATCTCCACCCAAACACTGTGTGACATCATCAGATTAGGTAGAGCTCAGTAATGTGAAGTCACCATAGTCCTAGTCTCTCATTAAAAACATAACTTGCAGAGTCACCATGCTTTGGGTAAAGGAAGGGATTGAGAAGGAGAATCCTTTATGGTAATCTCAGCTGGTGCAGGAATTGAACTCATGCTGTTGGCATCACTCTGGATTGTTAAACAACCATTGAGACAACTGAGCTAAGCTTAGTACAGCACAATGTTAACCCTTTCAGAACCATTATCTTATTCAACAGTTCCCCACAACCTTGTACCTCCATATTTAATAATTGTACATTTGTACATATAACTACATTTATATTTTTCACAATCCTAAGCATAGTGGATTGGAGCCATTATGATGTGTTGATAGTATTCAATCAGTAATTAAATTGTAACGCAACCGCTCAAATTATCTTTAAATTGAGCCATGTTGGTGATGCCACATATTTGTTGTGAAACCAATAATTGTTTGTGCAATTGAATGTTTGTTAGACCAATTAATGGGCCTGAAGAAACAACCATGATATGTCAATTAGAGTTGCATCGTAAGATTTGCTTCCCCTAAATGATGGATTGAAATTTTGTAAAAACCTGTCAGATTGCATTCTGGTGCCTATGTACCAATTACCTGATTTGTTACATTCAGTTTCATAATTTACCAAAATAGGATTTTAACTCACTATCACAGGATTGCTAAACCGGGATTCGAACTATTCTAGTACAAAACAATTTCTGATGAAGACTTGAAACATTAACTCTGCTTTCTTCCCACAGATGCTGCCAGACCTGCTGAGTTTTGTCTGAAATTGCTGTTATCCCAGAAAAATCATACATTCCTCATTCCCCAACAAAGAAATAATGGCTCCTGGATTGCCTGAATATACAACTCTGACCTTCAAGCGTCTAGGAAGCCATGTATGTGATTTATACAGTGAAACAAAACATTTAGACTTGACAGATCTGTGGTCTTTGAATAGGATCCATTCTCTGACAGAATTGTCAAGATGCGTGTTTTAATGTGATGAGTCATTTACACACTAAAACCACATCTTCCTGTGTGTTTAAAAGCCAACAAAAAAATTCCAAAAATGGACCATTTTCAAATGGATCACTTCCAATGTCTCAATTGTACAAGCAGTGAAGATCAAAAGTGAAATCTTTTTAAAAACAAAATCAATGGCATTTCAAAGCATGACTATTAAAATATTCCTGACTTCAAAATTTGTTGTTGTTAGGAAAGAAGGTGTTTTGAACCAATGGACAGAAAGCACAATATGGAAACAAGTGACTTGGCTCAGTTTGCCTGTCTCTGTATCTTTTCACCACATCAGCGTTTACCATCAGCTTTTCTTTTCCTAACCTTAAGCAACTAACTGTTTGTGGGCACTGCTTCAACGATAGATTAAAGCAATATAATTTCATATGGAAAAAAAGATTTTATAAAGGTATCTTTTTTCCCTGCATTCACCTTAAATTTGTACCTTCTCCTCTCAGCTGAATTGGTGATGGGGAATGTTAGAATCAATAGAATCCCTACAGTGTGGAAGCAGGCCATTCGGTCCATCGAGTGTACACTGACCTTCCGAACAACGTCCAACTCAGACCCATACCACAATCCTATCCCTGTAACCCTGCATTTACCATGGCTAACCCACCTAGTCAGCACATCCCTGGACACTCCGCCAATTTAGCGTGGCCAATCCACATAATCTGCACATCTCCGGAGCACCCGGAGAAAACTCACGCAGACACAGGGAGAATATGCAAACTCCAGAGCCTAAAACGTGCAACCTTCTATCCAAATCTCATTACATAAAACCAAAGTGACAGGCAGACATCCCCTGGTCCAGCAAGTTGTACAGAGATTTAAAATCAGTTATGTGTTATTATCCACCAAAACATGAAGAGGCAAAGAGAAAAAAACTAAAATGAAGAATATGAAATAAACACTGAAAAAGGGTTCAAGTGTAATAGGTCTATCATAAAACAGCATAACATAGTGGTAATGTTGCTGCACTGATTTTGTTTTCCAGGCATTTGAACTATGATCCAAAAACATGAGTTCAAACCCCATGACAGCAGCCAAGGAATGTAAATTCAGTTCATTGAATAAATTAGGAATAAAAAGCTACTATCAGATTGTTGCATAAGTTCATCTGGCATGCAATCGTCAACATCAATGCGTGCTATCCAAGAGCAGGTCTGTGGCTCTTAATAGTCTTTCTATGTTGCTTTTCTCTGTGGCAGTCATTCCATTTGCCAAAAGCTATCCTCAATTTTTAAGAAATTCTCCTCCTTCCTCTTATACTTCGAAATCTTCTCCTAATAAGATATCTTTACAAGTTCTGTTTCCTCTTACACTGTGCCTTTCCCAGTCTCTGTGCCTTTTCTGAATTACGTTCAGCGAGCTACTTTGTTTCTTCACTCTCATTTGCCCTGCGTGATTTGTTACTTTTTCTGTCCAGCAGATTTTTTCCGTTCTCCTCCACGCCCATCTAGTAAAGCTATTTAACAGGTTGGATTCCTCCTTAGAGCCATGCAGCCATACAACACAGAAGCAGCCCCTTCGGTTCATCTTGTCCATGTCAAACAGGTTTCCCAAACTAAACTAGCCCCATTTGGCCCATATGCCTCTAAATCTTACCCATCCGTACACTTGTCCGAATGTCTCTTAAATGTTGTAGCTGTACCTACATCTATCACCTCCTTTGGCAGTTCATTCCATTCTTGCACTTCCTGGTGTATGAAAACATTGCTCCTCAGGTCTCTTTTAATTCTTTCCCCTCTCACTTTAAACTATGCCCGCTAGTTTTGAACTGTCCTATATTCAGAATAGACCTTTGCTATTCACCTTACCTATGCCCTTCATGATTATTTTAAATATCTATAAGGTCAGTCCTCAACCTCCGATGCTCTAGGTAAAACAAATCCCAGCATAGTCAGCCTCTCCTTATAACTCAAACCCTCCAATCATGGCAACATCCTTGTAAATCTTTTCTGCACCCTCCTAATTTAATAATATCCTTCCTATAGCAGGGTGACCAGAACGATATGCAATATTGCAAAAGTGGCCTCATCAATGTCCTGTACAGTTGCAACATGACCTCCCAACTCCTATACTCAATGCTCCATGAAGACAAGCATTCCAAATGCCTTCATCACCACCCTGTCTACTTGTGGTATCACTTTCAAGGAACTGTGTACCTGAACACTTAGGTATCTCTGTTCAACAACCTCCCCAGGGGCCTACCATTAACTGTGTAAATCCTGCTCTGGTTTGTCGTACCAAAATGCAGCACCTCACATTTATCCAATTTAAACTCCATCTGCCACTCCTTGGCCCACTGGCTCAGCTGATCAAGATCTCATTGTACATTAGATAACTTTGTTCACTGTCCACTATACCTCAATATTGATGTCAACTGCAAACATAATAACCACGCTTCCGATATTCTCTTCCAAATCCTTTATATAAATGTCAAACAACAGTGAACCCAGTACCGATCCCTGCAGAACACCACTGATCACAGGCCTCCTGTCTGAAAAACAACCCTCTACCACAATCCTCTGTTTCCTACCGTCAAACCAATTTTGGATCCAACTGGTTAGTTCATCGTGGAACCCATATGATCTAACTTTACTAAGCATATGGAACCTTGTTGAGGGCCTTGCTAAAGTCCATGTAGACAATATCAACTGCTCTGCCCTCATCCACCTTCTTGGTCACATCCTCCAAAAGCTCAATCAAGTTTGTGAGACATGATTTCCCATGCACAAAGCCAGACTGACTATTCCCAAGCAGTCCTTGCCTCTCTGAATGTATGTAAATCCAGTCTATCAATCCTTTCCAACAACTTACCCACCACTGACATTAGACTCACCAGTCTTTGATTACCTGGCTTTTCCTTGCAACCTTTCTTAAATTAAGGCACAATATTAGACATCTTCCAGTCTTCTGACACCTCGCCCATGGCTGTGGATGATATAAATACTTTTGTTTTCCTAATTTCATTTCTTAACTTCACCCCTGTATATTTCATACTTCTTTAGGTTTTTACTGTATTAAGGTTTTTGTGACTGTCATGAGGTTTCTTCTGCTTTATCTTACCCTGTATACTTCTGGGTAAGCAGGGAGCTTTCGATTTCATAGTGCCACCCTTTATCTTTGTGGAGATATGAAACTCATTTGTAATGCCTCTCACTGAAGTGTCATTGATTTTCTTCAAGTTGCTGTTTCTAGTTCACGATCACCAAAGCACTTCTGAACTTCATAAACATAATCTTCCCTGAATTTAGAACTCCCTAAATTCAGGTCTCATCTTCCTCAGAATCTGTGCTTCACAACTCTGATGCCCAACTCACACCGAGACAAAATATCACTCCAAATGAAGAGTTTTACTTTTTGAACTGTGCATTAAATTTTCCATATAGCACCCATAATTTGAGTCTTTCCCATTAATATTCTTGTTCTTATGTCTTTGCTACACTTTCCAGTTACAGATATTATGGCCGAAATCCTCTCATTTGCCTTGCCAGGATTTACTGGGACTGACTTCTAATGCAGGATGTATCCCAGCAGATGCAGTCCTACAAACCTCACCACCAACTTGGAGTGAATCTTCGCAAAACCCATGCTCCTCCTTTTAAAGGTATTCACTGTTGTACTTCAATGAGTGAACACAATTTAAAGGCTCCATAGCCTCTTTGACAGCTTCTGAGAGAAGGTTTGTGCGTAAAGTGAGTGGGTGAGGGTGTAAGGTGGTAGGTGGGTAAGTGAGTAAAATGGCAGGTGCATGAGGGGGTAAGGCTATAGGATGATAGTAGATAAGTGTCAGGTGAGTGGCTGAGAGAGTAGAGTGGATCAGGTATTGCAGGGTGCTGTCAAGGGGGATGTCTGTTTTTTTAAATTCACTTGTGGGATGTGGGCATCGCTGGCTGGCCAACATTATAATGCCTCTCTTTAGTTGCCCTTGAGAAGATGGTGAGCTGCCTTCTTGAACAGCTGCAGTGCAGGTGCAGGTGGTGGTGTTCCCATGTCTCTGCTACTAATGTCCGTCTAGATGGAAGTGGTCATGAGTTTGGAAGGTGCTGTCTAAGGATCTTCAGTGAATTATGTCAGTGCATCTTTTAGATGGCATACA
The DNA here is from genome assembly GCF_037043375.1 of Chiloscyllium plagiosum. Taxonomy (NCBI): domain Eukaryota; kingdom Metazoa; phylum Chordata; class Chondrichthyes; order Orectolobiformes; family Hemiscylliidae; genus Chiloscyllium; species Chiloscyllium plagiosum. The sequence continues at coordinate 102,061,984 of NW_028270148.1, read as the reverse complement.
CTGCTGCTACTGAGCATCAGTGCTGGTGTAAGTGAATATTTATGGATGTGGTGCCAATCAAGTAAGCTGTTTTGTCCTGGATGATGTCAAGCTGGTTGGGTGTTTTTGGAGCTGTGCTCATCCAGGCAAGTGGGAGTCGTCCATCACACTCCTGACTTGTGGCTTGTACACGATGGACAGGCTTTGGGGTGTCAGGAAATGAGTTATTTGCTACAGTATTCCTAGGGTCTGACCTGCTCTTGTCATCACTGTGATTATGTGGTGGGTCCAACAGAGTTCCTGGTCAATGGTAACTCCAAAGATGTTGATAGTGGGGGATTCAGTAATGGCAACACCATTTAATATCATGGGGTGGTCGTTAGATTGTCTGTTATCGGAGATGTTATTGCCTGGCACTTGTCACTTGTCGGCCCAGGCCTGGATATTGTCCAGGTATCAATGTTTTGAACATGGACAACTTATGTTTTTGAGGAATCGTGAATCGTGCTGAAAATTGTGCAATCATTGGGAAACATCCCCACTTCTGACCTTATGATTGAAGGAAGACAGCTGTATATGTTTGAGCCTAGGACTCTACCCTGAGGAACCCCTGCAGAGATGTCCTGGAGCTGAAATGACTGACGTCCAACAATCACAACCATCTTCCTGTGTGCCAGATATGACTCCAACCAGTGGTGAGTTTGCTCCCAATACCATTGATTCCAGTTTTGCTCAAGGCCCTAGATGCCACACCCAGGTGATTGTGGCCTTGATGTAAGGGCTGCCACTTTCCCCTCACCATCATCCTTCCCTCAGCAACCCAGTGTAATGAATTTTGACACCAGGCTTGAGCATCCCATTTTCCACAGAAATGAAGGGACTGCTTCACTTATGAAGCCCTGAACATAGACCCTCTTCACAACTGACCCAATGTGATTTTCAAGCATGTCCATTTGATTGAAGTATGCACAGTGTGTTCGCTGCACAAGTTGCTGGCACATGCTGTAGGTGTGCCGTTGACATTGGACAGTTCAGTACAGCAGCATGTCCATTTCCTTGAATATGCAATGTGCTGTATATCGCTCCATCTACACTGAGCAGAAATGCAAGCCAGAGAAATTGACAGCCCTTAGTTATGGCTAAAAAGCCCATGTACTGAAGAGCAATGAGAGCCACAAGAGGCTAGCATCTTCGCAGTCCATGCAAATTGAGTGAAGACTGAAAAATCAAGCTAAGAGGCACCTTGTGAAGATACCCAAGATGTCTGTCTGTCTGTCCCTCCGGCCAAAGTGAGCTGGCAGAGGCATGCAAGGTGATATGTGTCCATAAGCTCCAAAGTGAATTCCTGAATGACTGCTATAGTGTGTGGGTCAAAGCAGCCTTGACGATGTGGTAAGGCTGGTATTTGGCGATGCCCACTTGCATGGATGAAGGGTAGAAGAGAATGTATCCATGGTGCAGGTAGGGAAATGATGATGACCGGGTAGTAGGTGAAAGCCCAGAGAAGAAAACAGTGATCTGTGGTGGCAGAAACCACTTTGACCTCCATATTGGGAATTGGCATCATCTAGCTTCTGAATAAAGGGGTGGAGAATTGGGAGCTGTGTAGAAACGAGGTGAGATGAGCTAATAATGAGATCCAACTGCATGGACATAAGACTGTCTCTGCACCTGAGCAAGATTCAGAATTCGCTGCTAAATCCTTAAAGGAAAACTCAGAAATCTTTTTCTCAACATTGGGAATCTAAATTTTTCTTTCTAGTCGTATTTTTCCACTATCTCATTATTGTCCAGTCCTGGGAAAATCTCACTGCATGAATTTAATGCTTTCCTAAATGGAGGTTTTTTCCAATTTGTGATCATATGATGTGGATATCTGACCTCTTCAGTTATGCTTTGAAACATCCCTAAAGCATTGTCATGGAGAGACACCTTTGTGTGATTGATACCTCGAATTTAGGCTCCGTCAACTTAAAACGGCCTCCTAACTTCACCTGCTATAAGGGTCAGACTTGACGACTCCAAAATGGGGTCGGAATATTGCAGGGACAATCTTCTGTACTTAGCCTGTATTTTTCACCTAGATACACCCCAAAACAAGGGAATTAATTTTACCTGTGTTCGGTACCAAATACCTCTCTTTCTCACAGAGCTTTCTCAGCAGGAATTCCCTTCACAGATTGAAGAAATGGGCCATTCTTCAGAGAAATGTGCAGTCCATAGACTTCAACATCCTCCTTCTAACACAAAATTGGTTTGGATATCCTTACTTGAGAACATCGTTTTTGAGTTTAAAATGAATGCAGTCCCCTTGAGCACAATGATCTATTATCGTATTTGCTACTGAATAGTGTAGATGGGTCATGGGACCTGACATCACACCAATGTAAGCAGAAAGGAAAGAAATCAACACGGATGCTGAATTGAAAATGACGAAGAAAATTAGGAATGCTGGCCCTTAAAGACTGTACAACTTTAAAGTGAAATCACGCAAAGCAAAGTGACTTAAAATGAGGACTTACTGCTTTTGGATCTGAGCACTATGAGACATAGCCACTCCTACAATTATACAATGATATTGCAGGGTTGGCATGACAACAGGAGATTTGCCCACTGGTCTGGCAGTCTGATCTTACTTTAAATATGAAGATTTAGCCCAATGATTCTACCAGATCCCAACTGGACCCAACTGCTACATGCAGAGGCTCTCATGACTTTCCAGCCCGAAAAAATCTGCTGCAAGTTGATCTGGAACCAGAAGGTTATCTTTTCAAAGGCTTGTTTTTACCATTTCATCATGGCCAGGAAAAGCGAGAGTCCTCATTGGGGGTCAAACAAAGAAACTTTGGATGAATCCGCCCCAAGCTCCCACACTGCTCCTCAGAACTGTGAAGGCTTATCCAATTCCCTGACTTCTTGGTGTGTCATCAGGAGCCATTTCATCAATTCCTGGTGAGGAGAATGAAGGCCTCCTGCCACCCTCTAGTCCCCTATTCCTGTTCTCAGCTGACAATGAGTGTGATTCCTGTTTCAGTCAGGTGACCTTTAATCACAGGAAGACCTGAGGGCAGCATGGTGGCTCAGTGGTTAGTGCTGCTGCCTCACAGCGCCAGGGACCTGGGTTCGATTCCAGACTTGGGCGACTGTCTGTCTGGAGTTTGCACATTCTCCCCATGTCTGCGTGGGTTTCCTCCAGGTGCTCTGGTTTCCTCCCACGGTCCAAAGATGCGCAGGTTAGGGTGGATTGACCACAGTAAGTTGCCCATAGTGTTCAGGGATGTGTAGATTAGGTGCATTAGTCAGGGGTAAATGCAGACTAACAGGGTAGGGAAATGGAAAACTTCGGAGGGTTGGTGTGGACTTGTTGGGCCGAAGGGCCTGTTTCCACAATGTGGGGATTATATGACCCTCATGTTGGTTCACTCCATACACGCACTGCCCCTGACTCCCATTCTCCAATTGTATAGAGTGGTTTTATCTAATCTCCAGCCACCTAAGAAAGGCTCAGTGGACCCAAGGAATCTTGTGCCCGACTGAACACGGGATTCATTTTGTGGGTTGATTCATTGCATCATCATCAGATTCCCATCACATGGAGGCAAGGGAAAGTGGTTACGTTCCCTCTAGCTCCCAATAAAGGATGGGACGGTCCTTGTCTCCCTTTGACTGTCAGGTTTCTTGCAGTCTCGGGGAAACCAGCCTGAGATCTTTTAGATTTAAGGATGAAGTTAAACTGGAGGCAGGCACAGGGCGATGATGAACCTGCCAATCTCAATCCACCTCCTCGAAAAAGCAGAAGAGCTGGGTCACCCCACCCCTGCCACTCCTCCGGCCCATTACCATAAGATACTCAAGAAAAGTATGATTTGATAATTACATACGCTTAATGTAGAGAGCATCAGCTGAGCAATCTCCACACAGGTCCTTGACTAGCGATTATGATAGAGCCCGTAAAAGAAAATATATTTTCAGGTTTTACTAAGGGGAAGCAGCTGCAGAAAATGGGGTGCTTCTGATGCACTGTTCCCACTCTTTAAAACCTTTCAAAGAATTGTGTTTCCACAGCACTGCACCCATGAGTCAGGACTGAAATCCAATAAATCCGCTTGATTGCACTGAGGCCAGGATTATCTTCCTGTTTACACAAATGAAGAATTCCACCCAGGCTGCAATTGATTTCTCTGTCTCCAACAGCCTTCCTACCCCTAAAACATCACCATTAGCCAATACTAATAGAGAGCTGGGCTCTGAGAGCAAAGTCACTTAACCTAATGACAGCAAGCAGTTTTGTTTCTACAGAATGGGGAAAGATTAAATAGTAGACATTCCAAATAATTGAAGCTGAACCCTGTTGTTTGTGGACATATTTTAAAGTTAAAATACTATGGTTAAGCGTACAAACACACTAAGCCTGCACTCAGTGATGGTGCCTAAAACTGTGACTCATGCAGCAGAACAGCTGTACTTTGAGTCAGTGATGTGTTGATTAAACTCCTGGGGCTGTTCTGTATTGACGCACAGGGTTTCTGCACAACAGCACAATGGACTTAAATGTGTTCCCCTATCATGAGCCTAATACCAGTCTATTTTGCCTCTTGCACATCTAACTTGTTTGTCATATGGTAAAACAAAACCCGCAAACAAACCACACTTAACTGGCCTGAAAATAACAACATTCCTGCATTTCTCCAAAATGAAGGAAGAACTTTTCCGGTTCTGTGTAGCATTTGTTTTTAATTAAAGACATTTGAGTTAGCCAGGCTAATCCCAAAACACATGTGGTTTTGTCTCCCTCTTCCTTGTCCCTGGGTTTCAGTGACTGATTTGACAAGCGTACTACTTTGTAAACAATCACTAAAGTGTACCATACTCGGTCTTTGTCAGTTGATGCACTTTCCAGCTTCAAACCCGTAATAATGCAAGGAGATGCAATGGCTGCTGAGGTCCTTGTGGCCCTTAACATTTCTGTCATAGGAACCCACATTGCCTTGTAGGTTTCTCATTACCAACCCTTTGGTAGACTCAAACTTGGCTTTGCAACATCCAGCTGTTTGCAGCCACATACAGCGAGGCCATCACACTGTAAAAGAGGGACAAGCAAGAAATTGAAGCATAAGTGAGTGACTCATGTCAAAAAATGTTCATAAGCAATAGAAAGAGCCTCCAATAATTAGCACCTACAGACATAACATTGAAAGCGCTGAGGCAACATCCTGGAATTCCATCCATAATGGCATTGTGGGTCTACCCACAACACGTGGACTGCAGCGGTTCAAGAAGGCAGCTCACCACCACCTTCTCAAGGGCAACTAGGGACGGGCAATAAATGCTGGCACAGCCAGCGACGCCCACATCCCACAAATGAATTATTAAAAAAGTAGAAACCACAGTCTAAATAGATTAGATAATCAACTAGGGCATGGAGTGCTGACATGATTGAACTAAAAGTCAAATTCAGCATGGTCATAGTGGTAGCTAATAAAATTGAGTTCAAACAGATAGGTGAGTCAAAACAAAGGGAGAGATGAGTGATTCGATACTTGGAGAGAATTTGGAATTTGTTCTAAAATGTTGGGTTAGGGTTTACCATCTCTGTTGCAAAATTAAGTTTGTACAGAAAACAATATTTGCAGTTGGTATTTATAAGCTTAAGGCAAGATTAGTAGCTAGGGGGTTCGATCAGATAGTGGGTGATACAGAGTTAGAGTGGACTCTCCCACTGCTAGAAAAGTGATCTTCAATATGTTTTGGCCTACATATTCAGGGGAGTGTAGGCCAATAAGTATGAAGGGGTTTTTATCTGGAAAGGAATCGTTTAAAGAGGGAAATGTTACTGAAACCACATACAGAGACAGCAGAAGCAGAAGAAAAGCTGTAGAGATTAAACAGATGTGCCTTGGTCTGAATCCAGGGTGTGGTAATGTTTGGGAAGATATACTTTACTGAAAATAGTGTCATGCACAACATGGAGAGGTGCATTTAATTATTTTATTGCTCTCCTCGTCTGTCTGTAAGCAGAGGTTGTTTTACATTCTCCTTATTTTTATTTATTTTCCTTTGCGAAATAGGCCAAGGTTCACAACCCTCTGAGCTGAATCTCATGTTATTTTTGGCTAATTTCAAGTTGTGACAAGTTTCTTGGAGGCTGTTTTGCACGAGACCTAATGACTCTCTTGTCGTTTCTTACCAAACCAGTCACATTAACCCTCTGCATCTGTCAAGTCCCATTCCAGCCCCATCTTACCATGTGTTGCTCCTGGAACAATTTGGCGCTCAACAGAAAGCTGCCGAAAGACCAGCATTCCTTGCAGCTGTGCCATTGTCAAAAGGCCACTGTGCATCTGGCCGAGCACCAGAATTTTGAATCTACCCGGCTCACTCATGGGCATTTCAGGAACATGTCGGAAAATGTGAAAATGATGCCACAGATTTCTGACAGTCTGGAACCTGGTTGGAAAATGCAACTAGTTGCTCTGAATGATGAGAAATGCCTCATGTGATTCTTCCAGATTCCTCACCATAGCTCACAATGTTCAGGGGTCTATAAAATTCCATCCTGTGTGATTAATGCGATTAGAGTAGAATTTTAAATTGGGAGTCAGTCTTGTGGGGTTTTTAACTCTGTTGGTTTAGAGATCAAGAGACGTTGATTTAGTATAACTTCAAATTAACAGCCCTTTTTAGAAGCTGCTATCCCCATCCTGGTCAATTGTATAGGTCATCACAGAAACATGATGCTCTATTTAAAGAGACATATTACCAAGCTTAATTAGTAAGCTTTGCATATGCAACCTAGTTTTGGTCTGCTGAAGTTAAGTATTTTGATAAAACACTCCAAGGTAGAGAATGGTTGAAAGAAAAATAAAACAGAAAATCTACAGCTAAATAATGAGCAGTTTGGGTCACTGAAGGACATGAACCTAAGAACATGAAGCTTTAGTGATGCTTCACATGTTAACCTTCCTCTTTGGTGTTCTATTCTAGCTGGTCTCACAATATTTCTGACATGTGAAAATGGGGAAATGTTGCCCTTTAGCTTGGGTAATAAAGTCGACTCATACAGCACGGAAACAGATCATTTGGTCCAATCAGTCCGTGCCAACCATGTTCCCAAATTAAACTCGTCCCACCTGCCTGCGCTTGGCCCATATCCCTCCAAACACTTCTTATTCATGAACTTCGCCAAATATCTTTTAAATATTTTAACTGTACCGGCCTCCACCACTTCCTCTGGATGTTCATTCCACACGCAAACCATTCTCTGTGTGAAGAAATTGCCCCTCATGTCTTATTTACATCTCTTCTCACCTTAAAAATATGCCCCCTAGGGAAATGACACACGCCATTCACCTTATCTATATCCCTCATGATTTTATAAATCTCTATAAGGTCACTCCTCAACCTCTCACATCCCTGAGAAAAGAGTCCCAATCTATCCAGCCTCTCCTTATACTTCAGATCTTTCATTCCCAGCAACATCCTGGTAAATCTTTTCTGAACTCTCTCCAGTTTAATAATATCCTTCCTATAACAGAGAAATCAGAACTGGATACAGTACTCCAGGAGTGGCCTTACCAACATCCTGTACAGCCTTAACATAATGTCCCAACTCCTACCCTCAAAAATCTATAGACAAAAATTAGGTGTTAAATATACTTTAGCTGCTGAAAAATGGCACTTGTGGAGGAAGTGGATCTGGAGATTGTATCTGGGAAACAGCTGAAGTTATATCCTGTACAATGTGAGCACTGAAAATATTGAATGTTATTCAGATAGTCATTCTGTAATATCTTCATTATTCCACAATGAAAGTGTGAAAGGGAAAAGGTAGTGCTTTGATCTTGCCAGGTTGAACCAAATGTTGGGACAAAAAGAAATCTCAAAAATTAAATGGATTGATTCAAGGAAGAAATTTCCAGATTGTTTTACTAAATGGAAAGTTTGTTAGGGTCGTGGGAGGAGGGCCACCTCTTTGTCCAGAATGTTGGGTTGCCTAGTTTTGTAAAAATGTGAGACAAATAAAGTTTATGTTTTAGTAGCAAGAAAAGGACATCTGTTGATTGCATAGATATCTTTAATAAATCTGTTCAGAAATGTTATAAAATACCTCTGGAACAAGTGGGAATTGAACCCAAACCTTGATTATATATCAATTGTGTGTTAATTGAATTCAGGTTTTGGTTGGGGACTCATCTGTACTCAATATACATAGTATATACAAACAGATGATAGTGTCCTTATCTCCAAACCAGGAAGCCTAGGTTCAGTCCCACCAGCTTTAGAGGTATCAACATCTCTGAATAGGGCAATCTTAAAAATATCTCAATAAGCAGGCAGTATAAGGAGCCCTTGTTGGAGGTACCCGACACACAACCTGTAAATAAAGGTTTTTGCAGACAAAATTACATTCCTGCCTCCTATCCTTCAATACTATTTGAGTTCTAACAGATACGTGATAAAGAGAGAGCAAGGCATTGGCTATCTGAGGGTCAGTTAAACACTTATTATGTTGTTTTTCGACATTATATCATTAGGATAAATTAGGGACTGGTGCATTTTAGTCACAGAAACTGTTGAGGGAGAGTCACTAAAAGTCAATTCCTGTTGGGCTTTGTGACATTCTCCAAACAACTTCTGAAAATGTACATTGCTAGCTTCTTCCAAGCAGTAATTCTGACTGCTGCACCTCCTCTCTCATTAACCTTCCGAATCAGCACACCAACTGTGGTTCATCTTGTTGTCCCATTCCACCTACCAATCACGGAGACCATCTTTTTCCAAATCTTGATCCGACTCTTGTCTTTTTGTTGCTTAAACCCTTTGTCACCTTCCAAATGTGACCATTCCAATGCTTTCCTGGCCAAATTTCATTCTCCACTCTTTAAACCCAAAACATTGCGGCCCATACCCTTAATCAGTAGCAAGGTGAACAGATTTCTACTTCCAAGGCTGATGCATAGAGACAGGAAACATCTCACCTCGGCCTTGGCAGAAATAGCTTCTCACAGCCTCCTCACCATCCAAGGCCCCGAACACTATTTTCAACTGAAACAATATGATTTACATGTACTTCTTTCGATTTATCATCCTGTATTTGCTGCTGACAATGTGGTCATCTCTACACCGGGAAAGCAAAGTGCAGATTGGCTGATGCTTTGTGGAATCCCTTCATTATGTTTACAGCTTATGCTTCCAATGGCCTATCATTTTAATTCTCCAATAGGGCTTAACATAAACTTTCAATTTAATGCTTTACAGCATTCTGGACTTGATAATGAGTTCAACAATTTCAGACCATCAACTCCATCACGTATTTTGTTTGCTTCTCTCTGCGTGTTCCAGTTTTTTAATTTTTCAGTTAGCAGCTCACTTGTTCAGACACAACTGTTTCTTTTCTTGCTCCATCCCCACTCTTTTTGGCTCTGTATGATGAACATTTTTGTCATTTCACTGTCTCCAGGTTCTGACCCTACAGTGGACCTTTGTTTCATCCTTGCCTCACACACATCTTACTCAAAACCTATCGCATCTCGAAAAGTTTCTTACCACTCTGGTGAAAGGCCACAGCTATAAAACATTTTAACTGCTTCTCTCTCGGCTAACCTGCTGAGTTTGTTTTGTGATTTTTCCAGTTTTATGTAAGGACACTTAAAGCGTTTGAGTCACTTTTTATGCATACTCGCATCTCTTAACAATTGAAAATCTCACACAGCAAACAGCAGAACTTGCTCCAGCCAAAAACAGGACCTATTTGATCTGAGCACTCAAATAGCCCTGCTGCATTGGGGTTTCCCATGCATGTGAATCCTATCCTGTACTCCCAGTGAAATTAAGATCTGTTGGAAGGATCCTGGTGCCACATAGCTAAGGCTCAAAGTTTTTACGGCTTCTTGTAAATCGGAAGTCCCAAGTCCGTCATTCATCACCCAGTCCTTATTGAGACTTTAATTCAAAACTCTGATCCTTATAAACCACCTCCTGGCCTACCCTCTACCGAGCTCAGTAGTGTCCCATCGGAACATAGAAGTTAGGAGTAGGCCATTTGGCCATTCAAGCTGGTTCCGCCATTCAGTATGATCATGCTGATGCTGTTTTGGTCTCAGCTCAGCTTTCTCTTGCACCCCATAAGCCCTGGATTCCCTGTCAACCTAAACACCTATCTAACTTGACCTTGAGTAATTTCAAAGACTGAGCTTCCACCAACTTCTGCGAAAGGGAATTCCATACTCAAACAACTGTTTGAAAGATAATAAAAATTCTCATCTGTTTTATTCTTAAAATACATCCCCTCATTTTGGACTTCACTTTAAAGAAGAAACATTATCTGGGTATCTGCACTGCCTTATCTCCTCACAATCTTATCTACTTCATTATAAATACCCCTCGTTCTCTTTTTCTAAAAAAAAAGTCCTGTTCAGAGATGTTATTACATGCCTCTGGAGCAGGTGGGACTTGAACCTGGGCCTCCCAATCCAAGGGTAGGGACATTACCACTGCAACCCCTCATTCTTCCAAATTCCAATAAATTATGGGTTTCACCTGCCAAAACTTTTCTGCTTAAGATAAGCCTGACCTCGTAAAAGGTATTGAAAAATGTTGAGAGTTAGGTTGCAAAAGCACAGTCATTGTTCTGTGGTTAGAGTACTGCTTTGGATGGTCCTTTTTTTATTCATTCACGGGATAGGGGAGTCACTGACTAGGCCAGCATTTATTGCCCATCCAGAAGGCAGTTAAAAGTCAACTACATTGCTGTCTTGAGTCACTTGCAGGTCAGACCAGGTAAGATGGCAGTTTCCTTCCCTAAAGGGCATCAATGAATCAGACTGTTTTTTCCAACAATTGCATCTTAATTCCAGATTTTTTATTGAATTCAAGTTCCACTATTTGCCGTGGCAAACCTGGGTCCTCAGAACATTCCCATGTTCTCTGCATTGGCAGTCCAGCGATAATACCATTAGGCTGTCACGTTCCCTATTAATACAGTTAAACACATTTTCAGTGTTCGGGGCTGAAGCATGAAACCCTGGGCTATGCTGAAAAATCTCTATGAGCTTTCTAGCTTCAGCTAAGAGCAAAGGCTAGAGAATGGGCCGGCTTCAGGGTTACAGGATTCCTCAGTTAAACAGGAGACTGCATTTACAAGTGCTTCCTCCTTAGTCCCATAGAGCAGATGCGATTGTGCCTGCTTTCTTCATTTCCCACCTCTGCATTAGTTTCCATGGTCCACTCTGCTGGAATTTCCACCTTTCATGACTTTGCGCTCTGTGTGGCCCAAATGCCGTTCTGCATGGTCAGCACAGTCATATGACAAGTTTACACAAGTTCAGCTAATCCAGAATCACCAACACAGAACTTCAATTTATTCCAGCCATTGTACAACAGAATTTGTTTTACAGCTCTGAGAATGACTGACAGCTTCAATACAACAGATCAATGTCATTGAATTTGACTCAACACTGTTTCACTGTATTTTGAGCACCCCTTTAAAAGCTCTTTCTTTGATTAAGCTTTATTTGAAAAACTCGTTAGCACTTGGCAATTGTAGCTTTCTTAATAGCACCTCTCTGACATGACTGGCCCATTCTTTATCTGCATTAAAAGGTGTCATATAAATGCAAGTTGTTTTTGTATTAATGAATGGGGTGTCTGATTGGCGCGGATGAATTGGACCTAAGGGTCTATTTCTGAGTTGTATGACTCTAAATAACAATTACTCACATTACTGGCACAGTGAAGGGAGCCTATCAGAATGCAAATATTTTTGAGAATGGGAACAATATTATTCAATGATCCTTGATGTGACATATGAACTGCAAATCTTTGATGCTGATAACAAGAACTGCTGTCACATATTCTCTTCAGTAACTGACAATTATTATAAGATAGACAGTTAGAAATAACTTGCAAATGGACTTTAACAGTAGGTAAAACAATATCACTGCTTTAATACATTATTTTTAATAAATGTCAGAAAAGGGAACACATATAACTGGGATCAATTTTCAACATGACTTTTTAATATAGGCCGACTCAAACCAAAGAAATGAAGGAAGCAGATACAAACACATCTGCTTCAAAGAACCTGGGTGGCATTTCTTAATGAGTCATTAAAAAGCACTTGCTATGAGCTCAACAAGAAGCTGTCATTAAGCATGGATTTTGGGTAAGCCGTTTACACAGTCATCGGGAAGGCTGAATCGTACATTCTTTTGTCTAAGTCCAAGTTGTATCAGGTTTCTTTGGAGGGCTTCTCATCGTGAGACTGAGTGCATTTTCTCACTGCATCTTAATCCAACCCACCTCATTAATTAGCCACCATGCCGCTGTGGAGATGCTCACATCCATTTCCAATCCTGTTTTACCACAGGCCACTCCCACGCAAACTCCCCAGTCAGTGGGTTGCCACTGATACATTAACACTCCCTGTGCCATCTTTAAATAGCTGCCAAGTCCCTCGATGAGCGCTGGTATTCCAAGACTGCTCTGCTTGGTCAAGGATGGACATGTTAGAGAAGGGGGAAGATGGCGCCACAACTCTCTGACAGGGACCCGGAGGACAGGGTGGTCCAGAGGAGTAGAGTTCCTTTTCTTGGAGGGTAGGAGGCTAGCAGACTGGTCTGAGGTTGCCAACCAGGTCAGTGCTGACCCCAGGGCGGCAGAGAAACGGTCACCAATGCAGAAAGAAGGTCAACAACCTTCACCACTTGGTCAGGGCAAGTTCCACGCTGTTCTGTTTGCAACTTCACTCTCGCTCTGTGCCTGCTAATGTACTCATCTCCCACAAAGACGTATGCTCCACCCCTCTCACTATTGCCTGCAACATCTTTCCTCACTCGTTCTCGCCCGCCACCTCCTAGTCTGTCACACCACTAACCCCACAAGCCCCCTGTGCTGGCTCCTCAACCTGAACTGTACATCTCACCACCTGTCCCCCACTGTCACCAACACTGACCGCTGTTCCCACCTGCTGTCACCTCACTCATTCACTCCCTTTTACTCACAGCAGGAAAAGGCAGCTCAGAACAGGCAAACTGAGCCTGTGCGGCAGGTGGGAGTGGGGGGGGGGGGGGGAAGGTACCTGACACTTCTACGGGAATGCGCAGACATGCACATCACCCAAAATGAGGGTTCCTACAGCCGCTCTCCCATTAACCCCTTCTACTGGCACTCCTCATCATTGCACACCATGTCTAACCACTGGTTTCCTTTAGCTTTTGTCTTTTGTACATGGTGAAGGAGACAACTCTGCTGTCGGGTGTATTAAGGCATGCTATAAAAGCTCAGATGCTGAATCTGTTTCTCCATTTATAGTCATAAAGTCATAGCACTGAAACAGACACTTCGGTCTAACTTGTCCATGCCGACCAGACATCCGAACCTAATCTAGTCTTATTTGCCAGCACCCGGCCCATATCCTTCTAAACCTTTCCTATTCATATACCCATCCAGATGCCTTCTAAATGCTGTAATTGTACCAGCCTCCACCACTTCCTCTGGCAGCTCATTCCATACACGTACCACCCTCTGCGTGAAAAAGTTGCCCCTCATGTCCCTTTTATATTTTTCCCTCTCACCCTAAACCTATGCCCTCTAGATCTGTACCCCCCTCCCCCAAGGGAAAATACTTTGTCTATTTATCCTATCCATGCCTCGTGATTTTATAAACCTCTATAATGTCACCCCTCAGCATCCAACGCTCCAGGGAAAACAGCCCCAGCCTATTCAGCCTCTCCCTGTAGCTCAAATCCTCCAACCCTGGCAACATCCTTGTAAAGCTTTTCTGAACCCTTTCAAGTTTCACAACATCCTTCCTTCTTGAGCTTCTAGTGTCACTTGCCTCAGAAAATTACTTCCGCCTTGAAATTCCCTCAGGATTTCAGGCCCACTGTCAAGGAAAGGCCAACAGCATTCTCAAAGATCCATCCCACCCTGGCAATGCTTTTCTACAACTTCTACCACTGGGGAGAAGGTACAGAAGCCTGAACACACCAGCCGGTTTCAAAACAGTTTCTACCCTGCTGTTGTTAGAATACTGAATGGACTCACAAACTCTTAACATTCGCCTGTACCTGTGTTTCTGTTTTTGCCGCTGTTTACCTATTATTTCCTTATCTATGCTACTTAACTCTGTGATCTGCCTGTACTGCTCGCAAGACAGAGCTTTACACTGTGCCTCGGTACACATGACAATAAATTCAATTCAATTCAGTTCAGTAATTTAAGTAGACACTTCAGTACAGCACCAAGAGTTTAGTATTTCATTCTACATATAACATTTTACAGATGAGAAAATGCACCGTCATTGTTTTGACATTTCCCTGATACTCTGATCAATCTTGATCCCTCAACTAACATCGTCAAAACAGATTAAATGATCATTTATCTTCTTCCTGTTTACGGGACAATACTGCAAACAAGTTGGCTCCAGTATTTGCCATGGTTAACTATCTTTCAAAATAATTAATTGACTTCAATATTTGGGATGTCAACAGGTTGAAAGGAATTAAGGGATACGCGAAGAGTACAGGTAAGTGGCGTTGAAAGGCCCATCAGCCATGATTGAGTGTCAGATTGGACAAGATGGGCCGAATGGCCTTACTTCCACTCCTGTCTCTTATGGTCTTTTAGATTGTGAAAAGTGGTGTTCTCTCCTACACAGCCAAAACAGGAGCCTTTTTGATCTTCTGAGCACTTTTTGAACTTATGCAAAGTTGCTTGAAATTTTCAGAGAGTGTACACAACATAGAATCACTAAATGGTTTTTGTTTTTATTGCTGGGAGAGTTGCTTTGTTAACATGTGTAAATCAGTGGACCATAATTGATGGCGTATTTTTCCCAGAGTGGAAATATCATATACTAGGCGGTGTGGGTTTAAAGTGAGAAAGGGTACTTTTAAAGGAGACATGTGAGGCAAGTTGTTTTTTTACACTGTATGTGCCTGGAACGCACTGCCAGGGGAGGTTTTAGAAGCAGATACAATAGCAACATTTCAGAGGCATTTAGACAGACACATGAACAGGCAGAGAATAGAGGCACATGGACCATGTGCAGGCATTTGCAATTAATTTCGAATGGCATCATTGTCGGCACAGACATGGTGGACTGAAAGGCCTGTTCCTGTTCTATACTCTAATAAAATGATGACTTCTTCACAACACGCACTGTCGGACTTCAGTAAGCCAGTTGCGTGCATGTGGCTGAGTTACTTTCCAGAGAAGTACCAGCCAACAATTTCTCAAAATGGCACCAAGAATGAACAGGAAATCAATGCAGCCACATTACCAGATTCACTGAAGGATTTACCAAAGTTTTAGCATCATGTTGCCCATGGCTGGACAAACAAAGGCATCCACTTCCCGGAACGACCGGCTGTTTCTTTAAACACATCCTCCATAGACTTTTATTTTTGTTTAACTGTTTTAGTGTAATACTTGCCTGGAAACTTTCTACTGATTAAGTTATGATGAAAGTTGTTGTGCTAAATGACTCCACGGCCCCAGTCGTCATATCTGGATAAGGGTGCACAGAGGTGGGAGAAATACCAGCTCCACAAACCCGACCTTTATAAACAGTTTCAGTCTAGGGTAATTGGAGGGCGGGGGGGGGAGAAAGAGAGCGGATTACTGTGACTGAACCACCCACAGAACAAAGAGGAGCCTGCAGGTTCTGAAGGTCAGCTGGAAAGTGTGAATCAAGACTCAGCTTTATGTTCAAAGTTTAAAAAAAATAAAAATTAAATGATAAGACACTCCGGCTCTCACCCCTTCAATCTCCATGCCAGTCTATAACCCTGTACTGATCTCCCATGGCCCCATATAATCCACACATCAAGCTATGCCTCACTATCCATTCCCTGAAGCCTCTAATGTCCCTTTGCCAAGTGGAAGTTCCCACTTCCACTTGGCACCCTTTCCCCCATCACCCACCATGCCAACTTGTTGAGAACCTACATGGCAGAAAAAAGTGCAGTTCTATTCCTAATGAATTCTGGAGCACAAATCTTCAATGCTGAGGCCTCTTCAGGAGCACTGTGTGGGGATCTTGTTGCCCTGTTATAGGAAGGATATTATTAAACTAGAGAGCGATCAAAAAAACATTACTGGAATGTTGTTGAGAATGGAGGGTTTGAGATATAAAAATAGACTGGAAAGGCTGGGACCTTTTTTTCACTGGAGCATAGGAGGTTGAGGGGTGTCATTGAGGTTTTGAAAGTCATGAGAACCTTAGTTAAGGCGTATTTTCCTGAGAATCCCAACAGTGTGGAAACAGGCCATTTGGCCCAACTAGTCTGCACTGATCCAAACAGCATCCCACCCAGACCCATCTCCCTACCCTATCCCTGCTTTTCCCATGATTAACCCACATATCCCTGAACACTATCCGTAATTTAACATGGCCAATCCACCTGACCTGCACATCTTTGGACTGTGGGAGGAAACAAGAGCACCCGGAGGAAGCCTGCACAGACATGGGGAGAACGTGCAAACTCTCACACAGAATGTTGCCCGAGAGTGGAATTGAACCCAGGTTCCTGGCGCTGTGAGGCAGCAGTGCTAACCACTGAGTCACCATCCCACTCTCTAGGGTGGGGCATTTCAAGACTAGGGTTCATAAATTTAAGCTGAGAGGAGTAAAATTTTAAAAGGACAAGAGAGGCAACTATTTTACACTAAGTGATTTGTGTATGGAATGAACTGCTAGAGAAGAGGTTTAAAAAATCATGAGGGACGTGGATAGGGGAAATAGACAAGGTCTTTTCCCAGGAGTAGTAGAGTTCAGAACTAGAGGGCATAGGTTTAGGGTGAGAGGGAAAGATTAAAAGGGATCTAAGGATCAACTTTTTCACACAGAGGGTGGTGCGTGTATGGAATGACCTGCCAGAGGAAGTGGAGGAGACATAAATTACAATATTTAAAAGGCATCTGGATGGGTATATGAATAGGAAGGGTTTAGAGGGATATGTGTCAAATGCTGACAAATGGGACAAGGTTAGTTTAAGTATCTGGTCGGCGTCGACGAGTTGGACCGGAGGTTTTGTTTCCGTGCCATACATCTCTATGACTCTATAAGTGATGGATTCGAGTACAGTTACAATGTTTAAAAGACATTTGGATAAATTCATGAATAGGAAAGGTTTGGAGGGATATGAGCCAAACGCAGACAGGTGGGACAATGGTCTGTATGGACTGGTCAGACTGAAGTGTCTTTTTCTGTGCTGTATGGCTCTATGACTTTAAAAAAATCAGCTTTCACTCTATTGAGAAAAGAACTTCCATTCATAAATAACATTCTCTCCAAGATGGCAACAAGAGGGATGGCAGTGTTCAGATCCTGAGCATGGGGCTTGGCTACTCATGGATGGGTCCAGCCACATCCACATGGTTTCATCATTGCCTTGTCAGTTCAGTAGCTTGGTTAGTTTTTATTTATGATTTTGGTTGCCCTGGGGCATTATCCTGATGTCTTCCTGCTGGAGGCATGCGGCCCTCCGTATCTCCATCCCTGTTCCATCTCCGGTTTCCACACCAGAAGACGAGCCAGGACACCGTCGATCGACTCGGAGCCAGGAGCCGCCAGTCAATGTCAACATTGGAGAAGGCAGCAGGACCCACGCAGCTCGTAGGCAACGGATGTGGAAGCAATTGGCACTAGTGGCGGCAGAAAAGGGGCACGTTACCGGGACTCTGGGGATGTTGGATGGTGATGACCATCAGAGACGGTGAAGTCTACAGAGAGAGAAAGACGAATCTTTGAAGCTGTTTCAATGTTAGTAGATCAATTTAAAATAAATGTATTCTGCGTTTTACCATTCATTCAGTAATCCAAGATGGTGGAAGAACTTGGTGACATTATCCACTTTTCACTGTACCCTGGGTACAAGTCACAATATTAAATAAATCTAATTTGATGTTTCTCAACAAGCTTTTTTATTCCTGTGTTTGCTGCATATTCCTAACCGTCCTTGAACTGAATATCTCTCCAGGCCATTTCAAACGGTAATTAGAGTCAAAGGGAAACAGACAATAGAGGAACTATGAGGGACTGAAAGGGGGAAATCAAACAGTGCAAGTTTCCTGGAATCACAAAGTATGTACCAACAGCTTGAGATGTAAACATACAATGATATGATTGGTTAATACAATCACATGCAGTAGTTTGAATATGATTGGGTTATACTCCCCTGTGTCAGTTTGAATATGATTTGATGATACAGTCATGCACTCACAGATTAGGGTGTAGATGGGGTGAATAAACCTTTCGATTACAGGAAATTATTACCTGTCAGAATAGTCAGTTGGAAGCTTGTTCTCTGTAAAAATAATACGAAATCTTTATGATTGCAACGACATTTGAGCTGCAAGTCTTTTTGGGATATCTCTCCCGCATACATGCATGAATACATATTTAACACTCATCATCCACTATTGGTTCAGATTGTTGGCCCTGGTCAGTCAGGCACTCGGTGTGACCAGGATCTGGGGAATGGTCCACAGCCAGTCCCACAGCTGGAAAATAGGATTAGAATAGTTAGTTTTGACTGGCATAGACTTGAAGGCTTAGGGAACATTCTCTATGCTTAGTCCTCCAAGACTTTACAACCGCAATTAGTCCTGGCTGTCCGCACCAAGAGGAGGGGGATGAGCTCTCCAGTCAGTACTGGGGCACTTGAGCAGTAAACGTCCAAGGGGCTCATCAGAAGCAAAAAAGAAATAGCAGGTCTGGCAGCATCTTGGAGAGAAAGTAGAGTTAATATTTCAAGTCCAGTGGCCCTTCTTCAGAACGATTGCTCAGGAGGCTGTTCATGCAGTCTAGTGGAAAGTCTGGGGATGGGATTTTGCTATCCTATCAATAGTATTGGTGGCAAATAATATCCCATTACTAACAATAAGCAGCCACATCACTGCCTGTCTTGCCCCTTTCAGCCCAGGTAAGGGGCACTTTTTTCTATAATAAGACAAATGGAGAATGACATGGAAGTGCAAGAACGAACTGTTCGTGGTGATATAGAAGCATTAGTGGTGATGAGGTGTCCGAGTTGAGCTAGTAGGGAGCACAGGAAGGATTAGTTGTTTAGGAGAATGAAATGGGTGAGAACCATTGAGTTGAGATGCTACATGCAATGATGAGAGCAATAGACCATGAGCCTTGATGATGCTACTGCGCAGTGGCAGGGTTAGATTGAGTGTGAGAAAAGAGATGGTGCAACTTACCCTTGTAATAATTTTCTTCCTGCACTCTTGTGCATTTCACTGACCAGGGCTGCTCTCTGAGTCTGGGCTGGCTGTGTCTGGTGCTGTGCAGGAAAAAGGATGGCCCTTCCCTCCATCACCCAGTCCCAAGCACCTCTACATCCTTTTCTCTGAAGCGAGGTGCCACCTTTCTGTAACATTGTTCACAAATTGGCAGAGTAGTAGATTAGGGAGGGCAGTTCCTGACCTGCGGCCTTTGAAGTTGTGTGTAACTCGCGTTTAAATATGGCAGCCATGATGTGAAGCCCAGGAGTCAGAATACATAATTTGAGGGAAATTGTGTGAGAAAATATGCCGTGGACTTTGGCTAGAAATCCTCCACAAAACTCCCTGAAAATGATACTTAGGTAAGAAATAGAAATATTCACCCCATGGAACTGTACTGACGAAACTGCTCCATACATCAGCGCAAAGAAATGATAAATAAAATTTACGACAAGTTTTGAGTTGAATAATTCACAAATATATTACTGAAAAGTTGATTTTTATTATGTGCGACATACAATGTTTCAATTGTACAGAGTACAGGCAGTAAGCTAATAAAGTATAGTGGTATCTTGGAGTGGACCCAAAATATTACTGCCATACCAGTATACAAATTCTTAATACTGTTCTAAACTACATACAAAAATCACAAATGCCATATCATTAAAAAGGCAATCTACTCACATGTAAATTGTATGTAAGCAATTCCCAGGGTACAATTTGTTCCCATTATACGCAGTAGTATAACCTGTTCTTAAGACTGGTAATTGGCAATTTTTGCTCTGCACAAGTTAATGCAGAGAATGTGGTTCATCTGCATCACTACAACAGAGGATTTGGTTTACCAGTGGTTGTGAATATGCTATTGCATCATGTAATACAGAGGCGTTTTCGAACAAGTACTGGAGCATGAAACCAGGACGTGGCTTATGGCTTGGAATTGTGGAATGATACAGTGAAACTCAAAGGACGTCATTTGGAACCTTGACCCCTGCCAAAGTTATTTTGCCACTCCACAACAGGCAGTTTCTAAAGGAACCCAGAACAATATCAAATGCAGCTCATATGAGAAAAGCACGAACTCACCGCAACTACGGTTTTGTCAACATCACAGCCACTAGCAACATCAGGATGGTCCTCACACTGAGGAATGCAGCATCTTACTGGGCCAGACAGCTGCATTTTCTAAGAGGGATGACTATGTCAACCAAATCAGCAACATCATTTTAAGTAAGCTATTTTCTGGAATTAAGAAAGACCAGGGGATTTAAATTCAAAAATTGAAATCAAGACACCAATGCAGTGGTTCTCAAGAGGCCGGAGAGACAGGAAAAACAAAACCCGAAACATGCAATTCAGGGCTGGATTGTTTACACTGGCATATGTGGTCTCTGTGAAAAGTCTCATAGGTCCCAAGACTTCCCTCAGTTTAGAGTCTGGATTTAAACCATGTTGCATTTGGAGGTTCATCTTTGGTGCAATGACAAATCTACAGTTTAATAGATTAAAAAAAAACCAAACACAGATTGCACTGACACTGTTCTTGGGCTGGATGTGGACTGGCCACTTCATGCCAATATAATGCAATACAACACAGCACAGGAACAGGCCCTCTGGTCCGCCAAGCTTGCACCGATTCCTAAACGTTATTTAGACCCACTAGGTGTTGCCCTCTGTTTGCTTCTCGTTCATGTATTTATCAAGTTACGCGGTAAACATTGCTAACATGCCTGCGTCCACCACCTCCACTGGCAGTGCATTCCAGGCACCCACCACCCTCTGGGTGAAACATTTTCCTTTGTATTTGTCCCCTCAACTTTCCTCCTCTCACCCTGAATCTGCGCCCTCCTGTAGTTGACCTTTCCACCCTTGGGGAAAAAACTCTGACTTATTTCTGCCTCCCATAATTTTGTAGACCTCTATGAGTTCGCCCCTCACACTCTCGGTCTTTCCAGGGAAAATAATCTAAGTTCATCCAACGTCCCCTCATAACTAAAACCCTCCAGATGAGACAACATCCTGGTAAACCTTCTCTGCACCCTCTCCAAAGCATCCACATCCTTCTGGTAGTTGCTGACCAGAATTGCATGCAATATTCCAAATGTGGCCTAACTGAAGTTTTGTACTAAAGCTGAAACATAACTTGCCAACTTTTATATTTGATACCCCAGCTGATGAAGGCAAGTGTGCTCTATGCTTTCTTGACTGCCTTATCCACCTCAAGGTATCTCCGGAGAAGATCAGTTTCCACCCCCACCCCACCCCACGTTGTTCAGTGGCTTTCTATTTCCCCTCAGCTTCAATTTGCTTCATTGTCTTTTCTTCAGATCTCCCCATCATTATTATAAATCTAAGATATAGAGACGAGAAACTGGCCAATGGGTGTTCCCTGCATTGTTTACAGCCATTCAGAAGGTTTTAATGCCAGAAATGCTTTCAAAGGGCACTCAGTTCAGGTAGCATACAAACCTCTCCTAGCACAATAGGCTCCATTTTCTAACCCATGTGCCTGGGGACTGAGTATTCTGTGATCAGGTGAAAAGAACAGTTGGCAAGCTATAAGCCTTTTTATGCTGCCCAGTGACTTTCTGAAGGGGCATAGCCTGCTGGCATGCGCAGAAGGGATAAGTCATCCTGACCCACATTTAATGGGTTTGGTGGGGGCACGGCTGACCCGCTGTCTCTCCAAGCAGAGGCTGTGCTTGCTGTGTGGGCCAACGTGCAGGGGCAATCGATCAGAAACGGGTGGCACTGAGGGATGATGGTTCTCAAAATCACAGTGGCAAAGGATCCTTTGGACTGCAAAGATCTCCAATGTGGGCCACTTTATTTTAAAGTACGTGTTTTGCTCACTTCCTCCCTGCACATAACCCACTCCACTCAAAGGATCTACACTTCAGGCAAGTCCTCCTACTCATTATTTGATAAAGTCCTGACATCTCAGTTGTTACAGACTTGCACCTGCTCCTGATTTTCCTGCTGCCACCACTGGTACTAGAATTTAGCCCTGGGCTTGTCTGGAACAGGCTGGACAATTTACTTCAGAGACTCTGCTCCTGTTGAATGCCCCAGCAGAGAGGACTTTGAAAACTGCTCTGCGTTCCGATTCAAGTGTCAGAACAGTGCCTGTGTCGCGCCAGTGTGAAGACTTTCAATTCCCATTCACCATCCTCAATGCTACTCCAGTGAGACCATCAGCGTAATTGCAATCTGTTCGCAGTTTTGTGCAATTGAGCCACTGCCTTAAAATCATGTAATTGTTGGAGCCGGAGTGCCCAGTGAGGGAGAGCAGCCCAATCCTGGACTGGATTCCAACACAAATCTCAGCGGGTTAAAAAGCACTGCTCCGACAACAAAGACCTGAAAAGCTGGAGTGCTTCCGTGGCATTTCAGAAAATATTCATGCAAAACCATCAAAGGACAGCTTGCCAAAGTGGGCCCTCAAAATTACAGATGCAAAATGCAAGGAGTGACAGAGATGCTATGTTCCACAGGGCATCAAGTGGATTAGTTACAAGGTAATCTCACTGTAATAAAAGCTAGCATGGAATGTTTAAGTGACAATTGAGTGCAGTGAAGATACAGTAATGTAAACACAACGTTGTAGCAACTAAACACAAACACAGTAAAAAAAAAATCAATATTTCTTTCCAAGCCTGCTCACCATCTGACAGCTCAATTGAGAATGGGTGGTTGGATTTAATTGATGATGAAATGGTGACTAAACCAAGAATTATACGGTCAGGTTTACCTTCAATACGACCAGGCCACTCCACATTCGCCCTTGCTATAATCCAATGTCTCTTCATTTCCCTTTACTACTGCTTGCTGTCTCTCCCTCTCTTTCAACTTTCCATTGCCCACTTTTAACTATAACACTAGAGCTCTTTCCTGCACTGGGAGGCCAGAACAATAACTTTTATTTGGTCCTCAATAAGGGGAGGGACAGATAATTCTCAGAAGTGCAAAACTCATTATGTTGAGTATTCAGCTTCATTGAACAAGTTCTCCCCACTCAGACACTGTGCACGCTGGATACAGAGCACAATTCTAGTTCAACAACATTCCTTAACTCCCACTATTTCACCATTTCCTACACCACTGGATCTCTTCAAACTATTTCACAAAATTGTAGAATTTCACAGGAGGGATGAGGTCATTCAGCCTGCACTAGCCCTTTTAAAGAGCTACCCAATTGGTCCCATTCCTCTCCTATTTGTCCTGTAAAATCTTTCCAGTTTCCTTGTCATCCAGTTTCTGTTGGATCTCTTTGCTTCACTCGATTAACCAGTTGATTCCAGATCAGAACAACTTGCTGAGTAATTTCTTGTGCCTTCATGTTGCCTCGGTGTCCTCTCACCAAGTTTAACTGTGGGGCCTGTTTACTAAACCGCTCTGCCTCTCGATGTGCTCTCTTCTCATCAGCCCTTTGCGTTCTCGAGCACCTCCCATCAATTTCCCCCTTTAACCTTTCCTGCTTGAAAAAGAATGATTGCAGTGTCTCTAGTCCCTTCACAAAGTTAAACTCCCACATCCCTTGTAACCTTCCAGCAAATGTCTTTCACGCTCTCTTGGAGGCCGGGCCATCCTTATTAATAGGTGGTGCCTAGAACTGGCCGCATTATTTGCGTATGAAAAGATTGTGTGGGTTTGGACACTGATGAATATGCCTACACAGTCCACATCACTGAATATTTGACTCGGAGGTGTTGCATCTCATTTGGAGCTGACTAAAAGGGCACAGATGGTGCTGCTGACCAGGAAACATTGCAGCAGTATATTACACAACAGTACAACGGCGGTGTTGTAAATGATTCGGACAAACAATTTCATTTATCAAGCAAATACCTGATGCTCAAAATAAAAAATAATTGATCAACATAGTGTGTGAATAATTAAAAAAAACCTAAAAAAAAAATCCAACACTTGTTTCAATTATATGCCCAGATGTTTACAAGAATAATCATTTCTGGCTTAAAAAAATAACTTTTAAAAAAAAATTTCAGTTAACCAGCAACTGCTACCAAATTAATGTCTCTGGGATCCACAGAAACACAGTCTTCCTATAAACATAAAACCATTTATGCAGCCTGCGCCCAAACTGATTTTATTCCCACTGTTTTAGTCTTTTAAGAGTAGGATGCAAATCATCCAGCTACTGTGACAGTTCTCACTGATGCATTGCATCTGACTGGACTTTGTCACGCACAGAGTGAATATCTGTTGCAATACAATGCAAAACCCCAATAACCAGCTGTGCCTTGGGCAAGGTGTTACACATACACACACATACCCAGCTCCAAGCGCATCAGCAATGGTTTACCTATGAAGGTTTACTGGGTTGTAAGAATACACATCCCTGGCATGCTATAAAAGTTAATTAAAATAAAGCTGAAACAACGTCCAAGATGCCCGACGATAGCAAAGGAGGGAATAGGCCTCATCATTTAAGATGTGACGCTGCATTCTTCCGAAGCCGCATTGCTGTGCTCAAGGGCATTGCTGGGAAGGTCATTGTGAAGGCGCTTGTAGACAAAGTAAAACATCTGGGACTGAGGCCTACTATGCAACTCTGCCTTGATTTTCTGCGGGAAGGTATCAGGAGCCAACTGCTGCCAGGTGTCATTAATAAGGAGGAAGAGGCTGTAGTTCTCAGTGTCCTGAACTTGGAATTTGGCAGCACAGAGGTCACACAGCTCCTCTGTTGTCGTAAATGGTCTTACCAGTAAGGTCTTGGCTGTGCAGCCACTTGTCGTGTTGTTGAAGGCCACGCGCAGGTAGTTCTGTACAGATCGGGATAAAAGGAGAAAAGAAAGGGAGTCGTTATTGAATGGCACTTTGTAGGTATAAGGTTGCAGCTTATCGAAAACTATATTTGATTGCTTATAAACCACTTTGGATTTGATTGTAGCTACAAACTTCACAAGTGAAACACTCTATTAGCAAATACCTTGAAGCATGAAAAGACTGCTGTACAGGTTACCTGGTAGTCATCCGTATTGAGAATTGTCCCACTTCCACATCCAAATCCTTTGTGTCCAGTTAAACTATTTGATAACAAGTAGGTGGACTATAGTAATCCAAGTTCCATTGGATCATTGAATCCACAAGGACTATTCCATAAGGTATATGTTTTCAGCTTCTTTAAATAGTATAGCTAGGAGATCTATTAACATGCTCAATCTATACCATAGCGTTCCATTTAACATTTATGAATTCACTAAATGTTAAAGGCTGCTCTTCCCAAATTTCAATACATGGAGTTGGGTGTGCAGTGTTGGAAAAGACTGGAGAACATCAATGTGTGATAAAACAATGTAAACTGGAATAAATCACATGAGACATACACATGGTAAGTCATCTCAGTAAAATGACAGGGTGTTATGGAGTACTTGGAGAAAGTGAGGACTGCAGATGCTGGATCAGAGTTGAGAGTGTGATACCGGAAAAGCACAGCCGGTCAGGCAGCATCCGAGGAGCAGGAAAATCGACATTTCAGGCATAAACCCTTGATCAGGAAGGGTTTCCAGATGAAGGGTTTTTATGCCTGAAATGTCGATTCTCCTGCTCCTCAGATGCTGCCTGACCGGCTGTGCCTTTCCAGCACCACTCTCTGTTCTGGAATACTTGTTTCTTTCAAAACTAAAAGAACTTTGTGCTATGGATTTAATTTGTAAAATGCACTCCAATCAATATCCATCATGCATTTTGCCCAAAGTGACGTACTTGGAAGTCTTCAACTGAAGGAGCTGTTCTGCTGTCTGCGGTCCTTCTCTTGTGCCACTGGTTTAGAGTATTCCTGGTTTGTGAGCTCAATAACTTGGCCGCCTGGTCCTCTTGGAAATTCTTTATTAGTGAGAGGGCTCCATAGACACTGGTCAGATAATAGCCACCTAGACAGAGCAAAGCAACAGGAGGATTTATATGAACAGGATCTAGGCGATGGCTAGGGTTTAGGTATGGCCAGCAGCCAATATACAACCAACAACTTGCACCCCAAAGAGCACTGTCAAACAAAGCTAGTCATTGAGTCAATTAATGCAATACTATAACAGATGACAGAGTTTGATCAAAGCTTTTAGATGCTAAGCATAAATATAAATTTCAAATCTTGTTGAATTTCCTTTTGAGTATAATGGCACATTTGGTGTACAGGAACCTCTGCTTAAAAATGACCAGCTATCATCATTTTCACCTCAGCCATGCTAAAGGTTTTGGGGATGGGGTGGGTGGGTCTGAGTAGAGATGAGGGGCAGTGGTGTGCACTGGAACAAAGGTTCGAAAGCAGCTTTCCTTCTTCAATAACTGTTACCTTACAATTGCAGACGATTTTTTTATCCCTGGGACGTGGGCACCACTGGCAAAGTGGATATTCCTTGCCCTTGGGATGATGGTGGAAAACTATCTTCTTGAACTAACACACTGCATGGGGTTGAGAGTGACTGGACAGTGCTGTTGGGATTTGGGTTTGACCCTGCAGTGTATAAGCACTGGTATAGTTCCAAGTCAGGATGCTACGTGAGTTGAAAGAGGACATACTGGCTGTGGGCAGTCAACCAACTGTTATCCCTGTTTTTCTAAGCAATGAATATCATGGGTGTGCAAGGTGCCTTTGAAAAATCCTGGCAAGCTGCTGCAGTGCATCATGTATGTCACGGTGCAACCGCTGTGGTATTGTACAGTAGCAGTGGAAGGAGTAGATGCTTAAGGTCATATGATAGGGTTTCAAAAAAAGCACGCTGCTTTTCCTTAGTTAGTGACAAACTTCTTGAGTGTTGACAGAGTTGCACAGAACCTGGTAAGCGGGGAGTACTTCGTCAAACTCCTAAATTGTGTCCTATAGATGGTGTGGTCTCCTCTACATCGGGGAGACAGGACATTGCTTGCAGATCGTTTCAGAGAACATCGCTGGGACACCCACACCCACCAACCTCACCGCCCTGTGGCTGAACACTTCAACTCCCCCTCCAGCTCTGTCAAGGCCATGCAGGTCCTGGGCCTCTTCCACTGCCAAATCGTTACCACCTGACGCCTGGAGGAGGAACACCTCATATTCTGCCGTGGGACCCTGCAACCACACGGGATAAATGTGGATTTTAACAGCTTCCTCATTTCCCCTCCCCCCACATTATCCCAGCCCAAGCCTCCAACTCGGCCCCGCCCTCCGGACCCATCCATCACTGCCTCCACTGACCTATCACCTTCTCCCTCACCTTCATCCACCTATCGCTTTCCCAGCTACCTCCCCCCAACCCCATCCATTTACCTCTCAGCACCCCCTTGGCCCACAAGCCTCATTCCTGATGAAGGGCTTATGACCGAAACGTTGATTCTCCTGCTCCTAGGATGCTGCCTGATCTGATGTGTTTTTCCAGCCCCACGCTCTCGACCCTTGTAGGTGATGGACAGATTGTGGGGAATCGAGAGGCAAATTACTCGCTACAGGATTCCCGACCTCCGAGCTGTCCTTGTCGCCTCAGTATTTAGCTGGCTAGTCCAGTTAAGCTTCAGGTCCATGGTGACCCCACAGGATATTGGTGGTGAGGGACTCAACGAGAGTAATGCTGGCAAATGTCAAGGGAAAGTTGTTAGATTATTTGACGCTGGGGTTTGTTAAGAAATGGTTCTTGGATTGATCAATTAAAACAAACTAATTAAAAACAGGCAAAGCTGGCAACTGACAACAAAACAGTCAGCATCCAAAAAGAGAAAAGCCAGGTTTTTTTGGGAAGAAACCAGTAAGACCGGAGACTCCTGATGTGACTTGTTAACTTGCATCCTCCCTCTTTTCAAAGGCTGCTACATTTGCTTGAATTTCTAGGGATCTGATTGGTCGTTCTGCGATTGGCTGCTTGAGACTTCTATTAATGTCAATGATCTAACAATCAATATTCAAACTGTTTCAAAGTGCAATGCATTGTTTCAACTACAATTTAGCCCGTTATATGCAGAGTCTCAGTCATTCCTCTGACCTACTTCATCCACTGATTGGATGTGCTGGCAATATCTTGACAGAGTTTAATGGTTCAGATCATTTCCCAGGTTTCATACATGGGGCTGGATTTAGACCTTACTTCTTTTTTTGGATTACCCATCAGATTTTCAAGTGGAATCCATTTACTGACAAGTTAGAACCATAGCTTGTAATCTGACAAACAGGCTTGGGCTTCTGTAGAGATAGGTAGCATTTTATAGGCAGGCTAACACCATCAGATCCAAATCACCTCACTTCTCAAGTCAGGAAGAGTCACGATTTTATACCTGCGAACTGCATGTACATGAACTTGTCCACAAATAATTTCAAAATTAATTAGTTTGTTTGGAACTTGGCACCAATTCTCATTTACGTGAATTTAACTGGGAAGTAAGATAAATGACAATGTACTGGCGTACAGACAAGAATGGGAAGGAAGGAGAACTCCCTGTATCTAAACAATAAAAATTCCAGTAACCAGACGTATTAAACACAGTGTTCCAATACAAAATCATTCCCAGCAAAATACCAGTTAAGAGCCAGGGATGTATACCAAATATTTCATTGTATTAATTTACTCATTTTGATGTTAATTGTGTTAGTCAATTCACGTGCAAAATAAAATTAGTTTTTCATTTCAACATTTATTCTCGTCAAACCTATTATTGTTTTCAAGTAAATAATAAAACAAGTTTAATGAGATATAAACTGATTTAGCTTGTTTTGGTTTATACAGGACAACGTATTCCTGACTCCACTAAAATATGTCTTCAATAATAACTTCTTCCTACTTTTGTAATTGTGTCCAATTCTGGTCTCCTTCCTATCGGAAAGATGTTGCGAAACTTGAAAGGGTTCAGAAAACATTGACAAGGATGTTGCCAGGGTTGGAGGGCTTGAGCTTTGGGGAGAGGCTGAATAGGTTGGGGCTGTTTTCCCTGGAACATCAAAGGCTGAGGGGTGACCTTATAGAGATTTATAAAATCATGAGGAGCATGATTTTTTTTTTGTAGACTTGTTTTTTTTTCCCCTGGGTGGGGGAGTCCAGAACTTGAGGACATAGGTTTAGGGGGAGAGGAGAAAAGTTTTACAAAGAACCTAAAGGGCAACTTTTTCACACAGAGGGTGGTGAATGTATGGAATAAACTGCCAGAGGAAGTGGTGGAGGCTGGTACAATTACAACATTTAAAAGGCACCTTTATGAGTACATGAATAGGAAAGGTTTAGAGGGAAAATGGGCCAAGTGCTGGCAAATAGGACTAGATTTGTTTAGGATATCGGGTCGGCATGCACAAGTTGGACCGAAGGGTCTGTTTGCGTGCTGTACATCTCTATGAGTCTAATAAACTTCCTTCTCTACACTTTCCATTCCTGATGACCCCCCTGTCATGGCCACCCCTGCTCTGCACAGTTTAAAAATGAAGACAGGAGGAAACCTGTAACGATGGCATCCACTTTTAATAAATGATTAAACAAAAAAGCTGACCTGCTTCAATTCCCCCATTCCCTCGAGAAAGCAGAACAGCTCATTCCAACAGCACCAGAATGGGTCATTCAGGTAACTGCGGAAGCAAACTCTGTCCTACTCCTGGCACAGTGTAGTTGTGCCAATCCACTGTGTGACCCGGGGAGTGGAATAATTCAACCAGTCACCATCAAAATAAACCTTTGTACAGGATTTGCTGCCACTTCATTGAAAGAGGTAGAGTCAAATGAATGAGTCATTGTGAACCATTCAGTTAGCAGTGTTCCAAAAACATGAATAATAACGCTGCTTTGTACCTTCTCCATGCAGTAGTGATGGGTCCAACAATTCCATCATGTATTCAATCTCAATCTCCAACTCTGGCATGTCACACTGGGCTACTATATAGGTCAGCATAGGCAGGAAGTCATCAGCCCCATATAACCTTCCTGTGGGTACAATTCAATAGATTCATTAGAGCCAAGATTTTCATCTACTTCTTGTGATAGCATGCACTGTACTTTCAGGATGAAATCATGATTTCCGCTTGTTATGGGAATATGTTTCTGTTTGTCACCTCAATCACATCGGGGGTGCTCAAAGGTGTGTCAGTGGCACACCAGAGTATTGCTTCAAACTGGGAAATGTTTCTTCACAAAAAGGGACAGCTGGTTAAGTTGGTCAAGCCTTAGTAACAGTTCCTTGTTTGATGTAAAAATGAATTCTCTCCTTTTATGAGCAACAGTGATTAAAAACAAAATGCTAGAGAAACCCAGCAGGCTTGGCAGCATCTGTGGAGAGAGAAACAGAGTTACTGTGAAGTCTAATATGACTTCTTCTTCCTCTTCATCGATGGGTTCCGAAGATGAATCACTGGAACTCTATGCTAACACTGTTTCTCCCTCCACAAATTCTCTCCACTGCTTGGTCTTTATTTCAGATCTCCAGCATCTGCGGTATTTTGATTTTACCTGACTGTAATTGATTCCTGTGCAAATATCAGCAAATGTCCCCACTTCAGACCTTGTGAAGGAATTCAAGGTCATGGTGAGGTAGCTGAAGAAGCAGTTAGGCTTGGGAAACAATGCTGAGGAATTCCTGCAGCAATGCCCTGGGGCTGAGATGTCTGACCTCCAACACCACAGTCATGTGCTAGGTAGGACCTGATCCAATGGAGATTTCCCCCCTCCCCCAATTCCCACTGACTTCAGGTTTGATTGTGCAAATGGAATACCCCAACTATAATAGTTTACATTTGGTGCTAACAGCCTTTACTCAAATCTCCATGTCCTACACGCCAGGAAAACCAGGGATAGAATTTTACATGGAACTATACAATTTGATTGCTAGAACTTAATTATATCAACACCAATAATTTATTGATATAGGAGGTGGTTTCTTACTGAGAGAACTATTCCATCCCATTGTATATATTACAGGTATTTGTCCAATTGCTTGATAGAACCATTTATGAAACCTTACTCTAGCAGCTTCTCAAACCTTAACAACCTGCCACACAGAAAATAAGTGCTCCCTGACTTCTCTTTTCATGCTTTGGATTAGGATCTATCATGGGATTGTGTTATATTTAACCATTATATTTAGTTTAGACTCTGGGTTTGTACTCAATGGACTTTAGAAGGATGAACAAGGGACCTGATTGAAACTGACAGAATACTGAGAGGCTTGGATAGAATGGTCATGGAACAGATGGTTTCACTAGTAGGAGAGACTAGGACGTGAGGACATAGTGAAAGGATGACCCTTTTGAGAAACATCAGCCATGATTGAATGGCAGAGCAGACTCGATGGGCTGAATGGCCTAATTCTGCTCTTCTGTCTTATGACCATAAACTTGAGGAGATTTGCAATGACATTGACAGATAGCAATCGTATGAGGATTTGACAAAAAAGATGTGCTGGAAACACTCAACAGGTCAGGGAGCACTGTATAGAGAAAGAGCATTAGCAGGTGCAATTTAACGTCTCCACCACTTTACCAGTGGAAGGGCCTTCCCGCCATTGTTCTGATTAAGTCCATGGTAGGGAATATGAATGGCCTTGCTGCCCGGTCTGCCAGTGGAAGCCTTTAAGCGTCCACTGCATCCAGGAGGTGGGCCCCTTGGTCCAAGGCCCTCAGTAAGAAGGTGCGCACTGAGATCCAAACCCTGTCCTTACATAAACCTCTGATCTGAGAGAAGGCATGCTGCTGCCCAGTTAAGTGCCTGTTTAGCTCCTGTTACCTCCTGTACAGGTGACCCAATATTTTAGGTCATGGTGGCCTCTGATGAAAGGACATTTCAATGTGAAACCTGAAACTTTGATTCAGTTTCCCTCTGCACAGCTGCTGCCAGGTCTGCTAAGCATTTCCAGCGTGTTTTTTCATGATCACTTCATATTTCCATCATTCATGATATTCTGCTTTTGTTTCGTTGCCACTGGAAACATAGGAAAGTCTGACTGCTGCTATAATAATGATCAATGCTCTAATCCCAGGCCCAACAGCCAGCATACAGTTTGTTAATTCTCCTTCAAATTTTCTGAGGGAAGCAAGAACCACTAATAAACGCGTGCTTTGCTTTGTGTCACTCAGCTCACTTACGGTTTGGGAAATAAAACAATTCTCCATTCACCTCACTAAAGAAAACATTGGAGCTGTGCACGCGAGGGAAATTGAGAGAAGCGCGATGTCCCATTATTAGGACACATCCCTAAATCAGACCCAATAAGATGGACTAGTAATGCTGTCACCCCCCGGAAATACAAAGCTGACCCTGAATTTGTAAGAACTTCATTATACTGCCCTTCTCATATTTGTCTACCTCAACTTGAAGGTCTCTTTACTCTTTGATTTACTTAGCATTTGACCAACATGCCCCCTTCTCATTCTCTCTTCCCAAATGGTATTATATCATTGCTGTCCCTGTCAACTTCTATCTGGCATCAAAATGTCCAAAATTGCCTGCAGCTCTTTGAATAGTAAGTGACATTCCCTATTTTTGTGCGACCTGGTGTTGCACTCCTATAACAAAGTCCTGTGCCTCCCTTGCGACAATTTACTTGGACACCACCCTTGGAAAGTCAACATGCAATATCATTTCCTTCAGAACTCTAAAGAAGTCCTGATAAAGCATCATACTGGGACTCGAAATGTTAATGCTGTTTCTCTCTCCGCAGATGCTGACAGACCTGCTGAGTTTCTAGAGCATTCTCTGAGTTTTCATCAAGCTTCCCAGCGTCCCTTGCAGTATCTCGAGTAAATGCCGAAAGAACTGTGGATGCTGGAAACCACAGACAGGTCTGGCAGCAACTGTGGAGAGGAATCAGAATTAACATATTGGGTTCAATGACCCTTCCTCAGAATCTGCAATATTTTCCCTTTATTGCAGAGTCAAGCTTATTCATTTGGTTAGGCATTACCTGTCTTTCACAATTCTATGCCACTTGTCCTTAATTGACCTTGGCCTAGCATGTTAAAGGCATACATTAACTGATGTTTTAATGCACAGCTTAGTAAAATAATACTGTACCTGAGTTGTTTTCCATAACACTGTAGATAACTTTGCAGACCCTTAGCAATAGACACACCTTCTTCTCAGGAGAGTACGCCTTGTGCATATTATGAAACTTGTGCCTTATTTTATCCAAGGTGACAGTATCGGGGACAGAGGCATCCACTCCTAGTTCCTGAGGCACTTTTTGTTTAACAGAGAGCAGATTCTCTTTCAGCTGCTTCCAGGAGCCGTCGGAGACATGGAATTGTTTCAAAGTTGCGTAAATGTAAGACTTCAGGGGCTTCAGAATGCATTTGTGCATTGCTTTCTCCAAAACAACATCTGGAAAAGATAATGAAAGGAAAGGTTTAAAAAAAAAGTTTCAAAATCAAATGAAGTTCAAGTTTGGGTTGGGAAATAATAGACCACAAAATGTTTCACAGCAAAGGAATCACGTTAACGCATGTCATACATCTGTCCACGTTTATAAACAAAAACAATATTATGAAGAGAAAAAGCAACTGCTATTGATTGTAAACTTTCTACTCTGCAAACTTTTAGGAAAACTTTTCTCCTTTGATAACATGGTGTGAGGACACGAATACTTCCCTTTCATTAACAACCAGGACGTGTGTGCAGAATATTGTCAGAGTTTGAAATTTTATAACATGAACACATAAACATTATTAAAGCCTTAGCTAGTGGATATGAAGTGATTCTAAATGGGGACCTCAGTTCAGTATCACAGTCAACTCGGTGGTTCTGAGTCACAAGGTCAGTTCAAGTCCAATATCCAGACTGACAGTTCAGTAAGTACTGAAGGAGCTCTGAGCTATCAGAGATAGTGACTTTAAGATCAGATGTTAAATGACCTGCCTCCTCAGTTACCTGTAAAAGATCCTATGCTACTGCTGACCTCCTGGTTTCACTGAATCATGGAATCACTGCAGTGTGGAAGCAGGTCATTCGGCCCACTGAGTCCACACAGCCCCTCTGAACAGCATCCAACCCAATCAATTCTATCCCTGTAACCCTGCATTTCCCATGGCTAACCCACCTAGCCTGCACACCCCTGGACACTAGGGGACACAATGTAGCATGGTCAATCCACCTAATCTGCATGCCTTTGGACTGCAGACACAGGGAGGAAACCCATGCAGACACAGGGAGAATGTGTAAACTCCACACAGACAGTTGCCCAAGGGTGGAAGCAAACCCTGACCCTTGGTGCTGTGAGGCAGCAGTGTTAACCACTGAGCCACCAGGCCAATGCTTATCCCTCAAACACTACTTAAATTAGATGGTCTGGTCATTTTCCTACTGCTGTTTGGAATTCCCAGTGTTTAGATTGCTTGTTATTTACAACAGTGATTACTATCATGAAGGATTCTTGGCTGAGGCATGGCAACACTCAATTTAAACTATCACCAGTCCTCTCTCTCTAATGATAGTCCTCAGAGTCTCATAGGATTATAGTGATTTTACCTTTCTTTTCCCTAGGCCACAAAGACTTCATTTGTTGCAGAGGAAGACAGCAGGCTGAGAAGATGTAGCATCACTTTTATTCATGCAAGAAATGTGGACATCACGGGCGAGGTCAATATTTATTGCGAGACCCTGGCCTCTGTTTTCTCTGAACCCCATTTGTTGAGAGGTGAGGTGGTGGTCAGGGCATGTGTTGGTGGTGGGCAGTTGGGCAGTATAGTCGAGTGTGTGTTGCTGGAAAAGCACAGCAGGTCAGGCAGCATCCAAGGAGCAGGAGAATCGACGTTTCATCCTGATGAAGGGCATTGATTCTCCTGCTCCTCGGATGCTGCCTGACCTGCTGTGCTTTTCCAGCAACACACTCTCAACTCTGATCTCCAGCATCTGCAGTCCTCACTTTCTCCTAGTTGGACAGCACAGCTCAACTCAGTCTCACCCCCATCCCCACCCTGCCACATCCCAGGACAGCTCAGGAGATGAGCCATTGAACCATGAGGGTCGAGCGTTGGATGTGGTGTATATGGACTTCAGCAAGGCATTTGATAAGGTTCCCCATGGTAGGCTCGTTCAGAAGGTCAGGAGGAACGGGATACAGGGAAATTTAGCTATCTGGATACAGAATTGGCTGGTTGACAGAAGACAGCGAGTGGTAATGGAAGGAAAGTATTCTGCCTGGAAGTCAGTGCTGAGTGGTGTTGCACAGTTTCTGTTCTTGGGCCTCTACTCTTTGTAATTTTTATTAATGACTTGGATGAGGGGATTGAAGGATGGATCAGCAAGTTTGTAGACGGCACAAAGGTTGGAGGTGTCGTTGACAGTATAGAGAACTGTTGTAGGCTGCAGTGTGACATTGACAGGATGCAGAGATGGGCTGAGAGGTAGCAGATGGAGTCCAATCTGGATAAATGCGAAGAGATGCATTTTGGAAGGTTGAACTTGAAAGTTGAGTACAGGATTAAAGACAGGATTCTTGGCAAAGTGGAGGAACAGCGGGATCTTGGTGTGCAGATACATAGATCCCTTAAAATTGCCACCCAAGTGGACAGGGTTGTTAAGAAAGCATATGGTGTTTTGGCTTTCATTAACAGGGGGATTGAATTTAAGAGCCGTGAGATCTTGTTGCAGCTCTATAAAACTTTGGTTAGACCGCACTTGGAATACTGTGTCCAGTTCTGGTCGCCCTACTATAGGAAAGATGTGGATGCTTTGGAGAGGGTTCGCAGGAGGTTTACCTCACATGAGGATCAATGGTCGGCATAACATCGTGGGCTGAAGGGCCTGTTCTGTGCTGTACTGTTCTATGTTCTATACCCACCTCCTGGGCCCACAGAAGGGCCACTGAGACAAGAAACAAATCCAGGGCAAACGCATCCAGAAAGGCACAGTTACAGGACGGCCTTGGAGAATCTGAGTTGGTTAGTCACTGAGCTAAACGACAGCTACCAAACGGAGAGTCTGAAAGATTTAAAAGGGGCCTGAGGGGTATCCTTTCCACGCAGAGAGTAGCACATGAATGGATGAATGGAACAAGCTGCCCGAGGAAGTGGTAGAGGCAAATACAATTACGACATTTCAAGGACATTTGAACAAGAAAGGTTTAAAGGGATATGGGCCAAGCAAAGGCAAGTGGAATTAATTCAGTTCAGGAAATCTGGTCAGCACGGATGAGTTGGGCCGAAGGATCTGTTTCTGTGCTGGATTACTCTACTGAGCCTGCATCCTTACAGCACTGAGAGACAGCAGTGAGACCTAGATGCCATACTAGCTGCCCAAAGGAAAAGACTGAACAGTTTCCACCTTTGCTATCCTCAGACACTTTGCTATCTGTGGCAGCGCAGCTTACTAACTCAAAGCAACTCTGAACAGTGCCAATTTTGTTGCCATACAGAGAGCTGACATTTCAGCTTTATTGAAGTAATGTTGCAGAGTCATGACTGGAATGCCACGCATGTGAACCATGATATAGAATTATTAATAAACACCAGCAGTTTAAACTAAACGATTGTGACTGCTTTATCAAATTATTGATAGACTATGTAGCTTAGACTGAAAATGAATAGCTTGAAAAGTCATCACACGTTCTTCACAACACAGACACAAATGTATTTAACTCAACTAAATCAATCTATAAAAACTTCAATTCGGAAGTTTTCCTACTCTGCGGTGACAAATAACTTTTAAAAAGGAGCCGGTGCTGTTTGGAACTGAGTGCCATGCATGCAACAACAACTTGCACTTTTATAGCACTTATAATGTAAAGTAACTGCAACCAAAGTGCTTCAGGGAAGAGTCAGACTAAAACCGACAGAGGCCAG
The DNA here is from genome assembly GCF_037043375.1 of Chiloscyllium plagiosum. Classification (NCBI taxonomy): domain Eukaryota; kingdom Metazoa; phylum Chordata; class Chondrichthyes; order Orectolobiformes; family Hemiscylliidae; genus Chiloscyllium; species Chiloscyllium plagiosum. The sequence goes on along the minus strand of NW_028270148.1, from coordinate 102,025,035 downwards.
AAGGGAGAAGTCAGCACCGATGGGTTCTAAAGAGCTGTCCTAAAGGAGAAGAGTAAGTGAAAAAGTTTAAGAGGGAATCTGGAACTTGGGGCCTAGACTGCTAAAGGTGCAGTCACAACACGGAGAGAAGACGGATGTGAGGGATGGGCAACAAGCCAGTGCTGAAGAAACACAGACTACCCACAGGACTGTTGAAATAACTTCACAGATGCCAGCATCCCTTCACCAAGTAACCCTTTGTTTAAATGTGTGTAGTACATGACACTGACCCAGCTAGCTCAGAGCCGGCTCCCAGAGTGAACAGGACCTCTGATGCTCCTGTTTATATCTGTCAGCCGGAGCTCCCAGATTGGACCAGCTAACAGCCCCAATCAGGGAATTCAATCTATGAGGTCTATCTGTCTGACCTCATTACAACCACTACAATTGTACAGCAAGAAGCAGTCACAGCGATAAAGAGGATGAGGCCATAAGTAGGATTTAAATACAAGAATAGGAGACTGACTGACAGGAAGGTGAGGAAATGTTCTTACATTCATCTGAGTCTCATGTTGGCAGTGATCAAGATTCATCTTTCTCCCTAGTAACTAAAACAGTTCTAACTAAGGCAAATGAAACTTTGCATTAAGACCCTTCTATGAATCTTCAGTGGACGACAAACAAATCTACCCTGACTAGCTGATGTCAGAATTATGGCTCCCTAACCCAAGACTTAGCAGAGCAGTAAAGTTGCGCAGCAGCTTAAAGGTTAACTAGCTTTATTTACTAGGCGAAAGTGAGGATTGCAGATGCTGGAGATTAGAGTCGAGAGCGTGGTGCTGTGCTTTTCCAGCACCACACTCTCGGCTCTAGCTTTATTTACTTGCTAGATCTGGCAGTTCTCGAAGATTATTGAGTAATTCAGTTTTTTAAGTTTCTGCAAAACATCAGAAGAGCCAAAACCAAATGACATCATCACTTGGCTGAAGATCATCTTTCCCTGGTTATTTTTAGAAAGTGAAAACTGCAGTTTGGAATTCATTTCCACTTTTGCTGACTCTTTGTTTAACTTTATCCATATTCTCTCTCGATTCTGCAATGACAACAGAAGGTGCTGAAAGTGCACGGCCAAGTCCAAACATCATTATGCTAAGTACGTTAATTAACAATAAATTTTAAAAGGCTAGAAAAGTTAAGAGCAAATGTTTTAGGCGTGGACCTTTCATCAGAATTAGTTCAGCCAGCTTTAGCTCAGTTGTGTTTATGAGTTGCTCCTTGAAACATTAAAGTGGTTTAACTCATGGGTCAGCTTTTTCTGTTTTCTTTTCAGACTCCTGATTCTTTTCTTCCCCCATGGAACTCTGGGATCTTTCAAAGTTACCTTAGCATCTTAAACGGCGCCATCCTGCAATTTGATACCCAAATGCGAAATAAATTACCGTTCTGATCAGACTGCTTAGTTTCCTGTTCGAAAGATGGCTAAATCTGTCCAGCATATGACAAACTTGCTCAGTCAGCCATTTAGTTTCGTCCAAATCCTTGTGGCTTATTCAAAGTTATTAAAGCAGAGTAGAGTCAAGAGCCAAGAGGTGGGCGTATAAAACAAAGCCTTAAAATGGGAGATTTTAGCAGTTGAACAAAATAAAACAAACTACAGTCAACGTCTGCCTTTCTCCAAACATAAAGAATGCAGATTACTGCTCGATAAGCAATATGAGCCAAGTCATAGATGTTGACAATTTTCCTTCCGCTCGGCCTTTAAACTTTAATTTCTACCTTTGACTGAGGCATTCATTAAGGCTACGATGATTTGTCATAAGGAGCAACTTAAATGCATAATTCTTGCAAACAATTCTTCTTTCAATCTTTCCTCCCTCTATGCAGATAGAGAGGTGGTTTGCCTTTGGCACTTGCCTGCAATATATTTGAAACAACTCACGAGCTGAGATCTGAATTTATGTCCAGTAACTGCAGACCACTCTGTGTTGACCATCCATCACACTGTTCCATTAACATTATCAGTGTGTCTGCACTGGAAGGACTTGGCTCAGTTTGGCAATTTATCGAAACAAAGTGTTATTTACACTTTTGACTGAATAACTTCCTGTTCAGATAGCTCATTGCATAAGATGTTGGTACTTCAAGGGTTGACTGACCATCTATTCATGGCTGATTTTTGTTTTTCAAAAATGAAATCCTATAAAAACACTTATTTCACTTGAACTAATCCTGACTGATGACAAATTATATGAATATTGACTATTTTCCCCACAATGGTGACTGATCTTTGGTTTAAACACAAAAGCGCCCTTTCATTCACATCCTAAGGACTAAAAAAAAACTCTGCATAACCGCACTCAAAGAAAAATGTTGTAATTGTACCAGCATCCACCACTTCCTCTGATAGGTCATTCTATACATGCACCATCCTCTGGGCGAAAAAGTTGTCCCTTACATCCCTTTTATATCTTTCCCCTCTCACCCTAAATCTATGCCTTCTTGTTCTGGACTCCCCAGCCGCAGGGGGCGGCATGGTGGCTCAGTGGTTAGCGCTGCTGCCTCACAGCACCAGGGACCTGGGTTCGATTCTGAACGTTCCTTTATAGTTTTAGAGGTTACTTACACAAAGCTTTCAAATGAGAACCAAATGAACATGAAATGAGAATAGAGGTGTGATACTAAAAAAACCTTTTAACTGTGAAACTTGAAAGGGTTCAGAAAAGATTTACAACGATGTTGCCAGGGTTGGAAGGTTTGAGCTGTAGGGAGAGGCTGGACAGGCTGGGGCTGTTTTCCCTGGAGCATCAGAAGCAGAGGGCTGACTTTATAGAGGTTGATAACATCTTGAGGGGCATGGATAGGATAAATAGAGATGGTTTTAGATGAGATTAGATTTGCTACATTGCGGAAACAGGCCCTTCGGCCCAACAAGTCCACACTGTCCTTCCGAAGAGTAACCCACCCAGACCCATTCCGCTGCTCCCTACTAATGCACCTAACACAATGGGCAATTTAGCATGGCCAATTCACCTGAACTGCACATCTTTGGACTGTGGGAGGAAACCGGAGCACCTAGAGGAAACCCACGCAGTCACAGGGAGAATGTCTGTGTGGAGTTTGCACAGTCACCCAAGGCTGGAATCGAACCTGGGTCCCTGGTGCTGCGAAGCAGCAGTGCTAACCACTGAGCCACCATGCCACCCCCTGGGGTTGGGGAGTCCAGAACTAGAGGGCATAGGTTTAGAGTGAGAGGATAAAGATATAAAAGAGACCTAAGGGACAACATTTTCACCCAGAGGATGGTGCATGTATGGAATGATCTATCAGAGGAAGTGGTGGATACTGGTACAATACAACATTTGAAAGGCATTTGGATGGGTATATAAAAAGGAAGGGTTTAGAGTGATATGGGACAAGTTCTGGCAAATGGGACTAGATGAAGTTACAATATCTGCTCGGCATGGACAAGCTGAACTGAGGGTTCTATTTCTGAGCTGTACATCTCTATGACTTTATGAACATAACTCAGAACATAAATATTGCAGAAACAAGAGTAGACTAACTAATTCTACATGTCTGCCTAATAAGTCTTGCTTTCAAGAATAAATATTTGAGAAATTTTGTTCACAAAGAGGGAAAGACCAGCAATAATTGCATGCTATTTTTGCAGTATTAGGGACACAGGAAATTGAAGTAGGCCATTCAGCCCATCAAGTCCTCTCCACTATTTATTGCAACCATGGCTGTTTGAACATTTCAATGCCACTTACCACAACCCTCTTCACCATCAGAAATCTAGCAGCCTCTACCTTAAATATACTCAAAAGACTGAGCTCCCACAGCCCTGTGGGTGAAAGATTCACCATCCTCTGATTGAAAATATTTCATCTCCCTAGTGTCACATATAAGTGGTTTATGTGAAAAGGTTTTACAACACTGTAGCTGTGAATTCACTATGCCATTGAGCTTGGCTTTCTGAAGCTGAGAGAACTGACTTCCCACTGAGCTGTGACAGGCTAAAGTTATGCAGAGCCATATTTTCCCCCTCAGCAAGTGCCTCTTAAAAACCGCCTGCAGCATTTCAAACTCTCCACACACCAACATTAATGCAGAACACACCTATCAATACCTTTCCCCCCACCTCCTTAAAAGCCAGACTCTGAGACATTCACAAGAGGCACAAAAGGGGAAACTAGCGTTGCCCCTTCACCAACTAAACCTCAGTTTTAAAAAAAAAATCACACAACACCAGGTCAATTCGTGAAACGAAACTCCCGAATGACCCCTCCAGAAGTCGAAGCAACGCGGGCACGGAGGGTGGGGGAAAGAGGGCAAATTTTCCGAGATCATAAGGGAGGGCAGCTCACCTATTTCGTCTTCTGGGATGAGGGATTCTATTGGCGGGTCCAGCTCCGAGCTCTGGAGCAGGTAGCTTTTAACCTGGGTCATGAACTGGCGGACGGTGAGGAGCATGTCGGTGCTGGAGACGTGGCAGTCTTTGTTCTCCTTGAAGAAGCTGATGTAGTCCTGGATCAGGCAGCCGAAGTAGGTGCGCTTGTCCTGGGACATCTCGGCGATCCTCTTGACCATTCTCTTCTCGGGGGTCATGAACGAGCTGAAGACGCCGCTCACTTTCTGGATGTGGGTCTTGACGATCCTGGGGAAGACGAAGGAAGGGTGCCTCTTCTTCCTGGGGGTGCATGGGGGCGGCAGCACCTCCTGGTCGCTGTCCGCCTCGGAGTCCTCTTCCTCCTCCTCCAGGCTGCTGTTGGTGTCCCCCTCCAGGCTGGAAGGGCAGTCCCGTTTCACCTCCATGCTGCTGGAGTCGGACTCGGTGGAGGTGGTGGACATGCTGAGGTCGCTGAGCCGCTGCCGGCCCTGGCCTGCCGCCTCCTCCGGCCCGGGAGCTGCTGGTTTCGGGGCTGCAGCCTTGTCCACCGCCTCAGCAGCGCCGGCTTGTTTCTTGATGCGGGGCGGCGGGATGGGAGCCGCTTTGGCCCCGGGCTGTTTGCAAGGGCCCCCCCTTCCCTCCCGGTCGGCGGCCGGACCCGGGCTCTGGTCCATACTCGCGGGCAGCCGAGGAGGGGGAGGCCGAGCCGGGGCGGAGTAGGGCCGGCCCGTCTCTCTGGATTTGGGAGCCTGCCCTTGGAGGCTGCCGTTAATGTCTTTGCTGTGCACCTCCAGGAACAGCGGGTTTATAAAGCACAGAGCACCATTGGTCTGGCTGCACTCCAGCTCTGAAGGCGTCCGTGTTTGAATGGAATGCACTCCATTTAAATGCGGGGTCTGCTTCGTTTCTGTGCTCGGGCTGCCTGCGTTGAGAGGACTCGTAGGAGGTGCAGAACTCTTGCCTGCTCTCTTGTACACAGGAGAACTCCAGAACTCTGAAACAAAAGAATGCCATAAAGTTGAAAACAGATGGACTTTAGTTTCCATCTCGCGTGCATCATAACAGAGCAGTTAACCCTGTAAAGGGCAGGCAGATCACTATTTCATTTAAAAGACTGTTTTAGGAATAGGAACTAAATTCCAGAGACAAACTATAAAATTGGATGAGAGTTGTGATGTGGAGGTGCTGGTGTCGTGTGATTTTTTGACTTGGATCAAAGAGTTTTACCTTATACAAATCACCAGCAGCGAATGCAAGCCAAGCTGATTTGATTCAGAGTAGGAAACGGGCAAAGTCCAAAAAGTGTGACAAAAGACAGTTTGATCACTAATGGGCGAGTATTTTAGATGAAAACACGGTCCTGTGCTTCAAGGTGAATCCAGTAGACCTGAAGTGTACTCACCTAGACCCAGGAATGCAATTGCTTCCAGCTCAGTCTCAGTCTTGGCAGCTGTGATTCCATGAGGCAACTTTAAAGGGAAAGGCAGCACATCCCTTTTGAGAGAGGGGGAAAAAAGACAGAATTTAATGAAACAATATTGAATCTATATGAGTAAGCCAGTCAAGGAGAAGGGAATATTTTGGGTGCAGAAAACTTGGAAAGTCCCCAAGAAAGATTTGTGATGTAATGATTAGGTAGAGCGACAAAAGAAATTCTCTCATAATAATACTTCTGCATTCCTTTATACTCCAACATAGAGTTACGAGGCAGAGTCCACCTCAACAAAGTCTAAAATATTGACTTGCCAACTTGAATTAAATTGGTGAATGAATGGGGGTTGAAAGAATTATTGCAATTGGCCATTCATACCACATACCACTAAATTAATAATGTTGCCATCCTGGATTTACCTAATGACCAGGCTGTTAGGAAGGGCAAGTCCCAAATGCCTGTGGCAGACTGGCCAGTGTGCCAACACACTACTCAGCTGCAAAATTAAGTTATTGACGAGTCACACTACACTTTGTAAACTGTGCAGGGAATGGAGACAGAGAACATAAGAAATAGGAGCACACGCAAGCCATGCAGCTTCTCAAGTCTGCCTTGCTCATTCAACAAGACCATGGCTCATTAACTCATGTGTGCCAGCTCAGCACTGCTGTCAAATCGCTGATATTTCCAAAGTCTATCAACCTACTCTAAGTACTTTCAGTGATCTAGCCTCCAGAACTCCCTGGGACACAGATTTAAGTGTTGATGTCATGCCATCAGTGATGCTCTTGATTGGCAGACCCAGTTCTCAGTAAGATCAGACTCTCATAGATCTAGTAAAATTCATATTTATTCACTTCACCTGACAGTACGTGACCTGGGTAATGGCATCCCACAGCTGACGAACAGTATGTCAACAGACACATATCTGTGTCAATATTTTCAAAACCCCTTTCTGCTGTGAAGATGTTGTAAGTAAAGTCACCAATTACCAATAAGCTAGAAGGTAATACAGTTCCTTCCCTTGCACGCTATGTGGCTTTATTCTTTTGTAGGCAGATATGTGGATGACCAGCCAAGTCTGAGCTGAAAGACAGTCCTTCATCTGGCTGAACAGTAGCATGTTTCAGTAAATGAATGGTTCAGTTGCCTTCTGTTCCTAAAGTTTCATTGCAATACAAGGGCCTCAGTATTAATACCCTGATGATACATGGGAAGGGGTTAAAACTCAAAACAGAGCAGGAAGCTGTCTCAATCCTCCTGTGTGTGCCTGCTGCAGTTTTTATAGTGGTGTGTTTCCAGAGGTCAAGAAGATTGCCCTGCCATGAAGGAGAGAGTCTCTTCATCAGTAGCTCCACGTTGGGCCCGCAATTGCAATTGGAAATAATGATTGCATTTCCCAGGGATTGGGAAACCTGACCGTGAAAGGGTGGTGTGGGCTGTCAAGTCCTCAAGGCAAGTATCTTTAGTACCCCTCCACTGAGGGGCAGGACTCCTCACCACCAAACTGTCCAAAGTTTTGACTGGCAATCCTCCCTCCTCACCTTGACTGCCAGGATGGACTCCAAATGCTCCTCACTACAGCCTCCCACTGCTGGTTTCCAACAGTTGACCCAGATGTTCACTTAGCCAGTTGCAAGGCAGGAAATAAGAGAGAAAAAAAGAAGTTCTGCCATTAAATTCAGCAGAACCTCGGTGTCTCTGATCTCACTGGGTTTCTTGGCAAAACAAAAAAAAATTGGTAAACCTAGGAGTTCAGAACTTAAGTTTGCTGTTGATAAAATGAATTGCAATTTTTACTTCAGTAAAGATATATTTCTGCCTATCTCCTCCTCAAAGACATTGGATTGAAAGTCTGCCCTTTCTGCATACCTTAGAGTATGAGTACCGTCTCCCACATTGATGCTTGACTGTAGCAAAACAGGATTTGCAACAACGAAAGTCTAACCTCTACTGAGCAATTGTCACCTGAAGTACAGGCCTAGCATTTCAGCACTGGCTAACCTGCTGTGGATTTAGTTTTTATTTTTTATTTTCATGTTTTGGATCAATAGCAACCTTGCTGAATAACAAGCAGCTTTTTGTGAGGCAGCAGCAAGGAAGTTGTTTCAAGTTGAGTCACGACCAGAATCATTAGCATAGCTGCAGGATCTAATTATACACCAGGTGTTCAGTGAAAAAGAAACAGCGTGCTTTATGAGAATTAGTATTCCCGACACCGTCCGCTCCTCCCTCCACAAACTCTAACTCACGCTGGGGAATGTGATTGAAAAATATTCTCTATGCAGAATCACCCAACTAGTTAATCAAGTGTTTCCTGTATTGACTCAACAGGAAATGGTCTAGGATAACAGAAAAAAGGTGCATGGGTGTGAGTCCTCAAGTGGATGTGGGAGCAAACACACTAAAAGAAACCTCTTCGAACCTCTAACAATAGGGCATGCCTGCAGATTGGCATTTAGATTTGTTCACTCCTCTCACCTGCTGATACAGTAGAAAGCGATGAGCCTGAACAAATCTGCGAAACTCAAGCAGGATCCTTCAAGCGAGAAAGCTGCGCAAGAAACAGAAAATTAGTAAGCAGGTAACTTATTACAAAGGAGAAACAGCATTATGAGAAAAGCCATCAAACAGCATATGGGATTCTGTTAAAGCTGTGCAGTAAATTAACCAAAGTATCATGACAGTCTCCCTATTAATAAAAAAAATGCAATATGTCTGTTCCGAGACAGCATACAGCAGACATGATTCCTCTCTCTAAACTGAAACAGCTGTGCTGATCCGCTAAGCATGCAAAAATGAACTTGGCCTATACTTGCTGCAACCAAGAGGGTTGTGAATCTATGGAATTCCCTACCCAGGGAAGTAGTTGATGCTACTTTAGTAAATGTTTTTAAAGCTAAGATAGTTTTTTTTTTGAACAATAAAGGAATTAAGGGATACGGTGAGAGGGCGGGTAAGCGGAGCTGAGGCCGTGGAAAGATCAGCCATGATTTTATTGAATGGCGGAGCAGGCTCGAATGGCTTACTCCTAAGTCCTTATGTTCTTGTAAGAGTTTGTGAGAATGTCTACCTTTCTGAATAGCATTAAACCAAGAAAACAAGTTATTTAAGGCAGTATTTACAGGCTTTATAGGAACACAAGCCATTTTCATTACTGTCCCTGGGTTTAATTGCTCAGCCATCTTGAAAATCTAACATGATTCCCTTCATCATGAGCAATTGAGCCACCCACTTGGTAAATATAAGGTTAGTCTGCTAACAGTCTTTTAACAAACCACACACGTTGCCAATATTGACATTCTTTTTTGGTGAGTGTCATTACTTGAAAGTTACACAAAGCTGTGTTCCAACATCAGCAAACAAACTGGGAACAGCCATAAATGCAGTGAAATTTAAGGTTTGTAGCCACCTCGCTTTGGAAAAGACTTTAGGGGAAACGGGAATTTTCCTGATCACTGTTGCGAACAATTCAGACAGACAATTCTTGTTTGCATTGTTTCTGCAAATACAACATTCCTGCTGATGCGCTGGCAACCAAGCCCTGCTGGCTCTCCTGTTCGTCAGGACGTGCTGCTTCCTTGTCACGTGTTAACGTTGTAGCTTCAGGGGCCAACAAAAATTGCCTAGAAATTCTTGGGTCATAGAACATAGAAAAATACAGCGCAGTACAGGCCCTTTGGCCCTCGATGTTGCGCCGATCCAAGCCCACCTAACCTACACTAGCCCACTATCCTCCATATGCCTATCCAATGCCCGTTTAAGTGCCCATAAAGAGGGAGAGTCCACCACTGCTACTGGCAGGGCATTCCATGAACTCACGACTCGCTGAGTAAAGAATCTACACCTAACATCTGTCCTATACCTACCACCCCTTAACTTAAAGCTATGCCCCCTCGTAATAGCTGACTCCATACGTGGAAAAAGGTTCTCATGGTCAACCCTATCTAAACCCCTAATCATCTTGTACACCTCTATCAAGTCACCCCTAAACCTTCTTTTCTCCAATGAAAACAGCCCCAAGTGCCTCAGCCTTTCCTCATACGATCTTCCTACCATACCAGGCAACATCCTGGTAAACCTCCTCTGCACCCGTTCCAGTACCTCCACATCCTTCCTATAGTATGGCGACCAAAACTGCACACAATACTCCAGATGCGGCCGCACCAGAGTCTTATACAACTGCAAGATGACCTCAGGGCTCCGGAACTCAATTCCTCTACCAATAAAAGCCAGTACACCATATGCCTTCATTACCGCACTATTTACCTGGGTGGCAACTTTCAGAGATCTGTGTACATGGACACCAAGATCCCTCTGCTCATCCACACTACCAAGTATCCGACCATTAGCCCAGTACCCCATCTTTTTGTTACTCTTACCAAAGTGAATCACCTCACACTTAGCTACATTGAACTCCATTTGCCACCTTTCTGCCCAGCTCTGCAACTTATCTATATCCCGCTGTAACCTGACACATCCTTCCTCACTGTCAACAACTCCACCGACTTTCGTATCATCCGCAAACTTGCTCACCCTAACTTCTAGCCCCTCCTCCAGGTCATTTATAAAAATGACAAACAGCAACGGTCCCAAAACACCGGAACACCGCTAGTAACTGCACTCTAAGATGAACCTTTACCATCAACTACTACCCTCTGTCTTCTTCCAGCCAGCCAATTCCTAATCCAAACCTCCAACTCACCCTCAATGCCATACCTCCATATTTTTTGCAGTAGCCTACCATGGGGAACCTTATCAAACGCCTTACTAAAATTCATATACACCACATCTACCGCTTTACCCTCGTCTACCTCCTTAGTCGCCTTCTCAAAGAATTCAATAAGGTTTGTGAGGCACGACCTGCCCTTCACAAAACTATGCTGACTATCCTTGATCACATTATTCCTATCCAGATGTTCATAAATCCTATCCCTTACAATTCTCTCTAAGACTTTGCCCACAACAGAAGTGAGACTCACCGGCCTATAGTTACTAGGGTTATCCCTACTCCCCTTTTTGAACAAGGGAACCACATTTGCTATGCTTCAGTCTTCTGGCACTATTCCTGTAGACAAAGAGGACATAAAAATCAAGGCCAATGGCTCTGCAATCTCCTGCCTTGCTTCCCAGAGAATCCTAGGATAAATGCTATCAGGCCCAGGGGACTTATCTATTTTCACCCTTTCCAGAATTTCCAACACCTCCTCCCTACATACCTCAAAGCCGTCCATTCTAATTAATTGTGACTCAATATTCACATCGGGTCCTCAGAGAGCAAGTCAGGAAAAGAAAGAGAAAAATACAAACTGATGGCGGCAGGAATGAAGGGAAGGCAATCCAAACTGAGGGAGGGAGAGAATCTCAAACTGGAGAGGGAACATCAGTGATAGACAGAAAATTACAAAATTGGGGGAATGACAGAATTAAAAAAACACAGATTGGAACAAAGAAGGGGTGAGCAAGCAAACTGCAAGGATGGAAGGAAACAAATTGCAGCGAGGGGTAGTTCCTGTAAGCCTGAGAAAGACCTGGAGATTAATTTCAGTACTTAATTCTTTGAGAATAGGCTCTCACCTCCATGAAGCTGACATGAGATGGTTTGACCTACTGGATATGCCACTATCAGACTGTGATAGTTCTAGTAGCTCCCATAGCAAGGGCAAGATGTAGGTCATGTAAGACTGAACAGTTCAATGAGCTTTAGATACAGCACCCAATATCTCCATATACGCATTATAATTTTGGACTTGTATAGGATCAAGCTAAGCAAGATATGATGAGCATAAGTCCCTCAGTATGTCATGCTGCAAGAGAATGAAGCTCAAAAGGTGGAGACAGAGTTATACAAACCCTTGAGGCACCTGTCACGTAGCCATGATGACATCATGAGCATGTCTCTTAATGGTATATCACACTTCTGCTGCGAGATATAACACAACAATCTCCTTTTTTCAAGGAGTATGGACTATCGACTGGTGAGTCTGACATCAATGGTGGGCAAGCTATTGGAGGGGATCCTGAGAGACAGGATTTTCGTGCATTTGAAGAAGCAAGGACTGATTAGGGATATATTTTTTTGAGGATGTAACCAAAAGAAATTGATGAAGGCAGAGCAGTAAACATTGTTGACATGGGCATTAGTAAAGCTTTTGACAAGGTTCCGCATGGTAGACTGATCAGTAAGGTTAGATCACATGGAATTCAAAGAGCTTGCTAATTAGATTAAAAATTGGCTTGATGGTAGGAGACAGACGGTGGTGACGGAGGGTTGTTTTTTGGACCAGAGGCCTGTGACCAGTGGTGTTCCGCAAGGATCGGTGCTGGGTCCATTGTTGTTTGCCTTTAAATAAATTATTTGGATGAGAATTTAGAAGGCATGTTACTAAGTTTGTGGATTACACAAAAGTTGACGGTATAGTGGACAGAGAAGGATACCTAAGATTACAAAGAGCTCTTGAACAATTGGGCCAATGGGCTGATGAGTGGCAATGGAGGTTAAACTGGATAAATGCAAGGTATTGCATTTTAGTAAAATGAACAAGGGTGGGATTTATACATTCAACATAGGGCTCTGGGTAGTCTTGTGGAACAGACACACCTAGGAGTTCAGGTATAAAGTTCTTTGAAATTTGTGTCACAGATAGACAGTGTGCTTAAGAGGTGTTTAGCACGCTTGGCGTCATTTCTTAGACCATTGAGTATAGGAGTTGAGACTTCATGTTGAAGCTGTATAGGACATTGGTGAGGCCACTTTTGGAGTACTGTGTACAGGTCTCCTTGCTATAGAAAGAATATTATTAAGTTGGAGAAGATTCAGAAAAGATTTACCAGATGTTCCTGTAACTGGAATTTATAAGGAGAAACTGTGACATTTATCACTGGAGCATAGGAGGTTGAGAGGCGACCTTACAGAAGTTTATAAAATCATGAGGGGCATGGATAAGGTGAATACAGAAGGTCTTTTCTGTTGAGTGGGGGAGTTCAAAACTTGGGCCATATTTTTAATGTGAAAGGAAAAAGATTTAAAATGGACCTGAGGGGCAACTTCTTCCACACAGAGGGTGGTTTGTACATGTAATAAACTATGAAAGGAAGGGTGCAGGTAGTGTTCAAGCATTTAAAAGCCATTTGAACTTGAAAGGTTTAGGGGGATATGGGGAAAATGCGGGCAAGTTGGACTAGCTGAGACTGGGGAACTTGGTCAGGGACGAGTCAGACTGAAGGGTCTTTTTCCGTGCTGTGACTCAATGACTCTACGTGAAATCCCAAAGAGCTATACATCACTGTGCATAGGCAACAAGTGCCAATTTAATCATTATTCGGACATATAAAAACAGATAACAAGATTAATTCATTCAAATTTCAATATTACATTTTGGAGGTTTGACGCCATATCTCAATCTAGTGAATATATGCCCAGATGGAGAAATGTGTATGTAGTTCTCAGTTATTCTTCCTGAAAATGTCTTGCTGTCATTCATAAAATCATCATTGTTGGGCTCTTAAAGAGGTTTTATTAAGTGCAAGACTGTTTCTTTAAAGGATGTAATGGCAGATTATGACCACTAGGGGTATGTTTTCACCAAATAAGGGATACTGGCATCACACTGCCTCTGGCACTGAATTAAAGGACACAAAATGGCAGAGCCAACCGACCACTGTACAAAGGTAAGGAGCTCTAGGTTGGAAAATCAATTTTTAGTTTGAACGGGAAGGCACTGTAGTTAAGCCAACAGTGACTGTCAATGTTAATTTTAAGATTGTAAGAAGCTGTTTAGCCAACAATTTTACTCCCAAACCCACAAAAAGCCTTTTGACGCAGCATCTTATCTTTTATGTTGCAGCAGGCTGAAACATTGTTTCTTTTTGCGAAAGCAATACGGGTTTTACAGATTGAAAGCTCTTGAACTTGAAGTTGACAGCGCAGGTCTGCCTTTTGCTTATTCGGGTGATGTTCCATAATCATGTAAATTTATTGTGGGTAGGCATCTTATGACCCAGGGATGTCTAACCTTCAAATGAGACTCTCTTCTAAGCATTTACTGGTGTTTTATATAGTGCTGTAGCCACGATGTGAGGTGGCATGAAATACTGATGGCGCAGCCACTGTCACACTATTCAGTAGCTCCTGTAACTTAAGGATGAGATGTGGGTCACATAGTACTGAACGGTTCAATTAGCTTTTGTTAGAGTGCCTGGTATCTACACATGTACATTACAATCACAGGCATCTGTGTGTCTGGGTTCAAGTCAAGCAACTTGCGTGTACTGGAGCACAATTCCTTTAGTAAGTCATGCAAGAGGACATAATTCAGTAAGATGGGGGCTGTAAGCTTAAAATCATTAGGTCAACTTCCATGAAATTAACCATAATATGGTTAAGATGCTTAAAGGCACATATCGGCTGTGAGTCTTAACACAACATTCTCCTTTTTCCGAAGAAATGAAATCCCAAACAGGTATACATCATTGTACATAGGCACACAATGTCAATTGAACTGTTTTTTCAGACGTGTAAAACACTAAAGCAGCTGAGCATCAGTATTGGGATGTTAGAACCAATGTATTAAATTAGGTATGATTTAAAATATTTTTACTTATTATTTTTATCACACATGCGCTGAATTGTCATCATAAAATGGTGCAAAGAGATGTACAGCATGGAAACAGTCCCTTTGGTTCAATTTGTCCATGCCGACCAGATATCCCAACCCAATCTTGTCCCGCCTGCTAGCACCCGGTCCATATCCCTCTAAATCTTTACTATTCTTATATCCAACCAGATGCCTTTTAAATGTTGCAATTGTACCAGCCTTCACCACTTCCTCTGGTGGCTCATTCCATACATGTAGCATCCTCTGCGTGAAAAAGGTGCCCCTTAGGTCTCTTTCATATCTTTCCCCTCTCACCCTAAACCTATGCCCTCTAGATCTGGACTCCTCCCCCCCACCCCCACCCCAGTGAAGAGACTTTGTCTATTTATCATATCCTTGCCCCTCATGACTTTATAATCCTCTATAAGGTCAGCCCTCAGCCTCCGATGCTCCAGGGAAAACAGCCCTTGCCTATTCAATCTCTCCCCATAACTCAAATCCTTCAACCCTGGCAACATCCTTTTAAATTTTTTCTGAATCCTTTCAAGTTTCACAACATCCTTCTGATAGGAAGGAGATCAGAATTGCACACAGTATTCCAAACGTGGCCTAATCAATGTCCTGTACAGCCGCAACATGACCTCCCAACTCCTGTACTCAATACTCTGGCCAATAAAGGGAAGCATGCCAAATGCCTTCTTCACTATCCTATCTACCAGTGACTCCACTTTCAAGGAGCTATGAAGCTGCACTCCAAGGTTCCTTTGTTCAGCAGCACTCCCTAGGACTTTACCATTAAGTGTATAAGTCCTGCTATGATTTGCTTTCCCAAAATGCAGCACCTCACATTTATCTAAATTAAACTACACCTGCCACTTCTTAGCCCATTGGCCCATCTGGTCAAGATCCCATTGTAATCTGAGGTAACCTTCTTCACTGTCAACGACACCTCCAATTTTGGTGTCATCTGCAAACTTATTAACTTACTAACTATACTTCTTATGCTCACATCCAAATCATTTACCGAATACCAATTATCCGAAAATTGGATTATCCAAAGGAGATCTAGAGGTCCCGACAGAAACATTAAATCATAGAAGTGTGTCCGACACTGATCGCATCTTTTGTTTACAGTGATTAAAAGTGCTGCCAAGAACAGTCCTGGACTGATGGGACAGCAGGCACCATCTATAAATGACTGACCTCCCACACTCTCTCCCTCTCTTTCCACACTTTGCTTGGAGTTCTACACAGGTGTGTATCCTAAACCCCCTCCTTCCCCAGAACGTTGTCCTGTACTGGGTAAAGGTGGAACCTGTCAAAAAGTTGCAGTAAAAAGTTGCGTGAGTGCGCTATTTGGAGACTCACCCCCTAAAAGGCAGTAGCAGCAGCAACAGTCTTGTTGTTGGTGTCGAGTCTGGCTGCCCCGGAGAGGGGGCGGGTCACACTGGGGGCCGCATGGGGGGTGGGGGGGTGGTGTTTGATGGGGTTAGGGTTGGTGGGGTGGATGGGGTGCAGGGGCTCGTGCGCGGTGATGCTGCCTTATCTCCTGAACAGGGAGCAGACTTTACAGAAAACTCCGAGCCCCAGAGGAAAGGCACTGAATCAATTAAAGGAATATTCAGTGATCTGAACAAAATAGTGCCCACCCATCTCGCTCAGATAATCGAGGCTCCTCTGTTTATAAATGACGAAAAGTAGTGGACCCTGCACTGATTCTTGTGGCACTCCACTGGTCACAGGCCTCCAGTCTGAAAAACAACCCTCCACCACAACCCTCTGTCTTCTACCTTTGAGCCAGTTCTGTATCCACACGGTTACTTCTCCCTGTATTCCATGAGATCTAACCTTGCTAACCAGTCTCCCATGGGGAACCTTGTCGAACGCCTTACTGAAGTCCATGTAGATCACATCTACTGCTCTGCCCTCATCAATCCTCTTTGTTACTTCTTCAAAGAACTCAATCAAGTTTGTGAGACATGATTTCCCATGCACAAAGCCATATTGACTATCCCTAATCAGTCCTTGCCTTTCCTGTACATCCTGTCCCTCAGGATTCCCTCCAACAACTTGCCAACCACCGACATCAGGCTCACTGGTCTATAGTTCCCTGGATTGTCCTTACCACCCTTCTTAAACAGTGGCACTACGTCAGCCAACCTCCAGTCTTCCAGCATCTCACCTGTGACTATCGATGATACAAATCTCTCAACAAGGGGCCCAGAAATCACTTCCCTAGCTTCCCACAGAGTTCTCAGGTACACCTGATCATTATCCACTTTTTTTGTGTTTCAAGACATTCAGCACTTCCTCCTCTGTAATATGGACAATTTTTCTAGATATCACTATTTCCCTACATTCTATATCTTCCATGTCCTTTTCCACAGTAAACACTGATGCAAAATACTCATTTAGAATCTCCCCCATCTGCTGCGGCTCCTCACGAAGGCCATCTTGCTGATCTTTGAGGGGCCCCATTCTCTTTCTCGTTACCCTTTTGTCCTCAATGTATTTGTAAAAACCCTTTGGATTCTCCTTAACTCTATTTTCCAATGCTATCTCATGTCTCCTTTTTGCCCTCCTGATTTCCCTCTTAAATATACTCCTACTGCCTTTATATTCTTCTAAGGAGTCATATGATCTATCTTGTCTATACCTGACATATACTTCCTTCTTTTTCTTAACCAAACCCTCCATTTCTTTAGTCATCCAGCATTCCCTATATCTACCAGCCTTTCCTTTCCCCCTAAGAGGAACATATTGTCTCTGGACCCTGGTTATCTCATTTTTGAAGGTTTCCCATTTTCCAGCCATCCCTTTACCTGCGAACATCTGCCCCCAATCAGCTTTTGAAAGTTCTTGCCTAATACCGTCAAAGTTAGCCTTCCTCCAATTTAGAACTTCAACTTTTAGATCTGGTCTATCCTTTTCCACCACGATTTTAAAACTAATAGAATTATAGTCGCTGGCCCAAAAATACTCCCCCACTGATGCTTCAGTCACCAGCCCTGCCTTATTTCCCAATAGTAGGTCAAGTTTTGCACCTTCTCTAGTAGGTACATCCACACACTGAATCAGAAAATTTTCCTGTACACACACACAACAAATTCCTCTCCACCTAAGCCCGTAACACTATGGCAGTCCTAGTCTATGTTTGGAAAGTTAAAATCCCCTACCATGACCACTCTATCATTCTTAAGGATAACTGAGATCTCCTTACAAACTTGTTCCTCAATTTCCATCTGACTATTATGGAGTCTATAATACAATCCCAATAAGGTGATCATCCCTTTCTTAGTTCTCAGTTCAAGCCAAGTAACTTCCCTGGATGTATTTCTGGGAATATCCTCCCACGATACAGCTGTAATGCTATCCCTTATCAAAAACGCAAGTCCCCCCTCCTCTCTTGCCTCCTTTTCTGCCCTTCCTGGAGCATTAAGCTGCCAATTCTGTCCATCCCTGAGCCACATTTCTGTAATTGTCATGATATCCCAGTCCCATGTTCCTAACCATGTCCTGAGTTCATCTGCCCTCCCTGTTAGGCCTCTTGCATTGAAATAAATGCAGTTTAATTCATCAATCCTATCTTGTTCGCTGCTTTGTCCCTGCCAGCCTGACTGTTTGACTTGCTTCTTTTCTCAACTGTCTCAGATCGATCTCTTTCCTCACTATCTCCCTGGATCCCACCCATCCACCTTAATAGTTTAAATCCTCACAAGCAGTTCTAGCAAATCTCCCTGCCAGTATATTAGTCCCCTTCCAATTCAGGTGCAATTCGTCCTTCTTGTACAGGTCACTTCTACCCCAGAAGAGATTCCAATGATCCAAAAATGTGAATTCTTCTCCCATACACCAGCTCCTCAACCATGCATTCATCTACTCTATCCTCCTATTCTTACCCTCACTAGCTCGTAGCACCGGGAGTAATCCAGATATGACTACTCTCAAGGATCTCTCTTTTTAATTCCTGCCTAACTCTATATTCTCTCTTCAGAATGACATCCTTTTCCCTTCCTATGTCATTGGTTCCAATGTGGACAATGACCTCCAGCTGGGCCCCCTCCCCTTGAGAACATTCTGCACCCTCTCTAAGACATCCTTGATCCTGGCACCAGGGAGGCAATACACTATTCTGATTTTTCATTGCTGGCCACAGAAATGTCTGTCTGTCCCTTGGACAAGAGAGTCTCCTAACACAATTGATGTTTTGGAACCCGGCGTACCCCTCATTGCATTAGAGCCAGTCTCAATACCAGAAACTTGGCTGTTCGTGCTATGTCCCCCTGAGAATCCATCACCCCTTACATTTTCCAGAACAGCATACTTGTTTGAAATGTGGATAGCCACAGAAGACTCCTGCCAACACTCTTACCTTTCCTGGAGCTAACACATCTACGTGACTGTATCTGCAACTTTTCTCCCTTCCTATAACTGCCATCCATCACATCCCCTTGCTCTTGTAAATTCCTCATTGCCTCTAATTGTCTCTCCAACCGATCCATTCGATCTGATAGGATTTGCAACCAATGGCATTTATTGCAGATATAATCCTCAGTAACCGGTAATCTTTTCCTAAACTCCCACATCCAACAAGAGCATATCACTCTACTAAAGGCCATTTTTGCTTCTTTCAATCTACAGACCCAGAAAATAGCACTGTCTTATTCCTCTGCAAAATACTGCTCCAGGCTGGCTTAATACTTATGGCTTATTTAAGTAATTTTAATCAAGAGACATATCTCAATAAAACATATAATCAAGAAAGAACCCACTCTACTCATTAGTGCAGGCTTACTGTAAGACCACACTTAAAAATACTCACTTATCTGTTTCTGTGCTGTGACAGTTGTAAATTACTGAAATTAATGATGGATTTATTTAATTGCTGCAGATTCCTTGCGATTGATAATGGGAGAAGCATCACAGATGTATTTTTTATTTACATTGCTTGTCCATACAGCTGTCTGTTCTACTAATTACGTCTGTTCATCATACTATTAAACAGACAAATGGTTTGTTCAGGTTGAGATATGGAAACACCCACATCTGGTAAGTGTAATAACATTTGCAAACAGTGGACAAATAAAATGCAAGCAATTGCCTGATAAACATGAGCAGTGATAGATGATTGGATGCCACATGACTAAGTTTCCTGGACGTTGTCAATAAACACAAATTACTCGATAAAATTCACTCTTGAGATGATGTGTAGCTTTTACTGATAAAGGCCGCATTTATGGATCGTCGCTGGTTGCCCTGAGTGGTGATTGTGGTGAGCTTTCTTCATGAGTTGCTGCAATCCCTGTGTGGAAAACACCCTTATAATCCTATCAGAAAGGGAGTTCTTGAATTCTGACCCAGCAATCAAGAAGGAACTGTGGTATGTTTCTATGTCAGCAGGGTATGTTACTTGGAAGATCACAAACTGAAAGATCATCTCCATATGTCACATGGCATTATCCTTTTGAACAATAGGAGGAGATACCATAAAAAAAACCTTAATATATGGCCAAATACCTTTCCGGCTTGTGTTACATTTCACTGGGATAGTGTGCTAGAAATAAGGCCCCACTGTTCCCAGAGTCAACCCAAAAGCTAAAGATTTTAAAAAGTACACAAAATTCCTCAATTTACATATATTTCAGAACCAGAAAGCATAGATCAGGTTTCTGAACTGAACAAGAATTACAATTAGCAAGAATTACTGTCTATTACAAGGAAACAATTGTGACCCATCGGCATTTAACTCTAATAACCAAAACTCTAATGCCCTTCTGCACTTCACATTAGATAAAACTCAGGCATGAAATGAAAAGGGTGTTAAGGGTGGAAGGAAAGCAGGGACAGCAATTCTTTTGTCTCTGTCCACAAGTTCAGCTGAGATGGATCCTGTGTTGATCATGTTCTTCCTTCTCCAGGGTCTGATTTTCAAGATGCATAGAGAGGCTGGTTCGCTTATAAAAAGGTCTCTGACTCAAAGTAAAAGTCACAGCTTACATCATTTACTGGAGGAAAGATAAACTGGTTTTCTTCAGGCTTAGAGATAATTTTACTGCAGAGAACACAGAGACAGACAGAGAGCTCCTGAGCTGGTGGTAGTCAATCTTGTACAAAGCCACAAGCTGTTAAACTGAGAACCAGATTGTTGTTGGTGAACAGAAGACCATTGCCATCAATAATTGTTCACTAGTCCATAGACCAATCTGCTAATTGTACCAACCAAAACTCCATTTGTACACAACACTTCAGTTCCAGTTTTCCTGCAACTACACTTTAACCAGCTTTCGAACAAGAAGCTGTGTAAATCCTTTTACAATGAGTGTCAGACGATGCAGCAATCCCCCAGCCACTCCTTGGTCATTAAAACAGCACTTTTCTCTTTCCAGTCCCCTGATAAAAGTATGGAAGAATGAAAAGGCACAGTCTTTACACTGGGAACATGTAGAGCTTAACCTGATTGAGCAAGCCACCAACTCATCCACAGTCAGGAAACTAAAATGGCATTCTCCAGATATCCTGATCTTTCTTCTCCTGTTGCTCTTAAATCTGTATTACAATATTAGACAGATCGATTGTGAAGCATCTGGTTGCTGGGGCAACATGGAGCCACTTCAGGGATGAGATAGTGTGGGATAGATAAGCCTCCATTTAGGAAACTGATAACAAAATGATGAGTTTACACCAAACAGGAGAGGACAGACAGGATGATTTCTTTCTTGCTTGAAGGGAGAAGGCTGAGCAATAATCTAATGGAAATCTTAAAAGTTATGAAAGGATTTGATAAAACAGACACAGAGTTCATCTACCTGTGAGAGCGAGCTGCATCAGAAGTCATAAACAGAATAGTCACCAAGAAAGCCAAAAGGGAATTGGACTCTTCAGTTCTATGTGACCGATGTCTCATCCTTTATGTTACAGGAGCAGATCCATCAGTATTTCATGCCACTTCACAGCACCATATAAAGCACCAGTAAATGTTGTCCCTGCTTTCCTTCCATTCTTAACACCCCTTTTTTGCCCCAATGCCTGTGTTTTATGTAAAGAGAAGTGTATAAGAGGACTGGGTTTTAATTAGTACAGTCATATGCTGATGGCTCATGATTGTAGCAATTTACCTGTAATAGATAGCAATTCTTGTTAATAAGACCACGGTGATAGAGTGGAATTCACTATATCAAGGACTAACTCAGAAAAATAGTAAAGGTACATTAAAGTGGGATCTAGATTAAACATATCAGGGACGCTGATTATGCTGATAGAATTAGATGAGGAAAGACTAAAAGAGGTTGGAGTGGAGCATTATAAGCCGATATCAATTGGTTGGAGTAATGTCCTGTTTCTGTGTTGCACATTCTTGATAGAAAATCAAATATTTTAACAATGAAAGATGATTACATTTCCAAAAAGCCACAATACAGAAAAAGAACATTTTCACAGTACTTCACGTGCATCTTTTGATGACAATATCTTACATTTTGACCATACTTTCAAAGATATTAGAATAAATTGGAGTGTACTTACTATACTGGCTCTCCTTTATTGGAAAATCTTGAACAAAGCGAGACCCTGACTCAGGCAAACGCATTGATATAATTTTCTTCTGTGTCCTGCATGATCTCCGGACGAGGAAGATCTGTTATTATAAAAAGGCACTGTGTGAGGTTGAACATAATACAATGTGAGGATCAGGAATAGACCATTCAGCCCTTCACACCTGCTCCTCCATTTACTTCTAGCTACCCCGACAAGAGTTTGTTGACCTTATCAAGCCCTTTCAAAGTTATTTATATTTCAATGTTTCACCCTTATTCTTCAAAATTCCAGATAATGTTGGCCCAATTAACACAGTCTCTCATCAGTACGTCAGCCTGGGAATCAATATGACAAACCATTATTCTACCTCCTTCATTGCAATTAAATAAGGCGAACAAACTGCATTCAGTACTCCAGTTGTGTGATCTCACCAACACTCTGTACAATTGTAGCAAGATTCATTTATTCTTGTTCTCCATTCCTTTGCAACAAAGGTTAGTATCCCTGTACTTTTATTATTGCCTGTTATACCTGAGTGCTATTTTCATGTTGCTTGATAAAAAAAAGTACAGTGAGGTACCTCTGCACATCAACAATTACACATTCACACCTCAAAAATAATCTCCTTCTCAAAAATAACAGAAGTGACCTAAAATTGTAAGTCCTGACCCAAAACATAGCTATTTCCTGGGGATGGGGGGTGAAGTCAGACTGTGGTTTATGCACGTGCCTTTTAAAGAGGCAGCTATCCATTCAAATACAGGTATCCCCCGCTTTTCAAAAGTTCACTTTAGGCCACAACTTTTATGAAAGACCTACATTAGTACCTGTTTTCACTAATGGAAAGAAATCCGAAGAGGATGTTCACTTTTATGAGAAAAGGTGAAATTTTTCCCATATAAATTAATGCTTCTTCGCTTTATGCCATTTCAGCTTATGAAAGGTTTCATCAGAACACTCTACTTTCAGATGGGGGTTGGGGAGGGGTATACCTGTAGTTAGCTTCCTCCAATGAAGTGTGATATACATTCTGGTACAGTGGAATCTACAGTGTGTACATTAGATGTGTTAAGAGCAGGTCTGAACTTTGTGGATTCATTTGGATAGACAAGGTAATCCTTTGAAAGAGGTAAGATGCCCCTGTGAGTGTGATCCTGGGAGACCACGTTTTGGGGGGGCAGAGGTGGGGGGGTATCACGTGTCCCTGGTGTGGTGGTCGGGAAGGTACCACTATGAAAAAGTGGTCAGATACCCTTGATGGGCATGAGAGAGGGGTATGTGTATGGGTGAGGAATTAGGAGGGAGACTGCATGGATGGGGAGGACGGGGGAGATGCCAGGTATCAGGCATCTTTTGGATTTGTGACTTGTGGAGAAGACTGGGCACAAAACCTTTGGAACTGTAAAGATGTCAGAGTCAAACTCACAAAGACCACAAGAAGTGTCAAACTTGTCAAGGAGTGTCAAACCATGTTTTATTTGAATGAATGAGTGCGCTTTTCTCAATGGAGAGAGAGTGTTGTTTCTAATACAGACCCTTATTTCCTTTGTGCTTAGGTGCTAAGTGAGTTGACATAATAGGCAAAGGAGGGGTAGGAAGGGTAAAGCTATGGATTTTTAATAGATGGGTTAAGAGAGGGTTTGTGGGGGTAAGGGATAAGAGCTGAGGAATGTTTTATATTTTATTCTTTTATGCCAGATTTTGGACACAGCACTAGGGACTGATGGTAGACTTCTCAGTGCACCTTGGCATTTGGTAGCTTGCTCCAATTGGTATTCCTGAGTGGCCTATCCCAACTCCAATCCATCCCACAACACCTGGATGAAAGTGAGCAATGCAGCTGGCCACTTTTAAAGGTCAAGTTCACAGAGCTGGGAATCCTCCTGCCTCTGCATGCACCCAAACTGGGAACAAAAGTCAGGACCTTTATTATTTCTTACTCCAAAAGTGAATTAGTTCATAGTTCCCATATTATACTACATTTATCATCATGTAGCCCAAGCAATTAACTTGTCCGTACAACCACGTTGCATTCTCCGCATTCCAAAGCTAGCTTTGCATTGTCAGCAAACATAGATTCAATATTGTCTATCACTGTGTTCAAGTCATGAGTATAGATTCCAAGTACCCAATATGCAAGCACTGATCATTGCAGTAATGCATCAGTCACAGCCTGTCAAGCAGAAAATGTCCCGTATATCCCTACTGTTTTCTTCCTGTTAAATATCCAATCATTATGAATATCAGTGTATTACCCTGAACTCAATGAGCACCCATTGTACATATTAACCTTTTGTGTGGCACCTTATCAAATGTCTTTCAGAAATAACAGTATACCACATCTCCTTTTATCTACTCAACAGTTGCATCCGCAAAAGCCCTAACAAAATTTGTCAAACATGATCTCTCGTTCATAGAACCACACTGTCTTTGTTCAGATTACGATTGTCTAAGTCTCTTGCTTTTCTTTAATAATAGATTCCAATATTTTCCCCAAAACTGTTGTCAGACTAATTGGCCTGTAATTGCTAGCTTCCTCACAATTCCTCTTCAGATTAGCACTATGACATTTCAGTCATATTCTAGTCTGCTGTGACCGTTCTAGAACTGAGGACACTTGGGGAAATCATAGCCAGCACAACCACTCTCTCTACAACCATCTCTTTTCGAACTGTAGGATGTTGGCCATCGGGTCCTGGAGATTTGTCAGAGTTCAGTTCCTTGTGTATTTGCAAAATTTTTTCTCTACAAATATCAATTACCTTGATTTCTTTACTATGATTAGCCCCTAGAGTTATCCTCTTATTTTTGGTATGTCGAACTGCTTTCATAGGTTCAAAAACAACTAAACAACTCACTTTAGATCTGTCAGCCTAACACTGGTAATAGCTAGGCTTCTGACAGCTGTAAAACACGATATAATTTAACCACCTACAAAAGCAAAGTTTAATTTTGGACAACCAGCAAAACTTTATAAAAGGCCAAAATTTGTACAATCTTAACAGTCCTCTGAGGGGATAACAAACTTTCTTCGTGACAGAGTTTAGAGCAGGTCACGTGTTTTGGATTTTTAAAAAGCACCAGGCAGGTTGGAGAACAAGGAGCCGGTTCATAACATTAAGGTGCATGATGTTGACAGGTATGTGACAGTGTGGATAGAAAACAGATGAGCGGGCAATGGATGCTTGGCAGCCCTATAAACAAGGCTAGCCTCAGGGGTCAATGTTCACATTACCTCTCTTCTCAGTATATAGGCATAAAAGTGACCTACACTCTGATATACAGGACACAGCATCACAACTGTTAAAATACAACAGGCAGTGAGATCATTCATTGAAGGGTCGGGCAAATAGTTATTGGACGAAATTTAATGCAGCTAGTTATAAGACAAACTAACAACAACAAATAGGAGAAAGTGAGAACTGCAGATGCTGGAGATCAGAGCTGAAAAATGTGTTGCTGGAAAAGCGCAGCCCTTCAGGAAGAAGGGCTTATGCCTGAAACGTCGATTCTCCTGCTCCTTGGATGCTGCCTGACCTGCTGCGCTTTTCCAGCAACACATTTTTCAGCTAAAAACAAGAAATGCTGGTGATCACAGTGGGTCAGACAGCATGCTAACGTTTGAAGTCTAGATGACTCTTCCTCAGAGATCCTACTGTGTACAAGATGTGGGGGGGGGGGGGGGGGAATCACCAAATTGCTAAAGTTTCAAAAGATCAGGCAGAATTAAGGATTCAGAAATTGATATATCCATTTGCCTTCTCATTTCTAAAAAGAGGCTGGATTAAAACCTATTTTTTTGGGGGGCAGGGATCTGAGAAACTAAGACTCTTCACTAGAACAGAGAGGTCATTTGCTCGAAACTACGAGTAGCTTTTATAAGATAAACATTAAGGAAAAAAACTTAGTGGTTGGTGACGTAGTACTTGGAAGGCAACAACTAAGATCAGCATCAAATGAACAAATAGAAAGAGTTTTAAGTAGACCATACTCGGGATATTTAAAGCCTGCTAGAAACAATAATCACTTTAAAAATGAAGTTTGAGGAAGGATTAGATAAGGCTGACTGGACAAAGGCTTGTGAAGGAATGGCAGAGTGGATTCGTCACTCAAGGGAACAAATGCACCACGTAGTGAACTAAATTGGGCCCATTAATGCTTTAAAATTTCATGATTCCATAAATCAAAAGATGTGACAATATTTATATTGCTATCCAAGTTCTGCCACTTAGAGTCTTCTCACCTTTTACTTGACTCCTAGAATAATGATCCCATGTTATATGCACTCCAAGTTAGCTGAGCAATAATGACTTATGACCTGATGTTGCCATGCATTGTATGGGGTGTTTGGATCCAGTTGATGTTTACCAACAAACATGAGCAGAAAAACACAAGTAACAAGATGATGGCAGTCCATGTTGACATATTCAGTTTGGTGGAAAGCTCCAGGTTAACTATTAATAGTGTTAAGTGTTGTAATTGGATCCATTTGATAAAGAATTTAGAAATGGCAAGACTATGAAGTATAATGTTTCCAATTTAAAAAATTGTATGTGCTGCCCGTAAGTTTTCCAAAACAAAGTCTCTCATTCATGTCCGCAACAAGCTATATTGACCCATGGTCTTCCATCCCCCTGCCATTGAAAATTCTTATTCTCTTCTTCAAATTTCTTAATGGTTTTTCCCTTCCTTATTTCTCTAACTTCTACCAGTTCCGAAACTCTTCTTGAACTCAAAGTTCCTCTGTCCTCCATTTCCAAGGCCACAAACACACCTTCCAGGTGAAACATCAATTTTCTTGTACACCCTTCAATTTAGTCTAGTGCACCTGCTGCTCACAATGCGGTCTCTTCTTCAGTGGCAAGATAGAATGCAGAGTGGGTGATCACTTAGTGGAACAATGTCAAAAATCACACAACATTGGGTTATAGTCCAACAAGTTTATTTGAAAGCACAAACTTTTGGAGCCCCTGCTACTTCCTCAGGCGCCCCCCTGCCTGTAAGAATGACCCTGATCTTACAGTCGCTTTCCATTCCAATACACCATCTTGCTCTCGTGCTAAATTTCTGTTTGAGGTTTGCTGAATGGCTCCAGTGAAACCCAATGAAAGCAGGAGGAAAAGCATGCAATTAGGTACTTTATAGCCTTCATGACTCAACATTGCATTCAAACAACTTCAGACCATAAACAAAGTCCTCGATTTTGGTTACCCCCAACTCAAGTGTCATGTTTTTTCTCAACAGAGGCCTACTTTCTGCTATTAACATCTATTCTGCATCTAGATTTCTCCTCAACTACCATTAGTACTCCTTTTCCCTTTTACTCTGGCACCCCTTGCTAGCTGTTCCATTTGCTCTTCCTCCCCCTTTGTCAACATAATTAAAAAACACCTTTCATAGCCCCCCTTCAATTTTGAAGAAGTGACGTTTTGAAATGAAATGTTGACTTTGTTTCTCATTTCACTGACACTGCCAGATGACTCGGTTTCTAAAGCACTTTATTTTTATTTCAGGTCTCCAGCATATCCAGAACTGTGTTTTTTTTTCCCAAGTTCTAAACTTCCTTGATTTATGAACTTTGTACTCACATTCTTTTTTAGATTAGATTACTTACAGTGTGGAAACAGACCCTTCGGCCCAAGTCCACACCGACCTGCCGAAGGGCAACACACCCAGACCCATTCCCCTACATTTATCCCTTCACCTAACACTACGGGCCATGGCCAATTCACCTAACCTGCACATTTTTGGACTGTGGGAGGAAACCGGAGCACCTGGAGGAAAGCCACGCAGACACGGGGAGAATGTGCAAACTCCACACAGAGAGTCACCTGAGGCGGGAATTGAACCCGGGTCTCTGGCACTGTGAGGCAGCAGTGCTAACCACTGTGCCACCGTGCCGCCCATGTCTTTCACTGAATGATTAATATAAACAGGTTGCACACCCTGCTTTACCTGTTTACCGTGGGTGGCATGGTGGCACAGCGGTTAGTACTGCTGCCTCACAGCGCCAGAGACCCAGGTTCAATTCCGACCCCAGGTGACTCTCTGTGTGGAGTTTGCACATTCTCCCCGTGTCTGCGTGGGTTTCCTCCGGGTGCTCCGGTTTCCTCCCACAAACCAAAAATGTGCAGGTTAGGTGAATTGGCCATGCTAAATTGCCCGTAGTGTTAGGTGAAGGGGTAAATGTAGGGGAATGGGTCTGGGTGGTTTCCGCTTTGGCGGGGCGGTGTGGACTTGTTGGGTCGAAGGGCCTGTTTCCACACTGTAAGTAATCTAATCTAATCTAATCTAAAGAATAGACCGGATTTATCACTCTCCAGTCATATTTCTTGAAGAAAACAATTAGATTGGACGACTTCCAATTGTATTGATTTTTGCCACCTTTCAGAGGGAAGAATATCCTACATTCATTTTCTTCAATTTCTTTCCAGATCATCATCACCTATTTATCTGTTGTCATCCTTTATTACTTCGTACTATCTTTAGTCATTGACTTGAACTCCTGTGGTTATCATCTGCTATGATTTTATTGATGCTCTTCATTATGGTTATATCACTGTCCCCTCTTTGTTTTGTTGACACCAAGTTTAAAGCAGTTAAAGTGAATACATTTTAAATTAACAAAAGAAAGTTTGGAAAAAACCTTACTTCTTAAAAAGTAACTTCATAAAGAAATCCAAGAACAAGTGACTTGCATATATTACACCATAGTTAAATACCAATTTGCCACAATGAAAAAGCAGACACAACTCTTTCTTTCTTTTAATTACAGATGTGAAATTTCAGATTAACCACAAGAACTTGATGACACATTTCTGCAACATTTGAACAAAGAGATTTGATATTCCACGGCCAGATTTTGCAAGGAAATACCAAAGGTAATTTCTATGAGCTAAACATGTAACAGCACTCTTGAGTATTTATCTGAAAAGTGATTCAGCAATTTATAAAAAATAATTTTACGAAGCGAGGTGGCTCATCTCCTGATCCTCATTCCCCTGCTATGCTCGCACCTCATCTCAAAACTGCAACAAAGTCAACTAACATATTTAACATGGT
Organism: Chiloscyllium plagiosum; assembly: GCF_037043375.1. Taxonomy (NCBI): domain Eukaryota; kingdom Metazoa; phylum Chordata; class Chondrichthyes; order Orectolobiformes; family Hemiscylliidae; genus Chiloscyllium; species Chiloscyllium plagiosum. Next base: position 101,996,042 of record NW_028270148.1, on the reverse strand, counting down.
TTAAAAAAAACACAAGGCACTATACAAATGTAAAAGTGTACAGTGACCTCAGTAGAAATAGGTTAAAGGCTATGGTTATGAGAGGTACTCTTCAGATGCTTTCCAAAGCAGAGAGGAGGAGAGGGTCTTCAGGAAGACAATACAAGACAGCAACTGCAGGTGGACCAGGGAATACAGACGGTCAAAATTTAAGAAGAAATGTGAACGTGTCAATAAGGACAAGGATTACAATGGAATTATTTGAAGGATGGAGAGTTCATAAAAGCTGCCAAGGACAGAATGAATGATGACTAATTGTCACTTGTATTTTACAGTGAATAATACAGTAAAATACAGTGAAAAACTTCCCCTGTCGCCACAATCCTGTCCCATTTTGAATAGTTTAAAGGATGAAAAGATAGAACTGAAAGAGAGTCTATCTTCATTTCACCACCTCTGCCATGTACCTATGGCCTGAGCCAGCTCACAACAACAATAGGATGTAGATGCACTAAAGTCAGAAAGACAGGACACTATCAGGGATACAGTACTGCAATTATATTTGCCAAAGGGATGTCCACAACAGTTCTGACCAGGAATGTATTAGCACAGTGCATAGGCAGAAACCAGTGATTGGAGCGGTAAACACAAAGTTGTACAGCAATGGGAATATGAGGGGAAAGGGAGATTACAGGGTGGAGACTGTGGGAGCCAATGGAGTTTACAGTTGGGCACCACTGGGAAAGAACAGTAATATTTTTATTGGCTTCTAGGGAGAAGGTGGCCAATTTCGAATAGATGAACAAAACATGAGGAAAAGGTGGCCACTGGGAATGCCAACCTGCATTAGACTAAAGAGAATGCTTATCGGATATATAAGAGATTGGGTCTTGTTGAATGTTGATTTTTTTTTACTTAAAATGAATTTCTATTCACTACCACAGCTACAAGACAAAGGTTAAGCTTACAGAGATTAAGCACACAAATCAATTCTCAGCATCTTATTTTAACACTATGTTCCCAACTAAACTCAAAGTTGAAGGTCAGTCACACTTCTGAAATAACTCCACAGAGGTCAGTATCACATCACCTACTTTCCCTTTATTTACACATGGAGTGTTCTTGACACTGATCCAGCTCCCTCTGAGCCAGCTCTCAGAATGAACAGGATATCTGACACTCCTGTTCTTAATCTGTCAGCCAGGGCCCCCTGATTGAACCCGATTAACAGCCCCAATCAGGGAACTCATATTCTACGAGATCTCCGAGTTGACCACATTACAATCATAGGAGGACAGGCAAAATCCGAGGACAGGCAAAATCCGAGGACAGGCAAAATCGACGTTTCGGGCAAAAGCCCAGCACCTCTGATCCAGAATCTGGTTTCCAGCATCTGCAGTCATTGTTTTTACCACATTACAATCATTACAACTTCAAAGATCCTTAATTTTTTTTAACTAAATTTAAATTGAATTCTGTTTGAAAAGTAGCATACTGGTGACACATATTTTCGATTGGAAGTTGGATATTTGAGCAGCAGTACTTTTCCCCCCGAGGAAATCTTTGAACTAAACAAACATTCAGGTGTAGTAGGAACAAATTACTGCAGATATTGGAATCTGTACTGAAGACAACAAATGCTGGAGGAGGTCATAGTGGGTCAGACAGCATCTATGGAGAGTGAGGAAGCTAACATTTCGAGCCTAGATGACGTTTCATCAGAGCTGAAGTAAAGTGTGGAGGGGACAGCATTTATACTATGGTGTGGGGGTGTTGGGCGCAGTGGGTGTAGGGTGCTGGTGGAGAAAGGATATTGATAGTTCAGTTTAAGTGATCAGAATGTGAGAATGGCTGAACAATGGTGTGTCTCCTGCCGGACTTCAAAGGATAGTAAGTGGGATGGGGGGAGGGGAGGACATAATAACAAGCTGAAAGTAAGGGAAGAAGTGTTCATAATCTCAGCACAAACTGGAGGAACAACATCTCATCTTCGGACTAGGCACTTTACAGCCTTGTGGATATAATATGGAGTTCAACACCTTTAAACTGTGAACATGTTGCCCTTTCTTTCAGCTTGTTATCATTTCCTTTCTCCCCTCCTCCCCATCCCACTGACTGTCCTTTCAGAACTGGCAGGAGACACCTCATTATTCTGCCATTCTCACCATCCGATCACTTAAGCCGCACTATCAACATCTTTTCTCCACCGGCACCCAACACCCAGCGCCCCCCCCCCCACCCCCCACCCCCCCCCCCCAAACTATAGCATAAATGCTGTTCCCCACTCCTTAAACTTTACTTTAGCTCTGATGAAGAGTCACTTATACTGGAAAAGCTGGCCTGTTCCCTCTCCATGGATCTTACCCTCTGTGATCTCCAGCATTTGTCATCTTCAATCAGGTGTAGGATAATGCATGTCGTTTCACAATTGTAATAGATATGTAACCTATTGTTGAAAAAAAGAGTCAGGTTAACAACTTACCCCAGCATCCTCGGGCTGCAGAATACGCAGAGCATCCTCATCACTCAGACTGAGATGTAGCCAGACTGGATGGGTGTGTAGAAGCCGATCGAAGATGCTGAGGTTACATAAGAAGCTTTCATAGCCAGAATCCCTCATCCAGCACTTAGCAGCTTCTTCTTTCTGATAGTCATAATCCATATCCCCATGTGCTCTGCTCAACAAGATGCAAATAATGAGTAACCTTTAGGCAAGTAGAGCACTTTATCTTCACCATCATTTTATAAATATCTTCCATCAGCAGACCACCTTCAGAGGATGCAGCCACACAACCTGATTGTACATGGTGGAGGATGAGACAGCCTGAAACAGAAGAAGAGTTGTTTCTCCATAACCTTACAGATTGGCATAAAAGCCAATATCCCCAGTGAATTTCATAAATATTTATGTTCAAAATAACCCTCATACATTGTACTTGGTAGTAGTGAAACCTATACTTGATTTAACACAATGCAATTTTGGATCCAGTGAAACCAAGGCTAAACTCTAGGACATGGTGGGAGTTAAGGGTGAATAATTTTTAAATATCATAATTATTAATAATCTACTCATAAATGTTCAGCATATTTTTAGACTATGGGAAAATGAGGGAGGAGATTAGTGTATTAAATCTTGACCCACAGGATTGCCAGCAAGTCAACCTTTTGGATCAAGGTTGAATATTCAATTTTATTTAAATGAATTCCTGGTGAGTATTCTGTTCATAAGCAGCCAAAGGACTGAAAATTAGAAATAACCAGGTACCACAGTTTTGAGGGACAAGGAATCTGCTGACTGCTGTTTCTTGCACATTACTTTTAAAATGCAATTAGATTTTCTAATCTACCAGATCACAGGTTCCTGATGCAGGTCTGTATGCAGCACATAAGGAAAACATACTGAACATCTTGATCGGCAGGAGAATTGAGAACTATTCCGAGTTAAGTTAGCATGCAGCCTGCCATATACAATGAAGGAGCAACAAATTCCCATTGCTGTCAATTAACTGGTGTCTATACAGGATGGTGACGAAGATCCATAATTGAGTTCGTGTGTCCCTGAACTAAAGACAGGAAAAAAATCAATTAGAACTTATACTCCTAGATGCTGTTCTTTAAACAAAAATAACAAAAAGAAATTAAACCCATAACTATCAAGACTAGGTTTGAATGTGAAAGACCTGGAGGCCTAATAAATTCCCAAGTACCGTTTCCCTGGTGATTGTAATTTTCTTGAGTTCCACCTTACTTTCTCTTTCTGAGATGTAATTTGTATCCACTGTAGTTAAGAATGATGCAAAATATGAGTTTATTCATCTGCTACCTCCATTACGAATTGCCCAGACACATTTTCTACGTGATCAATGCTTACTTTGTTAATTCTCTAAGTATGAGTAGGAACTTTTCTTGTCTGTCTTTATAACTTTCACTTGTACTCTAATTTTTCTCCTTTTTAGAAGTCATTCTTTGCTGATTTTCAAATACTGTTCAATTTTAATGACATTTTCTATTCATTTGTGAGACTTGGGCATTACTGGCTGGCCATTTATAATTGCCCCTTGAGAAGGTGGTGGTGAGCTGCCTTCTGGAATCGCTGCAGCCCACTTGCTGTGGGTTGACCCACAATGCCGGTAGGGAGGGAATTCCAGGATTTTGACCCAACGACTGTGAAGGAACGGCGGAATACTTCCAACATCAGGATGGTGAGTGGCTTGGAGGGGAACTTGCAGGTGGTGGTGTTCCCAAGTACCTGCTGCTCTTGTCCTTCGAGGTGGAAGTGGTCGTGGGTTTGGAAAGTGCTGTCTAAGGATCTTTGGTGAATTTCTGCAGTGCATCTTGTAGATGTACACACTGCTGCCACTGAGTACCAGGGGTGGAGGGACTGAATGTTTATGGATGTGGTGCCAATCAAGTGGGCTGCTTTGTCCTGGATGTTGTCAAGCTTCTTGAGTGCTGTTGGAGCTGCACCCATCCAGGCAAGTGGGGAGTTTTCCACCACACTCCTGACTTGTGCCTTGTAGATGGCGGACAGGCTTTGGGGTATAAGGAAGTGAGTTACTCAGTGCAGTATCCCTAGTCTCTGACCTGCTATTGTAGCTGCTGTATTTTTGTGGTGAGTCCAGTTGAGTTTCTGGTCAATGGCAACACCAAGGATGTTGATAGTGGGGGATTCAGTGATGGTAACACCATTGAATGTCTAGGGGTGGTGGTTACAGTGCCTCTCATTGGTGATGGTCATTGTCTGGCATTTGTGTGGTGCAAATGTTACTTGCCACTTGTCAGCCCACGTCTAGATATTGTCCAGATTTTGTTGCATTTGAGCACGGACTGCTTCAGTATCTGAGGAGTCGCGAGTGATGCTGAACATTGTGCATTCATTGGCAAACGTCCCCACTTCTGACTTTATGACAGAGGGAAGGTCATTAATGAAGCAGCTGAAGATTGTTGGGCCTAGGACACTACTCTGAGGGACTCTTGCAGAGATGTCCTGGAGCTGAGAAGACTGACCCTCCACAACCACAACCATCTTCCTTTGTGCCAGGTATGACTCTAACCAGCGGAGTGTTTCCCCCTGATACCCATTGAATCCCGTTTTGCCAGGGCTCCTTGATGCCACACTCAGTCAAATGCGGCCTTGATGTCAAGGGCTGTCACTCTCCCCTCACATGGAATTCAGCTGTTTTGTCAATGTTTGAACCAAGGCTGTAATGAGGTCAGGAGCTGAGTTAACCTGGCAAAATCCAAACTGGGTGTCACTGAGCAGGTGCTGCTCGATAACACTGTTGATGACACCTTCCATCACTTTACTGATGGTCGGGAGTTGACTGATTGGGTGCTTAGTGGCTAGGTTGGATTTGTCCTGCTTTGTGTGTACAGGACATACCTGGGCAATTTTCCACATTGCTGGATAGATGCTTGGCAAGGGGAGCGATAAGTTCTGGAGCACAAGGTTTCAGTACTATTGCTGGAATGTTATCAAGGCTCATTACCTTTGCAGTATCCAGTGCCTCCAGCCGTTTCTTGATATCACTTGGACTGAATTGAATTGGATGGAGACTGGTATCTGTAATACCATTGGAAGAGCCCGAGACAAATCATCTACACGACACTTCTGACTGAAGATTGTTGCGAATGCATCAGCCTTATCTTTTACACTGATGTGCTGGGCTCCTCCATTATTGAAGATGGGGATACTTGCGGAGCTTCCTCCTCCAGTGAGTTGTTTAATTGTCTGCTAACATTCACGACCGCAGAGCTTAGATCCGATCCGTTAGTTGTGGGATTGCTTAGATCTGTCTATCACTTGCTGTTTATGCCATTTGGTACGCAAGTAGTCCTGTTTGGTAACTTCACCAGATTGGCACCTCATTTTTAGGTATGCTTGATGCTGCTCCTGGCATGCCCTCCTGTATTCTCCATTGAACCTGGGTTGATTCCTTGACTGGGTGGTAATGGTTGCATGGGGGATATGCTGGGCCATGAGGTTGCAGATTGTGCAGGAGTACAGTTTTGTTGCCACTGATGGCTGACAGCGCCTCACGGATGCCCAGTCTTGAGCTGCTGGATTAGTTCATTTAGCACGGTGATAGTGCCACTGAACAAGATGGAGGTTATTCCCAATGTGAAGGCAGAACTTAGTCTCCACAAAGACAGTGCGGTGGTCACATTTACCGATACGGTCGTGGACAGACGCTTCTGCAGCCGGCAGATTCGGAAGGATGAGTTAAAGTATGTTTTTTTCCTCTTGTTGGTTCCTTCATCACTTTCTGCAGACCCAGTCAAGCCGTTATCTCCTTTAGGACCCGTCCAGCTCAATCAGTAATGCTGTTGCTGAGTCACTCTTGGAGGTGAACATTGAAATACCCCACCCAGAGTACATTTTTCACCCTCAGTGCTTCCTCCAAGGTGGAGTACTGATTCATCATGGAGGAGTACTGATTCATCAGCTGAAGGAGGACAGTATGTGATAACCAGTAAGAGGTTTCCTTACCCATGTTTAACCTGAAGCCATGAGACTTCCTGGGGTCTGGAATCAATGTCAAGGACTCCCAGGGCAACTCCTTCCCGACCATATACCACTGTGCTGCCACCTCTGCTGGATTTGTCCTATCAGTGGGATGATAGTGGTGATGTCTGGGGTGTTATCTGTCAGGTACGATTCTGTAAGAATGACTATGTCAGGCTATTGTTTGACTAGTCTGTGAGACAGCTCTCTCAATTTCTGCACTAGCCCCCAGATGTTGGTAAGGAGGATTTTGCCTGGTCAACAGAGCAATTTCGTGTTTTTGCCATTGTCTTTTCTTGATCCAAGTTCGATGCCAGGTGGTCCGTACGAATTCATTTCTTTGTTGCGACTTTCTAGCGATTGATACAACTGAGTGGTCTGCTAGGCCATTTCAGAGGGCAGCTGAGAGGCAACCATATTACTGTGGGTCTGGACATACATGTAGGCCAGACCAGGTAAGGATTGCAGATTTCCTTCCTATAAGGACATTAGTGAACTAGATCGGTTTTTCTGACAATTGACAATGGTTTCATGGTCATCAATCGACTCTCAATTCCAGATTTTTTTTATTGAATTCAAATTCCACCATCTGCCATAACAGGATTCGAACCCGGTCCCCAGAACATTATTCTGGGTTTCTGGATTAATAGTCGAGTGATAATACCACCAGGCCACTGCCTCCCCACATCTTTACATAATTAAATTGTTTCTCTTAATACTATTTTTGTTAACTACAATAGTTCTCTTGGAAATGTTCTCTCTCATTGAAATGCATTTATTCCATGCAGTCTGAAATATCTCTTAAATCTCTACCACCGTGTCCCTATTGCCTTGTTCCTTACTCTAAATTATCAGTTTACTTTTGCTGGTTTTGCTTTCATACCAAAATATTTACCCTTATCTAGGTTAATGATATTGGTTTCAAACCCATTCTTTTCACACTCAAACTGTATATGAGATCAAGCAAATGATGATCACTGCTTCCCAGGGCGTCTTCACTATGTGGTCATTAATTAATCCTATCAAGACCATGTCTACAGTGGAACCTTGATGATCCGAATATCAAATATCAGAATTTCGGATTATCCAAATAAGGTCTCAAGGTCCTATAAAAACATTGCATCAAAGAGGTAAGTGGATTCGGATTACCTGTACTGAAGAACATGTGAAAACACTGCCTAAGACAAAGAAACCCAAACACCTCAAGCAACAGCAATTCTGGATATTTTTAATGTAAGGGTTAGTTACACAGCTCTTTGTAAAAGTGAGTGCTTTATTCCCGTCACTTTACCGGGCCATTCATGGAAAAAATGGCAAAGAAAGTAAACACATGCGCGAGGCAGTGCTTCTGTCTTTCTATCGCGACATTGAGTTAATTGGAAACTGACAAATGCTCTTGAGATTGTAAAGCGGTCCGTGACCTTGTTTTAATGCTGGGATTTCATATATTTATGTGATGGTAAGGGTTTAGTCCTTCTCAGTTTAACTTGCAGAGTGCAAAGATTAGTTTGTTTAAATAGCAGACTCATCAAAATTATAGATTTAAACAAACTCTCTGATAGAGCAGTGTTAGATCAGTATGGCTTCATTTATTTAAAGTCAAATTGATTATCCAAATAATCAATTATCCAAATGAAACACTGCCTGCCCATCTCATTCGGATAATCGAAGTTCTTCTGTATAGCTTGTTCTTTAGTTGTTGCTAAAACATATGTTCTAAGGAAATAAATCAGTCTATGTGATTAAAGTCCCACATGATAATCACCACAACCTTCTCTCTAGCTCCCATCATTTCTTCCTTTAAGCTCCACTGTACCTTATGGTTATTGTTAGGCAGCATGTACACCACTCCTGCAAGTTACTTCTTGCCTTTATCATTTGTAATCTCTAGTCAAACTGTTTCTACATCCTGCTCTCCTGAATTTAAACCATCCTTCTCTGTGTGATAATTTTAATCAACAGAGCCACTATTCCACATTTGCCTTGCTACCAGTCTTTCCTAATTGTCCTGTATCCATCAATATACAAATCTAGTCCATGTCATGCTGCAGCCACGACCCTCTAAGTTGGTGGTAGCTTGATGGTAACAAATACCAGGTGGTTTATGAACTTCCGTCGCAGGACAAGTTGTTTGTTTCTTTGGCGAGTGAAATTTTTCTTTCATCAATAAGGCTAGAATGAGTGCATATCCTGTATTACTGATCGTGCCAATTAATACAAAGCTATTTAGTCATACTGTTTTTACCGATGTTGTAAAAGGTCTAAATCAACAACTGGTTAAATGTGCCCAAGTAATGCCTTGTGGTGAGAGGCCACTCTACATGGCTGCATCACTTACACATTTCGATTTCATATGAAGAGAAGGTGAAGCATTCAGGTTCATTGTAACTAGGAATTTCCCTTGAACAGGAAAGAGATTTTGGGTGAAATTCACTGGGGTGAATATTTTCATACAAATGGTATAAAAATGTTCTTCCTTGTTTGTTTGCATTTCTGTTTAACAGTAGGGAAAACACTTGAACTTAATAGCTTCATTGCAATGGCTTTCCATTGGTTGTGAGCTGTCCACATGTTGCAACTGATAAAAGGTTTCAACTTCATGGAAGTAAAAGCCATTGAAATATAGCACCAAGGCTTTTACCATTTAAATCATTTAGTGCCTTATTTCAAGGCATTAAATATTCAATGACTGAATTTGTTATGCAAGTTTCTTCTATTACTCAATTACTTTTGAGGTGCACTGACTTGAAAGTGCAACAGCAATACTATGGCAGGAATGTCCCAGAAACAGCATTGAGATGAATAACTTGTTTTTTCTGGGGTTTGTTAAATGAAGAAGCAATGTTAGCTGACAGACCTTAGGAGATATTTATTTCAACACTCATCCAAAATTCGAGTACAATCAGGCAGAAGTGAAAATTACCATCTTTTCCAAGGAACTGCATTTTTTATAAAGCAATCCTCTGTATTGCATCATTTCAATTATGTCTGGCATTTTAATTGCTCTGAAAGCAGAGCAGAAAATAACTGGTTAAAAGAAAAAAAAATTGCATTTATATTTTACGGTGGGAGCCAGAGGCATAGTGGGTACGTTACTGGACTAGTAATCCAGAATCCCAGGTTAATTCTATGGGGATACTATGGCAGATGGTGAGATTGGAATTTTTTAAAAAATTGAAATTTAAAAGCTGGTTTAATGGCAAACATGTAATGATTGTCGATTGTTATAAAAACCCATCTGCTTCACTAATGTCCTTTGGAGAAGGAAATCCGGCATCCTTTCCCTTCTGGTCTACATTTGACTCCAGACTCTCAGTAATGTAGTTGACTCTGAACAGCTCTCTGAAATGGCCCTAACAAGCCAATCAGAGCAAGGGCCAATTAGGAATTAGCAATAAATGCCAATCCAGCCAGCAACACCCACATCCCACGATCAAATAATCCCCAGCAGAAACAGCAGAGATTTTGTTGACTTTTCAATATTTCAAAGCTGGCCTGTGCTGGGAGTGCTCACACCAAAAGGGACAAACACACAACCTTCTCATCACATTACAAAAGGCCGATGTGGCCTCCTCTATATTGGGGAGACAGGCCACCTACTTGCGAAACGTTTCAGAGAACACCTCTGGGACACCCGGACCAACCAACCCAACCAACCTGTGGCTCAACACTTCAACTCCCCCTCCCACTCCACCAAGGATATGCAGGTCTTTGGACTCCTCCATCGCCAGACCACAACACGACGGTTGGAGGAAGAGCGCCTCATCTTCCGCCTGGGAACCCTCCAACCACAAGGGATGAACTCAGATTTCTCCAGTTTCCTCATCTCCCCTCCCCCCACCTTGTCTCAGTCAAATCCCTCGAACTCAGCATCGCCTTCCTAACCTGCAATCTTCTTCCTGACCTCTCCATTCCTGAAGAAGGGTTTATGCCTGAAACGTCGATTCTCCTGCTCCTTGGATGCTGCCTGACCTGCTGCGCTTTTCCAGCAACACATTTTCAGCTCTGATCTTCAGCATCTGCAGTCCTCAGTTTCTCCTCTACTTTTGGACTCTTGACGAAAGACCTTGGCTATTCACCTTGTCCATGACCCTCATGATTTTATAAATTTCTATAAAGATACAGCTCAGCCTCTGCCTTTCCAGGGAAAATAGCCCCAGTCTGTTCAGCTTCTCCCTATAGCTCAAACCCTCCAACCCTGGCAACATCTTTGTAACTCTTTTCTGAAGCTTCCCAAGTTTCACAACATTCTTACTATAGCAGGGAGACCAGAATTGAATGCAATATTCCAAAAGTGGTCTAACCAATGTCCTGTACAGGTGCAACATGACCTGCCAACACCTATACTCAATGTACTAACCAATAAAGGCAAGCATACCAAATGCCTTCTTCACTAACCTGTCTACCTGCGACTTCACTTTCAAGGCGCTACGAACTTCCACTTCAACATTTCTTTGTTCAGCAACACTCCCCAGGATCTGTTAACTGTGTATAAGTACCGCCCTGATTTGCCCTACCAAAATGTAGTGCCCCATATTTATCTAGATTAAACTCCATCTCCACTCCTCAGCCAATCAGCCCATCTGATCAAGCTCCTGGTGTACTCTGAGGTAACCTTCTTTGCCATCCACTACACCACCAATTTTGGTGTCATCTGCAAGCTTACATATATGTCCTGTGTTCACATCCAAATCATTTATGTAAAGGGACAAAAAGCAATGGAAGCAGCACTAATCCTTGCAGCACATCACTGGTCACAGGCTTCCAGTCCAAAAAGCAACCCTCCACCACTACCTTCTACCTTCAAGCCAATGGCGATATTATACTACGTCATATTCCTACTGAATGGGATATCATTTTGATAAAACAATTGATCCATTCCTAGAGTTCTTGCAATTCAAATCCCTCTGTAGTCACTACTTTCAATCCATAGCTCTTTGGTCCATTTTGATCACTGAAAGCAACAATCTTTGATGAATTTTGAATCCAGCAAGTTACTGCTTAATTTGTCATTTTTAAATGAAGCTGCTCTCTGACTTCAAATGTTGTTCCTTTCGACGTTTTGTTTTAATACATGTAACAAGTTATGATCTGGGAGTAAGAGTAATTGGATTGCTTACTCTAGGCAGAATCTTCTATCTGTGTGCTGTGGGCTCGTGCCAGAACTATTTCTGGTCTCAGCCCTGCTCCAACTGTTGGGATTCCTGTCGGTGAGCTCTACCCCATGATGAGCAATTAAGAGGCTGCCTTTTGGGTTTGCAGGAGAAAGTGAGGTCTGCAGATGCTGGAGATCAGAGCTGAAAATGTGTTGCTGGAAAAGCGCAGCAGGTCAGGCAGCATCCAGGGAACAGGAGAATCGACGTTTCAGGCATAAGCCCGAATTCCTGAAGAAGGGCTTATGCCCGAAACGTCGATTCTCCTGTTCCCTGGATGCTGCCTGACCTGCTGCGCTTTTCCAGCAACACATTTTGGGTTTGCAGTCCACTGAAAGAGATTGCAGACCTTATCAGAACTCTCAAACACCAGGCACTGTCCCTGTTAGAGGCAGAGCAGGAGGGCAGCTTCATAGAAGCCAGAGGAAGTGATGGAGGCTGGTACCATTACATTTAAAAGGCATCTGGAATGGGTATATAAAATAGGAAGGGTTAGAGGGATATGAGCCAAGTGCTGGCAAATGGGACTAAATTAGGTTAGGATATCTGTTTGGCATGGACGAGTTGGATTGAAGGGTCTGTTTCGTGCTGTACATCTCTATGACTCTAAATACAACCTCCAAAAAAAAAAGCTTTCAATTGAATGTAATAAATGGTGAATCCCTCTTCCCGGCATAGTCGGCAGCAGCAGTCACTCATGGCTGCAGCTCCCCCTGGGTGGAGGTAGTGCAGGAGACCGAGCAAGTCCAAGGGTCTGTCTGCCATCAGCGCTTTTTCCAGTCAGTTCACTAACAGGCCTTTAATTATCCAGACTGTGTGGTTAGCCTCTGTCAGGGATGATTGCCCAGAGGTACAACTACATCAGCTCAGTGGCCTGATGTCAACTTCTGTGGAATCCTTCAAGTTTCTACCTTTAAGTGCGCCCCTGCAGGACTAGAAAAAGGCAGCCCTTAAACAGCCAGCATGGGAACAAAGGGCCTAATGGTCTCTTCTGTGCAATCATACCACTGAATGATCCTATGACTTATTAAAAAATAAGCCATCCTTAAATTGAGCGAGATGGCTGAGAAACGCAGACAAAAACAAGAGCCAACATGATACATACTTTATTATGAAGATATTGGTGTCAATTGGCCACTAAAACAGTACAATAAAGCAATCCAAAGCTTCTATGATTGAGAAATACCTGATAAAGATCCCAGTCAGAGATAATGACACATGCAACGTTAGTAATAGAAAAGAAAATTTAACATGCAGTTCATGACTTTTTTATTTTTCCAGAGAGCGAGAAACTTGACCAACTTGAACAGGATGCTATTCAAGAAAAACAAACTGAGAAGTTCTAACTGTGTAAGAACCCCCTTGAAAGGAGGAATGCCAGCACAGAAAGGCATCTGGAGACTCAGCAGAAAAAGGGTCTCTGAATATGCAGCCCACAATCCTACCTAACTTGAAAGGCTGAGTTGCCTACATCTGCAGAAAGAACCATGTGGTCACGAAGGAAAAGATTTACAGGAACAAAAAAAAACTTACCTCAACCACTGGGCATACTGAGAATCTTCATCCAAGTCAGGAATTGAATGACCCATCTTCAGTTCTCCAATCTCTAAGGCAAGTGTGTCAATTAACTGTGATGAGCAGACAAAGTGTAGTGTTAGACAGTGGAAAAGACAAGCTAACTAGGCTGCAAGAACTTGAAATCATTAAGAACACAAAGTATCTAAGTTATGTTTTATCCTATACTACTGCAGCCATGAATGCTCCCATTAAAGGCAAATACTTTGGGATATGCACTGTTCTTATTTCAAGCTGTAGAATGACAGATACCCACATCTGACGCGGCTTCTGAATAATATTTGACCGCAGTAAAAATCAAAGAACAAATAGAAAGTGCACAGCTTAACTTTGTACTCACTTTCAAACTTCACCTGTGTCTACATTAAAAACCAAGTATCCTGCCAATTCCTGCTACAATAAAAACATTCAGTATGTCCCTTTGAAGGCATTCCTATTTCATGAGTATTACTGCAGGTTTTGGTAAAAAGAACCAGTTGTATAAACAGTAAAGTTTCCACTCTTCAGGTGCAATTTTCTTCAGTTGGCAAAAATAGATTAAGCCACTAGAAACACAAATCCAACTCTACCCAAAAACAGGCAGGGCTTTAAGTTTTGGCATACCCACAATTACCCATTAAGTAATGGATTTGACTCGAGTTCTCTGGCCAAAGACAGGTCTGACTCACAGCACTACGATCTCCACAACGGGTAATGTAAGGAGACAATTCCCAAATCCAGCTCAGCCGGGATGGGGACAGAATGCTATCTTGTTAACACCAATCTGACCCACAACGGTCACCCAGGCAACTGGATTAAGCAACCTGGACAGATCCGGCACAGGTGCCAACAGTACGGTAGTATCACGTCAGAAAGCATCCTCAATGTGGACTCCACACTCCATAAAGTCTCATGGCATCAGCTCAAACAAGTAAACCTGCGAGTAATTCCCATACACTACATCGCTCCGCAACCCCTAATAAAAATCTTAGACAACAAACCTGTACTCCTCCAGGCTGAACACCACTTGGAGGTAGCACTGAGGCGACAAGGGGGCAGAATGCACTTTGGGTGAGGACCAGCTGCTAGACTGAATACGGGGCAGGTGATGGATGAGGGAATCAAGAGGGAAAAACATTGACCTTACCCATCACCTTACCAATGTACCTCTCTCAGAAGTATCTATCCAGGACAGTATCAGTAGGAGTGACCACACAGTGGAGATGGAATTCCCATCTTCTCTTTGAGGATACACCCCAAGATGCTGTGCGGCATTATCACTTTGCGAAATGGGATAGACTCAGAAAAGATCTAGCAACTCAAGACTGGGTATCCATGAGACACTGAGGGAGCATCGACAGCAGAAGTGGACTTCAACGCAAACAGTACCTTCATGGTCTACCATATCCCCGAATGCACCATTACTGTCAATCCAGGGGATGAGTGTCAATCCAATGGAGAGTGCAGAAGGGCATGCCAGGAGCAGCATCAGGCACACCTGAATATCAGGGTCAACCTGATAAAGCTTTAACACAGGATTTATTGTATTTTGTAAGGACTCCTTACTCCATACTATTTTTAGATATACTTCAGCAAGTTCGCCTCACGTCACCTTCTATCAAAGTTGAGAAGCTAAGTTTTCTCCAGAATATTCTCATTGCTAGTGTCAGTCCTTGCTCAGTTGGCAGGTTGTGGCTTCAAGTCTCACTTCAGGACCTGAGCACAAAATCTAGGCTGATACTTTGGTGTGGAATGAAGGGAGTGCAGAAATGTGAGAGGTGCCACTTTTCAAATGAAACATTAACCAGGAACCCAGTCTGCCCTCTAAGGCAGACGTAAAGATTAAATGGCAATATTTCAAAGAGGAGCAGTGGAGATATCCCAGTGTTCTGGCTTATATTTATCCTTCAAACTCTATCTGCTCATCGTCACATGTCTACTACAACATTGCACTAGCAACTAAACTTCAAATCCTCTGCATTGTCTCTAAAGTGCCTTGGGATATCCTCTGAGGTCATGGAAGTGTTAAATAAATGAAAATTTTTTGTTGCTAAAACTTACTTCAATATTAAACAGTCTTATGTGGACTACTGGATTAGATTATTCCCTCATGCTTTGATGAACATGGGATACAAACTGCAAGGTGCATTCTAAATCAGTACTCAATACTGTTTAACATAAGTTTTTTGACCCATGCTTACAGCTTGACTACAATGTTCAGCATTTGATTGCTTTATTGATTGTTGTTTCACAGCAATTTTGGTTGTCACCAGCTCACAAGGAGTTTACACGCATTGACCACGTGCAGACTAAAGATAAGCTCCACCTATACTATGACTGCAGTAATGGTGCTTTCTGTAAAAAAAGAATGTTCCACTTTGCTTTAGTATCAAGTCAGGTCCTGAACTCCAAACTTATATTTCAACTTTAGCATTGATTCAAAGCTGCTTTTCACGAGAAACAACATTTTTGTGATGGCCTAAAGACTTGAATCGTTTCTGTATTCACACATGGAAATTATTTTATAAATGGACCGCACTGTTGTTTGTGGGATAGTTCCCTTTTGTTCTGTGGTTCTATGCCCACAATCATGGGATGGGATTCAAAAGAAACTTGTTGAGAAGAAAAGTCAAGAATAATCTCGAGGCTTGGACTTCTTTATAGCATTTTTTTATTACACGCAGACCCAGATATTCCGATGGCCAGATAGACTTTGGAGCAGTGTTGACTGGACTTGCATATTAGGACCATGTAGAAGTCAAGATCGAGCAGAGTTTATAGAAATGGCATTGGAAATTGAAGATTTCAATGGCCAAGTCCCCTGTGTCAGCAACCCTCTGAAATAATTCTTTAAAAGGTGCAGAATTTGGAGGGTTTCTCTTCGGTTTATGGTGTAGTGACTAGAATGAGGGCCAGGTGGATCTCATTGACTATGAGATCTTTGATTGGCCCAGGTTAACCCAATCAGGGAGCCCTGGCTGACAGACATAAACAGGAGATTCAAGACAATCTCCTCATTCTCGGGAAGGACTCGAAACTGGCTGGTCAGAGCACGTGTACTAGGCACATGTAAATAAAGGGTGACTTAGTGACAGGATACTGGCCGCTGTGTAATTATTTCAGAGGCGACATGAGTGGGATGGATGCTGCCTCAACACCGACACCACCTAAACAAGAGGAGGGAAATCTCCCTAGATGCTCTGGGCAGATGGTATGGTCCAGTACATGCTGCCCGTGACTGTGGCAGAGCTGGAAGAACCAGGCCTGGGGTGAAAATGTCACAGGATAGGCTAGCAGAGAAAGAGCAGGCCTACATCCAGGGATATTGGGGGGTGGGGGGGGGGGAGGTTAGTGGGAGGAAGAGGACAAGGTTTGAGATGTAGCCATTGGAACAAGGGCCAGATGGATCTTATTGACTATGAGATCCTTGACTGGGGCTGTTAACCTGGGCCAATCAGGGAGCCCTGGCTGAAAGATATAAACAGGACATTTAGAGAGTCTCCTCACTCAAGTGACCAACTCTGAGCTAATTTGTCAGAGCCAATGTACTGGGCACATGTAAATAAAGAGTGACTTCGTGATGGGATTCACACCTCTGTGAAGTTTTTTCCATAGTTCCCCAGGAAACCTTAGACAATTAAAAACTTAGTCCAACTCCTGGATTAATATGTATTAAACTAACCCTATGGACTCAACAGACTCTCTCTCCCAAGTAGACTTCCCCTGAACCTTTATATCCCTTGGACCCTGACAACCACTCCATCTTCCCCATCCCAACCAGAACAACATTTCCCTGGTACCCTGGCCCTACAAGTAGCTTACTAACTTATCCTTTCACAGTAGCTGCACAGTTTAATGTCACAACACGGTGCACTGACTGTCAAAAAGACGACATGGTTCGACATCACCTTGTTATCCTGCACTATAAGAGAAATATTTGGGTTCAGGTACAATCTTCCTGCCTCAAGGAACCAGGATTGAAATTCCTGGCTATGAACATAGACATCAGCACTCGTGGGGAAATGAAATAGGAGCAAACTAGTAATCTGATTATGCCCGTCACTGCTTGCAAGACCTGGGCCATAAAGACTAAATACGGGATTCAATTCAGGAGAAAACTGCTTCTAAGCTCACAGTTACATTACTGAATATCTATCTCGTAAAATCTACCAGGTATTGCTAGTCAGTCTACTCCACGCGCTTCTCTGTATGTTTGCCTCTCTAACATTCACATGGTTAGACATCAACCAACAAAGCCACTCACCATCTTTCTCCCTCCAACCACACTGTGCTCTTGATAGCCATCCTGGAGCATCATAATGAGGTTGCTCCAGACACCTAAAAGCCTTTTCAGAACAGTTTCTAGCACAGAATAATAGTTCTTATTTGCCTTCGTACCCCAATGTATTTGTATCCAATTAAATCGCATTTGCAACATTTCCGTTGATAAGGTATCACATAAAAGCAATTTGTTTTGCTTTTTTATAATTGTTAATGGTACACAAAAAAAATCAAAATAATTGATAGGTAGTGGGAATAATGGCGAATACTCCTTACTGTTTTGAGCAGTAAATCAGATTGCAAGTTCCAGCATTGGCACCTGCACAGTTAAACACACAAATCTGTAATGTCTGGCAAACTCCACACCTCTAGAGTATAATAATTCTCTTAGTGTAATAATTCTTGCTGATAAGACATACATTGACATCCATGCAATGTGAAAAATGGAATCTTTGTCCACAAAATCCACTCTAAAGATGGCAGAGTTGGTACAATCAGCAGAGATTAATTTTTGTTTTAAAAGCAACAGCTTGTCATTAATTAGCACCTTTAATGGTGAGAAAAAACATCTTAGTGTGTATCGCATGTGCATTATGGAACAAAATTCAACTCTGAACCAAAGCCACCAGTCAATGAATATTGCAGGTAAGCAATTCATGCAATACTGAAGGTTCACAAATCACATTTTTCATAATTTAATTTGTGATACGTATATTAAAAAAAAGTTCAGCTTTTTTTGAAAAAAGATTTTATATTTTCTTTAACTGGTTCTCTTAACCTCATCTGTTTCTTTTCTCCCCAATATTTATTTTACTTTTCGCGCACAATTCCAATCTAATTTATACTTCCCGCTTTCTGTTTTCAAGATTAAACACAGCACTTGGATTTTTCCAGATACTTCCAGCATGAAAATGTTTTTGCTGTAGACAAGATGTGGTTCCTGATCTTCGGATGCTGCCTGAACTGCTGTGCTTTTCCAGCACCATTCTAATCTAGACTCTGGTTTCCAGCATCTGCAGTCATTGTTTTTACCTTTTATATAACAATGTCTATAACAGAAGAAACTATCTTAGCGAAGGAACTGAACTGTTTTCTAGGAACAGTTGCTGGAAAGTTGTGTAAGCATCTGATTTATAGGTAAATTGCCTGCTGCTGATTATTAAAGATGATACATGGTACTTAAATTGGTAGCACTTCAATAACACACTCTGCAGAGGTGAGTTTATGCCTGAAACATCAACTCTCCTGCTCCTTGGATGCTGCCTGACCTGCTGTGCGTTTCTAGTGCCACACTTTCAACTCTGCAAAGTTGGTACAAGCACTACTGGCTCAGAGCTAAGCAAGTGACAGTTTAAAATACGATGTTTGCGACCCTGAGCAAGGATTCAGCTTTCACTGTTGGCCAGGAGGTTTGAAGTGAATTCTTAAAAGGTGTTGGGAGATATTTTGGAACATTTTGACAACATTCCATGAACAGATATTCTGAAAATTCTCTGAGGGCATCATCTTACAAGACACATTATAGAAGACACCAGGAGAAATGGTGACCTTGGTCATGGGTGACCGGTCAGGGGGTCTGTCCACCTTTGGCCTTCGCAAGGAATGGGAGGAAGACGTGGAGCCGGGCAGAGCGGGAGCAACAGTTGCAGGAATGACTCCCTTAGAGGGTACCATACAGGAATCAGATGCCAGGTGAGAGCAAGTTTCTGATCAAAACACACAAATATTTGTGGGCAGAGGAAAGGACAGTGTTTACTAGTTCCATCCAGCACTGAATGCCTCTGAAACAGGTGAATCCCAATGTCCCAGTGAAATGTCACCCTGCTACTATTCAGAGACTTCCAACCTCTTGGTGTGACAGAACTCGGAAAGATACTTGGGGAGCGAATCAGATAACCACCAGTAACCTCTTGCACTGAATGATTAACAAAAAGTATTTTTAATACAAACTCTATCAACATTAAATTAAAACACACAGGACTGGATGAGAGTAAAATTACTTTATTCGGTCTGAATCACATAAGAACAGCAAATGATAAATCTGCCCTTTTCCTTCTGAGATTCATAATCACTTGGGAAATTTTATGAGCGAGGTTTCATGTTGAAAAGATCACAATTCCATATAAACCTATGGGGACAGATCCTTGATGGCTGCAGGACAGGTAGCTGAGATGGTTAAGGAGGCGATTGGGATACTTCGCTTGATTAGGCAAGGCACTGAATACAACAGTAAGGAGGTTGTGATGGAGCTGCATATAGTGTTAGTTAGCCCACACCTGGAGTACTGTCTGCAGTTCTGTGGTTAGACTATAGGAAAGGTAGTGACTGGACAAGGGAGGGTGCAGAGGAGATTCACCAGGGTGTTGACTTGCCTGGAGTGATTCAACTATGAAAAGAGACTAAATAGGCTGGCTCAAATATAGAGAATGCTGGAGAAACTCAGTCGTTCTGACAACAACTTTGGAGAGAGAGAGAGAGAGAGAGAGAAACAGAGCTACTGGTGCGAGTCCAGTATGATTTCTTCAGAATGGGATAGGCTGAGGTCGTTGCCCTTAGAGCAGAGTAGTATGACAGGGGAAGCTGTTGTAAGTGTAACAAAGTTCTGAAGGGCATCGACAGGATAGAAAGGGAAAATCTATCCCTCTAATAGAGGGCTCAACAACCAGGTATACAGTTTCAAGGCAAGGAGCAGGGGTTCAGAGGAATTTTGAGAAAGGATTGTTTTTCCAGATGGTTATGGGTATCTGGAACTCTCTACCTACAAAAACGGCAGGGGAGGCTTAAAAACCTCAACACATTGAAGAACTATACTGTATACAGTAACACTTGAAATGTCACAGCACACCAGGGTCTGGGCCACATTCAGGAAAATGGGGATTAGAATAGATGGATGTTTGATGACTAGTACAGACATGATGGGCCAAAGGGCTTCCTTCTGTGTTGCAAAAACTCTGACTCTCTCTGACACTATGAAATAACTTTACTTAAAAAAAAAACAGAGATATGTCAAATACAGGTCATTATTTTTAAACCTCGAGTCTCCTGTAAATAGAAAAAAACTACTCAGCAAGCCTGGCTTCTGTGACACTGCCCAGACTATAAACAGTACTCCTACAATCATTAAAGTAGCAACATGTTGTTCCACTGTAAGGAGATAAAGACAGATGTTCCAATTTGCATCGGCTAGACTTCCCACAGACTTCCTAAAACACTAAACTTCAGTAACCACAGAATGACATTCCACAGAATTTAGATACTGAAAATGTGCTCTTTTGCTGCATCAGCACTCTATTATCTTTGTTTATGTTCTATACAACAGAACAGATTTACCAAATACAATTTGGACTATGTGCTGCTTTTTAAACAAAAATCAGCGACAGCCCACACCAGGATCTCAAGCTTCTTTACCAGAACGTCTTATATATGGCATCATACATGACCTCAGGATGTACTGCAGTATGTACGTCAATGAAATGTCTGACTTCCCTTAGCAAATCCGGAGATGCTACATGTCCAGCACTTTAACTCTCAGAATGATAGTGATGCCCCCTGGGAACAAGGGGGAAAGTCTCCACTTAGATATGTTTTATATTTTTTTTATTTAGAAATAGTTTTTTACTGTATTGTTGTGGGTGTATTAAAGAGGGTTTATTTTTGTAAATCTTACATGTTCCATGCCCGGGATGCTCTGGATGGGGTTCCCCCTCCCGAGGGGTCTCGGATTGGCCCAGAGGATTATGGTTGATCAATCGGTTAAGTGGTGCACCTGGAATGTCAAAGGGAGTAATTCGCCACTTAAAAGGAAGAAAATATTATCAAATCTTAAGAAGGAAAGAGTTGATATAGCTCTCCTACAGGAGACGCATCTGTCAGATAAAGAACACTTGAAATTACGACAGGGCGGATTTGATCAGGCCTTTTTTTCTTCTTTTAGCTCAAAAAGCAGGGGAGTTGTTATTCTTGTTCGGAAGAATTTCCCTTTCAAAATCCTAAAGCAGATAAAAGACGAATCTGGACGATATATCTTGATTAAAGCTCTCATAAATGGAGAGGAATATGGGATTTTAAATTTGTACTGCCCCCCGGCACACCCCTTTAAATTTATAACGGAAGCCTTCTCAAAATTGATGGCTTTTGATGCCCGTCATATAATTATAGGGGGAGACTTTAATTGTATTATGGATCCGGAAATAGACAGGATTCCCAAGAGTACTGCAGGAGTATCTCCCAGATCTAGACAATTGATGGATCTGAACAAAGAATTAGGATTAGTAGATGTATGGAGATGTCTTCATCCACAGGGTAGAGATTTTTCTTTCTACTCTAATCCACATAAATGTCATACCAGAATTGATATGTTTTTTGCCCCCTCAATTTTTTTAAACTCCATATCATCCTGTAAAATAGGTAATATAGCAATTTCTGACCACGCTGCTGTATATATGGAAACTAAGGCGAAGAACAGTGGGACATCCCCTCGGCATTGGCGTATGGACCCCTTCTTAATGAAAGATAGTAAATTTGTAAAGTACTTCTCTCAAGAATTTAAAACTTTTTTAGAAATTAATTCAGGTACAGCTAGCAACCCGTCAATGATGTGGGAGACCATCAAAGCTTACACGCGAGGCTTGATCATCTCCTACTCAGCGACCCAGAAGAAATTAAAAGGAGAACAACAGCGTTTGCTTGAAACCCGCTTAAAAGCGGCTGAAACAGCATACATTGATAGACCCTCTATTATTAAATTGCAAAGGATTACAGCTCTTAGGACAGCTCTAAATACTACACTTACTCAAACGGCTAAGAGGGAAATATTATTTGCAAAGCAAAGATTATATGAATATGGCGACAAACCGGGTAGATACTTAGCATTTCTTGCAAAGAAAAAAAAGGCCCCTCAGACTATTATGTCTATCAAGGAAAGTACGGGTATTTTGACTCATGATCATAAAAAGATTAATGCGACCTTTAGAAAATTCTATTCTGAGTTATATAAATCACAGGATTGTGAAGATAGGGCGAAGAGGATGCAGTCATTTTTTAAAAATTTGACTTTTCCAGACCTAACTCCGGAACAAGTATCGGTCCTAAATGCTCCTCTTACACCCCAAGAAATAGTTGATGCAATTAGGCACCTTCAAAATGGTAAGACGCCGGGCCCAGATGGCTTTCAAGCTGAATTCTATAAAGAATTTACAGAAATACTGGTTGGTCCACTTATGGACATGTATAACTATGCATATAGTCAGGGCTGTCTCCCGCCTTCGCTGAAAGAGGCAAATATCTCTCTTATCCTCAAAAAAGGAAAGGACCCAGAAGATTGTACATCATACAGACCAATATCCTTGCTAAATGTAGATTTTAAAATCCTCTCTAAAACATTAGCACTGAGATTAGAAAGGATACTGCCACATATTATAAAGGAGGATCAGACGGGGTTTATTAAGGGCCGTAGATCATCCAATAATGTTAGAAGGGCTCTGAATATGATTCAAGCTTGTCATCAGGGAAAGATACCAGGAGTAGTGGTTTCATTAGACGCGGAAAAGGCATTTGATAGGGTCGAATGGTCATATTTGTTTTACACGTTGGAGAGGTTTGGTGTTGGACAGGTGTTTACCAAATGGATCTCAACATTGTATAGTGATCCCAAAGCAGTTGTGGTTACCAATGGATTAGGCTCGGATAGCTTCAGTGTGGGTAGGGGCTGCCGTCAGGGATGTCCCCTCTCACCATTGTTATTCACGCTAATAATCGAACCACTAGCAGAAGCTATACGAGCTGATCCTAATATAGTGGCCCCAAGGATTGGTACAGGTAAACATAAAATTACCCTTTATGCAGATGATGTTCTTCTATTCCTCAGTAACCCTTTGATGTCCATACCCCGCTTAATTCAAGTTATTAATACATTTAGTGCATTCTCAGGCTATAAAATTAATTTTTCAAAATCGGAGGCTATGCCAATGGGTGGCCTTGCTGTGATACCCCGCTTAGCGGACGGTTCCCTTTTTCCCTTTCGCTGGTCCCTGGAGGGTTTCTTATATTTAGGCATTTTTATTACTCCAGTATTTGGTCAGTTGTATAAGACTAATTTTGTGAATTTATTGGAAAGGATAAGGCAGGACCTCCAGCGATGGGGAGACCTGCCAATTTCCTGGCTGGGTAGAATAGCATTAATCAAAATGAATATCCTGCCCCGTCTCCTATATCCTATGAGAATGCTTCCGGTGATGCTGCCGAGGACAGCTTTATGTAAATTATACGGCTGGCTGAGTTCCTTTATCTGGAACCATAGGCGGCCCCTCATTAAGCTGAAGAAGCTACAGCTTCCACAGGCAAGGGGTGGATTGGACTTCCCAGATTTTAGGAAATATCAATTAAGTTCCCTATTAAGTTATATAGCTGATTGGGTCTTGTCTGATCCACAATCAATCTGGTTGGACATCGAGGCTTCTCAAGTAAAATACCCACTTATTAACCTTTTATTCTCAGACAAGAGGAAAATCATTACAGATCACTGTAAAAACCCTATAATACTGAATACAATCAAGGCTTGGAATATAATGCGGCAAAATGAGGGTAATTCACATAAAACATCCCCCTATGCACCGATAGTGGGAGCATGGGGATTCCAACCGGGGTTAACAGATGCCACTTTTAAACTCTGGAGAGCCAGGGGTATCTCATGTCTCGGGGATTTATTTAAAGATGGGGTCCTGATGTCTTTCGGACAGCTGCGTCAGAAATTCGGATTACCCAATGGAGACCTCTTTCGATACTTCCAAATTCGAGATTTTATACAGAAGAAGACTACGTTATTAGATAGTCTTTATAAATCCGATAGAGAATGTAGTGTCCTACGACCAGTGGGGGTATCTTCCGTCAGTAATATTTATCATTTGCTACATGATGAAGTATCGGGAGATATGGATAATCTGCTTAAAACATGGGATCAGGATCTGGGACTAGAAATCTCCACAGAAACGTGGAATGATATCTGGGAAAATGCTAGAAGAATTACTATTTGTAACAGAACCCAGGCTATCCAGCTGAAGATACTTCATAGGGCCCATATAGCACCGGTTCGATTGGCAAAATTTAAGGCAGGAGCATCTCCAATGTGTCCTAAATGCAAAATAGAGGTGGGCACTCTTGTACATTGCTTATGGACCTGTCATAAGATCCGTGGATATTGGACTAAAGTAGCAAGTACCCTGACAGAAATTTTAGGAACGGAAATAAAAGTGGACCCCGTATCTCTCCTATTGGGTTTTTCGAACTTTCCCTCCCTGGACACGTACGGGAAGAGACTATTTTCTATTCTTTCTTTCTGTGCAAGGAAAAATATTTTGATGAACTGGATGGCGGAGGGCCCCCCTGGACTTTCAAATTGGCACAGACTAATTATGGAATGTATTCCCCTTGACTTCCTTACAAACATGGTGCACCGAAAGACCGAATTATTTTATAAAATATGGCAGCCCTTTTTGAATTACATAAATACAGATATTTCGGCTATCCTAACAAGGGCTTTTATTTAATTGAGACTACAGACCTGGCTGGTCCGCGGCCCCTCGGGGGAGGAATCCCGCACGAATACGGGTTGTATCATATCTGATGTTAACACATCCCGAGCATGTAAGAGACTTAAATATACACCCTGGTTAGTTGTAGTTTAGATTAGTAGATAGTTGAGTTTTGTCTGTTTGTTCTTTTTTGTTGTTTTTTTTTCCGGGTTTTTTTTTGTTGTTTTGTTTTTTTTTGTCAAATTTTGGCTATTGTATATTTGAGCTAATTGTATATCAATGTTTATATCTGAGAGTTTTGTTTATTTTTGTAAACTTGTAAAAATGTTAAATTTCTAATAAAAATATCTATAAAAAAAAACTCTCAGAATGATAAACTCACCTGAAATGCAGTAGAACAACATTGAAGTTCTATCCCTTTCACCTCATTCAAAGTTAAATTTGACAAGGCAAGATTGACCTGTATCTTAACTCCATCCAACCACAATCCTTAATTCATTATCTAACAGAAATCTGCCAGTTTTTCCAAGTGACCCAGTCAGGAGCCATCTCTTTTAAGGGGATACGGCCACAGAGAATTCCAGATTTCTGCTATCCTTTGTGAACAGAAGTGCTTCCCGACATCAACGCTGAGTGACCAAGCTCTAATTTTAACTTTATGCCCTTTATTCTGGACTTTCCCACCACAGGAAATAGCTTCTCCCCATCTTTGATTCCACCCCTTTAATCATCTGAAACATCCCTTAAATCTTCTATACTGAAAAGGATATAACCCAGTCATGTAAGCTGCCCTTATAAGTTAACCATTCATCATTC
Source organism: Chiloscyllium plagiosum (assembly GCF_037043375.1). Classification (NCBI taxonomy): domain Eukaryota; kingdom Metazoa; phylum Chordata; class Chondrichthyes; order Orectolobiformes; family Hemiscylliidae; genus Chiloscyllium; species Chiloscyllium plagiosum. Next base: position 101,970,225 of record NW_028270148.1, on the reverse strand, counting down.
TGATGAATATGCGTTACACCACCTCTAAGGCCAAGATATCCTGCCCGTGGCACAGTGTCCAGAAATAAATGCAATATTATGGGGGCTAATCATAGATCTGTACAACTGTAAAGTATCTTCAATCCCTTTGGATTGCAGGCTTCTTGAGATAAGAGCCAAATCTTCCATTGGCCTTTTTATTTCAAGAACACTCCACTAACTGCAGTAATTTCTGTACTTCGGGGTCCCAAAGTGCTTCAACTCATTCGCAGTCCTAGCTTCTCACAATTTACAAAATGATCTGCTCTCTCTTCCTCAGGGGTTTCCCCCACAACAGAGTCTATCTGTCACAGTGTCTCTCACTGAACTTAATCAATCGCTGTGCATTTCCAACTTCATAATCTCATCCGTGCTATTTGCTGTGCTGCCCGTGTCGGTTTCTTCATCCAAGTCAATTCTAAATGCTGTGAAAAGCCATGGAGCTCACAACAATCCCTAGTTACTAGGCACATCCTGCTAATTTGAGGAAGAACCAATTCCTTATCCATGTCAATAGGCGACTGCAAAGCTGCAAGTTCTCATTTTGGTTAAGCCACGTATAAGAGCCTTATAAAATATATTCTGTCAGTTTGCACGATTAACATCCTTCTGTGCTAAATTGGTTTCTTCCTCAAAAAAAAAATCACACTAGCTTTATGGTTGCTGACCTTTTACAAATTCATGCTGGCTTACCAGATCAGCTCATATTTGTATGCCAAGTCACTGTCATTAACAGCAGGTTACTTGAAACAAGACATCGAGATAGCTATAACAGAAGGCTGCTTGTTAATTGTTCAAATTTTTCTTATCCCAGAAACTTTTACATCGGAGTTTTTGACTGCCTCGACCGAGCTGTCCATAGGAAAAAGGAAACATACCCAGGGCGGGATCATTTCCTCATCTCTCAAGCATGTTTCCTGGCAAAGGACTAAAAAATACTGTAGAAGTGAAGTGTCTGAGTTCACCCATCCAAATAAAAAGGGGAGGGTTCAGAGTGGAGACAAGGGGTGCGGTAAAGAAAGAGAATGAGCTTAAAGCAACTAAATAAAAAAAGGATACTTTTAAAAACATTGCCTTTATGAAAAGTTGCTCCCTCAAAATTGCAATACCTTAAAAAAACTCCCTCGTTGCAGCTCAACTGGGCCTGACATTCTCAGTAGATATCTGGGATGGCTTCAGAGTTCAGCCAGACAGACCTAAAACCAAAAAAACATTTAATGGTTATTCCATGTGAAAGGAAATTCTGATGCTCACATACAAAAAAAAAGAAACCCACTAGGAACCGATATTTTGCCAACATCTATGACAGCAACAACACCTTCTTATTAATTCCATATCGGCAAAGTGATCCCAAAACAGAGTTGATCACGCAACACCGGAGTTCAGAAATACTTTACCTTCAAATATCGTCTTCACTTTCAACAAATAGAAGCAGTATAAAACTCATTAAAAAGACACAATTGTGCTGTAACTTAAGTTCTCCATGAGCACATTATGGGACTGAAGGTAATTTGAGGTCAAGAGAGACATGCAGCTGCTAGCGTTTAATTTTTGATTTGGAATACAAGCTTGTTAATTCTCTTTTCTTTCCAGTAGAGTCATAGAGATGTACAGCATGGAAACAGACCCTTCGGTCCAACCCGTCCATGCCAACCAGATATCCCAACCCAATCTAGTCCCATCTGCCAGCATCCGGCCCATATCCCTCCAAACCCTTCCTATTCATATACCCATCCAAATGCCTCTTAAATGTTGCAATTGTACCAGCCTCTACTACTTCCCCTGGCAGGTCATTCCATACCCATACCACGCCGTGTGAAAAAGCTGCCCCTTAGGTCGCTTTTATATCTTTCCCCTCTCACTCTAAACCTATGCCCTCTAGTTCTGCACTCCCCGACCCCAGGGAAAAGACTTTGCCTATTTACCCTATCCATGCCCCTCATAATTTTGTAAGCCTCTATAAGCCTATATATAAAGCCTCAGCCTCACAGCCTCAGCCTGTTCAGCCTCTCCCTATAGCTCAAATCCTCCAACCCTGACAACATCCTTGTAAATCTTTTCTGAATCCTTTCAAGTTTCACAACATCTTTCCGATAGGAAGGAGACCAGAATTGCACGCAATATTCCAACAGTGGCCTAACCAATGTCCTGTACAACCGCAACATGACCTCCCAACTCCTGTACTCAATACTCAAGTAACATATCCCCCTCCTTTTTTTTGCTCTAGCACAGAATCATGATGGTGCAAAAGCAAAGAAAGATGTCTTTAAGTTGCTAGCTGTTCTAACAAACTACAAACTGTTCAGCTGCAAATTGAACTTTACAACCCATTTCCCAGCTTTGAAAACCAAGCAACTTATTTGTAAGGGAAGCCATGACCAAAAGTTTCTAATGGAGGATGTTGTTTCAATAAAGTAACATCTTGAGAAAACAAAACTGCACTGGAAGCTACAAGTCGCTAAACCTTAATTTGCCACAAATTGAAGAATAGACAGACCACTAGCATCCACATGCACCTTTTTTTTTAAAAAAAAGTGAGTCAGAGATAGTTTCAGTTAACCATAAGCCCTTAATATGTAGGATCAAGTGTCGCCCATTCAGCTCATTGAATCTGCTCCACCATTCAATGAGATTATGGCTGATCTGATAAATGCAAACTCCACTTTCCTGCCTTTTCACCACAATCTTTGATTCCCTTCTGATTAAACACTTGTTGATCTCAGCTTTGAATAACATAAATGACCCAGCCCCTCTACACTTCTGCAGTAAAGAATTTGATAGATTCACAACTAGAGGGCATAGTTTTAGGGTGAAAGAGGAAAGATATAAGACAGACCTAAGGGGCAACTTTTTCACACAGAGGGTGGTACGTGTATGGAATGAACTGCCAGAGGAAGTGGTGGAAGCTGATACAACTGCAACATTTAAAAGGCATTTGGATGGGTATATGAATAGGAAGGGTTTGGAGGGATATGGGCCGGGTGCTGGCAGGTGGGACTAGATTGGGTTGGGATATCTGATCGGCATGGACAGGTTGGACCGAAGGGTCTGTTTCCGTGCTTTACATCTCTATGACTCTATGAGAGAAGAAATCCCTCCTCATTTCTGTCCCATTGATGTCTTTAAATGTTTGCAATTTACAAGAGTCCTGCTTTCAGAGGTGAGAAAATATAACTGTACTTTGAAATAACAAGGGCATTTCCACATATCAAAGAGAAGTCCATTCACCATCCGGAAAAGAGACAGTTTGAAATGCTCTCTGCAGTTCCCAGTATGCTGTCCAAGAGCATTTTTCATTTACAACTGACCACTGACGTGATTTGGTTTTTCTATATGGTATCCTATGCAACATATAGTAAAAAGAGTTGGGTTTATATTGATATAGATATCTGAAAGTTTATTAATACCTAACAATGTTCACTGGCATGACACCTCAGACTTATACATCTAACTTTGGTTATGAACTTGCTTAAATTAATATTAAATTATACACACAGTTGACTGACTAATTGCTAACTGAATGAATAAAGACCCCTTAAACTACAGCATATTATGATGCCATCTAGCTTTCTTAAAGCTATAGTGCATTTCTGAAATGTGTGCAATAATTTATCAGTCCCTTGATACCAAGGGCATCTTGCTTCCACTCTGATTTGATGGGTTCAGAGATGGCTCAGAAGTCCAATGCATTATCTTCAGATGCGGCTACGCATAGCATAGGTCCTGTTTGAAGGAGCAGGAAGATAAAGGAACTTGGAGATTTGTGACCCCTTTTCATTGCCTCAAATTCACCTCTGGATGATCGTGATCTGGTGTGCTTAGTGCCTTCCTGAATTAACATTCTCCATTTTGGTCAATCACGAATCAGGGACTCCCTCAAGCTGACAAAGATATATGATCACTTCAAGGATGCTTTGAGGACATATCAAAGTCATTTCTGCTGTCCCCTGGGGAACAGTTGAGCTGGGGCAGGGACCTCATCAAAGCAGTCAGTACTCATCGGAGACAACACACTTGTGAATTTCTTATCTAGGACTCTGACTTCAACTTGATATCCCTCAACTCTATTACCCAGATCAGTTTCACAATTAAGCCTCCAAGTCTGCAAAGTTGAAAAAGCCATTTGACAGTTATTCAAAAAAATAAACAAGATCTCTGGAGCAGGTGGAATCCCTGCTGGAATCTGAAAAATGGCAAAGATACACTCCTGACACAGCTGCACAACTTCATATCCCTCACCCAGGAAAAGGAGTGTCAGTGGGAGGTGTTGCTGATATTGTGATCACATCTACATTAAGAAGGGAGATAAACCTGATCACCGTCACTTCAGAAAAATCCCTGTTGTTTGCCAGAGGGAAGATCTTTGCAAGGAAACATCCACATTGACTCCGCCAAGTAGCTGCAGAGTGCCTTCTAGAGTTGCAGTGCGAATTTGCTTAATGAGACACACCTACAGACATGATCTTTTCTGTGTAGTTAATTCAAGAAAACTGAAAAGAATGGCATCAATGCCAGTATATGACATATACCAACTTCAGAAAAGCCTCCAATTCTATAGCACTACATTTTATATCACCATGCCCAGTATCTGTTCCAGATAAGCTCCAAGAGTATCTCACTTTGATGTATTATGCATCACATAGCCTCTCCAAAACAATTTCATGATCCATTTCTGCTACTGCAGAAGCGTCAGACAATGGCTGTCATTACATTAATAACTATGTCGCTCCTCTGCATATCTGCAGCTTGCACTAACATGCAGACTGGAAACATTTGCCACAAAGTCAGAAGAGGAATCAGACAGTGCATTTGCCACTGATTTAGATAGCTAATACTGACATATCTCTGCAAAGTATCATTCCAAGTACTCTTTCCAAGTATTGTTCCTACATTCATTAAGCTCAAACTGTCATCCAGTATCTCACACAATCAGTTATTTTTATATGAAGTGACAGGACTGTATTTAAGGACTCAGGATTACAAACAAAAACAAGCTAAATACGTATGGAATTTTACAAAACTTGAGTTGCCAATCATGGGCGTTTAAACAAATATACCCCCAATTAGTATATTCTATCAATCTTTGCAGATACAAAGATAAAAATCAGTGCTTACAGACATATGGCAATTCTTTTACGTTTTTTCTGTACATAATCACGCAGCTCCTACAAAAAGGAATCACTGGCTCAGTGGGCTGTTTTGGCCTCGTTGATTTGCTGTCAGTGCAGAAACTGACTGTCCTGAGAACTTGGCTGAAGCAGCTACCCTGCTGATGCGCGCAGAAATCTCAGCACTGCAGAAAGGTGTGACAGTTTTTAACATTTGGTCACTCACTTGGTATACAGCAACTGGCTTTCCTGAATGTTGTTTCGGCAGCACATGCAACAAGTTGATTACGGGTGTCAGGCTATGACAAAACACTGGAGAAATGTGGGCTTTCACACTGGGAAATGTGATGCCTGGGAAGTGATCTCGCTGACTGGTGGAGTAGACTCAATGGATCGAATAGTCGTCTTCTGCTGCTTCGTTCTTATGGTGGCTTCAGAGAGGTGTGAGATACAGTAAACGTCATGGGATATGTTATTCTGGAATACCCCTTTAAAATAATTAGTGGGAGTAGAACAAAGGGTAATAGGTTGAATCTTCAGGTATACCGCCATAAGATATAGGTACAGAAATAGACCATGTGGCCCAGTGAGATCACTCCACCATTAAATGAGATCATGGCTGATCTGATAATTCTCAACAGCAATTTCCCGTCTAATCCTGTAATCTTTGATTCTCTTCCTCATTAGAAATCTGTCCATGTCAGCATTGAACATACCTAACAGGCTTTATGTCTCGATAAATTCATGATGGATGATCTAAATTGGGATAAATGGCCTTCCTCATCCATTGCAAAATGGTATGATTATATACTTATGCTGTGACCATGTCTTTTCAATACTGAACAATGATTTTGCAAGATAATGTACTAACTAAATAATGACACTAGAACCATGAGGCAAAGATGATAAACATTACATCCCTTGGGGTTAACTAATTACTCCATAGAATTTTGGCAAAAGACCTTTGTTTACATCATACACATGGTAGGAAAAACATTTAATTTGCAAAACATTTAGGTCAGAGATCTTTACTAATAATGACGGTAATTGATACTGGAATATATAAACAGATATATCACAGCTGTTATGGCTCAGTAGGAATTTTACATTCCGCTAGTAATTCCATCAGTGATAGAAATAATTTGGAATTTTTAAACTTACAAAGTTTCCCAAGAAGTTTGAAACTTGGTCTGTGCTAGGAAATTAGTTTGACATCTGTCCTTTAAACCTAATTTTAGGCAAGTTCAGATTTGGAACAAAATAAATTGCCCAATGAAGTTACTTAAAGTACACGTAGTTCTTGCCAAGAGTTGGAGAGAAGAAATAAGGGGCTATATCAAGAGCAGACCAAACAGGCAAGCAATCCTGTGGAACAACCACCAGCAACATTCCTGCCGTTTTATCGCCCCATATGCCAACAGTCAACCAAACAAAGTAACAATTATGTATGAAACACAGATTTTCCTTCTTAGAACTCTGCAATGGAGCTAAAACTTGGATGCCTTTGCTAAACTCCGTCCAACTCGTTTTTTCTCATTAAGTGAGCAGTTAGGGTAGTCATGCTACCTGATATACCAAACCAAATGGAGACAAAGACTTAGAAATTAAACCTTCCTGTGCCTGTGTTATAGGTATTAAGTGTACATTTAAGGCTCCAATTTCTTGAGCACCAGGTACTCATTTTACACTGAACGTACACCGCCCACACTCTTGGGCATTTTGTAGGGCAGCCATGGCACATGCCTTAAGCATGTTTCAAGGTTCGTAATGCAAGTGGGTGTTCTAAGTGCATGTCAATGGAGTCCCTGTCCTGTGTGTTAACGTCACCCCGTTATTTCCCTTTCCGTTCACCTGCCAATGTTTGTTCATGGAGATGTGGGATCATTGTTTAGGTCACCATTTATTTTCCATCCATAACTGTTTAGATATCAACAATGAATTAACCACATATTACGATTCCAGCATCACGTGTAGACCAGGTAAGGATTGTGGATTTCATTCCCTAAAGGACATCAGTGAAGCAGTTGGGTTTTTACAAAGATCAACAGTGGCTACATGATTGTCATTAGGCTAGCACTTTATTCCAGATTTTTATTGAAGTAAAATTTCACCACCTACCACAGTGGGATTTGAACCCATGTTACAGATTGCTAGCCAGGGGTTCTGAATTACTGGTCCAGTGGCATTACCAGTACGACCACCATCTCCAATTCTTGGGAGTGGAAGATTCTTTTCACTGTATCAATAAACTTGCTTCAAAGCTGCTTTTTACATCCAAGATTCCTAGGTCTACGTAATCAGTGTGTGCACTAGAACTGATAGCATCTTGAAAACTGCCTCCCTGTGGGCAGGTTCAGGCTGCGGTTCTGTCTGGTATACATGGCCCTTCTGGGGGGACACGGGGTAGGGGGACAGCTACCTTCTCCAAAAGCTCGGGGATCCACTGTGGATCCAGCCAGGGCTTGTTCAGGATGTGGATCATGGACCCAGCTTGAAACCTGTGGAAACCCAGCTTTCACCTTCTGCCCGCGGCAGTTCTAATCCGGTCTCGGATTTGCAATCTCAAACACAGCTCATGCTGGATATGGTATTTCTCTGTACATGTCACACGCAGACCCTAGATCAGAATTAGTGGCGATACTTCCTTTTGGTTGAAAAGTCTACTGAGACCCATGGCATAGCTCCTCTGTGTTCCCTCTTCAAATCCCACTTGGAATCAGGATGATCAGAGCCCTTCAGGAGAGGAGGGATTTAAGCAACAGCCAAAAGACATCCAAATGCATCAGAAAAAGTGACTCATATTGAAAACTGTGTGGCTGCAATACACCTCAGAAATTCAAAATCCTAAAATAAATTATATAAGTGAAATTAAACAGACAAGTCCTTGTAGGATTCAATGTAGCTTGCATATTTACAGCAGGTTACTTTCTGAATGACCCATTGGACTATTCAAAACATGGAAACGGGTCATAGCTGGGCATGTTTCCAATATTGGTTTATTGAAGTTCAAAATGCTTGTGCTCAGATCAAGTTATTGCCAATCTAGCTGGTGTAAGAATCTCACCAACTTTATGCTCGGCGATTTTCAGAGAAACACATGACAAGAATTTGACAGTTTCCCACAGGAACATCCGGATACAAATGGGCGATGGTTTTCCTAATTTCAACATTTCACTGCATGTCAACAGGAAATGGAACCAAATGGCTGGCCAGGACACTGAAAAACTGGGCTTGTGCCCATTAAGACACCCAGAACAAATACCCATCAAAGGGCTGGACTAAATCGGCACACTTTTAAAAAAGGCATGACACACTCTGTACATTCCAATCTAAACAGCTTTGGATTGCAATTAAAAGCCTTAATTCACATCAAAATGCCAGTCTTCAGCAGACCAATCTTACTGGTTCTTATGAAGCTTAATCATGTTGCTCACTTGCCTGGTTCCACCCTAAAAAACTTGCATTTTCTTTGGCTTGATCTCTGCAAAGAAATGGCCGTCGTTATGCAGGACTCTGACAAAGTTTATAACAATGGATCAAACAAAATGCTTCTAATCTAACCAGGAAGGATAAAGAAACAAGGTGTGTCCAACCAATCTGGATCAGCAAAGAATAATTATGTCTAAGTAAATACCTTCAGAATGAACAATTGACCTTTCACTTAAGCAAATTTAAGGATACATTAATTTTTTTCTTTGCTGAAGGATTTTAAACGTCGGCATTGTAAATTAAACACATTCTATTTCAGACAGCTAAACCAATTACAAACCCCAATTTTAACTATAAAACAGAGAGCTAAGGATACTGTGCATTACCTGTGGAAAGAAAACAGTGTGAACATTGCGAGTCCAATGAGCCTTCCTCAGAATGGCATATCTGGTAGAGATGTAGCACTGAATTGAACGCTAAAATAAAACTAAACTGCGGATGCTGGAGATCTGAAACAAACAAAAACCAGGGGAAGGGTCAGTGAACTCGACATGCTAACTCTGTTTTATCTACCAAGATGCTGCTAGACCTGCTGAGTTTCTCCAGCAATTTCTGTTTTTGCCTGTTTCACAATTTTAACTTTTGCCTTACCAACACTGAAAGCACCTTGAATTATCCTTTGACTTCCACAGTACGCCGTTGTTTAATTATTCATGGGATGTGAGTGTTGCTGACTATGCCACCATTTATTACCAATCCCTAATCGTTCAGAGGGCAATTAAGAATCAAACCGCATTGCTTTGGGTTGAAACTCGCATGTAGCTCAGATTATCCTCGAAACAAGACATTCAGGAACAAGTTGGGTTTTACAACAATTGATAATGGTTTGGCGGTTATCATTAGAGTTTTAAAGGGAAATTTTTTTATTGGATTCAATTTTTACCATCTGCCATGTCCCCGGGACATTAGTGTGAGCTACTGGGTTACTAATCCAGTGATATTACCACTACACCACCACTTCCCCCAGTCTGCAACAATTTATCGGACTTAGGCTGTTCTTGAATAAAAACCCGAAAGAACTGCAGATGCTGTAAATCAGAACCAAAAACAGAAATTCCTGGAAAAGCTCAGGAGAGCTGGCAGCATCTGTGAAGAGAAATCAGAGTTAACAGGAAGGGTCACTCGACTTGAAACGTTGACTCTGATTTCTCTCCAGTGATGCTGCCAGATCTGCTGAGCTTTTCCAGCAATTTCTGTTCTGTTTCTGATTTACTGCACCCGCAGTTCTTTTGATTTTTGCTTAAATATCCATACCCGTTGCACTAGGATTAACTGCGAATTAGTGCACAGTTTACATTGAAGGTAGCCATTTTAGCTGTAAAGGTTTCTCACTTGTGCTTTCAAGCTCAAACACAGCTCTGACCTTGTCCTGTCTAAGTGTCTAGTACTTTACCACACAGATAACAATTCAAAGCTCAGCTATTGCTTCGCGTCTCAGCATGCAATTGCCATGACGTTTCTTCAGAGGGACGAATACTGTTATAAGAAACCATCTACGCAAAAATAAAAGGTACAACTGGTGCAGAAATATGCAACAATACAAAGATTGATGGTAAATACGTGCAAAGTACACAACAGTTATTTCCTGGAACTGCAAATCAACAAATCATCACTAAGCCCTGACAAGTATTGTTGGCGTAAGACACTGCTCACAGTCATTTCTGGGAACCCATTGTTTGCTCAAAAAGGTTACATGCTGAACAAAACATTTGCTAATTAATAAGCAGGGAAGCAGATTATATAGGTGAATCATAAAAAAAGTTGCCAGGTGAGTTGCACTTATAAAGAGAGATCAATTATCTCCACCTGATCCAAGTATTGCCGGCAAGCTCAAAGCAAATTATGAGCTTCACACGAACCCATGCCTTTTTGTGAAATATTAAGTAGAGAATTTGTCATGTTTCAATTACAACTGTTTCATTACAAAGTAAAGATCACCAATATCACTCTGTTGCTTTATGTACTGCACGTAAACAATAAAGGTTTTAGAGAAACAAAATCACAAACTTAGAAAATTATATATAGGGCGGCACGGTGGCACAGTGGTTAGCACTGCTGCCTCACAGTGCCAGAGACCCAGGTTCAATTCCCGCCTCAGGTGACTGACTGTGTGGAGTTTGCATATTCTCCCCGTGTCTGCGTGGGTTTTCTCCGGGTGCTCCGGTTTCCTCCCACAATCCAAAAAGTGTGCAGGTCAGGTGAATTGGCCATGCTAAATTGCCTGTAGTGTTAGGTGTAGGGGAATGGGTTGCGGGTCGGTGTGGACTTGTTGGGCCGAAGGGCCTGTTTCCACACTGTAAGTAATCTAATCTAATCAAAAAATGGTAGTCATGATTTGGAAGTGCTGGAGTTGGACTGGGACGTACAAAGTTAAAAATCACACAACGTCCATGTAATAGTCCAACAGGCTTACTTGGAAGCACTAGCTTTCAGAGCATTGCTGCTTCATCAGGTGGCGCAGCGCTCCAAAATTTAGTGCTTCCAAATAAACCTGTTGGACCATTACCTGGTGTTGTGAGATTTTTAAACTTAGAAAATGGCTTAATTCTACATTTGCCTCTGGAGTGCTGACTTAATTTATAAAAGTTTTCAGCAAATTAGTTCTGCTTTTTTCCCTAATGTTTTCTCTTTCATTCATGATCAGACTGCCATATTCATTATTTGAATTTTTATTTCAATCTCATATTTCATATTACATACTCCTTTTCTGTTAGGAAATACTAAATTCCATTACATTTCATGAAACGTTTGTGCAATAGGCTGGAATGGCACCCATTATAAGACAATAGACACTAGACAATAGGTGCAGGAGTAGGCCATTCAGCCCTTCGAGCCCGCACCGCCATTCAACATGATCATGGCTGATCATTCCTAATCAGTATCCTGTTCCTGCCTTATCTCCATAACCCTTGATTCCACTATCTTTGAGAGCTCTATCCAACTCTTTCTTAAATGAATCCAGAGACTGGGCCTCCACTGCCCTCTGGTGCAGAGCATTCCACACAGCCACCACTCTCTGGGTGAAGAAGTTTCTCCTCATCTCTGTCCTAAATGGTCTACCCCGTATTTTTAAGCTGTGTTCTCTTGTCCGGCACTCACCCATCAGCGGAAACATGTTTCCTGCCTCCAGAGTGTCCAATCCTTTCATAATCTTATATGTCTCAATCAGATCCCCTCTCAGTCTTCTAAACTCAAGGGTATACAAGCCCAGTCGCTTCAGTCTTTCAGTGTAACGTAATCCTGCCATTCCAGGAATTGACCTTGTGAACCTACGCTGCACTCCCTCAATAGCCAGAATGTCTTTCCTAAAATTTAGAGACCAGAACTGCACGCAGTACTCCAGGTATGGTCTCACCAGGGCCCTGTATAGCTGCAGAAGCACCTCTTTGCTTCTATACTCAATTCCTCTTGTTATGAAGGCCAGCATGCTATTAGCCTTCTTCACTACCTGCTGTACCTGCATGCTTGCCTTCATTGACTGGTGTACAAGAACACCCAGATCTCTCTGTACTGCCCCTTTACCTAAATTGATTCCATTGAGGTAGTAATCTGCCTTCCTGTTCTTGCCACCAAAGTGGATAACCATACATTTATCCACACTAAACTGCATCTGCCATACATCTGCCCACTCACCTAACTTGTCCAGGTCACCCTGTAATCTCCTAACATCCTCATCACATTTCACCCTGCCACCCAGCTTTGTATCATCAGCAAATTTGCTAATGTTATTGCTGATACCATCTTCTATATCATTAACATATATTGTAAAAAACTGCGGTCCCGGCACTGATCCCTGCGGTACCCCACTGGTCACTGCCTGCCATTCCAAAATGGAGCCGTTTATCACTACCCTTTGTTTCCTATCAGCCAACCAATTTTCAATCCAATCTAGTACTTTGCCCCCACTACCATGCGCCTTAATTTTACTCACTAACCTCCTGTGTGGGACTTTATCAAAAGCTTTCTGAAAGTCCAGGTACACTACATCTACTGGATCTCCCTCGTCCATCTTCAGAGTTACATCCTCAAAAAATTCAAGAAGATTAGTCAAGCATGATTTCCCCTTCATAAATCCATGCTGACCCTGTCCTATCTTGTTACTACTATCCAGATGTGCCGTAATTTCATCCTTTATAATAGACTCCAGCATCTTTCCCACCACTGAGGTCAGACTAACTGGTCTATAATTTCCTGCTTTCTCTCGCCCACCTTTCTTAAAAAGTGGTACAACATTAGCCAACCTCCAATCCTCAGGAACCAACCCCGAATCTATCGAACTCTGGAAAATAATCACCAACACATCCACGATTTCCCGAGCCACCTCCTTCAGTACCCTGGGATACAGACCAGCAGGCCCCAGAGATTTATCAAACTTCAGACCTAACAGTCTCTCCAACACCAAATCCTGGCAAATATAAATTCCCTTAAGTTCAGGTCCTTCAGCCACTGTTACCTCAGGGAGATTGCTTCGGTCTTCCCCAGTGAACACAGATTTGAAGTACCCATTTAATTCCTCTGCCATTTCTTTGTTCCCCGTAATATATTCCCCTGTTTCTGTTTTCAAGGGCCCAATTTTAGTCCTAACCATTTTTTTGCCTTGCACATACCTAAAAAAGCTTTTACTATCCTCCTTTATATTATTGGCCAATTTACCTTCGTACCTCATTTTTTCCTCTGCGTATTTCCTTCTTAGTAATCCTCTGTTGTTCTTTAAAAGCTTCCCAGTCCTCAGTTTTCCCACTTATCTTTGCTATGTTATACTTTTTCTCTTTTAACTTTATATGTTTCTTAACTTCCCTCGTCAGCCACGGCTGCCCATGCCTCCTCCTGGGATCTTTCTTCCTTTTAGGAATGAACTGATCCTGCAACTTCTGCATTATACACAGAAATATCTGCCATTGTTCCTTCACGGTCATCCCTGCTAAGGTATTAAAGTGGTCTCTGATCAGCTGCAAGCCAGGTTCAGCTTCATAATGGTGTGTTTTCAGTAAATGTCTAGAACTCCTAAAATTGACATTCTTAGCAGCAATATTTGACAATTTCCCAAGAACAAACGCCTTGCTGGATAGTCATCTATCCCCTTGCTGGAAACTGCTATGGTATACCATCAGTCAGGATCATCCTGTTTCAGCGTGAAATATTACAGGAGATTTGCAAATGAACTGAGATATTAGCAGTGTCTGAGAGGCTCAATCCTTTGGAAAGCACTATTAAGTACTAGCTGTACAAGAAGTCTTCTCAAAGTTACAGGAAAACACTCTAAAACAGCGCCCGAGAGCACTTCCAGACTGTGTTAGGGTAGACAGCTGGAAGTTCAAACAATAAATCAAAATCCCAACAAAAAGGATACAATTAATCATGGTGCGTAGAAAGCCAATTTTCACTCATTCTCAACTCTTTGGAGTAATAGGTTAGCAAAGCTATAAAAGTATTTCTCAAATCAAGGGAAATAAGCACATTTTAGATTGCTGCTACATAGTTGTTTTTACAATATGAAAGGCAGCCTGATCTAGAGACTGACAATGTAACCATTACTGGAATTTGTCCCAAGCTTCTCTTCAGTCTCAAGTTCATTAACTTTAAGACACATCGAATTATCAATGCTCATCTTTGTTTCGATTCTAATTTAACTAAAAGATTGATATTGCTTAATATTTCCAGGAACGTAACAGGACGTCATTAATTCTTTTAAGAAGTTTGAAGATCTTAAAGTTTGAATGAGCTTTTCGTACCCAACTCCTGGACCTTCGGGTGAAGAGCAATGAGAAGTAAGCTCAGTTAAATAAACCAGATTGTAAGGAGATCTGACAAAGTTGACACTGAGTGGAGGTTGCTCGCCCTGATTGGGAAATATAAAACATCAGGAGACAATCTTAATCATTTAGGCCAAGTACGAGGAGAAATTTCTTTACTCAAAATGTTGTGGAACTCCCTATTTTAGAAATTATGATGCTCCATTATTGAGTACCTTTAGAGATGGACACTTTTATTTTGATCTTTAGGGAATCAACGGAAGTGAAGCAATTAAGGCAGGCAGATGATCAGCTTTGTTCGATCTTCATGTGGTCTGCCGCAGCTTGCATTTCCTATTGTTTTTTTGTAATACCTTTTTCAGTTTCATCTTCAGAATCAGGTTCGAAGGTTCCTGTTTTGTCCGGTAGGAAGTAATTTAGGAACTTTATCCTGTTGAGCACATCATTCAGACTCTTACAATGACATCTGATGCCACACTGAAATCATTCCTACTAAGGCCACTTCAGAACAACTTAAATGGAGTGCTGGGCCAGTGGCTCCATGACATTCATTCATGTCACACAGGTAGGAAATATCAATATAATGGCTCTTTATCCATTTCTTTCTCTTCGTTCTCCTTGCATCTAGGAAATTAGGTAAAACAATCTATTAAACTACCTTGCTACCTAGTAAATAGCCACTGTAATACAAGCCGTTGATAAGGCCACCTTTGGGGTACTGCATACAATTCTGGTCACCCTACTACAGGAAGCATGTTATTAAACTGGAAAGGGTGCAAAAATGATTTACAAGAACGTTATTGAGACTGGAAGGTTTGAGTTTTAAGGAGAGGCTGGATAGGCTTTGACCTTTTTTCCCTGGAGCGGAGATGGTTGTGGGGTGACCTTATAGAGATTTATAAAATCACAAGGGGCACAGATAACGTGAATAGCCAAGGCCTTTATCCCAGGATAGGGTGGTCTAAAACTACCATGGATTTACAGTGAGTGGGGAAAACATTTAAAAGGGATCAGAGGGGCAACCTTTTCACATGAATGGTGCACATGTGAAATGAGCTGCCAGAGGAAGTGGTAGAGGCGGGTATAATTCCAACAGTTAAAAGACATTTGGACAGGTACATGGATAGGAAAGGCTTAGAGTCCAAATGCAGGCAAATGGGACTAGTTTAGTAAAACTGGTCGGCATGGATGAGTTGTTTTGGGAAGTTAGGGAGGAAATTGCAGGGACCCTAGCAGAAATATTTGCATCATTTATAAACCCAGGTGAAGTACCAGAGGAGTGGAGGGTGGCTAATGTTGTGCCATGGTTTAAGTAAGGCTGTAAGAAGCCTGGAAACTATAGACCTGTGAGTCTGACATTGGTGGTGGGTAGATTGTTGGAGATGATTTTATATGCATTTGGAGAGGCAAGGATAGTTTAGAGATAGTCAGCATAGTTCTGTGCAAATAAAATAGTGTCTCACATACTTGAATATTTTTAATGAAGTAAACAAAAAGATTGATGAGGGCAGAGCAGTTGATGTTGTTTACTTTGACTTTAGTAAAGCCTTTGACAAGGTTCCACATGGGAGAGTAATTAGTAAAAGTAGATCACACGGGATTCAGGGTGAACTTGCCAATTAGACACAAAATTGGCTTTATGGTAGGAGACAGAGGGTGGTGGTGGAGGGTTGTGTTTCAGACTGACCAGTGGTGTTCCACAGGGATTGGTGCTGTGTCCACTTTTCCATGTCCTTTATATAAGTGATTTGGGTGAGAATAAACGAGGCATGATTAATAAATTTGCGGATGACACCAATATTGGTGGTATAGTGGACAGTGAAGAAGGTTGTCGGAGATTAGAGTCATAGAGATGTACAGCATGGAAACAGACCCTTCGGTCCAACCTGTCCATGTCGACCAGATATCCCAACCTAATCTAGTCCCATCTGTCAGCATCCGGCCCATATCCCTCCAAACCCTTCTTATTCATATACCCATCCAAATGCTCTTAAATGTTGCAATTGTACCAGCCTCCACCACTTCCTCTGGCAGCTCATTCCATACACGTACCACACTCTGCATGATGAAGTTGCTCCTTAGGTCTCTTTCATATCTTTCCCTTCTCACCTAAACCTATGCCCTCGTGTTCTGGACTCCCCACCCTAGGGAAAAGACTTTGTCTATTTATCCTATCCATACCCCTCAATTTTGTAAACCTCTATAAAGTTTATAGATACCTCTTCAGCCTCCGACGCTCAAGGGAAAACAACTTGAAACTGACTTCGGCATTGCTTTATAATAGACAAAGCAAACTAAACTCATGAAAATATGTATTTTCATATGGTTTCATAAGATGAGGCTAGGCAATCCACAGAACTGCCCACTGCTGCAATGACACGGACTCCCACGCAACCCTCCCAACCTCCAACACAACCAGAATCACAAGACCATTACATTAGATCTTGATCAATTGGGTCAATGGGCTGAGGAGTGGCAGATCGAGTTTTAGATAAATGAGAGGCATTGCATTTTGAGAATACAAACAAGGACAGGACTCACAATTAGGTAATGTTGTAGAACAGAGACACCTAGGGGTTCAGGTACATAGTTCTTTGAAGGCAGCATGGTTAAGAAAGCATTACCTTTATTTCTCGGATCTTTGAATAAAAGAGTTGGAACATCATGCTGAGGTTGTACTGGATATTGATGAGGCCTGTTATGGAATACTGTGTCCAGTTCTAGTTGCACTGTTATAGGAAGGATATCACTGGATTCAGAAAAGATTTACCAGGATGTTGCCAAGAATAGAATTTGAGATATAAAAATAGACTGGAAAGACTGGGACTTTTTTCACTGGAATGGAGGAGGTTAAGGCATGACCTTATTATGGTTTATAAAATCATGAGGAGCATAGGTAGGGTGAATGACAAGGGTCTTTCCCCTAGGGTGGGGGAGCTCAAAACTAGGGGGCATATTTTTAAGGTGAAAGAAGAAGGATTTTAAAATGTCATAAAGGACTATTTTTTCTTTACAAAGTGATTCGTGAGTGGAATGAACTGCCAGAGAAAGTGGTGGGTGCAGGTACAGTTGCAAAGTTGAAAAGATATTTCGATAAGTTCATGAATAGGAAAGGTTTGGAGGGATATGACTGGCAGGTGGGTCTACTTTGGTTTGCAATTCTGGTTGGTGGGGACTGGTTGAATTGAAGTGTCTGTTTCCGCGCTGTATGACTCTATAATTGACCAAAGCAAACCTCTTCAGCTTGTTGCTACCATGGAGGAAAATAATATTGAACTAGATATTCATTTACTTCCTTTTTACTAATGAAATCAGTTGTTACAAATAGAGTCACATTCACCGTTGCATCTGATACAAATGTAGCAGCAAACATTCAAAATAACAAGCATTCAATAACTTTATTCCTTATTGAGAAAGTTAATCCTGTGCTCAATTAAAAAAAAACACATTGTGACATTGAAACAGTATACTATTCCCTGAGAAAGTTGGCAATAGTTTTTTTGCATCTTTATCATCCACTCTCTATTTTTACACGTACCAGAAGCCTTGCCTCGTTGCGGTTTGCCCTAACATTCATAAAGCTAAAGTTTTGTATAAGATGCCAAAAGGAACCATGACAAATTTCTAGGATAGTAATTTATACATATCTTATATCTTTTTGGTCGTACCTATCTGGTATTAAAGTCGAGAGATTGAGTTATTTGTTTATAACTAAGAAACTGGCATGGGAATAAAAGGAGACAAACTTGAGAAGATGTAATTTTCAACTCACATCCAATAGCTCAATTTAAGTGCACACCCATAACACTTGGAATGGTTTAAATGTGTCACGGATTTTGCAGACTCACGTACCAGGCCTACAGCATTTTTGATTTGAAGAACACAAAACAAAACAGTGGCAGTATCACACAGAATGTATGAACCAAATTCACTTATTACGAAATATGGCAATGTTTCCAGCTGACAGTAAAAACAGCTGGATATTGAGCCAGACATGATGGTTAACTTTTGCTATTTGCAACTACACCCATGTTTTTCAAAAGCCATGCACTAAACTGAGAAGAATTATGCAAGCTGTGTATTAACCTATAACGAAAAGCAACCAGTTCTCTGCACCACATTCGTTCTACCGAGAAAAATAATGTTTCAACTAGTCTCCTGCAAGGGTTCTCACATCAAGATCTATAGCTTAGAAATTACTTGGTACACCAAACACCAAAATACTTAATTTGCTCATGCCACAACTTTCTGATCACCGCTTTAATGAAGGCATTAACTTGTTTTAAAAAGGGTCAAGAAAAGTGTGGTGCTGGAAAAGCACAGCAGGTCAGGAAGCATCCGAGGAGCAGGAGGATCAACATTTTGGGCAGAGGCCCTTCATCAGCAATAAGCCCACATTCCTGATGAAGGGCTTATGCCCGAAACATCAACTCTCCTGCTCCTCAGATGATGCCTGACCGACTGTGCTTTTCCAGCGCCATACTTTTTGACCCTGATCTCCAGCATCTGCAATCCTCACTTTCTTCTAGTTGTTTAAAAAGGATCTTCTCATATTCTTAAATTAACCGTCAAGTGCCTCCTTTAACACTGTCAAATCTACGCTTATATCACTAAGTGCTGAAGCAGCAATATCATATCATAAACTAATAATGCTTTAATGCAAATGACTACATAATAAAGCTGATTTACCTGCAGGTGCTGTATTCATTGGCCAGTGCAGATGCACTACATAGGTCTGTGTGTTTCTCACACCTGATCAACATTTGTGCTATTCCAGTCCAATGGTGCCAATGGACAAAGTCAGAAGTCACATGACACCAGGTTATAGCCCAAAAGATTCATTTTAAATCATGAGGGAGCAAAGCTCCGAAAGCTTGTCAGGTCATCTGATGAGGGAGCAGTGCTCTGAAAGCTTGCGATTTCAATTAAACCTTTTGGACTATAACCTGGTGTCACATAACTTCTGAGCTAGTCCAGTTCTAATGCAAGTTAACAGCTCAATCTTTTTTTACATTTTATTTACAGCATTGAAACAGGCCATTTTATCTAATAGGTCTCTGCTGGTGTTTATGCTCTACATGAGCTTGCTTTCATCTTTCTCTGCATGTATTCAACAATTAGGAAGTTGTTATTTTAACATTGAGGGGCTCTGAATGTGCAGCAACTTGTGTGTTCGTGTTGTAGGACTTCAATAAGATGTAAACCAGCAGAAAATTGCACTTACCCGTATTTACGTTTCATCCACTGTGGACAGCTACACCATTAGGAGTCACGGTGTCACTAAGATTTAAAAAAATAAGAAAATGATTAGAAATGAACAAAAATTAAAAAGAAATCCTCAAGACAGATTAGCTAATAGTCAAAGCATTCACTATAACTCATTTTGACATTTTTCATAAGATATTAAATGTGGAGAAATTAAATTGTAGTTCATTGTTTGCCATATGAGAACAGACAGTCAAATTCAAAATGCAGATAGCATTTTACCTTTGGGTACCCATTATCCTGGGTGACACTAAAATGCTGGACAAAACTTAAAAAGTAGTCCCAATCAGCACTTTGAATATATCTAGCAAAATCTTATTCAATTAGTGCTTTACTAAGCTTGCAAAGTACTCCAATACTAAAATAACTTATTCCTTACATAATGTTGCATTCACTCTAACCTTTAACTCTATATCTCAATAAATTCCCAGTTGAATCTCAGCCTCAATCCATACAGTACAATAAGTATTGATGATACTGAAGGTATTCCTGATGAAGGGCTTTTGCCCGAAATGTCGATTTTACTGCTCCTCGGATGCTGCCTGAACTGCTGTGCTTTTCCAGCACCACTCTAATCTAAACTCTGGTTTCCAGCATCTGCAGTCATTGTTTTTACCTCGATACTGAAGCCGTTAATTACATCAATGGTTACTCCACCCTACAACCATTGGTGTGGCACTTTCGAAAACAATGTGAATGTGCCAGTTAAGTTCAGACATTACAAGGTTTATAATAATCAGAGGAATTAGAACAGGTAATAACAGCTTAAGTATCATCAGACTCTAGGAATAACTCTACAGTGAAAATACTAACTTCCATTTAGTGACTTTTATATCATAAAACATTACAAGACATATGACAAACCGTTAAAAGGGGTTCAACAGCCACAACTTACTTTGGTTTACATTATTACAATCATAGTTCCAGCAAGTTCAATGTAATCCTTCGGATACTTGTGTCTACTTGCAGTACCACATCATGATCAAGCCAAACTCAAAATTAATTTGTATAATAATATATAAAGTATTTCATTACTGACCATTATAGTAAATATGAAAGAATTTTTAAAAAGTTACTGCAACATTTCTGGTAAAGCCTGGCGAAAAAAGGAGGAAACCTTGCATATGCAATTAATAAACTGCTTTGAATGTTTAGTCAGCCTTCCGTTGATCAGAGTTAATGTAAATCAACCTCTTATGAATAACAGCGAAACAAAATACTAACAGTGGACTGATTAGCAGAGCCAACGGTCTAAACACACTTACCTAAAGAAGCCCTGGATAATGTTTTAAACACGATACAAGAAGTGCAACACAAACAGCATTCTGCACCATGCAGAGACTGTTGCAGAAACAGAGTAAAGGGCGTCCTTTTTCCTGTGGGCTGCTGTCCAGGTTCTCACAGCAAGCCTCTCAGCTGGGTCAGCCAATAGGACGAAAATTACTTCTGCAGGAATCACTCGTAATGAGGTAATTTAAAAGGAAAGTTGGGTCCCCTATCAAACAACTTTCCTTTGCCAATGCACTTCTGTTTGGGATCCAAGTGTTATTTATTTCCAGGCTACTAGTTAATAGCTCACTTGAGAATTCTAGCACTACAGAAATAGGTTCCACAACATGCTTATCCAGTCCCTTCCAGACATATATATTTAACCATGCTTACTATCCTATTTGACAAAATTGTCAAGGTGACCCAGTGCTCTAGGCTGTAATTGCCACAAAGCAGGTGAGCAGGTTCAAGTCGTCCATCTGATTTACTTTTACTCCTACTTTTACACCTGCTTTTACAATAGTCATGGTGGGATCAGAGGAATGTTGGTGCAGACTACTGAGCCACAGAGAAGATGATGGAACCTAAGCTTCATCCCAATGGTCGAACAGGTTCAGAATTTCAATAATGGCTCTTGGTTCAGTACAGGAAAGAAACCGAGATGTAAAAAGCAAAAGAAACATTTGGCCTTTTATTCTCACAGCGGTACCAAATGGCTGGCTCTTGGAAACTCGGTAAACCTCTGGGAACCAGACATTCTCATTTCTTGTCTAAAGCCACCAAGTGGTCATGGCAGAACATCAAAAAATTAATGCAAAAGCCCAAAAGGAACAATTTTCACTTTAGAGTCAATGCGCTTTCAAGTGGCAGATGCAGTTTAATTTAGATAAATGCGAGGTGCTGCATTTTGGGAAAGCAAATCTTAGCGCAATTTATACACTTAACGGTATGAACAAAGAGACCTTGGAGTGCAGGTTCATAGCTCTTGAAAGTAGAGTTTCAGATAGATAAAATAGTGAAGGTGGTGTTTGGTATGCTTTCCTTTATTGGTCAGAGTATCGAGTACAGGAATTGGGAGGTCATGTTGCAGATGTACAGGACATTGGGTAGGCCACTTTTGGAATGCTGCGTGCAATTCTGGTCTCCCTCCTATCAGAAGGATGTTGTGAAATTTGAAAGGGTTCAGAAAAGATTTACAAGGATGTTGCCAGGGTTGGAGGGTTTGAGCAAAAGAGAGAGGCTGAACAGGCTGGGGCTGTTTTCTCTAGAGCATCGGAGGCTGAGGGGTGCCTTTACAGAGGTTTATAAAATCATGAGGGGCATGGATGGGATAAATAGACAAAGTCTTTTCCCTGGGGTGGGGTAGTCCAAAACTAGAGGGCATAGGTTTAGGGTGAGAGGGGAAAGATATGAGAGACCTAAGGGGCAATGTTTTCATGCAGAGGGTGGTGCATGTGTGGAATAGGCCGCCAGAGGAAGTGGTGGAGGCTGGTACAATTTCAACATTTAAAAGGCGTTTGGATGGGTATATGTATAGGAAGACTTTGGAGGGATATGGGTTGGGTGCTGGCAGTGGGACTAGATTGGATTGGGATATCTGGTCGAGTTGGACTGAAGGGTCTATTTCCATGCTGTACATCTCTATGACTATGACTCTGAAGAGAGGTTCAACAATCTACTGAAATTAATGACATTACCTCACCCTAACTGGTGTTACCTTTGGACATAATATAAGACGAGATGAATGTCAAATACAAACGTCAAATGGACCTAGAATAACTCTCAAAAGGATGCGGATTTGACATTTATTTTCCCAAGTCACCTTTGAGTGACAATCCATTTTTAAAATGATAAAAACACCTTGTCTGAAGGAAACCTCCATTCCCACATATAGGATGCTGCCTGGATTACAATTATGAGCTACAATAAGTGGCTAGAAAAATTCGGGTTGTTTTCTCCAGTGGTGGAGGCTGAGGGGAAACCAAATAGATGTCTATAATAAATTATGAGATGCACAGGTTGGGTTGATGGTCAGAATCTTTTTCCCAGCCTTGAAACATCTAATAATAGGGGGCATGCATTTAAGGTGAGGGGGCAAAGTTCAAAGACGACATGAAGGACAAGTCTTTTTTTACGCAGAGTGTAATAGGAGTCTGGACTGCACTGCCAGGGGTGGTGGTGGAGGCAGATACAATAAGGGTGCTTAAGAGACTTTTAAATAAGCACATGAATATGCAAGCGATGGAGGGTTATGGACCTGGGGTGGTTAGAAGGGATTAGTTTAATTTTGCATCATGGTTGGCATGACATCGTGGGCCGAATGGCCTGTTCCTGTACTTTACTGTTCTATGTTCTATATGGTCCTGGGCAGACCAGTGGTTGAGAAAATTGCCCACTTATCATTACTCTCTCACCTCTGTATCAGAGGGTTATGGATTCAGGTACCACTCCAAGACTTGTACGCAATAGTCAAGGCTGACACTCTAGTCAGACTGTCATAGGCTTTTCAGGTAAGATATTCAAAGTGGCTGCCTGCTCATGGAGATGGAAGAGATGCTAAGACAACACTTCAAAGAGGGAATGAACCCCAGATGTCCTGAACAATATTTATCCCTCAAATCCACACCACACTTTACTGTTTGCAGGAACTTGTTGAGCTCTCACTGGTTGCTGCACTTCCTATACTGTAACAGTGACCACATTCAGAAAGTACTTACTTGGCTGTGTAATGCTCTGCGATGTCTGATGGTTGAGAAAAGCATAATATAAAAATGCAAATTTCTTAGATAGACTGAAAGTTCTCTCTCTTCCCAACTCTTTCATGCAGTAGGAAATCCAAACTGGAAATAATTTTCCCAGTACGTAGGAGTGGAAAGTTGGATGAACCGTGCAATCTGACACTTCTTCAGAAGCGTAGCAATTATACATGAAATTGGAAAGGGGAATGGCAAACTGAAAGAAAAAAGTCACGCAAACCAACGCGCAGCTTTGATGTTGAGTCTGTGTAAAGTGATTTCTGCAAACGCAGTGGTTAGGACACTGCGATTGGCCTCAGTGTCCCTATACAAGAGCAGGTTGTGTGGTGGGGGTGCGGCAGGTGTTGCACAATTCAAAAACACTCCAGATCAGGGCTTTGAATACATCCAGTGCGATCTAGTTAAAATACTTTACTCAGCTTGCAAACTACTCCAATATTAATTCATTACATACACAAAGTCATACTCACCCTAACTTCTAATATCACATCTCAATAAATGACCTGTTGGATCTCTGCTTCAGTTTATCATAGAATCCCTACAGTTTGCAAACTGGCCATTCAGCTTATCGAGTCCACACTGCTCCTCTAACAGCTTATGCCAGAAACATTGACTCTCCTGCTCCTCGGATGCTGCCTGACCTGCTGCGCTTTTCCAGCAACACACTTTTCGACTCTGATCTCCAGCGTCTGCAGTCCTCACTTTCCCCTCCAAATAGCCACCCATCCAGACCCAGCCCCCACCCTATCCTTGTAGCCCTTCATTTCCCATGGTTAATCCACCTAGTCTGGACATCCCTGGAGACTGTGGGTAATTTAGCATGGCCAATCCATGTAACCTGCATACCTTTGGACTGAGAGAGGAAGCCAGTGCACCCAGAGGAAACCTATGCAGGCATGGGGAGACTGCACGTAGTCGCTAGAGGCTGGAATCGAACCAGGGTCCCTAGTGCTGTGAGACAGCAGTGCTAATCACTAAGCCACCATACCGGCTCACAAAGAGGCCATTCAGCCCATTGAGTCTACATTGACTGAAACAACTGCACAGTGGCCACAGTCCTGTCACCAAGTCTCTCTTTATTAAATTATGCACTGTACACTGGCTGTGGCCAGCCGCTTAGAGTCAGTCCCCTGAATTGAGGGGATTCTAAATCCCCTGTTAATTTTTTTTGGTTTACACTTGTTTTTCTTTTTATTAAATCACCCCACACTACCTCCTGACAGCAGTAGTGCTTACTTTTCCCCAGCACCCATCCCCTGTTAATATTGGTCATCCAGGGGATCCTGATTGGCCCAGGTTAACAAACCTAATCAAGGATCTTGTAGTCAACAAGATCTACCTGGTTCTAATCACTACACCACCCTCCGAAGAAATCTTACCCAAACCCTATCCCTGTAACCCTGCATTTCCTAAGACTATGTCACTAGCCTGCATATCCCTGGACACTATGGGCAACATAGCATGGCCAATCCACCTAACTTGCACATCTTCGGACTGTGGGAGGGAACTAGAGCATCTGGAAGAAACAGATGCCGACAGGGGGAGAATATGCATACTCCATGCAGATAGTGACCTGAAGCTGGAATCAAACTCAGGTCCCTGGTACTGTGAGGTAGCAGTGCTAACCACTGAGTAACCGTGTCGCCAGATTATCCAAATACCAATTATTCGAAAATCGGATTATCCGAAGATCCAGAGGTCCCAACAGAAACATTACATCAAAGATGTGTTTTCAACAGTGATCGCGTCTTTTGTTTACAGTGATTAAACAGGCACCGTCTCCAAATAACTGACCACCTGCCCTCCCTCTCTCTTCTCACACTTTCCCTGGAGTTCTACAGAGGGGTGTACCCTAAAACCCTGTCCCTAGATAATCTCTCCAACATTTTCCTGTACAGGACATAGGTGGAACCTGTCAAAAAGTTGTAGTAAATAAGGTGTGTGTGTATTTGGACACTTACCACACAAAGGCAGCAGCAGCAATCTTGTTGTTTGTGTACAGGCAGGAGAGGGGGTGGGGACAGTGCTGGACGGGGATGGGGGAGCAGGCGGGGGAGCGGTGTTGAGGGGTCGGGGGGGGCGGTGTTGGATGGGGTTCTGGTGCAGGCGGGGGCTCGCGCGCTTTGTGCTGGGAGGCGGGGCACGGGTTTGTTGGGCAGAGGGCGGTGTCTCGCACGCTGCTGCTATTCTCCTGAACAGGGAGCAGACTTTTAAAAGCTCCGAGCCCCAGAGGAAAGGCATTTAATCGATTAACCAAATAATCAATTATCCGGACCAAATAATGCCCGCCCAGCTCGTTCGGATAATCGAGGTTTCCCTGTATAAACAATACTGATGATACTAAAGCTATTAATTATGTGAATGGTTCCTCCAACTTTCATTCATTGGTGTGGCACTTAACGAACACAATGAGTAGCATGCCAATTAATTTTAGGATTTAATGAGGTTTACAGTAATCGAAGGAATTAAAACAGGTAATACTAGTTTAATCAACAATGGTTCTGACTAACTCTATAACGAGAACACCAATTTGCATTTGTCTTTTGCATGGTAAAATGTCACAAGATATTTTAGAAGACGTGACAAGCCATTAGAGGGGATCAAAAGATACAACTTAAAATTGCTTTACATCATCGTAACCATAGTTCCAGCAAGTTCAACCTACTCCTCAGGATACTTGTATCTCCTTGCAGTACCAAATCTTATTCCAATCAAACTTCTGAACAAATAGTGAGCAGGGTTCTGATTCCCAACTACTATCCAGCATTCCCTGCTGGCAATGAAAGCTTGGGCATCACGTGGCACTTCCCTTGTGATGTTTCCAAATAAACCACCTACAGTATTCATTGTCATAGGTTACTATGAATGAATAATTATCATTTTCGTTAAAGGTACAAGCTGGCACCTAACATCCATAGAATCATAACATACTGAAAGAACTGACATTTTCAAACAAAGGAGAAGAGAAAGCTGACAACAAAAATAGTCATTTATACAGGACGTCTCTCTTTAATATTCCTTTCGCCAAATGTTAAAGCCATGCCTGGAAAAGCAATAATTGAGAACCACAAAAAAAGTCCAAGTCATCAAAAACACTCAGATTACACACTCTTCAATATTGTAGAGAGGCCCCTCGATTGTCCAGCATTTGATTATCCAAATATTGGATTATCCGCTAAGATCGCAAGGTCCTGATGCTCGGCTAAACTATGTTATCCGGCATTCGATTATCCGGAATTCGATTATTCGAACGAAATACTGCCTGCCCATGTCCTTTGGATAATCAAGGTTCCTCTGTATTAAAGTGGGTAATTTGAATACCTTTGTAATTCGTGAAAGGATATGCCCCCAAGTTATCCGAATAACAAATTACTTGATGTCTTAATAGTTCCACATTTCTTTGATTGAGATATTACTTGCTATTGAATAAATACTACCCATCTCAAACGTGTAGGATTAAAAAACACGTGTGTGCAAGGAGAAGCAGACAGTTCTGGATCTCTCTCCTTCGAGATCTTGGTGCTTTTTGCTTTAACTAATTTGTCTATTAATTACAGCTGTCTGAGATAAGTGAGTAGTAAGATCATGAATGCTGTAGTAACTTTTCAGATAGTACAGAATTATCATAAAAAGGGTAACAAACAAAGCCCAAAACTTAAAAGTGTAGTACATCAACTTTGAACATTCCTTCCCTTCACTTTTACTACGCTGGGAGATAACATATAGGCTGGCCTTAAGCTGGTTTTTGAACATCTGGGCATTTGTGTGCAAGGGA
This sequence comes from Chiloscyllium plagiosum, assembly GCF_037043375.1. Classification (NCBI taxonomy): domain Eukaryota; kingdom Metazoa; phylum Chordata; class Chondrichthyes; order Orectolobiformes; family Hemiscylliidae; genus Chiloscyllium; species Chiloscyllium plagiosum. The sequence continues at coordinate 101,942,792 of NW_028270148.1, read as the reverse complement.
ATCTCAAGTCAATCTTTTGAGCACTGAGTATTCCTTCCCGTATTCAGGGTAAGGAAATTCCTCCACGTAAATATTCACAGAAGCCTACTTCAACCTCAGAAACATTGCCCATCTTAGCTCATCTGCTACCGAAACCCTTATTCATGCCATTGTTACCTATGAGTTTGACTATTACCGTGCACTCCAGGAATGTTCCATACCCTATATAAACTAGTGATCTTTCAAAATTCTGCTCACAACTCACACCAAGTCCCAGTTACACAGAATCCTGTGCTCCTAGACCTACATTCACTCTCAGTTAAGCAACGCCTTAAAATTCTCATCTGTATTTGCAAATCCCACCATGGCCTTGCCTGTTCCCTTTTCTAGTGTCTTCTGTTGTACAAGGTCTGAAAGGGTTAATATTGAGGAGTGCCTTCAGCAGCTCCTACAATGATGTCATGTGGGGTACTGGGCAGAACAGCCTGGGGCTTTGAAAGAGTAAGGCCTAATATTCAGGTCCTTCAACAATGTCTATCATATCAATTCTCATCATCATGAATCATAACCCCAGATCACCTTTGGACATATTGAATATTTTAATGCCAACATGTTTTTTGAAAGGACGCATGGCCAAGGTGACTGTGGATGTAAATTCAGTGACTATCAGGACAGTCACATCCTGGAATGTCACACCTGATGAGGTGCTAAGAAATCTTCAAAGGCATGGGCTTAAAGGGAGAAAAGTACTAAAAAGTAAACAGTAATTTTCTGGGTGTTATCTCAGACTGGGGACATGATGAGAGAAAAAAAGACAGCAGTCTGAGTGAGAGACATTTTATGTCCTCCTCTTTCACGAGTACACTAGAACATGGATTAAAAGCTAGTTCAATTTTGTCTACGTTCCCTAGTGGAAGAAGGCACGCTAGTGAGCTAAGGGGCTCATGTGTGGCATTAGGTTGAAGTACTCATGCATAGCAAGTCTAGTTTTGTGAAAGTTACAGAGGACAAACTGGTTACCCCTGCATTGCAGTCAAAGAACTATCTTGCTCTGAGTCCTAGAAGGCAGCTAGCCAATCAAATGAAAATAGGACAAAAGCATTTCAAGTAACTGCAAAGCCAAGGATCTCAACACCAACTGTTTAACCAGCAACGTTCTTTTATCTACTCTTCAAGAATAACCCAGAGACTGACTCGGTTTTTACCCCATTTTTTTGGAATCACACCTCATTTCTAACCTGTGTGGATATGTTGCATCATTACTTTCTCTCATGTTTAGCAACTAATAAACTCACTCGAAATACAACTGAAGTCAGGTCCTTCACACCCGCCCTAACAAATCCATTGTAGAATTTTACTTTCCTCTTTCAGGTTTGTCTTGCTCCTTTTCAACAGAAAAGATCCCAGCCTGCTGAAGCTTTGCCAATTGTTGGTTCCTTTTAATACTGGCAACTGTGAATCTTTTCCACACTTTCTCTCAGCTTCCGCTGTACAATTTTTCCAGGGCTTTGGACAGTCTTTCACAAAAACTGGAGTGGTCGCGAGAGGAGCCACACAGCCTCTTCATTCGGCCTGTTCAGGAGTTAGTTAATGGCTTGGGACAAAATATGATTCCTGATGAAGGGCTTTTGTCCGAAATGTCGATTTTCTTGCTCCTCGGATGCTGCCTGTCCTGCTATGCTTTTCCAGCACCACTCTAATCTTGATTCTAATCTGTAGTACTCACTTCTGCCTACAAAACATGAGAAGTCTTTTCTTAGATCACTTTTAAAAGCTTCCAATAAAGACCCAGCGCACTCCTTACAACAAAGTCACCTTCACTGTTTTATAGAAGGGAAACTGCATTTGCCTAAAACTCAGTCCATTACGTACTGTCCTCAACTCAGATTGAAAGGAGAAGTTAATAACCAACTGCAGATAATTGATCTGGACTTCAAATACAGTAGTGCATAAAATGTACAGAAGCTGATTACCTAGAGAGGTAGTTAAAAATGTGAATAATCCAATCAAGGTATCCAAAGTTATGAGGAGCTTTAATAGGACAAATAGAAAGAGGTTTCCCCTTAGTAGAGGGATTGATAAGTAGATTTAAGGTAAAGGGGCAGGCATTTTAGAGGCAATTTAAGGAAGAACTTCTTTCACCCAGAGAGTGGTGAGTATCTGGAATTTACTGTCTGAAAGAAGGGCAGAGGTGGGAACCCTCAAGATATTTAAGAACTAGCGAGATGAACACTTGAAATGTCACAGCATAAAAGGTTATAGGTCAAGTGCAGGAAAATATGATTAGAATGATTGGGTGTTTGATGACTGGTGCAGACATGGTGGTCCAAAGACTGTAATTCTCTACAATTAATGTCTTTCAATTAAAACCAACCATCTTTTACACAAAATGAGCAGATACAGTAACTATTACGCAAGACAGACGTGTCGGCCTTTTCCAAGGACCTCTGCAAAGATGACGACAACACTCCATTATTCTGTAATTGAATGAAGAGAGACTGGGTGTGGTTCTCTGTTGCCTTTCAACTTCATCTTTGATGTCTCAGAGGTTTAAAAGGCTGTTGTGTTTCTTGATTATTTGAGTTGATGTTGCTATCATGGTTACTTCCTTTTTAATGACTTTAACTGAGCTCCATCTTTCCATTCATGTCACACAGAACAAAGAAAGAACAAAGAACATTACAGCACAGGAACAGGCCCTTCAGCCCTCCAAGCCTGTGCCGATCCATATCCTCTATCTAAACCTGCCGCCTATTTTCTAAGGATCTGTATCTTTTTGCTCCCCACCAATTCATGTATCTGTCTAGATACATCTTAAATGACGCTATTGTTCCTGCCCCTACCAGTTCTGCTGGCAACACGTTCTAGGCACCCACCACCCTCCGCGTGAAGAACTTTCCATGCATATCTCCCCTAAACCTTTCCCCTCTCACTTTAAATTTGTGACCCCTAGTAATCGAGTCCTCCACTCTGAGGAAAAAAAAAGTTTCTTGCTATCCACCCTGTCTATACCTCATGATTTTGTAGGCTTCAATCAGATCCCCCCTCTACCTCTCCTTTCCAATGAAAATAATGCTAAACTTCTCAATGTCTCCTCATAGCTAGCACCCTCCATACCAGGCAACAACCTGGTGTACCTCCTCTGCACCCTCTCCAAAGCATCCACATCTTTTTGGTAATGTAGCGACCAGAACTGTACGCAGTATTCCAAATGTGGCCGAACCAAAGTTTTATACAACTCTAACATGACTTGCCAACTCTTTCCCCATCCGATGAAGGAAAGCATGCCATACGCCTTCTTGACCACTCTACTGAGCTGCATTGCCAACTTCAGGGAACAATGGACCTGAACACCCAGATCTCTCTGTACATCAGTTTTCCCCAGGACTTTTCCATTTACTGTATAGTTCGCTCTTGAATTGCATCTTCCAAAATGCATCACCTCGCATTTGTTGGATTGAACTCCATCTGCCATTTCTCTGCCTAACTCACCATTCTGCTGTATTCTCTGGCAGTCCCCTTCACTATCTGCTACTCCACCAATCTTAGTGTTATCTGCAAACTTACTAATGTGGCAACCTACACCTTCGTCCAAATCATTTATGTATATCACAAACAACAGTGGTCCCGCGTGGATCCCTGTGGAACATCACTGGTCACAGGTCTCCATTTTGAGAAGCTCCCTTCCACTACTACACATTTATTGATTTGTAACAGCAACTCTACAGTAACATGTTTTTGTTGTTTTATGTGACTCTATTTCTCTCCCTTGTTGTGTAATTTAGATCCAAAATACCCTGCAAGAGAGGATGGTCCTAATTATAAATTTTACACTAAATGCAAAGTTCCTTTAAATTTTCTCTTCCTTTGAGAAATCTGAATGTTAACAGTTGCCCTACAAAATATTAATGCTGTACCACTCCCAGTATTGCTTGTGACATCTTTACTCACTTGCCATCAACTATTCCGAAACCCTTGACACCAGTATCCTGAATGCCCTCTGTGTTGCCTACTCACTTGCTTGGGCACCTTCTCACCGACATCAAGATCAGCATCTGTCCCACTTTCATCTCCCTTAGTACCTGCATCTCTTTCAATCCAGTAGCAAAGCAGCCTACAATTGAAAGAAAGACTAGGGAAGAGAGAGTCTTGACCATTGGAGGGTTTCATGACATTCAGATTCTCTTCCTTTATGTGGACTTCCACTGCTTTGGGCACCTGAGTGCCCATGCCCAATAGGTTGCTTTTGACTTACTGTGCCAGGACCCCTGAGAGAAGGCCAGCTCCCTTGACTGGACGCTGACAACCATGATGAACTTCCTAACTTTGTGTCTCTGCTAAACAGCAGGGAAAGACAGAAGTAATAGGAGACTGGTATCTCTGGCTGAGGGAGCAAAGTACACAAGAGGGAAGGCAGGAATGTTGAGAGATTCAAGGTGGACTCAGGGTGAGTGAGTGCTGCAGCAGTGAGCCAATAGCCTGCAGATGAAGCTCTGGTCCAGTCATGGTGTGTGTGTGTGTGTGTGTCCCTGAGCACACGGTATCCTTGCTGCAGTATTGCAATAAGAGTTGCCGGTGCGACCAGAGGTGCAGTACTGATGTGCGGAAGCATACTATAATCACAACAGGAATGTGCCACATTGGTTCAGAGAGGCTGACACGTGTTGGATGCCAGTGTCCAAGGAGGCTGAATGCCTAGGATGTTGCTGCTTGATCTCCACCATGGAGATCCTTTGGAGCAAGCAGCGAGCGGAGGTATCCAGATGGTTGAAGGAGCAGTGCTCTGAAAACTCGTCCTTCCAAATAAACCTGTTGGACTATAACCTGGTGTTGTGTGATTTTTAACTTTGTCTGCACCAGTCCAACACTAGCACCTCCACATCATGGTATCCAACATGGAGGTTCTTTGGAACAAGCAGCAAGTGGAGCTCACCAGGTACTCGCTCTGACTTCCACGTTGAGAATCCTTGACACCTAGATAGGTCAGTGCATTTGGAAAAATGAGAAGCTGAATATTAATGAACTGCCTTAATAAAGAATGCAACCAGCAATAATCTCCTTAATTTGCAACTCGCCACTGCTTAGCAAGAAACTTGCTTCACTGCTCAGCAAATGCATATTTTTTCTTTGGCCAGCTAGCTCAGAGTCAGTTCCCTGAACTGAGGAAATTCTAAATCCCCTTGTTATTTTATTTTCCCCCCACACTACCGCCCAACTCCAGTAGTGCTTATATTTTAGCCTATGCATAATAGATGCAGTGAGGTGCTCTGGGCATTGAGACAGGCCTCATTGGATTTCTCACCTGATTATGCCACAAATCTCACCACTGACCACATCACTCAGGTCCCTATTAACATTCTGCTGAGAATCTTCGATGAGTGAGCCAGTCCTCAATCCATTTTAATCCTCAATAACATTGGCCTTTCTAATATTGAATCGCCTTAAACCTTATCGAACACCATTTGGAAATCCAAATACATTTCATCCACTGGTTCCTCCTTATCTATCCTGCTTGTTATGGCCTCAAAGAATTCTAATAAATGTATCAGGGATGATTTCTCCTTCATGAAGCCATGCCGATCCAATTGGTTATACTATGTAGTTCCAACTGTTTTCTATTACATCCTTTATACGACACTCTAACATTTCAAAGGAAGATCAGAAATATAAATAGGCTGGCGGAATTTTTTTTAAAAAGATGCACTTTCTGAAAAAAGACAGTAGAGAATTTGTGGAACAGCAGTAAGTGAACGTCACGGAGCTGAGTGGGACAGTTAACCTCTAGCAGCTCATGACTCACTGTGCATCATTGAATGATTGATTCACCACAAGGAAGGAGATGAACAATAGCTGACCATTTCCTGAACTATTTATACAGCTGGCTCACTGCTCACAAAACCAAACATACCTTGAATTGAGGGGATGTGAACTTGTTGAAAAGCATTTGCACCTGAGAGAAAAAAAGACAACGACAGTGGAGCTTGCTGCATTGTTATTAATCACAAGCAGCAGTACATCAAGGATGTGAAATACATAACAGATCTCCAAAGCGCTGTTCATGGTGAGTGACAGAATATGTTCTAACATACAAAGTATATTATTGAGATATTGATGAACGTACGAGTTAGCACAATTGCATATTTTAGAGTATGTTTGGTTCAAATTACTTGCTTATGTCCACATAGATGGAAAAAAGTGCTCCAATGGTATCTCAGTTATATGGTTAACTATTTACTGAACTTGATGTGCTCTACAAACAATAATGAGCTGAATAATCAGATATCTAGATTCGAAAGTGCAGGTGGAGGAGAACAGGCCAAATTTGTACTCTTAGCTTGTATCATGGAATTACTAACACCCCGCTAAGCCACTGCAACAGGCCAACAGGTTTCTCTAAGATTTTCTCTGCAGGTGACATAGGTCCAAAAACAACAGTCCGTCAGCAGACCATCAAAGTGTCAAGCAATTTCAGGAGCTCGAGGTTCAGGGTAGGATTGCAAGATCAGAATAGTGGAGACCTCATGTTAGGGTGTAGGTGATACTGATATTGCATCATGCCTTGTCCATTCCTAAAGTCAATTATATAATATGGCACCAAAGTTTCAAGGTAATGTGGGGTTGAAGTCATGTAAGCCAGATTAGGGAGGGGTGGTAGGTTACTCTCTGAAGGGCACCGGTGAACCAGCTAATGATAAGTCGCAAACATGGTTAATTTTCAAATGCCAGTCTACAATCTGTCAGACTAATTGGATTCCATTTCCCAACATGCCATAGTACGTTCTCTGGGTCATCAGCCAAATGGAAGTGATAAGTATGATAAAGGTTGAGGTGAAAGCAAGATAGAGTCACAGAGATGTCACAGCATGGAAGCAGACTCTTCAGTCCAACCCGCCCATGCCGACCAGATAACCCAACCCAATCTAGTCCCACCTGCCAGCACCCAGCCCATATCCCTCCAAACCCATCCTATTCATATACCCATCCAAATGCCTTTTAAATATTGCACCACTTCCTCTGGCAACTCATTCCATACACATACCACCCTGTGTGAAAAAGTTGCCCCTTAGGTCCCTTTTATATCTTTCCCCTCTCACCCTAAACCTATGCCCTCTAGTTCTGGACTCTCCTGTCCCAGGGAAAACACTTTGTCTATTTATCCTATCCATGCCCCTCATAATTTTGTAAACCTCTATAAAGTCACCCCTCAGCCTCCAACACTCCAGGGAAAACAGCCCCAGCCTGTTCAGCTTCTCCCTATAGCTCAAACCTATAAGCCTGACAACATCCTTATAAATCTTTTCTGAACCCTTTCAAGTTTTACAACATCTTTCCAAGGAGACCAGAATTGCATGCAATATTCCAACATTGTCCGAACCAATGTCCTATACAGTCGCAACATGATCTCCCAACTCCTGTACTCAATACTCTGACCATTAAAGGAAAGCATACCAAACACCTTCTTCACTATCCTGTCTACCTGCGACTCCACTTACAAGGAGCTATGAACCGGCACTCCAAGGTCTCTTTGTTCAGCAAAATTCCCTAGGACCTGCTAAGATTTGCTTTCCAAAAATGCAGCACCTCACATTTATCTGAATTAAACTTCATCTGCCACTTCTCAGCCCATTGGACCATCTGATCAAGATCCTGTTGTAATCTGAGGTAACCTTCTTTGCTGGCCACTACACCTCCAATTTTGGTGTCATCTGCAAACTTACTAACTATACCTTTTACGCTCACATCCAAATCATTTATATAAATGAGAAAAAGTAGTGGACCCAGCACCGATCCCTGTGGCACTCCACTGGTCACAGGCCTCCAGTCTGAAAAACAACCCTCCACCACGACCCTCTGTCTTCTACCTTTGAGCCAGTTTTGTATCCAAATAGTTAATTCTCCCTGTATTCCATGAGATCTAACCTTGCTCACCAGTCTCCCATGGGGAACCTTGTCGAGCGCCTTACTGAAGTCCATATAGATCACATCTATTGCTCTGCCCTCATCAATCCTCTTTGTTACTTCTTCAAAAAACTCAATCAAGTTCGTGAAACATGATTTCCCACGCACAAAGATGGGAGAAATGGTTGCACCATGGGATAAGGCTGGAAAGCTCGGCACACCAGTGCGGATTGTCCTGGTCGGGCTGCATTGGTGAAGGACAGAGGCAGGCAAGTGGATGGTCTTAATTTTCAACACAGTCAAGTTAGACTTCAATATATTTACATCAAATTCACTTTTACCGGTAGTGGATGGAAATGTTTCTTTACATGGCAAATTTTCTAAAATTAAACACTGAAGTTTACGTGTGAAGCAATTTACCAATAAAATGCATCATGTACAAGCTTTGTATTTTTATGATCATACCTGACATTGAACCCCGGATTTAATCCAGTTTGTGTGTTAAAACTGATAAAGCATGAATCACACATTTCCACATTCTGCTCTTGTGCCGTAATCCACATACCACTTTCCTAGCGTGGCATTTCATTTCAACAGTGACAATGTTCCTCTATGTTGTGAAACTAATCAAACAGGAGTTGGTATTTATTTCTGATCTGAAGTTTATTTAGCAGGTAAAAAAATCCAAGTTTTCTGATATCCAATGTGTAGTTTTATTGCATGGACAGAGGAACATAATAGTTTGTGGACAGCTTCATTAATTTTTTAACCTAAAACCAAAACACAGCATTCAGAAAAGTGACCTTTAAAGTAGCATTGTGTATTGTTCACGTCTTCTTCATTAGTCTTTTCCAGGCTTAAACCTCGGGAAATAAACCAGTGTTCTGCTGGGAATTGTTCTCTATTCTACCATGTCCCACATTTCTCGTGTAAGTGTTTTTAATCAAATGATTTAGGCAGATTATTACATATAGGTAGGAGAGACTAAAACCTGAGGGCACACCCTTAGAGTAAAGGGGAGACCTTTTAGAAGGGAGGTAAGGAGAAATGTCTTCAGCCAGAGAGTGGTGAATCTATGGAATTCATTGTCACTGAAGGCTGTGGAGGCCAGGTCATTGAGGATATTTAAGACTGAGATGGATAGGTTCTTAAGTATCAAGGGTTACAGGGAGAAAGTGGGAGAATAGGTTTGAGAAACGTATCAGCCATGATTGAATGGTGCAGTAGACTTGCTAGGCTGAATGGCCTAATTTCAGCTTCTATATTTTATGGTCGAGGTTAAACTTGAACCTGGACCTTTCAGCCCAGAGATTGGTTCGCTAATACGGAGCCTTTAATAGGTTATGACACACTGACAGGACAGGTAGGACTTGAACCCTGATCTTCTGTAAAAAAGTAGGGACACTATCATTGTACCACAAGACCCTTCTCATCACCATTACTAGTATAGTTGAAACAACATCCTCTGTCATCTCTGCACAGCTCTTATTTTCGACCAGGTCTGCTACATCCAAACATCATGTAATTACCAATAAAAGGCAGACATTGATTCATCAGGTGAGACAAAACATGAGAACAGAAAGAAATAGGAGCTGGAGTGTACTGTACAAACTCTCGAGCCAGTCTCCTCTCTCCTCCTCCTCCTCCTCCTCCCCCACCCACTCCCTCCCCACCCCACATCAATAAAATCCTGGATAACCTGGTCTTGATTTCAACTCTACTATCCTGCCATTTCCCATAATCCTTCACAACAGTTCAGGTTTATAAAACCATGAGAGGTATCGATAAGGTGAATGGCAGGTGTCTTTTCCCTAGGGTTCGGAATTTCAAGACTACAGGGCATATTTTTAAGATGAGAGGAGAAAGCTTTAAAAAGGACGTGAGGGGCAACTTCTTTTTTTACACAGAGAATGGTTCGTGTGTGAAATGAACTTCCAAAGGAAGTGATGGATGCAGGTACAGTTACAATGTTTAAAAGACATTTGGATACATACATGAACAGGAAAGGTTCAGAGGGATTTGGCCAAGCAGAGGCAGGTGGGACTAGTTTACCCTGGGAACATGGTCGATATGGACTGGGTGGTCTGGAGAGTCTGTTTCCATGATGTATGACTCTCAGTGCCATTCTAGGACTCGAGTGTGTATCCTGGATTCTCCACATAGCTTTTGTTTTGTAGCCATGTTCAATATTCCTTTACCAATGCACACTGCTCTGCACTTTCTCATGTAGAAATTAATCTTCCAATCCTTAGCCAAATAACTTATTTCACTCAAGCTCTGTCTCGTGACCTCTCTGACTACAATCAATCAACATTAAATTATTTTGTTACTATTTTCTCAGGATTACGGTTTCTTTAATAGATGATGCTATCCCTTAATGTAGTCTTAACTCTGTCGTTTTCAGGGGCAGCAGTTTTGACTGAGCATTCCTTTCTCTCTCTCATACTCTCCCCTCAAGCCACCATCAACTCCCACCCCCATCCAAATCAAACAACTCACCGGCACAAACACACACAACATGGCAGAGGTAACGTGGTCTAGTAAGACATGGCAATAGGCTTTCTGTCCCATGAGAGAGAGAGAGAGAGCGAGAGACAGAGAGCGTGAGTGTGAGCGAGAGAGAGGGAGCAAAAGAGCGAGAGAGTGTAAGAGAGAGAGAGAGAGAGGCTACTAGTGGTGGTTTAACCTGAGGGACACTGTGCCTCAGGTAAGGTGAGAGGTTGAGAAGGAGAGTCCTTCATGATAACCTCAGCTGTACAGGAATTGAACCCATTCTGTTGGCACCACACTGCATCACAAACCAGCTATCCAACCAACTGAGCTAACTAACCCCTGCGCTGCATGTAAATAATGATTATTTACCCGAGAGAGAGATACCTATGGTCCTTTGTGGAGTATGATGAATTATCTGCTAGATCAAAGGAGGTTAAAGTTAAACATAAGCAGAAAAAATCTTCACTGTCCTCTCTGACCTAATGAAGGAGAGATGAGGCAGATATCCAGATATAACACTATCAGTTAACTCCTCCACTTTAAACTGTAGGGCTTATGGATAAATAACATTTCATCAAGCAAGGCAATGGAATATAATTATAGCAGCTAAGGCCTGCTATCTGCTTGGGTAGTGACTGAACTTTCCCAGCCAAGATCCCTCTTGATTGGCAGCTAGGAAAGAAATGAGTAGGGTTAGGAATTTATAAAACTTCAATTCAAGACTTCTTAAATTATAGAATGGACTGGGCCAAACAAAACACAGCAAATTGGACCGATTTCTTTCAGATTGAGAGCCCTAAAAAAGCATGAAAAGTTATCAACTTTGACAGAAATACTTGTTTTTGTTGGAACTGTTCATTTTTAACAAAAATGACACTCTTGAAAACCAGCAATCTAAAACTAAACAATGCATCCCGAATGACTCAGTTACCACGGTAACCAACATTCCCCAGCATTTGCACCGAGCTTGTTTATTTCAAGGCAGAATACCAGATTTCAATGAAATTCTCACAAAGAAGAAGTATCTTAGAAATATTTAAAACTTGTTGGACTTATTTTAGATTTAAACCAGCTCAGTGCATTTACACATTAGAATATATTTGTAAATGGCACCAAGGCATTAAGTAAGAAAAAAATCAACTTTTGGCAGAGATAAAAATGAGATAAAATCTCAACACATTCTCTTTTGATTTGAGAATTTGTAAATAAAAATGAACAAGACAGAGATAGGGCAGCAAACAGGAAGTACATTTGCTAGGTCAAGGCTCTTTATGGCATTATAATTCAATACAACTCTTGCCAGTAAAAGATCACTTTTCACATTGACTAAATATTCTTCGTTCCAGTCCCTTTATTCACACGGAAAGGAAAACTATTCTTTCCATTTGAAGACTGCAAGCCAGTGCAAGTTCATAAGTACTGTAGATGTAGACTCCTAAAGTATTAATTTCAGTGCTGTGGAAGTGATCTAAAATTAGCGCCATCCAGTGTACAACACAAGTAATGTGTGAGTTTTGTATACTATGACTTATACTCCCTACAATTAAATCTGACGCAATTGTCAAAGTTCAATATATTTCTGAATTACACCAGATCCTACAGGAAGAGAAACAGATTCTCTCACCTGGTGGCATTGACTAAGAGTTTAATACTGGCTCTTCAATCATTTCCTCCTGAAAGCTCACAGTTCTTTGAAAGTGGAGTTGCAGGTAGGCAGGATAGTGAGGAAGGCATCTAGTACACGTGCTGTCATTGGTCAGTACATTGAGTATAGGAGTTGGGAGAAAGTGAGGACTGCAGATGTTGGAGATCAGCGTGGAAGAGCGTGGCACTAGAAAAACACAGCCGATCAGGCGGCTTCGGAGGAGCAGGAGAATCGACGTTTTGAACGTAAGTACTTCATCAGTTGGGAGGTCATGCTGCAGCTGTACAGGTCATTGGTTAGACCACTTTTGGAACACTGCATTGAATTCTGTACACCCAGCTATTGGACAGATGCTATAAAAGGGTTGAGTAAAGATTTGCAAAGGAGATTGCTCAGGGTTGGAGGGTTTGAACTATAGGGAGAGGCTGAATATACTGGAGCTGTTTTCTCTGGAGCATCAGAGTATGAGGGGTGACCTTATAGAGATTTATAAAATCATGAGGGGCATACATAGGGTGAATAGCCAAGGTATTTGTCCCAGGTACGGGAGTCGAGAGCACAGATTTAAGGTGAGAGGGGAAAGATTTAAAAGGGACCTAAGGGGCAACTTTTTCAAACAGCGTGTGTGGAATGAGCTGCCAGAGGAAGTGGTGGAGGCTGGTACAATTACAACATTTAAAAGGCATCTGGATGGATACATGAATAGGAAGGGTTTAGAAGGGCAAATGCTGGCAAATAAGGTTAGATTAGTTTAGAATATCTGGTCAGCATGGACGAGTTGGACTGAAGGGGTCTGTTTCTGTGCTGTATGACTCTGACAGAAAGATGGCCCATCACTCTAATACTTTACCTGAAAGATAGGATTTCCGACAGTGCTGCATTCCCTCAGTACCGCACTCATGCTTCATCTAAGACTGAACTGGAGCCTCAATATATCACGAATGTGCTACTATTGGGACAAGTCACATTATGGAAAGAATACAGGAAAGATTTACCATAACGATGCAAGGATGAGAAGACAGTTATACAGAAAGGTGTGGAAATCTGGGCTATTTTTGCACTAGAACAAAAGAGATTAAGGCAGTGATTGAAAAGAGCTTTTCAAAGCTATGAAACTGTTTTGACTAGAAAAATACTGGAACATTATTTCCACTAATGATAAAAATCAATAAAAAAGGAAACATGGACAAATAATTATAAATGCAGGAGCAAAAGTTGAAACTTTAAAATTTTTTTCCTAATATCTAAAAACTTATATACCTTGGACATTAATTTCAGAAATCTACCACTTATTTACCTTGTTGTATTCTTGATAATATGATTTCTCCCACTACATATTAAGTTAAGAAAGGTAGCTCTCATTGTGTTTATAAGCGTAATATTTAAAAGCACACAAAATCACAGATGAATACTGCACTTGCTCACTGCATTTTGTTTTTCTGAGGTGGAGGTTCTGGTGTTGGACTGGGGTGGATATAGTTAAAAATCACACAACACCAGGTTATAGTCCAACAGGTTTATTTGGAAGCACTAGCTTTTGGACTATAACCTGGTGTTGTGTGATTTTTAACTTCTTTTTCCTGAAATGTTTAATGGCAAGATTAGATAAGTTAGTATTCATTTCTGCATAATTACAATTTCCCATGTTGGGCAGAGTTCCAGGGGGAAGAGTTACTTCGGCATTTCCACCGTTTCTAGACTGTCCACCATATGGCTTATGGAGAGATGGCAAGAGAATTGGCTTGAGAAATATGACAGCCACGATCGAATGGCAGAGCAGGCTCAAAGGGCCGAATGGTCCCATTCTGCTCTTGCATCTCACGGGCCAACTCAGAATTGGTTGCAATTGACAAAGCACATGATGGTCAGCAGTGCTGTTCTTGTGAACAAGGTCAAAAAGCATGGAGCTGGAACAGCAAAGCAGGTCAGGCCGCATATGAGCAGCAGGACAATTGACATTTTGGGTATAAGCCCTTGATCATTCTTGCAGTCCTCACTTTCTCTCTTGTTTTTGTGAACAAGTCTATTTGAGTAGAGGCTTCTCAATCTGTCTTTGGTTTGGGGAAGACACTATTCACATTTCCAGGCCCTTCACATCAGCATCTGGATTCAACAGTGGGTGGTAAATAAGACTGGTACAGAGCCCGAGAAGGATATAAATCATGAGCCACATCCCAATTCATGAAGATTTGAGAAACCCACCACCAAACCAGAGGGACATCCTGGGAAATGGCAGTCAGTGTCCCTGCAGCCAAGTGGTGTGCATGCAGCTGAAAGAACCAACACCCCATCACTAACTGAACTGCATAGGCACCTGCCAACCAACTCTCCCAGACACAGCAGACAAATGTTCAACCGAATTTACACAGGCCAGAGATTACACCTTCTCCATTAAGTGGAAGATGAGACACGACCCAAGGCAGCACTTGTGGCTGTGTATCCCAGTCCCTATCACATGAAACTGCCTGCTGATATTTACTGCTGGAAGTACCTCATGTCTACACTCAACATTGCAAGAGGCTTTGTAATGGATAACTAAACTACACACCTCATTATTTGCTGCTCCCTTTATACAAAAAAGTAGCATTTGTAGCTGTCCTAAGTTACTGGCAGGATACCTACTTAATAAATCCCTTGAACTATAACCTGTTGTCATGTGTTTTTTTTTAACCTTGTCCAAGTGTGTTCAATCCGTTTACATGAGTTGTATGACCCTATCATCTTTTCCTTATAAATTCTGTGTCAAAGATCTTCCTCTCTCACTAACACCTGATGAAGGAGCAGCGGTCCAAAAGCTAGTATTTTCAAATAAACCCGTTGGACTATAACCTGGTGATTTTTTTGACCTTGTCCAACATTGGCACCTGTACATTCAGGTAGGGGAATTCCAGGATTTAAATGCAAGTTTTAATGTATCGACAATGAATGAATGCCGACATACACCCAGTCAGGATGTACATGGAGGAGTCAAAAACACCCTTGATGGAGGAACTCAGCAGATCGGGCAGCATCTGTGGAGTGAAAACAAAATAATGTTTCGAGTCCAGTGACCCTTCTTCTGAACGGATAGTAGTAGTAAGGAGAAGGTGGTATATATGCTGAAGACATCGGGAGGAAGAGAGGAGCTAATGGTAAAGTGGAGATGAGAAAGAGAGACAACAGTTAGGCAGACAAAGGGATAGTTGATAGAATGCCAGGGAAGGAGAAAAGCTGATAACGGGGACAACGAGGAGGTGAAAATAGGTTGGCTTTGCTGAAAGCAGCCCAGTTCATGACAGGGCCTGAGGTGTAGGGGTAGGTAAAAGGACATAGAAGGTGTTTGGGTTTTCCTCTACGCAAAATGCAGACTGAGTGACCGCTCTGCAGAACACCTACATTCCGTCCACAGACTCTGAGCTTCCAGTTGCCTGCCATTTCAACACATCACCATGTTCCCTTGGCAACATCTCTGTCTCAGGCCCGCTGCAGTTCCTGATGAGGCCCTGTTCAAGCTGGGAGAACAGCATATCATTATTTTGCTTGGGGGCCCTTACAGTCTTCGGGACACTATATCGAGTTTGATAACTTTGGAATCCAAACACCCTCCACCTTCTGATTTCCAGCCTCTGCCATTCTTGGTAGTATTTTATGTAAAAGGAGGAGAACTTTGTGCTGATGCTGATCCCATCCACGTTTGTCATCTTCTAGATGGATGGGTGTTTCATAGTGACTCCTCAAGAAGCCACAGGGAATGGCCACAGTACATCCTGCAATGGACTGCTCCCTCCCACACAATGCACTGGGATTCCGTACTCAGTGTCACCACCAAATTAAGTCTACAATGCTCTCATCTCCTTCATCAGTCAGTAATATATTTGGAAAAAGGTTGAAACAGTTCACTAGCAAATAGAACTTGTCACAACCCGTTAATACCAGAACATTCTTTCTCCGCCGACCTTCCTGTTATCACAATTCTCCTACTTCCCAAACCATACAAGAAGGTTAATTCCAATCCCACGTGCTATTATTTCTGCTAATCTCTACAGGAAACCACTCTTACTAAACAGGAGCTCTCTTATTCACCATACTAGCTGAAAAGAAATTCAACTGGATGATGGACTGGCCTGCACGCAAATTGGGTTGGCTCACAGAGCTATTGGCAAAAACAATAAATGGCTGGTCTGGTCTGGTCTGGTCTGGGATTCCTTCAGGCAGCCTCGGTGGCTGTATTCATCGGCATCGGTCTGGCTCTCATTACAGCAGCCAAGATCAGACTGGTGCTGGAAAAGCACAGCAGGTCAGGCAGCATCCCAGGAGCAGGAAAATCGATGTTTCGGGCAAAAACCCTTCATCAGGACGAAATGTCGATTTTCCTACTCCTCGGATGCTGCCTGACCTGCTGTGCTTTTCCAGCACCACTCTAATCTAGACTCTGATTTCCAGCATCTGCAGTCCTCACTTTTACCTAGTTGATTTTCTCCTTACAGCAGCTTCAGTCGGTCTGTGACTCCATGCAGCACTTTCTTTGGCAATCGTGGTGGGTCCAGTATTCTAACCAGGAGGGGGGGGTCATGCTTTTGAGCCAGAGCCATGAAATGGACTAAGGGGACTTGTCTTAAATTCTCTAATTTTTTCCCCCCCTTTCAGTATATTATGGTGGAAGGACTGTTATTCTAAACTTTTTAATCTCTTTATTTTTCTAATTTATTTTCTATGATTTTGTACTTTTGAAGGTCTGTAATGCTGAACTTCTTAATTCTTTTTTTTTCTTAAAAATCTGTACTCCAGAATCTGGACCGAGGTACCTTTGTCCCTAAGATGGCGCCATAAGTGGTGACTTGTAAACTCTGAGTACATGTGACAATAAAGCTAATTCTAATTTCAATGACTACAGACCAGAAACAAGAGAATCTTTACTCCCCTCACACTTGGAATTAACAAACCTGATGGACATTTTGCAGCATAGGTTTGACTGCCTCATACTGAACAGTGCAAAATCAAAACCTTAGCTCTCTGTGGAGTAGCACCCCACTCTGCTTCAGAGTAAAGTCAGCATTGACACCAGTGGGTCAGTGCAGTGACAAGTCAGGATTAAACTCCGCACAAACTCACCTTAAAAAAGGTTATTATTAAAGATTTTTAAAAGCTACAACAAAGCTATGATATAAGTTAAACTGGACCAGCAGATAGTAACTAAGTAAGATCAGAAGAATTGGTCCATCTTAGTACTGTTGATCCTAAAAAAGGTGAAAGAACATTTCTGCAAAAGCAAAAATGATGACTGGAACACCACTGCAATACACGTCCATACCATCCAATCCATGTATTTATTACGAGGCATGGCAGTCATGCCAATCCACATTGCATAGTGTACAGAGGACTGTAGTTCAGCTGAGAAGTGTTCAAACTGCAAAACTGTGCAGATACATTACAATATAGTACTATATAATAATTTGCATTTACATGGCATCTTTAGCAAAGAAACAGTTTTCTCAAGGTCCTACACAGAGGTACTAAGCTTGTTGCTAAGCCAAAAACGACATCAAGAGGGCTAACTGACAGCTTGACTAAAGAGAAAGATCTGTCTTCAAGGAGAAACATGCAGATGCAGAGGAGTTAAAAGAAGGCACAGAAGGAAGGGAAGAACTCAAAACAGTTGTAATTATGAAAGAAAAAGTACTGGGAAATCTACAAGGAGAAAAAATTTGACAATTCTGTGAGACCCAGTGGCCTGCATCTTAGGGTCTTAAAAAGATTTACAACAAAGGTACAGGTTCAGTAAGCTTTGCACAGTCAGGAAGGAGAGATCACATCCAAAGTGAGACCCAGCCCGAGTGGGTGTGTAGCTCAAGGAATTTGGAGCCAGCGTGGGAATTCAGTGCAGAGGGGAAGAGCTGCTTTCTTTTGGCTCATAGTTTATGAAGTGTTTTTTAAAAAACAAGATTAAAGCCCAGGATCAGGGGCTCAGTGCAAAAGTGTTCCATCACAAGTATACAGTAAGTTCATTGGTTGGTGATACCTATGTTACAGGTTTCTTTCAGATTGAAGGTAAATAGGAGAAATATTTAGAAATTACAAACTAAAAGGCTGACAGGAATTTTTTAAAAATCAAATTAAGAATTAAGCTATTAAAAGAGAGATGCCAGGCCAGTAGGCATGTTGTAACAATGGGATGTGGGAGCTGGTGGACCCAATCATAGTTCAAAGTGACCACATCCATAGCAAGTGCTGGTTGTTGAGGAACTCTGACTCAGAGTTGATGAGCTGGACTCTGAGTTTTGAACACTGCGACACATCAGGGAGTGGGTGCTGTGTTTCAGGAGGCAGTTATACTCCTTACATTACCTCCAATTCGGTCAGTTGTCAGGGACAGGAAGGTGGGACTATGAGCGAGACAGGTAGAGCTGAAGGAGCCTCAGCCCTGGAGCTTGTCAAACAGGTTTGAGATTCTCACTCCCTGTGTGGATGAGCGCAGGGCTGTAGGGACGATGAGCAAACTGACCATAGGACCATGGTAAAAAGACCCATTCAAGGGGTGGAGGGGGAAAAAATGAGAAATGTAATTGTCATCAGGGATAGCATAGTCAGGGAATACACATGATCCTGGCCACAGAGAACAAAGAATCTCAAATACTGTGTTGCCTACCAGGTTCAGGAAATCTCATCTGGGCTGCAGAGGAACTTGGAATGGGAGAGGAAGATTCAGTTGCTGAGGTCCATGCAGGTATCAATGATATTGATACTAAATTGCCCGTAGTGTTAGGTAAGGGGTAAATGTAGGGGTATGGGTGTGTTGCGCTTCGGCGGGGCGGTGTGGACTTGTTGGGCCGAAGGGCCTGTTTCCACACTGTAAGTAATTTAATTTAATCATATAGATAGAAACAGGTTTTGCTGAAGGAATATGAGCTACTAGGGTTTAAATTAAAAAGCAGAATCAAATGGATTATCATGTGAACCAAGAGCAAATTGGCAAAGGGTCAACAAGATTAAGACCATGAGACCATAAGACATAGGAACAGAAATTAAGGCCATTCACCTCAACGAGTCTGTCCACCCTTCAGTCATGGCTAAGTTTCTCAACCCAATTCTCCTGCTGTCTCCTCATAGCCCTTGATATCAAGAACCTAAGTCTGTCTTAAGTGTACTCAGTGACCTGACCTCCACAGCCTTCTGTGGTAATGAATTCAAAAGGTTCACCACTCTCTTGCCAAAGATGAGGTAAACTTTGGCTCAAAGATTGGTTTGGGAGAAACAGGTTTGAAATCATACAACACTGGCATCAGTGCTGCAGACGGAGGGAGCTGTTCTGATGGGATGTGCTCCACCTGAATCACAAGAGTATGGTAAGTGTCAAGAATGTAACTGATAGAATTATTGTGTCAGATTTATACAGCATGGAAACAGACCCTTCTGTCGAACTCATGCTGACCAGATCTCCTGAACTAATCCAGAGCCATTTGCCAGCTTTTGGCCCCTATCCCTCTACATCCTTCCTATTCATATACCCACCTCCATCATTTCCAATGGCAACTCATCCATACATGGGTCACCCTCTACATGAAAAACGCTACCCCTCAGATCCCTTTTCAATCTTTCCCCTCTCACCTTAAACCAATGCCCTCTAGTTTTGGACTCCCCTACCCTGGGACAAAGACCTTGACTATTTACCCTATCCATGCCCTTCACGATTGTAGAAATCTCTAGAAGGTCACCTCTCAGCTTCTGATGCACAAGGGGGGGAAAAGAGCCCAGCCTATTCAGCCTCCCTGTAGCTCAAACCCTCCAATCCTGGCAACATCCTTGTAAATCTTTCTTACACCCTTTCAAATTTAACAACATCTTTTCTATAGTAGGGTGACCAGAATTTAACCTAGTATTCTAAAAGTGACCGAACCAATGTCCTGTACAGCCCCATCATGACCTCCCAACTCCTACACTCAATGCACTGACCAATAAAGGCAAGTGTGCCAAACACCTTCTTCACCACCCTGTCTACCTGCAACTCCACTTTCAACAAACTATGCACCTGCACCCCTAGGTCCCTTTGTTTGGCAACACTCCTCAGGGCCTACCACTAACTGTACAAGTCCTGCCCTGACTTACCTTATCAAAATGTAACAATCACATTTATCTATGGTAAACTCTATCTGTACTCCTCAGCCTATTTGCCCATGTGGTCAAGGTCTTGGTATACTCAGATAATCATCTTCATTGTCCATTATACCATCAATTTTGGTGTCACCTGCACACTTAGTAATCATACCTTCAGGTACAGATTGTACTAGAGTCATAGAGATGTACAGCACAAAACAGACCCCTCAGTCCAACTCATCCATGCCGACCAAATATCCCAACCCAATCTAGTCCTACCTGCCAGCACCTAGCCCATATCCCTCCAAACCCTTCCTATTCATATACCCATCCAGATGCCTTTTAAATGTTGCATTTGAACAAGCCTCCACCACTTCCTCTGACAGCTCATTCCACACACATACTACCATCTGCGTGAAAAAGTTGCCCCTTATCTATTTATTCGATCCATTCCCCTCATGATTTTATAAACCTCTATAAGGTCACCCCTCAACCTCCGACGCTCCAGGGAAAACAGCCCCAGCCTGTTCAACCTCTCCCAATAGCTCAAATCCTCCAACCCTGGCAATATCCTTGTAAATTTTTTCTGAAACCTTGCAAGTTTCACAATGTCTTTTCGATAGGAAGGAGACCAGAACTGCATGCAATATTCCAACTGTGGCCTAACTAATGTCCTGTACAGCCACAACATGATCTCCCAACTCCTGTACTCAATACTCTGACCAATAAAGGAAAGCATACCAAACACCTTCTTCACTGCAACTCCACTTTTAAGGAGCAATGAACCTGCACTCCTAGGTGTCTTTGTTCAGCAACACTCCCAAGGATCTTACCATTAGGTGTATAAGTCCTGCTAAGATTTGCTTTCCCAAAATGCAATTTGAAAGTACCTGATCTTTAAGACTAAGTAGGATCTTGTAGATCAGTGAAAATGTCATCAACTCTGGGCTGAATGGTCCGGGTTCAAGTCCTACCTTTCCTGGAGAGAGAGAGGGCAAGAACGAGCAAAAATATAAATGAGTATACTTTTGAATGCCATGTGTCAGACAATGATCATCTCCAACAAGAAAGGATCCTTTTACCTGTCAATGGCATTCAGCAGTATCCATGGTTTATAAGTTTTCAAATTAATAAACCACAACAAGCAGAGTCCCAAAGGGACTGGCGCTAAACATCAATTGTTTATGATCTATCTTCATGATTTGAAGAAAGATTTGCTTTTGTCAAACTTGATGATGACACAGAGATACGTAAAAATACTAATTGTGAGGACAATACAAAGACGGTTCTCTGGGCAAATTCCTAGGATGAAGGAGGTGTGTTAAGAAAGGAGAAGCAGTTTGGGGTCATGCTCATTGCCATTTAGAAAATAAAAAGGTTATCTCATTGACTTACATTTAAAATTGTGAGGGATCTCAAAAGGATATAAGCTTGAGAAGGTTTTTTCCCCATGTGGGGGAACCTCGAAACAGGAGGAAGAATACACCTCAAAATTATGGGTCTCCCTTTTAAGATAGAGATGATGCAAAGACTGCACCTTTATAATTTGCTGTATTTTTGATTGTGGACTGAAATGGTGGAAGGAATGTTTTAAAACCAAGGATGGAAGTGATTGCTGCACTTCTGAAAATTAAGTTACCTGACACTCACTGCGAGTGTGGTTTACACAGCTGTTGGTTCAAGCAGTGGGGAAAGTCTAGCTACTGACCAGCTAGAGCCTGGGGGTTATATACAATGGGAGATTTGGCCAGCAGCAAGTGGCTGATTGATCTGTAAAATGGTGACCAGTTATGCCTACCAAAGGCCTCCCCCCACTTGTTAACAACTGTAACCTGCTCCCACATGAACAGCTTGTGCATGTGAACGTTTGAGGTAGAAGTCATCAGACCTCTGGTAAGAAATGAGCTGTTGCTCCCCTGCAATAGAAAGTATCTCAAACTTTAAACAATTTATTTCCCCATATCAGTTTCGGTAAGCTGTAATGTTTAACTCATAAGCCAAAGACTTTTATAAGCGTGAACCAGTCACTCTGTGCCTCTTGCAAACAAATAAAAGTACTTGGAGAAGGAAGACTGAGAAGCAGTGTTCTCATCAGCAAAATGGTCATCTCATCAACAGAAAAGGCACATCAGAGGTGGTGTATCAAATACCTGCCAAGGGTTCAGCCAAAATACAAAAGCTCTTCAAGAACAGCCAACTTGGGGAATTCCCTTGATCCATCCTCGTTCATCTTTGTACAAATATGCTTTCTTTTGTCCACTGTGTTTCTGATGGGGCCTGTCCAGGCAGGTGTGATTCATCTCGTTTTGCCTTTGATTATACAAAGTAGCTGAATTTCATGCCCACAAACCACATATAAGCAATTATGTTTGAACAGCTGTGGCAGACAAAAGAGAAAAAAAACAAAAAGGTGTAAATCCCAAGGCAGCATAAATAGATAAGGGAAATCAGACAGACAGTCAGATGAGCCTCCCAGACCAACAGCACTCCACTGATCCACTGAAAAGTGGGAACACATCAAAATGTTGTGGTTCTGTTCGCCGAGCTGGAAGTTTTTGTTGCAAACGTTTCGTCCCCTGGCTAGGCGACATCATCAGTGCTTGGGAGCCTCCTGCGAAACGCTTCTTTGATGTTTCTTTGATGCCTCTAGGAAGCATGGCATTCATCCACAAACTCCATCAACAAACACATCGACCTGGACCCAATATACCAACCACTACAGCGGACAGCTGAAACTGACAACCGGAAGCGGCAGGGACAGACCACTATAAACACCGGAGGAAACATCAAAGAAGCGCTTCGCAGGAGGCTCCCAAGCACTGATGATGTCGCCTAGCCAGGGGACGAAACGTTTGCAACAAAAACTTCCAGCTCGGCGAACAGAACCACAGCAACGAGCACCCGAGCTACAAATCTTCTCACAAACTTTGAACACATCAAAATGTCAGCATGTGCACCTGCAGCCATTCCAAAGTGCGTATTCTTTTGTACATAAGATATGGGCACTCAGTGTTTACTGACCATCTCAAGAACCCCGACAGAAGGTTGCCTTCTTGAACTGCTGCAGTATCTGTGGTGAAAGAGCTCCCAGAAATAAGGAATTCCAGGATTTTGTCTCAGTGATGGAGGAGGAGGAGTGGCAGGGTATTTCCAAGTCAGGATGGTGTTTGAGTTGAAGGGAAACTTGCATGTGATGCTAAAGCCTTTGTCCTTGGTGAAAGGTGTTGTGAGATGGGAAGTACAGTCAAAGGGGCCTTGGAAAGCTGTTGCCTGTACATGTTATGCTAGTGGAGGAGTGAATAAACAGAGGTATAGTTGAAGCAAGATGCTTTGTGTTGGACAATGTCAAGCTCCCATCGTTTTCTTGGAGTTACACTCCTCCAGGCAAGAAGAAGGATTCCGTCACCTGACTGACATGTGCCTGGTCTCTAGGCAGTGAGCAGGCAAGTTACCTTCTGCACAATTCCCAGCTTCTGTAGCCACATTATTTCATCAGCAAGTTCAATGCAGTTACTGGTCAAAAATCCATTCAACAATGGATACAGCTGACTGCCATTGACCAGTTAAACAGATTCTTTCTTGTTGGCGACGATCATTGTCTGACACATGGCATTCAAAAGTATACCATTTAATGGTTTGATTTCCTTTTGTTGGAGATGCCCATTGCTTACCAGTTGTGTGGAGGGATCATGTTACTTGCTACTTATTATCCCATGCCTGAATGTTGCCCAGGTTTTGCAGGACATAGTGCATAGCTTGGTTCAATATCCAAGGGGTCTGCAGCAAACATCATCACTTCTGATGTTCTGATTAACAGAAGGTCACTGATGAGACAGCGAAGAGAGCTGGCTGCAGACCCTGATCTTTGACCTCCACCCCCAGCTGACAATTATCCTAAGAATGGGAATAGGAAGAAACAAAAACCGACCTCCTGCCTTAAATTGGAATAGGACCTCTGCATTGTTGGGCTTGACACAGTCTCCAGTGGTTTTCTCTCTCCCCTGTACCCTTTCTGCCCTTCCTGTAAATACTGGGGCATGGGTGGGCTTAATCATCATCAATGCCATGGATTATGCTATATTTTCATGCACAAGTTCGAACAAGACCTCTTTGCTGCACAGAACCTCCAACCTGCACTATACACCAGATATACTGACGACATTTTCTTCCTCTGGACCCATGACGAGGAGTCACTGAAACATCCACACAGTGATATCAATAAGTTTCATCCCACCATCAAGTTCACCACGGACTACTCTTTAGTATTGGTCTCATTCTTGGGCACATGCATCTCCATCAGGTTCAGGCACCTCAGTACTTCACTGTACCGTAAACCCAAGGAGAACCTTGCAATGCTACACTTCTCTAGCTTCCACCCTAAACATATTAAAACAGCCATCCCCTACGGACAACGCATACACTGGATCTGTTCAGATGAGGAGGAACACGACAGACACCTGAAGGTTCAGAAGAACACCCTCTTAAGAACAGGATATGATGCTCAACTCATCGATCGCCAGTTCTAACATGCCACAGTGAGAAACCGTAATGACCTCCTCAGGAGACAGACTACCAACAGGGATACTACTAATAGGGTACCCTTCGTTGACCAGTACTTCCCGGGAGCGGAGAAGCTGTGCCATGTTTTTCGTGGCCTATAACACATTGTCGATGAGGATGAGCATCTCGCCAAGACCTTCCCTATGCCTCCACTTCTCACCTTTAAACAACTGCCAAATCTTAAACAGACCATTGTTCGCAGCAAACAGCCCAGCCTTCAGGGCAACATCTACCACAACATCATACAACCCTGCCATAACAAACACAACAAATGTGTCAGAGCATCGACATGGATACCGCCATTACACATGGGGACACCTCCCACCATGTATACAGCAGGTATTCATGTGACTTGGCCAACAGTGTAGGTGTCTATCTCATACACTGCAGGCAAGGATGCCCCGGGGCATGGTACACTGGGGAAGCCAAGCAGACGCTACAACAAATGGATGAATGAAAAACGTGCAACAATCGCCAGACAGGGATGTTCCCTCTCAGTCAGGCAACACAGCAGCAGTCAGGGACATTCGGCCTCGGATCTTCGGGTGGCCGTCCTCTTAGGCGGACTTCGGGATACGCAACAATGCAGAGTGGCCGAGCAGAGGCTGATAGCCAAGTTTGATACCCAAAAGGATGGCGTCAACTGGGACCTGAGGTTCATGTCACACTACAGGTGACCCCACTACACTATACACTCTCACACACTCAAGCAGACCCTCTCTCATACACATACTCTCTCTCAGACACACACATACACTCCTCACACTCACACCCACGCAAACACCCTCCCACAGGCTTATATTCAGTCACACTCACATGCACATACACTCCCCCCCCCTCTCTCCCTCCCTCACATGCATGCACACACACATCAGTCCATGGGGTGAACTTGCATTTGCATATGCATTCTATTTTGCTCAAAACGCACACAATCTGCAGGCAGTCAATCCATGTGACATTTTATAAATTCCAACTTTGGAAATAAAATCAGTCTGACGCAAGGTTGGAATACATATAGACTCCCTCACACCTTTAATGCATTGTCTGAGCTGAGATGTCATTTTTTAAAATATAAAACCTTTAATTATCTCAGGAATGTGACTTGAAAGAAGTTCTGGTATTTTAATATAAATGAATCGAAACTTGCAACCCATTCTAAAAGATGGGAGACTTGATAGCAATTTAGGTTTGTTCAATATATCATGTCAGTTGTATGACACTATGATCTTGTGCTATAAATTCTGTGTCCTATGATCCTGCCCCACTAGCTACCTGATGAAGGAGCAGTGCTCCAAAAGATAGTGCTTCCAAATAAAACTGTTGGACTATAACCTGGTGTTGTGTGATTTTTAAACTTTGTCCACTCCAGTCCAACGCCGGCACCTCCTCATCATGGATTATACTGTACAGTGTCTGCAAACCCAAGTGCAAAAATATCATTCCAATTGGTAGCTCTTTCACTTCGGAGTCACACAATTCTGGGTTCAAGCTCCATTCTGCAATGCATGCCCAGAAAGCAAGGCTGATAGTTCAGCACAGTACTAAGGGAGTGCCACATTGCCAGGGGTTGCTGTTTTTCCCAAATGAGAGGACATGTACTGAGATCATGTCAAATGGATGTGAAAGTTCCCCTTTTTTGTGGAACAGCAAGAGAGTTATCTCAGTGTCCAGATCAATATCTATCATTACAGAATAGTAGCTAAAGGGCACATGCTTTGAGTAAATTGGCTGTAACTTTCTGGATATTACAACAGTGGCTGAAAAGTGCTTGAAGCGATTTTCTTTTAATTAAGCAATTCAGTCTTAACATGAAATTGTGGAAAAGTAAATATTTAAGTTATTAATGTTGATATCAAAAAATGTGCAGTTTGTATCGAGTGAAAAACCTGGTTTCTAAAATCAACCTCTGGCTCCAATACCTCAGATAGAACGACAATACAGTGGAACCTCTATTATCTGGTATTCAATTATCTGAATTTCAGATTATCAGGCACGATTGCAAGATCCCGATGTTGGGCTGAACTATGTTAACCAGCATTCGATTATCCGGCATTTGATTAACCGAACAAAATACTCCCTGCCTGTGAGCTTCACATAAATCGAGGTTCCTTTAAAGAACCTCAAAGATCTAGACAGAAGGCCATTTGGTCCACACCGGTCAACAAAGACCTGACCACACAAATCCCATTCTCCAGCTTCTGGCCTGGAATCTTGGAGACTACAGCAATACAAGTGAACATTTAATTACCGTTTAAATGTTACAAGAGTTTCTCACTCATCCACCCCTTTAAGCAGTCAGTTCCAGACTCTCGCCACTCTCCGAGTAAATAAATTCTCAACTCTCCTGCACCTCTTACCTGTACTGTCTGGTCATTGACCCTTCTATTAGTGGAAAAGATACCTCTGTATGCCACTCACCATCTTATGCATCTCTATTAGGTCCCTTTTCAACTCCTGCTGCTCCAAGGAAAGCAACCCCATCCTATCCAATCTTTCCTCATAGTGGAGACCCTTCAGCTGGAAAATGTCTTCCTCACCCCTCTCTCGTGCAGTCACTGATATCTGGTATCTTTTGCACCCAAGATGATGCCGCACTGTACTTTTCACTGTACTCCTGTACTTGAATGTACATGACAATAAATTCTAAATCTTAAGTCTTAGAATGTGGTGACCACAATTACATGCAGTACCCCAGCATAACAGGCCTAACCATCATGCTACACAGTTACAGCATAACCTCCCCACTCTTGTATTCTAACCCCTGCGTAATAATAACTATCCCATTTGTCTTCTCAACCACCTTATCCACCTCTCAGCTACCCTCAGGAATCTATGAATACGTACATCAGGCTCCCTCTGATCTTCAGTACTTTCCAGGATTAGGTCACACAGAGTGTAATCTCTTGGCTTGTTACCCCTCCCCAAGTTCCTTACCTTGCACCTTTCCGGATTGAATTCCATTTGCCGCTGCTTAGTCCACTTGATCCTCCTACAGTTTACAGTTACCGTCATCATTAATCACCCAATTGAGTTTTGTCACAAACCTCTTGATCACCTCCCCAACCTGATTTCATACAAATTGGTCATCCAGGTAGACAGAGATACAGTACATGCACTTGATTTATGAAAATATCTTTTATTCTTAGCAGAGGCCAGTCTTGATTCAGTGTCTTAACATCAAGTCAGAAGATCATGTGTTCAGATCTCTATTCTAAGACTTGCACATATAATCCACACTTTCATTTTAGTAGAGACTGAAGTAGGAACACAGTCTTTTGAATGATTTGTCAATTAGTTCAGGCCTCATTTGCCTTCCTAAGGTAGAATAAAAGATCCGATATCATTACTTGAAGAAGAACACTGGAGTTTTTAAAAACGGTATTCTGGTTAATATTTATCCTTCAACCTGGTGATGGTTGCTGTTTTATGGGACTTTACTGTGGACAAATCTGATGCTGCTTTCCCAAACGAGACTCAAGGTAGTACTTAATGGTCCTTCAGTCAGTCAGTCAGCATAAAAAAGGTCATTTATCAACACAGGTTGTTTCCTTATCCCTGACAAACTACAGACTGACACCCAAACACAGTATCACCAAGAGACGTTACAATACAATTCATGTTTGTAACATGTTGAAGTACAACATTATTACATGAACAATGTCAAGGGAGTAGGTCCAGTATGTTAATATGAGCTTTCTTGATTTAAAAAAAACCTCTCTTTCCATGAAAATAAAAAAGGGCTGAAGTTCTGTAAAATGCTGTTTTCAAATGTGCCTGTTGTAACCGTATATACACTTGCAAGAGTCAGTTAGTTTGGATGGCTGGTTTGCAATACAGAATGATGCCAACATTCAAGTCCCACACTCGTTAAGATCACCATTAAGGACTCTCCTTCTCAACCTCTCCCCTCACCTGAGGTGTGATGACTTCAGATTAAATCATCACCGGTTGTCTCCCTAATGAAGGGGCAGTCTGGTCTGGCAAGACTATGGCAATTTTATACTCTAAGCTTATACACTCATATTATTAAAAAACCAGTAAGTTTAAAAAAAGGTTTTTAGCTCATTTAAATTATAGAGACAGAGACTTACACAAACATGTTCTGCATTACTGCATATGAACTTTGCATTTATAACATGCATCTCATGATGGCAGGACATTGCAAAGAGATTTATAACCATCAAAGCTAATTTTGAAGTGTAGTCACTGTGTATTCTATGTAGCAATTGCAGCAGCCAATTAGCATAGATTTGATCCCACAAAGAGATAATGAGGTATAGATACTGGCCAAAACAAGGATTCCTCAGTTCTTCTTATGTGTGGTGCCATAGGATCTTTTACATGCACTGGAAAGGACAGATGGCTTAACTGATTATCTGAAAAATAACTCCTTCAACAATACAGCGCTCCCTCAAAGACTTGCACAACAGTCAGCCTGCAGATTGAGATCAGGTCTATTCTGCAAGACTTGAACTCAACCTTTTGATTCAGTGGTGAATGTAAAACAAGACATCTCGAAATAGCATTGAGTGATTCTTCCTTCTCAAGCTGGAAGGAAACTCAAATAGGTGGTGCACAGCAATGAAAGCTGGGCATATTCCTCTTAAACAAAAATGTAGCAGGTGAGGCAGGCAGGGGGACCCGGGGATAACTTTCAAGGAGTCTTGATTCCTGCAATTTAGGTTAGATTAGATTAGATGCCCTACAGTATGGAAACAGGCCCTTTGGCCCAACAAGTCCACACCGACTGTCTGAATAGTAACCCACCCCAGACCCATTCCCCTACCCCCTATATTTATTCCTGACTAACCCACCTAATGTTATGGCCAATTCACCTGACCAGCACATCTTTGGACTGTGGGAAGAAACCCATGCAGACACGGGGAGAATGTGCAAACTCCACACAGTCACCCAAGGTGGGAATTGAACCTGGGTCCCTGGTGCTAACCACTGAGCCACCGTGCTACCCAGTTATGAGGTTCTTGCAAGCTGTGTGGAGGAGAGTGGGGACTACAGAGCAGTTGAGTGGACTCACCACAGTACTGTGGTACAGGGGAGGAACTAAAAACATAGTTGTGACAGGGGACAATACAATTAGGGATTGGATGCTGTCCTCTGCAGCCGTGAGTGCAAGTTCTAAAGGCTGTGTTGTGTGCCTGGAGCAGGGCTTCAGGAAATCTCCTCAGGGCTGGAGAGGAAGCGGAGGGATCCAGTTGTCGTCATCCATCTTGGTGCCAATGACACTGATGAGCCTGGAAAGGGGGCCCTGCTGAAAGATGGTGAACAGTTGGAAGCTCAATTACAAATCAAGTCCTCCAAGACAATAACCGCAGAATTACTACCTGAGCCATCGGCAAACTGACTCAAGGTAAGGAAATATGTTAAACACATGGCTCAGAGATTGCTGAGGGTGGAATGGATTTCAGTTTGTGAGGCAATGGCAGCAGAACTTGGAGTAGCAGGGACCTGTTTCAGTGGGAGGGACTTTGTTTGTACTGTGCAGGGACCAGTGTCCTGGCAAATCAAATAACAAGGGCCAGGGGAAGGCTTCAGATTGGACTGAAAGATGGCAAGGTTTGGGAGAGGAGACACATACTCTGAAAAAGCAAAAACAGGATACGACAGCATTACGGGGCAGCTATTTGGTTAGGTACGCAGAGTGAGACAGCAAGTGAGAGAGGTCTCTCCAAATTGTCCACATGTAAAAGAAAAACAGTAACATTTAAGGCCAAAGGGGGTTAAATTGGTTTCAACAACATACAATTAACGGCTTTCAGTTCAACGCACACAATATTTGTAACAAAGTTAAATAAATGACCTCGGTCTGCTGCAAAATGCATTGTCGTAAGAAGTTGTACATTTCAAATCCACAATTTCAGAGTGGTAGAAGCATTTCTGCTATTTTCCAGATCTGTAATTTCAGATTTACAACATCTGCAAGAAGCATTTGGGTTCTTGGTTTTCTTCCTTATAATACAAATGTCATTCATTAAAGATGTTTTCTTTTTCTTTTTCAGCAAGAGGAGTTTCCCCTGCAGAAATATCAGTTGCCTCCAAACCGATCGCTGATTCGTGTAGTGTCCTGGCACGGGAGATTTGAAACCAGGCTGTTCAAAGAATAGAAGCCAGCCAAGAACTCCCCTGTGAGACACTAGCTCTATTTTAGCCTGAGAAAGTTTCATTTTCTGGAGAGGCTTTTGGACACC
Organism: Chiloscyllium plagiosum; assembly: GCF_037043375.1. Classification (NCBI taxonomy): domain Eukaryota; kingdom Metazoa; phylum Chordata; class Chondrichthyes; order Orectolobiformes; family Hemiscylliidae; genus Chiloscyllium; species Chiloscyllium plagiosum. Next base: position 101,911,940 of record NW_028270148.1, on the reverse strand, counting down.
ATACAAACTGTAATCCAAAACCAACACAGGCAACCGGGAACACTGCTGTAAGACGCGAAACAATGACCTCACAGAGGAATGCTGGCCACTGTTAAAAAGACTTACTAAACAAAAGGAGAGAAAACCAAAGTAACGACAAGAGTTTAATTTATGAGCGAGACTTCCTTGTATTTTGCCCTTGTTCTGCAGGTTACTTAACACTGCACGCTATCTCTGACTGAAAAGGGACAGATGGGTGGGTCATTGGAATGCAGCACCAGTATCTGATTGTGGCCTCTCAGTTCTGTGGAGGCATGTTCAAACAGCTATCAGTGGCATTGCCTGTATCAAAGATAGAACTCCCAGTCCCAAAATAAGAACTCCTCTCCCTAGTGCTGGCTTTTGCAACCCTTTGCATCAGCACTCTGAATTTCCTGTCACAGACCCATGAGAATCTTCAGGGGGAGAATAAAAAACTTAGCATGCGGCCCAAGTTTAGATAAAGATGCAACTTTGAAATTGCTCAGAACAAAGTACAGGCATTGTTACAAATAAAGCGCATTGCCGAACACCAAAGTGTTTACTGTTATTTTGACAAAGAAGATAATTAGACCCCAAACTTGATTATTTCAGATGCTTCACTGTTTTTGGAGATGTACCTCGGTAATGTCTTGCAGGTTGTTAGTGGAATTGGCCACGGTCAGGATCTGAAATTCTTTGGATTCACTGGAGTGGAGGCAGGGAGGAGGAGGAGGAGGGAATAAGACTGCAGGTTAGGGTGGATTAACTATGCTAAATTGCTCATAGTGACTAGGGATGTGCAGGTTAGGGTGGATTAACTATGCTAAATTGCTCATAGTGACTAGGGATGTGCAGGTTAGGGTGGATTGACTATGCTAAATTGCTCATAGTGACTAGGGATGTGCAGGTTAGGGTGGATTGACTATGCTAAATTGCTCATAGTGACTAGGGATGTGCAGGTTAGGGTGGATTGACTGTGCTAAATTGCTCATCGTGATGAGGGATGTGCAGGTTAGGGTGGATTGACTAAGCTAAATTGCTCATAGTGATTAGGGATGTGCAGGTTAGGGTGGATTAGCCATGGGAAATGCAGGGTTACAGGGATAGGGTAGGGGAGTGGATCTGGGTGGGATACTCTTCAGAGGGGTGGTGTGGTCTCAATGGGTCTAATGGCCTACTTTCCTAATGTAGAGAATCTACTATTCTATTCTTCTTGGGAGTGGGGATGGAGAGGAGGTTGGAGTATTGACTTGCATCAGTAATATCAGCAAATTCTGGGCAGAAGTCAGGTGAACCAGTGGAAAACAGGGAATTTCAAATAATCAGTGAGATACACCTAAAATTCATTTATACTGGTGTATTCCATCACCCTTTATGTTGCTTCAAGATTCAATGTGCCCAGGTCAAGCCTTGTGCAAAATGTGGCCATGCTCCCAGGCCAAAAGTCAGTCCAGGAACGGAACATTCAAGTGTATTTAACATTTTGAAAAGGTAAGAGGAAAAGCAAAAGAGGGGAAGTAACTAATAAAGACTGAGATCATTAAAGTAGTGAGAAAGGATCTGCACTCAGAAGATCAAAACGTAGAATTAGTTTGATTGAGGAGGTCGTGTTGCAGCTGTACAGGACATTGGTTAGGCCACTGTTGGAATATTGCGTGCAATTCTGGTCTCCTTCCTATCAGAAAGATGTTGTGCAACTTGAAAGGGCTCAGAAAAGATTTGCAAGGACGTTGCCCGAGTTGGAGGATTTGAGCTAGAGGGAGAGGTTGAATAAGCCTGAGCTGTTTTCCCTGGAGCATCGGAGGCTGAGGGGTGACCTCATAGAGGTTTATAAAATCATGCGGGGCATGGATAGAATAAATAGACAAAGTCTTTTCCCTGGGGTGGGGGAGTCCAAAACTAGAGGGCATAGGTTTACGGTGAGGGGGGAAAGATATAAGAGAGCAACTTTTTCACGCAGAGGGTGGTACATAACTCTATAAGAAACAGTGAGAGAAATAATTTGCTGGTGGGCATAGTTTATCAGCTGTCAAGCTGCCAGGCAGGGTATAAATCAAGAAATAACAGTAACTTGTATGTAAAATTACTGCAATTTTAAATCTTCATGGACAAATTGGAAAAAGCAATCTTGGGTTTTAAGTGCATACAGTGCACTTGGGGCTATTTCACAGAAAAATGCACTGTGGAACCAATGAGAGAACAGGCAATTCTGGATCTCCTAATGAGATGTGATTAATAAATGATCTCAGGGTGAAGGGTACTCTGAGGAAGATTGATCAGAACAGATTGAATTTTATACGCAATTTGTGAGCAAGAAAACTGTCACGTAAACATTCATAATAGGAATTACAAAAGGTACAAAGACAGAGTTGGCTAAAGTCAACTGAGAAATAGGTGTCTGTGCTCCCAAGTATCTGCTGCTTTTGTCCTGAGTGGGTAAACATCATGTGCTGTTGAAGAGACAGTTGCTCCGATATTTCTTTCATATGGTACACACTGTAGTGCATCAGTGGTGGAGGCAGTGATTACTTACAATTGGACTCTTTTGTCCTAGATGGTGTCTGGACTTGTCAAGGAAAAGAGTCAGTGCTCCATCATAGCTCTGACTTGTGCCTTGTAGATGTGGGGAGTCAGGACTGGTTTATTGATGTCTCACATTTGTGATAACATGAATGAAGTTTTAAAGGAAACTTGAATCGAAACCTAACCAGCTTAATTTCAAGTGTGTAATTTCCTGTCTATGGTCAGTGTCAAACCCCACAATTTATGGGCTCCACTATATGTTCGTTCTGAACTTTTACCATTTGCAGTTTCCTTTTGAGAAAGAAAATTGACAATATGTTGACAATGGGCTCATTGCAGCTCAGTCCACATTCAACAAAAGCAGAGTCTTAAACACACACCTTAATGCACATAACTCATTCCAAGAAGACATTCTGATCTACCCTTGACCTTTCATAAATTACGAAAAAACATATAATGCTGAATTACACAATCTTGAGGGTTAAAATTAATCTTTCAATAACGGAGGTCCTCTCTCATAAAAACGATACTCTGACGAATTGAAAATCCAACCAATGCCTTCACATCTTCAGGAGATGCTACTCATCTGACAGTTATGTTTGCTCACTTACAAAGTGACCTCTTGGGGAGGTTTTGTTGATTTGATTGAAGATTTCCTTAAATCAGGAGTGAGGAAAATAAACATACACCGTCAGCACAATCGTTCCTTATTCTGATTGTGCATCACTTTGACTCATTAAATGTTGCACAAAGTAAAAAGCCACCATTATCAGAATTTACTTTGCCTAAGGGAAGCTGTCAGCCACACACCCCACTTGCTGACTAAGCTCAGCTGTGCCTCTGGCAGAGGCCAACAGCACAGAACTCAAATAACAAACATTTGTTGTGCTCATGGTCCAAATGAAGAGGCAATGATCTTCTGAGCTGCAAACAGAGAGCCGGCAGCAAAATCTGAGGAAATTTCTGAGCAGCAGTCACTGGACCTGAAACGTTAACTCTGATTTCTTAGAGCTGAGCTTTTCAAGCCATTTCCGTTTTTGTCGCTTCCTTTATGGTAGGACTTCCTCAACTGCCGGTTGCAAGCCAGCCAAAAATTTGAGGGTCGCAACCTCGGAAGGTCAGATCCAAGACAGCTGTTTGGCCTCTTCAAAACGCTCACTTGGTTTGAATCGGGAGGATGTGGGACCAATCAACTGCCGACTGAGACCTGATTCCTGCCTTGTGTTTATCCTGCCCTTTCTTTAATCAGCTGCACCAAGAGGATAGTGGAGGAAGGAAGGAAGGAGATGAGGCTGATGGTGAACAGAGGGAGGGAGAGAGGAGGATGAGCGGAAGGGTGGCATATAAATAGGCTATTGGAGTTGAGATAGGACTAGTTGGTGAACAGAAGGGGAGGGGAGTTTATGCTCTTCTCTGCTGCTATGGCCTTCTCTCTCACACATATACAGATTGACACACACAAACACAAATTTCAATGGGACTCATTCTAAACCTGAGGCATGAAAAATGGGTCACAACAGAAGTGGTTTGGGAAACACTGCATTATCACATTCCGAACTATTCACCAAAGATCTGCAGACAGCACCTTCCAAACTCACGACCACTTCCAGCTAGAAGGATAAGGGCAACAGATACATGGGAACACCACCACCTTCAAGTTCCCCTCCAAGCCACTCACTATCTTGAGTTGGAAACATATCACGATTCCTTCACTGTTGCTGGGTCAAAATGGAGGAATTCCCTCCATAATGGCACTGTGCGTCAACCCACAGCAGGTGGACTGCAGCGGTTCAAGAAGACAGCTCACCACCACCGTCTCTAAGGATGGGCAATAAATGCTGGGCGGCCAGTGACACGCACATCTGACAAACGAATAATTTCTTATTAAAACTAAGAGGTTTTTCAGTCACACAGCAAGCTTTTGAGTTTGGAGATCATCCTCACTTAGCTGTGGTTCTGCCAGGAGTGGGAGAGGTTTGAAGATTCTGAGCACAAAACCATATATCCACAGGCTCGTTGTGACTAATGCCAAGGGAGTTCCATCTATTATGTCAATAATGAATTATTGAAACCACCTTGCTGAAAAATCAAGAGCATAATCCAATGCATTCAGCACGTGGATATGAAACACTTGCGCTTTGAACATGTGGAGATTTCCACAAGTAGATTAGTGATAATACTTTAACACAATACCATATACATTTTGCTGACACAGCATCTGCAGGGTGCCTGAAATAGTATCTGAAATTTTACAAAGTGAGTTGAAGGAGTGTAATCACTAGAAGAAAAATCTGTTCAAAGAGGTTTGTAAGACACCTTCTTTCTCTAACCACTGAAGAGTTGTTAATTATCTGTAAGACCATCATAGGCAATTGAATGGCGGAACAGGCTCAAAGGGCCAGATGGCCTACTCCTGCTCCTAGTTGTTGCATTCTAAAAGGGAAATACACAAAATAAAGTACAAAGGAAAAGCTATTAAAAATAACTATAACTGCAAGGGAACTAAAATGACTTGAAAACATGACTCTGCAGAAAAAGGAGAAGTTGAGAAGGAAAGACCAAATGTGAACGTAACGGAACTCCCGAAATAACAGGAGTGGAAATTATGATTGAAACAAAATTTTGCTGAGTCCAAATGCTTGTGTTCCTTGCATCCTTTTAAAATTAGGTTAGTAAAACGCTTGCGTATTTTAACACAATAAAGAAACAAAGTAGCACGGGCCCACCAGTCTGCTCCTTTCTTCATCATTCTTCATTATTAGAGTCCCTGCAGTGTGGAAGCAGGTCATTCAACCCATTGAGTCCAGTTAGAAGGGTCAGCATGAAGTTCTCCAAAGACTCCATTTTGCATGGTCAAAACTACACCCAATACTAGAAAAGAACCTTGACTAGTGTGGTATTTCAACTGACACTGGATACTCAAGGGATACATTAGGTAATTAACTTGTTCAAACAGCCACATATTGACTTAATCTGTGTTTGATTCCACTCCTGTCATTTTGCTTTTACAGATTTCCCAAAAGACATCAACAGTCAGATTAGAAATCTTTTTTTAAAAAACACACAGACAAATGAAAAGTATTCATTTTTCATGAAGGTTGTTGTTTTAAGCTTTAGGATTTTGGAAAGAATAGGTTTTGTATGTCAGTTGCTAAAAGTTTTGCATTCCACAAGTGTCCAAATTTGATCCCTGCCTTTAGCTGGTTTCAGTTGCCACAGTAGTGTGGTTGGGGCTGGGTTAAGATGGAGGATACAATGAGTCAAAGGCCCCGATCCAATCAGGAAACTCTTGGTCCCAATCCACTGCTCCGAACCTTACTCAGCAGCCCCTGTTCAAGATGAAACTATGTAGTGATCTGGTGAGGTGATTCAATATTGCTGGATCCAGCTCTTGAGACACTTGCGGAGAGAACAGCCGCAAGAGGAGTCCAGAAAGTAAACAGCATCTGCCATCCTTCCAGCTGATAAAGAGGATAGAAATGCAAACAATTCATTCCAGATGGGGCCACGTTCATGTGGGACACCTGCGCCAATAGCTGAAGAGGACAGTCTTTGAGAAGCTACAAGTGTCATTGTGGGTGCTGGTTTGTCAGCACTGACATTTGCTCCCAGCCAGTGTAGACACTAATCATTGGAGGTGATGGGTGACAGCTCATAGGAGGTGCTGCCATTTCTCTCTGTTGTTTGCTAGTGACTCCCTGCTGCAACAAAGTCTATGGCCTTTAAAGCACTCCTGTAAGCAAAGCTTTAGGCACCCTTCAAATTGTCTGGTTACACCTCCGTTATCACACAGCTATTCCATGGGCTTGTGATGGCCTTCCCTCTTGCAGATCAGAAAGTTTAATTCTCTATGACAAACTTCAGCCTTTCAGAGGGCAGCTGAGTCCCTGATTGACCTCCCAAGTTACATCCACAATGAGCCGCAGACAGTGAGAATGAAATTTTTGAGCTTCTTGATAGCAGTAAGTTGTCCATATTTCATAGCCATAGAAAGAATGCGAGAGCCTATATACCATCAGCGTGGTCCCAAGGATCAGTCCAATGCTGCCCCTCATGTTGATCGTGAGTTGGCCAAAAAGATGATCACTGCCTTCCCTGCAAGGGCATTACGTTCAGCAACAAGATACAAGCTTGTCACCTGAGGTAACAGAATTTTCTGAGTACTCATCCCGGTAGCAGGCTTACGACGTTCGAAGACCGAAAGAAAGGCTGGCAGGAAAAGGGAATGGGCTGTAAGAGGGGCAAGGAAGAGATTATAGTTGAGGCTGAAAAAGTTAAAAAAGAAACTACAGGAAATATGTTGCAATTACAATGTTCACTGATGTAAGGGTTTTGTCAGTTTTCTTTCCTCCCTTGCCCATTTCATCCGGATTGTTGAGAGGACAAGTCACCACAAACACTGTTCTATAGTCACCAACACCAACTTCTTTGTCTTCTTTGATCTTTATAGTTTACAAAAGGCACAGCTGAAGCTCCACTTTGAAAATCCCAATGCTACATTCTGAGTGATCAAACAGACTGCTAAATTTTAGCAGCCTGCAGTTCAATGAGAAACATCAAAAGAAAAAGCAATGAGTGCCGAGGAAAAAAGTAGAGCAGAAATCCAAGCTGTGCTCGACTGAACAGAATGCAAACTGTCCAAACACACATTTCATTTAGGACTTTTACTCCCAGCAAAGACTTTGATCCTATTTGTCAGAAAAGAAAGTAACTTGTGTCCTCCTGTTATAGTGGATGGACATGTGGAGGCAAGACAGGCAAGGCACTGTCATATCCAGAACTGATCTCCAGGTGAGGCCGTAGTCTACATTATGATAGTGGAACAGCTCAAATTGCGAGCCAGGGAAGACATGGTGAGCAAATAGACTGAGTGAAAATCTAACCTGCAAATTCAAGGGGCAAATGGACATTTGAGGTATAAAGCCATAGAGTATTAGAGGTGTATAGCATGGAAACAAACCCTTCGGTCCAATTCATCCATGCCTACCAGATAGCCTTAAATAATCTACTCCCACTTGCCAGCATTTGGCCCGTATCCCTCTAAACCCTTCCTATTCTTTATACCCATCCAGATACCTTTTAATTGTAATCGTAGCAGCCTCCACCACTTCCTCTGGCAGCTCATCCCACACACGCAGCACCCTCTATGCATTAATAAAACCAAAGAAAAACACACTACATGTGCACGAAGGCTTTAGAAAGGTTACAGCACTAACTCCTTGGACTACCATGAAACCTCCGGGGCATCTTTATTATTTTTGTTTGGTACAATTTGAGCTGGTCATCAAAACATATTGCATGATTTACAAGCCAGAGTATACCTTTTGAGCCAAAGTGCAGGGAATGATCAGAGGATATTGGTTTCCCAGACACCACGCTGTTTCCATTATTCATCTTCAGTCCTTTTTCTGGAATAGCTGCCTGTTTGAAATGTGACTCGTGATTACCTGTATTTTTTGTGTGTGTGGAGTCGTGGTTAGATTATGACACAATACACAGAAAATAAGTGGACGTGTAGGCCATTCAGCCCATCGTTTCTGCCATTCAACATAATCATAGATGACTCTCTATCTCAATGCCATGCTCCTCTCTCCTTATTCTCTTTGCCTCTCGGAATCTATTTCTTTCTTAAATATACTCAGGGACTCAGCCCCCCCATATCCGTCTGGGATAGATAATTCCAAATGTTCGCCACCCTCTGAATGGCAAAAACAAATTCTCTTCATCTCAGTCTGAAGTGACCTACTCTGTATCCAGAGACCGTCACTCCTTGGTTCAAAAATGTGGGTGGCAGAGTTGGGGGGGAATGGGGTACGTGTCCAGAGAAAACCTCACCCCTGAATCCGATCTGTCTGGCTCTGTCAGAATTTTTATACATTTCAAAGGGATCCCCTCATTCTTTGTAACTCTGATGAATACAGGTCCACTTGACCAACTCTCTCATCATACAGATAATCCTACCATCACAGAAATTAGTCTGGTGAATCTTAACAAATACATAAGACATAGCTGTTATTACATTAGCTATTCGAGGGAAGTAGGGGGGCTGGTGTGGGCCCACTCAAAGCAGAGAAAATTCATCGGAATTCATCATGAATGGCTTTGACAGAGGGAATAAGAAGAAACAGCTCAGTGTCAGAGTTGTCATTAGTCAGAAGAGACACATTTAAGTTGGTTGTTACAAGAACCAAAGGCAACACCAGGAATTTTCTTTTGCTACAAGCTCTGATGGTCTGGGATATATTCCCTGAGAAAGTAGAGGAAGTAAATTTCAAACAAAAACTTGAAAGGAAAATAATTACAAAATTACAGGAAAAGCGCAGAGGAGTGGGAATAATTGGAGTGTTCTACCAAAGAGCTGACACTGATGCATGATGGACCATCTGTGAGGTTTTAGTCTAGGACTCTTTGGGTAGAGATTTTTTTTAACCATTTTCTCAAAATACCAGAACACCACTCCGTAGAAACAACAACTTTTACTTTTACTTTGAGTGGAATGAAACACCTGAAGGCCCGAAATTAGGTAGGACCTTGAGCTATGCAATGAGATATTACAGATGAAGGGCTTATGCTCGAAACATCGATTCTCCTGCTCTTCGGATGCTGCCTGACCTGCTGTACTTTTCCAGCACCACACTCTCGACTCTGATCTCCAGCATCTGCAGTCCTCACATTCTCCCAATAAGATATTACGTCAAATGACCAAAGGTTTGGTCAAAGATGCAGGGTTTAAGGTTTTAAAGGTAGAGAGGCAGAGTGACATAGGGAGGGAATTCCAGAGCTTATGGGTCAAGTGGTGGAGCAATTATCCCTGGGAACACGCAAGACGCCAGGATTGCAGGAGTGCACATAAGCTGTGGGGCTGACCGAGATGAGAGACACAGGGATAGGCAAGGCAGTAGAGGAATTTGAAAACAACTCTTTAAAATAATTGGTCAACCAGAGGTAAAGCTGATTAGCAAGCAGAGGGCGAATGTGTGAATGGGTCTTGCTACAAGACGCAGGCAGCAGAGTTTTGGACGATCCCAGATTTCAAGGGGATAGATTGTGGGGTATCAGCTGTGAGTGTGTTGGAATAGCAGAGTCCAGAGGCAGCAAAGAAATGATTGAGGGATTTAGCACCCGACAAGTCGAAGCAGCATCAAAATTCAGGGCGATGTCGCGGAGATCAGCGACCTTAGTGATGCTCTGAATAGGAGACTGGAATGTCTTCTTGGGGTCAAGTGTGACATCAAACTTTCAATCAAACTGGCTTAACCTGACTGCTGCCAGAGCTACAGATAATAGGGAGTGGCTAGGATATTTTGCATTCATAACAGCTGTTTCTCAGACACCAACGCACGTTATATTCTAGTGGTCTGATAGCACCTGCGATATCAATGCTGAATTTTTGTCAATGACACTGCGCCGAATTCTATTGTGATTTGAGCTCAATAATACAAAAGCACAGTCATATGGTTCCTCTCTTTGGCTCAATAGGGTAATCAATATGGGCAACAAAAGCTCAAATTTAAAAGAAAGAATACAGAAAGAATACCCCAGTTTAGGAGAGACCTTGATGCTCCAGAGTGACATTCAGGGTGTATGCACCAAGGTGAAGGATGAATCACATTGAAAATTATATAGGTACTGCCAATCACTGACTGCTGGAAGTATGCAGAACAGTCAGACAGTGACTTTAATCAGGATATCTTGCTTTGGCAGTTGAGATTTGGAGCTCAGCTGACAAGGGAGTGAAAGAATGAGCACAAACAGGATAAGTGAAGATTGCAACCAGATCAGCCTCAACATTATGAAATGGGGAGGCAGAGTGAAATGGCTTGCTCCTAATTTATACATGTGCATGTACCTCTTAAGTGTAGGAAAGATCCTGAGCCAGCATGTATTTAAATTGATTATCAAGAACTTACAGGTTAATTGGTGATTGATTACCTTGCTGGTTGATTCTACAAGTGTTTGCTGCTTTTTGTAGTGTAGTTGCTTCAAGGGAAAGGGTGGTGCGGTCACTGCTGAAGGGTTTTTCTTTGCTGATTTCAAGATTTCAGAGAGTAGAAATGCTGTTCTCATTGAAATGTGCATGCTGCAGCTGTGATAGTAACCTCAGCATGGGACAAAGATAACCTGGCTCCTCTCAGACTGGGGCTGGCATGTTCACTGCAGCTCTCTATCCAAAGGACATTAACTGATTTACATTCTCTCGTGTCAGACCAGTAAACAGACATACTCACTATCGGTGTAACGCTCTAGTGAGGCTGCAACTACAGCATCCTGACCAGAATGATTCCATAAATGAATTAGTTTCACTGCAAGGTTTGGTTACAGATGTTGCAGTGATTCTTGTAGCAAATGAGCTCTGACAGAAGTATTAGATTAATGACAGGTTTAGTAAGATAGACAAAGAAACATTGATTTCATTAGCTGATGGAACAATGACTGCAGGACACAGACTTGAGGCTCTGGGAAAAAGTTAGAGGCGGTTGCAATGAAGAGGTTTCCTTACCTAGCAAGTGGGAGTGACCTGGAACTAGTTGCTTTGGAGGGAATTGGGACACAAAATAACAATTTCAAAAGAAAAAACGTGATGGCCACTTGGGGAAAATAAACTTGCAGGGCTACAGGGATAAAGCAGGGAAATGGATTGCTCTACAGAGAGCTGGCATGGAGTCAACGTGCCAAATGGCCTCCTATTGGGCTGGAATAAATCTATATTGGTGTATAGTGCTGTCAGTCATGATCCAATTCCTGCCACTCAGTAAGATCGAGGCTGATCTCATTTCAACCTTAACTCTATACTCCTTCAAATCCCCGATAATCTTCCATCCCTTTGGTAATCCAGAAAGTATTTCCACCTTAAAAATGTTTAAAGGTTCTGCATCCACTTCCTTTTGAAGAAGGAAATGCCAAAGACTCTCAACCTTCACAGAAAAAAGCTTCATCTCAGTTTAAAAACAAGGGTCTGCACATTTAAAACCATCACCACTAATTCTAGATTCCCCCAAAAGAAACTTCCTTTCAACATCCACTCGGTCAACTCCCCTCAGGAAATTAATTCACATTCGACTCTTCTAAGTTTTTGAGGATATATGCCTAGCCTTTCCTCATAAGACAATCTGCTCATTTAGGTTTTAGCTCAATAAACCTCTGAACTGCCTCGAAAGCATTAACATTTTCCTGTAATTATGGTGACCAGTGCTGTTCACAGTACTCCTGATATGATCTCAATGTCCTGTATAACCGAAGCATAACATTCCTACTTGCACACTTAATTCCCCTCACAATAAAAATATAACATTCTAATGGCTTTACTGATTACTTGCTGTACTTGCACATTTACCTTCTGAGATGCACGCACGAGAACAACGCAGATCTCTCTGCATCTCAGAGCTTTTGGTCGAAACTAGGTTCAGACAGGTTATAGAGGAACAAATTACTGCAAATGCTGGAGTCTGTACTGAAATCAAAAAAACGTCAGAGATCACAGCGGGTCAGGCAGCATCCGTGGAGAAAGAGCAAGCTAATGGTTCAAGTCCAGATGACTCTTCAGAGTTGACATCACTCCATGTCAGCTATGATGAAGAGTCATCTAGACTGGAAATGTTAGCTTGCTCTCTCCCCACGGATGCTGCCTGACCAGCGGTGATCTCCAGCAGTTTTCTTTTGGTTCAGACTGGCATTCTCTGTAGTTCTGTGACCAGCTGGCTCGAGCTTGGCACCATCTATATGGGTGCCTGCCACATTCTCATCGTCACCGGCTTCTCACCAGAAGCACCAGTCATCCAATTTCAAGGTCTGAGAAAGATTTCTAAAGATATGAGGTGAATGGAGGAAGGGGGATGTAGTAGAAACAGAGGAATTGTCAAGCATGCGCAGGCGCACGCAAAGGCTGTTTTATCTTTAGTGTTAAAGACAGTTGCGTATGAAAGATATTTGACTGCAGTTACTTAGGGAAGGGCAAGAAAGAAATTCACCCTATTTTTCTAGGTGTTGTTAGGTAAAAGTAGAATGATAAATGGGAAATCCTTCCCAAACCCAAATAGAGGGCAATGTTTGGGTTAGGGGCATGACTTCTGGAAGTGAGAGGCTAGGACTGTTAAAAAAAAAATGACATTTAAAGTTGAATCAAACTTTATCAGTGAAACAGCTTCAATATGAAAGTAGTGTCACAGGTAGACAGGATGGTGAAGAATACGTTTGATATGCTTTCCTTTATTGGTCAGAGCACGGAGTTCAGGAGTTGGAAGGTCATGTTGCGGCTGTACAGGACATTGATTAGGCCACTTTTGGAATACTGCATGCAATTCTGGTCTCCTCACTATCGGAAGGATGTTATGAAACTTGAAAGGGTTCAGAAAAGATTTATAATGATGTTGCCAGGGTTGGAGGATTTGAGCTATAGGGAGAGGCTGAATAGGCTGAGGCTGTTTTCCCTAGAGCGTCGGAAGCTGAGGGGTGACATTATAGAGGTTTATAAAATCATGAGGGGTATGTATAGGGTAAATAGACAAGGTCTTTTCCCTGGGGTCGGGGAGTCCAGAACTAGAGAGCACAGGTTTAGGGTGAGAGAGGAAAGATATAAAAGGGACCTAATGGGCAACTTTTTCACGCAGAGGGTGGTGCATGTATGGAATGAGCTGCCAGAGGAAGTGGTTGAGGCTAGCATTCAAAAGGCATCTGGAGGAGTGTATGAATAGGAAGGGTTGAGAAGGATGTGGGCCAAGTGCTGGCAAATGGGACTAGATTAGGTTAGTATATCTGGTTCACATGGACGAGTTGGACCAAAGGGTCTGTTTCCATGTCTGTCTACGACCCTATTTAATGGTGAGCACAATTCAAGAAAAAGAATCACACCACTCATGGCTGCCTGAAATCAATACTTATCACAAGTTAGAGTTTCAAATCCGACCTATTGATATTACTAGAGCTGAGTGAGGTCTCCATGTATACGAGACAGTTTCAAGTATTGGGGCTAGGTAGGCTGGGTCAAACTGCCCTGGAGCTCCCAGTTAAGGCAGCACATTCAGGTCAGTAACAATGATTATTGCTAAAAGGAAAGTTAACAATATCATGTGCAGGGAACTTCCCCGTAGCACAAATGAATTATTTCATTACTTCCTCCATGTACTAAAACATTAACTGTTTTCATACAGTTTTGATTTTTCTAGACCATAAGTATTAAAATGATTTGGAGAGGGGCAAGAGGGAAGGGAGACTTTTGGAGCATGATTGGCAAGGGAAAGGAGATGGACATCATATATCTGCGAGCCAGTAAACTGTGCCATTACAAACTGCACGCATGATAGCTCTTTTGTATCTTAGCAAGAAATTTCGATAGCAACTGCACTGTGAGGATTTGGGGTACACCATTTAGATAGAGATGAGGAGACATTTCGCGTGGTGAGCCTATGGAAATCATTACAACAGCAAGTAGTTGATGCCCAAATATTGGATGTATTCAAGAGGCGGCTACATATAGCATTTGGGGCATATGGAATCAAAGGTTATGGGGAGAAAGCAGGATTAGGCTATTAAGTTGGACAATCAGCCATGACAGTGATGAATGGCAGAGCTGGCTAAAAGGGCTGAACGGCCTCCTCCTGCTCCTATCTTCTACGTTTCTATGTCTGCTCTATTTTTTAAAAGTTACAAAATTCCTCACTATCAAACCAGCAGACAAGGGAGGCGCGGTAGTAGTTTGGCGCACCGACCTCTACACCGCTGAGGCCAAACGCCAGCTCGCAGATACCTCCTCCTACTGCCCCCTTGACCATGACCCCACCCCCAACCACCAAACCATCATCTCCCAGACCATCCATAACCTCATCACCTCGGGGGATCTCCCATCCACCGCATCCAACCTCATAGTCCCACAATCCCGCACCGCCCGTTTCTACCTCCTGCCCAACATCCACAAACCTGACTGCCCCGGCCGACCCATTGTCTCCGCCTGCTCCTGCCCCACCGAACTCATCTCCGCATACCTTGACACCGTCCTGTCCCCCTTAGTCCAAGAACTCCCCACCTACGTTCGGGACACCACCCATGCCCTCCACCTGCTCCATGATTTTCGCTTCCCCGGTCCCCAACGCCTTATTTTCACCATGGGCATCCAGTCCCTGTACACCTCCATCCCCCATCACGAAGGACTCAAAGCCCTCCGCTTCTTTCTTTCCCGCCGTACCGACCAGTACCCTTCCACAGACACCCTCCTTCGACTGACTGAACTGGTCCTCACCCTGAACAACTTCTCTTTCCAATCCTCCCACTTCCTCCAAACGAAAGGAGTAGCCATGGGCACCCGCATGGGCCCCAGCTATGTCTGCCTCTTCGTAGGATATGTGGAACAATCCATCTTCCGCAACTACACTGGCCCCACCCCCCACCTTTTCCTCCGCTACATCGATGACTGTATCGGCGCCGCCTCATGCTCCCACGAGGAGGTTGAACAGTTCATCCACTTCACCAACACCTTCCACCCCGACCTCAAATTCACCTGGACAGTCTCAGATTCCTCCCTCCCCTTCCTCGACCTTTCTATTTCTATCTCAGGCGACCGAATCAACACGGACATCTACTACAAACCAACCGACTCCCACAGCTACCTGGACTACACCTCCTCCCATCCTGCCCCCTGTAAAAACGCCATCCCATTCTCCCAATTCCTTCGACTCCGCCGCATCTGCTCCCAGGAGGACCAGTTCCAAAAACGCACATCCCAGATGGCCTCCTTCTTCAAGGACCGCAATTTCCCCCCCGACGTGGTCGACGATGCCCTCCACCGCATCTCTTCCACTTCCCGATCCTCCGCCCTTGAACCCCGCCCCTCCAACCGCCACCAGGACAGAACCCCACTGGTCCTCACCTATCACCCCACTAACCTCTATGTACAGCGCATCATCCGCCGCCATTTCCGCCACCTCCAAACGGACCCCACCACCAAGGATATATTTCCCTCCCCTCCCCTATCAGCATTCCGTAAAGACCACTCCCTCCGTGACTCCCTCGTCAGATCCACACCCCCCACCAACCCAACCTCCACTCCCGGCACCTTCCCCTGCAACCGCAGGAGGTGCAAGACTTGCGCCCACACCTCCCCCCTCACCTCCCTCCAAGGCCTCAAAGGAAACTTACATATCCGCCACAGATTCACCTGTACCTCCACACATATCATCTATTGCATCCTTTGCACCCGATGTGGCCTCCTCTATATTGGGGAGACAGGCCGCCTACTTGCGGAGCGTTTCAGAGAACACCTCTGGGACACCCGGACCAACCAACCCAACCACCCTGTAGCTCAACATTTCAATTCCCCCTCCCACTCCACCAAGGATATGCAGGTCTTTGGACTCCTCCATCGTCAGACCACAGCGAAACGACGGTTGGAGGAAGAACGCCTCATCTTCCGGCTAGGAACCCTCCAACCACAAGGGATGAACTCGGATTTCACCAGTTTCCTCATTTCCCCTCCCCCCAGCCTGTCTCAGTCAAATCCATCAAATTCAGCACCGCCTTCCTAACCTGCAATCTTCTTCCCGACCTCTCCACCCCCACCCCAGTCTGACCTATCACCCTCACCTTGACCTCTTTCCACCTATCACATTTCCGACGCCCCTCCCCCAAGTCCCTCCTCCCTATCTTTTATCTTAGCCTGCTGGACCAACTTTCCTCATTCCTGAAGAAGGGCTAATGCCCGAAACGTCGATTCTCCTGTTCCCTAGATGCTGCCTGACCTGCTGCGCTTTTCCAGCAACACATTTCCATCTCTGATCTCCAGCATCTGCAGACCTCACTTTCTGCTTAACTGGAGAACAGGTAAGATCAGGTAAGAATGCTGATCACTCAAGATGGCTAAACAGTGAAGCTAGCAATAGTTTGACAGAGATCTTTAATTGTGATAATGTTAATTCAAAATAAATATACTCTTGCAAGGTGCAAAGTGAACAAAGAATAGTCTGTGGATAGTTAAGTGATTAAAAGTAAACCGAAACTTGAAAGGAATGTGCAGGATTGTGAAATAAGTTGTGCGATTTTTAAGTTTGTCCACCCCAGTCCAACAGCGGCACCTCCAAATTGTGTAATAAAGTAACATTAAAGAGACTCTAAGAGTCCATAAATGAGGAGGAATTCAGAGAGTAGGAATGTGGAGACAGAGATTACATGGCCAAAAAAATTACAGATACTTAGAAACTAGAAGAATAATTAAAAGAATTACATTATTATGGGTGAAGAAAGAAGCCCAACAACGGAGCTGAATTAATCATAGAATCCCTGCAGTGTGGAAGCAGTCCATTTGGCCCATCGAGTCCACACCGACCCTCTGAAGAGCAGCCCACTCAGTGCCATGCCCTGTAACTCTACCTTTGCCATGGCTAATCCACCTAGCCTGCACATCTGTGAACACTTTGGGCAATTTGACATGGCCAATCCACCTCACCTGCACATCTTTAGACTCTGGGAGGAAACTGGAGCACCCAGAGGAAACCCAGGCAGACAAGAGGAGAACATGCAAACTCCACACAGACAGTTGCCAGAGGGTGGAATCAAACCCAGGTCCCTGGCACTTTGAGGCAGTAGTGCTAACCACTAAGCCACCATATCACCCTAAATGATTGTTATTTATATGAACGTACCAATGTGGAGCAGGAGTAGACCATTCAGCCCATCGAGCCTGTTCCAACATTTGATGAGATTGTGACCAATCCAATTGTGGCCTCAATTCTTATTTCTTGTCGATCCCCATTTCCTTGGGCTCCCTTTTCAATCAAGAATCCATCTAACCCAGTCCAATAAATATCCAACAACACTGCCTTCACTGCTCTCTGGGGAAGTCAATTCCATAGGCTAAAAACTCTGATAAAAAATACCTCATCTCTGTGATAAATGGAAAATGCCTATTAATGGACTGAGCCCCAATTTCAGTCACTCCCACAAGGGGCAAATTCCTCTCAGAATCCACTGTGTCAAGTCCCCTCAGAATCTAATATATTTCAATAAAATCACCATCTTCCTTCTAAACTTCAATAGAGAGAGGTCCAGTCTTTCCTCATAGAATAATACCTTCAAACCAAGTTGAGTGAACCTTATTTGAATTGCTTTTAATGCTATTCTATGCTTCTTAAATAAGGAGATCACAGTATTCCAAATGTGGCCTCACTCTCTATACTCTCTACTTTCATAATCCACCTTCCTTGCAACATCACATTTGCCTTATATGCTACGTTTTGTGATTCCTGTACCAAGAGACCCAGATCTACCTGTACCCCAGAGCTTTGCATTTTTGCTACATTTGAATAATATATCACTTTTCAATTCTTCCTGCCAAGGTGGAAAAGTTCACATTTTCCCACATTATGCTCTATTTTTGCCCAATCACTCAAAACCATTCATAAACTGTCAGTGTCACAACTTACTTTCCAGCCTCTCTGGGCATCTTTGGCATATTTCACAACCATACACTCAGTCCCTTCTTTCAAGTCATTTATACAGATTGTAATTAGTTATAGCTCCAGCACCAATCCCTACACAGTCCTCCACTGGTTATAGATTGCCAACACAAAAATGACCTATTTGTCTCTTCTCTCTGCTGGCCAATCTATTCCCTATCCATGCTAATATATTACCCCTACACCATCTGCTTTCACGAATGATGCTGTAAGTGAGAAGGAGAGTGTAATTTGAGAAACAGAAGAAACAATGTGGAAATGTAGTTGTAAAATTTAAAGAGAATAAATCACTGAAACTGGATGTTATACATCCAAGGGTGTTAAAATAAATCAGAGATCCCATCCAAAATGGGAAATGACACTGAAGGAAAGAAAGACAAATATGTTAAACATCAATCAAATGCAATGGGTTGATTTAAGATAGCCAGAACAGGTTTGTTAAAGGCAGATTTTGTTTGAAACATCCAAACTTTCTTTTTAAGAGGGATAACTGTGTAAACTGAATATTATAGATAAAAGATTTTCAGGAAATGTTACATACAAAAAGGTCGCTCCTGAAGACTTGCTAGAGCTATTGAGGCTATTGAGGTAATTAGCATGTGTGGAAAGTTTGGTAATTGGGGGTGTGGAAGGGAATTTGAGTTACATGTAACCAGGCATTAACAGTGAATTTATTTTTAGTTTTGGTATGTTTTATAAATGATTTGAATGTGAATATAGGAGGTATGGTTACCAAGTTTGCAGATGACACCAAAACAGGTGGTGTAGTTGACAGTGAAGAAAGTTCTCTCAGAGTACAACAGGACTTTGATCAGATGAATCAATGGGCCAAGGAATGACAGATGAAGTCTAACTTAGATAAATGTCACGTGTTGCATTTTGGGAAGGAAAACCAGGGCAAGACTTAAACACTTAACTAGGTCCTGGGGAGTGTTCATTCGAGAGTGTGGTGCTGGAAAAGCACAGCAGGTCAGGCAGCTTCCGAGAAGTAGGAGAATCGACATGTTGGGCAAAACCCCTTCGTCAGGAATTTTGGGAGTGTCTGGGGAGTGTTGCCAAACAGAGACATTGGGTGCAGGTGCACAGTTCCTTGCAGGTGGTGTCACAGCTAGACAGAGTGGTGAAGGCAGCGTTTAGCATGCTTGCCTTCATTGATCACAACATTTGGTATAGGAATTGGGATGTCATGATGCAACTATACAAGACATTGATAAGGCAACCTTTAGAATACTGCATACAATTCTGGTTGCCTTTCTGTAGAGAGATGTTGTTAAACTTGAGAGGATGCAGGAAAGTGTTACAAGGATGTTGCCAGGACTGGAGGTTTGAGCTGTAGGGAGAGGCTGAGTAGGCTGGGGCTTTTTGTCCCTGGAGTGTCAGAAACTGAGGGGTGATCTAATAGAGTTTTATAAAATCATAGGCATGGATAGACTGAATTACCAAGGTCTGTTTCCTAATCTGGAGGAGTCCAGGTTTAAGGTGAGAGAGGAAAGATGTAAAAAGGACCTGAGAAGTACATTTTTCAGGCAGAGAGTAGTGCATGTATGGAATGAGCTACCAAAGGAAATGGTACAATTATAACATTTTAAAAGGTATCTGGGTGGGTACATGAATAGAAAGGGCTTAAGAGTGATATGGGCCAAATGCTAGCAAATGGGACTAGGTCGGATTGGAATGTTTGGTCAGCGTGCATGAGTTGGACAGAGGGGTCGGTTTCTATGCTATATGATTCTATGATCTTCTATTAGGGGGTACAATCTCAAAATTTACTAATCACCCCAAAACAGGACATTTAATAAGCAGCTGGAAGCATTACAAAAGACCTCAAGATAACAGATAGATAGGAGAAGCAATGCAAGATGCTAGACAATGCGTTTTAGAAGACAAACAAGGAACTAGAGTGAACATTCAAATGGAAAGGCAAAAGGTATGGACAAACATATTTATATTCATATATATAGTTTGCTGAAAATGAAAGCAAAAAGATTAAACTATAAACGTTGCAAAATAAACAATGGACTATCTTTCATAAATGCAATTGAGTACAGTGTGCCAGTAGGTCAATGAATGAGTATAGAATGTGAATGAGTTGGAGAGAACTGGAACTATTGGGACTATTTCCACTGAAGAGGAGAAAGTTGGATGGAATTATATCGACGTTAACAAATTATCAAGACTTTGGAAAAAAGAGAGAAAGGGCACATTATTTCCAATGGTTAGGTACTCAGTGATGTGTGTGTGTCTGTGTGTGGTGCAATCAATGTCGAAAGTGTGGCGCTGGAAAAGCAAAGCAGGTCAGGCAGCATCTGAGGAGCAGGAGAATCGACGTTTCGCGCATAAGCCCTTCATCAGGTATGAAATCCCAATTCCTATACCAAAGGTTGTCACCAATGAAGGCAAGCATGCCAAACGCCGCCTTCACCACCTTGTATACCTGTGACTCCACTTGCAAGGAACTGTGCTGCTGGACCCCAGGTCTGTTTGGCAACACGCCCCAGACACTCCCAAAATTCCTGATGAAGGGCTTATGCCCAAAGCATTGATTCTCCTGCTCCTCGGATGCTGCCTGACCTGCTGTGCTTTTCCAGCACCACACTCACGACTCTGATCTCCAGCATCTGCAGTCCTCACTTTCTACTGTGGTGCAATCAATATCAAATTGCCAAAGATGAGAAGAGGGATTAGGTGAAACTTTTTTTGTGCAATTCGTTGTTGGGGAATATATTTTGTCTAGGGGAATGGTTGAGGGCAGAGACAGAGACAATCACATCTTGGGAAGACTAAATAAATATTTCAAGCAGTGAAAGTCTCAAGCCCACTGATAAGTGGTCTCAAGACAGTGAAATTAGCTTTGTTGCTTCCTATATCTCCGCCAGATTTTCTCCAATGAATTAAATTGTCATCTTTTTGCTTGAAACATCTCTTAAGCTTATGACAAACCCTTTGGGAATTATTGATCAGGAAATCCAATTTCAGCTTAACACTTGCAACAAGGGCATAATGACATCTCTAAAAGGCTACAAAGTGCAGCTGTCATTGTTTTACGTAATTAACAACGTATGAAATTGTAACGGATGGAAGAAATAAAACACTCTATACCTGTAAAAGTAACTAGCTGTAATTTGAGAAGTCCAAACTGCCTGCAAGTATTATTAATTAACTGACAGAAATTACAAAGTTCTTTAGTATCAGGGCAAAGTCCGAGGTAGTCTGTCGTACTTCACTCTTTTCTGTCACCAAATACACATATAATTGAAATACACATATAATTGCACCCTGCATCAGTATGTAGCACTCCCACTATCGAAATATGAGAAGCTCCAGAATCCGTGAGATTCAAACTCACTTAGGTTTTTTTGGATTAGATTAGATTCCCTACAGTGTGGAAACAGGTCTTTTGGCCCAACCAGTCCACACCGCCCCTCCGAAGAATAACCCACCCAGACCAATTTCCATCACACTGATGCACCTAACACTATGGGCAATTTAGCATGGCAAATTCACCTGACCCTCACATCTTTGGACTGTGGGAGGAAACCGGAGCACCCGGAGGAAACCCACGCAGACACCGGGAGAATGTGCAAACTCCACACAGACAGTTTCCCCAAGGCTGGAATCGAACCTGGGACCCTGGTGCTGTGAGGCAGTAGTACTAACCACTGAGCAACCGTGCCACCCTTCTCTCATAATTTCACCTATCTGACATTTCTGGATTACCTTGTAGTCAGCTACTTGAGAGATTCTGACTGCATATAAAACCTTGGGTCACTCGACCCAAAATGTTAACTCTGATCTTTCTCCACAGATGCCACCAGGTAGGCTGAACCTTTCCAGCAGTTTCTATTTTTGTTTCTAAAACCTAAACATCCCCAGGTATAACAGTTATTAACTGCTTCTAGGCAAACAAAGTGCCAGAATGGTTGGGAGTCGACCAGTGTTATGAATACACTTCTCTCGATTTAAAATTATTGTGATTAGAAAATAATACATTCTAACTCTATAAAAATGTTAATTCTATGAATTAATTGAAAGGCAGCAAATTGTTGTTAAACTTGGCATGCATTTTATGCTCAAAGTGAAGAGGAGTGGCAGGGAACAGAACACTTCATTTCAGGATTTAAGATGATGACTTGCAAATTATAGGATTAGCAAACAAAGTGTGGTTGTTAATAACAGAAAGTCTTAGCTCTGTACTTTGACTCAGATTTCATCTATAAGATTATAACTGATCGATCCATGGCCTCAAATCCACTTTGTTGCCAGTTCCTCATACTCCTCAATATTCCAAAATAAACTATCTACCTTCTCATAGAATCCCTATAATATGGAAACAGGTCCTTCAGCCCAACAAATCTCCACTGACCCTCCGAAGAGTATCCCACCCAAACGCTGACCCTATTACTCTACATTTACCCCTGACTAACACACCTAACCTACATATCCCTGAACACTATGGGCAATTTAGCCTGGCCAACTCACCTAACCTGCACATCTTTGGATTGTAGGGGGGAAACCGGAGCACCCAGAGGAAACCCACACAGACACGGGGAGGGTGTGCAAACTTCACACAGACAGTCGTCCAAGGGTGGGATCGAACCTGGGACCCTGGCACTGTGCAGCAGCAGTGCTAACCACTGAGCCACCGTGCCGCTCTTTAAGTACTTAAGGTCAGGTGAATTGGCCATGCTGAATTGTCCGTAGTGTTAGGTAAGGGGTAAATGTAGGGGTATGGGTGGGTTGCGCTTCGGCGGGTTGGTGTGGACTTGTTGGGCCGAAGGGCCTGTTTCCACACTGTAATCTAATCTAATCTACTTTCTGTGATCCAGCCACAACTCTCTGGTGTTGCAAATTCCAGATATGCACTGATCTCTGGGAAAAGAAGTTCCTTCACATCTCAGTTTTAAATGAGCATTCTCTCATTCTGTGAATATGTCCCCTATTTTGAGACGGCCAACTACTGCAAAGTTAAAAATCACACAACCCTTGGTTATAGTCCAACAGGTTTATTTGGAAGTACTAGCTTTCAGATCACGGCTCCTTCGTCAGGTAGCTGGTATCACGTGATTTTTAACTTTGTCCATCCCAGTCCAATACCAGCACCTCCATATCATAACTACAGCAAACATCTCCTCAACATCTAGCCTGTCAAGCCCCTCAGAACTTTGTACGTTTCATCAGATCACCACTCGTTCTTCTAAACTCGAACAAACCTATTTAGTAGTTTGTGATAAGACAATCCTTTCATCCCTGGGATCACCCTCTAATGCAATATACTTTTTCTAAAATACAGTGACTGAAACTATACACAGTTCTCCAGGTATGGCCTCACTAACACTCTGTACTGTTGTAACAAGACTTCTCTGTCTTTCAATTCCAATTTGAGGTGGCTCAGTGGTTAAGCACTGCTGCCTCACAGTACCAGGGTCCCAGATTCGATTCCAGCCTTGGGTGACTGTCTGTGTGGAGTTTGCACATTCTCCCCATATCTGCGTGGGTTTCCTCCGGGTGCTCTGGTTTCCTCCCACAGTCCAAAGATGTGCAGGTTAGGTGAATTAGCCATAGTAAATTGCCCATAGTGTTAGGTGCATTAGTCAGGGGTAAATGTAGGAGAATGGGTCTGAGTGGGTTGATCTTCAGAGGGCCGGTGTGGACTTGTTAGGCCGAAGGGCCTGTTTCCACACTGTAGGGAATCTAATCAATCCCCTGGCAATAAAAGCCAAGATTCTACTTGTTGGACCTGAGTACTAGAACAAAGACCAAAGAACAATACAGCACAGGATCAGGCCCTTCGGCCCTCCAAGCCTGCATTGCCACATTTTGCTCTTCCACGCTAAACCTTCACTTACAGGGTCTGTACCCCTCTATTCCCTTCCCATTCATGTATTCATCTCGGTGCTTCTGGAATGCTGCTATTGTGTCTACTTCCGCCACCTCCTCTGGCAGCGCATTTCAGACACTCACCACCTTTTGTGTGAAAGACCTGCCTTGCACATCTCCTTTAAAACTTGCCCCATGCACCTTGAACCTGTGTCCCCTAGTAATTGACCCCTCCAGTCTGGTAAAAAGGCTCATACTTCTACTCTATCCAGGTCATTCACAATCCTTATAAACCTCTATCAGGTCACCCCTCAACCTTCTGCGCTTCAGTTTAAACAAACCCAGTCTATCCAACCTTTCTTCATAGCTAATATCCCCCCATACCATGCAACATCCTGGTAAACCTTTTCTGTAAGCGCTCCAAAGTATCCACATCATCCTTCTGGTAGTGTGGTGACCAGAACTGTATTCCAAATGTGGTCTAACTAAAGTTCTATAAAGCTGCAGCATAACTTGTCTATTCTTATACTCAATGCCCCTTCCAATGAAGGTAAGCATTCCATAGGCCTTTTTTTACAAACTACCTTAGTACACCTGCACACCCAGATCCCTCTGCACATCAACATTCCTCAGGGTTCTGCCATTCACTGTATAATTTCCAGCTGTACCCGATCTTCCATTGAGCATCACCTCACATTTGTCCAGATTAAACTCCATCTGCCATTTTCCTCCCCATGTCTCCAACCGATCTACATCCGATCCTCCTCACTATATGCAACCCCACCAATCTTTGTATCACCCATAAATTTACTAATTAGGCCAGCTACATTTTCCTCCAAATCATTTATGCAGATCACGAACAGCAGAGGTCCCAGCATCAATCCCAGTGGAACACTACTAGTCAGAACCCTCCATTCTGAAAAACATCCCTCCACTGCTACCCTCTGTCTCCAGTAACTAAGCCAGTTCTGTATCCACCTTGTCAGCTCACCCCTGGTACTATGTGATGTCACTTTCTGTACCAGTCTGCCATAAGAGTTCACTGGAGTCCATGTAGACATCATCAAACGTTTCTCCCTCATTCATCTTTATTACCTTCTCAAAAATCTTGATCAAGTTAGTAAGACACTACCTCACCTGTACAAAACCATGCTGTCTATCACTAATAAGTCCATTTATGTCTAAATGCTAACTTTGTATTTTGTGCACAAGAACACCCGGATTGCTGAGTGCTGCACTTTTTATGAGTCTCTCTCCACTTAAGTAACAGTCTGCCTTTTGATTCTTCCTTCCAAAGTGCATGACCTCACACTTTCCTGTATTAAACTCCATCTGTGTAGGTCTTTTTGCCACTCACTCAAGCTGTGTCCCTTTGCAGACTCCTTATGTCCTCTTACAAGATGTGCTTCCATCTCTTTTTGTATCAGTAAATTTTGATACATTACATTCTTCACCAACAACCCACCCCCACCTCTAAGGCATGAATATCGTGGGTAAACAATAGGATTGATCCTTGTGATACTCTGTTAGTTATACCTTTCCAACTTGGAAAAGATTCATTAATCCCAACTGTTAACCAAGCCTCAATCCGTGCTGGCCCAATATTGCAAGCTCCTATCTTGTGCATTAAATCTTTGTTTTTTTAAAAAATGGAGCACCTTATTGAATGTGTTCTAGAAATTCAAATAGACACATCTACCAGTTTCCATTATCAATTCTACTTATTATATCCTCAAAAGGATTGTGAAAAAATTCGTTAAACAATGATTTCGCTTTCATCAAACCATGTTGATGCTTTTTGATTAGATTTATGCTTTCCTTTTTTAAATAATGGACCTGCGCATTTTTATCATCAGCAGATGTCAAGCTAACTGACCTACTGTATCTTGCTTTGAGTCTCCTTCCCTTCTTGACCAGGGGCATCACGTGAACATTTTTCTGATCCACTGGAACGCTCTCAGAATGTTCTGGAATTTGTTGGTCGAAGCTTCCGCTATCTCCGCAGCCTCTTCCTTTAAAACCCTGCGATGCAGGCCTTTAGATGCTGGCGGCCTACCTGCCTTCAGTTCCATTCGTTTGTCCCTTGTGATAGAGACTCTTATGAGACCTGTCCTCCCATTAGCACCTTGCTTATCTGATATCTTTGTGATGTTTACAGTTTCCTCCTATGTGAAATCCAATGCAAAATACTGGTTTAAATTATCTGCCATTACCTTGCTCCGCATTATCAAATGCCCAGACGCATCCTCCAATGGTCTCCACTCGCTTTAGCGATTCTCTTTCTTTTTATAGAGACTTGTAGAAGCTCCTGTGCTTGTTTTATATTTCTTACCAATTTACTTCCATCATCAACGTTCTCCCTTTTCAGACATAGCCTGCCAAATCCTAAAGGGTTCTTAAATATTGAATGCAAGACTTATTTTCTCATTGGTCTCAGTTAACACAGATAGACAATTATTTCTGCAGAATAGTGAAACAGAACAGGATGATGACATGGTTAGATTACTTAGTGTCGAAACAGGCCCTTCGGCCCAACAAGTCCACACCGACCCTCCGAAGAGCAACTCACCCAGACCCATTCCCCTACATTTACCCTTTCACCTAACACTACGGGCAATTTAGCATGGCCATTTCACCTAACCTGCACATTTTTTGGACTGTGGGAGGAAACCCGAGCACCCGGAGGAACCCCAAGCAGACACGGAGAGAATGTGCAAACTCCACACAGACAGTTGCCTGAGGCTGGAAGTGAACCAGGATCTCTGGCGCTGTGAGGCAGCAGTGCTAACCACTGTGCCACCCACAAGATTTTGCAAAAGTGTTAACTTCCATAAGGAAAACACAATCTAATCCATCAGATGGATGAAATAAAAATGCTTTGAAAATGGGTAACTGATTCAGAAGCCACAAAATTAGAAAATTATATACAATGAATTTTGATGGCACAGTTTCATGTGAACAAATATGACAAGTGTAATATCCAAAGCTCCAGGCTCAGGCCTTTGGCCATTTTCAGTGCGTCAGCCAAGGTTCGGGGGGTTTTTCCTTTGGCAGGTTATTTTACCCGAAGCAGGAATACTTATGCCATCCTAGGTGTGAAGCAGCAACAGGGTGTAGATAATGTGGTATTGAAGAGCCCAACGGATAGTTATTACAGCCGGCTATTGTATACAATTTTTGCATTCACAGACGCACATACCTGGGCTAGTATAAGGTTATTCAGTTCCAGCAAAAAAGCATGCTTGGGGTTGTTTATCTTGCTTCAAGTGATCTGGAGTCTGAGACCTTTATACCCTCAGATTACATGCTGTGATGGTGGTGATGTCATGAACTTGTTTCTTAAAAGGCATAACGAATACTGACTGAGGTACATAACCCAACAGGTAGCATTGTCAAC
This sequence comes from Chiloscyllium plagiosum, assembly GCF_037043375.1. Taxonomy (NCBI): domain Eukaryota; kingdom Metazoa; phylum Chordata; class Chondrichthyes; order Orectolobiformes; family Hemiscylliidae; genus Chiloscyllium; species Chiloscyllium plagiosum. The sequence goes on along the minus strand of NW_028270148.1, from coordinate 101,884,763 downwards.
TCACTCACAAAGCTTGGAGTTCAAATCCCACTTTGGAATCCAAAGCTGATATGCCAGTGAAGTACCAATGGAAATGCTGCACTTTTGGAGGTGCAGTCTTTAAAGGTGAGACGTTGAATCCCAGCTCCCTCAGCAGGTGAACGCCTAAGATCCCATATTACTATTTCTAAAAAACACAGCAAAGAGATATTCCCACGGTCCTGGCTAATGTTCATCCTTCATGCAGCATCACAAGACCACTTTTAAAAGTACTTATATCAGCTGTCAAAATGTCCATTGGTCTCAAAAGTGACGTACATCTGCATGTCTTTTTTCTTTATTAATTGATGGTCTTGCTGTGGGAGTAAAATAAAGCAGCTCAGATTACAGAGCAGGGTGACACTTTGGATCAAACACTGGCAAGTACCACTACAGTTTATGGCAGCAATGTCAAGTGTAATTGGTGTGGCTGGTTGTAAAGTAGCAGTTGGAGAAATTGATACTAATTCTGTCAGGAGGATTACAAACTGAGTTTTTCAATCAGCTTTCACAACATAACAGACTATTCAATAGATTTAATGACAGTAAGAAGATGTTTTAAACTCAGAGCAGTGAATCACGAACAACATGAATATGACTAAAATTATATAATCATGCATAGATTTTGCCCAAAATCAATAGTTGGAAGTCTTGATAAAGCAAACCTCCCACAACTTGTGTCTGTACCTACAATAATTTTATTTCAGATCAGTAGTAAATCAATCATGTCTAAATGTTTGCTACAGTCCTTTTAGGGAGGTGATAACGCATCTTAACATCACTAATATGTAATCAGAACGTCATAGCCATTATTCATTAGCGAATGAGACATTCTAATCTTGATGAACACAGGTTCTATAACTGAAAGTACTGATTATCAAAGTAAAACTAAAGGTCACTTCTGTGAAAGACAGTGACTTTAACAAACAGAGAGAAGGAAAGAAGAAATAGGGGAAAAAAGAAACAAGCTGGAAATGTGTTGCTGGAAAAGCGCAGCAGGTCAGGCAGCATCCAGGGAACAGGAGAATCGACGTTTCGGGCATAAGCCCTTCTTCAGGAATGAGGAAAGTTTGTCCAGCAGGCTAAGATAAAAGGTAGGGAGGAGGGACTTGGGGGGGGCGTCGGAAATGTGATAGGTGGAAAGAGGTCAAGGTGAGGATGATAGGTCAGACTGGGGTGGGGGCGGAGAGGTCGGGAAGAAGATTGCAGGTTAGGAAGGCGGTGCTGAATTTGATGGATTTGACTGAGACAGGGTGGGGGGAGGGGAAATGAGGAAACTGGTGAAATCCGAGTTCATCCCTTGTGGTTGGAGGGAAAAAGAAACAAACCAATCAGTCCAACCTACCCATGTAACGCAACCCATCCATTCCAGGTGTCAATCTAGTAAATGTGCTCTGACTGCGCCCAATGCCAATCCTTAAAAATACACACCAAAGCTGCCTAACGGATCAAAGTTAAATGAACATAGTTGGTGGTGGGATTTATAGATAGGATGAACAAGTCATTGGAAAGAAATGCAGATAATTGAACTTTTGAGGAGAGTTAGGTGGAAGACTGATAATGGAAGCTCGGAGTTTAGAGGTTAGAGTTGTTTGGTGCAATAATATCCATGGAACACAAGGCTACCTAAAAACAGGGAGAAGACAGAAACAGTATGACATTACAAGTCAGTTGCATTTAAAGCTTAAAGCATTTCTAATGTACAAATAATCATTTTCAAATGCTTTTGCTTGTAATGAATCCTTATAAATGAGTGAAAATGACAATATTTTCTTACCTTGTGTCGTGTGAAACTTTGCAAAGTAATTTCCGCAGGCAATCCTGTATTATTTTGTTGTGTGTTTTTTTCCTGCAACCACGTCCTTAAGAAATCCATTCCTCATCCTCTCTTTTACTCAGCCATTACAATCGTGTGATTATATTCTTTATCCCCAGGGGAATTACAGGAAAATTATAGCATGTGCAAGTATTATCTTTTATGCAATACGAAACAGTGCGTAGGCAGACATTAGCAATATTCAATAACGCTGACAAGAAGAGACTATGACAGGCTCAAAGTCCATGTACGCACCCTAGTTATCCATCTCTACCATCCACAATGCCAACAGCAACACTTCACAGCAGGTTCACACTGTAATCTCCTCCTGTGGAGCTTAAACATCAAAAGTCAATTCTCAAGGGCTGTGAGATGGTGTCTGTACGTAGTTCAAATTTCAGAGCCTTACAGAGGAGCATTTTTAAACTAGCATTTAATCCATTGAAAAGCTGAGTAAATTAGTGGACAGAAATCAAACTAAGCCCTTGCTCTCAATTTACCATATTAGAATACACACAGCTCACTGTGTTACCACACAAAATATTAAAATCAATCAAAGTTGCATATTGCTTAATTCATTACCAGTTTAAAAACCAAATTGTTTCAGGTTTTGTTCTTTGAGTGAACAAAAGGACAGAAGCCAATGAGAAAAAAAATTTGGGAACACTCTGGATCATTTTAGTGCTTGGCGCAAGATGTCTTGTTTAGCACCATGCATAAGCACACCATGATAACTAACACATCACACTATAAAAATGGAACCAAATAAACAAAGAATAAAAATAAGTTGGAGCAAACAAATGAAAAAAAAATGAACAGAAACACAGTATATGGAATTTTATGGTAAACAAAAGAAGCAGAAGAGATAAGAGCCTCAAAACGAGAAAAACACACATCATCGAAACTAGGCATTTCGAAATTGAAAATCTCCTTCTGGTATTCTAAAATAACTCCCAACAACGAAAAGTATCATTTTGCGCAGCCATATCTTCTGTCCCCAGAAGATGTTTATTTTGTGCCATAAGAATCAGATTGCACAATATCAAGCCTCTGATAGTGTGGGTGGTGAGAACTTTCGAAGGCAGGGATAAGACTGAGAGGTTTTCTTTAATATCAACTAACATATTTACAATATTATGGATGGAACATAATAGAGATCTCAAAGCTTCATGGCAAAGTCCCAAAGTTCACATGAACAAAACAGCCAGAATATTTGCAGCAGGAGGAGATTAAGATCAGATTGACATAAAGAGAGATGGAGCAAGAGATGAAAGTCTGCTGCCAGAATAACTAGAGATGGGTCACACAAGTGCTTGAAGCACTGCGTAATCAAACAAGACCTTAAAGATTTTGGAGTAAGGTCCTACTGTAGCTTTTCATCATTAAAAAGTGGTTGCAGTCCACAAAATGGCATAATATATCCTGTTATTCCTAGACTGATAAAGTAGTTTTGGGATAACGCATGTTTTGGCAGTGCGATTTGGATACGACGTCGCTGAAGAATTAGGGCACGGGATTTTGGAGAATATTTACCTCAGTCGGCAATAGTGTAATTCTAGTGGGGATCAGTTCATGCACTTTGTCTGCGCACACGCACGTCGAAATTTCCACGCTGTTCTGGGCATGTGTCGACGTTCTTGCCATTCTGCGCACACTCTAGTGTCAGCACATGCATAACGTTTGTTCCAGTTTTTGTACCATTCTGCGTACGCGCCAATGTCAGCTGCCAACACAGCAGCTTTCTGTGAGAGGTATTGCAGCAAACATCTTTTTACATCTTTATAAATGTACTGTGTTAAATTTACTTTTGTTTTGTTAATCAGTATGATTTCAACTTTCATTCAGGATGTGCGATACTTTGCATTAGACTTTTGGGTGATTTTTGAGCGATAATGAGTGATGTTTGTTGCTGGTCTGCCCCAGCCTCACTTTTCCCATAGACCCCATTATTTCTATTAAGCGATTTTTTTGCTGGAACGCAACTACGGCATTATTGGAGAACCACCTGTATTCCAGGAGCTTCCAATTTCCAACAGTGTTGGAAAGAGGCGTGTGGGAGGCTCTCTTGTTGCTTGTATTCAACAGGACATAAAATTCATAAAGGATCCCCCAACAACACGTTCTAAACTCATGATCACTGTCAACTAGATGGATAAAGTCTGCTCGTCGGATGCTGCCTGAATTGCTGTGCTCTTCCAGCACCACTGATCCAGAATCTGGTTTCCAGCATCTGCAGTCATTGTTTTTACCTACCAGATACATGGGAACACCAACCCCCTGTAAATTCCTCTCCAAGCTACTCATCATCCGGACTTTAGCAACATATCACCGTTCCTTCAGTCTCACTGGGTCAAAATTCTGAAACTCCCTTCCCTTACACTATTGTGGGCGTACCCATGACAAACAGACTGCAGCGATTCAAGAAGGCAGCTCACCACCACATTCTCTAGGGAAGTCAGGGATTGGCAGTAAATGCTGGCTCAGCCCACAGCCCTTCAATGAATTAAAACAAAACCATTGTAGTGCACTCTGAAGCAAGGGTAAAATGCATTGTGTTTTGGTCTTACTAACATTCTGCTCACAAGTTTTAATTCAGGAAAGGATTGGCAAGGAGATCTTCACTTTCTACATTAATCAAAAGGTCCAGCACTGCTTATGATTAGATTGTACTCATTGGATAAGTACAAAAATATTTTGTGGTCTCTTGCCACAGCCATGAATGTTAATTTTCGACAGTTTATTTTTGCTCTCTTGGATCAGGTAGTTAGAGTCCCGATGAAGGGCTTGTGCCCGAAATGTCAATTCTCCTGCTCCGCAAATACTGCCTGACCTGCTGTGCTTTTCCAGCACCCCACTCTTGACTCTGATCTCCAGCATCTGCAGTCCTCACCTGCTCCCAGTTAGAGATCTCACCCAAAAGTCATTTTCTTCATTGGGCCCACTCTCCTCATTAGTCTGAGTGGGTCACAGATATTAGGTTATTTTCTCACAACTGATAACTCTTTCTTGCACATTGGTCTTCTTCATCAGGTAATAAAGATCTCCAACCACCATGCAAGGTAGTTTTTAGTTTGCAAGTGTTGGTTCCCTTATAACAGGGTGTGTATTACAATCACCCTTGGCTCCTATCAAGCTCTGGTGGCTTCCCCTACCTTGATAAAAGGTACCATTTCTTAATCTTCCCCTACACGGTCTCAACCGTCTTGATGGTTCTTGAACACTTCCTTACTATTATTTCCTTTACCTTGTCTGTCAAATGTCGCCCATCTCTATTTTCAGTATGAAGCTAAAGCCGCACCTAATTGCTTGATCTCGATGTTAATCTATCCCATTGAATAAGATTTTAAACACTTCATAAATGTCATTTAGTGCTCCAAGCCTCAGAAACAACTGATCACTTAACTTTCTTTCAATGGCACTATCACACATAACCATTTGTTTCAGTTTCAAAAACCACTGAGTAACTTGTGGGTGAAGCAAGACCTACTCCAATACCTGCAGCTTCCACCAGATCTTTACTCCAGGACATTAAATAATCCTCAAAATTAGACTTTTCTCATGATATTTTGTGCTCATCAACGTGAGCAATTTTAATGCTGGGAACTCAGTAAAGGTACAACACTTCTGCACTGTTTTGGAGGCATCAAGGTGTACAGGACAGAAACAGACCCTTTGATCCAACTTGTCGAGGTCGACTAAGTATCCTAAATGAATATCCTCCCATTTGCCAGCATTTCGCCCATATCCCTCTAAAACCTTCCTATTCATGTGCCCATCCAGATGCCTTTTAAATGTTGCAATTCGACTAGCCTCCACCATTTCCATTGGCAGCTCATTCCATCCATGCACCACCTTCTGCGTGAAAGTTTTGCACCTTTGGTCAATTTTAAATCTTTCCCCTCTCACCCTAAATCCTCTATATTTGGAATCCCCTACCCTGGGGATAAAAGACCTTGCCTGTTCACCTCATCCATGCCCCTCATAATCTTATAAACCTCTATTAGGTCACCCCTCAACCTCTGACAATCCAGAGAAAATAGCCTCAGCCTATTCTGCGTCTCCCTATTGCTAAAACCCTCCAACCCCGGCAACATCCTGGTAAATCTATACTGCACGCTTTCAAGTTTAGCAAAATCTTTCCCATAACAAGGAGACCACAATTGAGCGGGTCTGGTTAATCAGAAATCCAGAAAGTTCTCCCCTCAAGTCAGCATCATGACACATTTGCAAGTCTGAAACCAACCAAACTGCAGCTCCACCGAGTGAGATGCTCAGTCCCCAGAAGAACTGGGTTGTTATTGTAGAAAGTCACTTCATGTGCAACCGTCCCAACTCACCTCAGGCAAACAGCTCAAGCCTCTAAATCAAAAGTGGAACAATGAATAAAGGCAATTCTGATACACTTAGATGGTAAGATGAATTCAGCACTGAGAACCTACAGTTGAAGGTTACCTCGACCTCGACAAATAATTTTTCAGTGCTCCTACAAGACAGCAGAGGGTATTTGTGGTATTATAGTTTTGGATGCCGGACTTGCATGTAATATTCTCTCAATTGTTCATTTGCATTGAGCCATGGTATACTTCACAGTCATTCCTAATATTAATAAAATAGTCGGCCTGGAGCCACAAAACGTCCCCTAGATTGAGGACTAGCAGGATATGTACTACCTGTAGTAAGAATGGATGAGTCATACATTTGATTGGCTTCCAACTATCCTTTTAAGGTGACCAAAGTTTTAAAGAATGGCTTAAGTCAGCAGGAAAGAGAGTCTTGCCCATGGGTATGCTTAAAATGCAGGAGGATGGATTGCCGTTCCTTCTCTGGATTTATTACAAAATGTGTACTCAGCCAGGATCAAACAAGAACCACACACACCTAAATAATCCATCTTTTAATGTTTGAGAAGTATATGGTTTTCCACAGCTGTGTTTCTACAATAGTCCAGCGACAATCAACACACAACTGTAAGGTATAGCAAAAGGTGGATGAACCTACCTGGCTCACTCTTGCACGCTTACTACCTGTTGCCTGACTTCAAGGTTCCTGCTTGCTGTAACAAGAGCCTATTTTATTGTACTGAGTAGCAGAGTAGGCTCAACAGGATGCCATGCTCTACTGCTGCTCCAGCCTTGTGTTCCTGCGTTGAAACCATTCAGACTGTATGCAACAGACACTGTTTGATATGAATTGTGAATATTTATTGTAATTGTAACTGTAGTGACTGTAAGCACTATATTGAAAGAAACTAAATGACGATGACAAATTTGAAATGTTACATAAATCTTAGAAATCTTAAGTATTTAAAAACAAGATTGGCAGTTTATATGCGATGTGGCAAGGGATGAAAAAAAACACTAGAAAAACCGCTAGAGATGGTGGCGTAGTGTTAACGTCACTGAACCAGAAGCACATTCTTCTGGGGATTTGAGTTCAAATGCCACCACGGCAGATTATGAAATTTACATTCAACAATAATATGAAGTAAAAGGTTAGCCTAATGGTAACAAAACATCAATCTTGCTCACCAATTCTCTTGAGGGAAGGAAATCTCCAGGCCTCCGGCAACGTGGTTAACTCTGGTCATTTAGGAATGGGCAATAAATGCTGGCCTAGCCAGTGACATTGTCATCCCATAAATGAATAAATAAAAACATTGGGAGGGGGTCCAGAGTCAACAGTACAAAAAAAATTGAAATGAACTACTACAGCACATCGAAAGGAATGAAGATTTTTAAAAGATGAATTTGAACATCCGGTACTGAAATAGATACTTAGAAATAGGGAAACTCTCCAAGGTGAAACCACCAAATTTTGAACAATGCTGGACCTCAGATGTAATGCCAAAATATTTAAGGGAAATATTTTTGCTAGAAACTACTACCTGCATTTCCATTCCATTGTCCAAAGATGTCGCATACTGTTAATTAGCAGGCAAATTCTCAGATTTCAGCCATAGCAATCACTATAATCTAAGGCTGAAAATTTAGACTATGAAGAAATGCAAAACATACAGCTGCAGACATTTATTACATAGTAACTCCTAACCTTTGCAATCCAGAAAGTCGTAGAACATTACACCACAGTACAGGCCATTCAGCCCTCCATGTTGCACCAACTTGTGAAACCAATCTAAAACCCATTTTACCTACACTATTCCATTATGACTCTTTATTATTTTAGGCTGCACGGTGGCACAGTGGTTAGCACTGCTGCCTCACAGCACCAGGACCCGGATTCAATTCCCGCTTCGGGTGACTGTCTGTGTGGAGTTTGCACATTCTCCCCATGTCTGCGTGGGTTTCCTCCAGGTGCTCTGGTTTCCTCCCACAGTCCAAAGATGTGCAGGTCAGGTGAATTGGCCATGCTAAATTGCCGAGTGTTAGGTGAAGGGGTAAATGTAGGCGTATGGGTCTGGGTGAGTTGCTCTTCGGAGGGTCGGTGTGGACTTGTTGGGCCGAAGGGCCTGTTTCCACATAGTAAATAATCTAATTATCAGCCATGTTTATCCACCATTTAAATGGGCATCATGATGTGAACAAGCTGAACACAATAGACTTCTCAGGAATCTGAGCTATTATATGTTAGTTCATTTGGTTTCATCCATTTCTCATTAAATTATCCCTGACAGTTATGCTTATTATTCCACAACAGAAGTGCAAAAGGCATTTTAAGAAGTCAGCAGTGGCACATTTAAGAGTTAATAAAGTGCCTTCGATTCCAGGAATTTACATAATAGATTTTACATAGGCTCTGTCTAGTTCCTGCTGTCTGAGAGCTGATAGCTCTCTGCCTTTGTCTGTATTGCCAGTTAAATCTAAGTCTTTGTGTCTTTATCAGAGACAAAGCTTTAACTCTTTCCGGGAAGTTTAATCTTTGTAAAACAGCACTGAAGAGCACAACAGAAACAAAGCAACAAATGCAGAAGGAACTAAAGATATATCAGCCTCAGTAACACAAGATAACAAAGGCACCACAGTGGCATTGAGAGCAGTCGTAATACATTGCACCCTGGCAGTTATAAACAAGTGGCCAAATATATGTAGGAAGAGGTACGCATGAAATGAGCTTAGAAGTGAGAAATGAATGAACAGCAACAAGCAGATTGCTGTTGGATTATTAGATAATATCAGCATTCTACACAGGTTAATCCAGGTTACTTTTTCACAAGAATTAATTTCAGCTGTACTGCACACACCAGAAGGCTTTAAAAAGGCATCCCATGAGAAATCAGTACTGTCAACACCACCATCCTTCGATCAAAGCCTTTCAAACAAACGCATATCTCTTCCCCCCCCCCCCCCAACACAGACTGAAGCAGTGAGCCTTCCCCACAGGACCACCCTCCCCCAGTACATTCAGAGTTCCTTGCCTGACAAGGTTACGTGGTTCTGACCATCCATGAAGGCTGGTCACCAGGGCAAACACGTTGAGGCAGAGAGAATAACACAAGAAAATGAAACACTTCTGTGAGAGAGTGGGGGCCGAAAGCAGACCAGAACTCGGTCAAACAGCTGCTCACTCACATCAGGGCATCAAAAACAAAAGACAGCCGCAGCAAGCCAAAACAACAACAAAAAAAAGAACCTTCTCCCTTTTCGACCAAATACACAGGCAGCTCTGCTTTCAGCTCCCCCCAGCACCTCGGTCAGTCAGCACTCACCTGCGTCCCCAGAGGGAGGGGGCTTCACTACTTCCCAGCTCCCAGCACAAAGTGACAGCTGCCCTGAGTGAGAGAGAGAGAGAGGGGGAAGAGACAGAGAGCAATGTGGTTCCAGCTTCGCTCACTCCGCTCTCTGACCAGCTCATCCCACTGCGCAAGCGCTCCGGCACCCACAACAACTCAAAGAGACAGAGAAAGCCAAACAAAAGTTGAAAGAAAAACAGAGGACTGCTGGAGAAACTCTTCAGACTCAGAGTGGACACGAAACTTTAACTCTCTCTCTCTCTCTCTCTCTTTGCACAGATCTGCTGATTTCTCTTTGCTTTTGTTTCAGGTTTCCAGCAGTACTTTACCTTCTTTAAGCAAAAAAAAAGTTAAACTTTTGCCCAAACTTTGGGAGACCACGTGGGCCCCTGTTTTGAGTGTGTGTGAGATGGGGTGGTGGGACGGAGAGATTATCCTGGCGCCGACTGTTTGTAAACATTGGGATTCCAAAGAAACTATGGGCAACATTTGTTTCTGACTCCCTGGTGAAATAATCAACTCTCTGCACAGCTTTTCTTTGCCTCAGCCTGGTGAATAAATTGTCCCCCCCATCATAAATAAAACAGCAGTATGTCCATTCAGAGAAAATCTGGGAAATGTTTCACTTGAAGAAAGGAAGTGTTTGAACAAAATTTGAATATTTGAGTCGATGGCGAAAAGCTGATAGAATTTTTGTTATTTAGCCCCTTTGTGATAGTTGACATTAGTTGGAGGAATGTATGACATTCTTGAGCTTCTTGGGTTTTAGTTTGGAGGAGAATGTGCCTTAGTAATAGTAAAATTGAAATCTACCTGAGAATAAGGTCATAGAGTCATAGAAATGTACAGCATGGAAACAGACCCTTCAGTCCAACTCGTGTGCACTGACCAGATTTTCTGAATTAATCTAGTCCCATTTGCCAGCATTTTGCTCATATCCCTCTATACCCTTCCTATTCATATACCCATCCAGATGCCTTTTAAATGTTTTAATTCTACCAGCCTTCAATACATCCTCTGGCAGTTCATTCCATGCACGCACCACCCTCTGCATGAAAAAGCTGCCCCTTACGTCCCTTTTAAATCTTTCCCCTCTCATTTTAAACCTATTCCCTCTAGTTCTGGACTCCCCCACCCCAGAGAAAGACCTTTTCTGTTTACCCTGTCCATGCCCCTCATGATTTTATAATTTGGAGTGGCAGGTGTTGGACTGGGGTGTACAAAGTTAAAAATCACACAACACCAGGTTATAGTCCAACAGGTTTAATTGGAAGCAGGAGCTTTCAGAGTGCTGCTCCTTCACAACCACTTGATGTTGTGTGATTTTTAACCATGATTTTATAAACCTCTATAAAGTCACCACTCAGCCTCTGAAGCTCCACAAATGCAGAACCAGGTACGTTAATTTTGCTTGTTCACACTTTGGTGTGCAGATCAGAGTGGGGAATTGTTTTTTTTAGAAAAGTCTTTCTGCTTATTTCTCATAGGTACTTTCCCTAAAAGTTGCTAAAAATGCATCACAGAATTCTAAGTTGACATTACGTGAGATGTGATACAGTTCTATTTTGGTGCATTATTTTATGTCAGAGGTTCAATATAATGGCAAGTCTTTTGTGTTCTAATGCACTAAAGCATCTTTAAGTGAGTACTATGTGCATGAGAGAAGTGTTTGGCAAACACTTTATGCTTGAAAAGAAGTTTGTTTTTGTTAAAGTTGACATCTCAGTATAATGAGGAGATACCCCGTGGATAAGTATACCATGTGGTGTAGTAATAGAGTTGTGCAGATTCCATTTTAACCCCTTACAGCCCTGCTAAGCATCACTCATCATCGGCATAACTCATTTAGAGAGGGAATGAAGGCATAATAAGCAGGTCATTTCCAATCCAATATGTCACTATCAAAATTGCACACAAGTTAATATACTGATCACAAGTGTTGAATATTTATTTTATTAAATTACAAGGAAAGTGGTGTAAATACTGATTGTCCCTTTCCGTAGGACACATCTGCAGCCTTACAGAATGATAAGCAAGCTCAGGCAGGAGAAAGTACACTGACAAATTACCAGACAGCCTCTGAGTTGATAGTACAGTTTGAATTACTGCGTTAGTAGAGGAGATTTTTTATATATAAAAGAGACATCTGGAGGGAACATTTGAGGAGAAAGGCCATAATTTTTGTCATTAATTAAATAAATATGAAACAGAATATCTTAGAAGTGAAAATGTAGTGTCAATGCAATTTGTATCATCATATTGTTGTTTATTAACGTCTGGCAAAAGGATGACCAAATACTCCTTAATATGGAGGCTGTACACCTTTAGCATTTTTCTTGGTCTTTAAGATGATTCATGTGGTTTTATTGCATGTGTGACTGAATGCTTTCCCGGATATGCCCACACATCTGGGCAGTCACAGGAACACAGACATTGAAAGCATGTACACCCACTCAATCCACAGAAATGAACTGGGAATTTACCTGCATGCCTTTGCGTTTCATAAACACCACAAAATAATTGATCTAAATGGTCTTTTGGAGGATGTGCTTGATCATAATGTGGAGTAATTACTTCCACGATTTTCCCTGTGCTTTAACGTTAAACAATTTCTTATCTAACAAAGAATGGAAACGTGAATATTCCTGGAAAGAAGGGCATGTTGTCATAGTTTTTCACGTGTACTCATCAGGACCAATGCAAGAATGCCAGATTTCAAATGATGCAACTGATATCACTGGAGAAAAGGGTGCTGATTGGTTGGCAAGTCAACTCTTATTGGCCAAGGCTTTCCCATGGAGAAAGTAGCAGGGAATTAAAGGCTCCCCAGGCTTCTGGGTAATTCAAAAAAACATTCAAAGCTTGAACACCTTTTAGGTTGTAGAGAACAGAGCTATGCAAGAGAAGGTAAATGTACCACAAAAGTCATTAGACAACTATAATTTCACTTAACTGAGAAGAATTGTGGAGATTGAATAACCAATTAAAAAACACTGTGAAATGGAGTGGAAGGTCACATGTTTATGTCCACAGTTGCTCAAAACCACATTCTTGCCATAATTTTTTACTTTATTCTTTCGCAGGATTACTCATAGCTCGTAAGTTACTAATTCAATGCCTCTGTATGTGTAAACCATAAGTTAAGGGGTCAAACAATATAATTTGAAAGATCTGGAAGTTGTCACACTTGACCTGAGCTGTATTTCCCAAACACAATAAGCATGCTACTGCAGAAGATCTTATGTTTTGCATGTAAAAGTTAAATGAAAGCCCACAGCTGTAAATCACTGTTGCTAGTCCCAAGCTGTGCAGCTAGCAAATAAATACTGAATTAAATATTTACACTTGGTTATTGACTGTTTCAGTAAGTTTGCACACTTTCATTTCTGGGATCTTTCATCTGAGCATACAAAAATGTCAGCTAGGGAAAAGAAAACAAACAAGTTCATCTGTAATACTCCAGTCACAATGAACAGCCATTACTATATAAACACGAAAGAACTGCCGATGCTGTAAATGAGAAACAAAAACAGCACAGTGGCTCAGTGGCTAGCACTGCTGCCTCACAGTACCAGTGTTTTATTCCAGCCTTAGGCCAGTGTCTATGTGGAGTTTGCACATTCTCCCTGTGTCTGCGTGGGTTTCCTCCGGGTGCTCCGGTTTCCTCCCACAGTCCAAAGATGTGTAGGTCAGGTGAATTGGCCATGCTAAATTGACCATAGTGTTTAGGGATGTGTAGGTTAGGTGCATTAGTCAGGAGAAATGTAAAGTAATAGGGGAGGGGATTGGGTCTTAGAGGGTTACTCTTCGGAGGGGCGGTGTGGACTTGCTGGGCCTAATGGCCTGTTTCCACACTGTAGTGATTTTAATGAATTGCTGGAAAAGCTCAGCAGGTCTGTCAACATCTATAAAGAGAAATCAGAGTTAGCATTTTGGATCGGGTCACTCTTCCTCAGACTCATCAACTCTGATTTCTCTTCACAGATGCTGCTAAACCTGCTGAGCTTTTCTAGAAATTTCTGTTTTTGCTACTATATAGACACTCTCTGTCCACTCAGAACCATGTAGTCTGTTAGGAGAGGAGAGAAAATAAATTAAAATCCAGGGTAATTAAGGGGGAAACGTTAATTCCTTGAAACAATTTAAACTAGTCCAGAAAACCACATTAACTTATGCCACAAGATGCCAGCTTCTTAAATTAATTAATCATTCCACAGCCAATTCTCCAATGAAGGAATTCTGTAATTTAGCAATTTGTTCCACGAGCAGAACAATCTCATGGAAAAGAAGAGCCTTCTACATTCAGCCATTATCAATCTGCCCCTAACTCATAACCCCTGACAACGTTTCTTTCTTCTGTCAGTATCCAATGATACTTTTAGAAATGGGTTTTAATTAAATGTGATGTTACAGCAAAAGAAAAACTGTAACATTTCAGCTTTGGTACTCTGTGTTTGGAGAAATGCAATTGTACCCTGCATGTACTGGCTGGCTTGCTGGAGTTATCCAATCTCCCCCATTGCCATATGTGTTTGTGTGTGTCATAAGCATAGAGCCATAGAGTCATGCAGCACAGAAACAGACCCTTCGGCCCAACTAGTCCATGCCGAACATAATCCCAAACTAAACTAGTGCCACCTGCCTGCCCCTGGCCCATATCCCTGCAAACCTTTGCTATGCACGTACTGAAGAAGGGCTTATGCCCAAAATGTCAATTCTCCTGCTTCTCGAATGCTGCCTGGCCTGCTGTGTTTTTCCAACACCACATTTTTCAACTATGCACGTACTTATCCAAATGTCTTTTAAATGTTGTAATTGTACCACATCCACCACTTCCTCAGGAAGTTCATTCCGCATGAAGACCATCCTCTGTGTAAAAGAATTGCCCCTCATGTCTTTTTTAAATCTCTCTCTGTCATCTTAAAAATGTGTCCGCTCCCCCCCCCCCCCAACCAAGTCTTCAAGTCCCACATCCTATGGAAAAGACACCTATCATTAACCCTATCTCTACCCCTCATGATTTTATAAACCTCCATAAGGTCACCTCTCAACCATTTGCACTCCAGTGAAAAAAGTTCCAACCTATCCAACCTTTCTTTATAATTCAAACTTTCCATACCTGCCAACTGTGGTCTGTGCCAAACATTAAGCACACAACATTTGTAGCATGGAGTTACAGTGATGCAGCTTAACGTGTGTGAATTCTCTAAGCTACACGAGAGCCAGCTGAAAGAAATAGCAAAGAAGTAATAAAAATCCACTAGTCTACAACTTTGAATCATTGGCTGAATTAAAGTAACTTAACACCATTGCGCTATGGAAATTACAGTAGATGTGAGGCAGAATTTAATCTATTTCCCACTCTCAGAGCGCAAGTAAGAATCATAACCCTATTATCAGTACTGGGAATAGAATGTGACAATCTATAGTTCCAGCTGAGTTGCTAATAGGGAGAAGACTCAGCAACAGGTTAAATCTGATCTTCCCGGACCTGCGAGGGAGGGTGGAATGGTATCAGGAATGCCAAAGCTGGACACAAGACTCTGCTAAGTGAGAGGGACAGTTTACTTCAGAGGATGAAATTTGAAATGGGCCAAATGCAGGCAAGTAGGACTAGCTTAGTTTGGGAAACATGATCAGCATGGATGAGTTGGACTGAATGAGTCTGTTACCATGCTGTATGACTTTCTGACTCCATATTGCAGCCTATTTTCACTTAGAATCAGAATAGCAGAATAGTTGGAGAGATTTTGAAAACTTTGAGGACACACCTTGAATCCAGTATTAATGTTAGTTTGGAATAGAATGTGTAGAATTTCAAAGCTAAAGGAAAAAGGAAGATTAATGATCAGTATGTGACTGCACTGGTACATCTGGAGTTTGGACAACTGAAAGATAATCTCATTAGGGTTGGATTGTCTTAATCTTGCAAGAGATCTTGCAGTGAGACCACATTTGCTGAGCATCAAGAAACCATCTCTCAAGAAAGCTATTGATGTGTGCGAAAGCTGTAAGATTGACAATCACCATTCTAGCATATTAATGGTAGACCAGACAAGTCATAGTCAAGAGACTTTCCAAGCTTAATGAGAATAATATATTAGAAAAAGGGGAAAAAGATATTTGGAGAAGAGCCAGCAGAAAGATCAAGACTGGGGGGACAGAATGTAAATATTGAAGAAGACTTCCCAAGAAAAAGAAAGCATGTCCAGCTGAGGACAAATAATTCTCTAATTGTAAGAAGCTGAATCACAGTGCATTTAAATTGAGCTAGAAAGAAGCAAGTCAAGGGATAAAGATGGCTGCCGGAGAGATGATGCCATATTAAAGCAACAGGTTGGCATCATCAGGTCCAAAGATGGCTTGTGATTGTTAGAATGTTGACAACAGAAGGAGAACAGCAAGCAAATTGCTAGACCAATGTTGATGCTCTGAGCAACCCCATGAGTTTCATGGATCTGTATGAAGTGGCTCAAGATGGTGGCCAAAAGCTGAAGTCCTCTAAAGTAAGGTTGAGACTAAATGACAGAGCAACATCCATCACACAGAAAAAACTAAACTGATCCCAACACTCACCCATGGAGGTATGTTTGCTGGGGGGTGAGCCATAGTGCAGAAGGCGATCATCATTGTTCACCATTACTCTTCACTTTCCACCCCTTAGCCAGTTTCATATTCACCCAGCTACTGCCCCTTTACAATCTTGTGAACAAATCTAATATGTTGCACTTTATGAAATGTCATTTGGAATCCCAGATACATGATATCAATCATAATAAGATCATGAGAAATTAGGAATAGATATGGTCCAGGACCTGTACCACTATTCATTGCTGAACATGGTCTCAGAGCCACTTTCTTGACTGTTGCCAATAACCCATGACTCCTTTGTCAAACAAAACTCTGTCTACCTCAGCCTTCACTAGATTCAATAATGCCCACTTTGACTGCTCTCTGTAGAAGAGAATTCAAAGACTAATGACCCTCCCAAGAGAAGACATTTCTCCTCCCCTCCATCTTAGAGGAAGTAACCCCCACGTCTGGATTTCCTGAACAGAAAACATACTTTCAGTATCCACATTGTCAAACATGATTTGTGCTTGATAAATCCGGGTTTGGAGGGATATGAGCCGGGTGCTGGCAGATGGAACTAGATCGGGTTGGGATATCTGGTTGGCATGGACCGGTTAGACCGAAGGGTCTGTTTCCATGCTATACATCTCTATGACTCTATGACTATGTTTCTTTCATTAACCAAAAGAGCAATTCAATTTGACCTAGGTTATACACAATTTTCCCACCATGAGCAGTTAACTAACTGGCCTAAAGTTCTTGGATCCCTCCCTGACTATGTTTTGGGGCAGCACAGTGGCTCAGTGGTTAGCACTGCTGCCTCACAGTGCCAGGGACCCGGGTTTGATTCCAGCTTCTGGCGACTGTCTGTGTGGAGTTTGCACATTCTTCCAGTGTCTGTGTGGGTTTCCCCCGAGTGCTCTGGTTTCCTTCCACAATCTAAAGATGTGCAGGTTAGGTGAATTGACCATGCGAAATTGCACATAGTGTTCAGGGATGTGTAGTTTAGGTGCATTAGTCAAGGGTAAATGTAGGATAGTAAGGTAGGGAACGGGTCTGAGTGTGTTACTCTTCGGAGGGTTGGTGTGTACTTGTTGGGCCAGAGGACCTGTTTCCACACTGTAGGGATTCTATGGAAGTTAAATTTTATGGATCAAGAATCTATCTATCTCAATCTTAAATATGCACAAGGACTCTGCCTCTGTTGCAAAACACTCTAAAGACTGACAACCCTCTGAGGGAAGAAATTCCTTCTTATTAGAGTCATAAATTGGTGCCCCTTTATTCTGAGACTGTGTGCTCTAGACTCTCCCATCAGGGGAAACATCTTCTCGGCATTTACTCCTTTAAGAATCCTATAAGTTTCAATAACATCACTTCTTATTCTTCTAAACTTCAGTGAGTGGCATCCCAACCTGTTTAGCCTTTGCTCATAAGACAATCACTCCATACCATGGAGCATCCTCGTTAACATTCTCAGAAATGCGAAACAGTGGCACCGTGGTTAGCACTGCTGCCTCACAGCGCCAGGGACCCAGGTTCAATTCCCGCCTCGGACAACTGTCTGTGTGGAGTTTGCACATTCTCCCCGTGTCTGCGTGGGTTTCCTCCGCGTGCTCCGGTTTACTCCCACAGTCCAAAAGATGTGCAGGTTAGGTGAATTGGCCATGCTAAATTGTCCGTAGTGTTAGGTGTAGGGGAATGAGTCTGGGTGGGTTGCTCTTCGGATGGTCAGTGTGGACTTGTTGGGCTGAAGGGCCTGTTTCCACACTGTAGGGAATCTAATCTAATCTAAAAAAAATGCCTCCAGGAATATAATATCCTTTCCTAAATAAGGGAGCCAAACCTACTCCCAGCACTACAGATGTGGTCTCACCAGCACTTTGTACTGTTGCAGTAAGACCTCCCTTCTCCTTTACTCCAGCCCCTGTGAAATAAGAGGCAATTTTCCATTAGCCTTCCTAATTGCCTGCTGGATAGTGGGTGTTAAGGAGAATCCACTTATCTCAGCAACTGCTTCTTCAGCTGAAGTAAGTGTAAAGCTTGGACTATTCAGCCGAGACATATGCTGTGCTTTGTGGGTCATTACAACATTGACTGCTGAACAAATTCAAGAAGATTATAAAGATGTTTTTCTAGGTCTTGAATGTCTTCCTAGTGGATGGGACTGTAAGACCAATGCAGCATCTACTGAGGAGAGTTCCAGCTGCCCTCAACTCCAGACTAGAAGCTAAGATGGAAGAACTGGAAAATAAGGGAGTAATCAAGAAAGTGACTACCTCCACAAACTGGATTAGCAGCATGGTAGCAGTGAAAATAACACTGGAAAATCAAGAGCACATCCAGATCCAAAGGATCTCAATGAAGATTTGAAGTGATCTCACTACTCCATGTCAATATTGAAGATATTTTGCTGCAACATGGAGGGTCTGTGCTACCCTTGAAGTGAAGGATAGTTCCTAGCATATGAAGTGGGATAAAGCAACAGTTTTCTAACTACATTCTGAAAGTCATGTGGAGATACAAATGATTGTGCACGCCATTTGATGTTTCCACTACTCCAAAAAGTGAATCCATATGGAGAACACAAGATAATTTGAGATCTTCCCAAAATGGAAGCTACTGTAGATAATCTTTTAGTCTAGGGATATAGAACCCTCCCCCTCAATACCAAAGGTTTCAAACTTTCTGAGGTTTCCTATATGAATCTGCGTCGGCCCACTTCACTGCCCACACCACAGCCTGCACCAAGTGTATGAGGTAGGCATGCCAGGTGTGGTAGTGTGATGCCCCTCCATCCTCCAGAAACCAGGTTGATGTTTGCTGTCAACTCCCACATCTTTCCATGTCACCGCTTTCTCTACCGCACTCTGCCATATCCCCCCTTGAAGAAGGGCTTATGCCCGAAACGTCGATTCTCCTGTTCCCTGGATGCTGCCTGACCTGCTGCGCTTTTCCAGCAACACATTTCCAGCCCATATCCCCCCTTCACTATTGTAAACTGAAATCAACACAGTCCCATTCTATCAGTAGACAGAGACAACTGGTGGTGCATTTGGACATAGAGTCACTATCCCTCATGTGAGGGGTGAAGTTGAGAATGCAGGACCTTCACAGTAACCTCAGCCAGTGCAGAAATTGATCCCGTGTTGTCAGAATCTCACCCCTCCCCCAACACCCTCCCCCTGGTCTAATGGCTGCTGACAGGATTCTCAGGTTTCGGTCCTCACTGTGTGAAGCAAGACAAGCCAGAAGTACAATGAACCTTTAAGCTCTGGCTGAGGGGTTGATGTGCAAAAAAGGCAAAGCAGGGACTCAGCGAGCAGCCCTGAGCTGCAGCACGGCCTAATCCATGGCCCTTCCCTGTATCCAAAGTGTCAAAGTGTCCTCACAACAGCATTCCAGAGACGGTTGCCGGGACATGCCCAATTGCATCACCAAAGGGCAGAAGTGTGCTGTAAGAGAATCAGAGATGGGCCATGATGTTGCAAAAAGGCTGGCGTGTGTCTGTTGCCACATCCACAGATGTGTAGTGCATGTTGCCAATGCTCTGGATTGTGCCCCATGATGTAGGTGCTGGGCATTCAAGATGGCGGTTTGGAGGAGCAAGCAGAGAGCTGGAGTCACCAAGGTGCCAGCTTGAGTTTCCCATCAGGAATTCTCAGCATCTACTCTCTCTGCAGTAGATGGTGAAGTAGGTACTTGCACTTTAATTAGGTTCTAATGAGCAATAATCACCTTTAATAGGCTTCTCACCACACACTAATGAGAACCTTGCCTTGACATCCAGATGGTAATTGGAAAATGCAACTTGCTGCTCCAAACTTTGACAAAAGTCTGGCTGAATGTCTCAGGCGAGATGATGGGGATGAGGGGGGATTTTATAGAAACACATAAAATTATGAAGGGAGTAGATAAGATTGAAGTAGGGAGCTTGTTTCCACTGGCGGGTGAAACTAGAATGAGGGTGCTTAGCCTGAAAATAAGAGGGAGCAGATTTCGGACTGAGTTGAAGAGGAACTTCTTCACTGAGGTTGTGAATCTGTGGAATTCCCTGCCCAGAGAAGCAGTTGAGGCCACCTTATCGAATGTTTCTAAGCTAAATCTAGGTGGATTTTTGAACAATAAGGATCATGGTGAGCGAGTGGGTAAAGTGGAGCTGAGTCCACAAAAAGATCAGCCATGATCTTATTGAATGGTGGAGCAGGTTCGATGGGACAGATGGCCCACTCCTGCTCCTAGTCCTTAGGTTCTCACTGCCATAGCCTGTGTAGTTCATGGCCCTATAAGATCTTGACCATTGTTTAGTTACAGAATGATCATTTTTTTGTGACCGTGTATATTGTGTTATTCGTAATTCCAAATTATAGTGGAGGCATTTTGTTTATACATATGCAAGGGGTATGTTTGGAGAAATTTGATTGTACCTTTACTGTGCTGGCCAGAATGCAAAGGCCACGTAGCATCTACTCCTGTGATCAGTGCCTTTTGTGTGTAGCCATTACACACACATCATTTGTAACATTTCTTACTTAGAAGGACCATAAGGATAACTGCTGTGAGAGATGGAAATACTACACGTCTGAGGTTAAAGAGAACACATGTTTTTGGGGCAGTGTTGCACACACTTCATTCTGCATCTTGCCAATTATGCAATCCCTGTGGAATCAATAAAGCATAACAAGGAAATTTGAACATCCAGTTAATATCTAACCCGATGACCTGTTGAGATTGCATATTTTGAATTGTTTGTTGTAAGAAACTGACTAAAACCAGAATTGACAAAACGCTGTTTGTGTAGGCATTTCATATTTCACTTGCAAACAGGGACATTTAAAAGAAACCACTAACAGATATATATCACCCAGTCAGAGTCATAGAGATGTACAGCACAGAGTGTACTTTGGTCCAACTCACCCATGCCGACCAGATATCCCAACCAAATCGAGTCCCGTTTGCCAGCACAGGGCCCATATCCCTCTAAACCCTTCCTATTCATACACTCATCCAGATGCCTTTTAAATGCTGTAATTGTACCAGCCTCCACCACTTCCTTTGGTAGCTCATTCCATACATGTACTACCCTCTGTGTGAAAAGGTTGCCCCATAAGTCTCTTTCATACCTTTCCCCCCCTCACCCTAAACCTATGTCCTCTAGTTCTGGACTCCTCCAACCCAGTGAAAAGACCTTGTCTGTTTATCCTATCCATGCCTTCATGATTTTATAAACCTCTATAAGGTCACCCCCTCAACCTCTGATGCTCCAGGGAAAACAGCCCCAGCCTATTCAGCCTCTCCCTATAGTTCAAATCCTCCAATCCTGGCAACATCCTTGTAAATCTTTTCTGAACTCTTTTAAGTTTCACAACATCCTTCAGATAGGAAGGAGACCAGAATTGCACGCAGTATTCCAATAGTGGCCTAACCAATGTCCTGTACAGCTGCAACATGACATCTCAACTCCTGTACTCAATACTCTGACCAATAAAGGAAAGCATACCAAACACCTTCTTCACTATCCTATCTACCTGCGACTCCACTTTCAAGGAACAATGAACCTGCACTCCAAGGTCTATTTGTTCAGCAACACACCCCAGGACTTTACCATTAATTGTATAAGCCCTGCTAAGATTTGCTTTCCAAAATGCAGCACCTCACCTTTATCTAAATTAAACATCATCTGCCATTCCTCAGCCCATTGGCCAATCTGGTCAAGATCCTGTTGTACTCTGAGATAACCCTCTTCACTGTCCACTACACCTCCAACTTTGGTGTCATCTGCAAACTTACTAACTATACCTCTTATGCTCGCATCCAAATCATTCATATAAATGACAAAAAGTAGTGGACCTAGCATCGATCCTAGTGGCACACCACTGGTCACAGGCCTCCAGTCTGAAAAACAACTCTCCACCACCACCCTCTGTCTTCTACATTTGAGCCTATTCTGTATCCAAATGACTAGTTCTCCTTGTATTCCATGAGATCGAACCTTGCTAACCAGTGTCCCATGGGGAACCTTGTCGAACGCCTTACTCAGGTCCATATAGATCACATCTGCCCTCATCAATCCTCCTTGTTACTTCTTCAAAAAATTTAATCAAGTTGGTGAGATATGATTTCCCACGCACAAAGCCATGCTGACTATCCTAACCAGTCCTTGCCTTTCCAAATACATGTAAATCCTGTCCCTCAGGATTCCCTCCAATAACTTGCCACCACTGAGGTTAGGCTCACTGGTCTATAGTTCCCTGGCTTTTCCTTACCTCCTTTCTTAAACAGTGACACCACGTTAGCAAACCTCCAGTCTTCCAACAACTCACCTCACCTGTGACTATTGATGATATGAATATCTCAGCAAGTGGCCCAGCAAACACTTCCCTAGCTTCCCACACCTGATGAGGTCCTGGGGATTTATCTACATTTATGCATTTCAAGACATCCAGCACTTCCTCCTCTGTAATATGGACATTGTCAAGATGTCACCATCTATTTCCACACATTCTATATCTTCCAATCCTCTTCCACAGTAAATACTGATGCAAAATACTTGTTTAGTATCTCCCCCATCTCCTGTGGGTCCACACAAAGGCCGCCTTGCCGATCTCTGAGGAGCCCTATTCTCTTCCTGGTCACCCTTTTGTCCTTACTGTATTTGTAGAATCCCTTTGGATTCTCTTTAACCTTATTTGCCAAAGCTATCTCCTGTCCCCTTTTTGCCCTCCTGATTTCCCTCTTAAGTCTACTCCTACTGCCTTTATACTCTTCTGAGGATTCATTCGATCCCTCCTGTCTATACCTGACATATGCTTCCTTCTTTTTCTGCACCAAAACCTCAATTTCTCAAGTTATCTAGCAATTCCTACACCTGCCAACCTTTCCTTTCATCCTAACAGGAATATACTGTCTCTGGACTCTGTCCTTTTAGGGAGACATTCAATTCTTTCCAACATGGTCCAAAATAATTCTTAGCTGTTGAAGGTTAAACATCTATATTTCTGTTTCTAGCCCAGAAAATTTAACTCCTGAATTGCCTTTCACAGTACAAGGTTTTCTTGAGATTTCTCTCAGCAGCTAAAGCTAGGCAAATCTCCCAGTCTCATTTTTTTCTCCTCATAAATTTATCCTTTCCAATGTCCCATCTGCACTCTGGCACAGTGAACCTTAGAAATGTTTAGCCTTGAGCTGCTCTCTCTATTTCCCTCTGGGACCCAGTCAGACCAAAATGTCTGTGATGTTTAGAAAAGCCTATAACCTAATAACATAATGGCTTCTTCTTTGCCCTTCCTATCTCAAAACACTAACCATAGAAATGTGAATTAAATGGGTCTTGTATCCAGGTAGAGATGTTAGTTTGCTATATTCAAGAGCCCAACTCTCCTTCATTTTGGATATTTGAAAGCATAACTGATTCTAACATGATATTTTCAACACTTTTTTCTGGGACTTTGGAGACTCTCAGTCAATCCCTAGGCCACTGCTTTTATCTCTCATGAAAAAACCATTCACCTTCTTCCCAGTGAAACAATCTGGGCCCCTTTAATCTCCAAGAATCAAACCAGGTAGGCTTTTCTCAGATAGACTTCAGAACAGATCACCTGAACCCCGCATTTTACCTTAAATTAAGGACACCGGCTCAAAACATAACAATCTTAAACCTCACAATTGGGCAGCATGGTTGCTCAGTGGTTAGCACTGCTGCCTCACAGCACCTGAGCTCCAAGTTTGATTCCAGCTTTGGGTGACTTCTGTGTAGACTTTGCACATTCTCTCCGTGTCTGTGTGCGTTTACTCCAGGTGCTCCAGTTTCTTCCCACAATCCAAAGATGTGCAGGTCATTGGACTGGCCATGCCAAATTGCCCATAGTGTCCAGGGATGTGCAGGTGAGGTGGGTTAGCCATGGAAAATGCAGGGGTAGGGTAGGGTAGGGAAATGGGTCTGGGTGGGATGCTCTTCAGAAGGTTGATGTGGACGCGCTGGGTTGAATAGCGTTCTTCCACACTGGAGGAATTTTACAAATTACGCCACTGCACGCAGCAGGATTTCACCTGAGGGTACAATATCCATTGGTATTGGAGGGATGCTGCTAAAAGCCTTATTTTTATTTTGGCAGTCCTTGTGGTGAAGAGCTGGTGTCCCTATTCCTGAACCGAGAGACCTGGATTAAAGTCCCATCTGCTGCAGAGGTGTGTACCAACATCTCTGAACAGGTTGATTAGGAAAATGGGTTAAATAAAAATAGAAAAATTAGAGGCAGTCCTGTCTTGGAGAGGGTGCAGAGGTGACATAAAGTCTAATTCAATGCAAATATATTAAACGTTCTGTAAATCAAATACAGAAACTGTAACATGTTAAATCATCTGACCTGTCTGTCAAACATGAACAGAGAAGAAAAGAAAGACTTCAACTTTGATGGTCACAGGATACTCCCAAAACTTTTTACAGCCAACAAGTTACTTCCCATTTTTATTCATTAAAACTATCTATAAGTACATGCAAAGTTCCTAAATCACATCTGTACTGAAATAAAAAAACAAAGAAAACATTGGAACTCTGATATTTCTCAGAGCTTCTCCACAGTTGCAAAAGAAAGCCTTCCTATAGGAAAAACATTATACAGGAAACAATTTAGCTTCATTTTGAGGCACTGAGAGAGCCTGTCAATTGAACAAACCCTTGTTATAGTTTGGCAGAAAGACCTCTTTCCCCACTGCGCCTTGGCAGCAGCTAGCCCAAGCTTTAGTGCATCCTTCAGCACGTAGTCCTGAACCTTGGAATGTGCCTATCTGCAACACCAGGTCGAGGTCAACTCTTTACACTGGAATACCAGCATGTTTCGGGCAGACCAAAGGGTGTCTTTCACCAAGTTGATGGTCCTCCGTGCTGATGGTGAGAAGAGAACTGCCCGTCAGGTCCTTTGTGCACAATGTCCTTGAAGCAGGACTGTACTGGTGAAGAGACTATCCTTCTGGAATGCACCTTTGCAAAGAATGTCTGAAGAGAGATACAATAGTTTTTATTGAGGTTTGTAACACAGACTCTCTATAGCTACTCCCTAGGACTCACACCAAGCCATTGAATTCCCACGCAATATCATGTAGAAAGCCAATTGCACTCTATAAGACTCTACAAATAGTAGTGTGATAATGACAAGGTAACCTGCCTTAGTGAGGCAGGCTGAAGCATAAATAATGATCAGGTCATTGGAAAAAACGTCCCTGTTCTTCTTTGAAGTAGGCCTGTGGAATATTATGTAATAAGTAACAGCTAAGTAAGTTGAACTGTTGAAACTAAAACCTGAAGATACAGAATTATGAAAATCAGGGATTATTTGCAAGTCTGCATTACCATGCATTACATATGAGGGAAATTCGAATGTTGTATTCAAAAGATCTGCAAATGAAGAAGCTGAAAACAAGGTTTTATATTTTATAGTTGTGAGGTTTTGATTCTGTTGATAAATAAACTCATTCCTCTCTTTCTGTTTTAAGTTATTTGTAAAATCAAACCAAAAGTCAATGGAGAAAATTAAGTCTTTGGGTATTAAGCTATCACACAAACTGGTTTTTGTCTCCAACAATTCCCTGACACAGGAATGCTTATGTTATCTCTTTTAACATAACAAATTGAACATGGATATCATGGTTGGAGAAAGTGAGGACTGTAGATGCTAGAGATCAGAGTGGAGAGTGTGGTGCTGGAAAAGTGCAGCCGGTCAGGCAGCATCCGAGGAGCAGGAGAGTCGACGTTTCGAGCATAAGCTCTTCACTAGGAATGAGGCATTCCTAATGAAAATCTTATGCTCAAAATGTCGACTCTCCTGCTTCTCGGATGCTGCCTGACTGGCTGTGCTTTTCCAGCACCACACTTTTCAACACGGATATCATGGTATTTAAGGGACCGACAGATATTTATTGCGGTTAACTATTAAATACAGAAATTACATTTCTCAGATGCATATTGTCTGGCTTGTATTAAGAAATTCAGTTGCATTAGAGCTGCATGTTTTCAGTCATGTGTCAGACATAAAGTGTTCTTCCAGTTAAGATGGAGCATGTGACTTTTATACCCTCTGGTCATGTGCTATGATATGATATGATGTCATGAGCATGTCTTTTAAAAGTATACTGACCATGAGATGTAACACCACATATATAGTTCCTCATGGATTTGCATAATAAAATAACATGACAACAATAGATATTTTCTAACCAACCTGTTGAGACATGTTATTACACACCTCCAGAGTGGGTGGGACTTGTACTCAGGTCTCCAGGCTTAAAGTTGGGACACTGCCACTGCACCACTAGAGCCCTAGAATGTAATAAACTCACTGCTGAAACCCAGGATTGAATCAGGGACCTTTAGTCTAATGCTATCCCAATCCACTATTTCAATCCCTGTGATAGCCATACACTTTATACTCATAGAATCCCTACATTGTGGACACAGGCCATTTGGTGCAACAAGTCCACACTGACTCTCCGTAGAGCATCCAACCCAGACCCACTCCCCATCCCTGTAACCCCACATCCACCTTGGACAACCCTACCCATCATTGGGGACTATTGGCAATTTAGCATGACCAGTCAATCGTTAGGCAGCGGGTGGAAACTGGAGGACCTGGAGGAAACCCATGCAGACAGTTGCCGGAGAGTGGAATCGAACCTGGGTCTCTAGTGCTGTGAGGCAGCAGTGCTAACCACTGAGCTACTCTGCCACCTCGTAGAGAAATAATTTTATGTTAGCTGTAGCCCTGCTGGTAACATTTAGTTTCTGATTTAGAAGGTTGTAGATTGTAATCAGACTCCAGAGAATTGATCACGAAAGTCTAGGCTGATAGTCCAGTTCAATACAGAAGGAACAATGCACTGTTGGAGATAACGTCTTTTGAATGAGACATTAAATTGATGTTCTGCCATCACTGTCAGGCAGATGTAAAAGATCCCGAAGAAGTGGATGGAGGTCCTGATCGCCTGAGCCATATTTATTTCCCCTAACCCTCATTAGGTTAAATTGATATCCTCATCCTACTGTTTGTCAGTGCTTGATACATCACGCAGTATAGTTGCATTGTAGCTGTAATGATTAGATTAGATTACATTACAGTGTGGAAACAGGCCCTTCGGCCCAACAAGTCCACACCAACCCGCCGAAGCGCAACCCACCCATACATTTACCCCTTACCTAACACTACGGGCAATTTAGCATGGCCAAATCACCTTACCTGCACATCTTTGGACTGTGGGAGGAAACCGGAGCACCCGGAGGAAACCCACGCAGACACGGGGAGAACGTGCAAACTCCACACAGTCAGTCGCCTGAGTCGGGAATTGAACCCGGGTCTCTGGTGCTGTGAGGCAGCAGTGCTAACCACTGTGCCACCGTGCCACCCACGGTGCTTCGAAAATAATGAATTTGCTGTAAAATGCATTTGGAACATCCTGAGATTTTGCAAAATGTTATATAAATGCATTATTTTTTTAAAATGCAAGGACATCACCGTCACAGACAAAAGTTGGCAATATCTCCATCATGTGAGAATATTTGTTGAGTCGCCAAAAAATCTTGTTACTTGCATGCGAAGGCGATCGTCCGTTTGAGGGTTTTCTGGCTCCCATTGTGAGAAAATGAAGTCTGTGCATCGTGATTTGTAAGTGACCTAGCATTAACAATGTAAATGCAGGAAGCAACAGAGGAAACTTCATTGCCCATCCATAATTTGAGCTTCATGATGACCAAGTTTAAAAAAGGTTTGACTAGTCTCTCCTCACCAGCAGCCTGAGTCTAGCTGTTATTATGAGTACTCTGTATGTGTTTCCAGAAAAATAAAATCTGTGTTTGATTAGAAATCAATCCGTGCGCTTGTGTTCTTTCGAGGGTTGGTTTAGGACAAGGTATCAGGATATTCACTGCACATCTGGTGCAACTATATCTAACCAGGGAGTTGTTTTCTTGTACTTATGCTGCCCTCTTGCATTGCTGCAAGAAAGTCTTTTGCATCGTATTGATATCACACTGATGTACTAGGTCACTTCAAAACTCTGTCAAGTTTACATTAGTTCAGTACTTTGCAAACTGACGCTCTAACAAAGATGGCACCTTTCCCAGTTTTTCTGCTGGATCTCTCGAAATTCTGAATGAATGAAAGCAACTAACTACTACAACAATTTGTATTTAATCAATGCATTTATTGTGATAAATATCCGAAGGTGTTTCACAGATGTATTACAAACAGAGTTTGACAAGGCACCACCTAGGGAGATGCTAGAGCAGTTGACTAAAGGTTTGGCCAAACAAATAGCTTTCAAGGTGCAACTTAAGTACTCAAGTGAAGTGAAAAGATAAGAGTTTTATGGAGGAAATAATAGATGTTGGAGTCTCAACAGCTAAAGAAAACTCCACGAATGGTGGAACGATGAAAGTTGCGGATGCTCAAGGGGCCAGAATTAGATGAGCTCAGACGTCTTTGAGGAACTGTGTTTTGTAACTATCAGTTTCACTGTTAGTTGCAGACTATTACATAGTACACTTACTCAGTTAGAACTGATTGAGCTGGTCGGGTCCTAAAGGACATAACTGCTACAAAGGGACTGTGGCATGTGGTGAAGGAACCAACAAGGGAAAAAAACACCCCTGACCTCAAACTTACCAATTTGGTTGCACAGATGCATATGTCCATGACAGTATCGGTAAGATTGACCTCAGCACAGTCCTTGGGGAGAGGAAGTCCTGCCTTCACATTGAGAATAACCTCCATTGTGTTGTGTGGCACTATCACCGTGCTAAACGCGACAGACTTCAAACAGGTCTGGGCATCCATGAAGCACTGTGAGCCATCAGCAACGTCAGAATCCTGCTCTGACATGATCTGCAATCCCATTGCCTGGTAGATACCCCATTCTATAATTACCGTCAAGCTAAGGAATCAACCCTAGTTCAATGAAGAATGCAGGTGGGCAAGTATGAAGCAGCACCAGGCACACTGAAAAATGAGGTGTTAACCTGGTGAAGCTACTAAATAAGACTACTTGCTTGCTGAACATCATAAGCAGGAAGTGACACACACAGCTCAGCAATTCCACAACCAATGTATCAGATCTAGGCTCTTTAGCCTTACTCTAGCCTACCAAATTGCCTTGATCCTTTACAATTCGCCTACCAGTGCAACAGGTCCACAGCAGATGCCATCTCCCTGGCCCCACATTCATCCCTGGAACATCTGGATAACAAGGATACCTACATCAGGCTCCTACTTATTGATTACGACTCCGCCTTCAACACCATAATTGCAAACAAACTCATCCCTAAACTCCGAGACCTAGGTCCCGGCTCCCTCCTCTGTAACTGGATGCTCGACTTCCTGACCCATAGACTGCAATCAATAAGAATAGGTGACAGCCTCTCCTCTACAATAATCCTGAACACTAATGCCCCACAAGGCTGCGTATTTAGTGCCCTACAATACTCCTTATACACTCACGACTGTGTGGCCAAATTCCAACCCAACCCCATTTACAAGTTTGCTGATGACACCATCGTTGTAGGTCAAATCTCAAATAATGATGGGACAGAATACAGGAAAGAGATTGAGCTCTTAGTGGCATGATGTAAAGACAACAGTCTCTCCATCAACATCAGGAGCTGGTCATTGACTTCAGGAAGTGATGTGGAGGGCACACCCCTGTCTACATCAACGGTGCTGAGGTGGAGATGGTCGAAAGTGTCAAGTTCCTGGGAGTGATAGTCACCAACAATCTGTCCTGGTCTACCCGCATTGATGTGATGATCAAGAAAGCACAGCAATGTTTTTACTTCCTCAGGAGGCTAAGGAACTTCAGCATGTCTATAAAGACTCTTACCAATTTTTATAGATGCACCATAGAAAGCATCTTATCTGGTTGCATCACAGCATGATTTGCAACTGCTCTGCCCAATACTACAAGAGAATACAGAGAGTCATGAACATAGCCCAATCCATTACACAAACTGAACCTGCACTCCAAGGTCTCTTTGTTCAGCAATACTCCCTAGGACCTTACCATTAAGTGTATAAATCCTGCTTTGATTTGCTTTTCCAAAATGCAGCACCTCACATTTATCTAAACTAAACTCCATCTGCCACTCCTCGGCCCACTGACCCATCTTCTTTGCTGTCCACTATACCTCCAATTTTCGTGTCATCTGCAAACTATACTTCCTATGTTCACATCCAAATCATTTATATAAATGTCAAAGCTGTAGATCCAGCACCGATCCTCATGGCACTCCACTGCTCACAGGCCTCCAGTCTGAAAAACAACCCTCCACCAACACCCTCTGTCTTCTACCCACAAGCCAGTTCTATATCCAAATGATTAGTTCTCCCTGTATTCCATGAGATCTAACCTTGCTAACCAGTCTCCCATGGGGAACCTTGTTAAGTGCCTTACTGAAGTCCATATAGATCATGTCCATCACTCTGCCCTCACCAATCCTCTTTGTTACTTCTTCAAAAAACTCAATCAAGTTCATGAGACGTGATTTCCTGTGCACAAAGCCATGCTGACTATCCCTAACCAGTCCTTGCCTTTCCAAATACATATACATCCTGTCTCTCAAGATTCCCTCCAACAACTTGCCCACCACTGATGTCAGGCTCACTGATCTATAGTTCCCTGACTTTTCCTTACCTTCTTTTTTAAACAGTGGCACCACGTTAGGCAACCTCCAGTCTTCCGACACCTCACCTGTGACTATCGATGATACAAATATCTCAGCAAGAGGCCCAGCAATAACTTCTCTAGCTTCCCACAGAGTTCTAGGGTTACACTTGATCAGGAGATTTATCCACTTTTATGCGTTTCAAGACATCCAGCACCTCCTCCTCTGTAATATGGACATTTGTCAAGATGTCATCATCTATTTCCCCACATTCCATATCTTCCATGTCCTTCTCCACAGTAAACACTGATGAAAAATACTCGTTTAGTATCTTCCCCTATTTCCTACAGTTCCACACATAGGCTGCCTTGCTGATCTTTGAGGGCCCTATTCTCTCCCTAGTTACCCTTTTGTCCTTAATGTAGTCATAGAATCCTTTTGGATTCTCCTTAACCCTATTTTCCAAAGCTATCTCATGCCCCCCTTTTACCCTCCTGATTTCCCTTTTAAGTATGCTCCTATTGTCTTTAGTTTCATCTAAGGATTCAGTTGATCTATCTTGTCTATACCTGACGTATGCTTCCTTCTTTTTCTTAATCAAAAGCTCAATTTCTAAAGTCATCCAGCATTTCCTACACCTGCCAGCCTTGTCTTTCCCCCTGAGAGGAACATACTGTCTCTGGACCCTGGTTATCTCATTTTTGAAGGTTTCCCATTTTCCAGTCGTCCCTTTACCTGCGAACATCTGCCCCCAATCAACTTTTGAAAGTTCTGGCCTAATACTGTCAAAATTGGTCTTCCTCCAGTTTAGAATTTTAACTTTTAGATCTGGTCTATTGTTTTCATCATTATTTTAAAATTAATAGAACTATGATTGTTGGCCCCAAAGTGCTCCCCTGTGACACCTCAGTTATCTGCTCTACACCTTCTCCGGTAGATACATCCACATGCTGAATCAGAAAGCTTTCTTGTAAACACTTAACAAATTCCTCTCCATCTAAACCCTTAACAGGATCGCAGTCCCAGTCTATGTTTGGAAAGTTAAAATCCCCCGTTATACCAACCCTACTATTCTTACAGATAACTGAAATCTCCTTACAAATTTGTTTCTTAATTTCCCGCCAACTATTGGGGGGTTCTATGAGACAATTCCAATAAGGTGATCATCCCTTTCTTATTTCTCAGTTCCACACAAATAACTTCCCAGGAATATCCTCCCTAATTAGAGCCATAATGCTATCCCTTATCAAAAACGCCACTCCCTCTCCTCTTTTGCCCCTCATCTATCCTTCCTGTAGCATTTATATCCTGGAACATTAAGTTGCTCGTCCTGTCCATCCCTGAGCCACATTTCTGGAATTGCTATGATATTCCAGTCCCATGTACCTACCCATGCCCTGAGTTCATCTGCCTCCCCTGTTAGGCCTCTAGTTTATCAGTCCTACCTGTTCTCTGCTTTGTTCCTGCCTGCCCTGACTGTTTGACTCGCTCCTTTTTCCCAACTGTACCAGTCTCAGATTGATCTCTTTCCTCACTATCTCCCTGGGTCCCACCCACACCCCACACCCACCACATCACCCATCCCACCTTAACAGTTTAAATCCTCCTGAGCAGCACTAGCATATCTCCTTGCCAGTATATTAGTGCTCTTCCAATTCAGGTGCAATCCGTTCTTCTTGTACAGGTTACTTCTACCCCAGAGGAGATTCCAATGATCCAAAAATGTGATACCTTCTCCCCTGCACCAGCTCCTCAGCCTCACATTCATCTGCTCTGTGTTATATTCCGTAACACACATTAGCTCGCCTCTTTCACCTGAAGTGCCTCAGAAGAAATCCATTCTCTTCTTCAGGCAGCAAAGGTGAGGTGATGACATCCGCCCATGTCCATCTCAGATTCCGATGGGTTCCGGAATAATCTGAAAAGCTGTGGAGGATCCGGCACCGTTTGTAGCTTTTGTATGATCCACATGTTTGTTCCAAACCATCGCACCAACCTAAACTTTGACATGTCACTGGACCTGACCTTGCATTGACCATGTCTCTTACATCAAACTCTGTCCCCTGAAGTAAACTGTCTCTCACTTAGCGGAGTATTGTGTCTGGCACTGGTGATTCAGATGCCATTTCATTCCCCACCTCAGGCCCGGAAAGATCAGATTTAACCCGGTGTGGAGCTTTCTCCCCATTAACAACTCTGCTGGAGCTATCCCTGTAGTTGCACAAGGGATGGTCTTATAATCATATAGGACCGGGACAGTTTGGTCTCGGGTAAAGCCGTGGGCTGTTTTGTAAGCCTGTCTTCAATATTTGGACTGCTCTTTCTGCCAGACCATTGGATGATGGATGATATACAGTTGTTTTGAAATGTTGAATACCATCGAATTTCCTGCTGGTAAATGATGGCCCGTTATCTGTGACCAACGCTTTGGGAGTCTGTCTTTTGCAAAAGATGTGCTGTTTTCCTATCACTATTTAGCAAATGAGCTCTATGCATATTTTAAGTGGGCATCCATATTGACCAAGAACATTGACCCCATGAAAGGACCTGCAAAGTTGACATGTAACTGAGTCCAGAGTTTACCCGGCCATTCCCAGGAATGTGAGGGAGCTGCGGATGGTATTTTCAGTCCTCATTGGCACTCTGGGCACTGCCCCACCAATTCAGCTATGTTTGCATCTAATCCTGGCCACCAGACATAACTTCTCACCAACATCTTCATCTTGGAAACCCCTGGTGGCGACTTTTGCTCAGAACAATTGCTCATTACAGGAAGGATGTGGATGCCTTAGAGACGGTGCAGAGGAGATTTACCGGGATGCTGCACGGATTGGAGGGCTTGTCTTATGAAGAGAGGTTGAGTGAGCTAGGGCTTTTCACACTGGAGAAAAGGAGGAAGAGAGGTGATTGATTGAGGTGTACAAGGTAATGAGAGGCATGGATAGAATAGAGCCAGAGACTTTTCCCCAGGGCACAAATGGCTGTCACTAGGGGTCATAATTTTAAAGTAATTGGAGAAAGGTATAGGGGAGATGTCAGAGGTAGGTTCTTTATGCAGAGAGTGGTGGGTGAATGGAATGCACTGCTTGCGGTGGTAATAGAGTCAGAGACACGTCAGTAAATTAAGGGGTGTGTAGGTTAGGTTAATCTTAGATTAAGATAAATGCTTGGCACAACGTTGTGGGCCAAAGGGCCTGTACCATGTTCTAACTGCAATTGCAAGTGCGCATGGCTTGTGTCCAGTTCCATGAAGGGAAGCCTCCCTGCCAGCTTTGCATATCAATCCTTTATGTGATGGAATTGGTACTTATCCAGCTGCGAAAAGCAGTTTCTCATTTGTTTAAAATCCCCACAAAGGTGAACGCACCCGCTGGGCCTACATAATCAGTACGACCGGTGCTGCCCATTCTGCAAACTGGACTGGTTTGGTGACTCCTTCCCTTTCCAGCCTCCTGATTTTCACCTCAGCTTTTACCCATGAGGCAAATGGCATTGGATGGGCCTCGAAGAATCATGGAATTGTTTCCTGGTCGACTTGCAAGATGGCCTTGGCTCCTTTGATTGTCCCTGGACCTTCCTGAAAATCTTCCCCGGTATTTGTTCAGGACTTCACTCAGTCAGCCATTTTCTAATTGATAAATGGTGAGCCAATCAAGGTGAATCTTTTTTTTACCCAATTTCACCTCATCAAGCTGGAGCCCAAGCCTTTTACTACAATCAGTGGGAACTGAACCAGTTGTTCTCATAAGAGACCAGAACCAAAGTTGGACCCTTAATCTGTAAAGGTTTCCCAGTATAGGTTCTCAGTCTAGTTCAGTTGTTCTCGCACAAACTTAAGGGTTAGAATCCAGAGTGAATTTTGTTAAAGACTGGTTCTGCAATCACTGAAACAGTCGCGCCGGTTTTGACCTCCATTAGAACCGGGAGACCATTTAACCAGAGGTTTACTTTGATTGCTTCTGTTTTGGATGTTGCTAAGCAATTTAACTGTTCCAGATGGAAGTGGTGTTTTCAGAGTGTGCACTCTCCTGGATACCGGCCTATGAGTTATCACTCAGTGCGACTCCTTTGCTGTCATGAGTCTGCATTCTGGCAGTAACTACAATGGCTTGTCAGCTCGGATCCTGAAGAAACTTTTAACTGTTTGGCTGAGGCTTGGCTTTGTTTTGGGGATTTGCTGTGGGCTGACCTAGAGTCTCTCAGTTCAGGATATGGCCTGAACGAGGCTATGCAATTGCCTTTGCTCAAGTGGTGTCTGCCAAGCTCAGTCAGACTGGTGAGGTTGTCCACTTCCATCAGAATACTCTGTAACTCATCTGCTCCACTTGCTGCATTTTCCAATGATAAAGCCAGTTGTAGTGTCTGTTTGAAGTTCATTTGGGCTTCAGCTCGTAGATGCTTTTGCATGGTTACATCATTAATCCCACATACCAACCGGTCTCTCAGCATCTCATTAAGGGTTAAGCCAAAGTCACATGCCTCTGTCTGTTTGGAGAAAGTGAGGACTGCAGATGCTGGAGATCTGAGCTGAAAATGTATTGCTGGAAAAGCGCAGCAGGTTAGGCAGCATCCAAGGAGCAGGAGAATCGACTTTTCGGGCATGACCTGAAGAAGGGCTCATGCCCGAAACGTCGATTCTCCTGCTCCTTGGATGCTGCCTGACCTGCTGCGCTTTTCCAGCAACACATTTTCAGCTCTGTCTCTGTCTATTGTCTTAACTGAGTCAAAATTCTCGATATAGATTGCCCTAGTTCTGAAGTAAAACCGATAAGGTCTCAGAATTAGAGGAGGCTTGAGTTTGTCGTATTCCTGAACCAACTTCGCCAACTCTTGAAAGGTTTTAGAATCTGGTGCCTCAAGGAACATTAGGTCAGGGAATGAAAAAGCTCTGGGTCCACAGGCTGTCGGGAGAATTACTCGCTGCTTTTCATCTGCCCCAATGTTATTTACCCAGAAATAATAATGCATTCTTTCCACATACAGGGCTCAGTCTTTGATGGCAGGATCGAACTAGTCAAGCTTCCCAAATAACGGCATGATGTCAGAAATGCTTACCCCAACTCAAAGGCTACTGTTGCAAGGGAATTTCTTCAGGAGCCTGCTATTATCTCGTTGCCACTGAAATAAATCCTGGTATCCCATCACCAAGCCACCCTTTATTTACATCTAGAGAGTCCTTGACACTGATCCAGTTCCCTCAGAGCCATCTCCTGGAGTGTCAGAATGTCTGACCCTCCTGTTTTTGTCTGTCAAACAGGGCTCCCTGACCGGACCCGGTTAACAGCCCTAATCAGGGAACTCATCCACCTGACCAACCTCTTTACATTCACTACATCTCCCACCCCCGTTATACTCTCTCCCACCCTCTTCTGTTAGGCAGAAGATATAAAAGCTTGAATACATATAAAAACAGATTCAAGAACAGCTTCTTCCTCATTGTCATCAGAATTTCCAAGAGGCCTCTCAAATATTAATGTTGATCTCACTCTCTCTCTCTCTCTCTGCACCTTCTCTCTAGCTATAACAATGTATTCTGCACTCTGTTCTGCTATCCTGATGCACTTTGTATGGTAAGGTCTGCCAGTGTAGCACACAAAACATTTTCTCATTACAGGTCACAACAATAAATCAAACTCAAACTCAGTCCTGTCACGGTCAGTCATGAATGGTGGTGGGCACTGAAACAACTCACTGGTGGAGCAGGCTACCATCAATGATGGAAGAGCCCAACATATCAGTGCAAAAGGTAAGGCTAAGCATTTGCAATAATCTTCAGCTGGAAATGTCAAATGAATGATCCATCTTGCCTTGTACCAGTTGTCCTGAGCATTACAAAAACTAGTCTTCAGCTAATCTGGTTCACTCCAACTGCTAACAAGAAATGGTTGGAAACACTGGACACTGCAAAGGCTGTGGACGCTAATGATATTTCAGAATTAATACTGGAGACTTGTGCTCTAGAACTTGTTTCTGTCTTAGCTGTGCTGATCTAGTACAGCTACAACACTGGCATCTACCTGACAATTTGGAAAATTACCCAGTATGTCCTGTACCCAAAAGCAGGACAAATCCAACCCAGCCAATTACTGCCCCCTCAGTATACCCTTGGTCATTAGTGATGAAAGGTGCCATCAACAGTGCTACCAAGCAGCACCTGCTCAGCAATAACCTGCTAAGTGATGCCCAGTGTGGGTTCCACCCGGGCCATTCAGTTCCTGACCTGTTTCAAACATGAACAAAAGAGCTGAAATCCAGAGGGGAGTGAGAGTGACAGCCGTGAACATCAAGGCTGCATTTGACCGAGTGTGGCATCAAGGAGCCCAACCAGAATTGGAGTCAACGAGAATGGGGAGAAAGCTCTCCATTGGGTAGAGCTATACCTGGCACATAGGAAGATGGTTGTGGTTGTTGGAGGTCAGTCATCTCAGCTCCAGGACATCTCTGCAGGAATTCCTCAGAGTAGTGGACCTTCCTTCCATCATGAAGTCAGAAATTGTGCAATCATCTTCTAACATCACTATGTTCAGCACCATTCACAGCTCCTCAGATACTGAAGCAGCCCATGTCCACATGCAGCAAGATCTGGACAATATCCAGGCTTGGGCTGAAAAATGACAAGTAATACTCATGCCACAAAATGCCAAGAAATGACCATCTCCAATAAGGTACAATCCACGTACCATCCCTTGACAGTCAATGGCGTTATCATCACTGAATCCCCCACTATCAGCATCCTGGGGGTTCCTATTGTTTAGAAACTCAACTGGACTTGCCATATAAATATGATGGTTACAAGAGCAGGCCAGAGGCTGGAATACTGCAGTGAATAACTCACCTCCTGAGTTTCCAAAGTCTGTCCAGCATCCACAAATCAGGAGTGTGATGGAATACTCCCCACTTGCCTGGATGGGTGGAGCTCCAACAACACTCAAGAAACTTGACACTATCCAGGATGAAGCAGCTGATTGATTGGCACCACAAACATCCATTTGCTCCATTACCTATGGTCAGTAGCAGCAGTGTGTACTATCTCCAAGATGCACTGCAGATATTCACCAAAGGTTCATAGACAGCAATCTCCAAACCCATGAACCCTTCCATTGAGAAGAATAAGAAAGCGTATACATTACCCTCAAGTTCCCTCCAACCGCTCACCTTCCTGATTTGGAAATATATCACTGTTCCTTGATGGATGTTGGGTCGAAATCCTGGCCTTCTTCCCCAACACCATTGTGGGTCTACTTACAGCACAAGGACTGTAGCAGTTCAAGAAGGCAGCTCACCCCCACCTTCTCAAGATCAACCAGAGACAGGCAATAAATGCTGGCCTAGCCAGTAACGCCCACATCCCATGAGTGAATTTGTAAAAATTTGGTTAGCTTCTCTATCTGTGACTCAAAGCTGACATGAACAAACAATATGGCCCTATGCTTTTGACTTACCTTTCCCGAAAAGGTGTATCAGTGTCATTCTGCCCCCAACATTTTACCAAGGTAGCATCCCTCCACTGTGTAACATGACTTTATCTTTGCTTCATCTCATGCCCTTTTAATATTGGAATGTGCCCCTCTGTGCTTTAATTATATCAAGGCTGAACTTCTTGACATGCTCTCTCCAGGTCTCTCAATTCATCCCAATGCCAATTTGTCCACAACGCTACAGCCTGGATCTTATCGCTCACTGGGCCTTGCTCACCCAACGCTGACAGTTCATGATCACCTGTTTCTCAATGCACTCATTCAAAATCCATCTATCTCACTGAATTGTTATGGCACATAAGGAGGCCATTCGGCCCATAGTGCCTGTGCCTGTTTATATATTCCTCAAAACACCACCGCAATGTATTTTATTCTTGCTGTAAGTCTCCGCTTGTGTTGCAAGGTTTTCTGACCCTTGACTCCTTGCCCACCACCAAACTGTGCCCCCCAAACAGCTTTCCTAAGACATAGTGGTAGTCCATGTCTCTACCCTCTGGAACATCCTCCTGAAACCTCTTAACCAATGCAATCCCCTCCCCATCAAAACTGGATACAAGCTCAATTTCCAGCATCGACCTTCCTAACCAAGAATATGCACAGTGGCCTAGGTTGTCTAAGCATAATGCTCATGGAAGTCCATGAAAATGAATCATGATTGGAAACTCTAGGTATTTGTAAATCCATCAACTTAAACTTTTTTCCACCTAATATTCCACCTATCAATACCAGATCATTGAGGGTAACAGGACAGGTAGAGAGAGCAGCTAATGTAAGATTCAGTGTCCTTGACTTTATTAACAGGGGCATAGAGAACAAGAGCAAGGGGGTGATGTTAAACTTGTACTGAACACTTGTTAGACCTCAGCTGGAGTCTTGCCTGCAGTTTGTGGAAGCCATATTGTAGGAAAGATGCAAACCTGTTGGAGAGGGCGCAGAAGTAATTTAAGAGAATGGCTCAAGGTAAGAAAATCTTCAGCTGTGAGGACAGATTTTAAACTGTTTCCTTGGATAGAAGGATCCAGAGAGAAGATTTGATTGAAATTTCAAAAATCGCGAGTGGGCTGGACTGAGTAGGTCGGGAGACGTTGCTCCTGCTTGCAAAAGTTTCAAGAACAAGGGAGCTTAGGTTTAAAAGTGATGTGAGAGAAGCCTTTTTCACAAGGGAAGTAGTTCCATTATGGAATGCATTGCCTGGAAAATGTGGTGGAGGTGGGTTCAACTGCGGCATTTGGTTTTGTTTTCGACAGTAATTGTCTGGAGGGATACAGGGAACAGGCAGCAAATTGGTGCCAGATAATAGAGACAGTATAGGCACAATGGGCACCTTCAGCACTGTAATAATTCCGTGACTCTGTAGTTGTGTTCAACCAACCAGTTCAGAGGTGCTATCATACACCCTCGGAGCAGGTAGGGACTTGCACCTGGGCCCTCTAACTCAGAGACGGGGACATTACAACTGAATCACACAAGACTCCTTGTGTACACAGCTGCATACCAACCCAAATGAAAGTCAACTTACAGAATGACCACAACCTGTAGTTATTCAAACACTCGATTATTCTTCGCAATATCAAATATTTAACATAAAGATGATTTTTCACTCAATGTTGGGCAAATGAATCATTTTTAGACTGTGCCAGCCTAACAGCTGGATGTAAAACTGACCATTTAGCATGTTTATGTTATAGATTAGAACAAAAAGCTTTGAAGTTGGCTCTCTGTGTTGTTTCATCAGCTGTTCGTGGTAAGTAGAAACAGATGTTAGTCCTGGGACCATAACCCACTGACATAGAAATGTTATTTATTTTTCACAATCGTCAGTCGAAGGGCCAATTCATGTCAGCAATCATCCTGCCACCCCTAACACAGAGGTCACATTCAGTTCAAAGCACTAGGAATGGAATTTGATCAATAATACTTTTTTTTTGACCTGTGCTTCCCATTGTGCCTGATTAACAGTAATTCATAAACTTGACAAGGCTTATCGTTCCTGCAGAAAAGTAATGGAAGGTGCAGGAAAAAACATTGAAAATGAATATAAGGAAAATCAACTGTGCTGCTGGATACATGCTGCATCTCACTGGCACCTCACTGGGTGGAATTTAGTATTGCCAAATGGGCATCTTACCTAGAGAGCTGGCAAGAGCTCTACATCGCCTCCCTCAGGAAAGATGTGCTATACACAGCTGATTGGCACTAAATGCATTGGCCTTCCTCAGGATCAAGGCACTTGAGGATAGAGGTCCCGCCTGCTGAGAGCTGCCAATCAATCAAGAGGGTGGAAGTTCCTGTTTCCTTGGTAGTGCCATGCCAGATCCTTTGAACAAAGACTCAGGGTTTTTGAACAAGGCATTGAACCCATCTCCCCAGCTCTGACAGGACTTTGGACCTCCTGCTTGGTGAGTCCACCGCCCAACACTCGGTCAATACCAGTGGTGCTGGGATGGGCCCCTTAAGTGGGCATTAATCATGATCGTCAATTGGCAGCCAGTCATCCATGAGCCATTCCTGAGGGGGACATTAGTATGACAAATGCATAAAGGTAGAAGAGTCCATACCAGCCTCTTCTGCTTGACTTAATGCATCTCTAGTCACTAAACTTATCACATCCCATCTGTACGTTGGGTGTCACAGTTCCATCTAACCATCGCATCTTCAACTCCGGTTTTTCACACTGCTTGCCTGACTTTCAGTACTGGATGAAGCGAAAATGTCCACATTTATCCCAATCCCTCAACTTATATACTGACAAAACTCTCATGTATGTCATTATAACCTCCAGGTACCTTTTAAACCTTCTAGATGTTACTATTCCAAATCACCTCTAGCTGCTTTTCCATCTTCTAACTTTCATATAGTTGGCTCATTCAAAATTCTACTGTCCATGTCCTACACACACCGAGACCTGTTCACCACTATCAAGAGCTCCTCCGTTACATTGGGAACCAGTCCAACAATATTCTGATCCTTGTTTACAAAACTCCTACGTGACCTTGACAGTTGACCTTGACTCATGAAGTCTCATGGCATCAGATCAAACATGGTCAAGGAAACCTTCAGCTGATTACCATCTTCAACCTGGCATGGCTCAAAAGAGCTGACCTTGCAGAGATGAAGTGACAATGATATCAAGACAGCGTTTGACTGACAACATCAAGGAGGCCTAGCAAAACAGGAGTTAATGGGAATCAGGGAGAAAACTCTCTGCTGGTTGGAATAAAACTTGGCACACATGGAGATGGTTAATTATGCTTGTTGGAGACCAATCATTTCAGTCCCAGTTCATCACTGCAAGCATTCCTCAGAGTTGTGTCCTCAGCCCAATTATCTTCAGTTGCTCCATCAATGACCCTCCCTCCATGAAGAGGTCAGAGAGGGGGATGTTCTCTGAAGATGGTACAATGTTCAGCATCATGCATATCTCCTCAGGTACTGAAGCAGCTTGTGTTCATATGCGCAAAACCCAGAAATGATCAGACTTAGGCTGATGTAAGGTGTGAATGGTACTTACCACTCAAACAAAGGAGAATCTGACTATCACTACATGTCACTGAGCCCCTGGCAGAACTGAATGTCCCACTATCAACAATCTGGCGAGGTTACCATTGATCAGAAATTGAACTGAGTGAGTCATGTAAATACTGTGGCTACAGGAGCATGTCAAATGCTAAGAACTCTTTTGCAAATAACTCACTTCCTGACTGTCCATTATCTGTCCATCATCTGCAAGGCACAAGTCAGGAGCATAATGGAATACTCTTCACTTGCCTGCAGGGGTGCAGCCCCAACAATACTCGATCTCAGCACCATTCAAAATAAAGCACTCTGTAGCTCATCCATCACATTCCATATGCACACCCCTCACTACAGATACACAGTGACAGTAGTACCACTTCCAAGGTACACTGCGGCATCTCACTAAGGCTCCTCCAATGGCCACTTCTCAACCCATGACTGCTAGCACATATAAGGACAAGGGCAGATGATACATGGGAACACCGCCATTTCCAAGTTTATCTCCAAGCCACCCACCATCTTGACTCAGAAGTATATCACTGTTCCTTTAGTGTCACTGGGTCAAAATGCTGGAACCCCCTCCCTAACAGCACTGTGGGTGTACCTACACCTCACGGACCATGGCAGGGCAGGAAGGTAGCTTATCACCGCCTCCTCAAGGGCAATTAAGGATGAACAATAAATGTGTGCTTAGCCACCAATACCAAATCCCATGTGTGAATAATCTAAATAAAACTCCCCATCTCTGTAACCTCTTCCAGTCATTAAACTCAGAGAGCTTTGTACTCCTCCATCTCTGGCTTCTTGTACATCTGGTATTATTTGTTCCAACACAGCCAAGGCTTTAAGCCTCCAAATTCCCTCCCTAAATACATCTATTTCTCCATCCTCCTTTAAGACAATCCTATTATCCAGCTGTGTCTACTACCATAACATCACATGACTTTGTTCCTGCCTCACCTCACCATATTTCACCTGAGTTGAAACCCTCAGCCGTCCCTTTGTCACCTCTGTTCTAAGGCCGTATTCTCATTTTCCACCCTCCACAAATGTATCAACATCCTCTCTTGCACTGAATCCCGTTCATCTTTCATTTCTGTGTTCACTGCCCAAAACTGGCTCCCGGTTAAACAATGTCTCAATCCCAAAGTTCTCAACTACGTTTCAGAATCCCTCCATGGTCTTGTCCTTGCCTCCCTCTGTAACCTCCTTACAATGCTTGGAGTTATCCGTATTCTTCCAATTCCTGATTCTCTTGAGCTATTGCCCTATCATTGACAGCTATGTGTCCACCTGTTTATGTCCTAAGGTCTGGAATTCCCCCTTTAAACTCTGGAATTCCCCAACTAAACTCTGGAATTCCATGATTGAATCACTTTGTCTCCCTCTTCCCTTCTTTCCTCCTTGAAATTATTCCTTAAAAATCTAACTCTTTCCTGTCTTCTATTTCCTCACGTGACTCAGTATCAAATTTAGTCTGACTGCCCACCTGTGAAGCACTGGGAGCATTTTCCCACATTAAATGGCTATATCAACTCATAGAGTTGTTGTCACAGAAGGTGTGGAATTCTATCACTAAAATCCTGCGCTTGAACTGTTGGGGGGATAGAAAAGGCAGAAAAAAACAGCCCTTTTCCTAACACTGATATTATTCATTGAGGTGAGATATTTGCTTTCACTAGCGTAGTAAATCTATTTTTTCTTTGACCTCAAGCACTTCTGTTCTGCAAGAGGATAAACACTTTCACACATGCGCAACCAAATGGAATTAAGATTGTGGAAAAATTGACACCAGTATGAAAAGTTGCTATGTCAATACTTTGGTCTCCAACCAGCTGGCTTGTCAGAAATGATCAGTAATGAAATCGTGCAGTGAATTCCTGCAGGGTTTCTGGCTATCAAATGATCTTCAGAACAAATCATGCTTGGATGCTTAAAGTTGCTAATTTCACAGCTCAAATGTAATATTTTCAATCCCCCTATAACTCTACCAAGGAACAAAATATCATTGTCTCATCCAGGCTGGGCTGAGATCAAATTTGAAATAAAAACAGAAAACGCTTCTAAGTATTTGGCAACAGCTGGGCAGTGAGAAACAGTTAACGTTTCAGGTCAATGACAGAGAGTTGATCCTCCAGGGCTAAAGACAATGCTAATGGGGGGGCAAGCAAAAAAATGGGCAAGGCTTTCCATTCTTTTTTTACGTACAACAAATATTTCTGAAAGGAGACTAGGGATAAGGTGTCGGGTATGTAGGTTACTGGGTGGGTAGGATACCAGGGTGAGGGTGGGTGGCACGGTGGTGCTGTGGTTAGCACTGCTACCTCACAGCGCCAGGGTCCCAGGTTCAATTTCCACTTTGGGCAACTGACTGTGTAGAGTTTGAATGTTCTCCCTGTATCTGCATGGGTTTGCTCCAGTTTCCTCCCACAGTCCAATGACGTGCAGGTT
Organism: Chiloscyllium plagiosum; assembly: GCF_037043375.1. Taxonomy (NCBI): domain Eukaryota; kingdom Metazoa; phylum Chordata; class Chondrichthyes; order Orectolobiformes; family Hemiscylliidae; genus Chiloscyllium; species Chiloscyllium plagiosum. Next base: position 101,840,580 of record NW_028270148.1, on the reverse strand, counting down.
GGGGTGAATTGGCCATGGGGAATGCTGCACTGCAGGGATAGAGGAGTGGCTGGGGTGGGAAGCTCTTAGGAGGGTCGGTGCTGACCTGATGGGCTGAATGGCCTTTTTCTGTACTGTAGGGATTTTATGACTCTGAGCAGGACTTTTTCAGATGTGCAGAGCTGTAAATCCATTCTGACAGGTTCATAGTGGTATTGAATGATGGGAGAAGGTAAGGCAGATCCCTTTCTCACAGCTATACTAGAAAAGACAAGCATCAAAGGCAGCTGCTGTCAAAGGATAAGAACTTAGGTGCGAGGCTACAATGCTGAGGAGGATGCTAGATGGGTAGGGAAGTGCCAAGTAGGTCACATACCATTTGGGTATGGTGCCAAGTAGGTGCATGTGAGGTGTTAGGTATGTAGGTTACTGGGTGGGTCAGGTGCCAGGGTGAAGGGGCTTGAGAAGCGATGGAGTGTTTAGGTTAGGTCAGGGTGGGAGGGAGATATTGGAGGCTGGGGGAGACTTAGGTCAGGTTGCAGGGGGAGTGGGATTGGCTGATTTCATGGCAGGGCAAGAGAGGTCACATCCAGGGTTGTGTCCCAGCTGAGGGAGTGGAGACATTGGGTACTGTGTCAGTGCTGTGAGTAAGCTGGGGCTCAGTTGAATCGCTAGTCGGAACTAGACTAGGAATTTAATAGTCTCACTTTTCCTGAGTAAATATTTGCTTTGCTTTAGTGGCACCCTCTGATTTAAATGGATAACTTTAAAGAGTTACAGGTGAAAGGGAATGGTTTCAATTTCCTGGGTAATTCCCATAGCGTCTATTACCATTGGGATTGCATCTAGTCCCCATACACGACCCCATCTACTGTACATTGACTGTGACTATCTGGTCACTGGAAAACCTGAGCTAAAGAAACAGATGATGACCCCTTCTATCCTTCCATCTCTCCAGGTTTCCACCTACCATAGACCTTCCTTTGCCCATATCTACCTCCATCTCTTGCTCAAATCCTGTCCTGTCTCTAACTTATCCCCATTCTCAGGAAGGATTGTGAAATGTGCTTTCTCTCTCTCTCTCTCTTCCTCCACAGATGCTGCCTGACCTGCTGAGTATTCCCAGCAGCTTTCTGTTTTTTTTATTTCCAGCACCTGCAGTATTCGGCTTCTCAGACAGCGGTTTGTGGTTCGCAAACAGCCAAGAATTTCCAGTGTGTCGAGACAATCTCACAGCAAAGGGTATGGGTGGCTCAGTGGTTAGCACTGCTACCTCATAGTTACAGGGACCCGGGTTTGATTCCACCCTTGGGTGACTGTTCTGTGTAGAGTTTGCACGTTCTGCCCATGTCTGTGTGGGTTTCCTCCCACTGTCCAAAACTGTGCAGGTTAGGTGGATTGGCCATGCTAAATTGTGCAGATTTGGTTAGGTAGCCTGGGGAAATGCAGGAATGGAATGAGTCTGGTCGGGATGCTCTTCAGAGGGTCAGAGTGGACTCAAAGGGCTGAATGGTCTGCTTCCACACTGTAGGGATTCTATGATTGCTGTGACCACCCTGTTCTCCTCCTCCAACCGTGGCAGCAGCTGGTATAAGCATCATGGTGTCTCTGTGTTACTAGGATGTGACTGTGTGCTGGTGGTTTTGTTGCTTTCTGAATGGATTTGGCCTTTATGAGGGCCAGCTGCAGTTAGGTTTAATTAATGCTCAGACTTTGTGCAGAAATGGTTGAAAAACTCATGTGTCGCTATTAATAACAACACTGCCCCCTCAAGCAAAATGCTGATTGAATACAATAAAGCTGGAAAGGGCACTTGTGGTGCTCTGATAGAGTCCCAACCTGGAGACACAGGTTCAAGTCTTACCTGTTCCAGGAATGTGTTGTATCTGAACAGGTGAATTTAAACAAATTCTGAGAACCAAGCTGTAGGATTGAATGAATTCAGAATCAAAATGTTAAAGGGGATTTCGTGCCAACATTCAGGATAGTAACTTGCACTGTGAAGGCAATTACTTCTGGGAATATTTCATTCAATGTTTCTTCTGAACGGGTCCCTTGCACACAAAAGTAATTTATTTCACATAGATCCTGGAATGAAAGGCCGCAGATGGTGAGGAAACTTCCTTCTCTGAAAACAAAGCCTGTGCTGAGAACTTTGATTCCTCATATGAAGTTATCATTATCAGTTCACAGGCACAATGTTCCCGTCTGACTTGCTGCGGTGTTGCATACACGGGGCCTTCTGAATCCTGCTGATGAATGCTGTGGTCTGAGCCACAGAGAACAAAGAATCCTCAGTGATGATTCATCTCGCTACTTAACATCGCTGTGGATAATATCCAGACGACTGTGAATCTTCCCGGCACAGCCCGACACCAGGGTAATAGATCACATCAAGAAAATATCCTGAAGACTACTAACAATAATCCAGGGATTACTGCATTTTTATCCCTTTGCTTTCGAAGGAATTAAGAATAAAAACCGCTATGCAACGAATTGTGCTGTCACTGAAAAAAAAAGTGACTAAAAATGGAATTAATAGTTAATACTGAGGTAGCCTGTTATTATTACTGAAACCACATGCTCAAGTTATCTCAGGTATGTATCTCCTTCTTAAGCTTTGTCGAATGACTTTCACAGACATCTGTATTCCTTCCTTTCCTGCCTTTTCAGTACTTCCTCTGTCTTCTGCTTTCCTCAAGACATTGCTGGGAAACCTGAATAGGGCATTGACCAGCAGGCTATTTGACTGCAGCATCACAGCCCAGTCAAATAGCCTGCCCTGGTCTTGCTTTGGGATTTCAGAAAGGCTGACAAGACACACCTCTTCCAGGGTTGTCCTGCTTGGCATCCAGTGGAGTAATTGAATGCCAATCCATAGGTGGAATCCTGACTGAGCTGCTCTCTCTAATCCAGGGCAATATGGCAATGGCTTGGGGGTTCTCCGTGCTGTGACCAGCTGGGAATGGGCATGTTGGCATACTGGGATCTTTCTGTGCTTGTCCTATGTGTGCAGGCACACGTACTACATGATTTTGAAAAATAATTAAACCAAGACAAAGCTCTTTTCAACGTGCGAAAGGTAATTAGTTAAAGTAAGGCATGATACCCTTCCTCTTTGGCACGGTTAGCCAGGGGTGGGCGTCACATTTAATCAAACAGGAGGAAGATGGGTAACATCCTGGTGCTTTCTTGCCATTGTCCCAATTCAGTTGGGACCTTCTACCTCAGCCTCAACAGCGGGGGTTCTCAAATGGGCAATTAATGACCCAATAAGATCCCTTATCCTCCTATTGTTGGTTATTACCCAGTGATGGGTACCTGCAATGAGGCAATTGGTTTAGCTCAGTTGGCTGGATTGTTGGTTTGGAGAGTAGTATGGGTTCAATTCCCATCACCGGTTTGAGGTTACGATGAAGGATTCTCCTTCTCACCCTCTTCCATCCCTGAAGGTCTGGTGGCCCTCAGGTGAAATCACCACCAGTCACTTCTCCCTGATGAGAGAGCAGCCCCTGTGGTCTGGTCAGACTATGACAACACAATAACGACTTGCAATGCGGGTTAGTGAAGTCAAAGGTAACTGAGGGCATGTTTGCTGGTGAGTTTTTTTTTGGGAGTGAGGGGGCACCCTTTGTTCCGAGGGGCTCAGTGCCAGTTTGAAAGATGCGGTATGAGGAAAGTGGGAGGGGCAAGGGGGTGAGAGTAGGGTCACTGCGAGCCGCTTCCCCATCTGGAGCCCGCTGGTGACCTTTCCGCAGCCCTCACCCTGACATCCCGTTCCACAATCCCTCAATTGTGCTTGAATCCATGGTAATGATAGGTCTCAGGTGGGTGTGCCATAGGTAGCTGCCCTAAACAGTGAGGATCTGTCAGCATCTTGATGGGCAGAACATCTACCTTCAGAGTCCGTAATCCCAGGCAAAACCTGCCACTGCTCATTTTAGTCCTGATTGCCACTCTAGCGGTTGGTGGGCATCATCCCTGTCCCCTCCACTAAATACAGTCAATGTTTTCTTCCACCACACCCTTATTGATATCCTTCCGCTGAAAACAAAGGAGTAATGAGAGGACGGCTGTGAACATGCACACTACTTTGTATTATTGCCCTCTCGCACTTCCATTGTTCTCAATGGGCAGACTGTCTTGGCACATCTCTCACACTCGCTGATTCACAAAGGGAGACTGCTTTCATAAAAAAATAAACGCTGTTGTCAAACCGTGACTCATCCACACAGAGTTTTTTTCTTTAAATATTGGCCAGTGGGACTTTGAGCAGATGAAAGAATAGTCAAGCCATTGTGTATAACAGGAGGCAAAATTCCACAGGCTGCCATTGTAACTTAACTCTGTCTTAAGACCATAAGACCATACAAGACAGGAGCAGAATTAGGCCGTTTGGCCCATCAAGTGCTCCACCATTCGGTCATGATTAATCTGTTTCTCAACCTCTTTCTCTTGCCTTTGTCCTGTAACCTTTGACCACCTTACCAATCAAGAGTCTGTCAAACTCTGTCTTAAATACACCCAGTGACTTGGCCTCCACAGCCCTCTGTGGCAATGAGTTCCTCAGATGAACCACCTTCTGGCTGAAGAAATTCCTCCTCATCTCAGTTCTAAAGGATCATTCCTTCACTCTGAGGCTGTGTCCTAGGGTCCTAGTTTCCCTTACTAATGGAAACTTCTTCTCCATGTCCGCTTTATCCAGGACTCTCAGCATTCTGTAAGTTTCAATCAGATCCCCCCATCTTTCTAAACTCCATCGAGAATATATCCAGAGTCCTCAACCCTTCTTGATATGACAAACCCTTCATCCCTGGGATAGAACTTAGAACATAGAATAAGACAGTGCAGGACAGGCCCTTCGGCGCTTGATGTTGCGTTGGCTTGTGAACTAATCTAAGGCCATCCTCCTACACTATCCTATCATTCTTGTAAACCTCTTCTCGACCCCCTCCAAGGCCAGCACATGCTTCCTTAAAAATGGAGTCAAAAACTGCCCACCATGTTCCTAACGCAATCTGACCAGAGCTTTGTAAAGCCTCAGCAGTACATCTCTGCTCTTGTATTCTAGCCTTCATTTACATTGCATTTGTCTTCCTAACTGCCAACTGAACCTGCATGTTAACATTAAGAGAATCCTAAACTAGAACTCCTTTTGTGCTTTAGATTTCCAAAGCCTTTCCCTGTTTAGAAAATAGGCTATGCCTCTATTCTTCTGATCAAAATGCAGAACCCCACACTTTTCCACTTTGTATTCCATCTGCCACTTCTTTGCCCACTCTCCCAGCCTGTCCAGGTCCTTCTGCAACCTCCCCACTTTCTCAACACTACCTGCCCCTCCAACTATCTTTTTGTGTCATCTGAAAACTTAGCAACAATGCCTTCAGTTCCTTTGTCCAAATCGTTAATGTATAACGTACGTAGTTGTCCCAACACACATCCGTTCTGATCTCCACTAGTCACCAGCTGCCATCCTGAAAAAAACTTGTTCATCACTACTCTCTGCCAGTCAGCCAATCCATACCAGTACCTTGTCCTTAACACCATTTACCAGCCTCCTGTGCGGCTTTCATTTACCAGCCTCCTGTGCAGCACCTTGATAAAGGCTTACTGGATATCCAAGTAGATCATATCCACTGGATCTCTTTTAACTAACCATACTAATTAACTCCTCAAAGAATTCCAATGGATTTGTCAGGCATGGTCTCCCCTTAATGAGCCATGTTCGACCAAGCACTACCAAGTACTCTGCAATCTCACCTTTAATAATGGACTTTAAAATCTTAGTCATGACCGAGGTCAGGCTAACCAGCCTATAATTTCCTGCCTTGTGCCTCTTTCCCTTCTTAACCTGAAATGTTACATTAGCCATTTTCCGAGCCTCTTGAAACCTCCCTGACTCTAGTAATTCCTTAAAGATCACCACTAGTACCTCTACAATCCCCTCAGCTATCTGCTTCTGGGGTGTAGTCCATCTGCTCCAAGTGGTTTATCCATCTTCAGACCTTTCAGCTTCCCTAGCACCTTCTCCTTAGTGATGGCCGTGACACTCACCTCTGGCCCCTGACTCTCTTGATGTTCTGGTGCGTTGCTGGTGTGTTCCACAGTGAAGACTGATGCAAAATACTTATTCAATTCTTCCACCATTTCTTTGTGCCCCATTACTGCTTCTTAAAACGATCATCCAATTCTTTTCATAAAAAAATGTAAAAGATTTTCAGATAAAGGGATCATCAGGACAATTGGGCATCTCTCAAACACCTTGTGGCCTCAACCATCTAGAAACTGAGAGCACCAGCACCTTCTCGTTCCCCTGCAAGTCATATACCATCCTGAGTTGGACATGTATTGCCATTGCCATGCAAATACTGGGTCAAAATCCTGGGTCATCTTCTCTAATATGGATTTCTCTTTTACCACATGAACGGGAGTAGTTATAGAAAGTGGCTCACAACAATTATAGATCCCTGATGGGTTATGGCTTTGCCAGTATCAGCCACATATTCCAGGAATCAAGAAAGATTTTCGTACCTTTCTCAGTTGGATTCATGATTTGTGTTAATTTTGAGTGTTTCCTTAAGCCAGACTATTTTGCATTAGGTTGCAATAAATAACAATTTATCTCCTATTAGAGAGATAAGACTTAACAGGCTTAGTAAACATCGATCATCATCTTAAATCCAAGATTACAATCAAAAGCTTAAAAGCCTTATACAACCGGCATGAATTTCAACACAATAAAGTTACCAAATCAGACTGGCAGATGTATCTTCTATTAGTTTTTTCTTCATTAAACTGTTGTGTTTTTATCACTTGGTTGTGACATTTAAATGACACCTCTCTCTCCTGACACATTTTTATTGCTGATTTGAAATATCCTCACCCTGTATCTTTTCTTCTGGAGTTCTTTTCAATTAGTTGGAACTTTGAAATCACATTCCTGATTATGCACAAGACAAGGAGCTAATCCATGATGAGTCAAAGTGATCTGACAGAGCTTAATGTTATATGAACATAGAAAAGAACAGGAACAGACCATTCAGCCTCTCGAGTCAGTTCCATCACTCATTGAGATTGTGGCTGATCTGTGGCCTAACTCCATATACTTGCCTTTGACCCAAATCTCTTAATACCTTTGCTTACCAAACAAAATCTGTCTCAGATTTAAAACTAACAACTGATCTAGCAAGGAATGCACTGCCAGCAGTGGTAGTAAAATCAGATGCATTAGGGATATTTAAGAGACTCTTGGATAGGCACATGAAAGTTAGTACAATGAAAGGTACGTAGATTAATCTGATCTTAGAGTAGGATAGAAGGCCGGCACAACATCGAGGGCCGAATGGTCTGTACTGTATTGGACTGTTTAACTGTTGTTTGTGGAAGAGAGTTTGAAACATATCCCATCCTTTGTATGTAGAAGTATTTCCTTATATATCTCCCCGAATGGTCTGTCATTAATTCTCAGACTTCTTAATTCTCAGAATCCCCAACTAGTGGAAATAGTTTATTTTATCTGCCCCACCTTTTTCTATTAAAATGTTGCTGACTTCAACCAGATTACCCCTTAACTGTAAATTTTGGAGAAAAAAGTCCTAATTTGTATAATCTCTCCTCATAACTTAACTCCTGAAGTCCGGTATCATTCTTGTAAACTAATATTGTACACCCTCCAAGGCCAATATATCCTTCTTAAAGTATGGTGCCCAGATATGCTTAAAATACTGTACTCCAAGTGTGGTCTAGCCAGGGTTTTGTATCACTGAAGCATAACTTCTGTATCCTTATACTCCAGTCCTCTGGACATAAAGATCAGCATTCTATTGTCTTTGTTGATTACTTTCTGTACCTGTATGTGGCATTTTAAAGATCTATGCACCTGAACTCCCAGATCTCCTTGAACATCCACTGTATTTAACTATATACCATCTAGAAAGTATCCTGATCCATGCTTTATTGGTCCAAAGTGGATACCTCACCCTTGCTTACATTGAACTCCATCTGCCGCAGTTTTGCCCATTCACCTAGTCTATCCACATCCCTTTGTAATTTTATGCTATTATCTACACTGTCTACAATGACACTGAATTTCGTATCATCAGCAAAATTGGGTATGTGACTAAGTGAAAGAGGTGCTAACACAGATCCTTGTGGGACACCACTGGTCACATCCAATCCAATATCCCCACTTTCTGTTGCTCGCCTCTCAGCCAATTTCCCAGCCATGTCAATAATTTGTCCTCAATTCCGTGTCGAGAAGATTCAGATAAATGTAGGGAGCTTATCCCACCCTGTCATCTAGTACTCTCCACACTTCAAATTTAAGGAAAGAGATTGAGAGTGTCTCACCTGTTGTAAGAGAATTCCTGATGAAGGGCTTTTGCCCGAAACATCGATTTCGCTGCTCCTTGGATGCTGCCTGAACTGCTGTGCTCTTCCAGCACCACTAATCCAGAACATAGGAGGACTGTGTTAACCAATTCATCCAATGACACAGAAAGTGAGATAACATTTTGTTCTTGATGAATTTGGTGGCTTACTGAATTGAATGAAAAGGCATGCAGGACTGAGCATGGAACTTCATCGGATCATTCAGACTATGCTCTGTGGCACTGATGTTACACCAAGTATTAGTTCAATAAGGTTCACTGTTTGCTTAGAAGTGAATCAAATTTGACACAAATAAAAGCCAACCTCACCTGGAGAGACCACAGGAGGGAAACTATGAGATGCAATGTTTGGTGTGGCAGAGTGTTTCCAGAGTGTTGGCAAGACAGAGAGTACAATTTGGTACAACAAACTAGAAAGATACAGTTTTGTGCATTCAAGGGTTTATATATTGGTAAATCAAAAACATGCTGTTTGATATGCTTTGTAGTTTCTTATATGTTAGCCCATATAACATATACTACAGAGTTCATCTGATTTCAAAAGCTTCTGATTTCAAATAAACCTATTGGATTATAACCTGGTGTCGTGTAACTTCTGACTTCATATACCACAGAGAGTTGGGTTCTTGTTGAAGCATATATCTGGAAGTTTATTTACAACACTAACAATATGCTGGACTACAATATCACAGACTTACACACACAGGTTATTTTCTTCTTAATCATTCACAGGATCAGGATATCACTATGGACTTATTGCGCTTCCCAGAAGGCAGTTAAGAGTCAACCACATTGCTGTGGGTATGGAGTCACATGTGGGCCCGACTAGGTAAGGATGGCAGTTTCCTTTCCTAAAGGACATTAGTGAACCAGATGGGTTTTTCCAACAATCAATTCATAATCATCATTGGACTCTCAATCCCAGATTTTTATTTGAATTCAAATTCCATCATCTGCCGTGGTGGGTTTTGAACCCAGGTCACCACTTAGGTCTCTGGGTTAACAATCCAGCAATAATACCATTAGGCCATTACCTCTCAACTGTTGTCACTGTACATTGCATACACACAGGTGACTGAAGACTCTATATTGATTCCAATACACAGAGAAAGAAACGACTGAAGGCGGGTACTTTCATATTGGAGCATCACATCATGTGGTCAAGTAACTATCTTAAAGGTATCTGTTTGGTCTAGAACCTAAGCAATAGGACAATACTCCCTATGATTTTCGTTCTCTTAGTTTTAATTGATGAAGCATAATGGGTGATTGATGTTCATTCCCCAATCTCAGTTTCTGTCAGGTGAGTCTGAAGTGTGGGATACTGAAGCTGCTCAACAGTCGGTCACTACTTGAGGCACGCTGATCTGAGATCATTTCCCACTCTACTGGGTACTTGAAACAGGAATGATCCATTCATTGGCGAATTGACAAGTGCAAAATTCATTTTCAGCTTGGCAGATGGTGCCAGTGGATGGTGGGCAAATGAGTCACAATGTGAATCTTACGATTTGAATTTCCAACCTCCTCACTAAATAAAATACAAAGCCTTGGGCAAGATAAAGTTCCAATCTTGGAATCATGTGGTTTAGTGGTGGGTTAAGTCTGCACGCGAGCTCAAATCCGTCAGTCGCATGACTGCAGGTCAGCTGTGACAGATGCATCTTGGATCCCTACTGTCTGACCAGGATGGTGGTTACAAAACAACACTGGAGCAAGTTTCTGTGCGTTTTGCCCATGTCAGGTTTTAGCTGATTTTCAGCCTTAGGCTGAGTCAGCAGTGGGTCCCTTCACTAAAACTGTGGCTGGTTCATTACACAACTTCCTCCTTGACATCTGGCTTTCCTACATTGTTTCCTCTATCTGTGAACTAGACAGCTAGTTTTAGAACCCTTTGTAATGGGCCATGATTTCCCCTTTTACATCATTTGAGCCACGAGGTTGTTTAGCCATTGTACTGTAATCTCTGCAGGTTAGAGTTAACTCTAACTCCTTCTCTTCCAGGATGGTATGGTGTGAAAATACTTAACTCCCCTCAGTTTTAACGAATGAAGTATTTAAGTATCAGATTTGATTCAACAATCCATGTGCGCAGGTTTTTCGTCATAGAGTAAAAATATGGAAGCAGGCCATTTGGCCCAACACACCCACCCAGACCCACTCCCCTACACTATTACTCTACATATACCCTGGACTAATGCATCTAACCTACACATCCCTGAACACCATGGGTAATTTAGCATGGTCCATTCACCTAACCTGCACATCTTTGGATTGTGGGAGGAAACTGGAACACCCAGTGGAAGCCCACACAGACACGGGGAGAGTGTGCAAACTCCACACAGACAGTCACCCGAGGCTGGAATTAAAACCAGTCCCTGGTGCTGTGAGGCAGCAGTGCTAACCACCGAGCCACCATGCCGCCCATACACTTATTTTACACTTCTAAATCTTGTTGGTGTCTAACTCTGCAAATCTTATTCTTTCAATGTTGATATGAAATTAAAATAAACACACAGGTCTGAATGTTCAGCCAGATGGAACGCCTGTCTGTCTGAGGTGTGGGGTGAGTATGGAAGTAGATTTTAATGTGAAAATCTATAGTTGCAAAAGTGATGCTGTCTTCAAATTTTGTGATTTGTTTCAAGTAGGATGTCTGAATCACAAGATGCATATTATAGACTTGGTAGGAAAAAAAATTAAGATTCCAATGTTCTTTTAATATGTATATTACCCTTTTGGAAAAACAAGGTATCCTTTTGGATGTGGCCCTAGAATACCTTTGGGAGTGGTCAAGTGTTTGTTGGGATTGTTACAAGTAAACATGAATGTGCGTACAAAGTTCACAAACTCATTAGGACTGTCAAGCTCATTAGAATTGTCGAGACAACTGTCAAGGTAGCCATCAAGGGAGGAGAAATATCAAGAAAGCGGTCAAAGAGAGCATTTAAAACTCTTACCCTTTAAATATTTGAAAAAAAAATGGTCTGCAGTGCTTAATTATTCAATATGTTCTATTTTCTCTCTGTCTGTTGACACAAGCCTGAGGGCATTATGGGATTAGTACTGCGTGTCTGATTTCACAACCTTTCAATATCACAGCAGGTGCCTGTCAGTTCACAATCTGATTGACAGGTCCAAATGGCCATGAAGTCAGACTATGAATTTCAATGCTTATTTTTATAAGGAGGTTAGAAGAAATTAAATATAATGATTTCTTTTTTTTTCAATCAATGCGAGTATTGTTCTAAGTTAGTGAATTCACCAATAGATGCTTAAGGACATGATTTAACCTTAGCATAGAATTGAGGTCTGCCCATAATCGATATTAGGTGAGTTGGCAAAGTGGGTGCCAGGATAAAAGATGGTGTGTTTGGGTATGGGTTGGTATTAACTGGCTCTTAGCTGGCATGAGGCTATGCAGGGCTATGGGAAGTAAAGTGTTAAGATTGGAATCATAGAGTCATAGAGATGTACAGCATGGAATCAGACCCTTAGGTCCAACTTGTCCCAACCCAATCTAGTCCCAGCTGCCAGCACCCGGCCAAATCCCTCCAAACCCTTCCTATTCATATACCCATCCAGATGCCTTTTAAATGTTGCAATTGTACCAGCCTCCACCACGTACTCTGGCAGCTCATTCCATACACATACCACCCTCTGCGTGAAAACATTGCCCCTTAGGTCTCTTTTAAATCTTTCCATTCTCACCCTAAACCTATGCCCTCTAGTTCTGGACTCCCCCAACCAGGGAAGAGACTTTGTTTATTTATCGTTTTCCATGCCCTTCATGATTTTATAAACCTCTATAAGAATAGGAACCACAAAAAGGCCATAGAGGTGGACAGTAGAATAATAGGAGTTATAAAGCGTCATGGGGGTAGATAGAGATGCATGGGCTGTATGAGCAGCCATAGGGCTGAGTGGAGACCTGAGAAGACACAGGTTAAAATGGACAGGACTTAAACACAGTGTAGATCTTTGCAGGGGATTGTGTGTGTGTGTGTGTGTGTGTGTGGGGTGGGGCGGGGGGGGGGGGGGGTGCGGCGGGAGAATTTGAGGAACAGAGAGGATGAATCCAGTTTTATCCCCTTAATGAAGTTGCTTTCCAAGTTCTGTTGTAATTCACTGAAATTGTGGTTTACTCTGGTTGTCACATCCTTAACTCGTTTTGCTGGCTCCACAATTGTGTTTCAGAGTTAAAGCCAACAGCTGGCTATGCACGGTGGCTCAGTGGTTAGCACCGCTGTCTCAAAGTACAAAGGGTCCAGATCAATTCCACCATGAGAGGACTGTCTGTATGGAGTTTGCACATTCTCCTCGTGTCTGCGTGGGGTTCCTCTGGGTGCTCCGGTATCCTCCCACAGTCCAGAGATGAGCAGGTTAGGTGAACTGGCTGAGTTAAATTGCCCATAGTGTCCATGGATGTGTATGCTAGAGGGGATTATCCATGGGAACTGCAGGATCCCAGGGACAGGGTAAGGAGAACGGGTCTGGTTGGGATGTTCTTCAGAGTGTCGATGTGGACTCGATGGGGCGAATGGCCTGCTTCCAAACTCTTGGGATTCTATGATTCACTGTCTGACACAAATGCTGACCTGACAATTGGAAGTCTGGGCATGTGAACTGTCCAGGTCACACTGTTCAGTCCATGTTGAATTGTCAGTGAACAGCTACGTGCCTGATGAAGCAGAAAGTGGACATTTCCCTGCAGAACAGTGACAGTAACGTCCTGTGGTGGGAGCAATTAACATCAGAGACCACAAATATCTTCTTTTGCAGCAGCTATGACTCCAGCCACTGGAATGGTTACCGAGTAGTTATTTAGTCGCCTGAGCAATCTGGAGACTTGAGCCAAGGATCTGAGGCTAGAGGTTCAAATCTCTTCCTGGCAGCTGGGAATCTGAAGTCTAGATTAGAGTGGTGCTGGAAAAGCACAGCAGGTCAGGCAGCATCTGAGGAGCAGGAAAATCGACGTTTCGGGCAAAAGTCCTTTGTCAGGGAAACTGAAGTTCACTTTCATGCAGTAAAGATCGAGACTGCAAAGTTAATATCAGCAACGGTGGGAGAGGTGGGCATTGCAGGGCCTGGGTGCATCATCTCTCTCTCTGACTCCACTTTATCTCCCTCTTCTCTTTTCCTTTCCTCACTATATGTGTTGCACTGCTCCTGGTGGGTGGTTCTTTCAATCTTTTGATCGGTAAAATTGACGATTTGGTCGTGGTAAAATAAATGATTAGAAATGGTGACCTCTGTAGTGACTGGCTGCTGTCACAGCTCCTCTGATTCACTAATGTCCTTCAGGGGAATTCATCCACAATTAAGCATCAGGCATTTATGTGATTCCTGATCTGTGGGAATATTGTAAACACTGGATAGGAGCAAGCCACTGAGTTACGGCCAGTTAAGGATGAAAAATGAATGCTGCTGTTTAAAGCCCATATCCTATGAATTACTTAAATAAACTTAAAAATCACATGACACCAGGTTATAGTCCAACAGGTTTAATTGGAAGCACACTAGCTTTCGGAGCGACGCTCCTTCATCAGGTGATCACCTGATGAAGGAGCGTCGCTCCGAAAGCTAGTGTGCTTCCAATTAAACCTGTTGGACTATAACCTGGTGTTGTGTGATTTTTAACTTTGTACACCCCAGTCCAACACCGGCATCTCCGAATCATGTTAAATAAACTTGAGTGATTTCTCATTAATCACCTCGTTATCCTTCACTTTATTCAATCAACCGGCCTTTTGATAGTTAAGAAACTTATTCTAATCTAGCATTCAGTGCTGACATCCACTGATGAATGAGATTTAGAGTCATAGTCATCAAGATGTACAGCACGGAGACAGACCCTTCGGTCCAACTTGTCCATGCCGACAAGATATCCCAACCCAATCTGGACCCATTTGCCAGCGCTTGGCACTTATCCCTCTAAACCCTTCCTATTCATGTACCCATCCAGATGCCTTTTAAATGTTGCAATTGTACCAGCCTCCATCTCTTCTTCTGGCAGCTCATTCCATACACATACCATCCTCTGAGTGAAAAAGTTGCCTCTTAGGTCTCTTTTATATCTTTTCCCTCTCACCCTAAACCTCTGCCCTCTAGTTCTGTTCTCCCCCACCCAAGAAAAAAGACCTTGTCTATTTACCATAACCATACCCCTCGTGATTTTATAAATCTTGATGAGGTCACCCCTCAGCCTCTGACGCTCCAGGGGTAACAGCCCCAGCCGATTCAGCCTTTCCCGGTCACTCAAACTCTCTGATTACGTTTGAAGCAAATGGCTGGAAGCAAGTTTAGCTGGGACCTAGAGCTGAATTTTCCCAGGAGCTAGCATTGGTGAGGCATTTTGGAAAGGTGCATTTTAGGCAGGGCGAGTTCACTGCCTCCCAAGGACCATTCCCAGAGACGATTAATGGGTTTAATGGCAATACTCTTTCCAATCAATAGTGACAGTTTGCACTTATCAATGACAAAAGGTGCTGTTACATTGACAGAAATATACACCGAAAGTGAACCATATAGATGGAAAGGGCAAATGTCTTGCTACCACACTTCAAGGAGAACCTAACCATTTTGATAATGCTGGCCTTGCTGATGATGCTGGAGTCCTGGGCCTCCGCCACTGCCAATTTCTAGCCATCTGACGCTTGGAGGAAGAACACTTCATCTTCCGCCTTGGGACCCTCCATCTACAAAGGATCAACTTGTCGACTTCACCAGTTTCCTCATCTCCCCTTCTCCTATCTTCTTCCAATCCAACTCTCCAACTTGGCACTGCCCTCTTGAATTGACCTACCTGTCCATCTTCTATCCCACCTATCTGCTCCACCCTCCGCTCCGACCTATCACCATCACCCTCCCCACCTTCATCTACCTATCGCATTCCCAGCTACCTTTTCCCCAGCCCCACCTCCTCCCATTTATCTCTCAGCCCCTTGGCCCCCCCACCCCCCCCCGCCACATTTCTGATGAAGGGCTTATGCTTGGAACGCCGATTCCCCTGCTCCTTGGATGCTGCCTGACCGGCTGTGCTTTTCCAGCACCATACTTTTTGACTCTGAACGCCAGCATCTGCAGTCCTCACTTTCTCCTCCCTGATAATCATGTCCCATGGAAGAAGGAGATAAAGGAGGGGGGGAGGTGTTCAAACCAGTTCTGTGGGTGTAGAACGAGCCATGACCAAATTCTGACCGCATTGCACAACATTTCATCTATCGCCAGGATTCCTGCCCTCCCCCCACTCCGTGCCCCGGGCAAAAAGGTCAGCAGTGAAACCAACCCTCCTCCATCAAGCTGTCATCCCTGCTCCGAGAGATACAAGCTGCTCTCTGTTCTTAGTAATGCCATCAGGAATGGTGGCCATTGTCGAGACTGCAACCAGTTGCCAGTGAAGATTGTCGCTGGAGCTGGATGAAGAGGTATGTTGAGGTGGGACCAGGATTGGTTGGTCCTGGTAAGTGGTGGGGGGGGTGCGGGGTTTGGAGTGGGGAGGTGGGGTGGGGAACGAGACTTAGGGGCTAAAGAATACAAGCTCAGAAATGGTGAAGGGAACTCCAGTTGGAGCTAAACCATTTGTTTTGGTGGGGACAGGAGGAAGGGGGGGAATGTTCCTCTGTTGCATCCAAGGGTCTCCCTTTTCCACCAACTCAGGCATGGGACCTCACAGGTTTAGATCTCCGATCTCTACATTAAAAAAAAAATTCTCTGGCCCTTAAGTGGAGATAAAAATCGCAATGGGACTGGTGCAGTTTGGTAGGCATTGGGAAAGACGTCCATGGCATTGTGCCCATTTTCATGCTTCCCTACCATCCTCGTGTGGAACATAAAATTCTGCTCCTTAGGTCAATCAGTGATGATCATGTCCTCCTGATCAAAGCTGAAAACATGCAAAATTCCAGTAACTGCACCTCACAAAATGACTGACTGTCAAACCTAGACCTTATCGCATCTGATGATCTTACAGATAGTTTGACCATCTGCTGTAAAACCAGTCAGGTTTTCATTTTCGCAGAATATGATCAGATTAGATTCCCTACAGTGTGGAAATAGACTCTTTGGCCCAACAAGTCCACACTCTCTCTCTGAAGAGTAACCCACCCAGTCCCATTTCCCTCTGACTAATGCAGCTAACACTGTAGGCAATTTAGCATGGCCAATTCACCTGGCCTGCACAACTTTGGACTGTGGGAGGAAACCGTGCAGACACGGGGAGAATATGCAAACTCCATACAGACAGTTGCCCGAGGCTGGAATCGAACCTGGGACCTGTGAGGCAGCAGTGTTAACCACTGAGCCACTGTGCCACCCCAGACATGTGAAAAACTTATAAGGAACATCATCCTCTACCAGTCATTCCCAATGGAGGCCATATGGCTCCCTTAGGGGCCCTGGCACATTTGAAGGGGGTCACAGGGTATTCAATAATAAATGATTTTCTGTCTATCTGTTTGTGTTGTATCCCTTCTTGAAAGGGGGGGCCCTGGAATCTGAGAAGCGCTCCTCAGGTGACCAAAGAAAAGTTGAGAATCACTGCCTTGGGTATACCCACCACCCAGATCATGTTAAACCCAAAGTTCAGTGGTTATTATCTCCAGAGGAGTTACAACCTCCATTTCCTAAGTGGTATCTGAATCATTAGCAGAAATCAGATTGAAAAGAGTATCTGCATCTCATGACTTATTTGCCACACTGGATGGCAGAGTAGTCATGAATTGCATTTACCAATTCTAACTCACTACTTTTAGCAGTTCAATTTTAGTTGATTGAAGAATCCCACTGGAAAAACTTCTCCATTTTCAATCTTCTTCCTCAGCTTAACACTGAGCACATTCTTGTGTTGTCCTATAGGTCTGTAGTAGCAGCATTGACTATTTTCTTCTTGAGATATCGAACCAGTTTCTTTTATCTTGTAACACACACTTGCACAGAAACATCACCAATTAACTCCCAGATGTCTGTCACATTGGTCTTAAAATGCATTCTTTCCTGTCACTCTCTTTTCTGAACACACTGTACTATTGAATGTTAAAATTCCTTTCCATCATTGTGGTTTTTGTGTTCCTATCAATCTGTAGTTCTGTTCTGTTGCTAAGCCTAGCAACCATGTAAGTGACCACAACTACATTAAAAAAAGACTTAATAAGAAGGCAAGTCAAACGTTTGCTGAAGTTGAAGAACCGCAAGCCGTCTAAACTATTACAAGAGATCCTTTTCTTTGATGAGTAGAACATTTTACCTTCACTAACCATGGAGTTAAATGGCCACCGAAGTGCTTTGATAGCGACGTAGTTGTACAGAACTGGTTTTGAGTCAAAGTGTGTCAGATTGTGCATTTTTGAAACTTTATTCATAAGAGACTAGCAGACAGTAAAGCAACTGTTCCTACTTTCCCTTTAAAGAAGGTAGAGTATACTTAAATCACATGCATCAGTACAGTAGGTATTTCACAAAAGCTTTCGGGACTTGAGTGAGAACAGGGCAAAACATTGCTCTTTGTATTTGGTTAAAAACAAAAATGGAACTGATTTGGCATCACAATGCACTGAAGACCCGAAAGTCTGGCATGAAGCTGGAAGGCGCCAGCTTATCCATGCTGTTACTCACATGCTGTATCCAATATTAGCCAATCTGTCACGGGAATATGCCAAAGATAGTCAAACAAGGAGCAGGGTAAATGGGGAGTCAACTTTCACTAAAGACTAGTATAGAGAGATATTGGCTGCAGGTACCTTCAATCTTTCTTAACTGTGCAAACTATAGGGGGTACAGAATAAAAACCATGGATGGGGACAGTTCTGTAGCACTGCTTCAGTGCAGTGATTCATGAGCTTTTAAATAGCAGGCTACTTTTGATTGAATTCACTGCTAGGAACTGCACAGCATGGAAAACAAGAGTTAATTTATTCTGATAGTTGGCCAAGAAAAATAATAAGAGTTAAATATCTACAAAAGTAACTGTTGTCTTCAAATTTCAACATTCCTCACAAGAAGAACTGGTTTCTTTTTTCAGTGATTTTAAAACCAAGTGCATGAAGCAACCAGTTTCGACATTTTCGGCACAAGCAGAAACTATTACAAGGTTTTAAGAGATTACAAATACATACAGTGCAATAAATTAACAAGAGGCTTTATAGAAGCAGTGCATATAGAGCCAAGTAGAAAAGTACTTGCCAACTTGTAAAACAACTTTGATTCTAAATAATACAATACTGAATCACAAGGGAAAAAAAACTTTATGAAGTTTTTTTCTATGTTCACCTGAAATGCACAATGTCACTGGTTCCAAAACAGGGGATAACGTAATTCATTTTGTACAAACTCCACTTTATCCAAACGGCTGCCTTTTACAGAGCTGACGGGAAAGCTCTCTTTCCTTCCCTACTCCATTAGAACGTATTCATTGTGATTGAAGTGTCGGTTCAGTGCAGTGAGAGGGAGATACAGAGATGCAATGTGCTGTTGTAAACATTCAACAGCTAATATCCAATGATTAAACCAAAAGAAAAGGAATTGAAAAGGGCTGAACAAAATTCATTTGGGTTCAGTCTGGAGTAAGGGATTCATGACTAAACTTTTGATGGCGCTCAGCGTTTGAAGGCAGCAGGACTGGATCTTGACTTTGTACAGAGATAAAAGCAGTGGACAGCAAAATCACTGCTTTGTTTTGCATCCATACGATTTTTATTTCCAAAGTCCGCAAAGAAATCTAAAATGGATTGCAAACTTGCTATCACACAAGATCAAGGGCTACCTGAGAGACTCTCACTTAGTTACAATTTTATTACAATATAATCGAAGCACTGAGTGACCATTTGATTCCCCAGTGAAGTACTGAAAAAATACTTTCATCAATAACAATGCGCCACTACCGCTGAGGCTATCTGGGCCGTGCAAGTGAAAAATAGCTTCCAAACCCCCAGTAAAGGCTTCAGAAGTCATAACGAAAGCATTGGATCTGGGCCTGCTATTTTTGTTTACCATTAAGTCCAGAAACAGATCAGTGTCAATTGGAGACAGTTGACATTACTCATTGAGATCAAATCCTTCAATCATAATGTTATCGCAGACTCATTTGTTAAAAATTGTATAGAGGTGGGGAGTAGGGGATACAATACAGGGTCAGTCACAACACCTTTTTATAAATTGCCATTTTTTGTGAGCTGCAAATTAACGGTGAAAGTTAAATGAATAATTTTTATTTTTATCTTCTTGCAATGTTCCTCTTAAATAAGATGTGAATTTCAAGCATTTTCAGAGGGGTGAGCTGTGTTTAGACCAGTCCAAACTAATTTCCTTCTGAGTCTGATTTCTTTGCTATGAACCTGGTTATTATCTGATCCTTCACAATGTTTTCAACAAGCTAAATTACCCATAGTATTCAAGCATGTGTCGGTTGGTGGCAGTAGTCATGGGAAATGTAGAGTGGTAGGATAGGGGAATGGGTTATTCTTTGGAGGGTCAGTGTGGACTTGTTGGGCCAAATGGCCTGTTTCCATACCGAAGGGGTTCTATGATTCTATGAAGACAATTACCTTCTTCCTGCTGTACAGGCTGTCATTCACCATTATGAAGCAAAACAACATACATAAAGCTTTCTTACAAACCATTTTAAAAGATAAACCTGCTCAGACATCCCAGGTATATCACCACACATGACTTTGGTATGCATGGTTTGTGTTGCTTACTCTCCAGGATTGTCCTGGAGGTTTTGGGGTTTAAAGATTAATCTCCTGTTAAAAAAAAACTTTTTTGTGTTATTTGCGATTAAAGTAAGGGAGACCTGGGAAAAATAAGCTAATTGCAAGGCTGAAGCTCTTGGAAGTGGGAGGTCATGTTGCCATGCGTTGAAAGCCCTGGCTGAGACCTTAAGTGTTCAAATGCAATCGCAAAGATAAAACATCTTGTGATTAATAAAGAAATTGACTGTGGAAGTTTCACCTCAGTGTGAATCAACAATCCCCATTCCTAGTGGTTGAAAGACACTCAGGGAAACCCAGAAGAATTTGATGTATTTGTTGCACTTTGGGGTGGCACGGTGGCTCAGTGGTTAGCACTGTTGCCTCACAGCACCAGGGCCCCAGGTTCAATTCCAGCCTTGGGTGACTGTTTGTGTGGAGTTTGCACATTCTCCCCCGTGTCTGCGTGGGTTTCCTCCCACAGTCCAAAGACGTGCAGGTCAGGTGAATTGGCCATGCTAAATTGCCCATAGTGTTAGGTCAATTAGTCAGAGGGAAATGGGTCTGGGTGGGTTACTCTTTGGAGGGTCGGTGTGGACTGCTTGGGCCGAAGGGCCTGTTTCCACACTGTAGGGAATCTAATTTAATCAAAGCAAGCCCCTAACATAGCGTTCTGGGATCAGCCTCAATCATAAAAGAAGGGCAAGGTTCTAACTACCTGTAATCCATAAGTACAAATGTTGATGACTTATGTTCTTTCCTTCAAGCTCATATAAAGCGGATGGAGGTGTCAGGCAATTCCCCAGTGAGGAGGGCAGATTCACCCACTTCCAAAGCAACTTCAGTGGGTGCCTGATGCAACGGCTTTTCACTCTGTTTCTCTGGGGCTTCTCTTCAATCTTTCACTGCTGTTGTGACGGGAAATTGGGACTGAGTGTCCTGTCTGTGTGCAAAGGCATTAGCCAGCAGGAGAAATAAAAGCGGCTAATGGATATCTGTAGGTGAATCACAAAACAGGTGGACAACGGCATATGCTATGGGGGTAAAGATTGAGCCATACTGATTGTCAGCTGTCCTAACCTACTTACTGAGATACACTAACATGCAGCAGTTATAAATAATGGACAGAACATTTCACAAAATTGCAGCTGCGCATTTCTTTTATTCAACCTTTTGATCTCTAAATAGAAAAATAACACTGTCTCAGATAAAGCAGAATATTTCCTATGCTATGGTGAAAAGGCTTGGTGATATAGTGGATCATGTTTCCATTATGGTGTGATTTAGTTCAAACAGGATTCATTATTACTCTGGAAGTAGACTATGTAATTAACTTTAAATGGGCATGAAGAAAACCAACCAATTTGACAGGTCCCTTTAAAAATTATTTTATTATTGGCATGATAAATGGAAAAGTATCTGGTTGACAAAAATTTGAACCAGATTTATTGGGATATGTCAAATACAAGAACACACAGTGTAATGCAGTCAACTCCAGCTCAACATAAATCTGACCCTCTGTTCTACTGCTAAATCTCATAACATAATCCTTGTGTATTACTATTGTACAAACAATCCCTGCTTATTACTATTGTACAAACTTCTCATCTGAGCAGAAAATGTTTCATTGTTGTCTGCATTATTTTTTACATCCTTCATTCTCACCAAACTGAGGAATGCTAACTTGAGAGAGGAACACAGACTGTAGCATCGAATTACTCCCAGGGCTGAATAGTCCGTGGTCAAGTGCAATGTGAAGCTCCCTTTGCTGGGCTTTGAGACGGTGGCTCAACCCACCACCCGCTCCTCTCAAGGGCAAGGGAGCGAGAGGGGAATGTGAAATGTCTAGATCCCAATATTGAAGACAAGCCTAACCTATTAGAGGGGTTTTCAAATCCATTTCATTTAGGATCACTTTTCTCCTGACAATCTGGGCTGGAGGATAAGACCAGTATTCCTACACATTGCACCACCCAGTCCACTAATTCTACGTTTCTATTTTTAAGAACACTCCACATTTTGAAAACATAAACCACTGCTAAATATCAAGACGAAACAGCGCATCCTCAATATATAATCATGTTAACTTATAATAACAGTGTTTGGCCAGTCTTCCACTTTTGTTTGCAGTCCAATTAGTGGATAGAGGATTAACTCAGCTGCATCGATTGGAATGTTTAAATTCCCAACGGGATTTGCACAATTCCTGATCCAGATAAAATTCTGACCGAAGCAGACAATTTCTTGGCAAACTAGTGACATTTTTGAAGTATTTAACTGCATGGGAACTTGGGGGAAAAGTGCAGGGAAAATTCCTTGTGAAAATCAACACAACATAAATTTTGATCACAATTTACTCCAACAATAGAAGGAAATAACTAGAGCCGTGATTAAAACAGAACTCATCAACCGTCCTAAGAGGTCCAAATTGGAATGCTTTCATATTGGCACTGTGGTCCCTGAAGTGGGACGCATTCCTGTATGATTTTCAAATCATTGTACATGAATGTTCATACTAAGAACATGAACGCATGGTGTACTCTGCTGACATATGTGAAACAGGGTTACTCCTTCCAAAAGACCCATTTCTATTGTTATTAATAAGAATTAAGTTGACATTTTGACACGTGTTGATGCAAGGGAGATACTATTTGACAACTTAGTTATTGATCATCAGGATGATGTTAGCTGGCATATGGAAAAATGCCAGGGCATTCAAAAGGAAGAAATAAAATTGACAATTGCTGGAGAAACTCAGCAGGCCTAGCAGCATCTGTGGACAGAGAAACAGAGTTAATTATTCAAAACTCATATTTTCCATTTACTGACAAAGGAAGAACTTGATTGCAAAAATAAATTGCATTGAATTTAAGCTATTTAACCCGTCATTTCACAGTGACGAATTAATCGAAACAGGGCTATGAGTTGATAATAATTTGCCTAATTAACCTTGGGGGAATAATCCATAAATTAAAACCAGCTTCTTTGTAGGTGATGTTAAGAGAACTTGCCCGGGCAAATAGTGGTAGACATTTGGAATCCTCTTATGGGAATGGCATTCAATGAATTGTTAATTTTCAATCCAACATTGAAGATTTAAGGAATATGGGACAAAGGCTGATATGAGTTAGGTCACAGCTCAATCATGATCTCTATGAATGCTGCAGCAAACATGAGGAACTTTTAACGGCTTACTCCTGCTCTGTCAAATATTAGAACATTTGTAGAGGTTTACAAAATTATGAGGGGCATGGATAGGATAAATAGAAAAAGTCTTTTCCCTGGGGTTGGGGAGTCCAGAACTAGAAGGCATAAGTTTAGGGTGAGAGGGGAAAGATATAAAAGTGACCTAAGGGGCAACTTTTTCACACAGAGGGTGGAATGAGCTGCCAGAGGATGTGATGGAGGCTACATTTGGATGGGTATATGAATAGGAAGGGTTTGGAGGGATATGGGCCAGGTGCTGGCAGGTGTGACTAGATTGGGTTGGGATATCTAGTCAGCATGGACGGGTTGGACTGAAGGGTCTGTTTCCATGCTGTACATCTCTATGACTCTATGAATTAGTAGCAGAAGTAGGCCATTTGGCCCTCAAGACTGCTTGACTATCCCAAATGGCAGAGTTTCTCCCAACTTGAGTTCCCTACCCTTATTCAAGAGAGATTTGATCAGTTAGCTCTATGTTTACTGACGTTTAGAAGAATTGCGGTTGGGGGAGAGGTGGAATCTCAAAAATATGTATTAAATGTAACAGATCCAGACAGGGTAAACCCAGGAAGGATGTTCCTGGTGACCAAGAAATCCAGAACTACGGTTCACAGTTTAAGGCCGTTTAGAACCAAGATGAGGAGAATTTTTTCTCCCAGAGAGTGGTGAGCCTGGGGAATTCACTACCATAGTGGTGGAGGCCAAAACGTTGAATGCTTTCAAGGAGGAGTTGTGAGCAGTTAGGGGATCAAGGGAAGGGAGAGAACAGGGATAATGAATTGAACAATCAGCCATCATGATATTGAATGGCAGAGCAGGCTATTTTTTGCATTTCTATGTCAACTAACAACAATTCACATCTCCAAATGCAAAGGTTGGTCAATCATATCTGCTGCCCTCCAGCACAAAGCTTTGGAGCCAGGAGAGCACATGAGGAAAACTCTGAGGCATTCCAAAGCATCCTGCTCCTCAGGCACGTGGTTTTCTAATGTATGCTCCCACAGGTAAAAAAGATACCATTGGAGGAGGCATTCAGAAAGATTGGCCAAACTGCTGAAATATTAGCTGGGTCTGACAAGGTTTAACTAGGAAACATTGCATCGCTCACACATACTGTCAGAATAATGCAAATAATACCCAGCAGATAAACACCTAGTCCCCCAAAACACCGACTCCCTAATGAAGCAGAGTAGCTGTTCATATAATGTGAGCTTGCTCGCCAAGTATTACTGAGGATGGTGTTGAGGGACACCTATCTCAAGCAGCAGGTTCTGCTATTGCTTGGCTAAGCAGCCATTGTGATTCCAGTGTTGGAAACAGCAGCCTCAGCTTGCACTGCTGCAAGTTGTTTCAATAATTGATCGCAAAACATAAAAAGACATTGATGCAGAGGTTTTTAGTCCCTTCGAGAGCAGGGAATGCTCTATTCCATTGGGGGAGAATACCATAAACATAACAGTACAGCTTTTTTTTCTGCATTCTTGGGATGTGGACAGCACTGGGACTGATTTCTCATTGTATTTGTCCTTGAACTAGGGCTGGTTCAGGGGGCAGCAGTCACCTTGTTGTGGTTTGGAGTCACGTCTAAGTCGAAATGACAGATTTTCTCTCCTTAAGAACATAGGTGCATTTGATTTTTAATAATGATCACGCCATGGTCACCATTACTGAGGCACGCCTTCAATGCCCGACTTTATTAATTGAACTTAAACTTTACAGGCTGCCAAGGCGCGGTTTGGGAACCCTCGTAGTGCAGTGGTAGTGTCCCTGTCCCTGGACTATGATCCCCAGGTTCAAGTCCCACCTGCGCCGGAGGTGTGTAATAGCACCTCTGAACAGGTTGATTTAGCGAAATGGGTTAAATAATGTCTGTGGCGTTATCACTACACCACTATCTTCCCCACCCTAAATGTTAATACCAGATTATCAAATCACCCATTATCTCATTGAATGGCAGAATGGACTGGAGGGGCTGAGTGCCCAACTGCTCTTCCTACATCTTATAGGTTGCCTTACGTTCTACCTAACCCCTTCTGTTGTACTGAGTCTAGGAACAGAGAACAAAAGTGTTTCCTACTCAAACGCCATTCCAACAACAACGATTACCTGAATAAAAGATTATAACAATATTACTCTTTCCACATAAATCTAGACCTACATCCGAAATGGCTGCAAGTTGCTGCAGGATAGCAACTGTCTTCAACTTGAGGGAAGTTAGTAAAAAGCAAAAAGCATTTGAAGTCAGCCAAGAACTGCTTGTATTGAAATAACTGGACCATCATTTCCGACTGCTAAGTTGAGCTGGGAAGTAAATGCTGTGTGAGTTTACCCACTGGGATGCCACACTTTACATCTGCACTGGAGATAGGGGCTGAGCAACAGTGTAGCAGTCTCTTAGTCAAGCAGCGACATGGGAAGCGGAAAGTTACACTCTGAATCAAAGTCGTGTTTTGAGTCATTTTGTGATTACTTCTCACAGGAAGCAGAAAACGCAATGCTGAAGATATTTGATTATCAAGTCGGTTTTCATTTCAAGGCATCTCCACAGTCCTTTCACATTCATTTACCGCCTTTGATCCCTCATGTGTTTCTGCAGAAAGTACAACTAAACGTCGACCTCATCCTTGACGAAACTGAAGAAACCGGAACTGCATGTTTAGCACAGTTGCGGTAATTCTTCTTTCAATGGGTTATGAGAGGCCTCAATGATTATTCTATTCAAACATTTCGTGTTAGGTTCTTAAGACCATAAGACATAGGAGTAGAAGTAGGCCATTCAGCCCATCAATCCGCTCTGCCAATGAGACTGATCTGATCATCCTCAACTCCACTTGCCTGCCCTTTTCACCACAATCCTTCAATCCCTTCCTGATTAAAAATCTGTTGATCTCAACCTTGAATACACTTAGTTAAAAATCATACACCATCAAGTTTAGACTATAGTAGATCCCCTACAGTGTGGAAACAGGCCCTTCAGCCCAACAAGTCCACACTGACCCTCTGAAGAGTAACCCACTCCGACCCATTTCCCTCTGACTAATGCACCTAACATTACGGGCAATTTCGCATGGATTGTGGGAGGAAACCGGAGCACCCGGAGAAAACCCACGCAGACACGGGGAGTATGTGCAAATTCCATACAGAGAGTCGCCCAAGACTGGAATCGAACCTGGGTCCCGGGCGCTGTGAGGCAGCAGTGCTAACCACTGAGCCACCGTGCCGCCCCAAAGAAAGCTGCTCAAGGAGACATTGAGCAGTTATAGTCCAATATGTTTATTTGGAAGTACTGCTCCAAAAGCTAGTGCTTCCAAATAAACCTGCTGGTCTATAACCTGGTGCTGTATGATTTTTAACTTTGCCCACCCCAATCCAACACCAGCACCTCCACATCTTGAACACACTTCACAACCCAGCCTTGACGGCCTTCTGATGTAAAGCTTTCCACCGATTCACTCCCCTCTGAGAGAAGAAATTTCTTCTCATCACCGTCTAAAACGTGTGACGCCTTATTCTGAGATGAGTCTAAGACTCTCCAACAGGGGGAAACAGCCTCTCCCCATCTCCGCTGTCAAGGCCTCGAAGTATGTTTAATGAAGTCGCCTCTCATTCTTCTGATTTCCAATGAGTATTGTCCTAATCCAACCAACCTCTCCTCAGAAGACAGTCCCTTACCCTGGATCAGCCGAGTGAGGTTTCACTAGACTGCCTCCAAGGCCAGTGTATCTTTCCTTAAACAAGTATTCTAGCTGCGGTCTGCCGAATGCCGTACAATTTCTTACAAGCCACTGGAAGCAATTTTGTACCTTCCTGCAAGCTGACAGCTTCCCACTGAACATTTTGAATTGCAATAAGTGATTTTAATAGGGTTCTTTCATCAGGTCAACTTTGAAATCTGACACATTTGTACTATTGAGATATCTGAAAGCAACACTCCTCTTATTAATTTTCACAGCCTGATAAATGCAACTCTAGCAACTGTTAGCACTGCTCCCTCACAGCGCCAGGAACCCAGGTTCAATTCCACCCTCGGGTGACTGTCTGTGTGGAGTTTGCACATTCTCCCCGTATCTGTGTGGCTTTCCTGCGGTTGCTTCGGTTCCCTCCCACAGTTCAAAGATATGCAGACTAGGTGGATTAGCCATGGGAAATGCAGGGTTACAGGGGTAGGGTAGGTGGGTGGATCTGGGTGGGATCCTCTTTGGAGGGTCAGTGTGGACTCAATGGGCCGAATGGACTGCTTTCACACTGTAGGGATTCTATGATATCAATACTGACTATCTAGATTTAGTAATGCTGTGGATAATACAATATTCAATCAAACATCAATTCATTCAGTCCGCTCGCCTTCATGACAGACAGATGCAGAAATTGAATTTATTGTGAAGCAATTTCTGTAACAACTACAGTTGGAAGAGATGCATTTACTATGAAGGACTCTCTTTCTCAACCTCTCCCTTGCCTGGGCTGTGGTGGCCCTTAAGGTTAAACCACCACCAGTTGTCTGACTGATATGGTAGCAGTCCTATGGTCTGGCAAGGCTATGGTGACTCTAGCTTTTTAATGACCATTATCACACCCTTTGGTTTTTCCCCTGAGCACCCTCACCTAGTCCACTCATTGTTTCTCCCTCTTTGTCAACAGCATAAAAACCATCGTATTCCAACCTAAAGAAGAGTCATAGAGTTGTGCAGTATGGAAACAGACCCTTCGGTTCAACTCATCCATGCTGACCTGCTTTTCCAAACTAGTCCCACTTGCTATTGAACTCAAAATGTTTCATCTGTTTCTCTCTTCAGCGATGCTGCCAGAGCTGCTGACTTCCTCCAGAACTTTACTTTTTTAAAATTTCATATCCAGCATCCATCGTATTTTGCTTTTACTATAATCTGCTGCAATTGAACAGACAGGGACATGATGTTGGAGCCATACCGAAAGCAGAAATACTTCCCAAATAAATAGCATCAGTTTGGTGATCCAGAATTCCCCACACCAGTGGAATGCCACTGGGTTTTAAAGCAAAGGCTTTGAAATAAGGGAAACACACCGCCCCCGAAGAAGGGTTACACCCGAAATGTCGACTTCTCCATCTCCTGATGCTGCCTGGCTCGGTGTGTTCTCCCAGTCAGACAGCCAGACTGATTCACCAGTGCTGCTCAAGTCTACCTCCAGAAGGGCAGTTACAAAATGACATACTGGTTCCCAGTAAGTTTTACAAATCTTCGAAACATTAAATGTAAGTCGATGTGCAGAATCTGACTCTTCACTTTACAATCACAGTTGGTAATGTTATGAAAACGCTAATAGCATAGTAGTCACACAGTAATAGCACAAAACTGCTTTGGTATTGTAGGGGAAATGGTACAGTTCTGTTCATAGTTTAAGCTCACAACAAACCTGAAATAATTCCACAGAGGCTGGTATCCCGTCACTGAGTCGCCCTTTATTACACGTGCACTACACACGGACTGTGACCAGCTGGCTCAGAGCCAGTCCCTAGAGGGAGGAGAATCCCTGAGACCCTTGTTTATGTCTGTCAGCCAAGGTTCCCTGATTGGCCCAGGTTAACAACCCCAATCAGGTTGATTCCAGAATTGCTAATAATATATTTTATGGCATAGGCTAAATTTCTTTTTAAAAACATTTTTATGACTTTGGTTTGGTAGTGTTTGGAATGAGATTGGCCAGGTGGATCGCATTGAGTATGAGTTAGAACATGAGAACTGGGAGCAGGAGTAGGCCATCTGACCCCTTGAGCCTGCTCTGCCATTCAATAACATCAGTGGACTCAGCTCCACTTACCTGCCCGCATGACCCTTAACTCCTTGACTGTTCAAAAATCTTCCTTTGCATAAAAACATTTGAGGTAGCCTCAACTGTTTCACTGGACAGGTAATTCCACAGATTCACAACCCTTTGGGTGAAGAAGTTCTTCCTCAACTCAGTCCTAAATCTGCTTCCCCCTATTTTGAGGCTATGCCCCCAGTTCTAGTTTCACCCACCAGGGGAAACAATGTCCCTGCTTCTATCTTATCTATTCCCTTCATAATCTCATGTTTCTATAATATACACCCTCATTCTTCTAAATTCCAATGGATATTGTCCCAGTCTCCTCATGAGCCAATCCTCTCAATTCTGGAATCAATCTAATTGGGGTTGTTAACCTGGGCCTATCAGGGAGCCCTGGCTGACAGACATAAACAAGGGTCTCAACTGCTTGTTCTGTGGGAAAAAAAAATAAACAAGGGTCTCCCTGCACACACACAACATGGGTGCTGTGGAAAAATAAAGCACTACCGCAGTTAGGCAGTAGTGTGGGAAAGGAAACTAAAAGAAAAAAAAGGGTCTCAGGGATTGTCCTCCCTCCCGGGACTGGCTCTGAGCCAACTGGTCAGAGTCCATATACTGTGCACATGTAATAAAGGGCAACTCAGTGGCAGGATACCAGTCTCTGTGGACTTATTTCAGGTTTATTATGGGCTTCAACTCTAAACAGAGCTGCACCATTTCCCTTACAACGCCAAAGCAGTCGTTGCCACTACGGTGTGAATACCGGGCTACCACAATCAGCTGGCCATTCACAGTAGACCAATAGTTTTTCCACATCCAGCCACGTCCTTTTCACATGACGGGATCGTCTCGTTAAACGACTTTCCTCATCGAATCGAACCTTCGGTCGACTCAATGCCAGACGGCCGTAATTCCGAACAACATCTGAGATGAAAATGCTGCAGTTTACACGCCACAGGCACTCTCCAAACACGTCCCATCACAATTCAAAAGGCAATCACACTGTGTTGAGTTATTTTGCAGAAGACTGCCACTGAATATTTACCCTGGCCAGGCATTCGGGGGTGAAATTCTGGTTGAGGTTTCCTGACTGAAGTTGACACACATACATAAAGCAGGAGATGCTATTCTCCAGACGAGTGAAGCTCCATGGAACTAGAAAGCAAACTATTGCAGCAATTAGCAGGTGAATACCATTGATAGTTGAAAATAATTACATAAATTGATAGATGTGTGGTGTATCCAGCCGTTCATTTGTCTACCAAGTCCCCATGTTCAATAGATCTGGCATGCTAGCAACACAGTTTCATTTTAAGTTTTCCTTTTTGTACAGAGATCCTACTTTGGGAGCAGATTGCAGTGGAGTGAGGGTAAAGGGGGAGGTGGGGTGGGGGGAGGGGGGTGGGGAAGTGCAGGGAGGGTCAAGAACGGCTTTTTAAAAAAAAAATCAACTTATTCTTCAAGTTCTGATTTGAGAACTGATGATGGAGTGTGAAGGAAAGACATGAAAACACACAAGTGCTGTAAAGATATTTACTGAAAGCCAGCACAAGGAGAATAGGACTGAGTAATAATGATAACGCAGTCCATGGAGCTGGTGAGTAAATCCACATACATTACTCATGGCAATCTCTGAAACTTAATGGCGAGGAAAAGTCTGAAGTGCTTTAAATTTCTTACGCATTGTATCTCCAGAGCAAAAAGAAAATCATGTTCTTAATGAAAATAGGATTTAACACTGTTCTGTAGCAGTAGGAGTTGGCTTGTAAACTTCGGTGAGGTGAGACACTTTATACAACAATTCACCCCTTTCAGGTCATGACTTGGGGATTCAGTAATCATTTTAAAAACAAAGGAACCAGTTATATTCAGATCGAGACAACTAACTGTAAGCAGTTTGGTTGAGCCATTTCGTAGCAAATTCATCGACAAATTTATTAACTACAGCAATAGTTAAAGACAACAGCCTTCCTCAGCACGGTCATTGCTCTCTGTGTAAGAAGTGGAAAATAAGTGGAATAAGACAGTACACTTAGACTGGGCGGGGGGGGGGGGGGGGGGGGGGGGGGGGCGGGGAGACGGCAGGGGAGGGGGAGGTTCATGCATGCAGGCGTGCACAGAGCTGTCAAGTATCCCTGTAAAAATGTGCCGTGAAACTGCAAAGTGGCCTCCTGTGCTGTTTTATAAATATATAAATTAAACATGCTTTATTCTTAAAACTACCTGTACAGACAAAAACTAGAGTATCTTTGCTTCTTCAGCTGCACCATTTGTACCTTAATCAATATTTCCAAATCTAAAACCGTGCAGCAGGATAAAACTGTGATAATAATTATAATTTCTCATATACTCTACTTTTTCGAAAAGAAAAAAAAAATTCCCAATATATACATTTTTATACCATCAATATACACACATGTACCATTGACTATGCAACTGTTCCAACTACAAAATAAAATAGTTTCGTGCAAATATACCTCCTGGAAAAATCAGTCTCGTCAGGAGGGACTAGTATCTGGATACAAACTGCAGTGACTGTCGAGATTTCAAACTTCACATCTCAGACTTTGCATGAAGGCCATGGCTCAGAGCTAAAATCCCACTTTCCTTTCAGCAGAAGGAATAGCTGATGAGCAGAAAGATAAGGTGACTCTCGTCGATTCTTGGTATTCAAGCTCTCTGTGGGAAGGGCAAAGGCGGGAGGGTGGGGGGCGGGGGGGCGGGGGGGGTGTGCAGGATGGAGATTGAGGATGTGGAGGGAAGAAAGTGAGAGGTAAAATCACAGGGCAATATGACCCCTTGCTTCCAGGTACCTGTACACCTTACTCGCTTCAGTAGCAAAATTACCACTAAATCTCTTTCAGTCCCACTCAACCATCTCAGGACAAAATATCTTTTTTCTGATACAAGTGAGAATATACCAACGTGGCAGGTAAGTCATCCAGCCTTACGTTGATTAGCAGCCAATGAATTCAGATAGTTTGTATGTGTGTGAGTGTGTGTGTGTGTGTGTGTATATGACTCCACATAAATACATTAAAAATACGTTCACATCAATACAGGTGTCTTTTTTTCTCTCAAAAATAAGTTGTGTACCAAGTTCTCAGTAAGAGCAGTTGCAGGCAGCCAACAATAAGCCACGGGCCTTCAGCTCTTTGTATTGCACTGATATCAAGGTGCTTGCTCCCAGGTCATCTTCATTGTCCATCAGTGTTCCCGGCACATGGGGAGGTTCACAAACGTGAAAACGTTAAACTCTGTCATGATGGAGAAGCACAGAAACACGGCGTACAGGAACAGAGACACACACCCAAGTTTCTTATCTAGTTTCCATTTGTTCAAATGAACGCCAATTACCTGCACAGGAAACAACAAAACACATTTTAGAGGTTCTTTTAAAGTGGCACGCGACTGCTGCCTCACAGGGTCAGGGATCCGGGCTCGATTCCACCCCCGGGTGACTGTCTGTGTGGAGTCTGCACATTCTCTCCGTGTCTGCATGGGTTTCCTCTGGGTGCTCTAGTTTCCGCCCACGGTCCGAGGATGTTACAGGTTAGGTGAATTGGCTGTGCTAAATTGCCTGGAGTGTTCAGGGATGTGTAGGTTAGATGCATTAGTCAGGGGTAAAGGAAGAATAATAGGGTAGGGGAATGAGTCTGGGTGGGTCACACTTTGGCGGGTCGGTGTGGACTTTGAGTCATGGAGATGTACAGCATGATCCAACTCATCCATACTGATCCAACCTAATCTAGTCCCATTTGCGAGCACTTGGCCCATACTCTGTAAACCCTTCCTATTCATATACCCATCTGTTGGGCCAAATGGCGTGTTTTCACACTGTAGGGATTCAATGAACACAATCTTCAGTATTTGACATTCCTCTGATTATTTGGTGGTTGTACAATTGAAGGCTCAAAGAATTGGGGCAGATGATGGCCTAGTGGCATCATCACTAGATTGCCAATCTAGAAGCTCAGATGAAGTCCCAGGGAACCGGGTTCGAATCCTGCTACGGCAGATGGGGGAATTTGAATTCAGTAAAAAATTGGGAATGATGACTATGTTGGAAAAACCCATCTGATTCACTAGTGCCCTTTAGGGAAGGAAACTGCCACCCTCACCTGGTTTGGCCTATATGTGACTCTAAGTCCACAGCACTGTGGTTGACTCCTAACCACCCTCTGGGATGGGCAATAAATGCTGACCCAGCTAGTAACATCCTCATCCTGTGAATGAATAATAACGGAACATTAGGAAGAGATTTCACACTTTGATCCTCCTCCATATTCCTTTAGACCATGGCTGATCTACACACCAACTTTATTTTCCCGCCTATTCTCTGACACTCTAACTTAAATCTTGTTGTACTTGAGAGTTTAGCAGGACGCTACACTTGCTGCGGATTAATGAGGCACCTTGTTTTCTGGTTGTTCTGCTCCCCACCTGAAGGTGTGGGGTCCCAATTAATGGGAGGACAATGCTGCAGTCTAGCTTCGTATCATGCTGCCTGTTCATCCTCCACAAGCAGCTTCAGTGGGGGCAAAGGGCAAAGAATATCACAGCTGAACCTAACTGTAAACCCTCAATATGCACATGTTTATGGTCAAGCTTGTGAACACCGATCAGGACCACAGTGCGGAGAGACTTCTTCTCCCGAGCAGCAATGTACAGACTGAAAGAAATTCGTGGATTTGCATATTTATCAATTGAAATCTGGATCTCCACCCTCACTGATTAAACATTTAAGGGTTGTCTTGCATATGTTCAACTCATTCGCATAACCCTTTGACCTTTTCCTTATAAATTCTGTGTCTAGGATCTTCCTCTCTCACTAGCACCTGTTGAGGGAGCAGCACTCCGAAAGGTAGTGTTTTTAAATAAACCCCGTTGGACTATAATCCGGGTGTCATGTGATTTTTGACCCAGACTGGATTGGCTGTAAAGAGCTGCAGTAGCATGTCTGATGATAAGTAACTTGGTTAGCTAGAAGTGTAAATATATTAACAATACACAAATAATTATTGGTTGGTGAGAGGTCCTAAATAACCTAAAATCAGATGAGCAAACTTTTTACAGAAAGTATGAAGGAAAATGCCTGCAATCCTTTAATTTTAGAATGGCAGATTTTAAAATGAGGTACCAAAGAATAAATTTGACCCCAGATGATTTTTTTCTATTCATCTATGGGATGTGGGTCCTCTAGCTAGGCCAGCATTTATTGCCCAGAGACCAGTTAAGAGTCAACCATATTGCTGTGGGTCTGGAGTCACATGTAGGCCAGACCAGGTAAGGATGGCAATTTCCTTCCCTGAAGGACATTACTGAACCAGATGGGTTTTTCCCCTAACTATGGTTTCATGGTCAGCCTTAGACACTCAATTCCAGATTCTTTATTCATTTTAAATTCCACCATCTGCTGTGGCAGGATTTGAACTTGGCTCCCTGAAACATTAGCTGAGTTTCTGGATTAGATTCCCTATAGTATGGAAACAGGCCCTTCAGCTCAACAAGTCCACACCGACCCTCCGGAGAGTAACCCACCCAGACCCATTCCCCTAACTAATGCACCTAACACTATGGGCAATTTAACACAGCCAATTCACCTGGCCTGCAGAGTACCCAGAGGAAACCCACGCAGACACAGGGAGAACATGCAAACTCCACACAGACAGCTGCCCAATGCTGGAATTGAACCCAGGTCCCCAGCACTATGAGGCAGCAGTGCTAACCACTGAGCCACCGTGGCACCCCAAGTCTATTGATAATCTATTGATAGTATCATTAGTCCTTTGGCTGCCCATTGAATTAATTCCCTCCCCATGAATTAATGGTTTTCCTAAACAGCATTTTTGGTAACATGTGATTGCTCAACTGAAGAATGGTTACAGATTTAAGGGCAGCAATATTCATTGAAATAAAAATTAATGCCCGTTAATTTTTCACATTATGGCTGAAAAACCACCTGATTTTAGTTTCAAAGGTTCAAGCATGAAGACAATGAGTTCATAATATTTGATAGCTTTCTAGGTCACTAAATGACCGGGTTTTGGTGGCAGTGAAACATTAGTAGTGTTCTTCCAAAGGATTTATACTTGACGTGGACGTTCTAACAGTTAGACGTGATAAGAGGCCCTGCTGTGTAATTTCCATCCATTTAAAATTCACAATCACACTTACACGCTGCAGGAAGCAACCAAACTTTTGCAGCATAACATTATTAAACTCCTTCACATCATCATAGCGCCACGATGCAAACTGGTACTGGAGCTTTTGTAACAGGCAGATAAACTGCCAGGACACTCAGTACAAGTAAAGAATGGGATTTCTTTTCCTGGTCTTTCTGGCGAGATAACATGCTGTTTTCAAGTCCTTGAGACAGACTTATCTGGAATAAAATGTCTGCTTGCAGACAGAGCCAGGCTAGAAGGCTAATGATGAAGATTGTATCAAGTTAGACCATTAATTTGAATATCTGTGTGGGTGGACTGAATTTAACCCATGTTGGTCATGATTTCAACTCAGATTGGTTGAAACAGAATCTCCATTTAGTTGAAAGCACTTTAAGCTGACTTGAAAGAAGGGAGGAAAGCAGACATTGTGTGAAGAGCAAATAGTGAAACTGATGTTCCTGTAAGAAATAGGGGAAGCTGTAAGTTTTTATAGTGCACAAAAGGGTATGTGGAAAAATAATGCAGGTTTGAGGAAAGAATGTTCTAGCAGATTCAGAATGCACCCTTTGCCTCTTACAGAAAATCAACAAAGCCAGATGTTATGAGGTTTGTAACATACAGCCATGGAGTTATGGTAACAACATTGGATAAACCCCCAAGGATAATTCATCACTGGCTCAGTGATGGCATCAGAATGGCAGTACACAATGGCAATGACTGAGTCCATTACTTACTGTTACGAAAACAGAAGCTAGCAGCAATCCCACCGAATACACAAGGCCCCGGCTGTTCAACGCTAACTACAGAAAGGAAAAGAGAATATTTTATGTCCTTGTTAGAAAAATGCACAGTGTTCGTGTTAGACTACTTTCAAGCTGATTTCTGCCGAGTGGAGCAAGATGTAAATGTTACGGTTTAAGCTCCAGCTCATCAACTAATCTGTCGCTTTCTTTGTTTTCACACTGTCACCTTCTATCGACTCTCATAGACAACGGAACAGCTATTCCAATTCTGGATGTAGGTTTGCCCAACCTGACCTGCAAATCTTCTCAAACCTTGCGAGTTATTCCAATGTCTCAAAGCAATAGATCAGAGAACCAATTGCCCATGATTTTGTAATAAGTGTTCTCTATATTCAAAATATCTTCCAATATGTGACCATCTTGGAAATCTGTGGCAATGACTCATAGTTGCACAGGACCTGGCTTTCCCTGGTTATCAGTACATTCTTCATGTATGAGCTTGGACATCTAGTTTTGGCATGCTACTTCATGTGGGTGTGGGGAGTAATCTCAATGATGCTTGATGTCATTCTGTCCTAAATCCATTGGTAAGGAATATTGCAGTATCAGAAGGATCGCTATCCTTAGAAACCAATACCTACAATTAAGGGCACTCCCAGCCTTGACATTATATAAATCCATTTTTGCTTTATTGTTTCTGACTCTGATAATTAAGGAATGGATATCTCTTTGTCGTGGACATAATGGAATTGCTGGACATCCCATTCTTACAGGGGCCACCTCAATATCGTAACATTCACAGTTATCAGTCTGCATTATATACTACGTCCCTGTAACAATCCAGATGGATATAATGGGCTAATTTTCCAAAGAGTGCTGACCTACTTTGTTTTTAATGTTGAGAAAGAGCTCCCCATTTCTGACAGGAGATTCCAACCAGGGTTCCTTCAGAAATGCGGAGTGTGCTTTAGACCTGACAGATCCTGTGAAGTGCAGGATTGTCAGGGAAAGTCAAGCCAAGTCCCCTTTTTGACGGCATCAATTGATGGATTCTGTGCTTTACATGTCCATCATCACAGATAGCCACTTTGACAGCTCTGGATGTAGGTTTGCTTGCTGAGCTGGAAGGTTTGTTTCCAGACGTTTCGTCACCATACTAGGTAACATCATCAGTAAGCCTCCAGCAAAGCACTGGTGTTATGTCCTGCTTTCTATTTATGTGTTTAGGGAAGCGGGACATAACACCGGTGCTTCACCAGAGACTCTCACTGATGATGTAACCTAGTACGGTGACAGAACATCTGAAAACGAACCTTCCAGCTCAGCGAGCAAACTTATATCCAGAGCCTCAACCAGAGCTACAAATCTTCTCAAAATTCATTAACTTTGACAGCTCTTGGGAAAGGCAAACTGCATAACTATGAGGTTAGGGTGCCAGTTGTATCAGGTGCCAGGACTGTACGGTGCTGGATGGGTAAGGTAAAAGGTAAGTGTGGTGCAAGTTGTCAGGTCTGGTGGAAACAGGAATTAGGTCCAGAGGTGAGAGTGGGTGTAGGGTCCATGGTTGTGGGGCAGGGCTGTATCAGGGTCTGGAGCTTGTAGGGGGTTAATGTGACAGATTCAGGGTCAGTTTAATAGTTACTTCAGGGTTAAGCTGGGTTTTAACTGGTCCAACATTTCTGGGGTGAAAATTTATTTAACTGCAGGGGAACCCTCGAATTGAAATGGATGATTTTGGAAGGTCCTAGGTGCAGGAGAATTGGCCAGAGGATTCTTCGATGTTCTGGACTCTTCCCTTGGAGTCTGCTATGTTGGGTTTTCCTCCATCTAAGCTTCAGAAATGACTAACTGCCTTGGATTTTTCAATGGCCAGTGCTTCCGTACGTTATGAGGAAGGGTTACAGGGCCCGAAATGTTAACGCGAATTTCACTCCACCGATGCTGAGATTTTCCAGCAATTTCTGGTTTTGCTTCAGATTTCCAGCATCCACAATTCTTCTGGTTTTCTTTCTGTCGAGTGCTTAAGCCTGTGTTTGTCTGACGTATCCCTCAATGAGTCTGAAATTCCGGCTATGCGGCAGCTCTTTGAGAGTTCGGTTCACAGCTTTACCGATCTGGCCAAAGACATTCTCAGATGTCTGTGCAGGTGAATTGTTGTTAGTATCCCAGGTGACCTGCCAAATGAACTGGTGCTAATTGGAAAGTCTTAGTTAGTTTCAGTGACCAGCTGGGGTGTCCAGACACTTGTGAAATGATGATATTCTGTGTCTCTGGTTTGGGAGCAGGCAGCGAGGAGAGGAGGAGATGGGAGATTGGGATGGGACCATTCGCTGCCGATGATTAGCCACTGCCCTTAGACCACCGAGGACGCTTAGCCACCACCCATTGGCCACTGAAGACGATTCCGCAAATAAGCAGATTCACTGCCGATGATTAGCCACTGCCCTTTGCCCTTCTTTTAAGCTTGTATTTTTTTTTCCCATTTACCCTCAAGTCTTCAAAATGGAAACAGAAATTATTAGTAATCGTGGAAACAAGAAGTTTTACCACGATGATTTTATATATGTTTTTGATAAACTATCCAAGAGTGATTCGAGTTTTAAGTTTTGGCGATGTGAACAAAGGGGCCGATGTAATGGATGGATCGACACCAAGAGTGGCACTGTGATAGAAACAACAAATGGACACACACATTCTCCTTCCGCAGCAAGTGTCTAAGTTACGAAAGTGAAAACAAGTTTAAAACGTCGTGCAGAAGAATCACAGGAAGTACCTAGTGTTTTTATTAACGAATGTGTAGCTGATGTCCCTCAGTCACTCCTAGCGTCTTTACCGACGACAAGCAGCATGAAGAAAATAATTCGACAAAAAAGGAATGATATTAGTTTAGCGCCACCATTAGTGGGCATCACGGTGGCACTTGTGGGCGGCACGGTGGCACAGTGGTTAGCACTGCTGCCTCACAGTGCCAGAGACCCGGGTTCAATTCCCGCCTCAGGCGACCAACTGTGTGGAGTTTACACATTCTCCCTGTGTCTGCGTTGGTTTCCTCCGGGTGCTCCGGTTTCCTCCCACACTCCGAAAATGTGCAGGTTAGGTGAATTGGCCACGCTAAATTGCCTGTAGTGTTAGGTGCAGGGGTAAATGTAGGGGAATGGGTCTGGGTGGGTGCGCTTCGGCGGGTCGGTGTGGACTTGTTGGGCCGAAGGGCCTGTTTCCACACTGTAAGTAATCTAATCTAATCAAACCCTACTGATCGTCAGCATTTGGTGATTCCAATTAGATACAAAGTATATAAGCCGGATAACGGAGCAGAGGAAAAATAGATGTGGCAGTAGCCGAAGGGCACCTTTGTTTCCCCATGATATGTGGTCGGTCTATGAGACAACAATAAACGATGAAGATCGCACAAATAATCACGCTGAAGCCGCTCATCGGAGAATTGCTTTTGAACTCGGAGCTCACCACCCAATCATATGGAAATTTATTGGAACGTTAATGAAAGTGCAAAAGGGGCGTGATTTATATATGGAACAGCTGATAGCGGGTTACCCACCACAAATAAAGCTAAAAGAAATCGAGACGCAAACGATAGAATAAAAAAAAATTGTTCTTGAATACGGTGAAAGAGATTGTTTGGAATATCTTAGAGGAATAGCGCATAACTATCAAATGAACTAAAAAATTTCATTGTTTAATATTAATGTGAGATTTTACTGCCAATATAAAGATTTTAAAAATATATTTCCTTTTTCTGGTTAAAGTTTGTAACTCATTTTTATATATAAACCAATAAAA
Source organism: Chiloscyllium plagiosum (assembly GCF_037043375.1). NCBI lineage: Eukaryota > Metazoa > Chordata > Chondrichthyes > Orectolobiformes > Hemiscylliidae > Chiloscyllium > Chiloscyllium plagiosum. The sequence goes on along the minus strand of NW_028270148.1, from coordinate 101,800,822 downwards.
TGATATTTATTTTACCTCTTTTTTTTATCAGTATGTAGTATGTAGTCGGATAAATAAAGGGGACTGAGAAGTATGAAAGAACAGGTGAGAGGGAAAACAATCAGTACATATATATATTTCCGGTGGCAAATAGTCTCCAGAGGTCAAACAACCACAGTGGAGAAACGCTGGTGGAGAACTGGCAGTGGCTAATCAAAGTTGGCGAATCTGCCGTGGTGAATCATCACCAACCCTGGGAGACTTGTACTGTCTCATTCACCTTTAACTATTCACCTCCAACTGTGCTGCTCTTGTATCCATCAGATGGATTTCCATGGTGCTTCAATTTCCCTCCTTTTTCATCTTCAGTAATCTTTAGTTGTTCGGCATCTAACACTTCTGAATAATCCAAATTGTTCAAGATGGATCAAGAGCAAAAATCATTGGGTGGGGGTTGTCTGGTGCAGTCGCGGACTCTTGGTGGGATTTTAATGTTGAAGGTGTTAATGGAAGGAAAGACACCCACACTGAAAGAAGACCGTGTAGTTTTGCAAAGGTCGAAATGGAAAGAGTCTGTTGGAATATGCAGATCATTGTCAAGATTAGAGTGGTGCTGGAAAAGCACAGCAGGTCAGGCAGCATCCGAGGAGCAAGAAAAACTGACGTTTTGGGCAAAAGCCCTTCATCTGGAGGATCATTGCCAAGGCTGGCTTTAATTGTGTGAACTATTGGATTGAGTTATGAGTTGGGAAGCGGGGAGGACAACACGTTTAGTGCAATGTTAGAGAGTCCAAGAAACAAATACTACATTTTGGGCACTGTGTATCACTTCAGAAAGTTGATAAATAAAGTCAGGCTAAAGAGGTGAAGACTGCAATATGTTTACACTCAATAACCGCGCAGGGGTTCAGCCGAAGACTTACGTATGAGCCGTAATTCACCATAATTGTTTTTATAGTCCAGGGTAGGCCAAGCCCCATCAAGATGTCGAAGACATTGCTTCCTATAGAATTAGATACTGCCATATCTCCCATGCCTGTGAAGATCAGAAGACGTCATTCGTTATCCAACACTCTATTCACTCTTTTGCTGTTACCTCATACTTTTTGGACATGTTGAGTGCTGAACCAGTCAATGATTGGAATATTTCTTTCACTTCCCCTTATTAAGGTCTAACCCATGGACAGAGAACACACACCATCCATTTTTACTCAAAACGTACATTATCTTGTGCAGATCATGGTTTGCTATTGGAGCGAAGCCTCCATCTTGGCTTTGTAAGATTCCGGCTGCCTCCTGTAAGTACACAATATCTCCTGGATTGATGCCTTGTGCAAATCTAACAATTTTGCAGTGATATTACAATTCTAGATCATTATGTGCATTAGGAATAGCAGTCAGCACAGACTCCCAGTATCCTACTCAACACCGTTCCCCAACCCCAGAATAATTGAACATCTCTTGAAATGACCCTCTGCTTCCTTTTCTTTAGCCAGTTAAGGTCTTCTGACTTCAGAGTAAAGAGCAGAGAAGCTTTTGTTTGTCATTTCTGCCATATACAACTAATTCAGTAAAAAACGAGACGGCGTTCCTCCAGGACCAAGGTGCTGCGTGGACAGGACAAACTACACGATCATACACAGGGCAGCATAAAGTGCATAAGAAGTGCAAAACACGCAAGTTACAGTGTAATAATAAGAATGGCAATTAATAGACATTGTTCTAGCAGCAATTTGAAATTGTGCAAAGAATTTCAGATGGGAACAATCCGACCATAAGGTAAGGAGTCTGATGGCTTGGGGGAAGAGACTGTTGCACAGACTGACCATGAGAGACTGAATGCTCCGGTATCTTCTGCCAGATGGCAGAAGGGAGAAGCGTTTGAAAAAGGGGTGTGTGGTGTCTTCCACAATGCTCTTATTAGCCTTTCGGATGCTGCATGTGGTGTAAGTGTCTGTAATGGAGGGGAGAGAGACCCTGATGATCCTCTCAGCTGTCCTCACTATCTTTAATGCTCCATCCTCCAATATCATCCTCTCCGGAACCTCAGTTTCCAGCTCATATCTATGTAACCTGAACCTCCACTGTGTCTATTTGTGTGGAACAGGTTGCTGTTTTAGACATGAATGCACTGCTTTTGATTCCTGTCATTTTTACTTCTCTTAATACCTTGTCTTTTTGGACTCTGCCAGTGCATCAACAAACACAACCACTCTCTACATTCCCCTCCAGAATATCTAATTACTTTGAAAGAAAATTGGTGCCATTGACAAGCTTTTTCTGAACTGTTTTGCTGATGTTGTGAATTGCAGTGAACCTTGCCAACATTAATCCCAATCCCTGCTTTCTGAAAGAATAACTTCGCCCAAAAGCAGCTCTCCTCGCTACCTGAGCCAAGAATCCTTGGCTTTCCTATTTTCCCTTGTCCCCGTCTAAGCTCAGAAGTCACACAACACCAGGTTATCGTCCGACAGGTTTATTTGAAATCACAAGCTTTCAGAGTGCTGCTCCTTCATTGGGTGAAACATTACCAGTCTTCGCTTCTGGACCACCTTTACCGGGTGTGGTAATCAGTTCTCTTTTCTCAGATACTGTCCCCTCCATTTCAAAATCACCATCATGCCCTGCTCCTTCTGAAACGATTCCTGGCTCTTCAGTCATTGCAAACAATTTCCATTTGTGACATCATCTTCAAAGTCCTCGCGTGTTCTCAAAGCAATGCATGTTACTGCTTCCAATTCCATATCATAATTTCTCCAATCATGTTTCCACTTCAGTAAGAGCACTGGTAGAATCCATATCAAAATCACACAAATTCACACATTACGGCCATGAACTTGGAGTAGGTTTCTTCCTCGTCCTTTCTGTAGCCTTCTGCAAAATTGATCCCACCATTCACCTCAGATACATCTTCCTTGCTCTGTAAACCAGTGGGACTGCCTTATCTTTATTCTAATTCTTTTTGTCAGAACGTTGCCTGAACATCTCCAGAGCTGGCCTCTCTTCTCAGCTCTGTACCATTATGTCTCAGTCTGCTGAAGGGTCCATGCTTGGCCCCTTTGACTTCCATCTACTCGAATCCCTGATCCAGACGTAAAGACCGAATTTCCATTGAGACGACCTTTTTCAATATGGCGCACAGATGATGGAAGCAGAAGATCTGGTGGCGACAGAGCTTGCTGCCTGTTTGCTTTTGAGATTTGGCGCCTTATCCGTACATGAATATGTAATGAGCTGAGAAAAGCAAAGACGTGTAAGAGAACTGAACCTGCTCCCTCCTGATTTAAAGCCCCACCCCTGACACACACAGCCTGAAAACCAGGGAAACCCACTCCTTCAAGTCTGCACTGTCATCTGCATTTTTATTCTCCAGCTCATCCATTGTTTCAGGCCGACCCAGGCAATTTGCAACCTATTGGAGCCCCCAAGCGGAACTTTTGACAACATTTCCTCCCCATGATGAAGACCGCATACTTCTACCTTGCACTTACCTAGTCGTCCACTTACCAGGCTCAGCCTGTCTGCTAACGAATACCTCGCCCACATTTTTCTCCTCTAGACTTCCCAATTCCTGGACGTCCTCCAATCTCTGTAGACCTTCGCTGATCTCAGCAAGTCCCATTCATTTATCATCTTTATGCTTACTGACTTATGTTGGCTACTGTTGCACGTTTACAATTCTCACTTCCCCGTCTAAGTACCTCCCAGGCTTTGCCCCTCCCTATGCTCGATCCTTCTCTTGAGGCCAAACAATCTCTGCATCCCTGTAAGTTGGGCGGATTGGGCATTCTTCATGCATTTCATCCCTTCAGCCCATCTCAGTGCTCGACTACGGGAATGTGCAAACTCCACACAGACAGTCGCCCGAGGCTAGAATTGAACCTGGGTCCCTGGTGCTGTGAGGCAGCAGTGCTAACCACTGAGCCACTGTGCCACCCCAAATGACGTTACTCTAGTATTTGAGAAACTTGTTTGGCTTATATTTGAATCTGCCTCTCGGATCTTTTCCCATGTACCTTTGCCAGTGGCAAGATCTTTTTTCTTTTTTTTTCTTTTTCTTAATCTCCTGTTTATATTTCCTTTTCTTTCTTTAAGTTTTCCTTTTATTTTCTTTACCCCTACACTACCGCCTAACTGCGGTAGTGCTTATATTTACCCCAGCACCCATGTTGTGTGTGTGCAAGTGTAAGACACAGTGAGAGACAACAGGTCATAGAGTCATAGAGATGTACAGCATGGAAACAGACCCTTCGGTCCAACCCGTCCATGCCGACCAGATATCCCAACCCAATCTAGTCCCACCTGCCAGCACACGGCCCATATCCCTCCAAACCCTTCCTATTCATATACCCATCCAGATGCCTTTTAAATTTTGCAATTGTACCAGCTTCCACCACTTCCTCTGACAGTTCATTCCATACCCGTACCACCCTCTGTGTGAAAAAGTTGCCCCTTAGGTCTCTTTTATATCTTTCCCCTCTCACCCTAAACCTATGCCCTCTAGTTCTGGCCTCCCCAACCCCAGGGAAAAGACTGTCTATTTATCCTATCCATGCCCCTCATGATTTTATAAACCTCTATAAGGTCACCCCTCAGCCTCCGATGCTCCAGAGAAAACAGCCCCAGCCTGTTCAGCCTCTCCTTATAGCTCAAATCCTCCAACCCTGGCAACATCCTTGTAAATCGTTTCTGAACGCTTTCAAGTTTCACAACATCTTTCCGATAGGAAGGAGACCAGAATTGCACGCAATATTCCAACTGTGGCCTAACCAATGTCCTGTACAGCCATAACATGACCTCCCAACTCCTGTACTCAATACTCTGACCAATAAAGGAAAGCATACCAAACACCTTCTTCACTATCCTATCTATCTGCGGCTCCACTTTCAAGGAGCTATGAACTTGCACTCCAAGGTTTCTTTGTTCAGCAACACTCCCTAGGACCTTACCATTAAGTGTATAAGTCCTAATAAGATTTGCTTTCCCAAAATGCAGCACCTCGCATTTATCTGAATTAAACTCCATCTGCCACTTCTCAACCCATTGGCTCATCTGGTCAAGATCCCATTGTAATCTGAGGTAACCCTCTTCGCTGTGCACTACACCTCCAATTTTGGTGCCATCTGCAAACTTACTAACTGAACCTCTTATGCTCGCATCCAAATCATTTATGTAAATGACAAAAAGTAGAGGACCCAGCACCGATCCTTGTGGCACTCCACTGGTCACAGGCCTCCAGTCTGAAAAACAACCCTCCACCACCACCCTCTGTCTTCTACCTTTGAGCCAGTTCTGTCTCCCATGGGGAACCTTGCCGAATGCCTTACTGAAGTCCATATAGATCTGTACAAATCTTTATTCAATTTCCACCACCAGAAAAAAAGAAACACTCAGGTGGCCAGTGACAAGCAGTGCTCTTCCCAGAGGGTGTTTTGTGATCAAACAGTGAAGGGGAGGGCAGGGATTAAATCAAAATAGAGTTGGAGGGGGAAATAAAAAACTCCACTCCCCGCGGTGCCAACCTCTTCCTGAAAATCTCAAGGCAAGATCTTTTTATTTTATCTTTCTGCCTTAGGGGACTATTTAGGGGTGTATGAACAGGCCTTGGTGCTGATGTCCGAAGTTTAAATCAATGTTGCCATTAAACCTGCACACACCCTGGCTTTAGATACGGACAGGTCTCAGTGCTCTGATTTAGAATTGTCCTGCAACATGACAGGAGCTAAAAGTTGGACTGTTTTAAAAGTACACAAAACTTAGATAGGATGCAGCAATATTCACCCAAATGGATTCGAATTGGGTGGATTTTGTGAGCCTTGGCTGTGAGCATTAATTCAGTGAAAATTGACAACAGCGTGGCAGTGGGTTGTCTTCTGTGTGGACTGTTGAAGATGGAAACGAAGGAGCAGTGGTTTGGATCAAACCCAGAACCGGACTGTGCTGGAGAGAACTCGAAGCTAGCTTTGGGGATTAGGAATGTTCCGTCCTCTCTGCAGGATATTCCTTATTTTGATCAGCATGAATACACAAGTGCTAAGAAAGGAAGAACATTGCAATGTACTACAAGGGCAGCACCTTGCAATATGTGGATGGAGAAGCAGCTGTTTGATTCCACCAAATTATATCCAAGATAAGCAGCTTGCTGTACAATTCAGGTTTGAACATTTAAATCAACAATCAAGTGGCAATATATTACTCTTAGTGCTGATCTCTGTACTCTGCTTACCTTGCCGGGCAACTATAAGGCTGGCCATGCAATCCGGTACACTTGTCCCAGCTGCCAGGAAGGTGATTCCCATTATAACATCCGGAATTCCGAGCGTGTACCCAATTATCGTGACCTAGACAAGAGCACATTACTCTCGGTAACTGAACACAGGATTCTGAACCCTTTATGTTTTGGCGTTCGCACTAAGATAACTACCAGAGAATTTAAAAACCACACAACACCAGGTTATAGTCTAACAGGTCTATTTGGAAGCACTAGTATTGGGAGTGCTGCTTGTTTATCACCTGACAAAGGAGCAGCGCTCTGAAAGCTAGTCCTTCCAAATAAGCCTGTTGGACTATAACCTAGTGTTGTGTGGTTTTTAACTTTGTCTGCATCAGTCCAATACCGACTCCTCTACATCATACCAGAGAATCCTTTTATGGATTCATTTTGGTTATTCATATTATGTTCGCTTCTTCTGTCTTTGTGCCTCCCAGTACTCCATACAAAAGCTTTGGCTCCCTGCATTATTCTTGCATTAGAGAGGTGCAACATAATTGCCATTGGGGAAAAACTTTGCTACATTCTTGCCTTACTTATGGTCTGCATCATGATGCTCGGTGAGTCCCCTCACTGCTGCAGACTGGAGTCTAATCCCACCTAGAGTGCCAGCAGGGGACACTTTCTCATGTTGACCGCATGACTATTGATTGTCCCATCTTAACCCAAGTCCAAACGGTGTGAGAGCCCCATGACACAAAACTGCCTGAAACTGTTCATCTGAGCCCATAGGAGGAGCTGGGATGTGAAACAGAAACTGATTTTTCATTGCACTAAACTAGAGCAAAGCTTGAACATGACTAAAGGCAAGGTCCTTCTCTGGACCGAACCTATGCTAAGTCTTGCCTGGGACCCCTTGATACTGGTATAGGAAGAATTCCTGAGCACTAACATCTGAGTGAGCAGAACAAATTAGTAACAATATCAAGCTTGACAGATGTCTTTTTAAGCTAAGGTCCATCCCTAATTGCAATGATGTTGATGCTTTCAACCCAGTACTGTATTTATGAATCTTAAAATCTTTCGAATTAATTCTCAAAGTGGAGTTCATAAACATCCCACGTCTACAGAGCCAATTTGCCAAAGAAAATCTCATCTATTGCACCAGAAAGGTTGAAGGGCGAATTGAGAGAACAGCGGCTATAAAACGTTGGCCGATATTTGGTAATCGGACAAATGTGACATATTTTAGCTTGCGGGCCAGTGCGGTCACTCACATAGGTGGTCCCGGTAGCATAATGGAGAGGACAGAAGGCCAGCCCACAGCTGTGTCCAGTTTGTATCACTGGGCCTGACCTCACAGAGACGGCTTAAATAGCCAGGTTCTGGACCACACCACGGGCAAGTGCATCACTCAGAGCACCTGGCTGAAGTCTTTTGGATGCCTTCTCACATTTTCTCCCAGATTGTTCTGTCTTGTGATATTTCCGAGACTACCAGAACACCTACTCCTTAAAACAGCTGTTAACAAAACACACACATACACATATACACACATACACATACATATACACACACACATACACACAC